>NC_139406.1:22940000-24369704 GCF_905368555.1 Meleagris gallopavo | reverse complement strand
GATTCTTCATCTGTCTATGCCCTCAACTCTTTTGCAGATGAGGTCTACAAAGGAGCTCCAATGGAAAAGAACAATAACCAAAGTAACACAGCGAGGACAAGGCCTCTTTAGCTACCAGAAACAGAGGACATTCAAGGACAGAAGTCTTCACATATCTAAAGGAGAAAGGAAAAAAAAAATACACACAAAAAGAAATGCCAGCAAAATTAGCCTTGAAGACTTCCTCTTTTTAATTCAGTATCAGCCAGCATTCCCTTACATTCACAGACTCATCTTGCCTCGGGAAAAAGTGTCAGATATACAACAGCAAGCAAATTATACAAGAATCTGATAAGGAAGTTTCTTTTTCCCGCATCAGATGGAGGAGCCTTTATTTATTTTTAAGAAGTCAGCTGATAGATAAATGATACTATCTATGTACTGATATTGTAAGATTTTTAAACCCTGCAAAGTTCTTGCTTGCAATGACATCAAGTTTCTGAGTCAAATGTGCTGATATCGCACAGCTTTTTGCTTGGTCATTTAAAAATATTTTAAGCTATCCAGTTGCCTGAAATTTTTTCCCACCAATTAGAAAACAACATAATTAAAGTACTCCCTGTAGATATAATCAACCTTAGCTCAGTCCTTATGCTCTTAGAAAGTTCCAGAGTATCTTGCAAAGTTGATCTTTCTCTATTTAACAGACATAGCACGCATCAGAGATTGTTACAACTTCCTCAAAGCACTCTTATAGGACATTTTACAGAGAAATCTCAAGTTCAGCAGCTATGTTTCCTGTGGGCCAGATAACAAACAATATAAAACTATTTATGATTTGGAGATGAAAACCAAAAACCTGCATCTAGTTCATGAGCTTAAGGAAGAACTACCAGAGGTCTGCACAGAACACTGGTGTATTGAAGATACAGAAGTTTATTTCCTAAGTAAGTTGTACAACTCTGCACTGGATTCAACTTCCCCATGGCCCCTTATGGAGGACACAGCAGCAAAAGAGAGACATTTGTACCTCCACAGTGATAACCCTGCACTGGGGAGCAACGGTCCTAAGTTTAAAGCCAGATATAGAGAGGAAGAGAATAATCTGAAACTAGGACCTCTGCACCTCAGCCTACCCTAAAAGCGTAACATCATTCTGATTGCCTTGTAAGGTTCTCTTTTCACCAGGCCTAGTTGAAGATAGCTTACTGCGCTTAATATGAGGCTTAGTCCCTCATGGAACATGTTAGTAAGTTACAAAGAACAGGAGTCACTGCAGATACCTGTGACTAAAATATAAAATGGCCCTCGAGGCAAAAGAACAATTGCAAGTAATACTTTAATGACCACAGACAGGTGGGAACACAATCCAACAGTATTCATGACAGTTGTCTTTCAGAGGCTGTTCATAGAACTAAGCATATATACAGCTTTTGTTTACTATTATGAGACCATAAATTAACACAGCTGTTGCAGTTTCTAACTTACCATCAGGCTCAGAGAAAAAGGATTATTCACATCAACAGAAACATGAGAGAAGGAAAACAGTCAGCTTTGTCCTGTCATAAGACTCTAAGCTTTTTTCCTCAAGAAAGTTATGAGGTAGACTTGGAGGGTTAGTATTATCATCTGTACTGCATTTTGTACTTGATCAAATGGCCAGCATCCTTGCCTGTGACAGGAGGGTTGGAACTTGATGATCCTTGAGGTCCCTTCTAACCCAAACCATTCTATAATCTGTGATTCCAGAAGACTTAGCCTAGCCCCCCTGCTGGCCTGGAGAGTAAACACAGGGCTCAAACTCTATTCCAATAACATCAGGTAACAACTTCTTCCTTGCTGGTGGAAGAGAAAGAGGTTAATTCACATTCTGGCTGTAGCCTACATTTGATTCATTTTATCTGTTAGCTAGCACTAAATTGTGTTAGCTTATGACCAGGGCTCCACGGTGAAGCTTCTAACAGAATCAGAGCTATTGCTACAGAACAGAGAGATTTAAGCATTTTACCAGTTGTCTTACTCTGTTCACAGCATAGTTTCTAACACAATCTCTCTTTCTTTTCCTACTGTCATGCCAGAGACAGGAATCTAGCAAAGATGGCCAAGAACCACATGAATATTTTAGACAGCAGCCAGACTGCCAGCCTCTCGGAAGTGTTTCAGTGTGTGAGGCAATACAGACTACGGTGCAATTAAAGAAATCCTTATTAGATTTCCACACTGCTGTGATATATGATCATAAAAAATTCTCTACACAAATCTGCTTGTTCAGAAAGCAACCGGCTCATCTAAGAAAGGCCAAATGTTCAATATTCCCTTTTATTACCTTGTATTTTCACTGGATATTCCAGTCTTGTGTTACAAAAGAGAGAAAATAAAAGCATCTCACATCTCCTCTCTACCTGATTTACTGATAATCTCTATGATATCACTTTTATTTCGTAGTATTACAGAACAATTAAGACTGCAAGAAACACGAAAGTGACTGATCTGATGTTCTGTTCCAAGTGCCATCGCCTTGCTGCACCTTGACATAGGTGAAAGAGTTGCTTTCAAGTACCTCTTCTCCACTCACCCACTGGTGAAGAAGCTTTCCCTAACCCCCAGCCTCGCAGCAGATGGACAACAGACTTGCATCCTAAAAAGAATTATCACACCAGGAGTGCAGTAAGGGGGCAAGAGAAGCTCACTACGGAGTAGGAAAAGTCATGAACATCAAGTACCAGACACTGAATCACAGCACCTGTTTTCTACATAAAGATTTTCAGGTTTCTTTGTATACATTGGTATTTATCTATTCCAATAATTTACATTAAGGAAGACAAAGTACATCAAGGATAAACAGAAGCAAATAAAGCTTCTAAATCAAAAACATCCTTTTATTCACAATAATCTACAGACTGACCAGTTTCACTGCAGGATTTATTTGCAAAAACTATGCTTGTTAGACTAGCATGTAACTAAGTTTTTAATCTATTTTTTACCAGGTTGTTTTCCTCGCTCTTCAGCTGGGAGAAAAAAAGATAAAGATCTGTACAAAATCCCTGTCAGACTCGAGGTATCTTTTTTTGCTCCAGCCACTCTTATGTTTCCTTCTCTTTATATATTTTGAAAACTAAAACATAGTGTTGGATTTTTTTTGCTCTTTCACGCCAAATTGGATTTGGCAGATCATGAATCATCAACTAACAGTGCAACTCATATCTTAAATAAAAAAAAAAAATAAAAAAAAAATAAAAACATGTAAATCAAGTCCTTCTCTTTGCTTCAATGACTATTTTCACTCTTATCTGCTACAAAAGCTCAGTCTGTACTTATGCAGACTGTAGCCTGAAGAACACAGAATTACAAAATTTATGCTGCAGATTAAAGGTAATGGAAACAAATCTAAATAAATTATAGGAGATTTAAGGTGCTAACCCAAATATTGCTATGCTGAAACTGATCTCCAGGAAACAATCCTTGGTAATTAAAGCTAAACAAGTCTAAGAAGGAAGAAAAATTCTATCCTGTTTCATGTTGAAGAAAAATCCCAGCGTGTAAACCTTGGAATTTCGTTGTACGCTGCAGCAAGAAAAGCAGCTCCTACATGAATGCATTAGCAGCCCCAGCCCTATACATATACAGTGTTATACATATACTAAGGAATTCCCAGGAAGTCCCAGAGAAACCCAAACCCATCAGAACTGAGATCTGTGTGACTCTTGCTGAAGTATTTTTTTGCTAATTGCAGTTTATTTAACAGGATGCCTCCAACCAAGCTGCAATCACTGAAATGTTACAATAAATCAGGAAGCAGCAAATCTACTGCAGTGAATGCTTTCTAAGCAAGTAATCTGCTGCAATGGAACAGCTCTCCCAACTGCTACAGCAGACTAAATAAGACTGTTGTCTTTAATTCTTTCTCACGTGTCTCTAGCTTCTACCACCAGGGTCTTGGGAGCAGCTGCATGAAATCCTTTCCAGTTTGTCCCAAAGACAATTAAAAAAGAAAACATAATTCTAAAGTTTAGTTTCATTCTAAGCTGCTTCAGATCCTAACACAGTTGAGGCTGAAAAAAAAAAACAACAAAAAAACAAAACAAAAAAAAAAAACAAAAACAAAGGAAAGGAAGGTGCTACTTGAAAAAACTAGATCCCCTCTTGGCACACATGGTGTCAATCTCACACACCTCCTACTCATTTTTAGCTCATGGTGGCTTCACTTCAAACATAGGTTTTTGATTCTAAATAAATGAATAGCATCTGGTTCTTTGGCAGCTTTTTCTAATAGAAATTCAGACAGTTAGCTTTAGAAAGGATCTCAGAGTTGCTGAATACTTAAGTAATAACAATTTGGGCTTACTTGGCATAATGAAAATCATTCAATTACACTGTTTGGATTGGGAGACTTTTATGCATTATAACACCTTCAAGCTAGTATAGGGACCTTTATTTCATGCGTTACATTAGGATACCAAGAGAAAAATACAATGCAAAAATAATTGCTGAAGCTATTATCTTAGATTTTACATTTTGTATGGAATGTTTGCATGGAATGTCATGCTACATGAACTCTGTCACTCAAGATACTACTTCCCTTCACATTCATTTTACTCTCACATATGACTAAGCTTTCTCACTTTCTTCACCACACAGAATACATATGAATACATCACACAGACTCATTCTTTTACAATCTTCTTCTTACACCAGCTTGGCTGACAAATCAACTCAGCAATCCAGTTAATTTCATAAGACAACATATGTTTCTTCGAGACTGAACAAGGTTCTCACTGAGGCAGATGGTATATCTACTATTCACTTTGAGGGGTGGAATATCAGATCTTTTCTTACATCACAGAATACTTGGAATACAAAAAGAGTTACCCATAAAACAAAATAAGTAGCACTTTGATGGTTTTATCGACTTACTCTTTCAAGCATCGAGAAATACTGGAAGCATCTTCCTGTATGAGAATGCATCATCAATAATCTTGTCTGGCTTCTCCTCCTTCCCATTCATATACAGATGTTTTCACTTAAACAGAGATATTCACAAACACTTCTCTTGCTTTACAGAACTTCTGCATTTAAAAATCAGTATTACATACCCTATTTTAGATAGTGGCATGGTTTTATGGTTTTTTGTTATTGGTATTTCACATCATAACATCATGCAGTGCACTGGGAGTTAAAGAGTTAATGCTCCAGTTCTGTGGATTGTCGATAGTTCCAGGTATCTGGTTCTCAGAAGAGAAGAACTACATACTACATACCCCAGAGGACTTAGCATGTTCTGTTCCCATCTTCTGTTCAGATGGAAAGATAGAACTGTTTGCACATCATGAGAGGTCCCTCTTTATTGCCTTTCTGCTCATTCTGGCTGGACATCTCACCCTCAGCACTAAAACCTTCGGTTTTTGGACACTCATTTTATTTATTAGATTCAATTCCTGTTACAGTGTGTTACAGTGTGTTACAGTGTGTTACAGTGTGTTACAGTGTGTTACAGTGTGTTATCTTGTATCCTTTTTATCTTTTCTAGTAAATGAGTTTGTTTCTCCTCAGATCGCTGCCACTGTTTTGTTTTTATGCCCATCTTCCTAACCTTTTCCCCCTCTCCCTTTTCCCAGCTCATGGATCCGTGGGCCCCCTCACAGTACTAACCCATAAACAGTTGGCAGGTAGTTACAGCTAAATCTTTAACAATACATGCAGTTGATAAGGTTCAACACAGGTCATAGCGTTATCTTGTTACTTCTCTGCATGACTGGTCATCAGGAAAAGTTATTCTCCTGAAACAGTTGCGTGAAAATTGCTAATACTACTTTTGTTTATGTAATTGAATTATGCATAGCTCAACTTTATTAGGCTTGAGCATCTGTTAATCATAAATGCTCTATGCAAAAGATTAAGGCAGAAGATGAAAAACGAGGTGGGAAAGTGTGTTAAGAAAAATATCACTTCCATAAAGGAGAAGAATGTAACACTTAAGAAGCTGTCCTCCTAACTGTGAATTTAAGTCTAAAATAATAAACACGAAGAGGATCAGATAAAAAAAAAATATCTACAAATGACACAATCTTTCAGAAAAATGAAGATATTTTGGAGAGTGGAAACCTATTTCCCTTACTGGGGTAAGATGTTCTGTACTCTTTTTAAGAATATCACAAAAGTATAATCGCACATCTTTACAGTCTTTTTGATAGCAAAACTGCCTTTTAGCCTTTGAAATATTTAACCAAGTAAAGAAAAAGTGTGAGTCACATCAAACTCTAGCATGAAAAGAGAATAACACCAACGTTATCTGCGGTTTGTATTTTTCCCAGAAACTGCAAGCATGTGTTCACAGCCAGGGTGCTTTTTCCATTTCATTTCCCCCAGACATTTCATCCTCTAAGGCCAAGAGTCTCCAAAATTCCATACCCGAGTAATGAGAGCTCAAAAACCGAAGACATGAATAAAAACCCTCAGGAGTCACAAGTACTACATCCACACAGTTAATCAAGTTTCAGTTTTCACATGGTCAACCAAAATAATACTCTCTTTGGATGAAATCTTTGCATCAAAACACCTCAGCTCACAGAGGTAACAGAATAAGGCCCCAAAAAGATCGTGAGGAAAGACAAAAAGCAGTAAAATGTGAATTGTCAAAAAAAGAAAGAAAGATATGGATGTTGATGACTGATACCTGTAGATATTATCAATTTACTCCTGCAAAGCTGCCTATAGTGATACAATAGCCCAAGGGACCTTTTAAGGCAAAGAAGTGGCATCCTCCACAGAAAAGTCTGAGTCAATCCTTGACCTATGCAGAGTTGAGTACTTCCTCTCCAAAAACTAAAGCATTTGATACAGTATCTTATCTATCCCCACCCATTTCATTTTTTTTAAACTTTGAATACTCTCTCTACTGCTCACTTTTCCACCATTTTCACTTAACAGATACAGGAACACAGATGAAGAGGAGCTCTTTCAGATTTGTGTTGGTGAACGACACACGATAAACATTAACACGCTGTTTGTTCTGAATACATATGGAAGTAGAGCTGCCCATTCCTGGGGTTTGGTTTCTAAGTTCAACAGTCTATAAATTGTCTTTTTTTTTTTTTTTTTTTTTGACTCTGTTTAGAATTTCCAAGATTTTCTTTCATCAAGCAAGTATTATCCCTAGAACAGACAACATTAGAACAAACTGGACTGAAATATCTTCATCCATGACGTTCATTACCTCCTACAAGCCTTGTGTGCAAAGTGAACTGAATGTCAGATGATGTCATTTTCAGTACTTGGTTATGATATATGGCAGCTACTCTGAAGTTGAAGGGCGAGGACCTCAACTCTACAGTTCCTGCACCAGCTAAATAACCAGAACAGAGTGAAATGCAAGAAATAAAAATAATTTCAAGGGTTTCTATGCTTAGGGTGTTAATAAACATATACACTTGTGCTAATGGTTTAGATGTATAATCACTTCGTACTTTTTAAATTCTACCATAAGTTCGCATAAAGTGGGCTACTACATAGCAAAAAATTTCAGTGACAAAAGACTCTTCTGTGACAAATGAAAACAGAAATATTGCCTACAGCTTATTTATTGTTAGTTGCAAGAAAGCTAACCGAGGAAAAGGTAAAATAAATTTATTCCTGAATAAAAGTACATAGCCACTGTCCAGACTTCTGAGATTTTCACTGTGCTTCTCAAGGAAAAAAAAGTGTAACTAAACTAAAATATTCAAATTTTACTGCATTTATATTCAGTAATTAAATCACTGTTATTATCCCGCCCTGTATCAGAAATGAAACAAAAGAGAATAATCTTTAGTCCTGAAAGTCTTGGCAGCTTATTGCTTGTTAAAATAAGAAAATGAACCAGACATTTGCCTTATTTTCTCTTTTAACCATCCGGATACCAATATATCTCGCTATCATTTCTTCTGCTTGAGGTCCTAAGCTGACAATGGAGATCTTGTGCAAAATAGAACATGCATTCTAATAACATTTAGAATTATGAACAGTCTATTTATTCCAAATGACAACGAAGAACCCTGAAAAATGACAAGTTTCTATTCACAACCTTACTTCTAATTGTATGTTTCACCTTCATCATATACCAGAAAACTTTCCAGCAGTAATCAAAATGACTGTTAATCAGAACTGCAACATTAAAAAAAATTGACAGATATCTGCAGCAATTACAGCAATAAACTGTTTGATCAGAAGTTTACCCAGACAGTGTACTATCTCCAGCCAAGCTAATCAAAATCCATGTTGTCCTAGAGAACATGAAGGCCAAGGACTTCATCCATGCCTTCAGGTTCACCACTGACATCCAGGCCACAGCGACACTACTGGCTTTGGATTTCACAAGCACAAGATTTTTTTAATTCACCTAAATCCAATTTCTGCCTTCTTCATTAAGCTCTTCTTCACAGAATCAGACCAGCCATTCCTCTTTAAATAAAACTGTAGTAATATCATTACCATTTGAAGCTGAGAACTGTCTTACAGAAAAGGTTTAAAATTAGTACAAAACCATCTTGCCACATATTAAGAGATCACAAAATTCCATGATGAAAAGTCAATCATGAAATAGTAGGCTGTCACAAAATGTTAATGTAGGAAGCAGGACTGAATAAAATATTTTGGAAACTAAATTACAGTAACTGGACTGCAAGGTGTTGAACAACTAAGTAAAAGAAATATCAAAGATAAACCTGGTGAATGTCATTTGGTAGGTAGCTTTGTCGCTGTGCCATTAATTACTTCAATTACCTATATCAGCTTCATTTACACTAACTCCAGAAATACTAACCTATTGCCTTATCCTTCAAGCACACTACAAAAACAATGTTAGCCTCTTCAAAGCCACAAGTACTTCTACAAAGTCGAGCTCAATTTTATTTATTTTTTATTAAACAACTATTTAGATTCCCATGCCGATGGACGTGCAGACTTGGAAAGGGCACATTCTCAAAAGCTCCCACGGAATTCTAGGAGAACTTGAAATCCTCTACCACGACTTAATGCCAGTTCCACTAGTCTATCCTCAACTAAACCTACAATGAGATTAGAAAAACTGCTAGATCACTGCAGCCTCCCTGTGAACGTACACACTGTTATTCTTTGTTTTATTATTTTCTCTTAAATCATTGTGAGCTGGTAACACCTGCTAAGAACTGCTTCAACATGTTTGCTTTTTTGTTGTTTTTTCTTTCTTTTTTTTTTTTTTGACTCTGAATGCAACATGGAGTAGAGATTGCATCATATCAACAATACTGCCTTAAAATGGCTGTCTTAAAATGGCCAAAAATGGCTTAAAAATACCAAAGACTGAAAATTTAACAGTAGAAAGTTAGAAAGATCTGTTTAGTGAAGAGACACTTTTATGTCTCTTGACAAAAACTATACTGATGCCAGAGAAACCACAACAGAACACTAGTGTCATCTTCTACCACAGCTGATAAACCTCTCTCCATTAGCATTAGAAATCCAAACGTTTTGGAAGGTCACCATGGACCACCAGATGCAGAGGCACAGAATTAGGGATTGCATCTTCCAGAAGGAAAGCAGCTATCATGCTGCAAGGCATGTTAATTTAATTCCGACAGCTTTATGTACTATGACCTGAGGAACTTGCTTATCCTGTCTACAGCTAAATAACCACTTGCTCACATCTACAGAATGTACAGCCATCAGCTGCAGATGTATTCCCGCAGGAACCTAAAACAGGCACATTAAACTCTTTACCCTCATACAGAAAGGTCTCCCAGTTCTGCTAGGAAACCTAAAATTTTATAATCCACGCTGGTTTCCACCTAGGTATGCTCCTTATATTTATCCTGCCACTTTCCTTCACAGGAAGACTTAAAAGAAATTCAGACCAATGTTATTTGTATTAAAAAACATGCTCAAGAATAAGTATGCACAAGAGCCTGAAAGACAGATAACAGATGGTCTAAAACAAAAGCAAAACAAAGAGCAGGCTCCAAGTGCATATTTTGACAATAAATTTATCAAGTTGCTAAGGCAATGGATTTCACGAGGTGCAACAGCTAACTAAATTCCAGTTAATAAAGTAGGTACAGAAGCCGTCACACTTTCTACTCTCCTTTAAGAGTAAAAATTGATCCTGGATCTGCTTTACAATATTAATGCAATTAACGTTAGCATCTTAACTAAGACCAGGAGGTGATCTGCCCTCCCAACCTCCTAGTCATTCTACTGCCCCCACTTTTCTTTCCATTGTGGATTATCTACAGGCACCCAACCCCAGACTCTTCACAGACAAAACTAAACTGGAATATGTACTTCAAGGACACACCTAACACACATACCAGCTTTTACTGGTCATTCAGTCTAAAGTACCAAACAAACTAGTCTCCAGAACACACACACACAGTGTGAACATTAAGTCTTTAGCAATGTTTCCACCTACAGATTTGTTCCTTTCATGCCATGATACTTGCTGAAGCAGACATAGCCACAAATACCAACATAAAACTTAAACTTCTCCCTACCCTATTTGACTCACAGGGGAAAATGACAATCCTGTATAAAGAAACAAAGCAGGTAACTAAACTATACCAGAGATTTAGATCAGTGAATAGTAATAAAAGCCTTGTCATTTGGACCCTATTGAGATTCCCACACTGTGATGTTGGTATGTCAAAGAAATGGAAGAAACAGCAGGTATAACACACAGGATAAATAAAAGCATGTAAACCCAAGCAAAGTTTAAATTACCCACAAAATGCGATCCCTCCCTTTGGACAAAACTCAACTGCAATACAGACTCTGCTCCAACTTACACTCCATTAAAAAGAAGAACAAGGTGACTAATTTGGTTAGCAAAGAAACAGCAGAAACTTTAGTTTTCCAACCTTTTATTTGAAAACATCAGTTAAAATCATTCTCTCCTTCTTATAAGAGCACTACTTCTTTCCAATGCAAAGTGTGACTCGGAACAGTTTTCCAAAAGTAGTCAGTTTTTATTCAGACACTTTTGCGATGTTTATTTTTTCTTACCATTGTTTTAGATGTTAAATAAACATTACTTAAGTCAGTGTCACTTAAGCAGAAGAATAGTGCTCTCATTTTATTTTTTGCTATGAGCAAATTGTAAGGACAAAGCAATGCAGTTATAGCTAGTACATAAGAGTTCTAGGTAAATACAGTGCTGGCTACAAAAAAAAAGAGCAAGCCAAGGAAAGCAGCAAAAAAAAATAGGAAGCGTTTGTATGAATGTTCTGAAAGTACAGCTTAGTTCATTGAACCTCTCCTGCTTTCATTTCTACACAGCAGTTACTTAGCATTTTAAGCAGATTTATCACATAACAGCTGTCTGTCTTGGTATCCTCCACCACGAAAACAGCAGAACGCCCACCTAAAGTGGCTCATGTTAATAACTTAATTCTTACTTGTCTTGACACCATATTGCCAAATGCTTTACAGAGAAAGAATTACAAATTGAACAGCAAAAGGACTCCACTAGCACACAGCAAGACAATCTCATATAGAGAATGACAACCTAAAGCTTGTGTCCAAATGTGCCTAGCTTCTGTTTCTGCACAGCCTGAAATGATGTTCAGAGACTTTTAGGAAAGATGATATCTTACTTAAACTGCTGTGTTTTATTTCCCTCTAA
This sequence comes from Meleagris gallopavo, assembly GCF_905368555.1. Classification (NCBI taxonomy): domain Eukaryota; kingdom Metazoa; phylum Chordata; class Aves; order Galliformes; family Phasianidae; genus Meleagris; species Meleagris gallopavo. The sequence continues at coordinate 24,358,096 of NC_139406.1, read as the reverse complement.
CCTTCTCCTACTTGCTTATTTAATAGAGGCTCAGTGTAGAAAAAATGCCAGAATTTCCAATTCTCTTCACAGAGCACATAACTTGCTTGCTTAAAATCAATTTTATAATAGAAAAACTGTACCATTGCTTTGCTATCTACAAGTAAAACAAACTGCTGATAACGTTCAAGGCAATGGAAATTAGCTGCAGCTTATTCACAAAACCAAAACACTCACCTGCTGGTTTCCCAGTCTTGATCATCCTTATCTTTTTCTTCTTTGGTATCAGAACTGTGTGGGTGTTTCTGCACAATCCGCATCCCACCCGCCTTAACTGGAACAGAAATGAGAAAGACAAAACTTCACTTAAACCAGCACAAGTGAATAACAAATGCTTTATTGATGACCTCTCCACACACAGTATATTGCAGAGTAACTTATAACAACCACTGTTTGATAAAGGGGCCCAAACTGTTTAACAGAGGCAAATCTGAGAAGCATTTACTTCAGGACTGCATCTGTCATTCTCATTCACATCATGCCATCTTTGTTCATCCTGAGAAGCAGCATTTCATTTCACCGCCTGCTTCCAACACTGTTTCAGAACATTCAAGTCTGTTTTAACTCTCCCCCCACCTCTGTTAACTTGTAGTACTCAGAAGAAATTGAGGCAACGGCTTGCATAATAGTATCCAGAAGGTCACAAACTTTAAATACTCCCATAAAACAAGACGGGCAGAAGAATCTCATTTGTCACTTTAAGTGAGAAATGCAACTCAAACATTATAGTGGTAATATTTATTAAAAAAAAAAAATCATAAACAGTATAGTAAAAAGCAAGTTTTAGGAAGACTCAATTTGTATTAAAAATAGAGCTTTTTACTTTGCAAGACCATCGTTACCACATCTCAAATCCTTGTCATGTTTCAGTTTTAGAAATGACGTAATCACGAAATGCATCCCTTTGAAATACAGATTGAGAAGTGAAAGCAAATCCACTTACATTCACATCTTCACCTACCCATGTGAAATATGAAATAAGAGCTAGATCCAGACTGTAACACTGCAGCAACTAAGGAGAGCAACAGCTGGGTCCTTCTGATGGACTTTCTGTTTTAATACTGTAGGTTTCTCTCTGCTTCAACAATTGCTCTGCATGCTTACAATCAAACATGGGACATCATCACAGAATGGTTTGGACTGAAGGGGACCTTTAAGATCATCTAGTTCCCAACCCCCTGCTACAGGCAGGGACATCTCTCTCTAGACCAGGTTGCTCAAAGCCCCATCCAGCCTGGCCTTGAGTACTTCCAGGAAGGGAGCATCCACAACCTCACTGGGCAACCTGCTCCAGTGACTCACTACCCTCACAGTAAAGAATTTCTTCCTGATATCTAGAATAAATCTATCCTCTTCCAGTTTAAAACCATTTCCCCTCATGCTTTTGATGCATGCCCTTACAAAAGTCCCTCCTCAGCTTTCCTGTAGTTCCCTTCAGGAACTGGAAGGCCCCTACAACATCCCTCAGGGCCTTCTCTTCTGAAGAGCCCCAGCTCTCTCAGCCTATCTCTGCAGGGGAGGTGCTCCAGCTCCTCTGATCAGCTTTGTGACCCTCCTTTGGAACTGCTCCATCAACTCCATGTCTTTCTTGCATCGGGGTCTCCAGAACTGGACACAGTACTCCAGGTGGTGTCTCATGAGAGCAGAGCAAAAGGGCAGAATCGCCTCCCTTGACCTGCTGGTCACACCTCCCTTGATGTAACCCAGGATACAGCTGGCCTTCTGGGCTGCAAGTGCACAGTGCTGGCTCATGCTGAATCTTTCATCGACCAACAGCCCCAATCCCTCTCCTCAGGGCTGCTCTCAAGCCATTCTCTGCCCAACCTGCATCTTTGCTTGGATATAAGAGAATGCATCACAACAAAGTGGAAGAGTTCCATTCCAATCAGTAACCACATCAGAAAACCACTGCAGCAGTCACAAAAAGAAAATCTACAGACAGGCTGGTTTGTGCTCCTTGTTTACACAAGTGGAAGGTCCATGGGCAGCTTCAGAGATGGCACACTGTGTGAGCACAGTGCCAGGGCACATGCGTGGGTGACTAGAAGGGAGCTGAAGCAGCTTGCTGCTGTGGTTAGGGCAAGCTAGGACTTCTGACAGCCCCTTGCTACCCACCTCACAGAAGTTCAGGCACAGTGGTTCAGTGCGAATCTCTGAAGACTAGGAACAGGGCAAGCTCTTAACTTAGTTCTTCAGAGCAGCAATGAAACATACACTCCTGAGTTTAAGTTTTACAGCCTACACTGAGGAAGGCAGAGAGAGTAACCATCCCCAAGGAAAAATGCACGTTAGGTCCTTGTATTTGTTAAATAGATTTTTAAGTTTCATGTAATATTTGAAAGATATAATTTTGATTTGATAAATGACATTAAAGACAAGCAACCAACAGAAAAAGAACAAAATACCTTTTACAAACCTTATCATGCAATAACAAAATACACAGCATATTCACCAATTTTTGTGTTGTCTCCAGAATAAAACTAAAATATTTTAACATGTGAGACATGTTTCACGTGGGACAGGGAACAACAGAAAGATTAGGTAGCAAATACATGTAGTGTTAAAGATGGAACAGATATAAAAAAATCCTCTTGATTTTTTTCTAGATGCAAACTCCTTACAAATTCAAGTCTATTCATAAAAATAAACACTGAGTCTTATCAAGCACTGTCTTGCTCTAACATCTTGATTTAACTTAGTTAATCAAAGTCTACAAGCTAGAACAAGAGCAAGACCCACCAGCTAAATTACTGACACCAAGGCATTTCTGGAAGCCTAAAATACTTACTTGCAGTACTCATTTTGCTTTACCTTCATTATTTTTTTTAACAGTAACTTTTAAACCTAGTCTCACTGAATAATTAGACCCTCTTTAACTCCATTTCAAATTCTTTTTTGTAGAGGATGCTATCACCCATCTGCCAGGTCACAAACAGCATTTCTGAACAATGTTCCCACACTGCAGCTTTTCACCATCTAATAGAGAACCAGGTGAAAGGACCCGAGGATTGACCTGGTCTAAAACATCTCTCCTCTTCCATTATATATCATCAGCCTGGCAGCCACTTGTTTTCTTTTAGCTGACAATGGCAAGGATATCCAGCTAACATTCAGATCCTTCTGCAGGTAGTTATAATTTGAATTTCTGAAAACAAAAGTGAAATATTGACCCCAGCCTCCTGTACGTACAGCTGAGCTACATCTATGCCAGCCATGATACAACACAGTAATACCTAAACTAGTTTCAAAAGACTTGAGAAAGAGTATCTTAACACCACAATTCATCTCCCTTTTCTAAAGATTTCAACCCAGCAACACACCAGCGTGGACAGAGAAGAAATGATTATATGCCCCAACTTGAAGGAAAAACACTCCATTTGTGAGGTTCTCTTGGATTAAGAGGATTCATGTATTTCCTACTTGCCTAGACTTTAATACAATGGCTGGTCAAACGCTCTCCACAATGATTTTGTCAGTTAAAAACTATTCTTAAGAGAATATGAGCTCAGATTCTTTCTAGAGCGGAAAAAGGACTTAAATAACTGAGAAACCACCTTCCAGAACATTGCCAGGAATACATGCCCCAAACAGGAAGGTACCAGCAATTGCCCTGGGATCAGGAACAAAACACTTCCCGTACTGAGACGGGTAATTCTGCAAACCTCAGTCTGCAGTGCTGCTGGCACAAGGTCCCTGTGAGGGCAGGGGATGGGAATGGCTGCTGTGGAGCTGATGAGGTACCATCATCTTCCACAGCATGAAATGAAGAGGGGCTCACCTCCCAGCAAACTCTGGGAACGGCAGCAGAAAGGTCCAGTTACTGGATAAGATACAGTTTTTAGTTACTAGTTGGTTTTCTCTAAGCTGCAGACAGGACTGTCTTGTTTATCCTATGAATGAAGCCTGCATTCTTCTTACGGGTACAGCTACTCTGGACACCTCCCAGAAATGCACTAAGCAACCTGCTTCATATTTAAGGTGACCTGGAATCAGCAAGCATTCTTATTTAACCTTCCCTCCCACTGCCACGCTCCTAGACTTCCAAAATAAATCACACCAGGCCAGAAAGCACCAGGCACCTTCAGAAACATTGCAACTGAGTGACCGCTCTGACCACAGCTCATTCAGATGGGCAGTGTGTAGCTTCATGGCCTAGGGCAGCCCTCCCTAGGCACACCTTCTGTTCAGGTGAAATAATCCCATTCGCAGCCTCTAGAAATCAACAGCTTAGCCAAGATCTTCAGCTCCTTCCTGTTCACCTTGAGTGCAGTGCTAAATACTAGTAATTTATTTCTCATGAGTCACATTAGTATAATGGAAGCTGTTACCGTAAGATGTATGAAAACCCAAGACCAAGAGAAACCTTAAACAAGCCCTTTTGCATGCTTAAGGGAACAAATATTAGCATCTGACAAAACAATGGAAGTAAGAGTTATTATATACCTTCATTTCATAGAAATCCTGGCTTAGAGCTATTTGTTCTAATGCAGAACTAAAGCACATCACTATTTTCATGAATCCATTGTAAAGCTTCATAAATAAACTATTACCACAATCACCTTGCTTTACTCATCCAGAGTAGTTACTGGAAGAAATGAACAGCTAAAAGCATAATTACACAGCTCTTTTCAGCTGCTGCAAGCTATACAAACCTACACAGCATTGTATTACAGACACATTGATCTTACTGACAGATATATATGAGGGCCTCAACTTAAGCTTTATTAAGTTTCAGAAAGGAGTTCAAAGCCACTTCGTGTACCCTGCTACCAACCTGAAGTCTTAAGGTTTCTATTTCATTACCCTTTCTTTTTTCAAGTGTTTTTCTTGTCTTTTTTGTTTTACCTATGGGAAAAGATCAATGCAGAGAGGAAGCTAGCAGACTGCATGCAGTCAGCGAGGGCTCACAGTGCACATGAAATATAATCAGTTTGTCAATTCAGCTTCAATTTCATGATCCAAATCTTTCCTAACTTTTATGCATGTGATTCATACTCAATGGTATTGATTACAGATACAACCATAAGCAGCAAATCCACAGCTTTCAAGCTGTTAGTCAATGAAGTTCTCCTATTTACAGCTTTGCTTGGCTAAGAACTAGCCTATTGGCTAAGAATTAGCCTATTTGAACTGACTACAGGTTATTCTTTCATTTTTATTTTTTATTTTTGAAGAATTCCTGACTTATTAAAACCTCTGTGCAAACAGCCATATGGCATTACATTACATTATTACATTATTCAAGGATCTAAACCAGCTTGGGATAGAGGATTAAAACCTAGCTTCAGCCTCCATAGTAAATATAAACTGCCATTAGTCAGCATGTTCACCGTGGATTTTCAAAGCATTCAAAGGACAACGCATCAGAAGCACTCTCCTCTGACAATCAGTTCAGAACCATCCTCTTCCTGAGATGACTCAAAGATTCTGTAAAACATCCGTTTCCCTCATCTCACAGACAGACTTTGCAATCCCCTTCTAAAGCTGAATTGGTGCACACTCACAGGACACCCTCAGGGTTGCTAAAGATCTTAAACAGTAAACAGCTGAGTAAGTTCTTCAGCTCATATGTGGATGCACATTTTACAAATGGACTGAAACACTGACAGCAAGGAAAACCTGCTGTATTCCAATTACAGTTTTGCACTGTGAATGATTCACTTTTAAACTGGCCTATGGAGATTTTTAAATAACAAACCATTGATTGAGAACACAGGCTTTGAAACAAAACCATCAAATAAGCAACAATATAAAAAAAATATAACTACAAGGCAGTTAGCTGGAAATGTCTACCAGTCTTCCTTCCTCCCCTTTCTGCTGAGGGGTTAGGTGGTCTTCTTGTTGCACCAATCTAACATCTCAGTATTTCCTTTATCCTGAAGCAAACATTCATTTACATCATCTCAAGGAGACCGAATTTCAACAGCAATGGCTTCTGTTGCCTGAATGAGCTACCAGGAGATCTAACTAGCCACGGAGGTGTTCAAGGCCAAGTTGGATGGGACCCTGGGCAGCCTGATCTGGTGGATGTAAACTGTGCTCCCGGCAGGGGGATGGGGCAGGATGAGCTTTAAGGTTCCTTCCAACCCACACCTTTCTATCGTTCTGTGAACTCTGATGAATTTCAGCATTTTTGACTGAAATATCTGAAAAACTATTCCACTAGGAAATGCTGGAAGTCGTAAGAAAAGCCTGTGGAGCAATGACTGAAATTCCCATTTTAAGAATATTGTAATCAAGATGAAGAAAAACGAGCAGAGTGTGAAAGAACAACACTACGAGCAATGGGCCCCCGCTGCACGCAGGAGCTCCCGTGTCCATGGTTGTTGACGGATCTATGCAACACCAAAGCCATGACTCAGCTCAGCCTGCGCCCCACCACTGCTCTGCTCTGAGCAAGCAGCACTGGGTGGAAACTGCCAGAACAGCCTCAGCCAGCGAGTGTCTTGTTCTGCCTCCTTCCCTACTCATCTCTAGAACTAAAGCTCATCACTGCATGGCTTCAATCACCTTAACCTAATGCAGCACCAGAACCACTGTGCACACACACAAAAAAAGGATGTAAGGAGCAAACTGAGCTCCTGGTTTGTGTTTCCACTTGGCATGCAGGGCCTTGCAGATGGCAGGGCGTGCTGTTATCAACTCAGGCTGCTTGTTCCCCCTCCTGTGCAGGCAGGGCACCTCTGTCAGCCCCAGGGCTGCTCCCAGACCTTCTTCACCTTTCAAGGACAACACACGCTCACGGATGAGCACCCAGGTCAGAACCTGAAAGTGTCAAAAGCAGCAGCGACCAGGCCTGAAAGCATGTGCAAGCAGAGAGCTTTTTGGGAAAGAACGAGGAGGAAGGCACAGGGGAACAGCAGCCTCTGCCGCTGAGCAAGGAAAGCTGCCAGAAAGCCAGCGAACGGCTCGGGGAGGGATGGCAAGCTGCTGGCTGAGACCCGGACAGAGCACACACACGCTTCCACGTCCTAGGCCACAGCAGGGGACGGAGGCCGGCGAGCTGGCGACCTTCTCAACAGGCAAACACGGAGCGCAAACAGGTTCAGCCTTGAACCTCCTGCCTGCGGACTTCGCTACGCGGCTACGTGGCGCCGGAGCCCTTCGCGGCGCGCCGAGCAGCCGTCTCCCTCCCATCCAACGCCGCGGAGAGCCCGCTGGGCCGGGGCACGGGAGAGGCCACCTGTGCCCAGCCCCGGCCGGGTGTTGCCCCGTTGCCGGGCGCGGTGCGCCCCTCGAGGCCTCCCCGTTCTTCCACCACCTCCACCCCGGCCCTCCCCGAGGCCCGCCCCGAAGGCGATAAGAAAAAGAACGGAGAGACGGGACCCGGCGGCAGTACCAGCAGGAGGGTGTCCGGCCCGGGTCTCGGCTTTCTCTTTGGGAGGCGAAGACATGTTTACCCTGACAGCGCCCGCACGAGCGCGCCCACACCCTGCTCCCACCGCCAGCACCGCCTGCCGCCCGCCCTGTCAACGTGGCCGTCCGCCGCCGCCAGGACGCGCCCAGAGAGGGTGGGGGCGGCCGAGGGTCCGCCCTGTCTGCTCGGGGCGCGGCCCGGAGCAGAGCTGGCGCGGAGCCCGGACTTCCACCCGCAGCACGGCGTGCACCCGGGCCTTAAGTTCCGCTCCTCGGCGTGGAGCGTGTTGCCAAACCAACGCCGCGCTGAAGTCTGCCCGTTGTTTTTTTTTTTTTTTTTTTTTTTTTTTTTTTTTCTTCTCCCCTAAGCAATATGAAAGCGTTTATGCAACTGGTGCCAGCAACAGGCTGCCTTTAAGAATTGTAATAATCAACTGCATTACCAGCAAAGTGCAAATGTGCTGGTTTGGTTCTCTTTTATAATTTGAGATAAGGAACAGAAGCATAGAATCATTAAGTTTGGAAAAGACGACTAAGGTCATCCAGATGATCCATCAACCCACTGCCCATGCACTTTCCCTCAGAGCCACATCTGCACATTTCTTGAACACCTGCAGGGAGAAGTGACTCCACCATCTCCTTGGGCAGCCTGTGCCATTGCCACACCACTCTATCTGGGAATTTTTTTTCCTAATATCCAACTTCAGTCTCCTTTTGCATAACTGAAGGACACTCCGTCTTGTCCTGTCACTGGTTGCCTGGGAAAAGAGGCCACCCTTCATATGGCCACACCCTCCCTTCAGGCAGTCATAGAGAGTGATCAGGTCTCCCTGACCCTCCATCCAGTCTGAACAATCCCAGCTCCCTCAGCTGCTCCATATAAGACTTGTGCCCTCACCAGCTTCCTTGCCCATCTCTGGATACATTCCAGGGCCTTGATGTCTTGTAGTGAGGGGCCCAAAACTGAACACAGAACTTGCAGTGCAGCCTCACCAATGCTGAATATAGAGGGATGATCACCTCCCTGGTCCTGCTGACTACAGTTTCTGATACAAGCCGGTATGCCATTGGCCTTCTTGGCCACCTGGGTACACTGCCAGCTCATGTTCAGATGGCCATCAGCTAACACCCACAGATCCTTTTCCTCTAAGCAGTTTGCCAGCCACTGTGCCTCACACCTGTAGAGCTGAATGTGAGTCCCCAGAAACTGAGCTTATGATGGTTGCGGTTGAACCTCCCAAGAGTGCTGTAGCAGTACTCCATCCCAGTTATGTTACAGGGAAATTAATGTAGCTATGTGACGTAGCATACTCTACTTACTTGCAGTCAATCTTTCTAACAAATATTACCATTGCCAAAATATAAGTAATGGGTAATGGCAGGGGTTTTTTTGGCAACAGATCGAAATATAATCACAACACAGTATCCTTAGCAGTCTGAATGAACAAGTGCTGTCAAAATGCTGTAAATAAATTGTTGAATTTTGCTGGTGGGTAGTTTTATTTTCTTACGTGTACAGCACTTTGAAGTCTCGATTATGTTTTCAGTTCTGCCACCTTCTGTGTAGCTTAATACGAGTTACTCCAGTTCACCTTCCAGCCTCTGTCAAAGTCTATTCAGATTTTCTTTATTTTCTGGAGTAGAATTATCTCCTAAATTGAGATTATAAGGTTTCCTTGTCTACTTTTCTCTTGATTTGAATGAAAAGATTACATTTTAGTTATTCTTGGTTTTCCCAGGTATGCTTGGCTTGAAATTCCCTCTACTGCTTATAGCAGTCAGTATGAATCTTTGCTTTTGAAGGTTTAATATAAACCAGCTATTATAGAATGGAAATTCAAGATAACATGCTTTATGACATTAAAAAGAAAAAAAAACAGTTCAAAGTAATGTGTTTTTTGTTTTTCCTCTGAGAATCAGTAATACAGATAGGTACTGATAGGACAAAGGGAAATAGTTTTAAACAAAAAGAAGGGATATTTAGATTTGATGTTGGGGAATTTTTTCACTGAGAGGGTGGTGAAGTGCTGGAACAGGCTGCCTAGAGAGGTTGTAAATGCCCTGTCCCTGGAGGTGTTCAAGGCCAGGCTGGATGTGATCCCTGGCAGAGCAATTGATTTCTTGCCAAATGTAAGGTAGTGAGCATTCCTTCTGCTAGAGATGTTGCCCTAATATTAGCAACAATATCCTTCTTGATTATGCCGACATGCATATAGAGGTTAGTAGTAGACATTAAAAAGATGTGAGTGGTCAGTCTCTTTGTCATTTCTAACAGCCTTGTTATTTCTACCAAAACACATAGAATATGACATCTATGGGCAACTGCAGAGGAAAACAGGCAAAGCATTTACAAAATGTGGGCAGCTTCCCTCACCAAGACCACCATACCTGGTGTTGATATCCAGATCTTAGAAACTGGAACAAAGGCAAGTCTCAACTGGAAAACCAGTAAATGAGAGCATCACAGGACATGGCACTGAAGTGCAAAGGCACTGTGAGGGAAGAGTATATAAAATCAGACTGCTTAGAATATAAGAGCTGTTCTGAAGACCAGCATTTCTTTTAGAATAAGAGCATTTTGGTGAAACGTTCCACAGAACACCTCTTCAGTTCATCGATAAGAGTTTCTAAAAGAAATCTCAAGCATCTGCAACAATATCCAGGGCAGGCAAGAAAGAGCACTTTCCAGCTACTACTAATTTTACCTAAAATAACAAGCAGAAATAAGCTACTTTTCTTCTGGTAATGGTAGAGGCAAAACCCCAGCTTTCCATGTTCCATCCCACATTTCAAAAAATAATTGAAAAATAGAAAAAAGCCCTTTACAGATTTTAAAGGCTAAGTTTAAAACAAAAACAACACATGAAGAGATTGAATAGGAGAGCATGCTAAGGCATGCTTAAAGATGCTATTTTCAGTTGCACTTGGCCCCTCACAAGACTTCTGACAATAATAGTAGGTTCTTATTTGTGTGCTCTATAGCCCAATGTATGTTCAGCAGTCTATTTTAAAAATAGGCAGTCTGTTGAACTGTGATTAGAACATCATTTATGTCTGTTTTGAAGCTAGTCCACAGTACTTAGCAGATGGATACAAATTGTTGTGCTTTCATTTGGGCCTGCAGCAAAGCTTCATGTTCTTGCTGAAAATGTTAAAACATGTAGAAAAGCCTTTACTGGGCTTGGGTCAATAGGAAATCACAGCAGTGCAATCTAGAGTCACTCAGTGCTCAAAAGGCAGCTAAATACTTTGCTGAAACCCTCTGAACCATCATCTCCAGCACACATATGCATTTGTATGCTGTAAACTTTGGGGAGCATGATAAATTGCTTTCACTTATAGGATGGGCAAGGCTCTTTATTGAATAGGCTTTTGCCCAATTCCTGGATAATTATAAGGTCAGTGAAAATAACTAGCTAAATTTGATATACATCCAAAGTAGTTTCACCTGAAAGCAGTTTTGAAAGCTGAGCTATTTCATTTTGATGTTTTAAGATTTTGCTATTTTTTTAAATATTAAAGACCACTGAGAAACTTGACTGGTTTTTCTCTTTTGTTCAGTCAGTTAATCAAAATATTAGTTCTCCATGTAGTTCTAATCTTCTATGATACTTTCAGGATAGCATGATAGTTTCTGATAAATGGCAAAAAAAAAAAAAACAACCACCACCACCAAAAAATCTAAGGGGTTTTCTTTAGAATTTTTTCCTTTGACCTTGTAGATTTTTACTTGTATATGTCAGTAGCTGTTAACTAAAACAAAGGGTTTGCAATCTGATACAGTCGTAACATGGAGAAATTCCTCGCTTTTCTACTTCAATAGAAATACATAAAGCCTTAGTAAAAGCCCAATAACGGTCATATGAGGTCTGCCCTGCCCACTGCTACTGTGCATTAACAAAATGTAGGGTGTATAGTCAATGAATATAAAGATGTTATAATTACAAGATAAACAAGAGAGTTTGGCAAAGCAGATTATAATAACAAAAAGAGAATAATGGAATGCTTACCCATGCCATGGACTCACTACAAAACTCAAGAGGAGGGATCTCCAGAAGAGCTCCTCCCCCACTGGTAGTCAGCTCTTAAATGGGTCTAGGAGAGGTGGAGCCAGGCTCCATCCCTTCTGGCAGCACAGGTGAATTGCCTTCACCTGTGCTCCCGTGGCTGACTGCTCACCTCAGGTGATCAATCAGAGGTTCAGGCCGTGATTCAGCAGTTCCCATACATAAGGTTTTTAAGACTACAGCTTCCCAGGAAATCTGCAGAGGTGTGAACTACCGTTCAAAAACATGTTTTTGATATAATGCACAGATGTGAGAAAGCAGTTTATGTAAAAAAAAAAAGCTAACAAATTTGGGACAATGAGTTATGCATGCTTTTCCACTCTTCTCTTACTGACTTTGGCTGTATTGACTTGATGATCAAAATCACTTGGGATGCAACTGCTCACTGTTCTCTCCATAAGTTGATGATATGGTTGATTCCATGTTGTTACCCCAGCTACACTGTTACTGTGACAAGAAGTACAAATGTATTTGTTTGCTGGATTTACTAACTCAGTTTTCTAAGGAAGCCTATATATTTCTTCTTCTTTAGAGTTAGAATAGGCCCCCCACTGGGGTGAACATAGAAATTTGTAAGTAGTATAAGTTACTAAGCTGAACCATAATGTAATTGAAAGACTCAAACTCTCTTTTATCTTACTTTTTTTATTAGATTTTCTTAGAAATGTTTTTGCTAAAATGTGTACAGCAGTCGATCTCATTGGAAATGTGGAATAATGTTTTCATAAAAGAACACTGCAGCCTAATGTAGTCGCTCTTTTGTTATATTGTCAAAATATTCAGACTTCTATGCTGTTATCAAACATGAAATCAGCAGAAAAAGTCATTTCTCTGTGTGATGGATTACTGCTGAGATGCCAGTCAAATTTGGGTTTCTAGCAAGTGAAGAAGTTGTTCTGTATGCATTTTTCACATAAGCATTCTGTTTTTCTGTAAGTAATTATCTTAGAATGATGCATGTACAAACAGCAGCCCATAATCTGCATGCAGCCTCGCACAGCTTGCACTGTGGCTGACCCTGCCGTGTTCTATCACGGCAGCAACTCCTCCCACCAACCATCCTGGCCAGGGGAGAGCACCTACCTCTTCCCAACAACTAAACACCAATGCAATGTTGACCCTATCTGGGATGAAACCAGGGCACAGGTTGCAGTGCAATGTTAACTCAAGTTATGGCAAATAGGTTTATGGATTTTGATCCATTGGCTAAACACAGTCCTGTGAACAGCAAAAAATATGTAACCATGCTTTCTTTCCATGTTTTGGTCAAGAAATTTGAGAACACGTTTCAAGATTGAAAAAAAAAAAATCATAATCTTTTCGTCTATTTGCAATTCCATTTTCAGTCAACATAAATACACAACCTGTACATTTTCAACTGGAATGTACTGAGTTGCAGTCAAACATTCAGCTCAAAGAAAAGTCTGATCGTGTCTCTTTACCAGACTTTTGTAAGATGTCTTACCAGAGAAAAACATCCCTTGCTTCACAGTCATGCCTTATTCGTGTCATCGCTTTTGGCAGTACGCACATTTGCGAGCAACTCTTTTCAACGAAGAGTTGAAAAGTACAGAAAAATTTCATCAAAAATGTCTGATGATCACCTTGAGAGCTCACTAAGAATTGCAGGCACTGCCACCAAACCAGTCTGGTGTGTTAGTTTCAAAAAATAAGGTCACATATCCCACTACTTCTATGGTTTTGTTGCTCTTTTTTTTTTTTTTTTTTTTATATTTTAATAAAATATATTACAAATTAAAATATTTTGTTACGTATATATATTAACTGTATTATATATTTTATGAGGGCTGTTCCTGAAGTAATGTCTTCTGTTTCATGATGTTGGCCCACGATGTCAGAGGTGGCTGTTGGTGGTATGGCAGTTGAGGTGGAACCTTCCTGCCAATATTCAGTTACATTTTGTTGCTGTGTGACATATGGCAGCAGAGAGGCAGTCTGACAGAATGAGCCAAGACAATTCCTCTTCACTCAATGTGGCCCAGGAAAGCTAAAGGTTTGGACAACCATGTGTTAGGATGTAATTGCTACTTTTTACATTTGCTTCTCCTCACTGTTTTTTATGATATCATTCTGTTAAGTTTTCGACAAGTGCATGCTAGAGTGGCATAATGCATACTATGCTTCTTTTCTTTCAAGACCAGTTTCAGGTTGTGTTTTACTGAAGTAGAAATTTGTTTTGACCTCATGGGAGAATTGTGCCTTTAATTTAAACCCAAGTGGAAACCACTATCACAATATAGCCTCACATTAAGCTAAAAGGTAGTGCTATTCATTGAAATCTTTATAAATCTCTCTACCAATAAATACTGAAGGGAAAATAAGGCAAAATAAAGTGAATAAAGCTCTGTAGGTTTCCACAGATGTTGCGCTGTAAAATTGCACTGTTCATTCTTTCTCCAATTCAGTGCAATTCAGTACTACCATAGGACACTAACAGTGATAATACTACAAAAGAGTTGTGATGTTTAAGATTGATACAGCAATTTACAGATTCAGTGTAAGGAATGGTAGAAGGAGGGAAAAGGGACAAAGGGAAAAAGGGAGGAGAGAGAACAAGAGAAAGAGAGGGAAAAAATGAAGACAGAAAGAAGGGAAAGGGTAGGGATAGGAAAGGGGAAAGAGAGGAAGAGAGGAAATGGGAAGAGGAAAGGGGAAGGGGAGGGAAGAGAAGGCAAGGCAAGGAAGGCAAGGAAAAAAAAGTAGAGTAGGAAGGAGGAGAGAGAGGAAGAAAGAAGTTCAATACAACAGAGAAAGTGAAAGCTTTCCTCTGGAGTCTTTTAATCCAAAGATCTTCTGCAAAAAGACCATCATTTTAATTATACCCCAACTTAAAATGGGTAAAAGCAAGTATAAGGAGGTAAAAATAAGTAGCCAAAGCCAAACTTCAGAGTAACAGCAGAGATGAAAATGGAACTCAGGGAGCACAGTTCTCTCTCCATTAAGTCTCATTAGTCTTGGACCTATTAAAGAAATTGCAATATGTTGTCATTATAGGTAATGGGTACATTAGTACAGCCCAGCTAGAAGGCCTTGCTGCTCAAGCTCTGTGGATGACAAGTGTGAGTGAGCACAACCTATAGGTTTTCTGAGTCACATGAAAGCACCGCTGCCAGTGGAAATGGGGACTGTGAGCTACTGGTATGGTTCCGAAATGAGACTCAAGAGAATTAGGCTTCTGCTCAATGCTGGGTGTGAACATTTATCTATTCTTCTATTTTCATTTGAGTTGTCTTTCTAAGTTTGCAATGGAGTTGGAATCTTCGATCTGAGGAAGCAATACTATTTCAATAAAGGAAAGAATTCATGTTGATTCAAAAGTAAAAGTGAAAAAAAGGTCAAACTAATTTAAATTCTTACTTTTTCAAAGCTCATTGGAGTTGGTGTTTTGTTGTTGTTGTTTTCCTATGTTTGATTTCTCTGAAGGTAAAATCAGATTTTTTTCTGGGGCTAAGTTAAAACTGAGAATCTTGACTGAAAGCCTTGAAATAAACACTCACTAGAGAAGTGACAGTTGTTTAATGTCCATATGTCATGTTTAGTATCATATGTCACATCCAGAATAAATAGCACCAAACTTCATTTATTTTAATATGTTCAGGTTCTTTCCATTCTTTCATAGCAATTGTTCTTGGTGTCAGAGAGAGTTTTGTGTGTACCCAACTATGGACTGTTGGGTTTTGCTTCTAGGAAATAACCATTTAAGACTGTAGGGTTCTAAACTCTATTTTGACTGTTAGAGGTGCCATTAACACCAAGTCATCGTATGTCAAGAGGTGCTGACTTTTAGTGCCTGACCCTACTGGAGCTTAGGCATAAACAGCCACTCCTAAAGAGTATTAGAGAAATTGGTATTTGGCTTCCCACAAGACCTGCCATTGGCTTTATCTAACTCTACTCCATTAATCCATGAGATAGCCCTGTTCTAAAAAACCCTTTACCTCCTGGAAGAGCCTTAGTTTCAGATTCCTGCTAGTTGACCTAAGATTTCTATTAACTCTGCAGCAAATTTATCAGTTGCAAAGTTTGTGTCTTCGCTCCATGCAGTATTTATTTCTGTTCCTTCCAGAGAACATTAACTAATAGACAACAACAGATAATATATTGGAGTATATATTTAGTCCCAGCGTGTCTTTCTCTAGAGAAATGTACTGTTTTTTTTTAATCCTTAAACAGATCTTAACACATAACTTGGTTGTTAAACAAGCCAATAATTTTCCTTTAGAAACACTAGTTAACCTTATAGAGAGAACAAATTGATAAACAGCAAAATTTTCCTTTTCAGTTAAATCCTAGATGCTAGATTTCCAGCCATAATTGTACTTCATTCTTATTAGAAGGAGTCTGAGTATGTCAACATTCTTATTGATGTTTTCTGCTGAATACTTTGTTATAACCTGAACATAATTAAATGTAAGTAGACTGGTATTTCATCATAGCTCAAGGGTATGAGACTAACACATTCTTTCTCCTGTTATCTTTCTAGTTCTTTTTCTTCTTACATGAAAAGAATGCAAAGTATCACATTTCTTTGGGGCTGCAAAGTCTTACAACCTCTCTGCAGGAAACTGCAGTGTTTGAACAATGGTGGAAGGGAAAGATGAAATGTTTAATTTATGCATTTGTATTTTATTTTTCTTTGCATAATGATTCATTTTATTTATTAATTTTCAATTTTTTTCCAGTTGCTCCAACTACGTAATATAAATTATTTTTGTTGCTATTATTACAATTTTTATATTGACCGCAGAAGTTTAGTTTGATGTTCAGCAGTTCTCTTACGTGGAGCATTAATCAAAATATAAAAATGATTTTATTGTTTCATGCTTATCTCTGCTCTGTTAGGGATGGAGTTAATTCTCTTCCTATGGTGCTGTTTTTGGATTTGTGACCAAAATATTATCATTAACACACCAGTATTTTAGCTGTTGCTGAGCAGTGCTTGCACAGCATAGAAGCTTTCTCTTTTTTTCACTCTACTCCCTATAGCAAATAGGCTGGGGGTGGGCAAGTCATTGTGAGTGGACACAGACAGGGCATTTGGCCTGAATAGAGTAAAAGGATGTCCCATGATGTTCTGACCAGCAATAAGAGCTCAGGAAAAGAAGAAAGAGAATTGTTTGGGATTCTGCCTTCCAGAACTAAGAGGAACTTCTCCATAAAGTCTCTGTTTAATCTAACAATAAGTTGATAGAAAAATTCTGTAAGATGCTAAATGCAGAGTTTGATACATAGTGTGATGACATCTGTCATCATACTGCTCTTAAACACATTTTTATATAAACTAAAATTTGTAGATATATGTTTGCTACATTTATTGCAGGTATGGATAGACCAGTTGTAATGTCGTATCAGGATCACTTCAGTTTCTTCTCAAGACACCAAAATAATAATAAGATACATACACTTCAGTGTGCATCACATACTGCATAACTAATAGCCATTTCTGAAGACAAAAGTGTGCAGCCTGATCAGTGACACTCTATAAACGTCCATAGCTAGGCATGTATTCTCCAGTTGTTTCCAAGAAACCTAAGTTTGACCATCTCAGTCTCAGCCCAAGGTGGGACTCCCACTGTATACATGAAATCCATCAACTCTGTATTCAGAGCAGCAGCTACCAACTGACTTCTTTAGTGGATGTTGCCAGGTCCTACTCAGTGAGGAAACCCATATTGTGCTGCCTATAAGCATTGCAGAGGACATTTTTCTCCAGATTTACCTTCCCTGAGAACCTCAAAAACTCATCAGAATGTGCTTTTATAGGCCCTCAGAATTTCTGGTAGAAAATAGATTTGCCTTCCCTTGACTATACTCAGGATCCATAGCAAAAAGGCATTGCCCTGAGCAATTGGCTGCCTGAGGAGATAGTTTCCTAAACCAACCTGTTGTCCTGAAATTGAAATTAATTGTCTCAGATTCATTTACTCAGGCCTACAATGTCCTCATTTGGAATAAGATGTAATGTAATCAGCACTGCACAACAAACTCCCTCCAAGTTAATGTGCTGTGGCAAATCATGTTGCTCATTAATGGATGCATCTCTTTCATATACAGACATCAAATTTTGCAGTGTTTAGTGCACAATGCTATTGTGCAATTGCTACCACTATGTCTCCCAGGAGCACTTGATCCTTCCCAACTCTTATCTTTCTGATTTTCATCCTCTCCTCTTGAGAGAGGAGTTGCTCCTGTATAGGTTTCTGCCTTGTTTGCCTTATCATGGCAGCTTCTACACAGAAATCCTTTATCTTCTTACATATCCATAGGACTCCTTGCCTTCCTGCTACCATAATCTGCCTCCATATAGTTGTGGACTGTTGTTTGTCCTTTCCTCCCTTTCCAGCAATGTCCTCAGGACAGTAAACTACCAGAGGCATTCCACTTCCCATTTCACTGCTTATGCTGCTTTTTGATGAATTATGAGAAACTGCACTGACCACAGAGTAGCCTATTGACATTGCCTTCTTGAAGAAATATTGTTGCTGGATCTTGAATCCCTGCAAATTGAAGCTGTGATGGTGAACTGGTAGTAGCTGAAATACCAATTTTGTGTCACAATTTGCAAGTCGTGTTACAAGGCTATGGGAAAGAATGACTGATGCTGTTAGGTCAAAGAAAATGTATGTCAAAGAACTAATCGAGGGTCACTACCATCATTTATGGACTCTGCAAGGATAAGAGAGGGGGGTTGAATGGACCATTCTGAATTCATAACATCCTTTTGTCAATACCTGTCCTAGAGGAGTAAAGGGACTCATAATCCTCCTTGCAGCCACCTCATTTATTATTTCTTGATAGGCCATTTCTTCACTGATTTTAAATTCTTGGCTGTTGCAGTATTCCTGATTCCCCCTCAAGGACAGCTCTGCTAGAAATATTGTCTCATATGGTCATCCTTAAACTGAGCAGATTAACTGGAAAAGTTCTGGCTTCCTACACAGCCTTCTCTTTCTACCCAAGGATTAGTGTTCCTTCTTTGCCCTTTTCTTCTGCTCCTTATTGTTCTTCTTGTCCTTTTCCTTGGCACAGATGTAGCTGTAGTTTCCAAACCCACATCTCACATGGCAGCACAAACATTTATAAGCTGTCAAAAAGACAGTTTTCTACATCAAAACAGAATGGCATAAAGAAGCTTCCCTTTATACCTTTCCTCATTACTTGTCAGTACAGACTTATTGTCTGTAACCTGCTGATCTGTCCCCTTTGCTGTCATTATCAACAGCCAGAAGTCACACTTCACTGTTCTGTCTTCTTGTCAGCAGTTAATTCTTGTCTAAACTCAATCACATGTTAAAAGCCCATCCTTCAGAAGACTGTCTGGCCTGCCTCTTGTGTCTGTAACGTTTCCTGTTAGCTATGGTTTATTCTTTCTCTGCTTTGTTGTTATTTTTTCGCAATGCAGCAATGAAAATTGCTCTATATGTTCCTGTTCCAAATGTTGTCTTTCTAGAAGATTAGCCAGTCCTTCATATTGCTACTAACTCTGAACATATGATGGAAATCCCTCCACCAACAGACGGTTCTGGAAAAAATGTGCCATTGCTTTCCTCTGCTCAGTTCCATACATCAGTTGAATACTTGTCATTTTGCCTGCCTTCTGCACACATAATCTACTACTCATCCTTCAGAAATGACCCTAGAAGAAAGTCCTGCAGTATCAATCTTCCCTCAGCTAATGAAATTTATATGGAAAAAATCTAGATGCTTTTTAGTTTCATGGGACCTTCTCATGCCTCATGACACTCAAGCCAATAGGGAAAAAAAACAAAGTGAAAAATCCCAAACAAAAAAAATCTCACATAATCCATGAGTGCTTCCACACCATCTGATGGAGTGTTCTCTTGTGGCCTGCTACCCACATCCCTTGTCCCATCTGGTCATCTTTGCTGTCCTCTCAGCTAAGTGGGGCTTTACGCTGAACATCTCCTTGTCAAATGCTGGAGAACTGTAGCAAATGGAGCCTGTGCCTGGAGAGCATCTCTGTACCAATGCACCTGGGGTGCTACTGTGATGCCTGAGAAGTGCTGGGTGAGAATCTGTACCCTGCACTAAACCCTGTTATCTGGATCATGGACCAAAAATGAATCAAACGCCATGCTGCAAATGTAGTAGTCAGCTGGGGCTACTCTTCAGATATCTAATGTAGAGCTCAGTTGCATGTCTGTAATTGCATCTGATAGCCAGATGTGGCATAGTTAATTGTTATGCTTGTATAAATCATGGATGAAACCTTATGGGAAATAAAAGCTTCTGATGAAAGAGATACTTAACAGTGATCTTCAGAAGTATTTTGGTTTTGATCAGGTAGGAAGAGTGTTATACAAGTTAGCTGATAACAGTTTGCTAAAACTGAAGCCAAAGTGTTGTCTATGTTTTGCCAAATAAAAGCCATGGCTTTCAAAGAGGCAAGAGTGATTAATAGTCAAAGGAAGATCCAAAGTGAAACATCGCTTTTCACCTAAGAGGTTAAGGTTCAAAATTTTGTAGCAATAGAAATTTGATTTTGAATGCATTCTTAAAATGTATTTTGATGGAACTTAGTATAAAGGGCAACAATCTTCCCTGAGTGAAAATCCTCTTCCATTTGAAGTCTGGATCCTAGCCAAGAGGGTCTGAATTTTTAACAGTCTCTCAGCTGCATTGTAATGTGTAAGAAGAAACTTTAAAGACAACATAAATAGATCTGCATGCATCTTCCACTTCCTTTTTGCTTGACTTCACAAAATTCTGCAACCACCTATTTAAAATTTCAGACAAACATTTTTCATTCCTTTTACTGCCTGTTGGCTTGATTTAAGGATGCCTTTGTGGTAAATAAACACACTTAATTTCACACTTAATTCCATAGGTGCGGCTATTTTTGGAATCACTTTCCTGGAATATTCTTTCAATACCCAAATCTCAATGCATTTTTGCTTCCTGGAGCCTGTACAATAGAGGTATAAGTGGAAGAAGAATTTTCTGGTGCAAGTGAGTGAAGCGGAAGAATAGGGGTGAGACTGCTTAACCTAAGAATTCTGCCAATTTGAGTGTGAGAATATTGCCTAACACTGAATAAAAGGATTTTTTAAATGTCGACTTTCATAAAATGAAAGGCATGCAGCACTATGAGAAGCAGTAGGAAAATGATCTGTTATAAATATTTGAACTCTTGCAGAGGTATTTTTTCTCCTTTGTCCTCCCTGAAATAGCTAAAACTAACATCTCTATTGAGCTTAAAGAACCAGGCCAGTCAACTATTGAACACAGAGCATTTGTCGCCTAGAAGAATGAATAATTAATGTAGCCTCACTAATCTGATATCAAAGGGAAAGAGATGTAGTAGTAAATATGTCTATGCAAAAGGGAAAAAAAAAAAAAACAAAAAAAAGACCAACAACGGTAACATTCAATCATGTGTGAATACGTGCTTCATACATATGAACCTGAGCTGAGGTACAAACTGAAATACTTATTGAAAACAGGCTGACTGAGAAACCAGAATAGTTTCTTTTTTTTCTTTTCTTTTTTTTCCTGAGAAAAAAGAGAGATGAAGGCAGAAAAGATTTCTGAGCCTGTTCAAAAAGAAGCAAAGGAAGTATTTCCAAGCTGAAGATTTTGGACTTAAAAGATAAAATCACTGCTGCTATGCTTGGCTATTCTCTATCTTTCGTTACATAGGTAATAAAAGATTCAGGCTTGCTGTATTTATTTAACTTCTATAGTATATCCTGCCTCTGAGTATAACTCAGGCAAACCCAGAGGTAGAATCCATTTCATTTTCTATTCACTGTTAGTATATTTCTTTTAATGGTTCTTTGTCAACTAAAAGAAGGAATGTATATATATGTACATTTATATACATAAGTATACATATATGTGTCTCCCTATATATATATTTGGAAGATATTCCTATCATTTTTACCAATTGGAAGTTGGTTATATTTTTGAAGATAGGTACTGTAAACTAAATATTCAAAAATGCTCCAGAGCCAGTGCAATCCACAGAGATGGTGTGGAAAAAAAAACAGAGTAAAAGGGGAAACAGCCACTGGTTTGAGCAAAAGAACATTTCTGGAGATTAGTAAAGTCCCCAGAAGCTGCAGTGAATTTTATGCATGTTTCTGTTTTGGGAACAACTGAAAAAATGTACTAGCAATCAGAGACAGAAGTGTGGAAAAGACAGAGAACAGAGAGCATAGAAGAAAAAATGCTCTAGCGGGCTGTATGTACTTTTTTTTTATTTTATTGTTTGTATTTCAAAGTTTTTTCTATATAACAAAGTTACACCAATTTATTTAGGATACACTTTTGAATAAATAGCTTAGTCATTCAGCTTAGCTCTCTTTTTTAATTTTTTTTTTTTCTAAATTCAGTTTATTTTCTAAATACCAAGTAAGAAACTCAACATAAGAGTTTGAATTAGTTGAGTGAAATTGGTTTAAAAATTGGTTTAAAATAAATCAGGATTTTTTTGTTGTTGTTACAAACAAGGCTATAAATACATGTGCTGTCCACAGTAAAGACAAATCTGATACAGGAACAACAAAGTACTTCACAGTGAAGAGGATGCAACTGGGGAATCGTCATTTTTCACAGAAGTACCTCAGAAAAGGAGCAAGAATTAAGAAAGTTTGACTGCTTTGTGGAAAACAAACAAACAGGAAATTCCACATACACACAGCATGAAATCAGACAAATTGTGGATGCTCCCTCCCTGGAAGAACTCAAAACCAGGCTGGATGGAGTTTTGAGTAACCTGGTCTAGTGGGAGGTATCTCTGCCTATAGCAGGGGGTTGGAACTGAATGATCCTAAAGGTCCCTTCCAACCCAAACGATTCTGTGATTCTATGAATCAGTAATAGAAGGCAGTCTGAAAGACAGAAAGGGCCATTCAACAAGTAGCATTAAAGAAAGCCAAGATCATTGATACACATAAATGTATGACATATAGCTTGATGAAGAAACCAAATGACCAATTCAGAGAACATGTTTAACACGGAAAAGATGAAGAAAGATTCAGACATGTTGTTGTTTTTGATGTATTAAAGCAGTAAGAAAGTCTGCTAAGTTGCCATCTTATGGGCAAAGAAGAGCATACATAGAATTATACTCCTTCCTTCTCTGCTCAGCATGTAATAGAAATGCTATCTGGATTTAGAAAAAGCCATGTTACTTCCTGCTGTGAGGTGAAAGACTCATTGATAATCTGCTGTGGGAAAAGGAAATGCAACTTCTTGATCAATAAGGTGATCTTCAGGCTTATGTTCTCCAGAAGTCATACATCTTTGTAAAAATGTAGTAATCAATGGAAGGCACTCTACTAGGTAGATTACGAAATAACAAAAAAGTTCAGAGCTTGAGAAGAAACAATGGGCAAATCTTCCAATAATTTCCTGAAAAATATTCTGATTTTTCAACAGCCTGTATGTACTAATTGTGGTAACCATGAGAGAAATATGAAAGAATGAAGCATATATGTTTTCCATGACAGAGAATGGTGGTGAAGTAGCTCAGATAATAAATGTAAGCTAGGAAAGAAAGAGGCATAGCTGAGAAATAAGAGAATCCATGGACTAAAAATACATAGTGGTAGTAGTAAGAGACCATTACATGGCTGACTGCAGACTAATTGCATTTGTTCAGTCATTGTGAAAATGGATACAGATGGAATGCACAAATTTGGAAATATCCTACTGTTAAAGAGAATATAAAGCAAATGTTATGTGATGAGCCATTGCCTAAGATGCTGGTGCTGGAGAGAGCTCAGAGAATCATACGTCTAAAATATTATTTCCTGTTTTAGCAGCTCTTTCAATTCTTTTTACCAATTTTTTTTTTTTTCCCTGACAAAATGAGAAGTAGAATAGTGAAAGAGGGAGACAGATTTTAGCCAGTCAGGTAGGTTTTCTTAGTCTGCCACTGAATGAAATATCATAACACTTCCTTGCTTGAAGCAGACCTTAGTTTTGTGAAAACCTGCTACAATGACTTGCAGAGTTTCAGTGGCTCAACAGGTATTTTGTATTTTCTTCACTGCTGTGGAATTTCAAATTCTTTCTCAGATGCCTTAGAAGGCACAGTCTGTATTTTACAAACTTTTCCTGTTGTACAGGAAAACAGGAAACAGCTGGGGAAACAGCTAATATCCAACTTAACAATTCCTTAGAGGTCGGAATACATTCCAGAATAAAAGAGAGAAAGCAAAATAGAAAAATAAAAGCCCAGACCAGTCTTATGTATCTGGCTTTCATACACTGAAAATACGCATAGTGGAAACTGGGAGTCAGATCTGTTACTTTGGATTGCTTTGATTTCATGATTCCTGGGAAGCTGCATAGGGTCCCAGCAAATCTTGTTCTGGTCACAGGGGAAGCATAAAGCAAAGAAACTGTCTCTAACCACATAAACAACACGAACCCAACTTCATTCTCAGAGTAGCAGAGGTAGCCGATGCGCGCCAGAGAGATTTTTGAGATTTTCCTTGTCTATTTGTGTCCATCATGTCCCATGTTTCATATTTACCAGTCAGAGGCATTGGTCAGCCCATGGGCCAGGTGGTTGGCATGTCATCACCTGCAACTAAAGAAGGATACATGTTCCCCCTCATTAGCGAAATGGTAAGATGTGCTTGGTGATGTGCTCTTCTGGCCAGGGTAACTGTGATAGTTGGTGTGAACTTGTTACAGAGCTATTTCACTTTCCCTCTCAGCTTCCCAGGTAAATTGGCTTTACGGTAAGCATGTCTGCATCTACTCATATCTCAGAAACATATGGATGTAAAACTACTCAATATTTGCAAAATGCTTCAATACTTCTGGATAAAAGCAGAATGGAAAAGCAAAAGAAATTGTATGGATAGATATGTCTGAAGATTAAAACACTACTGTGCAGTCAGCAACACTGAGGCATTTGATATTTCTTCAAACTGTCAGTTTCTCTAATAAAGAGTCAGAAGTTCCCTGAGCTCTTGTAATTTAACACAAATTTTCATTCATTTTGTCTATACTGCTGCTAACGTATGCAAATCAAATTAATTAGATAAGCCTAGGGAACTCTCTCTATTACAGCAGGAAGAGCCTGTAAGAAAGGACCTTAGGACCTTTGAAGAAAATTCTAGAAGACAAGAACCACAGGGAGGATTAAAATTATACAGTAGAAGCTCAGAAAATTGAAGTGTCAGGAAAAATAAAGAGCTTAGAAAGAAAGGAACAATAGGGAAGGGGAGACAGAGCCAGTGATAATAGTTTCAATATCATTTAGGAGAAGGAAGGGGTCAGGTAGAGCAGTGTGCACTGAAGAATTAAGTTTGACGTTCACAAGTCAGAAGGTAAAGCTCCCATGCTTGCTACCAATAAGCCACTTTTCTCAGTTTTAACTGACAGCAACAGGGGAGAGTCTAAAAGTACTCCTACAGGTACATCACTAAGCAAGCTTGGGGAATGTTACTATTCATTCTGTGAAAGTCAGATGCTAAATATTTAAGTAAATTTAAATGCAGCTCTTCTGTTGTAAGTCAGAGAAAATCCATAAGTGCATCAGAGGTGCGCAAGGATTTTGGTAGGAAGCTTTCCAAAGAAAGGACCTGAAAAGCAATTACCCATCAGAGCCTCCAACAGACTGATGAGAGATAGCTGAAGCAGGCTGACTGTCTCACAGCATCACTGAAGGGATGACTCATCTAGATGAGTGAGAACTTCTCAGTACTCTGGAAGAAGGAGGCTGCATCTTCTAAAGAGAGCAGAACAAAAACATGGTACAGCGGCGTTGCTCAAGTTAACACTATAATCCTACCCAGTATTTTATCATTTTTCTAAAGTCTTCGCCATGAGGATTTGCGTTTTTATGTGGATCTCACAATTGTTCACTTTACCACGTGTAGTTGACTGTAAATTTTATTGTCTCTCTGCAGCCCTGGAACAATGTGGATTTGTGTTGGTCAGCTGTGTCCAGTTTAATAGTTGGCTATCCTCTTTTGCCTGGCTTAATTTACCCTTTTCTTTGTCCCGTCCATGCACAGCTCAGTGTCACCTGATGCTTACTGGACTAGGATTGCTGGTTCCCCTCAGAGAAGGCTGTAGCACCTGTACTAGTGGCCAAGTCTGAGTGAGGAAGCCCACAGGTTAGTTAGGGGGCTCATATATTAGGAAACTCTCAAGCCCCTCTGAAAATGATTGGCAATAGCTGCCTTTCTGTGCTTTCTGTCCATCTCTGCTCTCCTGTTCTCCCTTTGAGTGGAATTAGTTTCCCTTGCTGCCTTACTAGCATAATCTGGATGACAAGAGCTGTGGTGAGCAGTCTGTCTTTTCCCCCACAGTGTTTAACTGTGGATTCTGTGATGTTCCTTTCACAGAGTGCTGCATGTATATACGATCAAACTTCTCTTCAAGTTTCTGGATGTTTCACTCAGTGATACCCATGAATATTTTTTCAGAAGTTGTTTATCGGGAGAGTTGAGAAGAGTATCCAGAGCAGCAGGATTCACTGTATATGACTAAAGTGTCTGGATAGAGGCTTGACATGGTAGCAATCTAACTTTTACTCTGGGATTTGAAGGTCACGTCTGACAATGTACTCTTGACTGAGTGTGAAAGTTTGTTTGGATGTGATGCCGTATTGAGAATGTCATGAAAACTGGTAGCTTGTGGTCAAGCCAAGATACACATCCCTTCTTCATAGCTTCATCAGTTCCTGATATTTAATAAAAAATCAGTCTTGATGATAAAACATAATTTGCAAAATTTCTCATCATGCCTTAGACATTGCATTTACTTAGGTCAGGCATGTCCAACCTATAGGCCACATGTGGCCTGGTTCAGCCTGTCCTGCTGCCTCCTTCTATCTCATGTCATCCATGGCAGTGGCTCTGTTCTGCAGAACAGCCTGGCCTGGCCACCGGCATGCACCCACTGCTCAGAAGTAACAACACATTGCTGTGATATTGGCTCTGTCTGAGCTGAAACCCGGGCATGGGGTGCAGTGCAACGCTGACTCAAGTGATGGCAAATAATTGTCTGCAATTTGATATATTGACTAAACGTAGTTCTATGAGCAGCAAAACAATATGCAGGCATGTTTTCCATCTTGATACAAAAAATTGAGAATAGATTTCAAAAAGCTGAAAAAAACATCAGTTTTTAGATATACTTCTGATTCTATTTTCACGTTTTAGACATTTTCATATATTTCATATATTTCAATTGGCATAAATTATCTGTGAAGTTTCAAAAGGAATGTAGAGTTGCAAGCAGGTATTCAACTCAAAGAAAAATCTGATCATGTCTCTTTACCAGGCTTTTATAATACCTCTGCTTACCAGAGAAAAATATCTCTCGCTTCACAATCACGCCTTATTCATGTCATTGCTTTCTGCCAGTGCACGCAGTAGATTCAGATATATCTGTGCACTGTTGGTATACAGAATTATAGAATCATTTGGGTTGGAAAAGATCTCTAAGGTCACCAAGTCCAAATGTTATCCAAGCACTTCAAAGTGTACCACTAAATCATGTCCTGAAGTGCCACATCTACACACCTTTTAAGTACTTCCAGGGAGCAGCAGTATGCACATGGCAGCACCAGCTGTGCCCCCCCAGAGCAGCACTTCCTGCCCCAGCTCCTCATGGGGCTGCTCCCACTCCCCAGGGCTCACCTGCGCCCCTGTGAAGGAGCACACTGGATGCGCCGGGGAACTTCTTCATGTTCAGAGCTGTGAAGATGCTGGAGGGCACAGTGCTGAGTGTGAGGGTCCCCTATGGAGAGGTGGCTGCGGGGCTATCCTGCCCCTGAATGTGCCATCATTCTTGAGGTCCCACAGCCTCTGGGCCTCCTGGTCACAGTGGCTGATGATGGTGTGGATGAGATAGTTGATGAGCAGCGCAGTGATGAGTCCCACGCTGGGTTCTATGCACTGGAGCATGACATCATTGACTGTCCCCAGCTGACACAGCAAAGGAAAAGGCTCTCAGCCAGTCAGACCTGCCACCTGTGGATCCTGTGGATGGTAGAGAGCTTCTGGTGCAGGGACAGCAGCACAGGGTTGAGGATGCTGCGTTGCTCCCTGAACAGTGCCGCCCACTCCTGTGGCAGGACGCTGCCCAGCCTCACTCTCATCTCTGGCCCCACAACTGTCTGCTCAGGTGGCTGTGGTGGAGGGGATGGAGCACATGCTGCAGTGCAATTGAGGTGGGTAGCAAAGTCATGATGGAAGTTGGTGGGTCTTTTATAAGACCTCTTTTACCAGAGAAAGTTAGCTCTCACTTCACAGTCATGCTTTGTTCATGTAATTGCTTTTGGCAGTATGTACATTTGTGAACCACTATTTTCAAGGATGAAGCACAGGAAGAGTAAAATTAGATCAACAATATCTGACAAACACCTTGAGAGCTCATGAGGAGTTGCAACCACTTTCATCAAACCAGTCTGATGCATTAGTTTCAAAAAACATTCAAATATTCAGCTAGTTTTTTTACGTCTTTGTTGCCAGGTGTTTTTTGCATTCTAAGACAAAAAGTCTTGTTACTTATATATATTAATATATTATATATATTATGTATTTTAAATGTGGCATAAGACAATTCCTCTTTACTCTATGTGGCCCAGGCAAGCCAAAATGTTGGACACCCATGATTTAGGGTGTCTTTCCTAAATATATCCTTGTCTTGCTTAATCACCCCTTAGTAACTAACATTTACAGTACTTTAGGGACTCCTCTATCTTCAGAGAGCATTTGAAGAAACATTGACCATCTGCATTTTTAACTTAGCTTGAGTCTTACAGTACTTAATTAAGTATCCAATTAACTTAAATTGTGAAAATTTAAATGGGCCTATTGCTCTTGAATTACTTTGCTAAGTAGTTATTATCTAGCAAAGTAGTTGGTTAGTTAATACATTTTATTTCAGAAAGTTCCTAATAGTAATTGGCTTACCCGATTCCAGCCTGCACTAAATACTCTGTCTTTGTCCTCAGATCTTGCCAAACTTTTTTTGTTTTTTTTTCTGTCATGACATTTCCTGCTATATATATGGCCTGATATTTAGATCTTAGATGTAGTGAATAGAGCAGAAGCTTCAAGTGGCACTACTTAGGTTTTGATGGCACTAATCCCTAGGTGATACAAAAAGTATGCCTTTCACTGATTAAAAAAAGAATTTCAAGAATGACAGGCTTTAGGAGGAGGTTGTGAAAGCAATATTCACACAATTTTGGTGAGACATGCTCTTCATACTTTATTGGAAATTAATGAATGAGAATTAGAGCAGAATAGAAGTTGAGTACAAGTTTGATAAGAAAGAATAGTAGCTAGGTGGATGGCGTATGCATATAGGAGTCTGGTCTCTGAGTCTGGTATCTGAGATGGCCTTAAGCAAGTCACTTAAGAACAATTCTCCAAAGAGAATTAGGTTTGTACCATAATGTCAGATGTCAGAGCTTTTTAGATTGAGGTACTCAGTTACATGAGTGGGAGCTCTCACTAGGAAATGGAAATCAAACATCCCTCTTCCTCCTGTGCTTGAGGAAGATTCAAATGCACAAAAGTGGTTTTCTAGGAGAATACTCTCAACTTTGAACAGTTGGTTATCGCAATGGAAGGGAACAGGAGAGACTATTCCTTCCAGACCGTGTCTCTTAGCTGTACTGGCTGAAGTACATTTACCCTAACGATCCATATCATATTCAGAGAGAAATGTCTGACTACTCAGGCACAATGGCTATGTTTCTACCAATAGCCTAAACAAGACAAAGAAGTATTATGTGCACTGAACTGTGTAGGCCCAAGTGAACCCACTAAATGGAAACTTGCTCCTCTATGGAGTGCTTCTGTGGCTCCAAAATGTAAATATGTTTCTGGGTCTGAAACAATGAAGGAACTTTAATAGAGCCTGTCATTTCTGTATGTCTTGTACACAGCAATGAAATTAAGCAAAATAGAAGGTATATGTTGCATACATTAGGATATGGCATGGCGGTGTATAAAAATTTTTGAGATTACATGGTTGCCTGCAGTATCATTGAAGGACAGTGCTGGCCAAATGGGTTTGATGTGGTTGTGTCCATACTGCTTCTGGTTCACCAATCTCAGAGACTGCTGGTGGGCATGGGGCAAACCATGCTTCAGAGCATGGTAACTATAAGGCAGTAAGAATAGAAAAAGGGAGCCATTGAGTGATTGAATATGTTTCTGGATCCTATTCAAGTGTGTGAACATTCCTAAAAAAAGAATCAGTCCACGTATAAGAGCAAAATTTTAGAGGCTTTTAAGCATTTAGAATTAGATACTTAAATTGATTTTTGGCCTTTCTAAGCTTCAGTTCATCAGCATGGAAAATAATCCTTTACTCAAGGCTGTGGGGATGAATAACATAACAATTTTTTCTAGGATTTAAATAAAAGAATAATGAAGGCCAAACAAGGACTTTGAGTAGTTTAACCATGAAAACAGTAATGCAGTTTGACTGCAGTATTATCCTTCATTTATAGACTATCTTAGCTCTGTCAACTATAGCTAACTGTAATCTTGCAAACTGACTACGATACCATGGTGAAATTTTCCTGGTTCCTCTGATGTGACTGTTGATAAGGATAGCAAAAGTTATTACATGTAGTTATAGTTGCTCTGCTTCCTCTCATCTGAAATTCACATATAATTTAACAAAGTTTTCCAAGGATAACACTTAGCCTCAGAGGTACGCAGAGGTCTGACTCTCTGTGTCACACTGAGTTAAGTGACAACAGTATGAAATGGAATCTCTATCAGACTCCCAAAAAAAGGGAGTCTCATTGCACATGGTAGTCTATTCTGAGGCTGGGCCTAAACCCATCTCATTTTATACTGAATAGCAATCTGTCTGATGCTAGCAGATAGTATTACAACTGTAACAGCGTATGTGGATGACACTAACGAATGTATGTTATATTATCTCTCCCCATTTCAGATGTAGACTTTCAAGATCTTTGAAGTCTACCTGAAGATCTTTTCAACCGGAAAGGGCTGTGTGTTAAACATAAAATACTAAAGTAAGGATATCACATGTAGCTACAGTATCGCTAGGAGCAAAATTCTGCCCCAGAGACAAGAGATTTTTAATAGCGCGCATGTTCTATATTTTGTAAACAGTGAAAAAATGTTTATAGTGGCATTTGGTAAAGTCATAATCAGTACACAAATGAAGTTATATGAGACTGTTTTGTTTTCTATGTAGTATCACATATGCACTTTAACTTTCTGTTTGGAGTCTGCCTGGTGATAAACCCAACAATTCTCTGTTAATTATTGTGAGGCCTGTCCCTTATATATTGGTAGATCTGATTCCTGTGATGTTTGGACATTATTTTTAGTGTTTTCAATGAAAAACGTGAGATGTTCCTCTAAGGATCCTGAAACTAGTAGTTCAGATAAAGATCTGCTTAAATAAACACTGTGGATTTTTAATATTTTAAGATTATTGTAGTTCAAATGATACAATATGACAGCATTAGATTGCATGTCATCTTTAATGAAAAGATCAAAAACTGTGTCTTTATGGAATAATTAAAATTTATTATTTTATTCAAAATGACTTAGACACAACCCTCAACAACCTACTCTAGCTGACCCTGTTCTGAGCAGAGGATTGGACTAGACAATGTTGAGAGGTTCTTTCCAGCCTCAATGATGCTCTGATTCTGTGATCTGGTTTATCACAGAGTCCAAAGTATGTTTTTCTATTTTCCAGGCACACTGCAAGGGATGATGAAAGCTGTGTAGTGATTAAACACTGCAATAGTGGTATAAGAAATTATCTATAGAATCTAGCTTTGAAAATGTAGTGTTTCCTGTATTATAGTGGAGACATAAAAGGCTAGTGATGACTGCCTTCATGCCTAAATACATTGCTCACTGAACTCTATATCTAAGCTGATGCATTTTAAGGTGTTTTAAGTACAGTCATTTGCTATTTGCTGAGTGCTGGAGATACAGTTCAAGCTGTCTAGGCACATTTATGAACTGTATCAGGAACTTAAAATGACACGAAGTCAGTGCAGTGAATTCTGTAGAGTTTTTCATTTTTGTTTTCTGTCATGTTTTAGCAAACATTTCATAAACTGCACAGCTAAGATTCAATTTTAGTCAAAAAAGATATTTTTTTTGAAGAGGAAGCTGACTTGTGAGTACAGAAATATTACACAAGTTGAAATAAATGCCTAATGTTACTTTACACCGTGTTACTGTTTCCTTATCATGGTATATTTGCATCATTTCTATGCAGGGTTTGTTGGAGAAAAGGAGGCTGAGGAAAGACCCCATTGCTCTCCACGACTACCCAAAAAGAGGCAGTGAGGAGGGTGTTGGTCACTTTTCTCAGGTGACATGTGATAGGACTTGAGGAAACAGCCTCAAGTTGTGCCAGAGGAGGTTAGATCAGGCACTGGGAAGAACTTCCTCACAAAAAGGATGGTTTAGGATTGGGATGGGCTGCCCAGGCAAGTGGTGGAGTAGCTATTCCTGGAGGTATTTAAGAAACGTGTGGATGTGGTGCTTAGGGACATGATTTAGTGGTGGGCTTTGTAGTGAGGTGGATGGTTGGACTTGATCGTCTTAAAGGTCTTTTCCAATCTAAATGATTCCATGATTTTATGATTTCTGTAATGCCACAGCAGGTTCCCAATGCAATGAAGTTTTTATCTACCACATTAATAAATGGTTTAATAATACAGTAAGATAAACTACTCACATAAAGTGTTTTAATGATGGATATCAGAACAGTTTCTAGAATGGCTTTGTTTTCATGTAGGCAAATGCGTTTCCTCAGGCATCTGTGGGATTACTACTAATAAAAAGAATGAACGTCATTAAATTGGTATCATCATTTGCCTACGCTTTTATTGTCCTTACTTTTATTATGTTTTACTAGATGTTTTTGAAACATGAATCATAAAACAGTCTTTGCCACATTTATCAGCAGAATTGAACAACCTATGCTCATTGCAGCGTTGCCCAGTGTATATCTCTCGTAGCATGTATTTAGATATATCTAACCCACACATACAGAGGTTAGAAGGCTACCACTGTGTCTGTTAGACTGATAAAGTAAATAGACGTCAAAGATGTTATAAAAAATGCAAGCGCTGTTCTGTATTTAAGAGAGAGTGTTATCAGCCCATTTTTCCTCTTAGACTGGATGCATTTTGAACTCAAGGTGGAATAAAGGTTCTAGAGGCCATTTAGATTATTATGTTCCAAACCTTTCTTCTTAGTATTCTGCAAAAATACACTTAGAAAAGTTGTGTATTTCTTTTTCTTTCACAGAAGAAAGACAAGTAGGGAAAAGTTCTAAAGAAAGTATCCATATTAAAGCAGCTGCAGCAGAACAGATTCAAGGACAATACAGATTTCTTTGCAGTACTGAAACTCCTTGGAGTAATAAAAGAGCAGCTTATGATGGTTTCCCATTGTAATGTTATACTAGTCCTTAAAATGATGTAAAAATAGTTTTAATTAACAATCAATATCTGCAAAACATTTACCATCTCATTTGCTTGCTGAAGGAGAAAAAAAATCATGAATTGTATTTAAAGAAATAAATTTATATTATATATGCATTGTGTAAAACCTGGGTAATGTACTTGATAACCAATCTTTCCTCCATGCATGAAGCTTTCATTTATGTAAGCATAGTAAACCTTGATTTAAGCTATTTATTCTCTCTCTTATTACTGTGGTTTTGCTGCATAGGAACCAAAAAATTTAAGATTATATGAAATATATGAGTATTTTAGTTCAAGTCTGAAATTCTGCCTCAGGCAGTGGCCAGCGCTTAGTGCATTAAAAGAGGGCAGCAGAAAAACCCAGATAAAATCTATAATTCATCTATCCCATTGTGTAGAACTAAACACCTAGGGGACAATTTCATCTTGCCCCCTTAAAAAAGGTAATTATTAGATTTGGAGAAAGAGGCATGAATGCCATGTTTCTAATGTTCATGTCCTAATTTAATCCAAAATGATTTTCTTGAAACCTACTGCTAGTAAGAGAAATATGTAATATAATGCAAGTATGTGATGTATGTGTGTAAATACGTATCTATTTAGGTACACCAAGTAAAATACAAACAGAATACGATATAATTTCAGTAACACACAAAAGATTTTGTTCTGAGAAGTCTTCCACATTGCTAGTTTCTTGATGAAAATAATATTTAAAGGTCAATTGCAAACTGTTTTTAAAGTACTCCTTTCCTGGTGTCTTGTTGGTTTATTTGTTTGCCTTGGTAGCTGTGCTCTAAAGCTTTGACAAGTTTCCAAGGGAACTAATGGCTACAAATGTGACTGAAAATTGAATGAAATGATTTTATTTCCTAATGCTACTGCTAAATCTAATTGGCAGAATGCCCTTCCTTAAATCTTCATATCCTTAAAAAATAATTTTAGTTCTTCACTTTTTTAAGGAGTACATAATCAGTCGTTTCCCCCCCAGATTGCATTACACATGCACTTCTAGTTGTGAGCAAAAGTTGGAAATGTTTCAGACTTGACAGGTCAGAGCCTCTCAAAACCTACTCATGCATAAGCCCTGTTAGCACCCATTAGGCAGGTTCTTCTCCACCTATTTTGCCAGAGGGCCTCTGTCAGCAGGCACTGCCTAAGTGCATTTAATGGCTGTCTCTGCTCAAACTGCAGCAATGGCTGGCATCCTCGACTTCCACTCGCTTTTGCTCACGCACCTGTACAGTTCATGCACTGGCTCACACACAGAATTTAAGTCCCAGCTTTTCCTAAGAGACTGCATCAACTATTTGCAGGGGCTGATTTTTAGAATACAGCTTTGGCAAGACACGCATGGGATGGTTTGCTCCTTCTTTGCATATGAAACTTCTCAAAAATGTCCTCCAATTTATTGAATAAATCGAGAACTTCATCCTGGAAAAATACCAAACTTTTAACAGAGTTTATGATTTTCTGCATACGGTATTTCATGTAATCAGAAGCCTTCTGTCCTCAGTGCAGGTTCCCTGAAAATAGGTATTATTCCCACTTCATTGCAAGTGCTATTTTTCTAGGCAAGGTCATTTTCCCTGACATCTCAAGCCTGCAGCTCCTGACTAAAAATAACAGAAGGTATCCCAGATATCTGTACCCCAGCGAGGTCAGCCATCTCTATGAGGCAACCAAGGAAGCACAGAAATCTGCAAAGCAAATCCTCATGCGTTTTCCAGGGAAGGTTCAGAAGGAAAGATAGGAGGGCCCAGCCAGGCAGGAGGAAGCAAGGCCCTAAAAGAGGACGACTGGGAGAAACAGTGCATGATCAAAAGCCCCTGGAGGACAGAGGAAGGAGGTCAGCTGATGGCAGACAAAGACAAACCACTGCTGTCCTAGGAGGACATCAGATGAGGTGAGCTGGTGGTGAAATTGTGATGAGCATGTGGAAACAACTCCTCACGCACCCTGCACCTAACTTGCCCAAAGACTTTCCGTCAGAGGCTGCACCTGCTTGTGCGAGTTGAGGGTTAACTGGGCAATTCTCAGGGGAAGAAAATTAATTAATTGAAGCTATTAGCTAATCAAGATTCCACATCTGTCTGAGATGGTCTCTGAATCATAAGCTGTGGCATGTTGGGAGAGCGGGGAAATATAACACATTGTCACACTCAAAATCTTGTTATATGTACCCATATGAAGCTAAGACATTTCTAGTGGCCCAGTTAATATTTTAGCAGTCTATTTGTAAAAATTATACAAATGTATAATATAAAAAATGTAAGAAAAAAATTAATTACACAGTTAAAATTGTTATTCAAGAGTGCTTGTTGATTTCTACCCTTTTCTCACTGATGATATGCTCACCCTTCTGATCTCCCTCTGGGAGATAAAATCAAGCCTTGAGCCTTCCTCAAAACAAACTGGAGGGAATCAGATTGACTTAGCAGCATCCTGAGGTCTTATCTAGCAGCAGTGCAATGTCTGCAATGGGGGAGTCCCTCTCCCCTCCTCCTCAGGATCTGCTTCGAAACTGAAGCCAGCACCAGGAGGCAGCATGTCCCTCTACCCAAAAATCTGTGACCGCCACCAGATATCTCCTGTTGCCACCAAACCAGGGTCGAGCTATGCCATCAGCTCCCTGTTGTGTCTCTAGCTTTCTGCTGGTTGCAACAAAACCCTTATTTACTGGGCTACAGTATGCTTGTTCTGTTCTTTCCTCATCTCAGGGATGCTACTGAAGTGACAAGAGTGTGAGGACGACAGTAACCATGGCTGTGGTAGTCCTGCTTCAGCCACTGGCACAGTTGAACACAAAGGCTGTTTGTAAGTACATCAGAAGAGGGTTAGAGTCCATGAGAAGGGGAGTGGCCAGAAGGGATATGGAGGTGATTATCCCTCTCTACTCTGCCCCTCTGAGGTGCCATCTGGAGTACTGTGTCCAGGTCTGGGGCCTCCAAAACAAGAAAGACAAAGGGTCCAGAGGAGGGCCACAAAGATGATCAGAGGACTGGAGCACCTCCCGTACGAAGACAGGTAGCTGGACAAGCCCAGGAACTTGTCTGGAGAAGAGAAGGCTGCAGAGTGATTGCACTGCAGCCTTTCAGTACCTAAATGGAGCCAATAGGAGGGGAATCAACTGTTTGAAAGGATAGATAACTGCAGGACAAGGGGAAATGGTTTTAAGTTGAAGGAGGGAAGATTTAGGTTGGATGTCAGGGGGAAGTTCTTTACAGAGAGAGTGGTGAAGTGCTGGAACAGGCTGCCCAAAGAGGTTGTGGATGCCCCATCCCTGGAGGTGTTCAAGGCCAGATTGGATGGGCCCTGGGCAGCCTGGTCTAGTATTAAATGGGGAGGTTGGTGGCCCTGCATGTGGCAGGGGGTTGGAGATTCATGATCCTTGAGGTCCCTTCCAACCCAAGCTATTCTATGATTTCCTCTTTCCTAGGTTTTCATCAGTTTTTCTTGGTTTTGGTCATTGTCACAATTAAGTAACAGATTGTTGGACTTCTGGTTCAACCTTGTACAGATGTTCTTATTTTCTAATATAAAAGTCTCCTTCTTCCATTTAGGGCTGTTTAGCTGAGAAAAGGGCTTGTGAAGGTGAACTAGACTTCCAAAATTTGCACTCAATCTTTCTGTTCTTCCATCCTAGTTTACAGATATTCCACAAATCACCTCCAGTCATTCTTGAGTCTATTCTAATCATTTCAAAAACGTAATTTGTAGAAAAATGATTTTGTTGCCTTAGAATTACTACAAAATAAATTTTGAGCTCCTTTTCAGATAGAAAAGTTCAAGCACACCTGTATTTACGCAAGATCTTGAGCATGCTCTGCCTTGGGTTAGAAATGTGGGATTCATAACATATCTTTACTCAAGCTTCATCACATACTTAAGCAAATTCTCAATGAAGTCAATGGAGTAAAAGCTTTGAACTTTGCACCAGTTGCAATAAAAATATTAGGTAATATATAACCCTCCAGGACATTCACAGTGCTTTTGAAAAAGATGAATCTTTCTCCATTACACTAAGCTTGCAGAAATATTTTCTGTACAACAGAGAACCATATATCAGAAGACGACTACAGCCTGCCACTAAACCACGGTACACAATTTCATTGATAAAACTTTCCGAAGACATTTTTGATCGTGCAAGAACTGACAAAATCAGAGAAGAAAGAGAAGAGAGGTCAGACTCCTTCAGTGTGCAGGGCAAGTCCCCAGATTAAGCTGAAAGATGCTCCTGCCAGACTGCATTCAATATTGGTAACACTCCAATTTTAGTGTCTTTTGTCTTTTTCTCTCTACTTGATCAACACAGTCTGTCAGAACTCCTGGATCTGTAGAGGTCTATGGCCATGTGTATACTGCTGCTACAGGAGGGCTTCCAGGCTTCTGAGCCATTAAAAGGCTGATTCTGCTTTGATAATGTGTTTTACTCTTGGTATTTAGCTACCTCTATACTAACTTTCTTCAAAATAAAATCTAAATTAAAAGTGAGAAAAAGGAAAAACTACACTTCTCAGTTATTCCTGGACTGTTTGGCTAGAGCTATGCTGTCAGATCCAGATCAATAACCACACCTGACAACCTCCAGTGAGGTTTTATGCTCAAATAAGGGGAAATAAAATAAAAGTTAGGATAAAAGGAATTTATTTTCGGAATGATCATTTTCCTGCCATTACTTTACATAGATGTGCCACAGCAAGAGACTGCATACAAGACACTGCAGAGTACTAACCAGGCCACAGAGTGCTTATTTATAGACAGCTGAAATATTTCAGAAACCTTACTTAACTGCAGTAGCCTTTTCACCTAGTATAAATGGGCTCTCATTTTAAATGCAAGAGCTAGCCTCTACTATACATTTAGGTGATCTTATCAGTTTTAGAGCTTTTTTTTTTTTTTTAATAGCACACACATCTTTCCATGTCAGCCTAGAGCATGGGCAGAAAAAGAGGGCAGAGAACCACTCTGGTGATTGAAATTGTACCCTATATTCACTGGTGCTGAGAGCAGTTCAACAGTATATTTCCTTAGCAGTAACACTCCTTGCTCTGTCAAGATAATTTTCTGGATTGTAAAGGATATAGACAAATTAAAATACAATTTCAAAATGTCTTTATATTTCTCCTTACAGGTAATATGCAAATTTTGCACAATGGCAATTGTATAGGAATACTAGAGTTACTGCTACTATTCCAAGTGCTGTAGTTGTTGACAATTGTGTTGGCATAGTAATGAATGTCTCCCATCAGGTTAGTTTTGCACTGAAGGGCAGTGTTAAGGTGAAGGAGATGTTTGACGCATCTCTGTGGAATCAACATATTTCTTAAAGTCCAAAATGACAAACATGCATTTAACTTAACTATTTGCAGGTAGCTAAGCATTTTTCTTTATATTTTATTGAAAACCATTTTCTTGTATTTTTTTTGTTTATATAAACATTAATGTCCGCAATCCATTACTCACTTCCAGTGCATGTGAATATGATTTTTTTTTAGAGCAAGCCCATAACAAGTGAAATTTCCTTTGTTGCCTTTGACATGGCAAGAGCCAACCACCTGTACCAAGAAAATAAGTTCTCACTTTAAGAAATGGACAAGAATTCATTCTTCTTCAAAGGCTATTTATAAAATTATTTATTTTGCAATCACATGCAGGCACTCATGATAGAATGGGGGTCTACCTTATGAGAAGCCTTATAAATCACACGTACCTCTTATATCCTAAAAAATATATACAGCCCAATGCTTCAGCCACATTGGGATGTACCTTTTACTTTGGCAGGGCACTAGAATCAAGCATACGGAGGAGTGCTCGAAGAAAGGACCAAGCTAAGGTAAGAGCCAAGAACAAACATAAAAATCAATGGAGACATGATGAAGACAGGCAGAACAAAAATGTAAGCATGTGATAACAGAACATCTGTGTGAAGCAAGATGGCTGGTTTTTAATTTCAACTTAATTGAAAAATACCAGTCATAACCTC
This sequence comes from Meleagris gallopavo, assembly GCF_905368555.1. Taxonomy (NCBI): domain Eukaryota; kingdom Metazoa; phylum Chordata; class Aves; order Galliformes; family Phasianidae; genus Meleagris; species Meleagris gallopavo. The sequence goes on along the minus strand of NC_139406.1, from coordinate 24,319,179 downwards.
TGGGAAACATTAAAACTAGCACAAATAAAAAGTTATTAATGAAAGGAATATTTCTGCTGTAAGTTTTTCAAAAGTTGCTACAAGCACTTGGCTTTCCACTAAATAATTCATATTTTTATTTTGCAAGGTCTTGACAGATACAGGAGGCAAATCACAACTGTACTGCAGCTTCACCCCCTCCAGAGTAAAACAGATGACACTGGAGATCCCCAAGCTAAAAGACATCCAATTCAATAAATGCTGCATGCTGATGTAGTCCAACTTGGACATGGATATATATAAACAAGATCCTGGCTCTCTATCATAAAACAAATCTCAGAATGCTTCCAGCAAGAGAAGTTTGTGTTCATAATACCTCACTTTGCCTTATGCATGTTAGAGGAAACTGAATTCAAACTGGAAGAGATACTGAAAAGATCTCTTATAATTATAAGAAAAAGAGAGGTTATCATAAAGAAGACTATTAAAAGAACCTCGTTAGAGATAAGAGTATGAAAATTATCTGAGAACATCAATGTGCAGGATTTAATAGCAAAAAAGAAGAACTACTTAAAATATCAAACAAATAGGAGAGGTGTTCACTGGAGCCAGGACTCAAAAGACTCAGCTTGGACTGATTTCTCATTGAAATGTGGATAGTGTCCTGCCCAGATGTCTAAATCAGTAAGCTAGTAGCACATTCTTCTTTTGTAGTGTAAAAAGAGGAGCTAGTGTAAAAGAAGAAATGAAATTTACTCCTAAAAGATGATGGAGATGATGGCCTTTTAGACCATCTGTACAGAATGCTGTACAGCCTAGCTATTTCCAAATTATTGCACCATCACATGCATGAATGCTTCAGCTACTTCCCAAGAAGCAGATGAGAAACAGTTGCTGAAGGAAAATACACACTTTAAACAACTTTCATCTCCAGTGCTATACAACACATTTCTCTTTGGTAGGGCTGCTGTGAATTCTGGAGCCCAATGGTCAAAATACGCTCTGTAAGAATTGTATCAGGAGAAGGCTGAAAAGGAATCTTCCACCTCAGTAACTGAACTATCACATATGATCTATCTCTGTTCTCTTCATTCTGCAAGACACCGCTTTTGGCACTTGACCCTGAGAGAGATGCAGAAGCCCTCTCTCTGTATTAGGATAAAGCATCCAGTCTCAGAAGACAGCACAATGTAAGACAGACATCTTCACTTCCTTTTATTAGGTAAGCTAGCTGCCTAGCTGAGCCAGCCAGCTGGCTTGCATGGATCCCTTAGGCATGTGTCCTCCCATCTCCATGGATTACATAGAGAGTCTAAACCTGAAATAAATTCTGTGTTCTACCTCACTGATTATTCCATTACACCCATGCACAAGATTTAGAAGTATGAGAAGAAAAAGTTGTGACAGATGTTGGTCAAATTTCTTCATGCTCTACTGGAAGGTCCTCAAATGACAAGGAATGTGGCCTCATTTAAAAATATCTGGATGCTGATGGTCAAGATCATAAGGCTTTTTTTTTATTATTATTATTATTGGAGGCTCTTGCCTACATACATCTAGCTGGAAGTCTTGCAAAGTAATTGAAACTCCAGTTGAGACTGAAGCACATCTTTATTCTACTTCGCAATTTGCCTAGTATTTTCAGTACATACACACACAGTCTGTAAATTCAATATACATTTTTTAATACATTGGTGTTCAGATGACTAGAGGCTAAGATGTTCTGATATCGTTATGAACTTTTCATTGTTCTGTTACAACAAACTCATTCATCTAAAAAGCAGACACTGAACACGATGCCACTAGCTGTGCTTTGATGCTTTTCTTTCCCATGTCCCATCTTCCCAAAACACATTGCAAAGTTATAAAAAATTGAAAAGTAGAACAATTAATGAGTCTCAGCCAACATGACATTTCTTCCTTTTTTTTTTTTTTTCCTCTCCTGTGCATCAAAGAACCATGCCTTTTTCCTCCCCCTCAGTACAGAACAATTCCTTGAGGCATCTAATCATAAAAATGTTGGCTTCAGTCAAGGAAAAAGGGAGTGAAATGTTTAGCCTGACCTAACTCAAAACCTATTGAAAAATCCCCTTCAAGAAATTGTAGCACTACCTTCCTTGACCATGCTTTCTTTCTGAACACTCTGCATTATAATTTGCAGCTAGCTCTCAGAACACTCAGAAAATGGCTTTCAGAAATGGTAAGCAGCTAAAAAGAGCATCAAAGGTAAAACTACTAACTATACTGTTGAAATGATGTGTGAAAAACTGGAATATAAATAGGTGATTAACTTTTGAGACTGTTGCCAGAGCAGAGAGAATATAAAGCAGCACAGATTATTCAAAATTTGTAGATTTATTTTTCTTCCTAACCTAGCATGCAGACTACCTTTTGGATTTTATTTTTTAGTCTTTTTTTGTGACTAAATTTTTGTGACAGCTGTTTAGGCCAAGATTTTGAGTCAAGATCCCAAATAACAGATCTTTCCAGCTACTATCTCATCTAGTCTGAAGTCAAGGATTGGCACTATTCTGCAATGATATAATTGATGAATAGGTTATTATCTCTCCCTGTTTTTAGGGCTGAAAAAAATTATTGACTAATAGCCAAGCTGCAGGGAAAAGTAGCAAGGACTTTATTATGCAAAAAGACAAACATGAAGTAATTTGATCATGCCTGATAAGTGCAAGGCTGCATTTTAAATTGGACACAAATAATTTTACCAAGTGATTTTTTACACACTGTTTGCATCTCCCCTCATACACACTCTTGAAACTGTTGGATATTCCAGCTTTGACTTTACAGAGAAGTCATCTTCTGAACAGGGGATTATTTTGGGACATTGGCAACTTCCAGCTGCAAGTGTTCTTCACAGCCTGCACAACTACACAGAGAATTCTCTAAATTAGAGTTGGGCTTAATATCTAAGAGTGGTTTCTAGGAAAAGGAGAGGATAATTTGAATTTGTTTCCATAAGTTTGCGTTCCTTCTATTACAACAATTGGGATTAACAAATGCAGAAAGCAAAATTTTGCTTCAGTATTTTCAGAGCACACTTTCATGCCCGGCTCCCTCTTCAGCACTGATTTTTAGTTGCCAAATGTGTTTGCAACCCTTCTTGCTATAATGAGAACGTGACTTATTACTATGCACTGATGACAGTTAGAATCAGTCTGGGAGAAAGTACATTTTTTTTTTGTGTGTCATAGAATCTTGAGGTGCTCAGAAAAAGGGAAGATAAGCAGAGGACCAAGGGAGGCAGTGGGGCAGGCTGGGACAGCATCCTCAAAGGCAAAGGGGGAAGATTCATTTGCAGGAACAAGAGCAGCAGAGCAGTAAACAGATTCATGTGGCAACGGTCACCAAAAGAGTAGGCAGTGATGGAGCATATCAGAGATCCAGCCAGAAGGTTCCAACAGCAAGACAAGATCAGGGTCAGCAAGATATGTGGCTAGGCACAGGCGTATCATTACCACATAGCTTGGGCAAAAAGCAAGGGCAAGGCCCTGAGCTTAACCACAGCCCCTGTCCATAGCCCCAGGTAAGGCTTCTCGTAACACAGCTGTTTTCACAGTAAAACTGTGCATCATGTCAGAAACAGCCTTGAGCACAGCCAGCTAAATCCTACTCAGTTGGGAAGATGTTGCAGATCTGGTTGATGTACTCATGGCCAATTTCACTCAGTTTTGCCAAAAAGGAGGAGAGTCTAGGAGCTTTACAAGCCAAGCAGGAGATGGGGTTGGTGAATTGTTAGATAGCAACACAAAGAAGATATGTAGTTTTATATTCCATCTCCCATTCATCTGACACATTTGAGGAGCTCTTTCCTGACTCTTGACTCTTTCTCTCTGGCTGTTCTGATTATCCAGAAGTTTATTTCACCTTGCAAAAAAATTGATAAGCATTTCATTAAGCAGATCATGTCAGGGTTTTTACCTTTCCCTCATGTAAAGAAAGACCCCGTACTCAGAGGTCTTTTCCAATCCCATCTAGGTAGCTGCTTTGGACCAGCAGGAGTGAAGTCTTTCCAAAGAAATGAAAGCCAATGTCATTTTTATCCGCAGAAAGAAAGAGAATCCTTGCTGTGTTTTTTATGTCATGAAAAGATTCCTCCATCAGCCAAAATTTGCCTGCACATCAGCCTGAGATAAGCTGAGGCTCAAGTTAACTTGTTCAAAACTTGGCCTCTCCCCCAGAAATTCTGCCTTTGTTTGCCAAAATGTTTGCTGTTCTTCAGATAAGTCAACTGTAGCCTGTGGACCAGATTAATTTTGCATTATTCCTTTTTTTTTTTTTTTTTAAATTTATGCACTATCAAGTAATTTCAACTCAAGCCATTTGTTTAGACTAAAAGGATGAAATCTAGAAGCACTTGATTTTATTTTTAAGTAGGGAAGATTATTTTGCTGCCAATACCTCACCAACATTTGGGATGTTTTACTTTCTCTCCATCACACTATAGTTGACATTCAGGGTGCATGCCACCACACTCTTCTAAGAGAATGTTGCTGAAGTAATTCCTGAGAAACTCCACTGACTGCAGTGAAAGCTGTAAGTGCCCCTTGTCTTTGAAAAATCAAGCTCCTTGTTTAAAGACTTAACTTCAGGCATGCCAGTCTGAGTAAAACTTATATCTCAGTGTTCAAATCAGAGGATAATTTAGCAGTACAGAGAGAAGCACAGGAGAATGATACAGTCCAGAGAACTGGTAGCTATTAGGCATAAAAAGTTTTAAAAGGAAGGAACTGTGAAACAGGAGCTTTGAAGGTTGAGGGAACAGCTTGAAAGTCTGAGCCACTCTTTCAGAAAAGATGTCCCAGCTGGATTTCACAAATTTTATATAAATACCCCAAATTCTTAAGGTTGGAAGTCCCTGTTATAGACCTACTGCAAGAAGAATTTTAGGCAGGATTCTCAGACTTCCCTGGTAATTCAACTGTCTAGAGAAATGTAATTTAGATTTCCAACTCTCACCTAGAACAAAGCTAATTGTTGAAAAACCAGTAGTGATAGAGTTGTTTAAATGAAATAATCTGATGAAAAGGAATAGAACTGGTGTGGTTTGTGTAGAACATTCAATCTAAAGACTGCAGTATATATAGAGAGAAAGGAATAAAGAAGATTATAAATAAGTTCAAGAAATAAATGTATTTAGTAAGTACTTAAATGTTATGCTAAGGGACATAGTTTAGTGGTGAAATACTGGTGGTAGATGGAGCATTGGACTAGGTGATCTTGGAAGTCTTCTCCAACCCTGGCAATTCTATGATTCTATGAGTAGAATTAATTTGGTTTATACCACCCAAGAAAACTCGGTGAATTTGAGAACTATTCTAATGTTCGCATCATCACCATATACAGTGTTTAGATTCAGTGATATCAGGATATAACAACAAATTCAGAACTCTAAAAAGCAGCAAGTTTTTTTTTTTATGTTAAGTCTATTTGCAATGCAGGTAAGGGATTTCAGTCTATGCCAATCCTTGCCATGAAGGTAAGCAGAGTATAAACATCTAGACAATGACAGACATTCCCTGGTGAGTAGATCTTTTTGTGATTGACCTGCAAACTATTGACAATCTTAGCAGTGGAAGGTGTATGTGGATGCTCAGTCAACTTCAGAAATTATTTTGTGAAGTGACAGCACCCTGATAATCCCCCTCACCTTCTGTGTTTGTTTGTATGCAGCTCTGAGTCATCACTGCATGACTTGGTTTTTGTATCTGGGAAGTCAGTCTGCTTCTATCTCATGACAGCCTTAGATTGCCAATAATGTAGTGTGATCTCCCCTGATGTGCAAAGACCAACGTGCTGATGAGATCTCATGTATTAATGCTGCAAGGACCAGAAAATAATTATTCACTTTTTGCAGTTATTATGCCCCTTCTACCCTACCCTTCTCCGTGTGTGCGATTTTAAGGAATCCAAAAGCGTGTTTATTTGTACTCCACTCATGAAACAGATTTCTGAATTAGCCCAGGCTAAGAAAAAAGAGGCATAAACACTGCAGATGGAACAGAACAGTTGTGAAATCCTCTTTTCTTTGTTCATACACTTAATGATTGATATCTTTCTGCCTGTTCCTTAGCTGTTTGGTGGAACTAATATGATTGGATATTTTTCATTATTTAGTAACTATTAATATAAATTACAGTTTGTGAAATGCAGTAAAAACAGCCTCATTGCCTTAAAGTGTTAAACAGAAATACTGAAATACTGACCAAGTTTAAAGCTTCAATTGTCCCCTTATTTACTAGACACAGTACTCTCAGGTTATGTGTGAAAACTAAGTGAAAGTGTGGTTCACAAAGGCTAATCATACAAGTGGCATAAGCAAATTCTTATGCTAGGTAGGCACTGTCCTAGGGTAACACAGTGGAAAGCACAGCAGTAACATCAGAGTTGCAAAGTCCTAGGCTACCGCAAGTGAGGACATACTCAAATGCAACAGTCATAGGCACAGAAACAAAGGAAAGAAGCTGCTTACCTTTGGAAGGCTTCAGCTATACAGGGAGCTCCAACAAAAGACCCTCAACCCCACTGTCAACCCTTAAATGAGGTCTAGGAAGGGAAAGGGGTGGATCCTGGCTCCACCCCTTCTAGTCACTCAGATGCATTGCATGCAGCTGAGCTCCTTGGGTTGAACCTGCTCTCCCACCAGGTGCTCAATCACTGGTTCAAGCCTTGAGTTAGCATTTCTGCTACACCTAGTAATATCTATGTTTAATGTAAAATGTATCTCATTAGAGAAGGAACAACGGAGTAATTGCCAAGTTACTTTGTCTTCAGTTTCTAAATGGGTTTTGGTTTAAGCCTTGTTTTCTTGTTAAGAAAATCCAGGTAGATTATTGATAGTTCATTAACAAGTAAATTATATTATCTTGAAGATAACGTTAGTTTAGATATTTAATATAATTTACATGCCTCAAGGCTGAAGGTGAAGACATCTTTACGTTAGAAGAATAAATCAGATATTACACATTTCTAGAGTCATTCACAAGCATCCAGATTATTAAAGGGCAAAGCTGAAAAGTTGTATAAGGTGGAAGAAGGTATTATCTTACAGGGACAATCTTTTCTTTCTTGTTAAGAATTCTTGTGTTTGAATAGTTCAGCATAGGAGATAATGAATAGCTCAAAAGCACCGGGGCTGACTTTCTTCCATTATTTGAGATGAAATTAGTCACTGAGACCTGACCAAGTCTGCCTGTGCTCTGAGGACTCCAAAGGGTGAAATATGCTATTTAGCTGAAGTAGCCCCTAGCATTTACAATTTTTGCAGTTAACAAAGGCTGCTGCTGTCAAAGGATTGTTTTCCATAGCGTAGTTAATACCAGGGAGCATGTGTAGAACAATCAACATCCTGCAGTATACACAGAAATCATGACTGCAACCCTCTAGTACCCATGACTTAGGGAAATCTTGTTTCAAACTAATCTGCAGCCAGCATGCGATTATCTCCTGCTCTCTCAGCTGCTTTGTTTCTGATACAGAGGGCCAGGGATCAGAACTGCAACTGAAGCAGCTTCAGGCCAACACACAAAATTTTCTCCTACAGAAAGTCTCTGTGAAGAGAATGTAGTGACTTGGCGGGCTTTCTGTTTTGAGGAGTGTTGTCTGTGTTTCTTGGGAGAATTCAGTCCTCCCTTATGAAACTCTAAAACCTCTATAATGCAGTCATCATCACAGCTGTAAGTGATAGCAAAAGATGGTCTCAGATTCTATGACTCCAAAAAGTAATGTACTCAGGGATATCAATGAACAGGTCTTCTTCAGTATAAAGCTTAGAAAGTAATAATTTGATATGGAGTTTGTTGGTCTGTTTGTTGTAGCTTCCAAAGGTTTAAAAATGGCAATTCCTATTTAAAATTGCCTTCTTAAAACAATAGCATCTACCTGATAATAATTGAAGAACTGTCTTGTGATTTCAGAAGCTAAGTATCTAGGGATGTTCTACATAGCTTTTTTTTTTTTTTTTTTTTTTTTTTCCATGACTGAAGCTATGCTAAGCTGCCACTGAAGGGAAAGGTTTGAACAGCCATGCAAATTACTATCAGATATGGTATGCTTTGCTAGGGTACTGACATTTAATTTTTTCATATTTCTTTAACATACTCACAGAGGTCCCTGAAATTTTACCTATCCATATAAATATTTACTTCATGGAGATGCTGTAAAGCCCATCATAAGTAAATAAAGATGGCCTAGGCAAAGTAGACATCTGCCTTCTGGCTAAAGCCTTGGGGAAACAAAGAGGCCATGGGATGGGAGGGGAGGAGAGTGAGGAGGTTGCCAACCTCATCTATGACTGGTCCAAAAATGCCAGGCTGGCCAACAGTATCAAGTTCTCTGTTTGTGAGATGGGGCCCTGGCTTCTGGTAATCATAGTCGCCGTCTCTCCATTCCCGCTGCCGGGCAGCCCTATGAGCAGCAAACCTAGCTCTACATGGCTCTTCTAATGATAAGAAATTGGTATTAGTCTGTCATCCCTGGGTGAGGAAAATCTGATTTCGCTTATGTTTCCTTTTCCTTGAGCCAGTTTTGTTTATGAATGTCACGGCTGGAGCCTAAGGACAGAGGTAATTTTGAATTTTGAAAGGTATCTAATTCATAAATAAAATATCAGCTGTACAGATCTCCTGCTTCTTTATGAAGTAGTTTAGATTGAGTGACACAAGCTCAAAGGAAATTGAAAAGTTACATCACCTGTAATGCATACCACCAGTCCCTCAGCCACAGATGTGCATCCTCCTTATCTAGAGCATCCTGTTATCTAGAGGAAACTTCAGCTTGCTGGGAGCCTTCTAGAGCTTCCTGAGCCAAACTCATAGGATTTCATATTCACCAACAGGGATATTATGAATTGCAAAAAGTCAGGCATGGGACATTGGGAATGAGGGTGTTGTCCAATTTGCTTAACAAGAGCAGGTTGGTGTTGAGTGATGAAAAATTAGGAGCTGAGGTTTCATGGCTAATACAGTGAAACTTGACTTGACTTGGAGTACTGAGATGGCACTATCAGATCTCATCTGGAGGTCAGGACATCAGAAAGGTAGTTAAAAGCTGAAGTCATGTTGTACCATAAACTAAAAGACAAAACTTTTTAGAGCAAAGACAACTCAAAATGAGAACCAACAGAAATAAAAGGACTTGTTTATGAGTCTTCATGACACCATCATGCCTCTGTGGGGCAAGACCTTTTTTGCAACTTACTAGCATTTTTGTTTTTAGCAAGAGCTGTACCGTCTCATCTGGCTGTTTAGGTAAACATCCTCTTGCTGTTACAAGTCCATCCACTTTTTGCTTTCCTCAGCAGTTTTCCCTTGGCTGCTCAGCCAGCTCCTCACTTGCTGAATGCCTGCTCATCATCACTCTTCACCCAGTCCCATCCTTTAGATTCCCCTTTTTCTTCCCCTACCCTTGCTCAATGGCACTGTGTTCTGCTCCATCCAGCGGCTCCTCCTCCAGCTGCCAGGATGAGGCTCTGAAATAGGGCAATGCATATTGCATAGAAAACCACACACACTACAGGTGTCAGCTGCCAAAGCTGCTCACTTCCTTCGGTTGTCTTTCCATTGGTTTTGTGGGCCTGTATGCAAGAAATAGCATGTGTTAATGCTAACAGCGTCCTTTAAAAATCTTGATTCTACTGATCTTACAAAGCAAATATTCTGATGGTGCAGGTAAATATCCTGACTTTCACAAAGGATATAATATACACCCATGCTAACATGATCATAATGAAAAAAATCACTCACAGAAAAACAGCAGAACAAGTAATCAAGCAAACTGGTCATAAGCACCTAGAAGATAATGAGGTGAGGTAGCACATCCAGCATGTGCTGCCTAATTTATTTTCATTTTATTGCATATGTTCAGACCTTGTGCATATGGAGAAAGCAACAGATTTCTTCTGTCTTAACTTTAGACATCTCTATGGACTATGACATGAATTACTTTTATACAGGGAAAACTCCAGACAATGAGACATACTGTCATAAAAAGAATTCACTGTCAAAACTGGAGGAAATATTTCAAGCAAGTTTCCATCACAGGCTGGTCTGCATCCAGTAGCTTTTAACATTTTAGTTTAATCTAGACCAGGAAGTCTGAATAGAAGATGAGACAATGGAAGGGAAAGTATGATTACTGAGTCTGCAGATGGTATCATATCAAGAAGGGCCATAGAGAGCAACCTTTGGATTCCAGGTAATCTTGTCAAATTGGAGGAATATTCTGTAAAGAAGACAGGATAACATTCAGTAATAGAAAGAAATATGCTGGGAGGCAGGAATCGTTCTTTATGTAAAGAGAAGAGGAGCAAGAAGAAGCAAGGTAATCATTCTGTTAAAAAAAAATTGTTTATAGTGAATAACATCTACAGTGTCATGCTAATGATAAATAATAATAATTAAAGAAAAAAAAAAAACAAAAAACACGCAACCTAGTATACTAGGAGTTACGTTTTATTCTTATATCTCTATGTACAGGCAGGGAAAGAAGAGACTATAGCTCAAAAGACTGAATTCCACAACTACCAGCATTACCAGGGACTCAGCAGGAGTACTGTGTCCAGTTTTGGTGACATGCTTTGAAAGGCATGTGCAAAAATCACTGTGGAGGGAACAGTGAGAACACAGGCAAACATTATCTATAGGGAAAAGTTAAGTCAACAGAAGCTACTTAAGCTAGAGAGGAAAATGTTAAGGAAAGGTGTAATAATAGTCTTCAGATGTGTAAAGATGTTGCTGCAGAGAGCAAGTGAATACACTCTTCTCTATGTATGTAATAGGCACAGGATAAAGTAATAGATTTAAACTCAGGAGGAAAGGTTCAGGTTAGACATCTGGGTATCAGACATCCCACAGCAAAAAAGAAAATTTAAAACAATTCAGGTTGATTTATCTCAGCAAGGGACCTGTGCATAATGGGAACTTGAGGAATTACCAGAAATTTCCTGACAATTACTGAATTTGATTTTTCTCTCCTGATGCCAAAGAATGAAAAAAAATGGAGGAAATTATACAAGTTGTGGAGAGAGGGAAAGAGGGAAGGTGTGGAAAGCAATGTAAATTACATTGCAGAAGAAAGACAAAAGAAGGTGATAGGTAGGAGGAAGCAGTGGGGGATAAATTAGGGTGATGAGGGACAGTGAATGTGCACCCATAAGGTGAGATGGGGATGAGAAAAGAGAGGACCTAGTACAGAAGACTCCATCCTAACTAACTCCAGCAGAGGCTTGGAGTGTAGACAGAAAGATGGTCAGAAAGATCTGTTTTCTCCTAGAGATTCCCAGACCACACGCTTTCCATACATTTCCACAAAGTTCTTTGTTTGCATTCGTATGCATTCAGGAGTGCCTGAGAAATCTATGGACAAGGAATTTCACCCCTTTCTTCTACTTTATTGTCTCACAGCAGTTCATTGCACAGCCTCCATATCTCTCAATCGCTGTTCTAAAAGTTCAACACTTCTGCAAACCCATCTCTTTCTGTGCTTCCTTTTGGGTACCAAAGAACTAGTTATTCTGAAAAGTTTAATAATGAAGGAACTCTGCAGCAGGGTGTTGGAGAATAAAGCAAATTTCTCTATGGCACGATTCTAATGGCTCATCTCTTCTATTTCTTTCTTCAGGCTCCTCCTTTACTCACCACAAACTTCCACAGAGCTGCAACACAAGAATCAAGGGTGCTATAGGAAAAGGTGTCATTGGATGCTGCCTCATCCATCTGCACAGCCTGCTCTCAGTTCAGGCATGGCATGACAACCAAATAATCTGGCAGTAACATATTGGTATCTTTTACTGCTACAGTAGTATAAATATATATTCACCATTACAAACTTGCAGAGTACAATTCTTTATACTTGAGGAAATGAAGTATTGCAGATGGTTGCTCTGTTTGGATAGATAGTTACATTGCTCCCATTTCTTCTGTGGGACTATGGAGGAATCATCAGCCATAAGAATCAATTTGTGCAGTACCAGTGTCAGAGGCAAAATGATGAGGGGGAGAACCATAAAACAATATGCAAGAGGGAAAAATGAGCTATTTTCTTCCTGTGGCACAAAATGTAGTTTTGCATTTTTTGACTGCCAAAGACTTTAACATTTGAGGTATTTAGAGATTGTTGCAAAAGAAAATCAAGATTTTTCTTAAAAATATGTTTTCCAGTAATGTTTTTAGCCATGTGTCTGTTGTTCATTTATTGGGTAATTCTACACAGGTGAATTGTCTTGGAAGTATATTGTTCTTTCCCTTCAGCAGTACTGTTTAATGTGATGAACGGTGTTGTCATGATGAGCTCCAATAATTTTCATCTTAGCCAATAACTCACTTAATTGCAGCCAGCGTAGAAAAACTTTATGGAGTTAGAAAGAGCTCCCAACAAAACTTATTGTGGAAGAAGAAGCCCAGCACTGTGGTGCTTTGTAGCCTAGGAAAGGGCTGAGATGATCATGACACTAGTTGAAAGAATCCACAAGCCTAGGCTTGAAAAGGTTATTACAACTGGGGATGTAACTAGGAGCCAACATTTATCTTAGAAAAACATTTATACATTAAAAATACAGAAGCTTCTGTTGTGTTTTTTTTTCTTTCTTTCTTTTTTTTTTTTTTTAAAGAAGCCCTCCCCCTTTCTGCCCACCTGGCTAAATCACCATTAACAAGAATATTTGTTTTTAATATAGGTTGTTTAGCTCAGTAGTGAGACCAGGAAAAAAAAAATGTCCTGGTAATGAACATTAAGATCTGTCAGGCTGATAAAAATGCCATGAACAGAAGCAAAGCAATTTAAAAAGGACAAGCTAATAGCAAGTAAGTAGTATCCAAAACTTCTATGTAACAAGGCTCTCAGAGGCTGAATACAAATCCTAGTTCTTTCATTTTTGTCCTTTTTGGCCCACTGTAGTCTCACTTTTAAGACTATTTCCTAATCACAAGGAAAGGAAGAATGGAACTGGATAACTGTGAGTTCCCAGCAGCCATGCAGTGTGTCTTCCCACACCCTGTACTGACACAGGAACATTCCTAGAGTACAAAGAAAATGTGCTAATGAGTTTATTTCTTTCCCCCCCTCAGAGATGAAAGATAGCTTTCCTCCAAGGGAGTTTCTTTTAGAAGTTGCCATTGAAGTAGATCAGCAGCAGACAGCAGGTTGCCATCATTTCTGGATTTCACTGAAACTAGAGGAAATTATATTCTTGTTTTGAACAGCAGATAAGTGTATGCGGTTGCAAACAAAATTCGAAAGACTACAACATAAATTTACCCAACTCCAACACCTTAACTTCATTTAACAGTTCTCTCCTCTTCCTTTTCCCTTATATTAATAATGCACAACTTCAGTCAGAATTTTTCACAGAGGTATTATGAAATCTCATCTCTCAACCTTTCTCCACTTGTTCAGTAGGAATCTTCAAAAAGATGAGAACACTAGGAAATGTTCGTTTGATGTCCCAGGGTATTTCTTTCACATCAGAAATTGGAGAGGTTCGAAAGAGAGCAGAATATATATTGGATTCAACAGTATCTTCGTGAATAGGAAGACTATCAAACGTCACCTTTTTTCTTTTTTGCCTTATGGTTTGTGTTTATTTTATACAGATTCAGCAGTCCTTAATAAGAAAGCTCTATTTTCTATTGCTCCTGGACATGGAGAATCATGCTTAATGACTGGAGAAAACCAAGCTACTCAAGACTTAACTCTAGCTTCACCATCCCTGCAGTTCCCTTGACTGTTTGGACCAGGATGTTTGACATAATGCAGTTGTTATTAATGGCAAAGAGCTTTCTGAAGCATGAAAGCATGCACTGCTTCATTTCATACCTTAGAGCAGTAAACCTGCTTGTACTCTACTTGCTCCTCTTTAGGCACAAAAATCATCACATTGCCCCCATGGCATTAAAGGTCAAAACCAAAAGGCCTACCTAATTGCAAACCCTTAGCCACCGCAAAGATCAGATAAGAAAAGAACAGAAGGTAGTCTTTTCCAGGGGGCTAACCACCATGGGCCTGACTGTAAATGGAGACAACGTCTGCTATGAGAGCATATTAGAGTAAGTAGAACAGACACAGCTCAGAGGGCAACCTTTGAAAATTTATAATGGTATCACATGTGGAGTTGCAAGACAGCAAATCTAAAACATACAAGTAGAATAGTTTTACAGCTGCAGAGTACTGTCAATTACTGCAGATGCCCTGCAAAAATAAAATGAAAAAGAAAAAAAGCAAAAACTGTGAAAATACTAAAGACAGAAAAGATATTGTGTTGAGGTTTACCAAAGAGTCCAACATAATGTGACATTCTCTTAGAAGAATTTGTACTCTCCATGAATTAGAACAGCCAGTTATGATTGGAAGAGGCTATGTTGTTCAGATCTATCAGAATTGCTCCAGAACACTAAATCAATATTGGATTGATTCAACCATTTCTGTACATATTTAAATCCATTATCCTATGGTACTTTTGGAGTCTATCACTTTTTTAACCTGTATTATGTGGTTGGTTGCCTGCATCCAAATAGATATTCTGATATATGTTGTGTAGCTGGTGAACATACAGCATAGCTGTATTGCTGTGCTGGGCAGAGCTGTGCTTGTTGCACTTAATATGTAAATTGCAATTGTTGTACTGTTTCAATACTACCAAAAACATTAAACTGCAAACTTCAGTTTCAGTTACTACAGGAGTCAATGCTGTGAAACTGCTGTGGTCCTTGATTTATGCTAAAAAACTTGTAGTTCAATATAATGTAACTCTCATATAAAAATAACTACATACCTTTGTTTTTCTGTAAGAGATGTCTTTTCACAAACTCACAAAAAATGACAAGGGTTGTTTTCATAACTGTTTTAGTGGGAGGTCTTTTTGTTAACTTAGGAGAGTCAGATAAACTGTGGTACTAACAGCCTTTCACTGCAGAATTAGAACAATTGCTATTAGAACTTTTGAAGATGTTCTACCATTAGTTTCCAATTCCTCCTGCCCAATTTTCCGGGCAATACTAAATTGAGGTGAGGGGAACAAGTCCTTACTCTGAATAATAGAGCTTTGATTCAAAGGCACCTCTAGAGGTTTGTGAACAGTGTCAACAGAAACCTCCTGAAGCTCAGTAAGGTGAAATGCAGAGCTCTGCTACTTTAGCAGAAGAGCCCCATGCACGAAAACAGGCTGGGGACTGCATGCATCCGTCACAACCCTTCTGGGAATGAGCTGGGGATCATGGTGGATAAGAAGCGGGGTAGGAGCCCACAGTGAGCCCCCATCAAAAAGAATGGCATTAGGAAGCTGCATTAGAAGAAGTGTGACCATCAGTGGTGAGGCTTCCTCTGGAGTATTGCATGCAGGTTTGGGCTCCTCCTGTTCAAGGAGGTTGCTGAGAAGCAGGACAAAGTCTGCAGATGACTGTTCAGGATGATCAGGGGCCTACAGTTAGAGAGTCGGTCTTGTATAGCCCGGAGGAGAGGAAAACAAGGTACCAGGTATTAGTTGCTTACAGCTACTTCCAGGAAAGGAAAAAAGATGGGCAGTGGCAGGTGACACAGCAAGGAGCAATAACACCAGCTATGGTGTGGGAGGTTCAGTCTGAACTCCAGGAAAAAATCCTTCACTAAGAAGATTGCACAGGAACAGCTTAACTGGGAACGTGGGAGAATAGGCACACTTTCAGGAACTAACCTGGCAAAGCCTTGGCTCAGCTGACATTGTATTGGTGATGCTTTTGCTTTGGGTTCCCTGTTGGACTGCTTAACCTCTACAGAGAGCCCTTCCACCAGTATGACTATGATCCTTCGATCTGCTCACCAGCTTGTAGAAATGAGAGCTTTTGTATTCTCAGCAGTCACAAAGCTATTCTAGATTGTATATACATATGGGCTACAAGCTCAATAATCATCTCCCAGAAGAACTGTATTACTTATTTTTCATTAGAATTATTCCAACGATTCATTTTTCAATTTTACCTTCTACTTCAGGCACTTCAGGCACACAGTGTCAAAAATAAGGGAATAAGACTGCATGCAATAAATTTTCTGCCTCTCCCAAGTAGAAAAGTTAATACAGGATGATTGCTGTATTGAATAAGGTAGGTTAACCACTGTTGGATTTTCTGTGCA
The DNA here is from genome assembly GCF_905368555.1 of Meleagris gallopavo. Lineage (NCBI taxonomy): Eukaryota > Metazoa > Chordata > Aves > Galliformes > Phasianidae > Meleagris > Meleagris gallopavo. The sequence continues at coordinate 24,303,084 of NC_139406.1, read as the reverse complement.
GTGTTAACACCTAGCAATGCCAAAACAACACTCAGCAATCCCCAAACTTCTTTCAGTACTGTGTCTTCTGCTACCCACTGTAAGAGTGAGTCATTGCCCTAATGAATGGGCAGCCTAAGGCAGTCAAAGAACAGAACAAAGGGAGTATGTATAAAGTGGAAAGCTGAGATGAGATATGCCAAGATTTACTGAAGATTGCTTAGAATGGGGAAGGCTGAACTACTACATAAATGTTGTTCTCCTAAGGTCTAGCTCAGTACTACCACAACATAGCTATGTTTCTATGACCATAAAAAATCTGTGGTGCTTCTTAAAAAAAAAAATTATATATATATATACTGTATATATATATAGGTAGTGGAGTTTTCAGAAAATCTTATTCTTCAGCTTCCCTGGGAAAACCGACACTTTTGTAATGCTTTTGATGAAATGTCCTGGTTCTCTGCCCCTGCTGCTTCCTACACAGACAGAGAAGCTCCCACAAATCATTTCATAAAGAACTGCAGACAAGTTTTGGTGTCAGTTTTATTCTGTTCACTGCCTTTGAGAATTTATACGCATTGCTCAGGGCAGAGGAACAATTCAGCGGCAAATTACTGAAACTATAATTCAGGTTTGGATATTCTAACAGCAGTCATGCCTCACTCATTTATAAGAGGGGAAAAACAATGGCCTCAAACAAACCTGTGAATTTAAAGCTATGGCTGGCAGTGCACAAACACAGGAAAGAGTCCCCCGTGGGTCCTAAGCAGGTTCATTTCTTGGTTTTAGCAGATCTGACAGACTTCTGTTGTGCTGTTCTGTGGTTTCCATAAACCAAGGGTGAACATCAAGGCCAGTCACATAGTCACATATTGTTTCCTCCTTTAGGAATTCCCGAATCTCACCTCTGCATTTCTGCATATTGAGGTAACACACTGCCTACAAGGAGATTAAGTTAGTGCACTTCAGCTGCCAGTAGTAAGTACATTAGAAAAACAAAATCAACCATCCCACACAGCTGGAGAGAAGCATAGATAAATCTTTTGAGACAGTAGGGATGTGTTGGTATGGATACCGCAATCATATGCACAGTTATTTGTTTTCACATATCTTTGCAATTACAGAGAGTTTTTGCAAAGCTTAATGAGATTAGGGCAATTTCCATTTTTCTGTTATGTAAAACAGAGCAAGTTTACACAATGCATGTGCCCTGAAGCCCACAGTACTGACTGTTGTGAGGTAGCAAATTTTATTGCTGATCTGGATGACTGTACCACATTGGTTCATCTGCTTGAATAGGAATGCCTTACAGAGGGGTCTGGATAGGCTGGGCTGAGTCTAATTGTTCCATAAGACACAGTGCAGGGTTCTGCACTTTGGTCACAACAACCCCATGCATCACTACAGATTTGGAGCAGAGTGGCCAGCAAGTTGCATAGAGGAGAAGTATCTGCAGGTGTCAGCTGACATTCACCTGAACATGAGCAAACAGTGTGCCCAGGTGGCCAAGAAGGTCAGTGGCATTCTGGCTTGTATCAGAAATAATGCTGCCAGCAGGAGTAACAAAGGAGGTGATCATCTCCCGGTATTCAGCTCTGGTGAGGCTGCACCTTGACTGCTGCATTCAGTTTTGGGTCCCTCACTACAAGAAATGTATTGAAGCCCTGAAATATGTCCAGAGAAGGGTAACAAAGCTGGTGAGGGTTCTGGAGCACAAATCTTATGAGGAGCAGCTGAGGGAGCAGGGATTGTTCAATCTGAAGAAGAGGAGGCTCACGGGAGACCTTATCCCTCTCTACAACTACCCGAAAGGAGGTTGTGGCCATGTGGAGGTCAGCCTCTTCTCCAGGTAACAGCAATAGGACAAGAGGGAAATGCCTCAAGTTCCACCATGGGAAGTTAAGGTTGGATGTTAGGAAAAAATTTTTCTCAGAAAGAGTGATCAGGCAGTAGAATAGGCTGCCCAGGAAGGTTGTTTATTCACTTTTTGTCCCTGGAGATGTTCAAGAAACATGTGGCACCAATGGGACATGGTTTGGTGTGTAATACTGGTGGTGATGGGTTGATTGTTGGACAAGGTGATTGTAGTGGTCTTTTCCAGTGTTAATGATTCTGTGACTCAGTCAATCTATGAAATTATGGGGAGGTGACCTGTATGTGTGTAAAATATGGCCGGACAAAATCATGGTAGATAAACACCATTCACAGCACATAAATCCAGAAGCACCAGTTCTGCTTCAGGAAGTCCCTTGAGGGATGGCAATTTGCTGGAAGCTGTTTGCAGTCAGAAACTACTCACATTCAGGGAGAGTGAGGATAGCCCATTAGCAGTATGTAGGGGATATGCGAAAGCTGAGATGGTGAGGATTCCCTGTATGAATATCATTATACCAGGAGAAAATCCACTACCGACTCTAGTCAAATCTTTGCCTGATTGACTCATCAAACTGTTCCTGTTTTGCTATGAAAAAAAGCAGAGTTTATATCTCCCAGCTGAATAACGGTAAATGCAAACCCCAAATTATGTAATATAAGAATGAAAATTTACAATGTGAAAAAAGTTACAGTGGGTCCCCACTGACTTTTATTGTTATGCTTGCTAGAACATGGAGGTTTTTATATAGCAGTGTGAATCATTCCAATATAGACATACAAGTTACAACATTTCTTCATTATTTTCACCTTTCCCATACTAATTGCAGTAAACATTTAAAGCACACATTCTAGAAGATGACAACTCTTGCTAGGAAACTCAAAACTTCTTATTGTTTATCTTCCTTCTTTTCCAGTGGCAACACTATAATAGTGGCAAAACGTCTTTGTCCTGTTCCTTAAATAAGTGCAATCCTTTCCCTATGGAGTTAGGGTTCAGAAAAATGGTTGCTTGTGACTTTGCTTACCAAATCTTTTCTCCACAGAGAATTATTTTCATGCTTCAGAGCACTTTTCATATTCTTCAATGCTTTCATTAGTATTTCAGTGATACAGCCAGAACTGGAGTAAACTGGACTTTCTCCACCGATACCAGTGATTCAAAGCTTAGTATTAATTACTATTAACATGTCCCATACTGACTTTTTGTTGCATTGTGTATTAAAATGATCTATTGAATGATATACTGAATTCAAACATTTATTTTCACAAGTCAAAATTATAAGAAATGCCTGTTGATGCTTTTTTTGGTACATGTTTTTGGGGGGTGGGGTATGTTAATTGAAACATACTGAATCTATTGGTGAGTTTGAAAAGTATGGTGATAAGTCTGCTTTTTTGTAGACTGCTTGTTGCCTTCATAAGCCAATTGATCTGAACGATCTGCTTCATGCTGGAGCATGACTCTTTCAGTGTTAACTGTTATTTTACCTTTGTTATTAAATCACTCTCTAATTGAGGTATATTTGATTAAATCATTTTAAAGACCAAACAAACACCTCCAAATTTGATTAATTTGCAATTCATGATTCACGCTGAAGTCAGAAGAGGCTTTGTTTAGCAGCAAATTAATATTAAACAATGCAAGTTCATGCTCATACAGTATCACTGAGAACCCAATTGAGAATACGCCATACTTCAATATTTTCAGGCTAATAAAGAACAAATCATCAAATGTATCAGTTTCTTCTTGATTGTACTGTAAAAACTTCACATTAATTTCATCGTAGCTGCTGAGATGCAAAATTTGAAATCAATAAAAGAGGAAGGTCCATACTTTTGATAACACAAACAGTCACGCTAAGTATTCTCCTCTTTTTTTTAATGAACTCCATTGGGTGAGGTGACAGATCACGACCAGGAACTATACCAGCAGTGGATATCTCTAAATATAATTACTGTTCATGGCAATTGTCGTTTATCTTCCTGAAAGTGAAACCCTTGGTTTACGAATGGTCATGGAAGCTCCTTTCATGGGAAAGAAAATAGGCACCTCCAGAAGCCATTTGTCTGATAATGCTAAGACAAATCTTTCTTTTAGGAGAAACCTACAACACTAGGTTAAAGCAGTTCCTTCCTAAATGGCTGTAGTGTGCTGGGACACATCTCAGCCTCTGTACCTGTACATACAGAGAAAGGAAAGAAGCTGAACTTACTACAGGCTGAAATTCAACATGGAGGATAATATTCTTAATGGAGAATACTTGAAAATACATCACTGATAACTCACCCATAGTTGCAACAACAGGTCACTAAATTGCTATTTATAGAGAAGCATATTACAGTTTATTCCACTCAGGCTGAGTGACCTTGGAATTTTTGCTCGTCAGACCCTTGAAATTCCATTTATTGCCTAGTCTCTGGCAAGGAAAGGAGTTCAGCTATATGCTCTGCTTGCTAATGTGAACAGTAGGAGCACTTTTTTGCTACAGTGTTCTAGCTCTACATTTTAGGCTTCTTACTATTGTTGACAGCAGGGTGTTACTGATAGTTCCACTTTCTAAAGAAAGGAGAAGCTACTGAGTTTCAAGCTAGCACGACTGTGCTACTAAACTTTCTTTTGTCCTTATTCCCTTCTTTCCCCTTCTTTTTTTAACTTGTCCTTCCCTATTCCCCCCGTATTTTTTCCTCAGTGTATGTAAGTACACTGGACTTATAGAACCATGTGGGCTGGATCCTGTTCCTTTTAGGGCAAGGTGTAACAACCCATGATATTAATATGAAAATGCAGATATAAAAACCATAAAATTCTGTACAGTTCAGAGATTTTTCTTGCAAGGTAACCTCCTGCAAAACTCATAGCATTGTATAGGAAATAACCATCACTGCCTTTGGATTACAATGAAAATTCCTAGCCGCATTTTCAGTTAGAACCTCAATATGGTGACAAGCACAGCTTGAATGCAAAGAGCAAAAGTTGCTTTGACAATTTCAGCGTATTCCCTCATCTTTGTCATACTATCTTTGAATGTTTCAATGATTCTAGTGCAAAAGATTGCTTTTGTCTTTTCAGTTGAAGGAAAACATTTTTTTATAAATAGATAAAAAGGGGAGAATGTACTTCTGCTAGGTCTTGAGAAAGTCAAAGTCCCAGTGCACTAGAAGAAATGCAGAAGTTCAGCTACATGTGATGAGATCGTGTGGCCAGACTGATGCATGAAGATGTTGTTTCTGAAGCTTTCTATCCCAGCATTCTTACTACCCCAGAAAGCAGATGGTATACTATCACTTCCAAAGGGACACTACTAACCAGTGCAGACAGTTCAGGGGGTTCACTGTTGCCCCTTTATTCTGAGCAGAAAACTTTTTCTTGTTTTCAATCCAGTGCAGAAGATGATTTTTTTGTTTTGTTTCATTTTTATGAAGTAGTGCAATTTCCCACATCCTGGAAAACTGAGTTCCCAGACAGTTCCACATATAGTCAAATGCACAAACATAGTGGAAAAAGAGGATAGGGCATTCTGACTCTTGCTGATTTAGTAGCATGACTGTGCAACAGTAATTACATCCTTCCTAGTAATGCATGTTGTGTATAACTGCCTATAGTTCTTAAAAATCAGACTTCAACATAAGAAAACCAAGATGAGTAGTCCTGCCAATGAGCCACCAGTGGCACTGCGTGACTAAAGTTTTTTTATCGTGAAGTTTCCCTAATTAAGCACTTTAATTAAAGTGCTTTGACATTCCTCATTTATAAGTGACTATACTCTCAACACAGTGCACAGGAACACAGTTCTTCAATAATTTCATATTTGCATCTGATCTCCAAGCAGCCAAATCACCTCTCTCCAGAACTGCAGCATGCTCCCACAAAGTCTGTTCCTACAGATATTCCCAATATGTTCTTTTCAGACTGCAGTCACTTCATTGCAGTAGACCACTGATGCTCCACCTTGCTCTTTCACTCACAGGCCAGAATGAGAGTGCTTTTTGATACTAACTGCATGTAGATATTCAGGTCTGTCTTGTATGTAGACAACTGTAATCTGTTACTCAAGCTGGCTTTCCTGTTGGAAGCCAGGTGAGGCTATCAAGACAGTGAGCACATAGCTGCCCCACATATATGGGGTAAATCCTTCAGTCCATTGCAAACTGTCTTACCATTTTCTGCCAGTTGGTTTTACCTGCTGGTTGTCTGCAACAATTTCTTTGAATGGAAAAGGAAAAATATCTAAGGGAGAAAATTTTCTTTAAGCACTTTGAGGAACTTCATCACGTAACACAGTCAAGCAGAACTGAGGATTATCTCAGAAAACTGTTATAGTTAATTCATTCACCACAGCTTGCAATGGCATTGAGGATGGAGATGTAGAAAGATTTGGCTACAAGTCTCCAAGAAAGGAATGAGTGGTTTGTGATTGAAAGCATGGCCAGAATTTTCACACAGAAAACAATCTAAGAGTCTGTGTTTAGCTATTTGTTTTTCACGAAGCCTTCTCCAGGACCCACAGCGGGAAAGGAAAGCACTCTTAATATGTTTCCCTCCTGTCTCTTTAGCATGCGAACCTGAAACCTGTCAAATACTCCAGAGGGGTTCTCTCAAAATGACTTTAAGTAATGTGAAGGGTCACTGTGGTCCTACAGCTCTGCCCTGCTGCTCTGATGCCAGGGTGTTTGAAAAGGACATCCCCATTCTCACAGCCTGATGCCATTAATACCACCAAAACATATTTTCCTTCCATGTTATTAGTATTCTTGAATAAAGCTTACTGTTTTCCCTATCATCACAGAAAATATATAGGTTAGAACCACAAAGGCTTACAAAAAACCACTGAGATTGTAATTTTATGAAGGCGTTTACTCTTTTTCAGCATATATCTCACTCACTTATTTAATTCCTGTAATTTTCAGATCAGTTCTCTACGTTTCTCCTTGTTGTTTTCTCCTTTTCTTTGTCTCATGCACTGTGTAATACGTAGTCTCTGTAGACTCTGAGTATTATTTTCTGTAATGTCTACCAAAGGACAAACTACTTAAAGTGCAGCATAATCTTACCAAGCCTCACTTCTTCATTTTTAAGAAGCATATATGAAGATAACTAAATAGTATGGCACACGGGGCCGATTCATAACTTAATCAGGTAGTTTCAAATTTTAAACACATTATTCCAACAGCAGCCCGTACAGATAGTCACTAACCATTAAGGAAAACACACATTCCTTTTGCTGACAGATATCTCACCAACCACATTCTCTCTGCTTTATGGATCCACGGAGAAATTCTGGCTGTAGGCACTCGTTCCTGTCACATAGCTTAAACCATTCTCTGCCAGTGGCGCAAAGGATGTATTCAGAACATCAGATCTTGAGAAGTAAGAGCTCCTGGGGTGTTCAGAGGGAGGTCCTCCTGCTTACTGCTTCTCAAGAGATCCATGAAGGATGTGGAAGGATACTTCATACAGAAAAATGGCATCAGCTCAATAGCAAAGCTTGCCCTACCTGTGGGTGCTCTTTTTATTTCATTCTTTTGACCATTATTTTGAAGACTTAAATTGTTTCCAAATGCATCTACAAATGCATTTCATACCAACTTCAAACAGCATGTTGGGATAAAATTGTGACCCCACACTGGTCTCTGCTTTCCAATTTCCCATTCTGAAAGACAGCTTTTAATTTTTCAGTGAGAGTCCAGATACTTGAACTTTAAAAAGTCAGTACTCGTGATTTGAGCTGAGAGAAAATTACTACTGCAAGCTGGCCTTACAAACCCACTAAGCCATTTGGATTCTGCCTGCTGTAGTACTTCTGCACAGCCTATCTTTGTCTCTCTTACATGGCAGCAAGAATACACCAAGTTACATAAATTCTAATGAGTAAGCCTGCAAACCACAGAGCACGCTAAAGAGAAAATAATGCTGAATATCACCTGGCAACATGCTTAACAATAATAACATTTGCTTACCAGCAGAAACACTCCCTGATAACAATCTGTCTGGAGTGACCCTTCACCTATGAGTAGACCTGAAAATGTACCCTTTCAATTGCAAATATGTTAGTCATCATTGTGGAAGAATCATTAATCTTAATAACAGGAAACTTACAGACTAACTTAACCAGCTTCCCTGGCCACCAATCTGTTGCTCCATATGTCTAAATCTATAGCAGAGAAGTACCTGAGAGCAAAGGATGTATTTTGTGCCTTGAGACATCTGTCCCAGCTGGGACTCTGCTCTGCCTTCTGAAATTCCTTCACCCACAGGTAAGATTCCAAGGAGGATGCTTGCAAAGCTATTCAGTTGCTCCTGTTGATGAGAAAATGCGGAACAGCAGTCTTACAGAGGTCTTACAGACTGGAAGTATTCCCTCAAAGCCAACCAATATCCAGAGAGATGGTGGAGTGCACGAGCCAGGAGAAGCTACTACAAAGCAACTGTGGCACTGTTGACGAACCCATTATGCAGTGCCTTGACTTATTTGTTGAGAATGAAGATGTGACAAATGTCTAAAAGAACACTGAAACACAGCAGTGGAGGACTCTCAAGCCATTTGACTTTTTTTTATTATTATTTTTATTTTTTCACAGCACCAAATTTAGATCTAGACAAGTGACTGCCTTGGAATTGGGTAGGAGTTGTAGTTACATACATTCATGTAGCAACTGAGAGTGCTGGTTTGTGTACGTGGTTGGCTGGAACTATAAGGTCTACGCTTGGCTCAGAAATACAGATCATGCTTTGCTTCTTCCCCAGAAAAATTCTTTATGCTTTCTGCATCTAAAACATTGATGAAAGCAACTTTTGATCCTGTAATAGATTGGGCTTAAGGCCCAAGTGAGGTTTGTGAGATTTGAACCCCTTAATGCAACAGATGTTTAAAGATGCCTCAGGCAAAGTTTGAAAGGAAGGCCAACTGCTAGTCAGAGAGCAGCCCCAGTCCAAAAGAAAAGTCCAGCTGGCAACTCATTTTAGAAGGATGTTTTTTGTTTGTTTGTTTGTTTGTTTTTTACAACTGCTGTTTAAAGAGAGAAAAGCTCTTGGTATTGCCTCTACTTGGAGACTCCTACATTGTGTGGAAAGACTTGTAGAAAGACTAGTAGAGATAAGATATTCTTCACTATGTTCGGTGAGACAACTCAGAGTAGAAGTTATGTGATGCTTTTTTGAGTACTGGCAGGAAATGTGCATCAGAGAGCCAGCAAGGGTGTGAAGTCAAATATTTTCTGGAGTATATTCATGTGGACCATGAACCTGACTCCGCTGACTAAAGTTGTATATCCACCTGGGTATACAGATGAGCTGCCCTCCTCAAATCTTTTTCTCCTGTAGCAGGTAGAAAATCTTTCCTGCTTACAACTTGTTGCAAGACTGAGATCTCAAGGAAAAATTTGAATGTATACTTACTTTTTATTAAAAACATATTATGAATATATGTGTATGAATGCTGTCATATTTATGTGAATACATAGTACAGAAACATATCATTTACAATATAAATATATATAATAAAAATTATAAAGTTTTATTGAGATTAAAAAAAAAAAACACACAGCAAAAATTCAAACACCTTTGATATGGTTTTCAGGTTATCCTTATTCAGTCCCTTTATTACTTTCAGACTTCCTTGGGAAACAACAACTGAAGTTCACAGCAGACCATGATTTCTAATACTCAAATGACTTCTTCCCACTCTCTGTCCCCTGGCAACATTATCTATGCTTTTTAACTCTTTTTTTTAACTTCTGTCTTCCAAAAACTACTGGGGCTCCACAGCCCTTAAAAACGTGTTTTACTTGTTTAGATTATAAACTGATGATGGGCACACTTTACACTCTTTGTTTCAATCACTTTTGCATATTCCTACTCTTTCTTTCTGTAATTAGTGTAATTGGGCCAGACAGGATCTTTTCTGGGGCACTATTTACTGAAAAATATACATATCCTTCACACATCTATTCCAGTACCTAAGTGTTTATAGGGATGTGTTGAGCCAAGCGACGTGTTTTCAAGAAGCACTAGCATGTATGGAAACTCTTTTACATATAAAGAAAGGGGTAGAAATCCATGTGCATGTCTGCAGCTATACCTAGAGACGGTCATGATTGGTTTAAAAGATGAACGGAAAGAAAGAAGAGAGATAAATATGTTGTTCCATATTTCAGAAAAGCTTGTGAGGAACTCCAGTAAACCTTACAAAAGTATTATTTGGTAACTTCCAAGGAATATAAAACTACATATTTTGGGTATGCAGAAATTTCTTCAGAAAACATGGATCTCTGTGAAATCTAAAATGACAAAGCTACTTAAGGCATTCTTTGTGTCAAATGAAATATATTCTACAAGAATTGCTCCAAAAATAACGCCTCCCATTTTATGATGTTGGTCCACAACATCAGAAGTAAATGTTGGTGGTATAGCTGTTGGGACTGAACCTTCCCACCAAGATTCCATTACATTTTGTTGCCATGCAAAAGATGACAGCAGAGGGGCAGTCTGACAGAATCGCATCTGACATGCAATCTCCTATGCAGATGGAGCAAAGGTGTGTCTCAGAATTCCTCCATGAGTAAAAATGGCACCCATTGACATTTATCAATAAAGATACGTTAAGAAGTCCTAAAGCACTGCTACAACTCAGGAAGGAGATCTTGGAGTCACTGTGGTAAGTTCTCCAAAACCACTGACTTGATGTATAACAGCAGCCAGAAAAGCCAACAAAACACTGGGCATCATTAGGAAACCTACTGGGAAGTATATGCAGGCTGCCCACTACAGACAGTGGCAGTCGTGCTCTCTCTAGGGAGTGGACCCTAATTCTAAAACCTCTAGACATTTCCTACCTTCTTTGTAAATAATGTAGTTAAGGGTGGTAGGGAAACCTCATTAAAAACACTGTTTAAATTGAAAAGAAGTGGGCACTTCATTTATTCCATAATCAACCAAGTGTAAACAAAAATAGAAATTGTTAATGTATTCCAAATTCATGGAAATCATTATGAATGTGATAAGTAGGTCATCCAGTGCAGACATGAGCCTACCCACCAGGGAGGATAACATCAGGAGAAGTATTTGTCAGTTAATCCCTGGAGACAGGAAGAGATTCTTTCTGCGTATAATCCGTTCTTCACAGTATGTCTTGCATTGGTTTGTTTGTTTTCTTGGCACAGCTATTCTCTTGCCCATGTAGAAGAAGAGAATTAATTCACAGTGTATTGCTGTCACTTTCTACAAAGATAAAAACTTTAAAGGGCAGGTGGTGGAAAGGAACTTCCATAAATGAAAACATACTTACTCCCACTTTCTTAGCTGAGGCAATTATGAGTTCAGGAAAAATTTCTGTGTTCAGTTTTCCTCAGTGCACAAATTTTGGTAAACAAGTTTTCTTGACTATGTATCTCTCTATCTCTCCAACAGTCAGGTCTGCCAACTTTGCTGGATTTTATTTTATTAGTTATTATTTTTTTGCTTTTATATTAGAGTAGCTTGAGGACCTATACTGTTGGAGTTGCTATTGAGACATGTCCAGTAGCATAATGGAAGTCCTAAATCCATCAACTGGAATACATTTTATCATTAGAAAATATGAATGAAGCCTCTGCTTAACATGTGCATGGTGTTGTATGAACACTAATTTTTTATACAGATTTAAACCCTGATAGATAACTCACATTCTCAGCAACCAAATTACTGAAAGTTTTAGAGTTAATGCTATTTTCTCTCTAATTCTAGATTGCATCTGCTCTTGTTTTTAATAAGATAAATTAAGGTCTAAGGCAGCTCTTCTAGCCACAGCATTAAAGAATTTTTTTTTTAATGCTTTGATTTTCTGGTTTAATAAAGCCTTGAAGAGTTAGACATGTTCTGGCTTTCCTCCTCTCCATGACCCTCTTATTAAACATGGATATTGTACTGTGAGAGACTCTGATATAGGGCTTCAGAAGTTACTGCACTGTAATGTTGCCAAGAGCTATTCCGAGTGCTGAATCTCTAAATTAAAAGGAAATGACTGAAAACTCACCTACCATATTAGTTCCATGTGAAGTTACAGCTGTAAGAAATGTTTTGTTGGAACTCTGATTTAGAGAGACTTTAATTGCTGCTGACATTTCTGGGAGACAAGTAATTGTTTTCCCTGTAGCCTCAACAAACTAGGACTGCTTCTGCAAAATCTGAGCAGTTTGAAAAACTGAGCAGCTTTGGAAAATCTCTTCTGTTGTGCCACAGAACTTACTAAATTTTAAATGGTTTGTGTTATAAGATTGCTCTCCTATCCTGGTCAGCATCTGAGGCTCCCCAGCAGACGTCCTTCCCCATTTGCAGGCATCAGCCACCTCAGGCTGCTGTGCTGAGGCAGAATCTTCTTGGACAAGAAGGGGGATATGTCTGAAAATGTAAAAAGAGAGGCAACAGCACCTGCTCTTGTGGGAAAAAATGCAGTTTCATAGGAAGGGGAGCAACATTTTTATCTGTAATCTTCTACAAATTATTTATCTTCCCAGAAAAAAAAAAGGTGAAAACAGAAAATAATAATCTTAAAAACAAAAAAAAAAACAAAAACAAAAACAAAAAACAAACAAACAAAAAAAAAACACAAAAAAAAACAACAAAACCACCAAACAGATGGGAAACATTCCTGTACAGAAAATAGAAATGGAGGAAGTGCCAGACCCTTGGAGTGCTGGGTCACTCCTCTGCATAGCACTCAGGAGCACCTGAGGCATTTTGGGCCACTCATCTCTGTCAAATGTCTCCAATGGTCACTGAACATAGTGTACAACTAGGAACAAAACAGTAAAAAAACAAAACAAAACAAAACAAACAAACAAAAAAAGAAGACAACGAAAACAAGCAGAAAAAAAATCAACAAAACAGCATAGAAAAGAGGAAGAAGAACTAAAATGTGAACATCTCTGGGAGGAAGGAAAACATCAGGGACATGAAGGCAGGCAGCCCAGGGCTCTGGGTCTGCAGGCAGCAGCTGCCCACACAAATTGCACAGAAGGTGCCGTCAGTTTTTAGTCCTGAACATATACTGGTTGTCAGTTCACTGCAAAGCTGTTCTGCAGCTGTGAACAAGTTTGCCTGTATATACAGGGAGTACCTAAAAGGGTGAAAATGAAGTAACTTGCCACTGACTTCAGGAGGAACATATCCTGCAGTGTTGGCAGTGAAAACAAACAGCTAAACCAGAAGTTTGTGCTGAGGTCCTGGAAACTGTCATCATCTAAGAAACGCAAGAGGATATACAGCTGTCACTTGTGCTGCAGGGTTCAAACCATGTGAAGATGAAAATGTCACGTTCAGAGTAATCCAACCTGCAAAAAGAATGCCACCTCCAAAATTCAGAAAAAGGTGAGCAAAGGTGGCTGGTTTTGCTTGAGAAGATCTCGGTGACAGAGGCAGTTATGACATTTAAAGCCATGACCCGCTGATGCCAGGCCAGTGGCTTTGCAGCTCCCAAGATGCTGCTGCACAGATTAGACATTAGCCTCAAGGCTATGTGAAGTAGAAGGACTTGAACTTAATGGGATGACAATTCTTTTATTCTAATCTTCTACATTGGATTTGCACTTGAGCGAAAAGGAGAAGGCTCTGTCAGGAGCCAGTTGGAATATGTCACTAGGTTTTGGGGATGGTCCTGGTCTAAATGCAGGGCTTTGAAAGAGATTGAGTTCAAGAAAACAACCCTCAGTTACCACTCAGCAAGAGCACAGGGTAAGGATACAGAGAGTGAGCTGAACATACCAAAAAGTGAGGAGATCTCAAGGTGTGTTCTTGGAAGCAATGCTGTCCAAAGACAAGTATGGAGCAAGGACATGTAAATTGAAGCCTAATGGGACACTGGCCCTTCAGCATTTACCACCTTATGCTCCAAACTGCACATGATAGGACTCCAGATGGTGTACAAATGTGAAGAGGATTTTTCTGGACCTTTTCCTGCAGTGAATTCCCCAAGCAGCTTTTTAAACCCAGGTTCACTGAAATGCAAACTGCACTGCTTACAATTATGTATGGAGAAAGCAAAAAAGGTACTGGGGCTGCAACCCAGAAAGGGGCAGCAAAGAATGGAGATCTACTGGAGGGTCTACATTCTGTGGAAGACAGGAAGCATATAATCAAGTGTTTCTTCAAGTACCTGTAAGATTTCAATTACCATTAGTGGTGCAAATATTTGCCCAATTAGTTCTCAATATCTTTTTAGCTAGGCTTTTGTTTCTTTGCTTTTTTTTTTTTTTTTTTTTTTTTAAGAGAAGTTTCCTGTACTAATTAAACTCAAAATTTTGGCTGCAAGGCTGGTTTTCAACTCCTTTCTTCCTTTCTTCCATGCTGCCTTTCTAAAGAGATCTTCATCGAGCAGCCTCACAGGGTCTTTGCCTTCGCTTTATAAGACTGGTAATTAGCTGAAGCTTTGCTGAGCATGTGGAAATCTTCTGAGTAAAGTCGTTACAATAGAGTTTAATGTTTCAGCCTACTGCTTCCATTTGCAAGATTATTGGCTTGATAAAAGAAACAGATTTTGACAATGTGATGGCTGTAGATGCTCTAGAAATTGTCCCTGAACTCTTTTTTTGGTTAAGCATATAGTACAATCCCTTATTTAAGGAGCACTGTGACATTTCAGATAGGAAGTCCAGGCAGATGGTGAGACGCAGGAATCACTCAGTTTACACAGTAAAGCACACTGTCACCATTTGCATCATTACCAATTTTTGTGGATTCAAACTTGTCTATGGTTTATAGAGAAAAAAAAAAAAATACTCTTCTCTGCTCTTCCTGGTGGTGTTTGAGAGAAGCTGTGGTGCTCCACCCCTTCCCCACAGCACAAGGTAGGGCTGGGTGGACTTAGAGGTCCCTTCCAACCCCAACCATTCTGTGCTTCTATTATTCTATGAGACATTAAAGTAAGTTATAAATTTAAAGAACAAAGAAATTCAGTGTTATTAATAAAAGCACAAATTTCACAGTGTATTCAGCTTCCTCCTCTGGGAAGTGCAGTTTCAGAAAGGTAATCCATTCCAGGCAAGTCAGGCATCTGCCAATGCAGCTGTCCGCATAAGCAATTTAAAGCAGAATACTTTGATAAAGTAGGTAATAAGCTGCTGCTGGAATGGGCATGGTAACAAAGAAAAAAAAAAAAAAAGAAAAGAGTGGATATGTTTACAATAAGAGCCAGTTGATGGGAAAGGCAAACAAGTGGCGAATGAGTTAGAGCCCCTGGCAGGGGCATACCAGGTGTTAATGTGCTACAGGGACTGAAGTGTCTTTTGAACCAAAAAAAGGTGTGAAGAAGTCGGGCCAGGATAGGAATGGCTGCCTGCTTAACCTCCACCATAACCATCTGATGATGTGAAAAGAAAGATGATGAAACATCAATTTGGATTCAGTACTAAAATGTGAATTAAAAATTAATACATTTTAATTTCCACTAATGATATCTGAGGATATAAATAAGAGTCTGTACACCAGACTTACTCACTTATCTTGATAAGGGTGTAAATGGTGGGAGCCAAAGACAATTTATCAGCACATTTTCTAAAGCCTGTGAATTTCAGATAGGAATTTATTTCAGACATGAAAGTCTTAGAATCCTTATGGCTAAATGAAATAGCTGTGTCCAACAGTGAAGTAGTCAAATATTTTTCTGCAAATAATTTTATGACAATTGTAGCTCTTTTTCTGCTAGCAAATTATTTGCCAACGGGCTATGAATTTTGAATTTGTTCCAAAACCAATTTCAGCACATTTCTTGCATGTAATTTCTGTCAGCTTGCCACGATGAGTATTCACCGCTTATTTGTGCCATATGAATATTCATTCAAATTTGCAATTATGTTTTTCCTCTACTGATTCAGCAACAATCATAGACACAACTAATTCATCAAACAGCTGTAATTTTTAAATAAAGCCTTGATCTGAAGCCCACCAGGAGCACTACAGCACTGTGAATCAGCTGTCTCTTTGTCCAGGCATTCTCAGAAGTGTTTGTGTTAATACAATTGGTGTTTTATTCTTGATGAGGATGATGGTTTCATGAGGCTTCAACTTGTCTCCTCAGTGCTACAGCACTGATTTCAGACACAGCTTTGTGTAACTGCTGAAGTTTGAGCAATTTATGTCAGTCCAGCATAGGCTGGATTTATTACATACAAATTATATGCAAAACAAATGTAATACAGCATCATAAGGATAATGTGTTGATTATGTGCAACATTGATATTTTAATTGTCCAATTTCCTGATTAGAAAACATTAATGGGTTTCCAAATCAAAACAGATATCAGAAACTTTTTCATTTTCTATTGCCTCCTATCCTCTTACAAAATGAAATACACAAATGTAGTATTTTAAAACAAAGAAAGAAACAATAAGTACCTTGTGTAATACTTTTTCTGCTACCTTTGTCTTTTTTTTTTTTTTTTAATATATCTCCCAAGGGCACAGAGAAGTCATAAGGCAATTGTGAAGCTTTTCTTGTGATTTTAAGTTGATAATCACATGCATGTAGTCTCACAATAGCCTTTTCAAGAATACTTTCTATCTATCATAACAAACTCTTGATAAATTTATCCACAGATATTGTAAAAGGGTTGTGAGTTTCAAGCATCTCTTTGATAAAATTTTCAGACTGTCTTGTGAGTGTCTCTACAGTGATTCCTTTCAAAGTTACTTTCCAGTTCCCAGGATTATTTGAGTGGAATAAAACCTGGGAATAGAATGAACATAAAGGAATGGATAGGGCTTTGAGCAAGCTGGTCTAGAGGGAGGTTTCTCTGCCTATAGCAGGGCATTGGAACTAAATGACCTTAAAGGTCCCTTCCAATCCAAACCATTCTGTGATTCTATGACTGGTAAAACCTCATCTGGGATTATATTTAGCATTAGTATGCAAGTGGAAAGAAGAGTTTCTCTTTTTTCAAAATTTGTGTGATAAGGTACATCAGAAAAAAACATTTTGAAAGCAAAGCAAATACATTGCAATTATTGTTTATGTATATTTAGCCCACCTTATTGGCCCCTTGTTTAAGGAAAAATTTTAAGTCTCATAGTCAGGTTCATTGCTATACAATGCAAGCTAATAACCAGCTCACATGATCCTTTCAGTTAACAACTGCACTGATGGTTTCCTGGTGGCTTTTTTTTTTTTTTTTTTTGCTATAAATAATAATTGTTCTCATTTACACAGTAGTTAATCTTCAAAGTATGCATTCTGAGAGGTTAGAAAAATCTATTTCTGTCTAGGTGACGTGAGACTTCTACAAAGTGCTGGAAAAAAAGCCAAAAACAAGCTACAGAATAAAAGACAGTTCTGTCTTCTTGCAATTATACCAGAGCATCCAGAACTTCTTTACCTTCATTACTGCTGATCATTTCGTAGGGCTTCATCAAAACCCTTTGAATAGCTTTAAGATCAGGCTCAGACCTACAACTGATAGTTTCTCTGATCTGAATGTGATAACTTGCCAAAAACCAGGATTTTAAAATTATGGAGTATAAACAAGCAAGATAAAATTAGGCTGCCTAAATTGCCATGCAAAGATATCTCCCAGGGTCTGGCTTCCCAACTCCACGTATGGCTCCCAACAGACATTGCTCAAAAACTCACTGCAGACCTCCCCTGCTGCTTCAGTACAATGCTCTCATTTTGGAAGGGAACCAGGATATGGTAGTATCTTCCTCTATGAAGCAGGAGAGGAGTATACCACACTGTTGGTGGGTTAGTCCAGATGGTGTGACCATCGTCTTCCAGTTGTGGTATCCTTGCAAGCTCTGTGGTGCAAACCTCTGTCTGTGGCATTACTGTGACTCTGTAGCTAACATACAGAGATATTCCAACTGGATTAGATCATTAACTATATCAGAATCATTATGAACCATCTGCTTAAATAAATACTACCACACCAAATATGCACACAAACTATGAACATACATTTCCACTCACATGTAATATATATTATTATTTAATAGCACTCAAATGCTTTAAAAGGATAGCACTTTATTTTCATTTTGTCTCTGAAATTAGCTTAAATCTTGTGTCTTTCAATGTTTTGGTTTTAAATAGCCAAAGCATTTGAAAACTACCATGCTACAATGTTAAGAGTTAGTTATTTTACCTTTTAATTAATAAAATGAAACGAATAATTTTGCTGGTTACTATTATGCTATAAATAGATATCAAGATGATATGATTAAAAAAAGGCAAATAAGATTTGATAAAGCAGATCTTGTTCCCAGAGAAACAGAAACCAGAACCTAGAAAAGGAAACAAAGCTATACTGCTTCACGTTGCTCATATAATCAAGTTTAGGACTGACTTCAAGAGATCAGCTCAAAATGTAAAGCTCTAATATAGAAAACAAAGTCAGCATTTCAGATTTTTTTATTTATATTCTAACCAAAAGCACTGGGCTCAAGTCTTTCATCTCTTATGAAACTTAAGAGAATTAGAAAGGAGAAAGTGTTGCCACAGTCAGGAGTAAAGTGCAATTAACCTTCCCAGCTTCAAACTGGGCAAGTAGGGCAAATCATTTTTTCTCCTGCAAGTTCTTAAACAGCGTCAACTCACATGGCTGCCAAGGCTTTCAACTTCTACCAAACAAAAGCAACAACTATACATGCCCTTGTTTCCTGGTTCTGTAACTTCTCTGCAAGTGCTTCCATAATAGAAGGCTCTTTTGACCTGCTCAGGCTATCCCTCTTAATACTAAGACCACTGTTCAGACCTCTGCAAACCACATCACCTGTAGAGCAGCATGTAGATACAACACCTCTCCTCACTAATCAAAACAAGAAGTGAAGGCTCTGTCAGGTTGGCTTCTCCTGGCAATTTGAAACCAGTGACAATTGCTAGACCCAGAAGGCAGACATCTCCCTTAAAAAATGGTCTTAGCAGTACATGTAAGCTTCTTTCCAAGAGAAAGAAAAAAAAAAACAACTGATAATGCTGATAATGGACACTAATCTACAATGTAGTGCTTGCATATTATAATTGTATATTTTATGGGAAAATACACTTCTTACCATATCAAATAATTTTTTGACTGAGTTACTGATTTCTGACAGAGAGCTTTGCCTAGAGCTAAGTAAATAGTTATTTCTTCAATATACAGAAATCTCCCAAGCTGGTTAATGCTCAAATAATGAATAGTTTGAGTTTTCTTTTTTTTCAGTATTAAGTTTTCTTAAGCTTAATACTGAAAAATCCAGTCTAGGGCCAAGTTCAAGATTTCAGACAAGAACTACCCACACCAAGAGGATGTTACCTATTGCTTCTATAATACACTTTAGATGTCAGAAAAAGTACTGCTTGGTTAGCCTGAAAGCTATAAGAATCAAAGAAGAAAGTTGTTTTACTGAACTGTGTCTAACATTATAATTAAAAAAACATACAAGCAATAAAGGAAAACACCACCATGTTGACATACATTCAACTAAGTTGTGTCCAGACCAGGTTTCCACAGTTCTTTCATTTTCTACTCATGTACCTTACCAAGTAGGACAACATGGCTGTAACACGATGGAAAGCACAGCCGTAACAGCAGAGTAGCAAGGTCCAAGGCTGCAGCAAGTGAGGACTTGCTCAAATACAACAGTCAAAAGCACAGAAACAAAAGAAAGAAGCTGCTAACCTTCAGAAAACCTCAAACACACAAGGATCACCAACAAGACCTCCTTGTTTCCGCTACCAACCCTTAGATGAGGTCTGGGGAAGGGTTGATCCTGGCTCCACCCTTTTCAGACACTGAGGCACATTGCATGCAGCTGAGCTCCTCTGGGTCGGTCCTGCCTTCCCACCAGAGGCTCAATCACTGCTTTAAGCCCTGACTTAGCATTTCCACTACACTTATGAAACAGGAATGTCATGCAGAAATCTTTGAGGCTAAATATTGTGTCTATCATTTGGGTTCTGGGAAGTGAATACAATCACCTTTGGAGCAAATACATACATACATACATACATACATACTGTTTTGATGGGAAACTCCATTGATTTACCTGGAAGTGATGTAGAAAAGGAAACTGGTACATGCTCACCCTCAGAGTACAGTCATATTTTGCAACTTAAATATTGAGTCAGAAGTTAAGGCTCTGATCCTGGAAATAGTTTGCAGCCCCTTGCACCTTCATGCCTATAAATGATCCCACAGAGCTGTGGATCTCTTCATTTAAGCTGTGGTTGGTACTTACCTGCAGAAATGCCTTCAGGATCAGGCTCAGATTATCAGTGGTAGTCTCAGAAAAGTATTCATAATTCTAATTTCTCAGATATAGACAAGCTTTTTTTGTTCTTCTTTTTTAGAATGCATCTTATTTCCTTTCCTCCTCACTGATCCTGAAAGCTGTTTCATTTTCATATTATGTCAGATCTGCATGTCTTCTTGGAAAAAAAGTAAGTGTTCTCTAACTGGGAGGGCTCAGAGACTTTCTGTTTGCTGATTAAAACTGGAAAATGTCAACCTTGATTTTAGTCATTTAAAAATTAAGTTCTTACGCACTTCTGTTGTTGTTGTTGTTAAAATATTCTAAGTATGCCTCCAAAATCTCCTAAAAGTGAAATTAACACCTGGTGCTGGAACTCCATGCCAACTTTTATCCTCACAGCAATGCATATTTTAGACTGAATTTCACCTCAAAATGAAATGGCAGAGGGGACAGCAGTGATTCAAGACCTGTCAGGTTATGCTTACCTGTCAAGTTTCTTTCTATCATCTGCCAACTAATTAAGGTAACCTTGTCACAGAATTCAATTAACACTCAAGTGATATGACAGAGCGTTAGATGTCCTGGTTAGAGGTTAGTCCATTTCTCACTTCTTGGCTGCAAGTGACTGTTGCATACATGCTTTCTTCCGCCCCACTGAAATTATTTTCCATTGCAACCCCGAGACATTTCAAACTAGATTAATCCTTCCTCTAGTCTTTGGAGAGCCTTTTTTTCTGCTTTCTTCTTGAATTTTATGCTCAGTAGCCAGACAGAACAAGAGTTGTACAGTAGGAGGTGCTCAGGTAGCAAAAACATAGGAAAGTGAGTCCTGTGGATATGGTATCTAGTTTCTTCACTTTTAACAGATACACTGTGCATACATCAGCAGTTTGTTTGAAGACATATTCCATGAAAAAAAAGGTGAATTTTAGTGAATTTTGTCAAAAAGAACCCACTTTTGCAAGTGAGATCTTCTGAAAAAAATCTGATCATGAACATTTAAAATTTTGAAGCACTGAGCATTTTACAATTATTATTTTTTTTAAGTGATTAGTAAGCTTACTTTCATGCTTTGCTGCAACTTGATTTTTCATTCATATAGCAGCATGTTTCTTCTTAGAGATGTTTGGAGCAAAGGAAGCATTGCTATCTAGAATGTTCAGAAGGTAAGTGACTGATGGTTTGGATGGCTTCACAGAAGATAAAACCTCTCATCTGAGCATATGTAATTCCAAAGGGAATTTATTAAGTTTGGTGTGTAATTCTACTTCTAAGCCACTTCAGAAAAATCAGACAAATGGGTGAGAAAATATCCTAGTGCTTATATGTAATGTCCATTTTCCAGCTGATTTTATGTAATGTCCATTTTCTAGCTGGTTTTAACAACATCTGAGTTGTGTTTTAACACAATTGAGGCAAATGGGATATCCTGGGAATTACGATAAGATCTTTGGAAACAGGGCAAAAAGAACTTGGTACTACTACTAGAGATAAATTGTATGATGAAGTTGTCTTGTTTATGAAAAATTTTAGTAAAATAATCTGTTAGGTTGGAAAGACAGTACAATTGCTGGAACAGTGAAAATACGACAAGAGAAAAAGAAGCCAAAGAAATAGTGCCAGCTAGAATTGGAGTTAGCTGTGAGTTTTATAGCTCTCTAGGGAGAGGAGGACTCAAGCAATACAAAAAAAATCACTTGCAAGCTCATCCAGACAAGAGAACAAATAATAAGGGATACATACACACTTGCTTACATTAGAGGTAAAGGTATATTGGAAATGAATGCTGAATTAATTAGCAGTGGTTGGAGCAATTATTTTGCAAGAGTATCATATAAAGAGAATGCAAAGGAGGAGTTAAATCATGTAAATCCAAATGGGATAAGATTGGTCATATTTACAAGGAGCTAGTCATAAAGGCAGATAGGGAACTGAAAGTGAGGGAACTATCTTGAGGAAGTGCAGATAGACTTGGTGAAGTGATTTGTTATGGAAGGCATGTTTGACTGCTTTTGTAAGTCACAGAAAGTAGTAAAAAAGCTTTGCAGAGCATATATTTAAATGTGGAGAAGTATTGGGCTCAGCACAAATTATACAAGTGAAGTGATGCTCTAGAATATGAAGACTTGGGACAGATTTCTGAAAGCATCTAGAGAGACTGAAATGTAGAAATGTTAAACAGTTTCATAATAGGAGAGAATGGAGTTAACAGAAAGCTTGCTGTGTGTATTTTCTCTGAAATGTAGAGAAAAGAGTCAGTTACTGGTTTTTGTAGAAGTAGAAAAGGCAAATGTGCATGTAATGAGAATGACCAAGTTGTTTTGGAGGACCTTGTATATATTGCCTCTGCCTAAAAAAGGTGCTCAAAAGTGAGTAAATATGAATGAGACTACCGCAGAACATGCAAAATCTTGTGATGCTGTCTTAGCTAAACTTTACCAATGGCAGCAGGTTCTTACATAGGCATGAGTTAGAAGCCTTGATAGATGGTGAAAGGTATTCTCCTCAAAGGAGAGCAGAGGACAAGATCTTAGAGGAAGCAGTTCTAATACTTCTTTCCAATTTCTTTTTTACTGTTTTTTTTTTATACTCCATGACCGTATTCTTTCAAGAGTCTTGGATAGTTGCATTGTGGGAAATCATTATGCTTTAGTTTCTGGAAATTCAGTTGATGACATTTAGAAGTCAATCTATTTAGTTGATCAAATTGTTGTTTGCTCTGTGAAAGACATAAGGAAGAAATAGAGGATTTTAGTGCAGACTCCAGTCTAAGTCATACTGGGGAAAAAAAATTAAAGCTGAACTTTGCTAGCAAGAATCTCAGCACAGTATTAACAGGATACTCCTAATATGACAGTGAAGAGACAGCTGTAAGAGAGACTACTGACTTCACATTCAGACAGGATTTACCAGGAACTAACTTTGCAGGAGATGGTTGACGACAGACATGTTAAAGAAACCTCCAGATGTCAGTAACTGCATCCAAGGAAAACTGCAAAGAAAGAAGAATTTACCTGATTTTTGCCTCTTCTATAAAATGTCTGTCATTATCAAAAAAAGTGCTGAAGCATTTGGGAATACAAAAACACAAGGAAAATGAACTAAGCACCTCCTGAAACATGGACAAATAACCTGTCTTGTACATGTTCAGTTTTTCTCATCTTTTCACAGGAAAAGAGTAACCTGCATGTGTATAAAGTATATGTATAGACTGATACTAGAGCATGTCTTTGGTTCCCCCGCTTCACCTTTTATGGAAGTCAAAAGGCTTTGTTCCAACACCTTCTATGCTCAAGTTTAGGACTACATCAATCTGATTATGGCCATCAGTTAGGTAGCATGTTAAATCCTTCATATAATAGAATGGAGTGGAGTGGAATGGAGTGAAGTGGAGTGGAGTGGGAGGGAAGGGAATAAGA
This sequence comes from Meleagris gallopavo, assembly GCF_905368555.1. Lineage (NCBI taxonomy): Eukaryota > Metazoa > Chordata > Aves > Galliformes > Phasianidae > Meleagris > Meleagris gallopavo. The sequence goes on along the minus strand of NC_139406.1, from coordinate 24,279,616 downwards.
GAATATCCTGAGTTGGAAGGTACCCACTGGTACTCCCAGATCAGATCTGCAGATATAGAATGGTATGTCAGATGTTAGATATTCTCATGACATTTTTGTTTTACAGACATCTGTTGGAAGAGAAAAACCTCTGAAACAGAACACAGTCTTCAAGCAGTTAACCCTGTGACTATTTATTGCCTTGTTAGCTCTGGAGTCAGTTATATATTATTTTAGTCTCTGTAGTTATTTTCTCTAATGTTAGTCTAACTTTCAGTTGGTGTCAAAAGCTATGGACTATGCTCACACTGTTTTTCTGTGGGAAGAAACAATTCTTTAATGTACAAATCTGAGAAGCAAAGTTGAATTTAGTCAGCATAACCTTGAATGAAGGAATGGCTTTTATGAAAAACTCAAGGTTATAGTTCTGTTTCTAAACAATGATGAAAAAGCTTCTTAATCCTTTAGAACAAATAAATAGGAAGATCATTTCCTCATGAAAAATAAATTCTTCTTGCATGAGATATTTACAAAAAATGGGAGGTAAATTAGTGGGAGGGACAATATCTAGAATCTGAACAGCAATTTTGATAAAGGATACAGCCTCAGCTATTACTCATTTTATTGGACAGGATGCACAACCTCTAGTCAGTGTGATAAAACACCCCATCCTTACACATACATTGTAAGAATCCATCTGGAAAATAAAAAAAAATCTATTTTTCTACTAAGTATATCAGCAAATACAATTGGCTTCAGATATGCTGCTACATGTGTTGCCATGGAATGAAAGCAGTGAAGATTGACGTGGGATGATTCTTCATATGTTGAAATGCATGTTCAGGCAAGGAAGATTTTCTAGTAAGACTGAATTCCCTCCAGGAATGAAAAGCAATATTGGCTTATTGAGATTTATAAAAACACTCTTAGACCAGACCCTGTCCATGTGCTTTAAAAAAAAACAAACAATACATATCTATTGCAAAAGCTCAATTTAAAATTTGTCCTAATTCAGAAGGTACTCATCCAGCCTACATCACATCAGGGACAAAACAAGAGATGCTCCCTGCAACAAGATGTCTCCTGGCCTTACTTGATTGGAGAACCAAATGATTTCCGGAACCAAGCTTTATCCAAAGTAAAGGGTTTTAGGCTGTAAAAATCAGTTTTAGAACATCATTTTTACTTTTATGAAGATAATTGTGACAGTTTTACAAAAATCAGAGCTCCAGAATCTTTTGATTCAATCTTATAAATTGATCACACTATATATCTGATGTTTCTGGAAAGCAATAGAAAGCCAGTTATGCATTATTTTATTATTGCTGTAAGTTGTAAATGTCTTTAGTGAACTAGTAGAAATTGCAGAGAATTATTATTTTGCTATTTGGCTCTATCATCATAAAGGAAATTAGTAAATAATGCAAAAAAAAAAGAAAAGAAAAGAAAAGAAAAGAAAAACCCTCACCCCAAGCACATAGAAATAGTGATAATCATCCTTTTAGGGGACAACAACAGCAGCATGAAGAGTACAAAGAATAAAAATAGTATTTTGTTTTGTCTGTCCACACTGAATTCTTTCTTTATTTTAAAGTACCTGTCTCAATCTGTGTCAGCTTTAGCCAGACGTAGTAAAGGGATCCTCTTATTCTGCTTTTAGAAAATGGAAGACAAGAAGCAATGTTGAATATAGCAAACCAACCCCCGCTGAAGAACAATACTTTGCCCCTTGAGACCCTCCATCCTGAGATAATCTTAAACAGGGCTTCTATTCCCCAGAACAAGGTCTTTTCCTGTCACCTTCCAGCATGAAACAGTGCCATGTGGCATTTTCCTTCCCTGAAAGTTTCCAATTTTATTAAATCTAATCCTGAATTAACAGATGTCCTCAAGGAATTTTTCATTTTCGTCAGTATAAGCCTAAACCAAAGTTGAGGGGCTCAGTGATTCTGACAGCTGAGATTTGACTAAAGCAAGACCTTATTAAAATAACCTTTGAAGTCTTTAACTAAAAACTCACCATTGCAGGTATGCTAGTGATAAGCAACTCAACTTCTGGTGGATTTTTGTTTTAGAATGGGCACAGATGTTTTGCAGGTCTTGTCCCTGGCAATGCTACACAACAATCGCTTGTCAATACCTCTTGATCATTGATATACTTTTAGCAGTTCTTATACATGTGAAGAACAGTCATACATTCAAAGCTAAGTAAATTTTCCTTCTCTAAGCTTGCCAGGCCTTGGAAATGTCAGACTGGAGCTCCTTGTTTGCAGAACCTCCTCTGTTGGTATCCAATCAGTGGGAGAAAAGCAATCCCTCTTACAAGGTTTGCTATTAACCAGGTCCTTTCCCTGCTGTTCATTGGCTTGTGAGCACATCCACACTCTGCAACGCTTACCAGGTTGGCCTCAGATGCTGCCCATGTGCTCCTTTCCTCAGTCAATGCCTCAATATACAGCTGCTTAATTGGTTATACTTTATCCCTCCTGTGTCTGGATGGAGATTTTTACTCATGCTTACTGTTGACACCAGGCAGTTGTGCACGACTCAGCAAAACCCTATCTGAGACACATAAATACTAAGACGGCTACAGAAAGATGAATAGCAGACTTGCTGCCTCAGAAGTTTCTGGGATGATTTTTGCAAATACTGCTAAAATATGTTAAAGACCAGACAAATCCAGGCAAGACCTAAGGCTTAATACAGTCTGTTATCGTTAGAAGGCTTAAATGTTACTATTAATAAAAAGCATGATTTCTCCTAATACAATTACGGGCTAACTGCCTTTCCAACCTCAACCTGTCTCTGTGCCTGGATCCTCCATGTTCCTCAGCTTTTGCTCCTTGGCCTCCCCTGAAGGCTGTGTCACTGCCTTGCTGCATGCCTTGCCAGGGTGAGGGCACAGCTCATGACACTGCAAACGGCTTCAGAACCTACACTTTGCAAGCCTCTTTCAAGTGCAGTAGAGCAATTTCTTGCCCCAGGCCATCCTCGCTTCTTTGGTTACAAACTCTCCTCTCATTTGCAGTCTGCTTTTACTTTTGTTTGTTTGTTTGTTTTGTTTTGTTTTGTTTTGCAGAAATGCCTTGCAAACACAATGAAATTACTAATACAAGCTATATAGGTCTGTCCACTGATCATTACATTTGTCCTTCTCTCCACTCCATGTTCATTGAGTATACTTCCATTTTACAGAATGCACAATAGCAGAATCACCAAGGTGGAAAAGACCTTTACATGGGCCAGCCTGAATTTCCTGTTCCTTAGCAATCTTCTCCAAGCAAAAAATGAGCTATGAGACCTGAAACCAGAGCTGTGCGACCCCAAATCCAGGGCTATGGGACCATGAAATTGGGCCTGTGGGATGCAGTGGGATCATCTAGTCCAGTTGTCCATCTACCACCACCATGCCCACTAAACCATGTCCCTCAGTTCCACATCTCTATGTTTCTTGAACACCTCCAGGGACAGTGACTCCACAATCTCACTGAGCAGCCTGTTCAATACCTCACCTCTCTTTCTGAGAAGAAATTTTTCCTAATATCCAACCTCAACCTCCCTGGCACAACTTGAGGCCATTCCTTCTCATCCTACCACTGTTACCTGGGAGGAGAGCTGACTCCCACCTCTCTACAATCTCCTGTAGCTCTTTTTCCCCTCTGGAATAATTTTGCAGGTGGGACTGTTTTTATGCCTCAGCCACTGGATCCATCCACATGGCACAGAAGAGAGAGTATCACCTGGTACATCTTTGTTAATAGCATCTGAATTACCTGATGTTTCCAGTGACTTGCCTAAGCTGAAACTGCCCCAACTTGTTCCTGCTGTTAAAAACAAAAACAACAACAAGCAAACAAACAAACAAACAAAAACCCCAAAAAACAAAACCCAAAAACCTCCCCCCAAACCGAAATATCTTATATTGCTTTTTGACCAAAATCACTTATTAAAGAAAACAATAGCTAAGATATCTCTAAACAGTTTTATGTGCCCCCAATCCCAGTTCTAGAGTGAGTTTACATCAGGCTGCTGTGTTGATGGATGCTCCATGGGACAGCATTGCTAGTGTGCTGCATGAGGGGCTCTGCCCCATTTCCCCACTGCCCTAACTAAGCTCGCTTCGCTGTCAGCATGCTGAGATACTTTCCTTCCTTTTGACTTCCCAGACACATCCCTGCTTGCTAAGAGCTGATAAAAATACTGCTTGCAGTGCTTTGGTGGTTCTTTGGCGGATGGCCTTGTGATGGGTAGTGAGTGCTAGCAGCAATGCAGAGAGTAAACCCCTGGGAGTAAAGAGTCCCAGTCTTTCTGAGATAATTTATGGTTTCTGGATGGGCTATTGGAAACACAGTAAAACACTGTACAGTTTATTTCCCAGTTTTTATAACCCTTAGTTCAGCAGGTGAGGTTCAGCTGTGGTTGAAGCTGCTCTGGTTTATAAAACTGCTTTTATTTTTAAAGTCAAAGTTTATACAGCAGATTAAACTCTGGTGTAGCAGTTCCGAGACAAATGGCAGCCATCATTTTGTCACTTTAGGAAGAAGCTCCAAAATCTTCCTTTTATTCAGTACTTTTTAAACTTTAAATTTGCATTAACTACGTATGCACACCATTAACTATATCTGGGATATCTATCTACCCCACTAGATACAAAATTTCATAGTCTACTATATTACATTATTCATAATAAAATCATGGTCTTAAATCAGATCTTTATCTTAACTTACACATATAAATCATATTTTAAGAAGGCATCACAATTTGTCTCAATCTTTTTTCAATTGTATATATATTTACATAACATGCCCTTTTACTCAAATTACATTCCACAGATTGTTACCTCAAAATGTTTATTGCCCTAGGCTTTAATTATGAAAATAAAAACCACCACCAACAAAAATACAACTGTGGGAAAGGAACCTACACTTTTTGCCTGTGTTAAAACTGCAACTGTAATTCACCTGGTGTCTGGCTGTGCACTCATTAAGGTACTATAAGACTATGCATGTTTAAAGAATCCAGGCTTTTAAAAACCCAGTTAAATGCAAATTTTTTTCAGGGCACATCATCATCTGTTTCTTCTAAACAATTTTTTTTTTCCCTGTCACTGATAAGCTGTGATTACAACAATGGAACAAGTTGCTGAAACACAAGCATTGACTCTGCACCAGGTGTTGGTAATTGGAGTGGATCACAATGACCGTTACATTACTAAAAGGGGCCCAGAGGGAAAAAATGCCATTTTTTTGAATGTATTTTCTCTTCATGTCCAAGCACAGGTAGAAATGAAACCAACAGAAACATCTTTCAAATATTGTATATAATTCAAATTCTCTCTTCCCATCACCCCAGTAAAAATTCAAACCTATGGTAGCTTAAAGAAAAAGTTTTCTTTCATTCTTTTTTATTTTTTTTTCTTTTTTTTCTTTTTTTTATTCTTTCCCCCCCCACCCCCCTGAGGGAAAAAGAATATAAATGGTTTGATGTCAAATAGAGGCTATAGAATCACAGAATCATAGAATTGTTTGAGTTGGAAGGGACCCTTAAAGGCCATCTAGCCCAACTCCCTGCAATGGACGGAGACACCTACAGCTCGATCAGGTTGCTCAGAGCCCTGTCCAACCTGACCCTGAGTGCCTCCAAGGACAGAGCACCCATCACCTCTCTCGGCAAGCTGTTCCTGTGTCTCACCACCCTCACTGTAAAAAACTTCTTCCTCATATCCATTCTAAATCCTCCCTCTTTTAGTTTGAAACCATTTCCCCTATTCCTGTCATCACAGACGCTGCCAAAGAATCTGTCTACTTCTTTCCTGTAGTTCCTCTTTAGATACTGAAAGGCCACTATCAGGGCACCTCGCAGCCTTCTTCACCAGGCTAAACAGCCTCAGCTCTCTCAGCCATAGGAGACATGTTCCATCCCTTGGATCATTTTTGTCCTTTGGATGTGTTCCAACAGGTCTATGTATCTCCTGCACTAAGGAATCCCCATCTGGGTGCAGTACTCTGGGTAAGGCCTCACCAGCACAGAGTAATAATCAATTGTGTCTGTATGCAGCAGCCTGACTTCTGTCACACATTTATTCTTCAGCCTTGGTGTGTTTAGTCATTAACATTTTCTGCCCATATATAACGCTCATGTACAGTGACTAAATTCTTGAAAAAGCAACCTTCATAGCCACTGGAATATGTGTAAACGAAAAGCCTTATGTGCACGAATACTTTAACTGAATTTGTGAAAACCAGTGCATCAGCATGTGGCTGCTATTTTGCTTTCCTAGACTAAGCAGCAGGTTTCTTACTTAAGAGAGAAAGGTAATTCAATGTCTGAAACTGCCCATCAGGCTGCTCAAATTAACTGCACCTGTCAGTCATTGCGAGTACTTTTTATCCAAGCCAACCTCTTAAAAGAGTGAAAATAAAATTATAGAGCCAAAGGCTATACAGTAAATTTTGACATGTCTGAGGAAACAACTTTTTTCTTCTTTCAGCTTCTTGTGCACTGCAGCTTTCAGTGTAGTGGTTGGGATGGCCTCGGTGCTTTCATCCTTTGATGGCTGCACCTACAATCTTTGACTGTTTTCACTTTGGGCCTGACACATGGCTGAAAGTTGCTGAAAGTCTTACAGGCACTTCTGTGGGCTTTAAACTGAGGTGTGAGCTAAAGGCTTCATCTTTACAAGAGGTTAGCATGTGCTGTCTTCTGGGAAACCAATGCCTACAGAGGAAGGAAACTGCTATTAAAACTGCATTAAAAGTACAAAAGTAAGCTTGAAAGTGAGTCAGTTTTAAGAGTGACACATAGTCTTGGTGTCTTGCAAGAGGGTCGTGCCTGGCCAGCACCATCCTCAGGCATGGGACTAGAGGGTTGTGGTGTACGGGTCTGAATGGTGTGGTCCTGTCAAGATAGTGCAAAACCCAAGCAGCACTGGGGAGAAGAAATAGCTTGAAGTGTTTGTGCTGGATGGACCCTTGGCGTGGGCCTCAGAAGACTTAATGCTGGAGGTGCTCGTAATGCAGGTGTATCAACAGATCAGACTGCTCATCTCCTGGTCTTTTCCCAACAGTGCCTCCTGTAAGTCAGTGGCAACTGCAGACTTTGATCTGCAGGAAACTCACATATCCCACTTTCAGAATAAAGTGGCTTTAGACCACTGCGTAAGAGCTGTAGAGTCCACTGGAAAAAGAAGCAGTGCACATAGCACAGCCTTTTAGGAGCTGTTGATCTCACCTGCCTCAGGGGAAAACACTGGGCTTTAAGTTGCAAGTGGTAGGAACTGCTTCTCCACCAGCTTGGAATCAGGCACATCTATACCAGCTATTGCCCAGTAAAGGGCTTTTTCAAGTTGAAGTCTTGATGGGGTTGCGCCTGTGTGCACACCATCCCTGTACCTTTGGGGAAATGGCACTGCCACTGAGGATGGCAGCACAGAATGGTGGTGGTGGGGCTTGCAGAGTTCCCTGTTTTAGGTTTCTAGTTTCTTTTTTGACATGTAGTCTTTGACCAAGAGTAATTCCCCTCATGTCCTAACAGCTTGTGGTACTGCCCTTGTGCCAAGCATGCTCTGCTCTTGGCTTGTTGCTTAGAATGATGTAGCTGGAAGTGCCCAGAGGAGAGCTGTGATTCCCTCTCTTTGCTAGCAGACAGCTTCGTGTCCAGCATATTGCTGCTATTGGCTATTCAGGTTATTAGCAGTATCTGATGAGCTCAGTGCAGAACACACCTTCTGGTCCCATTTCATTTCAGTTAGTCATTATGGGTGTGCACATATCTGCATGTACAAACTGTGTTTCTGTATGCTTATGCCCCTTGTTTTTTCCTCCCCCAACCCAGACTGCTGCCTTCACCACCACTGTCTCCTATCCCCAATCCTTATACTACCAGCAGTAACACCCAACTGAGAACTCTTTCTATCTGTCATCAGGAGAGGGTGAGTAACATGGGCTGAGGAGCTGAGAAAGCCTCCCTTGCAGCACTTGGCCTTGCACAGCAGCCTATGTTGTGTCAAGGTAGAAAAAAGTCTGCCTTCCTAATTTTGGTTGTAAGCCTCCCTTTTGAGACACTTTTGTAGTCTGAGGCAGCCTAGCCCCAGGAAACACTCATCTCCGAGCTGCTGCATGTATGGCATGCCAGGATCCCTGGCAATGCACAATTGAATTACTTTCTTTGAGTTTTTTGACCATAGCCTACATAACACTGGGGCCAAGTTTGTATTTTTTATAATGTCCCCATCCAGTGTCCTTGAGTGCTACCACTCAAGCCTCAGTTGAGGGTGATAAAGTGTTGACACTGTTCTCAGAAATGCCTTTCCCCTTTGCTTGCTCTTTTAAGTTGTGCTCATAAACCTGATTTGTAGGGTGGCGGCAGCGCATGATGTGAGAGATGATTAATATTCAATTAATTTTTAAAATATATGACTTGCAGAGGAGTTGTTGGATGTATGAAGTTGGGAATCAACATATGGAGACAATTTCTGATTGTAAACATACTGCACTATGACCAGCAATTCTCCACAATACAGTAGGATTTATTAATAGAAAATATGTCAATATGAGTTTGTCTTTGTACATGTTAGCAACATGTACAGTGAAACACATTTTTTCTCACTCTATATTGTTATAGTTCTTTTTGTGTTATTTGACATAACCACTTATATTTTGGGCTTAAATATGTTATTTGTCAAAATGTACTTTCAGTGTTAATATACCTTTAAAATCATAGTTTATCATTTAAATATTGAATTCATATTATTTTTTCAAATCAATATTGCTCATGTTAGTGCAAATTTGTTAATCTTGAGATAGGTTAACCATTCCTTCCATGACCATAAACAGCATTTAATAAAACAGTGAGATTTATCAAGGTCTACACAGCTGATCAAGATTCTAATACGAAGCTTGTTAAAAAAAAATAATCTGACATTTGACAGTACATCAATTGCATTTTATACATTTTTTGGAACAGTTTGGTTTCTTCTCTATTTCTGTGTTTTATCTAGTACAAGAATGAAGGGAACAGCAATAGATAATGATACTTTCCTCAGTACTAAAGAGAATGCATCATGATATATCCTGCTCAGTATGGCAGCAGTGTTGGATTTCCAAGCCTGGAAGAGAAGCCAGGTAATTCCACACCTTCTCAAAATGCAGTACAGCAAGAGTGAACAACGGTAGTAGGAGCACTTGCCACTACAGAAGAATGGAAACAAAGCAACACAAACTATAGACAAAAGATAATTTATGCCACTTCATCGGTCCAAAATGTTTCACTTGAGCAATGGTCAACATTTGACTGCAATTAATTTTCTGAGAGGAGCTGCAAGGGGGCAATGTGGGCATTTAAGTAGTTTGAAGAATGGAAATAAATCCAACTTACACTAACTTTCTGTCTAAAGAACTTTAACTAGAACCACAGGTCCCTTCGGCCTGTTTGTGGTCCTGCGGCTGGAGGCCTGCACGGATCTGGTGGTTATCAGACAGGCAAGAAGAACTTCAAGTTGAGAGTGACATTCTTTATTAAAAAAAAGCTTTTATACTGAAAATGTGCTTTGTTCAAAAGAGCACTGCAAATGTCACTTATCTTATTAAAATCAATGTAATAAATAAAATATAAACAACCTGTGTCCAAAACTATGAATAATATTTTCATCTACCTCACTATACATCTGGCCCACTGTGCCCCTCCCACCCACCCTTTTTTAAATGTTTTAAAATTTTTTTTGCATGCGATTTTTTTCCCCCTGTTTACTACAAAGAGCAGATAAGGTTACATATCGTACACTGGGAAAAGCTGCCAAAAAGATTAAACTCTAGTCCTAGATTATCGAAAAACCAATTCTACGTCACAACATCTGCCCGCACCAACTACTCGGTCTGTGTCCTATGGAGCAGGCGATGGTTTGTGAGAGACTTTTCCCCTTGCACACAGCCAAAGTGTGCCAGGTGATGGTGAGACTATTACACTGACTAACCACAGAAATGTTTGCAACCTAAAACAAATTCCTTAATTGTAATTTAAGCAATTTACAACTACTCCTTTTGTGTTGGGTCTTATTCCATGGAAACTGTATGCCAAACTCTTGGCTGAATGAAAGAAATGCTAGATTTTTTTTGTTTTTTTGTTTTTAATTTTTTAACTTCTTGAATCCCAAAAGCTAAGATTATTAGGCCAGCTATTCTGGACTCCCAGCCTAGTTTCCTTTCTTTTCCTTTTTGTTGTTGTTGTTGTTATTTTTTTTTTGTTTGTTTTTATTTTTTGAAAAAAAAGTCTCTGTTCCTTTTTTTTTTTTTCATTTTTTAAAATGTTTTTATTTTAAATGCACAGAAATGGTCAGTATCTTTCATATTTGAGGAATGTGTTTTGGGTGTCGGGTTTTCTTTTTGGCATGGGTTAAAGTAAATGATTGTCCTAATGGTTCATGAGTTGGACCCTTCTGTAGCCTGAAGAGTTTGGGCACTCCGGGCTTTAGCCTGCTGCGTCTTGGTTCTCCATTCCCCCAGGGAGATGGCAAGATCAAACTCTCTCTTCCTTGAGTATTTGCTGGTTGGTGGCTGGAAAGTAATGACATTTCTTTCCTCAAGAGAAGATCAAGAGATGCTATTTTAAAGGAAATGGCACCTGAGGGTGAAGGACTCAATGAAAAATATCCTACAACCCCTTCCTTTGCAAGTATGTGGCCTAACAGTTTTGAATTGCTATCTATGGTTAATAAAGTGAGTAAGAGAAAGCACATACTGGAGTTTCCACTGTTTAAAAAAACTGAAAATCAAACAAAAACTGAAGCTCGAACGAGAAAAACATTGGATGAAAATAGGTTTTATACCACACAAACGCACACACTCAAATACATACACACACACACAGAATACTATGCATACGTGGACACACACGAGTAAGAATGTATATTTGTATGGTAGATTCTTGGAAATAGACATTCTTAGCAAATATGGATGACAGATCAATTGTAATTTATTTCCTTTTAACACTGTATCATCATAAAGAAAACTGGTATAAATGAAAAAAATCTATTTCAAATATCTACATCTAAAATTTTAGGCAGTGAAAAAGCACTTTGTTGACAAGGAGTGTGGAATGATGAATGTTAATTGTCAGAAACTGCTGAATGCCTTTTTTTTTAGTTGCCACAAACAAATTCACATATCAGAACGAACAATACTGCTAAATATTCCTTTTTGTTTTTTTTTTTTTTCTTTTTCTTTTTTTTTTTTTTGTTAAAACGCACTGGGGAAAAGAAAAACAAAAAACTGGAAATTCATACATCTTTCAAAAATTGAAATTGAAGCAATATTTAGAACCATAGATGAAGAAACACTGTGGCATTGGTGTAATATACACAATGCACTTGTTTTTTTTATCTGTAATGTACATCAAATACTTTACAACAATGCATTAACAAAAGGCAAGAAACATCTTGCTGTACAGAGGAAACCCCAAATGCAACTTGAAGCCTAGAGTCACAATGAATGAGGATATTAAACAAAGTGTGAGAAGCTGTTCCCCATAAAGTATGTACGCTGCTCAGTTACTTGTGCTTAACTCTTGACCCACATCCACTGTCATAATCTCCCTCTTTCTTTCAGCCACATTCAATACACAGCAATGAACTTAAGACTACTGGCCAACACTAAAGTTGTCCTACACTGTAAAATATATATATAGTATATATATTTCTTTCTAATTACTCCAAGGTTTAGCTTTCATTTCTTTTAGCCTTCTAAAAAAATCTCTTAATTTTTTCCACACTGGTTATCTGGGCCTTCCTATGGAACAGGCTTTAACAAACTAAATTTGCAGGAAAAAAATGTCTTGTGGTATGCATGCACATGCACAGTTCCTGGAGCTTTTCTATCTGCCCAAGTCTCAAACCCAGGAGTCGGGAGAGGCTGGATAGTGGCTTGTTTCATAGTTAAGTTCACTATAGGGACGAGCAGCTGAATAGAAGTCGACGTAGTTGCCAGTTGACTTTAGTCCCAGGTGCATGTTGTATTCACTTGCAGGTGGACGATGATGCACTTGGTCCTCAAAGAAGGACTCATCATAGTTTCTGGTTGAATTCTGAAACGGCTGATATGGTTCATAATCTTTTCTGCTGGGCTCCTGTGGAACTGGCTGTGTTGAAACCTGAAAGACAGCAATATCCGCACCTCTTAGATACAACTTTCTGTGGGCAGGAGGGAAGAAAGAGTGAATCTCATTCTATGTTCACTGTGCTGGAAATGGAAACTTGGTCATTACTTAACGAATGCCCAAAGTAGCACTTAGAAGTGAATTAATTCCTCAGCTCTGCCTTGTCATTATATTCTTTACACTTTCATTTATTATTTCATTTTATTGCTGCTAACAGATGCTGGTTTATTTCAAATGTAATTAAAATCTGGTTCTGAGCAGTGCTGCTCACAGTAACTTTTAGTAAATATCATCTGTATACAGCTTTCTGACTATTTTGCAGCTATACAGTGCAAATATTGGTGGTAAAAATTCATTTTGGAAGAATCTGAATGGACAGTGTACGCACTCCAATATGCTTAACATTTTGCAACTTCCTTTGCCACAGAAGAGACTGGGTGACACCGTTGAGAGCTAAGTATAGCCTTCAGGGTACCAATATGAGAACATTTCAGACTAAGTCCCCTGAAGTGTATTCTTCTGCTACTGTTAAGTTGAACCAATTTCTTACCACTGCCTTGACACTTCATGTTGACAGTCTTGAGTTGCTACATTCCAGTAAGTTGCCTTGAGCTTGAAATATTTATGATATACAGAAAAAAGTCTCAAGTGGACCCCTAACCGAAGTTTGCTGTTAAGTTTTTTTCAGACAGCCATAGTGAATCTCAGTTTTGATATTTGGGACTTACTCGAAATGTGAAAATTATCATTTGCCAAGTATCTTAGTGGAACACTATCTTTCACTCTGCCATCTCCATGAAGATTGGGCAGGCTTTGTGACTGCAAAATGACACGGTCTTTCAGTCCTCAAATGCTGTCTTTTCCAGTGAGCCAATGTCCGTATCAGAAGACTTTCTGCCAAACCTGCAGACTATGCATGAGTTAGCCATGTCTATGTCCCAAACTGTTGGGTATTCTTTCAAAATGTCTGAATGGGACTCTATGAGTAACTTGCAAAAGACAGTCAGCATTCACTGCCTTTAACAGCTGTACAAGTGACCTTATAACACTGGTCACAACATGAAAATGGCAAAAGGGAGCCTAATAACTGTATTTTCTATTTCTAGCACCACTTCTGTCTAATGCCACATGTTCAAATACAGGTGTCTCCATTTGGACAGAAGAGAAAAATTACATACTAAGCAATCTGTTCATAAACCAGAAGGACATAGCCAGTCATATTTTTGAGTAGAAAGAAGACCAAATTACTATTTTGGGGTCCTTTATAAATAGAAACATTATTTATGATAAGTCAATCATAAACCTGACATTTCTTTGAGAAAACAAGTGAAAAAAGGTGGAAAAGTGGTGTTTTCCTTTTGCTCTCACTCTAAAAATCAAATTAGTTTATTTATGACTGCAGCCTGAGTGTACCAGCTGTTAAAATACCTCATACTCCTCCTTTCCTTAAACACTGTATTAATTAGAAGGACTTTTCTCTTTAAAGACCATAAAAGCAGAAATACCTTCATGCACTGAAGCGGTGCACACAAAGAATATGGTACACCACATGAAATACTGGCTAAGTAAAGAGCAAAACCAATACAAGGAAAATAGGGGCAGAACAGCAGAAACTCGCCTTAAGTTTGTGGATTCAAATTGAAATAACATTCATTGAAATTGAAATTTCAGGTAATCTAGTAAAAATTTTCAGGATTTTTTTAATCAGTTTCACCAAATATTCTTTTACTTTTCTGATACTACTCATCATTTGAGTAGTATGGTTAGGTTGTGGTTGGACTTGATGATCTTTAAGGTCTTTTCCAACCAGAGCAATTCTGAGTTTCTATGTAAAGTGCTTTTCTTAAGTGTTTTTGGCCTCCTACCTCTATTTGAAGAAGGATGTACAATGCATAGGGAAGCTGTGAAAATATTAAGGAACTGTGATAATTTATTATAAGATACAGTTGTGCAAAACAATGAAGCTACGCATATATACAGCCAATGCATATGTGCCTGTAAGAGATCATGTTGCTGACAAAATGCCTTAGCCTGTGAGCCAGACAGTGCCGAAGTAGCTTTCAATTTTATGACGGATACCCTCAAGCAGTGAGATGTGAATGCACTTCACCAAGTTTACTGGCACAGGACATCACCAGGTATTTGAAAAAGCAGAAGTGCCCATTATGTTAGCTTGGCCCTTGCAGTGTGCATCACACATCCAGAACTTTAAAGGCATGTAGGTCTCAAGCCTCTCTTGATTTCATTATGAGTGAAAGGCCTAGATGCTTTAAATAATTCTTGTGCATCTGCTGTCATAACCTGTTGGACATTTCTGAGACTTGGGCTGAAATTATGCATTAACATGAAGAATATAACTTGCCTTAAACCAGTGGAATTGCCAGCATGTGGTCAAGCATATGACTCATTTATTCTAACCTGGATTTTTTAATCCTTGTGATATTTTTCATAGTTTCCATACAAAATGTTACACTGACATCTTGCAGTCTAGAACAGCAATATATGTCTCCTTACTTACCTGGTTATGTTTGATATCTTCAGCAGGTGCACCGTAAGAATTTCTGTACAAAGTTGAGATTCCAGTGTTCTGAGCTGGAGAGAGAGAAACGGAAGGAAAAGCAGTTTTACCAGCTGTGCCTCTCTGGCCTCAAAATAAATTCTTAATCTTCATTTAATACTTGCATAGTGCTCATTTCCCTTACACAAAAATCTTTAAAAGCATCAGCAGTATTCTATTTTTTTTTTCTCTCTCACTAAACAGTATTAATCTTTGCTCTGGGGTACATGTATGTACGTGGTAAACACATTAATGGTAACAGGCACTATATCGTTTACCATCACACCTAAATCAACAAAATATTTTCATATACAGCTAGCATTCAGTAATATATTTCAGGTTATATGTGGGATTTTGTATAACACATATACTAAACAGGTAACAGCTGTAAATATTGGGATTAAGAAACATCTAACTCATTTCAGTTCAGTTGAACGTTGCACCAAATCCTGGATTACTTATCCAACAGTGCTGCTGTTATATTGTGAAATTGTTCATGGGAAAACAGATTAAATACAACTGATAAAATGATTTACGCAAAAAGTAAGTAGTTATACCGAAGATATTCTGGCCAAGACAGTCTCAAGTCCATGAACTGCAGTAATTTTCTTCTCAAATACCATACTACTAAAATGCATGGACAAAACTGAGCTATGAGTTTGAAATCAGAAGGGATTCTGAAGACAAAGATGACATTGTACTGTTTTGCTAAGAGTACTGAGTACCTGCCTAAAGAAACACATTCAAAACCAAGGATTTTTCTGCAAGGCTTTAACCTTCCCCGATCACCTTGATTTGAGTATCTAGCTGAAGCTCAGCTTGCTGATAGAACCAGAAATGTATACATTTCTCATATCTGAAATAATCTGATGGAAGGATGTCATGTAGTTGTTGGTGCACACTGTGCTCGCTGGATATGTTATTAACTTTCCAGATACTAGAACCAATGACTTGATAACTGCCACTGTGACTCTCACTGTAAAAGCATATGCCCAAAAAATAATTTTAAAACTTGAAGAGCAGTGAATCAGAGCATCAGTGGAACTGAAACAAGCTGCCCATTCAGCTTCTCTCAGGTCTCTGTGCAACTGTATGTTTTAGTACCTTCACAACTCAAAACTTGGAGGGCAGTACTAAAGGGCAGAGATGAAAGCTGGTGGTGGGATCCATGCTGGTCACATCACCAAGAAGAATCACAGTTACTGAAGAAGTAACCACTTTTTCTTCCTTTGGAAACCTGCTAGCATGGATCCCAGCACAGAAAAGTGCCTCTGCAATTCTTCTCCAGTCACTCTACCCACTATGGAGAAAGGAAGGAATGGCATGGTTATTAGTCAAAGCTGACTGTGAAGTGCCCATTCTGATCTCCACATCTGCTATAGGCACCATGCTGAAGGTAAAGCTTTTGACAGAGCTTGGTGCACTATTCCATGTTGTCACTTCACTGATCACAGGTGGTGTTCTTAAAGATCTCCAGGATGATCTTGAAATGGGATGAAGACTGGACCTATATGACGGGGTGATGATCCTTACCAGCTGGAAAAAAAATCAGCCCCCTCCCCCCTGCTTTTTTCACTGTTATCTAGTAGAGGTGAAGAAACTCTTAGTTCTTGATGTGCTGGATGCAGTTACTAAGACAGTGAGTAGTCCTGTGTAGGAAATGGAGCAGAGATCCAGGGGTCTCCAAGTAGTGCACTGGGATCCTTTATTTGAAACTAAGAATATAAACTCTGGCAACGGACAGTGGTTGTTTGTTTTTTTTTTTTGGTGGCAAGTATTCCCAGTTCTGTGTGCAAGCAGGTGGTAACAGATGGAAATGATGACTGCTTGGATAGTTCATCTGTGGCCATAGATGTTAGCATAGAAGTGTCAGTCTACAGAGGTTCCCCTTTCAAGTTGTTTCATTAAACTTGATTGATTTGTGAGGCTTGACAGTTGTTATTTCAGTATTTTTTATGAATTCCAGCTGCATCTTCTGGTTAGTGTTTCAAATTCTCATTCTGATGACAGACTTTGGTGTTGAAGGAGCCAAGGAGCATGCATGAGCATTATTGTGTAAGGTGCTTCTCATGCAACTGTGGCAACTGAGCAATGTGGTGCTCAGTAGTGCCAGATAATTTGGTGGTACCATCTTTTTTTATGCTGGTTTTCTGACTTCCCTGCTTGCCCCATGATGTGCTAGAAGAAGCTTGCTTGAACAATACGGAAATGATGATGTGCTGGACTTTCATAAATAGGGAAGAGCTTCTTGTAACCCTTCTTTTTTTAATGTATATAAATCTAAAGATAAGCAGGATTGAAGATCCAGACATGCAAGTTTTCAGACAGAAATAACTGAAAGTACAATACTATTCATAGTTATTTGTCAAGAATAAAGAGTAGTATAAGATGCAAATCTGAGGATTTTATGGAGAATCTGAAGAACAGCGGACTGGACACATGCCAATTCACAGTGTTCCCACAGGCAATCAGAGAGACTCTTAGGAGGGCCACAGCCTTTCAATTTTTTTTATAGGCAACTAAAAGAGCACAAGGAACCCGTGTGCCCCTAATAGTCATAATTATTAAAAAAATAGGAACAGTTCAGAGTTGATGCATAGCTCTCAACCACAGTACTGTGAAATTGGTTGTATACCACAAGCCAGATTAAAGACTTGCAGTCTCCCAGATCACAGATTCCGTGATGGAAGAAATGGATAGTCTCTGCATAATGGAAGGTCTGCATTGCTGATTTCACTGCGGTCATATGCAAGCAAACTGTGGTATTCTTTTCTTAACGTGATTAAAAGGAGTACAATGACACATCAAATGCTTTGAAATGAACGCCAAGAGTTCACAAACAAGAAATCTTGGCTTAGTCTAGCTGAGAGGATGAGATAACTCTGTCTCAGGAGGAAATGTAAGCCAAGCAATGTAGCTGCCACTAATGCATGCAGCCCCACTCCAGTACCTGCTTCGGAACACGCAGGCGGCATTCCTGGGAACTCCATTCCTGCTGTGCCATGCTTCAGTGAGCAGCTGACTCTTGCTGTCCAAAAGCAGGGGGTGAATATAAAAGAAAGAAGGGAGAGGATGAGCCCGATGAAAGGAAAAATATTTGGGTGGCTAGTATCTGATGTTACATGTGTCATCATAGTAAAATGATCACAGAGAAAGAGAGTTAATCAAACTTTTTAATACACGGCAAAGGAAAGAGGTACAAAGAGCAGGAGACAGAGGTTTTCCATCAAACGTGTTTCCTTACAGAGAGGTGAGAATTGTCGCTGAAGATAAACCGACTCTAGAATTGATGAGTGTGTGCATCTGTATTTTATGCAGTATCTAAACAACAGCACAAGATAGTACTGAAAAGGTACTTTTTACTGGGCAAAATAGTGACAGTTCTGAAGTGAATACTATGATACGCCTGCAGTAGTTTGTGGTTGTGTAGTATAAAGAACATTAGAGAAAAATACCTTACTTTATTATTTTCCCCAGTTTTCAAGGTGATATTGATTAAAAAAAAAATACAAGTTTCCCTTGGCCACCTTCTCCAAAGCTTACAGCAGCTCTGAGAATTATGTCACTCAGTGGTTTATGTGACAAAGTTATCATTGATTGAAGCCCTCCCCACGTATCTCAGTCCCTTGATTTGTGGCTTAACATTCAATTTCCAGCTCCTAAGCGTACCCATTCAGAACACATTTACAGGCAGTTTGAAATAATAAGGTGCTAACCTTTTGCACTCACAAACACTGACAGACACAAGAAAGGAAAGATCAATCGGGCAGGCAGTCATCCTCAAATGGTATTGCTTAACCTGCTCTTCCTACTACGATCAACAGGACTCTATTTTCTAAAATTTAATTCAAGACAGTGAAGGAAAATGCTTCCGTTTCTCACAAATGTCACTTAACAGAGATCACTGCCTGTCATTACCACCGCCACCTTCATTTATGGTGAAAGGGCATGTCAAAAGATTACAGTTTTATTGTGGTTTCTTAAAGTAATAAGGAGTTCAAGTCACCTGAGTATCTCTAGTATTTTAACAGTTGGGGGTTGTGTTCAGAATGTGCAAGTCAGTTCAAATAAGAAAAGTACAGATGAAAGATTACTGACAAGCAACATAATAAATTAATCACAAGGTATTTCTGCTGGTGGAAGTGAAGATGTAGGGTGCAGACTGTGATGCACATACTGGTACAGAAAGTGTACTAACAAAGTCCCGTAACAGTATACAGTAGGCTTATCTTCTCTGTTCTGAAGGAGAACACCAAGGCATAAATAACGTTACCACATTCATTTACAGCTCCTTTTAAAAAAAAGAATAGAATAGTTTTTGTCTTAAAAATATACTTTAGGTGATAAAATTTTATTATTGGTTATTATTTTCTACAGAAAAGAGAAGATGGACTGTAAATATACACAGCATCATAAACCTGTGAAGTGAGGAGGGCAATGGAAACTTTGATATTGTTCCCCTATTTTTTAGCTGTCCTTGTGAAATCAATGTAAGTTATCATTTTCAGCCGAATTGTTTACTTCATAGATTCTCCATTTTTTCCCAGAGGTTTCCTGACAGCTCTCCACGATGGCAGGAAGCCAGCATTTTTACCTCAAAAATCCATCAAAAAAACCTTCATTTCAGTCTTAGCCAAGAGGTCATAAAATTTTTGAACTATAAACTGAGAAGAGCTTTGAAGAAGAGCATGGAGACAGGTGTAGATAAATTGGGACTACTGCTGTTGCATTCCACATTCTGTAAATCTGTAAGTCAAAAAAAGCTTTGTGCAATATATCAGCTTGGCACAAAACACAAGAGCAGTTCAGTATATGTATACGCCAGGTGGAACTTGAAAAAACATTTATCTAAGTCCCATAGGCTCTGTGGAGGTATTAACTGCAATGCATTATTTGATGCATACAACGAAATATAGGAATTGGAATGAATTTGCTATGCAAACTTACAAAAGACCACAGAAGTAAGGCCAAAATGTCTCACAATTAAAGTCATAAGTTTCATATTGTTCTTTAATGAAATGTTTATTATTTAATCAGCTACAGATATGTTACACACATTTCACATCAAACGTTGACAGTGCAACTCCTGTCATTTTCTGTTCTTAAAATGATGTTTAATTTGAGCTCTGACGAAATGAGCAGAGATTTAGTGACCTGAAAGACAAAGAAAGTGATTTGTTAATTTCATATTCATTTATACAATGGCTATACAAGATTTTGAAACATTATAAAGCTTATAAGTTTGACTGTTTTTGATTTTTCTCACTGAGCTCAATAGTTGGAAAAAATACCAATAGGTGAGCGTGATGCTGAGAGTCTCGAGTGCTCTTATTAAGAACCACTCCAAAAGATCAATAAAAACATACAAAATACAAACAGATATGAAAAGAAAACAGGATGCAAAAATCACAGTGGAGCAAAGGTTGCTGGGAAAGCACAAACCTCATGTTCCTAAAACTGCACAGATACAGCAAGGACATAAGGGAGAACAAAGACACTACAGTAAATGGTAAAATAAAAAGAGATGGGGAAAAAGACATTTTTTTGAAGTGGGGAGAGAGAAATGAAAGAATAAGTAACGAACTGCAAGGAAGCACAGCAACAGTGCAAGGAAGTTTTTCCACACGGAAATCCATTTTTGAGAACTTTCAAATATAATCTGGTTGTCTGAATTTGCAGACACAGATAGGGTGAAATACTAATGTTTCTGCAATTCTTACTCAGATTCCTTCTTCATGAAAGTGCTGAAAAGAAACGAAGTCCTGTCCTTTATAACCACACAAGTAATGGCCACTGAAGTGTTTTAGAGAATCCTCTCATGTGACTATGAAACACCCAAAATGTTACAGATACTTTAAATACAGTACCTTGATTGAATTTTCTTTAGTTTCGTTGGTATCCTGCGGA
The DNA here is from genome assembly GCF_905368555.1 of Meleagris gallopavo. Taxonomy (NCBI): domain Eukaryota; kingdom Metazoa; phylum Chordata; class Aves; order Galliformes; family Phasianidae; genus Meleagris; species Meleagris gallopavo. The sequence continues at coordinate 24,259,026 of NC_139406.1, read as the reverse complement.
GGTGATTCAGGACATTCGATTCGGTGGTTTCCATATGCTCTTCAGTGTCATTCCTCTTCTTCAGACTTTCACTTTCTTGCTAATTCGGCATTGCATTTTCACCCAAGTTCAAAGACTGGCCTTTAGGTTGTGATTGCACAATGGTGTATAGCAGAATAGATGCTGTGTGAGTAGTGTCATGTGCTGAAAGTGGACACTAGCATGGATGGCTTGAAATCTAATCAGCATGTTTCTGATGCCCCTGTGAGCTTAAGAACCCAAACCAACCCATTCTGGCATTCTCTGAGCAAGACCCTTGCAGAGGGAATGGAAAAAGGCAAGAGGCATTCAAAAAGTGCAGAATGACTCCTCAATGTAAATTTTTTACAAGGGAGCATTTGGTGGAGTGGACACTATGATGCTCAGTACAGTATAAATATAACTTAATACCCACCAGAGCTTATATAAGCCTGTGTAATGGTGATAGAGATCGACACATATTTTGCAGAGAACTAAAGAAGAGGCACAATTCTAGCCAAAGTAGTCAATGTTTCTTAATTACTGAAATGCTAACAGGTGAGTGAGCTCACTAAGGGAGAAAGGCCTTCAATGAAACCTGCAAAAGATGGTAATACATATGCCAAGAAAATTGTTAAATTTTAAATAGTCTTTCCAAACTGCTAGGGAATTTCCTAGCAATGAGTGACATATAAAAACATCTAACTTGTCCCACAGAGCCATTCCCTGCAAAAGACTAGCATCAGTGACCACCATACATGCTCAGCCACAGTCACGCTCACAGAAACAGCACCAGTTAATACAAGGTGGATTTATCCACTTTCTTCAGAAAAGAGAACAAAATTAAAAAGAAATGTACAAATATTCTTAGAGACTTTTTTGTTATGAAGAATCGCGGTCTTCACAAATCATTTTCACAGAGCTTTGAATTCACTAAGATCAAGCACTTTTTCAGTTTTATTCTTCAAAGTTGCTAAACTTTGGCACAAACCAGAGCAAGTCAACTCTTCAGCCAAGCCTATTAAATCGGCCATCTATCATCGCTGATTTTTACATGTGCTATGTAAGCATAATCTCACCTGTCATGGTGTCTTTCCTAGAAGTGTGTTCTCCCTTACTTCCATGGTAAGTGGCGTTTGTTCCAGTTGATTCATAGTCTGTTTTCCTTTCTTTTAGGCTGATCATTTCCCGAGGTGAGGCTGGGGCACTTGCTAGATCATAAAAATGGATTTAGGTTTTTTAAGCACATCATCACTGAATGTACTGTTCAATTCTAGAGTAAACATCACAGTAAAGTATATATTTGCTAGTAGGCTACTGTTCAGCTGTTTGAAGAAACACTGTCACATTATGAAAGGAAAAGTGTTGTTATTTCAAATTCAGGACAAATGCATTAACGGGACTATCAATTCCAAACATCATTTTCTCTTTTCACTTACACTCAACATCTAAGATGATCATTACAAAAAACTACAACAACAGCAATAATAATAATAATAAAAACCAACAAATTTCCCATAGCATTTCAATTTCTCTAATGTGTCAAAACTTCTCAGTGTAGCTAATTCACTTTTTTTTTTTTTCTTAAAATGGTCAATTCTTTTCTGTTTAAAAGACCCTTAACTTTCAACTGAGTAGAAAAATCCTTATAAAAGGAGATAAAGTGTTTTCCTCCCTTCTCTGTTGAAAATAAACAAGCCTTGAAATAATTCTGGGGGGAAAAGAAGAAAATAAAGCTGTTTTTTCATAGAATACATACAAGAAAGAATATCTAACACTTAAAAGTAACTTAAATAATTTCTCTGTCATTAACTATCTAAGTACAGTTGGCATTAAAACAAAATTTCTTTCATCACGTGCTGTGAAACTCTGCAAGCGTTCAGAGGCTGATACAGCTGAAAGAAGGGGGTTGGGGGACAATGTCATGGGAACAGCTGGCTCATGGGGTTGTTTCACAACTGACTGAGCTTCAGAAGCCAGTAAGAAAGAGTCTGACTGAAACGTGGTCTAGCTAAAAGTGGGGAAGTGAAAAATGACTAAGAAATTGGGCTTGTATGTGATTCTCACACACTGAAGAATGTGAAGGTGATGAGTGGTGTTGATCACAAAGACTCACAGCTTGTGATGCTATGAAAGGAAAAAGAGAAAAGCTGGGACAAAAATAGCAGATTTCAAATAAACTATTTTTGATACATTCAGATGTTGGTAGATACAATGCACTTTCCCTGTTGGGGAGGGGAGGAGAGGGAAGGTAGTACAAAGTCAGTAGCAGAACACCCTAGAGTTAGTAAAAGCATATGGTAAAAAAATAACTGAACTTTTGGTGGTTGTTTCCTCATGCTTCCTGGCTGCCACCCAGACAGTCAATATGATAAAATAATCTCCAGAGCAATAACATCTTTTCGCTGAAATTGCAGAGCAGACATGGGACAGATGGCTTTCTTATGAAGCCATCAAAACTGGGGATTGCTTTTAAGTTGCTTGTCAACGGTATGTAATTCTGAAGGTGATAAAAGTATTAACTATGAAGAAACATGACATGACATTAGATTACCAAATCAGCTAATGGGAGCTTGACTTAAGCAGGGGACAAAACAGGATGCAAACCTTGAAAAGGTAACTAACACTTGCATGCATTTTGTTTCCCATAGTCTAGTAATACTTTTAACAATCTGCTGTTTCGAATAAAATTGACTGACAAGGAAAAAAACATTTCTCTGTTCCCTGTATAAATTGTACCTCTCCTCATATGTTAGAACAATGGCTTTTTGGTAAGTGTTAAAATATAGAACTGTCCTCCTCTAGAGTTCTTATTGGAAGTAGACATACATTCATTACTTTACATTAGACTAAGAAGTAATATCAAGTTTTTCTGTTACTATTTTTAAATTACACACAAAAAGACAGAACTCGTCAAGCTAGTTAAAAGCACTGCATCACCAAGTCCTTGGGATGAACGGAACATTATGAGTTCATTTACTTCAGCCTTTTACTCCAAGGTAGTAGACACTATACCAAAATAATTTTTGACAGATTTGTCTGAAACTAAAGATCTCTGATGACAAAAACCAAGTAATTGCTCCAAGCAGTCTATTACAATGCTTTGTTTCTCTGCCATTAGGAAATGTTCCCTGATGTCTAGCCTGACTCCTTGCTGCTCATTATTTGTCTTCTATGAAAGCAGAGAAAGTTCATAGCATGCCTCTTTGCAGCTGCCTATTACATGTCTGAAGCCTTGGTATGTATCTCTTCTCACTTGTCTCCGAGTTAAAAAATTACAGTCCATTCAGTGTGTCTTCATACTCTGATCTCTCCATCTCCTCATTCATGTTTGCAACTGACAAAAATCCCTAAGTCATTTCTAATGCAGTTTCATCTAGCCAGATTTCCCCTTATAATCTATTTGTAAGGAATAAGATCTTTTCAGACAGTAGCTTCAATTTCTCAGGACAACTCTGAATTCTAACAGTGCTCCCCATATAAGGTGAGTCTCTTCTAGACTTATGCCACCTGCAAAGTTCACAGGTATCCTCTATGTATTACATTTCTGGACTGTTTACTAGCTTGCCCTGGCTTGCCTATAAAAATAATGAGTGAAATAGTCTCTCAGATCAGTGTTGATTTTGTCTGCCGTCTATTTCTTTAAACAAAGCCTTACAACCATATCGTAGAAGAAATTTAGATGGAATAGTAAGAACGGTAACTCTCACTGGGGTGTACTTACAGCCACATTTTCAAACTTCCTCAGTGGTTTCTCGGCAGGACTAAGATACAGCTTATAGATAATTAACACAACTATTTTCCTAGAAACACAACTACTGTATGATGCTGATGGCAATAACCAGTTTGGTAAATTTTAATCTAAAACTACTGGTATACCTATGTAATGGCAGGATTTGATTGAACAAGCAGTGAAATGCACACTGAAAGTCTGTCTGTTTTAACTGTTAATCTTAAAATACTGAGCCTGTTTTAACTAGACAGGATATATTTTATCTTAGAATAAGCTCATGAAAAAACGCCTAGATTACTGAGCAGAAAAACAAATTAACATCAGTACAAGTTGCCATACTTACTTTAATTCATTACAGAGATCATACAGAATTAATGGCAGCTGTTCTAAATGTACCATCAATATTACACGAAGACCTGCAGTCAAACTTTTTTAAAACTTGCAACTTGTATATGCAAGCATATGCACATTTATGTACATATACACACATACACATACAATCAGAATAAAAGCTGGCAGGAATAATGTGGATCTTTCGATTTCTGCCACAACATAAGAGATTTCATGACTAGCAAAACGTAGCAGAATTTCCTTGTGCTAACAGTAGAATTAATTGTTCTTGAGATCTAGTTATCTAATCTAAATCAGGAAAACACTGCGTAGTAATTCATAACAAAAAGTTAAGTAATCTCTCTGCTGTAGAACTTTATGAAATGTCCTGCAAAGTAAAGTCATTCCTGTTTTCAATGGATAGTTCAGATACGAGCAAAGACTGTACCTTGCGCCCTTCCATTATTGTTAATAACATTGTTTAACATCAGACATTGCTTAAAGGAGGCAAATGACAGTAATTGATTATTTCAGCATTTACTTTGGTCCTGGGAGCTTGCTCTTACCTGAGCGGTTGTTAGGAGACATGCGCACGGGAGAGATGGAGGGCGTGCGTGATGAAGAGTATGGTCTTTGCCGATCTCTTTCTATCGTTGAAGATGAGGCTACAAAGTGATACTGTGACCATCCGTCCTGCAACATCAAACATTATGACAGCAATCAGCAAAAACAGCATATGGTGTTTTTCCTCACTGTTCTTCATTATTAAGTACAGAGCATTTTCCTACATATTCTATTTTTTACTGCTTATACACAGTGGGTTACTCTCTTTTTCCAGTGGTTGGGTGACAAATACTCTCAGCGGTGCCAGATTCAATATACCGACTGTACTGACATACAAAAAGAACAATTTTAAAATGCAGTAATTTCTGTAAAGTACTCTATTCCAGAAAAACTCAAGTTATGAAAACACTGGATAACATCTTATTTTTTTTTTCCTTGCCTCTACTTTAGATAGATAGGTTAGATAGGTCAGATAATAGGAAGAAGTTTTTCCCACAGAGGGTGGTGATGCACTGGAACAGGTTGCCCAAGGAGGTTGTGGATGCCCCATCCCTGGAGGCATTCAAGGCCAGGCTGGATGTGGCTCTGGGCAGCCTGGTCTGGTGGTTGGCAACCCTGCACATAGCAGAGGGGTTGAAACTGGATGATCTTTGAGGTCCTTTTCAACCCAGGCCATTCTATGATTCCATGACACTATGATTCTTTCACATTTTAGATGACATTCTGGCTACAAAAATATTCCAATTCATGAAGCTACCTTTTGTTGCAAGTTCTTGCTTTAAGTCATTTCTGTCTTCCTATATCAACTTTAGTAAGAGGAAGGTGAAGCTACCACATTATCAAAATTGATGTAAACATTTGAGTTTAGTAAGATACATTTCATGCCCATTTGTTCACACTGAGCGATAAAAATCAATGCATTTTCTTCACTGCATTTTTTCCCAAGTTGTACAGAGTGAAATTCCATTCCCTGTATGTAAAACTGTGGTAACGGTGATGCATTTTTTTAAAAAAGAAACAAAGCGATAGAAATGTTAGAAACAGCTACTTCAGAAATAAAAAGAGTTAATTCCTCCACAGTTTATTATTGTATTATTATAACAGAATGTAATGCTCCTAAATAATTAGCTTTATAACTTGTAAATATCATGAAAGAATAAATGGACTTTTACTAGTACTCTTATTAAACTACAATATTTCAGATGCCTTAAAATATTTTCATGTTGAAATTGGTTTTATCACTACTTAGTTTTAAATCTAAATCTATAACACAGGTCGATCCTGTTTGGTCTTGGGCTGAAGGGCTTTTAGGCTGAAGGGCATTTACAAACACCCACTTTCTGCTATGCTTCATGGATATCGAGTCAAGGAACTGGCATGGTGCTAAACATGGCTTTGCAGTGAAATGCTGGATGTAAGCAAACACTAAAATACTGCAACCCCACCCACCCCCACAACCAGCAGGAGTTCTACTCTTGCTTATAGAAAACTAACTCTGCTTGACTGCAGAAGGACATTTCCCTGGGCTGCCCCTGATCCCCAGCTCTGAGGCCCACCCCTCCCATTGGGCCCATCACAGGCACACAGCTCTCCCAGCTGCAGCAGGGAAAGGCTCAAAGACACCTTTTCCACTTTCAAGAAAGAGAACTCTGCAACAGTGTGGCAAACGTCTCTTTTAATAGCAGCAGGAGGAAGGAAGGCATTCACATTTGATGCAGAGGGAAATGCTCTGATAGGAGAGAGAGACTTGACACCTAGCTACAGGTTCCAAACATCTGTACTCCCTATAGAATGCATTTCTATGTAGGTCAGTCTGAAAGTAATGCCTCCTTTTTGCTTCTATGGAAACTACAGCACAATAACACTGTTTGACAGAGCAAGTTCTCAGCTACAGAATGCTATTCTTCCACAATCACTACCATTAGTTCTGCATTTTTGCCAATGATGAACAAGAGCCTGCATGCTGTGCTCGTAAAAATCTGCACCAGTGGAGGTGACCAACTGTTTCAACATTGCTATGATGGCGTCATAGCATCCTCCATCATCTCAAACAGATGGAAGTCAGAAGGCATCAAATCCGGACTATACAGTGGGTGTGGTAGGACAGTCCAGCCAAGAGAGGCAATGTACTCCACAGTCTTCAAACTGACATGGGGCTTGGTGTTATCGTATTGCGAGAGAATGGTTGTTTTCTTTTCTGGGCTGGCTCTGGAAGTTTGAGCCTTCAGCTTAGTTATTGTTGCAGTGTAGCAGCAAGAGTCAATGGTTTGTCCAGATTCCGGGAAATCCAGAAAAATCATCCCTTTCCTAGTGCAAAAGACAGCACACATTACTTTATGTGCTAAGGGCTATGTCTTGAACATTTCCTTCCATGGGGAATTAACATCATCACTCCATGTACTGCTGTTCTGCCTCCAGCTCATAGTGGTGACACCCTGTCTCGTCACCAGTAATGATGCAATCCAGTAAATTGTCACCTTCAGTCTCATACAGCTTCAATAGGTCAAACTTGCACAAGGTATTCCTTTTCTTCCTGTGTGTGCATTCATGTGACTCATCTGGTACAAAATGTGTAATACATCAACATTACCATCATCATTTCCAATGTATTGAAGCTGATATTCAGCTCCGTACCAAGTTTCCTGGTTTGCGCTGATGAGCTCATCAAGACATTTTTCGTTTAGTGCTGTGACAGCTGTGCATGGCTGTCCAGAATGTGGCTTGTTTTTCACAGTGCCTTCACCACTGCTGAAACACGTCACTCATCACCTTGCTGTGCTCACATCCAGTGGTTGGTCTCCATAAATGTTCAGTAATCATTCATTTATGGTATCAGTGGGTGCCATTTTCTCAGTTCAGTTTCACATCTTTGCTTCAGATGCCATCTTTCCATGTCAGATGCCATTCTGTCAGACTGTCCCTCTGCTACCATCTGTCATATGGCAACAAAATGGAATGGAATATTGTTGGGAAGGTTCAGTCTCTACTGCCATACCACCAATATTCACCTCTGACATTGTGGGCCAAAATAATAAAATAGGAGGCATTACTTTCAGAGCAGTCCTTGTATAAACATCCGTATTTCTCAGTCACAAGTTGAAAAGAAAAGGAAGAGGGAAATGTAAGCCATGGCTTTTGTAGTGCGGTTATTAATTTCTCTGAAATGGGCAGTAAGTGTTTATCCATTGCGGTCAGTCATTTTAATGACATCTCCCTGAACTGCTTCTTACATTTCATAGCAATCACATAATAAAACATGAGGAAGGAAAAGGTAACTAATAAAATATATTTATATATATATACATATATTAAATATGATTTTTTTAGAAAAAGAAATAATCTTTAATACTATTCTCTTAAGCCACAAATTTCTGTATCTAATCTTTCGTTTCCAAGAGGCCACATCTGCACAGGTCAGGTTCTCCAAACAAGAAAGAGGACCAATGAGAATACTAAAAAAAACATGTTTAAAGTCCTACACATTTATTGTTGAATAACATTGGAAATTATTAGAAACTTTTCAATATTTACATGTAAATTTTTAAAAACAACTGTTAAAAACTATAACAAATAGCTTGAGTCCAATAATCTTATCAAAGCATTAAAAGTGTAAGAAAAATACTTGTGTTATTTTCACATCTTCCATTAACAATAACTTACATGATAAATTTTTACTATAAGAACAAAGAAGCAAACTTGAGAAGCCCACGCCCTTATCCTGCTGTGGAAAAATGTTTCCCTTCTTCATTCTCTGAGGTCTTATGTTCTTATAAGAAAGGTGACCTCGATAATTTGCTTTGTTACAGTTTTCTGATGATTATTTCTTTTAAGCAGACTCCTCTGCTTAAGTAAGAGAATAGCAAGAGAATCAACTCTAGATCTGATAAAAGGAGAAGAAACAGGCTATCTCCATCCACGTGCAAAATAAAGAGTCATCAGCCATGCTTACACAGTGCTACTTGAAAGTGCTTTGAGCTCCATGGATCTGGAAGCACGTATGGCAATGCACAACGTCCTTTTGCATTCTTGTTTCCCACAAGTAAGTCCCTGACCAGTGAGGCACAGCACTCCCACAGCATCCTTCCATTGAGATGATCAAGAGACTGAGTCTGTGGAGTGTGATGGACACTATGCAGCAGCCTGAGCTGCTTCAGTGAGTCTCTAGGACTGTCTGCAACGGGAACCATCAAGAAGTTCACAAAAAACTCTTAAAAGGTGGGTCAGTCCCTTTAGAAAAGTGGTGCACAAAGCCCATGTTGCAGTGTTTCATTCTTTAAAGATAATTCTTTTTTCAAATTATCCATTTGAATATGAAAAATTATCCATTATTCATTCTTTTGCTGAGTGCTTAGTGACATTATGAAATAAGAATTATTACAGTCATGAATACAAGCTTGGAATTTTTACATCATGTCCACATAAGAAACTGGAGATCTATAAGTTGCTACAAATCAGTAGGAAGCACGAGCATAAACTGATACAAATTTACAGTGCAAACTTAATATGTATTAAGTAGCTTAATTACCTTTTTTTGCCCCTCTTTTAATAAAAAAAAGAAAAACAACAAAAACAACTGACCCAGGCCACTGTTTCCTCCTGTTCTCTACTACATCCTCTCTCTGCATTGTTCACTTTAATATCTAGAGCTACTTTCTGATGGGAAGTGGATGAAATTCACATGGACTTACAGAGGAATTGTGTGTGGCACCAGTTTTGCTTGGAAGAATATCAATCTATACTTTGTCAGCATTTCTTCCTCATCAACAGCATTGCAAAGTACCTCAGCAATAAGAGAATAAAATCCAGCTACAGCTGGGACGCTAGCAATAGCCTTTTTCTCTGTAGCACATCTGTTCCTCTTCTCCCTAAAAATCTTAGGTATTTTCACTGCTGAGAGTAGCGGCGGTTGTAAGGTCTTCAAAACAAATATGCTACAAACCTTAAAGTCTGCAAGCTGCAAGCCTGATTAGCTCAATAATCAGAGTTAGGTCAACAATAAACTCTAACATGAATACTGACCATGAATTGTTACTTGGCAATGCTTATGACTCAACAAGGCATACTGCACTGTGAAAAGCTTCACAGTATTTTTGCAGCTCATGGATGTCACATATTTCAAAACCTCAATACTTTTAAGTCATATGTATTTAGCTCTTCTCTGCTGCAAGGAACAAGGTCCTTCCCTTGGAAAGGTAAACTGTTTGTAACAAATTCATTACAACTATCCCCAGAAACAATTCCAAAAGCTATTAGCGTTAAATATTGAAACTAATTTTTAAGAGCCTTAAGGGAGTATTTTCAATTTAATGCTGAGATAAATAGCACCTGACGTGATGGCTGCTTTCATTAGTTTGTTTCAGCTCTAGTGCTTGTAATGAAATTTAATTAAATTGATTTGGGTACTTAAAGATACAGTATGTAAGTGTCCTGCAGAGAAGAAAACTAACTCAACACCAATGTGTGAGACTGCTTTTCAGAAACCAATTTATCAGCCACAAACCTGATCTAGGAGGGGAAGGGTAAGTCAAAAGGATCTGACAAACTGAAGAGTAGTTCTGTCACTGTAGTTCTGTTACAAGAATGGATGTGTTTGTTAACTGGCAGCAATTAATTAATAAGTAACAACTGCACACTACAAGAAGGCACACAACAACCGAAGTACACAAATATCACTGCATGTCCTTATCACCTTTTCCAAGGTAGCTTCTGTTGGGCTTTTTTCTAAATTCTGACTATAATGAATATGTGCATTTTCCCCCAATTACACTGCATTAAGTCAGATGTTAAAAGGTATGTGTCAGACCTTCATCAGCAGAGATGTATTTCTGATCATGTGCTTGTTGGAAACCTGCAGGGACTAGTTTTTGGGCTGGAGGCTTAATCATTGCAGAATACAAGTATGATACTATAGTCTCACTGATCAACTTTAACTGGGCTTAAGGAGTGAACATGTCCTTTGCCTTCCTGCTCAACTATAACAGCTCTCTTCAAGCCTATATGAAATAATTAGTTAGTCAGGGTGACTAACTAATATAGTTTGCTTTCTCCATATTATTTTTTCTGTGTTTAAAGATAGATAAGACAGCAGTTTTCTATAGTGTTTAAAATTTCCACATTGTGTTCAGTTTTCTTGTGTTTTCCAATTTCCATAACTCTGCAGTAGAGGAATCCTTGACTTCCTGAGGTGGGTGGTATCATAGACACTATCCATTTGGTTTGTTGTACAATAACACTATGAAGACAGAATGAAATTAAGCCATGACTGGAAGTGACAACATGCTAACACAATAGGGAACCAAAGCCTGAAGAACCCATAGGTTGAAGAGGTGAGAAGCCAAAATGGTGGAGTCAAGGGCTGCATGGTGTGATCGAAGATAGACATGGCCAGCTTGGATGACCTCATGACATCTGCTCCAAAATAAATCCTGTATCAGCTCAGTTGCTAACTGCCATGCAGCAAAAATAAAAACAAGCCCTGTGCTATGATGGATTATACTGATTGGCTGATGACACTGACTTGAAAGTCACCTGTGGTTTAGAAAAACTGCTGTGGCTGCACGCACAGGAGTATCTGTCTATGCTGAAGAGTGTTTTCTGTTCTGTCTCCTGGCTACTAACTTCCTTGACAGGAAGAAAGAGTGTATCTTCAGAACATTTTCTTTTCAGAAAAAACACTCTGAGGAGAACAAACAAAAATGATACAACCAATCTGATAATGAATTGGCTGAAACCCAAGAAACTACAGAAGAAGTGTCCCTTCTGCTCAGTTTGCAGACTCCCCGGTATGTTATTTCTTGCCTCAAACCTGATCCTGTTCATGACTTCATTTAACAGACATTTTGCCAAATGATTTAAATCACACAGGATCAGACTTGTTTTGTCCTCCCTCTTCCCCTAGCTGCAAGCCAGCATTTTACTGGTTTCAGTATATTAACTGTAATAGTAACTGTTTATGGTAGGTAATAAGCTGCAGAAATGTAAAGTTTTTATAGGTAACTACTGGCAGGAACTGGTAACTAGACCCAGAACAAGTGGATGATATAGCAAAATAGGCAGAATGCCTCTAAGAAAGTACATAACATAGTATGTACTTGGTTTGAAACTCAGCCAGAAATTGCTGAAGGAGTTGCTGGTGTTGTCTCTTTCACAATCTCAGGCCCTGCTGTCAGGTTAAATGAAACTTTCTGACTGGTGTGCACCTGTATGACACCATCTACAGTAAAAGACAAATCTGATGTGAACTAAGTCAAGGCTCATCAGACTTACACAGGTCTGGGCAATCCTTCATCGGAATGTGTTGTCACGACATTAATAACACATAACAGAAATTAGAACTGGATCATATTATCTATGTACCATGACATACGGAAGTTATGTACGTGACTTGACTGCCGTGAGAAATCCGAAATTATAGCAAGGCTGTGGTGATCCACACACGTGTCTAGCTGAGCTCTTAAATGGGATATTTGACATAGTGCAGTTGAAATGCTTAACAAGCATTGCATTTATCATTAGGATTTACAACCTTCACAACCAATCACATTGTTTTGCTCTAGTACAATAAGGAAGAAAGAACATTTCCCAAAGTTTCTCCTCAGTAGGCTGTTCCATCAGGACAGCTGCCAAGACAGCAAGTCTGACTTCTCTCCATCTGCCTGCCCCACTGCAGTGGATCCAAACCACCCCCATGAACTCACATGAATATTCAGCTCCCTAGCAGTGCTGCTTTGAATACAGCAGTGAAGTGGTCAGCTGCTGAAGGACAGGAGAGATGGCTGTTCCCTAAAAAGGCCCCTGTCTTTGTACTAGAAGTGTGTTACTTTGAAAAACAGATTTTAACTGAATTAAAACTGCTGGAAACGCTCATCAAACAAAACAACTAGTTCTAGATAAAACATCTATATTTAAAAATACAGTTGTCCTTTTTTTTTTTTTGTACTTTAAATTTACAGTGCTAGATCCTATTATCAGTATACAGCTCCTGAATAGATCATCCTGTCCAGATATGCTTGTGTGTTTTCAGAGAAAACTCAAAAGGAGCAGGAAATTCTTGGGCATTGATCTACTTTACGATGTACTCTGAATTAATCTACTTTCCTGATTTTTTTTCTCTTTTAATGCCATCAGCCAAGTTACAAACACTTCTAAATAGGATATTGACGTTTATACTCCTAAGGTTTTGTCTTCTACTTCCAAGGTGGGAACTCCGGATACGTTGTTGGGATGGAGGCATTGTCCCAGCTAACACATTTGTGTGCTGATAGGTTAAATCCTTTGAATTTCAAAGACTGCAAATGGAAATCTGGAGTAATTTCACTGAATGCAAAAGACATAGGAATGCTGACCCTAATTCTCCTGTTTCCACCCCTCTCCCAAACAGTTATGAGCCAGGGCCTCAAAATCAACAGATAATGGGAAATGAAGATTTGAAGATTTTAGTATTCGTATTTATAGTCGTTTCCACAGCTTACGAAAGGCAGAAGGTTACTTAAAGCAGAGAAATTCTGCAAGCACAGGTGATTTGAAAATATTATAATCATTCAGTTAAAGTGCAGGAGATGCTTACAGTACAGCACTTGCACTTTGTGGTTGTAAGAAGGTGGAAGTGGTTAAAAACTGGCTGCTTTCCATGACTCCATGACAACTAACTGATTACAGGTTATGCTGAGGGCACCTGCAGCAGCATGAGCTTGGGATGGAGGCTGCTCAGTTCTCCTTTGCCCTCGTGTAATTCAATGTGAGGACAGGAAGCTCCCCACTGAGAGTATTGTGGGAACAGTGCAATCCCTTGAGCAAAGGCAAAAAGCAAGGGTGATGCTCCAAGAACAGAAAGCACAAGCCCTTCACCAGCGTGGCTACTTCTGGAAACTCTCAGCCCTCTCCTTGGGTGCCTCCCCACTGTGGGATTCTCACACCAGATCTGTATGACTGCCGGTGGGCCGTGCACCCGTCAGGCGCCTTTCTTATCATGTGCAGGAGGCTTAATCTTGGGGTTTCTCTCCTTTTTGCTCTGAATTTAAATGCATAAACTCACCTTACTTCCAACCATCTGCATCACAGACACAGAAAAACTTCAACTTCTTATGAAGCTGTAAGAGAAACATCTATTCAGGGCGGTGTAAGGCTAAAAAAGGGCTCCTGGTCAGACAGTCATTTACAATAGCAGAACTGCCTGGCATTGAATGAGGATTATTAAGTTTTCTGCAGGGCATTTTTAAAGTGCCATTCTCAGAATCAGCAGTCGGACTCATTCTTCGCTACATGAGACACATACCCTTTGGCTCACACCTCAGCAGCCCTGTGAGACGAGATACTACTCTCAGATTGTCAGCCTTCAACACCAACCTTATCTCTCATATTTTTTTCTCCCTGGTTCATACTTGTCATCTCAATGCCTGAGGTACTATAGTCTTCTGAGAGCACTACCCATTTTTCTCTTTCAAAATACTTCAGATGGCCTTGCTTTGCCAGGTTTTCTTCAAATGCTTTTACTTTGTAGCATGATTAGCTTCTGATCAGGAATCTCTTGCTGTAATTTTAGATCTCATCCCTAGATTTTAGCGATGGACAAACATACGATAAGGGAGAGATATGTTAATTACTTGCCAAATCTATCTGAGTGAAAAACAGCCAAATAACTCTCCCTGTTTGTCTTTTTTTTTTTTTTTTTTTTTTTAACAGTGCAACTCCAGTAGGTTTCAGGAAATCAGTGAGGCATCACTTTGCCTATCCATAATTAATTATTGATTTCCTGTTGGGTGAGTTGGGAGGATGACAACACCTAATCTGATGAATAAAACAGCTGTTAGAAAGGGGAACTGCACGTGAGGCAAAGCATGAAGGACAAGTCTTCAGATACAGCAGAGTTCATCATTCATTTTACTGAGGTTATATGCAGCGAAATAATAAACCTTTCAAAACACAGCAATAAAAAGAAATAAATTCATTTTTCAAAGTATCACTTTGCCTCTCATACAGAAATGAAATTATTTGAATCTATCTTACAGGAAATGATGGCAGTATCTGCCCCTTCAGCTATGACTTCTGTTCTCTTCCCATTTCCCATGCATAAAGTATGTAAATTACAATTTAAATGATAAAAATCTCAAAGAACTATTTTTGCTTCCATCTTGTAAATACAGAGAAAACTTATGTCTCAGAAAGCATTTACAATAATTTTTGACTTGTATTGTCATTTGTATCCCCGTAATGCAATTTAATCTCTCTTAACATGTCCATGCCCCAGAAATGCAATCTCTGGTTCTTTCCAGAGTCAAAATTTCAGGGACAATTAGTGTTTTATGCATAGGGATAATTTCTTAAGCCCACTGTTTTTATAAAGACTATAAACCAATCAACAACCCTTACTCTTACTTATGTACCAAGTCATAAATCAAACAAATACAGCTCTTCTGCTATATCTGCTAATCCACAATAAAATCACTATCAGAATCAAACTTCCACAGTTGTTTCTGATGAAAATGGTAGGCTTATGGACAATGGCTGTGACGAAATAGCAACAGGATTCTGTGCCTCCTATAAGGCAGCACTGTAGCTGAATACTGGGGATTGCTTCATTCAAATGTGGAACTGTCTGACAAACAAGGAATCAGTGTCTCTGCAGAAAAATCCCTATATAATGCCCTGCTGTCTCTGATTTCCACTCAGAAGTTCTTGCAAAATAAAAATTAAATTAGAGTTAGACATCTGAGTGATTGTTACTAAGCTGCATGAGTTTTAGGGGTGTTTACCTTGAACATGTAGTTAATCAGTATGCACAGACATTAAGAAAGAGAAATGCATCTTATTTTTTACTGAAATACCACTAGGAGTTTTTATTTCAGTACATGAGAATTTTAGTATTGTTAACCCAAAAAGCAATACACTTTTAGTGCCCTAATTGCACCAAAGCCTATAACCCTTACTCTGGGGGAACCACAGCTTTCTCAGTAAAAATAAAAGTAATAAAATGAATTAAGAAACTGTCAATGACACTTTTCATTTTCTCCTTCTTTCAGGAAGCATCTATAGCTCTTCTAGCAAGATGAACTATATAATCTTAGAAATGAAATAAAACAACTCAGAACAAAGCATGTGTACTACAAGAGACTTTTCAAAATACATATTTAGGCCACTTTGGTAGTCTGTTGTTTTAGGGTGCAGTTTTAGGGTGATGAGACAAAACAAATACAGAGGACTTCCAGCAATTCTGTCACTGCCTATTTTTAGATCAGATAGAACATCAAAGAACTGAGAACTTGCCATTGACGTACCAGCTTAATATTTCAACAAAATCTGACTATATTTGCATGAACTAGCCATATTAAACAAACATTTTTATTTCCTCACAGGACCCCGAAGAGCTAAGATTATGATAGCTGTATTAGGATTATGTTGCTACACTTATGCATGGTAGTTATATTTCTCAAATGAATTTTTGAGAAAAGGATTGATGTGAATAAAAACAGTTTGCCCTAGCATACATTGTTACAAGACAATTTGTTTCTATCTGAAGAACTTTTGGATTTCTTTCCGTATTAAGTTACACTTTGTCTGCTAGCAACTGATGCTATTTATGTACATATTTTACAATTTTCATACATTACTTAAGAAGAGCAGCAATGTTCCCAGTTCAGAAAGATATGCTGATAATTTTTTGGGATATATACTGTATTCAAGAACTAAAACGTAGGCTTATACTGAAGGACTGTGCTTTGAGAGGAAAAATTCTGTAGATGTGTGTGAGAATCCTTCTTTGTTTTTCGGCTCAAAACTTGCTTCCTGAGGTATTTCTTGTGATAAAACTCTGATTGATTTGTTGAGGAGGCAAGTGATGGGTGCTACCGTGTGACAATTGACATCACTTTGGGAACATTTGAAAGCCCCTTCCTCCAGAGCTGCTTGCCTCTGGAAGAGAGTGCTCAGGAGTGTTTACTGGCGGAAGATCTGGCCTGTGACTAAATAGCTCCAGCTTGGTATGGGAAAATTGGGGAATGATACCATCGTGTCCTGTGAAAAACAGGATGCAGATGGCCATCCCTGCTCCTTATCCTGCATCTTATCTGCTGGCAAGGCCCGGAAGATAGGAACAAAGGAGTTTCTGCTGAGATCCCAGAGCCAGAAGCTGCCACTCCAAGGAGAGCTGACTCAACCACGTTGGATTTGAGCTGTCACTCCAAAATAGCTGACTTAACCATTTTGAAAGCATTGAAAAGGAGCCATCATGGCTATAGTCACCGTTGCCGTTTTTGTCGTCAAAGAACAACAATGCCCGATGACCCATCACTACTGAAGATCAATGACTGAACTATGAACCACGCTGGATCCATGGTGGTGACTATCTCCTTATTGCTTCCTATCAAGAGTCCTTGCTTCTTCTTTCCTATCTTTTCTATCGCTCTCCTTCCCTTCCCCATTACCCTAACTCATAATAGTGTCCGTCCTCCCTTTTCCCATTTCCCTGATTAGGATTTATAATAAACTGGGCGGACCAACATTTGAACCGTTGTTTCTTAATCTCAAGCTGGGTATACAGATATTAAAAGAACCTCATCTCCCTCCTATAAATCGGAGCGAGACAATGTGACCTTCCGTTTATGCATACCCCTTCAGAGGATGTTTCAGAAACTTCAGTAAGATATAATTCCCTTCAGAAGGAAGGCTCTAAGTTAAAGGGCTGCATTTTAAATTTTCTTTACTTCAGAGAAGTTCAAAAGGTGGAGTACTTTAAAGACAGACTTAATGCAACTCTGAGGTTAAATTTCTGTCTTCTAAATCTACACTTTGTCACCTAAAAATGGAGTGGAGTTTTCAACTGAAACACAAAAGCTTACTGCCAATGCAGTAGATGCTTTGGCATTGCATGTGTATTAGTCATCCCAGAGAAGAATTTGGGCAAACTATGATCAGCATCTCTTGAGACAAGCAGGTTTTGGATAAGAATGGTGTCACCTTCCGAAAAACTCAAGCTGATAATTTAGAAGAATCGATCCTGAGTTCTTGCTGAAATACTGCTTATTATGGAGCTGAATGTTAAAGGAAAGTACCATCGTGCTTTCAAGGCCCTCAGGGGAAAAGCCACAGTCAGTCATAGCTGCATATATTTTCTAAGCTCACAGCTCAAACCATGAAGGTTTATTCCTTTATCCCAATCTCTGTTTCTTCAGACGCCATGCTTAAAGGCAGCAGCATCTCCTAGTTCTATGCTGTGCTGTGAGTTCATTTCACATTCATGTAGACATACAGATATATGCATGTACAGATAATTACCAGCATGGATGGAGATATGTCATCACACTGGTATATGTGTATTTTTAAGGAGTGTGGGATGATTACTTTGGGTTTAATGGAGCTCAGCCATCACATTTGATTTTTCTAGATTTTATTCAGTGAAAGAGCATCCATCAAAATAGTGTAGGGACGTGCTTCAGCTACAGAGGATATTTTTATTGAAAGTACTATCATCAGTATGGAATCTTCAATTCAGTGTAAACTGTATCTTACAGCTAACATTTAAAATACAGTAGAAAAAACAAAATTCTTATTACAAAGAATCATAAATACTGAAATAACTAAAACAACTGAATAACTGTTTTGCCTTGTTTAGCTAAGCTCCATTTATCTGCAGAATTCCCTCTTCAGAGTCAGTGATTTTGCCTGAAATAGCTACATTTCAATTGTACAAACAGTATATTACTTAAGCAGAAAGCTGGCAACAAAAAAACACAAGTCTTAAAAATTACTTGGCAGTTCAGAATGATTCTTAAAAAATCAATCCTTGGGAAGACATACGTCATCAAAAGAAAGGTAAGTGAAACAATAAGTTTATACTATGCAGTGATGGAGCCTTGTGGTAACTGAGCTGTAAAAAATCATACAAAGTTAAGAAAAACAAAATTCCAGACTAACACATCACTCCTCATTGATGTGTCTTCTATCTCTAAGAAAAGTTGAGAAAAGATTAACAGATAATTCTTTGGCCTGCAGCTAATACTTGTTATTGTCTGTGGAATATAAAATATGTCTTCACTTTAATTAAAAAATATATATTTGCATATGTGTTGGGAAAAGTAAACCTGCCTTGTATAAACATTAGAAACTAATGTATGGCATCAAGTGTAGAATTATTAATAATACAAATCACAAAAATCAAGAATACCAATTTTTCTATGATACTGAAACCAGTGACGATTTCATGCTTGAGTATTTAACTGGACTATCATGTGAAAAAAAGTTCCAGTTAAAATGCTCATTTAAAAGTGAGTAATGTCTTTTTAGACACGAAAGACTGATAAAGAAAAAATAGAAAGCATGTATTTGAAGACTATAATTTCTTTTGCTATATTGTTTACAGAATCTATATCTTGCAGTATTACTCAGATGATGCTTTTAAAAAGCTTGAATAGTTTAGGCCCACATAAAATTTCCAAATTTCCCTTATTTAATATCAATTTAGGAATTTGCTTAATTCCTGTTGAACAAAATAAGGGAATGTCACACATCAAGATTAAATGCTTCACAATTCAAAAAAATCATATTCCTGTTACGCAGAGATTAAAAAGATTTACTCTAACCTTGAAAGATATTTATGGCTGAGGTATTAAAATGAGATCTCCTCTGATGTTTTCCTCTTCTAGGCAAATTCAGTATAGAAAAAGCAAATTGAAAGAAATAGCTTAACTGCTGTGTTCTGCGTTACTGGCAAGAACACGTAAAATTATATTTTCCCCACATATATTATTGTAAGAAATACATGTATGTGAAGGTTTCTACATGGATTTATTTGGATGTCACACGTAGATAGAAGATGTTATTTTGTTCTTGCAGTAATGCCACACAGTCACACTTTATCATTAAAAACATATTGGAAGAAAAAGAAAAGACTATACGTGGTTAGGGAAAAGGAATTTTAGTACCTAAATTAAATAGTGCCTTTAATAAAAAATATACAGTTGTGCTAATTCTCATTAACTGGACTTAAGGTTGATGGAAATCTCCTTTGCTCTTTATTAACAAAGATTTTGGAAATTGTAATATTGAGAATTTCATTGACTACTGGACACACTGATTTTCCTGTGATGTCCTAGCTCCCCTAGGATCCTCAAACTGAAATACCAAGCTATTGCTTTTCTCCTAAAGATGTCACAGAAAAGAAAGCAAAGTGCTTAATAAATTTAATCTGCTACTGCAACACAGTGCTTATCAATATCTGTCATTCTGTTTGAAAGGGTCTGACAATCAAAAAAATGAGTTACAGAAATAATGAAGACTGAAAGGGATCTGGATGGACCTCACTTATCCCTCTCTGGTATACGCTGCCCTGAGAGAGCAAAGCTCTGTGTATCTTACACTGCAGAAATGAATGGGACTGCTCCTTAAGTGAAGTGAGCAGCTTTCAATCTAGGAACTATAGAGTTTACTAAAATAAAATGTATAATTTTAAAATATATCCTCTAGTAAGATTTTCCTACTTTTCATTCAAACATCTTCCATAGAACTCTTCTGGGTACAAACTTCAGTATGCATTAAACATAACAATTCAACACTGATCAGCTGACAGCCAGAATACCTGGGATGGGGAATAGATTCTGGTTTCTTGGCTCTGGGAGAGAGTATGCTGAGCGTGCCATGACCCAGAGTGGTGGGTTGGTGAAAATCCTCTGTCCTCAGCCACAATGAAGCTTGGGGCCGCCCACTGCCATAAATCAATCAATCAGTCAATCATTTATTAATCAGGTATTGCATTTTCAAAATTAATATAAAAATGGGCTCTAGACAATGCCTTCTCTGTAAAGACAATTCAGGTTTATATTACAGTGAGTGGAGGGGCTACCTTACATTAATCCACCCTTGCTCTGAAAGGGTGACATACATACATCCAGAAAAAGCCTCCACCATTATATAGTAATACATTTAGTCCCACTGAAAGATCAGTACATTATCAGTTTGAGCACATGTATAGTCCTTCAAGTTAAGCCACATTTTGACAAACTTCAATGTTCTGGATTTGGAATTTAGATCTTGATATAGGGTTTAAGTTCTGCATAGGCCTTTTCATCAGATAAATTTAAACTAAAAACAGCATCTTTTCAGAGTATGGTGATAACGTCACCAGAAGAAAATCCAAAAGATGTGTTCCAAGTCTACATGTTAACGTGATGCAATTAATAGCTCTGAAGACTGAGTAGGTGTATTTTACTGAAGAAAGACTTTAGATTTTTAAAGCACCTTGACTAAAGCTTTGAAGTCTATTGCTGGCAATTTTCATGGAACATTTAGCAATAAAGGACCTTCTCACAGATTCATCAGTTTATTATTCTGAAAGTCACATGAAAAGAGTATCCTCTCCTAGATCTAGACCCACTTCACAGCTTGTAAGGCTTCAGACAATTTTAAATATCGTTTCCAGCCAACAAACAGACAAAGCCATTTCAGAGTGACTACTCTGACTTCATTAAATGCCTCTCAAAATACTTTTCCTAGTGTAAATGGCATGGTACACACTGAAGGACCATCACCTTTGTCAGCCTCCCTAGTTTGAAGTAATTGGCTACATTTTTTTTCATGCAGTAGTTGAAGAGGACAGATATTTCTATTATTCCATGCAGAACAGAAACCTATGACAATAAATGGAAAAGAAAAATAATTCCTACAAATTCTTTATGATCTCTACTTATATCCTGGAAGACAGAGTAACTGTAAACGTAATGAGAATGTAAAGAGACATTTTGTTGCAGTCTAAGTGGATATGCAAAGCAAAACAATTAATAGAAAACATTCTTCCTGACAGTTCCTTTAGCTCTTTCATGTTACAAGCATTTAAGCTAACTGTAGCTTGTTTTAGGCTAATAATTTTTCTTTCATGTTAAATTCATTTAGTTTCCCTTTTTGCACAACCCTTTTGCTCAAATTTCCTCATGTAATTTAACAAGTGTTTGAGAACAGCTGGTTATTTCTTGAATATTGAGATAGATAGTCTACCATCTGCAGCTAACTGAAATCTGCTCTCCTACAGTCATATTCACATCTGGTTTTCCCAGGTGCCTTCACATCTTCAGCCAGCGATCACACTAGAGTCTACTGTGGGGTCTTGTGTTCCCCTCTTGGAAATAGGTGCCTTTGGAAGGAGCACTACAATAGTTCCTTGGATTTTGCGTGGGTGCCTAAACCATAAATAGGGCAGGATCTCTCTCTGGAGACTGTAAATTGCACTTAGCCCTCTCACTGATAGTACAGGTTGCCCAGATAGTTCAAGAAGAAGGGTGGACCACAACTCCCAAGCACAAGGACAAGCTAGGCAGCTCCCCTACTCGTTTTATGTAAGTGCTGAGTCACTGGTATGCCCTCTGCCTATGGATTACATAACCATTAACAACTTTCAAAAATCAGATTTTAAGTGTTAAGGAAGGGACTCCTGAGGACAGAAGCAGATAAAATAAGTGACCTTTTATGGAAACGTAAGTCTTATTTATACTGCCTTTTTGATTAAACACAGCATAGCGTAAACTCTTTTACAAGAAACATTTATATCCCTAACTTAAGTTGGTTTACCAGATTTCCCATGCCTTCTATCTCACCCATTTGTGGGCTTTTTTTTTTTTTTTTTTTTTTTACATTTTTCAGGATAAAAAAACTAGATAGGACCTTAAATTTTTATTGTCTCAAAACAGAATACTCTATGCACTCTCAGCCAAATACACGAACACACCAAGACAAGGCACATTGTTTGATTTGTTCAATAAAGTTATCTGAGTCACTGTGGTTGCGGCAGCAGATTTTGGCTTTCATTGACCCAGAGAAATGGGCAATGCTGGACAGACACAGAGTGGCACAATGAAATCAGACTATTCTTTTAAGCAGCACAGCTGAAGTTGGCACCCTGAGATCTGTCTATTTTGGCTATTTTGTATGCAACAGGGAGTTCTTAAGGCTTCCTTAGAGGCTGCATAATTTAGGTTTAACTACACAGGCATATTAATGTTGCCCTGGTTGAAGCTGTAGGGCATGCTCACAAATGATGGGATGGGGCTTGCACTGCTTACCCTACCTATGGCAATCCTGTTCATGGCAGCAGTGAGGGAACAAGATTTTGACTCTTGCAATTCCCTGCACTTCACAGACAGGAATCTATTAGGGATTGCCGCAAGAAGGAAATCGGTGCCTATGCACTTCTTGGCTTTCTTCACAGGTTTGGCAAATCATTAAGTGACTTGCTACAAGAACCCCCGCCTCTGGATAAACTTTCAGTCAGTGCAGATTATGTTCTGCCAACTGTGAAGTGATTCCTGTAATGTTGAGCAAACGTAGAAGAGTGCGTGACGTTTTCATGTTTTTATTGACGTAATCGTATAATTGGGCTAAATCTATTGACTACCACTGTATTAAACTTAAATAAGTATTGTCCTTTCCCCACTACTACAAGGATAAAACGTCCATTCTTTCTACTTCTCCTTATTTTATCTACTTTAAACACGCAGCTATAAAACATACCATCATTCAAATTGTTTGATTACACTATTTCTTGAACAGTAAGGTAAGTGCTGTTGATTTTCCCTAAATATGATGTGATACTCGTAATTTGCCTGTATTACAATATAAAACTGTGTCTCCATATGCCACCAATTCTTTGAAAATAATTGTACAGATACTTTAATATATAGAAAGAAATTGCAAATGATTATGCAATGGGATTTACCTGCCCTTCAAAAAAGCTGTGAAAATGCAAGATACTGTCAAGTGCTGATTGTATTATACTGTCAGCTGTATAGTCACTCAATTTTACTAGAATAAATATCTTAATTGGACAAAGATTATACTGGGCAATTTTATTGCATAACTAGCTGACTATTATAATAATGCAAACATTTGCTTCTTTCCAATTATAAAAACATTATCTTTCCAACAGTCCTGAAATATAGGCATCCAGCACAACAGCCTATTACAGGCAAGTTTAATAAATATTGTGACTTCGTTAAGGTTAGTGCATGTCCTTTTTTTTTAAAGAAAAGAGAATTTTAAGAAAACTATCCAAACATTTGGAGCACAAGAAACTGCACTGATATGATGCTTGGCAGCATATATAATGAAACATGAATATATAAGTATAGACATAGGTCACTTTGAAAGTAATGCCTCCTACTTATTTCCATAGAAAATACAGCTGATACAAAGAGCACAATAATTTGAAAGAGCAAATTCTCTGCTGAAAAGTGCTGTTTTCCAACATAGCCAATACAATTAGCTATGCACTTTCAGCAGTGATGAACAAGAGCATGCATGCCACGCTTGTAAAAATCCGTGCAAGTGGAGGTGACCCACTGTTTCACAGCTACTATAATGGTGTCGTTGCTAAGGAAATGCAGTCCATCTTTCATTGCCTCAAACAGATGGAAGTCAGAAAGTGCTGAATCTGGACTGTACAGTGATAGAATGGTCCAGCCAAGAGTGGCAATGTGCTCCATGTTTTTCACACTGGTATGAGGTCTGGCGTTATTTTGTTGCAAGAGAAAAACTGTCTTCTCTGGTCTGACTCTGGAATTTGGAGCCTTCAGCTTAGCCAGCATTGTGGTGTAACAGTCAGAGTTGATGGTTTTGTGTGGGTTCTGGGAAATCCAGAAGAATCACCCCTTTTCTACTGCAAAAGAGAATGCACATCGCTTTACCTGCTGAGAGCTGTGTCTCAAACTTTTTCTTCAATGGGGAATTCACATGTTGTTATCCACACACTGCCATAGTGGTGACACCACATCTTATCACTGTGAATGATGTGATCTGAGAATCTGTCACCTTCAGCCTTGTATTGGTTCAAGAGGTTCTGCCAAACTTGCATACAGTGTTTTTTTCTGTGAGCAATCTGGGGATCCACCTGGTGCAAAATCTGTGATATTCCAACGATGCCACAATCATTTCCAACACACTGAAGCTGATATTCATCTCTATACAGGGTTCCCTGGTCACAATCTGCAGATTTGCACTGATGAGCAGATAAAAATGCTCTTCATTTTGTGCTGTGTCAGCTATGGATGGTTGCCTGGAACATGGCTTGTCTTTCACATTGCTATCACCGCTGCTGAAACGAATCACCCACCCCTCGCTGTGCTCACATGCACTGTTTGGGCTCCATTAATGTTCAGCAAGCATTGATGAATGTCAGTGGGTACAATTTTTTCATATGCACTTCCATGTTAGATGCCATCTTGTCAGATCGCCCCTCTGCTGCCATCTGTCACACGGCAACAAAATGGAATGGAATATTGGTGGGAAGGTTCATCCGCTACCATACCAGCTGTTGCCATACCACCAACATCCACCAGCATACTTAAATAGGAGGCATTACTTTCAGAGCAGCCCTTCTAGCAGAGAATGAACTTCACTTCAAGATTTAGCGAAGTCTGTAGGAATTAGCCAATACTGTGATTTTTAAACCTCTTCCTGAGAATACAGACAATCAGACTCTCCAAGAATATTCCGGAAGCTACCTCAAAGTATAGCCTGCCCTATTTTCCATACCACAAGCATGCATTTGTGGCCTCAGAAAATGTTCTTCTAAGCATGCAAGGTGCTTAGTATCCAAGCATGCCTAGTATTTAAGTACATTACTGGGCACATTCACATTGGCAGCCAACAGAATGTCCTTTAGGCAGCAATATATTTAAAAGCCACACAGCATATAGATTACCTTGTGCATGGAGCAACCTCAGGAACCACTTATCCATCACAGCATACATATAAAGCTAGAAGGCTGAAAATGAGCTAGTCATGGTATGAAACTTGAACAGATTATGGTGTAATAAAGTTTAGCCTCTACAGTGCAGCCGCCCACATGCTTGAAAGTCAGGCTATGGAGACCTCAAGCCTGCTCCTGCCTTGCCTCAAGAAAAGTCTACTTTAGCTCGTGTTTGCTTCCATTTCATAATGGGACAACTGAGTATCAGACATTACTCAGAATGCCTTTACATACTGTACCCCTATGATTCCAAAGGGTGATTGAAACTAATGGAAGTGAACAATGGGAGAAACTCAATAATTGCCTTCCTTGCTCCTCAGGGAGATGCAAAGCAGAGCTGAGGCATGCAGAAGAACAGCATTTCAAGCAGAAGATCAGCTTCAGAGAGTTTGAGATTTAGAGCATAAATTCCACATAACTAAGTTCACTCCTTGTGCCAAACACACACAGCATGGACTACACCACTGTGAACTTTCCCTCTCTTACATCCCAGCCTTAACCAGGACCTGAACTTTTCTGCCAGATGAAGTTCTTAGCCTTCTTTGTTGAGACCACAAATAGCAACTATATAAACTGTGAAATTCCACATAGTAAGCAGACCCTTGAAAACTAAGCCTGCAGAATGATGATTACACAAGCAGTGTAGTTATAGTGTATAACCATGGTGTAATTCAGTCTGGAAATATTCCACAATAAATACTTGGATACATTGTCATTTACTAAGTAGACACTTATTTTTAAAAACTACAGGAAATTTATTTCACAGGATCACATTACCAGCACTGCAATTCATTTTTAAGAGGTTAGCAGGCCTCAAGGGAATCATATGGTACCCTCTACAGACTGTCTAAAAACCAAGTTTGATGCTACTGTCTGCCAGCTGACTGGAAGCGAAGCTATCAAGTTTCAGCTCAGCTTCACAAGTAACTGGTCCCTAAGGCTCACATCTTCAGATACTCTTGTTGGCAATCTCATGAGGAAATTTGGGAGCTGAAGGGATGAAAATCTGGTAACCTCCTCTGGACAGTATGAGGAGGTATAAGAAAGAAAGAAAGAAAGAAACAGTAGGAGAGCTTGCATAGGTTTGTTCTGTGTACAGAAGACTTCACTCTCCAGGGCTGCCAGATCAAGCACTCTCTGAATGAATTCTTTAGAAAATCAAATTCATAACCCATTTTTATCATGATGCTTCTTTTTTTTCTCCTTTCTTTTTTCTTTTCTCTCTTTTTTTTTTTTTTCCCAAAGGAATTATTCCTATGTTAAAAGTAGAAATGGGAAAAAAAAAAAAACTACAGCTCAAACTCTGAAAAATTTTAAACTCCAGGTGAATTTTCAGTTCTTATGAAAGTTCTGGCCCCTAAAGTCTCTCAGCATCCAAGTTCAGATAATCACATGAAAGATGACAAATCTGGAAAAAAACTCAAGCCTTACCTTCTTGTAGAGACTTCTCAGGTCTCTGTACTGCCACATACTATTGAGGACCTGAGATGCTGCTTTCACCACTTTTGGCGAATGCCTATCGAAAAGAGAGAGAGATAAAAAAAAAGTGAGAGAGTGCGAGGTTCCAGACTCCATTCATCCTAATTTTCAAGTGCATTACTACAATCTTAAACCCACAACTGAATTTCTGTTATCAGTGTACATTAAGATCTTTTGTTGGCATCTCAGAAAGCAATGTTCTTACAAGCAAGCACTAAGTACTAATTATTCAGTCAGGAGCAAAATGTGTACTTCTCATCATAGTGAGAGTGAGGATTCATATTGAGAGCACGGCAAAAGGAATGGGAGAGGCAGCAACGGGAACACTGTTGAGGAACTGGCTGGTATTATGTACATCTAAGAGAATGTCCTGGCTAAAACTTTTGGCATCCAGGAGAATTTAGAGCCAGAATTTCTTTCTCTATAAATGACATTATGCGCTCCTCTGCAGCAGCCAGGAGAAACACTCTAGATGAGTAGTGAGCACTGTGCTTCAATCTGCAGGGCTGTCCAGATGCAGAAATACAACTAATTATAAAAGACATGGTGAATTTCATCAGGAATCCCAACTAAGATTTTCATCTTACACTTAACATACTATTAATGATGGCTGCTATTAATGTTATGCTAAAAATTGCAAATAACTTCACATGAACTATCTCTTCAAGCAGGTTTTGAAAGAGGTTCTAAACTATTGTTTCATTCATTCGTTTATACCTCTTGGGAAATGTAACGTTTAAAATCTAAACAAAACATAAAAAAAATCTCCACCTAAAACAACAGAAGAACCCTAAGAACATTTAGCTCAGTGAAATACAGTTGAAAAGAAAGGGACTGGGAAGAAAACCCAGGCCATTAAGGGAGCATACATTACATACTTAAGCTCCTATACTGCACCAGTACTTTGTATAAAGCAGCAAAATACAAGGTTTTCTAATCTTGCAAAGGCCAAAGTCTGAAGTGAGGAACGATTGGGTTTGGGACAGCCACTGAGGAGACTAAAGTTTTACTCAGAAAAGGCAGAGGACTGCAAAACCAAAAAGAAAACCAGAAAACCAGCAGCATATGTTACTGGTTTGGGCAGCAAATCTTCTTAGCTGTTCTGTGGTGTGCTGTGACCTCTGACAATGGCCACTGGGACGCTGAGAGTAAAGCTGGTATAATGATGTTCATGGCATAACTGAGTCTATGATCTTATGCAGTATTTTCCTAGTCATTTACCTACTGTTTTTTTTCTTTTTTCCCCATTTCTCATCAAGAATACAGTAATAAGTGGGTAACTGATGAATAGATAGGAATTTGATAAACAATATCGAGAATTGTTGCTTTTATTGTACTCCCAGCTGCACTGGCTAGTGAGGCATTGGTAGCTTGGAATAACCATGGAGTAGCCATAAATGCATCAATCGTAATGTGAATACTGAGGAGAAATGGGAGCTAGGTAAAGATCTGGGCGTGGCCAATACGACATTGTAAATGCCAGTCCTCTCTTGCTGTCTCATGTTGGGAATGTGTGACAACCATGGGCACATTCCAAAGGCTAGTGAGTCCAGTCTGTGGCACTGACACTTTTGTGTTCTACACTTGCACCAAGATGCATGGCCAGGCCAGGATCCTGCACTTGCAGAAACAGATGCTTCATCCCAGAAAAGACAAATTCATACTGAAGTTTTTTACTGTATGAGAATACAAGAACTTCCTATCAGTCCAACAACTAACAATTCTGATTTTTAAACAGTGAGTTATCTGCAAGAAAGCAAACCAAAGCAATGGTAAACAATACTAACATTTCTTAAAGTTGAAAAATAAAATGAGCATTAGTATCACTGTGAGTTGACAGGTTTTCTTGTTCTATAGTTTTGTTTTCTGTAACAATAAGAACATCTGACTGCAGATCAAAGTACTTCGGATGAGGACAAATATCACTATTTTGGAAGGCATTTTATAATTACTCAACAGTACCTGGGCTAAATACCTAGGGAACTATACTCTTAGGTCCTCCTAAGACTGTCTTTGATATTCTGAAAATTCCAGACTCAACAGGTTATTAATGGTCTCTGCCAGATAATGAATAGGTAGACAAATGCTTTATTTTGAGGAGAGACACAGCTTATGAGAGATGATGTGAACCTGTTTGCAACCTGCACACTTGATCTAGCAAAAATGCATAAAAAAATCAAATAGATTTAATAATAACAAATAGTGCAAATGTAAATGAATTAGCAGAACATGGGAGCTCCCACATTTGTTATGCTACTACTTTTTGCCCTCTATAGTCAGCATGTGAGAGTGTTTCAGTAATGAATTTGGTATGAAACAAAAGAGTGACAACAGAGAAAAAGAAATACGATTAAATTATATTGGTAATGCTCTGATCATAGGAGTTCTCAACCCAAATGTAGGGTGCATAAATCTTTCCTTCACTTTGTGGCCTGGTTTTGTGGGGGCTCTCTTAGAGCTCCGATGCTGCAGTAGGCTGTGATGACAGCTTCCAGCAGGTGCATTGATGGAAGTTTTCTACACTATAGTAAAGGCTTTTTGTATTCAAACTGCCATAGCCCCATTGCATTATATTTCTGCAGGCTGACAAATATGAGAATCAGGCTGAGTTAGGCAAAAGAAGGATGAAGAGTGAACTCTTCCTGAAAAGCATGCACATAGGAAAATGGACAAGATGAAACCATGGCTGCTCTGAAAATGTCACAGTTGTGTGCAGGATTTTTTGGTTTTAGAGCCTCACCAAGTAGCCTGCAGGTATCCTAATGCTCTCTCGGAAGCAAGGTGTTGACAGATCCATTTTTCTTCTAAAGTCCACCTTACCAGCAAGACAGTGGCTGGGAAAAGCGTGGGTGTGGTGAAGAGGGACAGTGACTGTACAGCCAGAGCAGGAGGAGCAGGAAGAGAACTACAGCAACATCCCTTCCTTTCATGGGATCCCTGTACAGTGCAGTCCAACAACTCTGGTCCCTAATGTTTACCAGGATCTTCTGGAAGTGCTTTGAGGTAGCAGTTAGTGGAGATAATTACTCTTTCTTACAGTGCACGTGCCTACTGATAGTACCTCAAAAAGAGGCTACAGCAGAGGCTTTTGCTATTGCCATTGTTTCTTGTTACCTTTCACACTGGGCACATGATTTGTGATGAAACCAAAGTATTCAACTCACGATTGCAGAGAGGAGGCAAACACATTAAGAACTAGTTAGAACTACTGGAGATGTTAAAAAGGGTGCAAGAGGATTTGCAAAACATACTTGTCTCCTTTACTCTTAGATATGCCAACCAGTTTCTCAATGCCGCCTGCGTCTCGTAAGGCCTTGGCATTCTCCATGTTTTTAGTGATGACTTCATGCAGCGTGCAGCAAATGGCAGTAACGGTGTCATCAGACATGGCCTTGCTTGCTGAGCTGTTGCTGTTGTTAGCGCCTGGCAGTCGGTGGACCAGATCCCTCATGGCATATTTGCCTTTGTTGGAAGAAAACGAAGGGAGAATTCAGAAGATACAGTCAAAAAGGGTGACGGAGAAGAAGTACAGGGAAAACATGCAAGACTGTATTAGCACCATTTTCATCATCGTATGTAATCTTATTGGTTACTATTTTGGAGCAAGCCACATTTATACAATTGCACGGTCAAGCATTTCACACATAAGGCCTCTGTTAATATTTCCATATCGCATGAGTTGGAGACTTCAGATATGGGCTACATCATGTTCTTATGAGAATGAAACAATGATAATAAAAGCTCAGTATATGTATAAAGACAGTATGAATATCATCACCTGCAGAGCTCATCTCCCACTGCACAACTCATAACTTAAGGAATTATAAATAAAATGTGCATCGGTTGTTAAAATCACTACATTAAAAGAAAAGCCAAGGAAACTGCTGTTTTTTAGAAGAAGCCTTCTCTGAAGGAACAGTTTTACTGCATAAGGTTAATTCTATACAACATCTTCACTTTGTTTATTGGTGTTCCTGTGACTTTACTGATTATTTAGTACTACACTGCATGACCACAGTGCAGAGATGACACTGCAGTTTTCCACACATCCTTAGTTGTATGCATGGTACTGACAAGAAAGGAAGCCTTTCTGACATATATTCCTGACATTCTGTAAGGAACTGTTTCACATAGCCCTAACTTCCAGAACTTAAAATATAAAATGACAGGAGCAATGTATAACGTGAATGGATAGTGATAGGACAAGGTGGAATGGTTTTAAACTGAGACAAGGAAGGTTTATGTTAGATATTAGGAGAAAGTTTTTCACACAGAGGGTGGTGATGCACTGGAACAGGTTGCCCAAGGAGGTTGTGGATGCCCCATCCCTGGAGGCATTCAAGACCAAGCTGGATGTGGCTCTGGGCAGCCTGGTCTGGTGGTTGGCAACCCTGCACATAGCAGGGGGGTTGAAACTAGATGATCATGCGGTCCTTTTCAACCCAGGCCATTCTGTAATTTTTATGATTGCCAAGTCATGTCATGTTTAACTGAAGACACAAAAAAGAAATATTGCTGATTACTGTAATGTTTTTCATGTCTAAACAAACAAATATTGTTTTCTCAAAATCACTCCTGAAAGTCATACAGTGTTTGTGAAAATGACACATGAGCAGGTTTGGAGAATTTATATATATTGTATGCCATAGTATGACTATGGGGCAAGGTTGGCACTGGCGTAGAACCTTCCAGCAGAGATATGTGAGGTGCTGCATGCAGTTCTACAGTGTTACTGACAAGGGAAAATGGCAGATTTCATTGTGTTGGAAGACAAGAACACTGAGGATGAAGGCCTGATGAGGTGGTAGCTAGGTCAGTGAAACAACTCTGAGTCATCTTCAGTGCAGCTGTGCTAGGAATTTGCATATAGCAATCATCATGAGAGCACATCATTTAGAATGAAAAGAACAGGAAAGTAGGAAAAAAATAAATTTAATTAGTAATCGAATCTACATCGTGTTTTATGAATGAAATAATCAGGTATGATTATTGTATATAATATGATAATTTAATCAGATTTTTTGGAGAATTTTAAAAAGTTCTGATAAATTAGTGTATGAGTACTTATTAAAGATCTTAATTCTGAAATTGTAAGTTTCATTGTGTACGTCCATATTTTAAAGCAAAGATAAGAGCAAAATCATATCATTTACCATTAAATACTACATTATTTTCATTTTTCACAATTTTGCCTGCTGTGGTAGGAATATGGATAGTCATTTGGAACAGAGTGCTTACAGCAGAGACGCAAGCTTTGTACTGTAATGTTAAACTTAGAAGCTATCGAGTTGATTCTGTGGTGAGAATCTTAGAAACTACTCAATTTATATCACGCAAAAGTATTACTGATTATAAAACCATTATGTTATCAACACAGTGTGTACAGTAGGATTTGAATCTTACCGACATGCCATTTAGGTACAAATCCTATCTTCAAACATTTCTATTTCTTTGCACTTAGTATTTAATCAGTCATTTGCATTATTAGCTTC
Organism: Meleagris gallopavo; assembly: GCF_905368555.1. Classification (NCBI taxonomy): domain Eukaryota; kingdom Metazoa; phylum Chordata; class Aves; order Galliformes; family Phasianidae; genus Meleagris; species Meleagris gallopavo. The sequence continues at coordinate 24,226,706 of NC_139406.1, read as the reverse complement.
TCAGAAATACCATGTTAACATCAGATGTAGTACAGGTGTTAAAACCACTTTCTCTTTTAACAATGGTTTGCCCAAACTCCATTACTTCTTTTTGCCCTATGAACATATGAAACACTGCTCAAGAATAAACAGAAATACTCTTTACATCTGCACCTGTTTGTTGTATGTAGCATGAACACACTAATAGTTACTTATCACTTTCAGTGATTACATCAGTCTACAGCACATACCAAATCTAGCTTGTGTGTACAAAAAAAGCCCCACCTCCAAACTATCCAAACAAACCCAAACCACGTTTCTTTGTAGTTGTTACTCCGCTGAACGCAGTGTCCACCACTGGCCAGGGGTAAGCACAAGTAGATCAGTAAGATCAGGGAGATTCTGCTTTGCTCTGCACACACATACAGATCAATCCTTCTTTCTCCTATGGTATCCCACCTTATGTAAAGTGCACAGTCTCAGTCCTCTGTCAGAAGAGCACAATGCTTCCATTAGCAGCCAGTGGTTATATCCTTTAGCATGAGGTATAAGAAAATCTGGATGGCTGCTCCAAGGAATAACAGCTCTAATATTTCTGCCATGAACACATGAAACTTGGCCTGAGAAGATCAAATCAATATTAGGTACTTTGCACCAGCAGATCAGGCTTTCTCTCTCTGATGCACAACTTGTGGGACAGTACCACATCCCTTATGCAGCATTGGCAGCTACAGTGTTTACACCTCCAGCAGAGCTGCTCAAGGTATGTTCAGGTAAAGCGGTCTGCTGCATAAGCAGGAATCCCTGCTCAAAATGTTGTTTCATACAGTCACCAGAAAGTGAGAACCAAAGAGCTACAAGATGAGGGAGGTTGGCTGGCGGTGAGGTAGATGTAAGATACTGTTTACACAATATTAAAATCTATTGAGAAGTGTAATTGTTAACCTATTTTGTGTGATTTTAGTATTTTGAACACTGTTGTTTCTTTGAAAATGTGTGTGATGAAAAAGAATGCCTTAGTGATAAAAGAAGTGTAATTAATATAATTCAAAACATTTGAACCTAGACTGAAAAAGCACCAACTTTGCTTTAACTCAGAGTTACATCATAGAATGGTTTGGGTTGGAAGGGATCTTTAAGATCATCTAGATCCAACCCCCTGCTATAGCCAGAGACACCTCCCTCTAGACCAGGTTGCTCAAAGCCCCATCCAGCCTGGCCTTCAGTGTTTCCAAGGAGGGGGCATCCACAACTTCTTTGGGCAACTTGTTCCATTTCTCACCACCCTCACAGTAAAGAATTTCTTCCTAATATCTAGTCCAAATGTTTAAGTCCCTATGCAAGATAAAAGTTAAGGTCTTTACTATATATTGTAGAAAACATTGCAGAGCAAATTGTTGCACTATCAGCGTGCTTTCTAAAACTATAGATCTAGTTAGTTAATAATTACTGTACAATATTCACAAGTTTTTAGTTATCATTTACCTTCTTTTATTTCGTTTATGTTTCTGCTGCTTCACAGGAGGCCTGTGGCAGAAAAGAGTCATGACTTCTAGCATTACCTATACAAAATACCCTGTGTTAGTTTAGAGCGGAGGTTGAGCGCAGCCAACAAAAGCAAAGTTACAGCTCTATCAGCCAAACACAGCTGAAAACAACAAAAAGCCTTGAGTTTTGCATTACTGCGTGTTACATATCCAGGCTGTTTGGATTCAGAATTCATCTTTTGACACTAAGAATATCTTCTAAAACCTGACTTAAATGTGTAATGGACAGTAGCTGTGTAATGTCAGCCAAGTTCTGTATAGCTCTACCAGTAGGAGGGCTGAGATTTTCAACTTGTAGCTCAAGAAGCCTCCCTGAACTGAGAACTCGTGAGGGCCCTGGGAAGAGAGGAGGATGTGTATAAGAATGGTAGTAAAAATAAATGACATGGCTAATTTTTGTCAGAGTCCATAAAGAACTGCTTTGATCTACAAATGAACTGATTTTTTATTTGACCAACATTACATATCATAAGACTCAAAACTGATTTGATACAGTTGAAGAGGATTTACATAATATGATTAAACCACCAGCTTGACAAGGGGAAAAAAAAAAAACACCACATACTTGTTCAATTTGACTTGTAAAGAAAGGAAGATGTTAAATATTCATAATTTAGGGGCACTGTCACAGGAAAGAAATTGTCTCATTTGTGTTTGGAACAGTATTTATTTGACTCTACAAACTTAAGTTATTTTCCTAAGATAAAACTTCCATCACCGTTCTATCTGGAGAGCAGGATTCCTCTAGCTGCATGTACTGAGATATGAGATGATAATGTTTGCTTACTAAAAGCATCAACAATACAAATCTAACATCTTTTCTTTGCATGATAAGGTCTCATTAGCGCCTTTGTACACGTTTCTATTCCTTAATTTGGGAAATTTTCTGCTTTTCATAGGGTCAAACTGAGAGCTGTCCTAAGAAAAATTATGTTTCCACAGCAAATCAGTAGAGCCAACTATTCTTCTGGTAGATTTAACAAGAGCAAGATTATTGCAGAAAAGGTTCCACTTCTGGAATCATTCCCCTAATGCTGCCCTGAGATAAATTCACTGCTGATGTAACCCCAAGGACTTCATTTCCATTTTCACTCATCTCTGAAAAATGACTTCGACACATTGGCACAGTTTTGATATAGTTGTGGCACGGTTCCTGGTTTGAAAGCACAAGAGTAGGAAAATTAATATATTGGAAACATGAGAAACCTCAAACAGATATTAATTCAAACTAAGATCCTTGTCCTAGAGGTAGAGCTTGCTCTAATGTAAGTAATACATCATGATTTTTTCTCCTTCAGATTTACTCACGAATTCACATCTTGTAGCTAGATAATAAAAGTTAGCAAAATAACACCACATTATACTGGAACATTACAGATACCCTCTCCCAGAACCATTGGTACTGGTATGTTACAATACATGTAAATTCTGTGCTATTGATTATTAATGCATGCTCTATTTAAATTTCCAGATATACATGTTTCTGTGCATTTTTATCATCTATGTCTGTTTTTAAGACTATTCAGCCTCAGTATTGCATAGCTTTTATGGAAGGACTACCGGGAGACCTTTTATTATTACTTTCAAATAATATTTAATGTATGTACCCAAACTGTCTATTTAATTCATATGGAACAAATTTTGATAATGAGTCCATGTATTCCACTGACAGTCTAATAAATTGGAATGTATCCATCACATGACAGCAGGGGCAGAAACATCTCCAACAGTATTTGAGAAATAGTTGATTTGTGTACAGTGCTTCTCTTGCCAGAGACTGTTGTTTTAAGGTGTAATTGCTAGTGACATCCACCACTGGTTTAGTGCCTAAAAGCCCCCTGCGTTCAAGTCATAGAATGGAATCATAGGATGGCCTGGGTTGAAAAGGACCACAATGATCATCAGTTCCAACCCCCTGCTATGTGCAGGGTCACCAACCACCAGACCAGGCTGCCCGGAGCTACATCCAGCCTGGCCTTGAATGCCTCCAGGAACGAGGCATCCACAGCCTCCTTCAGCAAGCTGTTCCAGTGCGTCACTCTGTCCTGAGCACTGAAAATCAGGAATAGAGTGAAGTGCAAGAGAGAGGCGTAGCAAACCAAGGAGGCATAGAGAGCCCACAAAGAACTGTTACGCTTGGTATAGTATGTTGCAAACTCTGGACTCAGACTGCCTAGAGAGGGAAAAGAATTCCCCAGGCATTAGAGCATTAAGGAATAACATGCGATTTAAGAGGACAGTTTTTATAGGCAGATCTTCTGCCTGTGAAACATCTAGGGAAAAAACAACCAAAACTTCTAAAGGCAAACTAAGTTAAGAGGTAAGAAATGCTGGCAGAGTGGGCCCTAGGGCCAAAAGCTTATATTTTTTTTTGTGGGTCAGAAGTGGAAGCAAGTCCTGGAAGATGAAGGGTAATGGCAGAGCGGTCAGGCCATCAATGAAGGTAGCAGACCAAAGGAGATGAAGTTTACTGGAATTTTTCCCTATTAAGAATATTACCTCTGTTCCACTGTTTCTAAAGGAATGAGTGATAATCAGTCACTTAGACTAGTCTGAGTGAGCAGTGGGCCACGGCCATTGCTTTAACTGCTTCGCATTCAGTCTGGCCTGCTAATTAACTTGGGATAATGGGTGTTTTGAGCCATAGAACAATGCTGAATTTTACCTCCTTGAATGTTTATCTGAACTTACTTGAAAACTCTGACAATAAATTATTTTGGAGAAGACAGAAGACGTAAAACTGCTACACACACATCCCGTGCCACCAAGAATCCAGGTGCACTTTGTTCACAACTGCTGAGATAGAACAAAGTATCAGGTGGAGTTCTCAGATCCTCTCTTCACCTCAGAAGCACAATATGCGCTTTTCACTTTTTCACCACTTTTGATGAAAGGCAGCAAGATTTCAAAATATAAGATTGGTATTCAGTATGGCCCACAACAAAGAGGAACAATACTCTCCCTGATGCATTGTATGCGATGTACCATTCATTGGTTTTCTTTTTTTAGTATCTTTTCATCAAGAATACATTCAGCCATAGGTAGTACAGCATATAAAGCCCTACAGGGAGTAGAACATTAATCTTTGATAGTTTCAGGCAAGAAACCTTCAAACTGTCATAGAGCGATGAAAGTATGTGAACCACCAATATCTGTATTGGCAACATCAACTGAGATTTGCTTGTAAAGGAATTAAACATCTAAAAGAATAACCAGTATAGAAGCTTTTATCTTTTTAAAGAGACTAGAAATGCATGTTCTAACTTTTCCAAGAGAAAGAGATGGCATGAGAACTAAGAATGACAAAGGGCACTGCCTTAACAAGGATGGAGGAGTAACACGTATAGAAGCCAGTAGCAATGGAAAAAGACAAAAGAGAAGCATTATCGTAATTTCACCCTGAACGTGCCATGGGAAATCACAACAGGGTGAAATGCAATCACAGCTTTTCAACAAATTGCTTTCTCAGATCCATGATCTGTGATAGATTTGCTTTCACGTAGCAGCATTTTATCTGGCTACCTTCCTCCTTCAGCTTCTCTGCTTCTAGAAACCTAACTTTTTGATTTCACATATTTCCTGCTTCCCTCTAGCTTATCATTCTTGCTTTCAACTCATCTTCTCAGGGTCGCCTTTTCTCTCTGTAATGACAAGTGTTTTTCTTACTTGAACTGTACCCCCTCAGCACTTTGGTTCTTAACCACTAAGCTTTCCCGTTCCTTTGCTGTCTCCTGTGCATCTGAAACTTCAATGTACATCCGCATCCTCTATCTGCCAGGCTTTTTTATTCTCTCCTCAGATCAGCTTAACTACCTCCACATCGATGCTCAGTTAGATCCTGTTTTTTTTCCATGCCCTTTCATGCCCAAGATCCTCTCCAGACTCCTGCTCTTTGATGTTCTGAACTAAAGAAAATTTTAGGTAGCTTTAGAAGCATAGATTTTAGACTTGAAAATAATGGTGTGTTTAAAGGCTATTGCTCTTGTACCACTGCGTTGTCCCTCTTGTACATCACAAATCCATGTTTGACAGCTATCCTTTAATCTATTGTTGCTCCTAACATTGATTTTACTCTTCTGTCAATGGAAAACCTTCATATTCTCCATTTCTCCTACACAGTAAGACAGCAGATCTGCAGGTCTTTCATTGGAATTTATCTTGAGATCTGGAGATTAAAGAATTTCTAGTGCTCTTTAGCAAGCCAGAAACCAACTGCTAATTCATACAGTATACCTGATCCAATATATTCTTTAAAAGCTAGATCTGTGTCTACACTGTGCATGTCTACACTGTCTACACTTCAGCTTCAGCTGGTTCCAACAGAGCTAATGCCGAAAGTAGAGAACAGCCATTAGATTTCTACCTCCTTTATCCAAGTTAACAACACTCAAATACCATCCTTCTGGTGGGATACAGGCTATCACAGAAAAGTGGATTTCTGGAGAAGCTACATCGCTTTTGTGAGAGTAGATATTGGAGCAGAACAGAGAGAACTGTAACAAAAATGGATTTATGAGTCCCGTGTCCAAAGAGATGTTCTATTCCTTAACTGCATCTCTCACCCAGCATAATGAATGGTTTCTATTTTGAATATTAATCCATGTAACAGTGAAGTATTTTCTCTCCACTCTCTTGTGCTAGAGAGGTCACTCAGCAAACAAACCAACATACTCAGGCAACTCAGCTCAGGGTACATTCTCTGACTTGCACCCTGGTTTCAGAAGGCACATTTGGGAAGATTTGCAGGGTGATTTTTTGACTGTCTCATCCACATAGAGACTACAAAAATGAGTCAGTTCCATTCAGTTTAGCTTGACCTATGTAATTATGCACTGACCTGGTACATCAAACAACTACTGGGTCCACAGGAAGAGGAAAATTTTCACCAAGGAGCTTCTGTTTGTCTGCCTTCAGTAGCAGAGGAAGCAGCATTTTTTAAGGTAAATTGTTACAAACTTATAGACTTAGGATTTGTATGGTAGCTTTGGCCACTCTTCCTTACAGTCTTAGCTTTACAAGTTGGCTGGGAACAGAAGTGACAGAACCAGACATCATTGTTTCCAAGAACAATCCAAGGAAGTTCATCTCCTATGATTGGATTTTATATCCAGAATAAATGGAGTCCATGTGAACAAGCACTCAAGTTAATCTTCTAAAATTCCTTTTGTTCACACCTCACCAGGCATGCAAACTGGAAAAGGCAAAGAAAGGAGTTGTTTGCCAACCTTTTGACCTAAGTCACGCAAACATAAATAATTAACCAGCTCTTTAAAGCACAAACAGATTTCTTTCTTCTGTTTAGACTTCACTGTCATCTTTTCACTGCACAACTTAAAAAAGATCTGCAAATGGAAGTGATTCCTCAGTTAATTCCTGCAGGCTAAGTTTTCTGATTACTTGAGCTTGTTTTAGCCCCTTGCTATCCTCTTCCCTACTCCCTGCTGAGAATACAGCTTTTGGAAGGTTGAACTTAGAAAAAATGTAGTCGTTTAATTAATGTTATGTTTAATCAGTCTTTCTAAAGTGCTTTGAAGAAGAAAAGTGCCATGTGAGTGTTGAGTGGAATTTCAGTTTTATCTGTATTATTTTGTGAGATAGGATAATATTTTGTTAATAGTCTGTTTCAAGGGACTTAAAGTTAGGTCATAATGAAGAAATAAGAATGTAATCTATTTTTGGAAAAATAAGTTTAAACTTCAAGATCTATGTCCTGATACAACTCTCAACTGAAATTAATGAGCCTGTCTACCAATGTCAGAAGTTATTAAATTGGATTCATAAAAAAGTAGCTTTTCTACTTCAGTAGACAAAACAGAAAAAGATTGTAACAGGAGACTGACGTAACCAAGATGAATTCTACCTAGGGACTTTATTCTGCTTCAAATGTCTCCACAGTAGCAACACTTCACAGAATCACAGAATTGTAGGGGTTGGAAGGGACCTCTAGAGATTATCGAGACCAACCCCCCTGCCAAAGCAGGTTCCCTACACCACGTCGCACAGGTAGGCATCCAGGCGAGACTTGAATATCTCCAGAGAAGGAGACTCCACAACCTCCCTGGGCAGCCTGTTCCAGTGCTCCGTCACCCTCACTGTAAAGAAGTTCCTACGCACATTTGTGCGAAACTTCCTGTGCTGCAGCTTATGTCTGTTTCCCCTCATCCTGTCTCCACGTACCACTGAAAAGAGACTGGCCTCACCGCTATGGCCGCCACACCTCAGATATTTATAAACCTGGATCAGGTCCCCTCTCAGTCGTCTTTTCTCAAGGCTAAACAGACCCAGTTCACTTAGCCTTTCTTCACAGGGGAGATGCTCCAGGCCCTTCACCATCTTTGAGGCCCTCCGCTGGACTCTTTCCAAGAGATCCCTGTCTTTTTTGTACTGGGGAGCCCAGAACTCGACACAGTACTCCAGATAAGGCCTTACTAGGACAGAGTAGAGGGGGAGGATCACCTCCCTCGACCTGCTGGACATGCTCTTCTTAACGCACCCCAGAATGCCATTGGTCTTTTTGGCCACCAGGGCACACTGCTGGCTCATGGCCAACCTGTCATCCACCAGGACACCCAGGTCCCTCTCTGCAGAGCTCCTCTCCAGCAGCTCATCCCCCAGCCTGTATTGGTGCATGCAATTATTCCTCCCTAGGTGTAAGACCCTACACTTGCTTTTGTTGAACCTCATCCGGTTTCTTACTGCCCAGCTCTCCAGCCTGTCCAGGTCTCGCTGAATGGCAGCACAGCCTTCAGGCGTGTCAGCCAATCCTCCCAACTTCGTATCATCAGCAAACTTGCTGAGGGTGGCCACTATCCCCTCATCAAGGTCATTGATGAAGACGTTGAACAAGACCGGACCCAGCACAGACCCCTGGGGGACACCACTGGTCACAGGTCTCCAGCCAGACTCTGCACCACCAACGACGACCCTCTGCGCTCTGCCACTCAGCCAGTTCTCAACCCACCTCACTGTCCATTCGTCTATCCCACACTTCCTCAGCTTTGTTATAAGGATGTCGTGGGAGACAGTATCAAATGCCGTTCTAAAAATCAAGGTAGACTACATCTACCGCTCTTCCGCCATCCACCCAGCATGTGACAGAATCATAGAAGGCCACCAGGTTGGTCGAGCACGACCTCCCCTTGGTGAACCCATGCTGACTACTCCTGATAACCTCCTTTTCTCCCAGTGTCTGGAGATGGTATCCAGCACAAGCTGTTCCATCACCTTCCCAGGGACAGAGGTGAGGCTGACAGGCCTATAATTACCCGGATCTTCCTTCTTGCCCTTTTTGAAGACTGGAGTGACATTGGCTATCCTCCAGTCTTCAGGGACGTCCCCTGTTATCCAAGACCTCTCAAAAATGATGGAGAGCGGTTCGGCAATGACCTCTGCCAGCTCCCTCAGCACACGTGGATGCACCCCATCAGGTTCCATGGACTTGTGGACCTTAGTACTGCCTAGGTGCTCACGCATGTCCTCTTTCCTAACTATAGGGAAATCTCCCATTCCCCAGACCCTCTCCCTAACCTCCAGGGTGTGAGATTCCTGCGGGAGAGCCTTTTCACTGAAGACGGAAGTAAAGAAGGCATTCAGTATCTCTGCCTTCTCAGCATCCCCCGTTACGAGAATCCCCCCCTCACTTAGTAAGGGGCCCACATTCTCTCTACTTTTCCTTTTGCTATTAACATACTTAAAGAAGCCTTTTTTATTATCCTTTATCACTTTAGCCAGATTCAATTCCAGGCGGGCTTTAGCCTTCCTCGTCGCATCCCTGCAGGCCCTGACTACATTCCTATATTCTTCCCAAGTGGTCAGACCCTTTTTCCACATTTCATGGACCTTCTTCTTTCCTTTGAGCTTGCACATGAGCTCCTTGCTCATACACACAGGTCTCCTGCCACCTTTTCCCGATTTCTTGCTCACAAGGACGCACCGATCCTGAGCTTGGAAGAAGAGCTGTTTAAATGCTGACCAGCTCTCAGAGGCCCCCTTACCTTCTAACACACCTGAGCCCATGGGATAGCTCCAAGTAGGTCCCGGAAGAGATCGAAGTTGGCTCTCCTAAAGTCCAGGGTGGCAATCCTACTTATTGCTTTGCTTCTCCCACTCAGGATCTTGAACTCCACCATCTCATGATCACTACAACCCAAACTGCCCCCAACCTTTACTTCCTTAACAAGTCCATCCCTGTTGGTGAGAATAAGGTCCAGTAACACCCCTCCCCGCGTCGGTTCCTCCACCACCTGCATCAGAAAGTTGTCTTCAACACACTGCAAGAACCATCTGGACCGTGCGTGCCTGGCCATGTTGGTTGTCCAGCAAATATCTGGATAATTGAAGTCCCCCATAAGCACCAGTGCCTGGGAACGTGATGCTACATCCAGTTGCTTTTGGAAGGCCTCATCAGCCTCCTCATCCTGATCAGGGGGCCTGTAGTACACACCCACAACAGTGTCACCCTTACCAGCCTCCCCCTTGATTCTCACCCATAAGCTCTCCACTGCTACATCACTCTCCCCCAAGTGAGGTTCAATACATTCTAGCTGCTCTCTCACATAAAGAGCAACTCCACCACCCGCCTAGCCAGCCGATCTTTCCTAAAAAGCACATAGCCCTCCATGACAACATTCCAGTCATGCAAACACTTATTCACTTGCTATTATTTTTTCCTCTTCTCCACTTGTTCTAGGATATTAGCTAGAACTCATGAATTCATCTGTCTCATCATATCTGAAAGACAGATTACTTTTTCATGCCTTTGTCACAGTTACGATGATATCACAGTGACATGTACTAAAATTCTGCTGTTAATAGATGTATATTAAAATATTAAGAGAAAAGCAAACCTCATGATACATTGTAATTAAAAATTAAATAAAATGCATAGATTAATATGTGTTAGCTGAGCAATTAATATTTTGTAAAGTGATAGTGTATTTTGAAAACAATTATTCTAACAAATACCAAATCACTCCAGGTGCAATGTCCATAAATTCCTTAATTACTGTAATGTTCAAACATTTCTTAAGTAATCACAGTGAAAATTCTACATGGAACAGTTATGATAATTAATTCATGTATGGTGCCGAAATAATAATGCCAAGAACACATATCAATATCCATGTAAGCCTGGCCAGCATCATTAAGTTATTGCTCTTCCAATTTGAGTTACAGCTGATCACCTTCTTTTGAATAACACACATTCATTTGAGAACCCTGAGAAAGTGTTCTCAGGACTCGGTCCTCACTGAATTTCATTCTCTGACCTCCACGAGGATACAAGTGCCCACAGGGCAAGAGCCAGAGAGGCCATAGCTTAGATCTGAGTGTTCTTGGAGATTAAGTTGTATGGTGATCTGCTGAAGGCAAAGCCTACAATCACTTGGATGCTTTAAATTATTTTATCCCCAACGTGGCTAATCTCTGCTAGTTCAAAGAAAGGGAGGCAACTGGGCAAGTCTGCCAGAAGTAGTTGTCTCCTCTCTCCAGTGCTGGAGGAAAGAAGAATGTGCCAGAAACCAGATGGCTTCCTGGCTCCAGATGCCTTATCCTAAAACACTTGGGATCTGAAAAATCAGGGGGCAATCAGAGTGGAAGTTTTACCTCTACTCAGCAGTTTCACCATTTCAGTGACAAATTGAACTACACTCCCCATTGCAGGGGAAGGATGGGAGTTCATCCTTGAAGAGACAGAAAAGTCTAGACAATAACAAGAAATAGAAAAATGCAGCAGAAAAATAAATGTCAAACAGAATAGGTGAGAGGTGAGATACAGTGCAGACCTCCTAACCATAGGAGATTCAGGGGGCAGCATTCCCAAAGGTAAAACTATTTCTTGATGGACTGCTCCGTTGCAAATGATGAATTAAAACTGCATAATACAATGCTCCCTCTGTGAGAGCAACACTCCAGCAGTGTCACCTTCAAAAATTCTGCGCACAAATATATGACTTTGCATATACTCATGCTAATCATATGCATTTTCTTCTAATTAAAATTAGCACTCTGATTATTTACTAGAATAATTCTGACTTACAAAATACAAATAATGTTTAAAACATATCACTTTAAGAGCACCCTGAGTAGCACACAATCTATGAGATCTTGGAACCTTTTTCCTAAGAGGAGTTAGTCATAAGGCAATTTATTTTTGTATCAAACAGTAAATGACTCTGAATGCCACCATTACACAATCTTTTAGTACACAGAGTTGAATTATTGCCATATACTACAAAAGGTGCAACTTGAACCAGGACCTTTTTTCTCCTAGGACTGCTGAAGATTTCTCAAGATTTTGAGCAAGAAATTCATACCCTGTATCTCAAGCAAAATTGAAAAACAGTCATAAACTAACTGGATTATTCACTGCTTAATTAAACAACTAAGTTCCTCATGTTGAAAGAAAGCAGCCCGTCCCTGCTCCTGTTTCCCAAGGGGCTAAGTCTATAAAACAGAGGCACAGCCATGCATGAACTAGGTCCTTAGCTCAGCCATAATTGATAGTGCACATGAATACTTCTGGTAAAAAAAAATGAAAAAAGCTCCATACAATTCATTTCTGTACAAACCACAGAATCACAGAATATTTAAAGGTTGGCAGGCTCTGTGGAGGCTATCTAGTCTAAATTCTCTACCCAGGCTGAGACTCCTCAGCACACCTAAGTTGGTATTTTCTCATATTCAGATGGAATTTCCTGTATTTCAAGCTGTACTCATGACCAATTGTCCTGTCACTAGGCATCACAAAAAAGAGCCTGTCTTTGCCCAAATTGCACTCTTCCATCAGATGTACATTGATCAGATCCTCCTCAACCTCTCAACCTCTTCTTCTCCAGCCCCAGCACTCAGCCTTTCCTCCCTCCTCATAGGAGAGAGGCTCCAGGCCCTTAATCATCTTTGTGGCCATATTCTCTAATATGTCCATGTCTCTCTTGCACTGGGGAGCCCAGACTTAGACCCAGCACTCCAGGTGTGGAATCAGCAGCGCTGAGTAGAGGGGAAGGATCAGTTCCCTCAGTCTTCTGGTAACACTGCTCCTAACGTAGCCCAGGAGGCTATTCGCCTTTTTTATTGCTCGTGATCATGGCTGGCTTATGGATTTCTTTAGAGTTTTCTTGGCAACTGAAGGAATGGCAACGTAGTCACAAAAGTGATTGTATAATCGTACTTGTAAGGCCCTTATTGTAAATCTGGCCACTAACCTCAAGGCTGACTCCTAACTCCCAACCCTACCTGTATTTCAATCCCAAATTCTATTCCCCGATCTCAGTAACACAAAGCTTAAATCCAAACCTGTGACAAAAATACAATAACAAGTAATTTGGCAACAGGAGAAAATCAATTGCTAAAAGACATATTTGTAAGAGTCAAAAAGTAAATCATACTTTTTTTTTGCATGATCTTGCTCTCATAAAGCTGAGCAGAAGCAGTGAGGTAAGGCTTCATCTATCAATTCTCAAGAAAACATCAGTCTTCAGTGAGAAAACTGAAGAATTTTCTCCCACTAGCCATGGTATTTCTGTGGCACAAGCTGGATTTTAGTTTGGCTTATCAGAAACGCCTAATAAAAATCTTGGCTATGAATTATATTAGCTGAAGGAGAGTGACAGGTCCGATGCAATGCTCTAGCAAATGCCACTGGTCTTCCCTTTATGCTGTATTTAAATGGCATTATTGAAGTGATATCATTAAAAATCAGTGGCTTACAAATATCACAGCCTTACTGTTCTAAAAAGTTCTACTCAGAAAAATGAAACCTTTATAAGAGTGAGAAAGTTGTAATTGACATTGCAAAAATACTATCAGCATTTTAGTGAAAGAGAGTAAAAGCAATACCATGCAGCTATATATTCCTTTATATTTGATAAGGAGCTCATATTTAATCAGTAATAAAAAAAGATTTGCAGAAATGCTGTATGAAATTCATAGCAGTAGAACTGTGCTAAAAAGATTACCTTTTAAAATCATTAATATAAAACACATTCTTACCAATTACATTGGATATTTTTTTGCTTCCAGATTTACTGATGCACATATTCCTATCTTTGAAAACGTCTGAAATACATCCCCAGTACATATTTATTTCAAATATTAAAAGTAAACATCCCTGAGATTATCTTGGAACCTGGCCCACTTCTGAGCTATGAAATCCGCTTCTGAAAACAAACTAAGTAGATAAATCTGTCATTTATGTTCAAGCTTTCTTTGTCCCTGAATTATCTTTTCTTTCAGAGATGGAGTCAAATAATGCTCTTCTTGTAATTCATGAAAAGTATTTGGTTTAGATACTCAAACACATGAACAAATGTTTATATTACTATCAAGTAGAATTCATGATTAATTCATGATTATGTCTAGAAACAAAATAAATGAGGTTGGAAAGGACACTTGGAGACAACCCTCAGTTGCACCATGGGAGAATCAGGTTGGATGTTAGGATAAATTTCTTCTCAGAAAGAGTGGTGAGGCACTGGGACAGGCTGCCCAGGGAGGTGGTGGAGTCACTATCCCCAGAGATGTTCAAGAAGCATTTAGATGTACTGAGGGACGTGGTTTAGTGGGGAAATATTGGTGGAGGGTGGACGGTTGGACTGGATGATCTCAGAGGTTTTTTCCAACCTTGGTGATACTATGAGGTTCCATATAATAATGCTTCAAGAGTTTCTTCTTCCTTTTAATATATTTTATATATATATATATATATATATATTTATATTTGTAAACCACTGATACTTACACCTTTAAAAATGTAAATGCAGCAGAAAAATACAGTATATTCATGCACTTTATAGGTAAGAGATAATACTCTGTAGCAGAAGGCCTCATGGAAGACAGCTTGTGCATTCACTTGCGTTATCATCACTAGAGCTCATATGAGCATTTTCGCATGATGTTTTCATAAGACAGCTCAAAGCAGTAATTACTGCAAATGGGATGAAAAATGTTTGGATTCCACTACTCAGAATAGTTAACCGTTGTTAAAAAAGAATCACATATCAAATTAACTCTGTCAAAAAGGCATGAAATAAGTCTGTAGACAATCTCTAAACCAGGTCTATATCTATCCAGCATCACAGTTGATAGTATGGATGGTGAAAGAGAGAAGGACAGGGGCTGGAAAAGTGTTTGAATTCCTGTATCTTAATTCAGAAAGACTGAATTCACTAAAGTCAATACAGAACGTTATACACAGGTAGGAGATAATCTGCAGTAATACAGAACAAGGAATAACCTATTAGTCTAATAAATCTACAGGAAAGGGTCAAGATGTCTAAGAAGATCACAAGATAGACAGGCAAGAGTTTCAAGATAGGTTGCTGTGAAAAAAAGTCAGCTATATAGGAGTGTACTAACAGCTACTGTTGTCAGCACACAAATATAACATTTTCCCATATGCAAAACCTATGAAGGAGCACCACAGCCAGTCTGAACGTGAATTTCTGGAAAGACATGGACAAAGATGATTAAGTACAAAGGAAAGCAAGGAGAACAGCTAGGAATAAACTAAATTAACTGCTAGTATCTCAGCTTTTTTGGTATATACAGCTACTCTAACTATACCTCTTCAAATTGTAAATAATGTATTTTAAGTTGCATCATTTTTACTTTGCATGAATGAATGACACAGTGACAGAATATGGAAGAGAAAGCTTCCACTGGAGGCTGCAGATCAAGAGAAGATAGAAAAAACAGAGTCCCAAAATTCGTGGCCCCATGGTGTGCTCAGGGTGGGATCTTCAAATGGCCTACTTTCAAAATTTGAAGAAAATCATGCATTGTGTCCAAAATAAAATGATTTAAAATAAATGGGTCAGCTGTAGTTTCTGAATTTACACTTGCAAGCTTCCCTTTCTGGCCTCTAAGTATATTTTCTAGATGAAGTAGCCTCTTATCTGGAGTAGATGGAGTCCTGAGAAGAATCCAAAGAAAGCAGACATTCTTAGGTAGCAGATGAGCAGAAGGAGAAGCAGAAAGTAGAAAAGACATAACACATGGCCACAAGATCAAGGGAGAAAGAATTTGGGTTAGAGCAGAAATAAGGAGCAAAACATGGGGACTGACATGAAAACATTAGCTGGTGAGGGCAGGCAGGGAGTGTTCAAGGAGAAAATTGAGCAGTTACTTGAAAGCCAAGTGAATGAGTGGAATATATTAGTTGAAACGTTATACAACATGATCTTGGAAAAGGAAGAAACCACTTAACTTACAGGTACTTGAAAGACAAGAAAACAAGAAGTCCAACAAGAAAGAAAAGAGAGATGAGGGACATGGCATATTCAGCAATCTGAGTCAGCCAATCCACATCTCTGAATCTCAGTTATGCCTCTATTTTCAAATCTCGCAGTTCATTTGATCCCTAACTTTCTTTCCATGCCCTCTGTGTTATCACACAACATCCCAAGTTGGAAGGGACCCATAGGGATCATTGAGTCCAATCCCTGGCTTCACACAGAACCATCCAAAAATCAGATCTTATGTCTGAGAATGTTGCCCAGATGCTTCTTGAACTTTGGCAAGCTCACTGCTGTGACCATTGCCTTAGGAAGCCTGTCCCAGTGCCCAGCCACCCTTTGGTGGAGAACCTTTTCCTGATATCCAACACCTGTGTTATCTGCTCCTTCAGGATCAGAAGCAGCATAAGAACATACGTCTTACCTCCTTCCACTACTCTTCATTATCCAGTGAATGTTATTTTCTTTTTGCTTGTGGCCTTCAGGTGACTGGGCCATCCTGGCTTCTAGGTCATTTATTGCTCTTGTCAGATGTAACGAGTGCCTGTGACTTGCCTACCCTGCAAGAGTTAAGCATGCTTGGAAAGGCCAACAGTTAAAGCACTGCCCTTTACAGTGTGATTGGTGTGTGAGCAGCTCCCCTTGGATGATTTCCCCTGTGTTCTCTCTACAATCTAATCTAGGCTATGCCCCAGACTGGAGCTAAGGAACACTCCATGTTGCTCATGTTGTCATAGTTTACAGATTAGTACAGCTCTGTCTGCAAGTATTCTGTCAATTTGTAGCAATGACTTGCATTTTAGAATGCCTTTTAGTTGATGCTCTCTAAGCACTTTTTTTACATTAACAGTCCCTGACAATGACAAAGATGTGATTATTCACCTGCACTTAGAGAAACAAAGGTAACTGGCCAGTGACCATCTCAAGAAGCAATCTAAGACTTAATGGTTCTCCTGCTCAGAAATAGCTGAACAAACACAGAACAAATTAATTCCTCCAATTAACAGATGTGATTTTCTAATGTTTACCTTCAAAACCATTTAATTATCTTAGTTTGTTTACTTTAGTGGCAACTCTTGAACAAATCTCTAGCCATAGGGCTTCTAATTGCAGTCTTATTAATACTGTCAGGGTAATAGCTATTGATTTTTATGTTTTAAAGTACATTTTAAAATAAATAAGAGTGAATATAGACAACATTTGACTTCTGTAAGAATGTGCAAAGGGTTACAACTAAGCTAATCTCTGACACTTGATCAATTTTTGCCTTGTTTGAAGCTTTAACTAAAGGTGTAGTTCTTTTTTCCTTTCTCTTTTTCATAACTTTGCCTCAGCTTTGAAGTTTCCGTAAGCTCAGGGCAGCTTATCAGAAAAGTCCCTGAGAAGGAAAGATGCTTAAATAGGGCTCCAACTGAATGAGATGAATTTCAGTCTTCCCACAAAGAGGCTGAGCTTTTCAGTATAAGGCACATACTTATTCAATCCCAAAGCAGAAGTATGGATTTAACTGCACTGGATAATGCACAAAAATCCATCCTTAGAACCCTTGTATCAAAGGCTCTGCTGACGCTGTACTCCCTATCTCAGATTGTTAGTGGCTCACAAGAGAGGAGACATGCCCTTTTCTTTGGGGCTTGATTTAGACATTGCAGTACAGTGCTGTACAACAGAGGATAACACCTTTAACTCCTGAAGATTTAATACCTACATATGGAGAATATACATGCAGTCTTGCCAACCTATCTGATATCTTGGTATTCCAAAGCAGTCTCTTTTAATATGGCTGAGGAATGCTACTTATGTTTTCATAAAAACACGAAGGAATTACCAAAGCATTATTTTTCCAGTAACATAATGGTTTACACTGGTGCAGTAACACTGTGGTAGGATTCACAGTGTTTGGATTCTAAGAAAATAAAGCAGGGAGTGGGCAGACATCCAGCATGCAAGTGTGAAAACGTATCAGTTTATAACACCATTTTGAGCCTACCAAGCAGTACTGGACCAAGACAAGAGTTTTCCACCTCTCCTGTTAGCTGCTCATGGGAATTTTTTGACTTCGTTCTGTTTCAGAAGGGTTTGTCTATAGAAGAAAAGTAATTTCTTGCTCACTCAGCTTGTTCTCATCAATGAGTCAGGTAGTACTGATTCACAGAATCACAGAATTGTAGGGGTTGGAAGGGACCTCTAGAGATTATCGAGACCAACCCCCCTGCCAAAGCAGGTTCCCTACACCACGTCGCACAGGTAGGCATCCAGGCGAGACTTGAATATCTCCAGAGAAGGAGACTCCACAACCTCCCTGGGCAGCCTGTTCCAGTGCTCCGTCATCCTCACTGTAAAGAAGTTCCTACGCACATTCATGCGAAACTTAAGCTTATGTCTGTTTCCCCTCATCCTGTCTCCACGTACCACTGAAAAGAGACTGGCCTCACCACTCTGCCCTCCACACCTCAGATATTTATAAACCTGGATCAGGTCCCCTCTCAGTTGTCTTTTCTCAAGGCTAAACAGACCCAGTTCACTTAGCCTTTCTTCATAGGGGAGATGCTCCAGGCCCTTCACCATCTTTGTGGCCCTCCGCTGGACTCTTTCCAAGAGATCCCTGTCTTTTTTGTACTGGGGAGCCCAGAACTGGACACAGTACTCCAGATGAGGCCTTAGCAGGGCAGAGTAGAGGGGGAGGATCACCTCCCTCGACCTGCTGGACATGCTCTTCTTAATGCACCCCAGAATGCCATTGGTCTTTTTGGCCACGAGGGCACACTGCTGGCTCATGGCCAACCTGTCGTCCACCAGGACGCCCAGGTCCCTCTCTGCAGAGCTCCTCTCCAGCAGCTCATCCTCCAGCCTGTATTGGTGCATGCAATTCTTCCTCCCTAGGTGTAAGACCCTACACTTGCTTTTGTTGAACCTCATCCGGTTTCTTACTGCCCAGCTCTCCAGCCTGTCCAGGTCTCGCTGAATGGCAGCACAGCCTTCAGGCGTGTCAGCCAATCCTCCCAACTTCGTATCATCAGCAAACTTGCTGAGGGTGGCCACTATCCCCTCATCAATTGATGAAGATGTTGAACAAGACCGGATCCAGCACAGACCCCTGGGGGACACCACTGGTCACAGGTCTCCAGCCAGACTCTGCACCACCAACGACAACCTTCACATAGCTAACCTGAGCATATATATGACGTGTTAACAAGAGGCTGGAGGGAGGCTAGGAGCAGGGTATCTTCTGCCATGGACTGCATCAGGGAGAATAACCAAATAAGAGAACTGTAATTTCCTAAACATGCTAACTCAAATCAACTGAGAACCTGTAATTTTAGAAAGATAACAAGTTCTGTTATTAAAAATGAATTCTTCCATATAACAGTTTAGTATGAACTTATTTCTTTTACACAGAAGATGTGCTTTCCTCTAACTAAAAGTTTCCTCACTAAGTGAGGAAAGCACAACATTTTCAAACGAATAAAATGACTTACATGGCATCCAACCCCATTTTTTCAAAGCTGACCAGGAATCCCTTTAAAATGACTGCTTAGAGCCTATGTCATGACTGAAAATAGATACTGACTTCTTTATTCATCACCAAGCACTTAAAAAAAATCCACACAAATGTTATTAACATAGTGATAACAAGTTGTACTTTCACTTCCCCTGCTCTCAACTCACTGATTTACAGTACACCTTTACACTGTTATGATAAATAGCACCATTCAGGCCTACTCACTCCTCATTAATAATGCTGCTTTGTTACTGTGCGATGAATCCTGTTTCTCATGAATGATGGAAAAATTCCTTTTAGTTTCTATGAGAAGATTAAGCTGACAGTTACAAGACTTTATTGCTGTTGCAATTATGTGCCATAATACATTTTTTAAATGAACAGAATACCTTTCTATATGCATGCGTACCCCCCACCACACTGTCCCTTCATCTTTGGTATAGGTAAATCTACATATAAACACATGCAAACATGTATATAAATGAATGCATACAGAATATAAGTAATAAGTTAAAGATATTCTATGTCAATTTAATATGGGGTTAATTTTGCAGATGATACACAGTGCTGAAGTTGAAGAACATTAAAATGGAGAGAAGGAAAAATGCCTTTGCACATAAGTGTGATCACACTGCTTTATAGCCACCAATTTTTGCACCAATTTGCAACAATTCAAAATCTATGTTGTTGCTGCAGAACTTAATTACATATGAGATCAAGTCAGAGTCTAAATGTGATTACTAAGAATAATTTAATAACAAGCATCCCTATTGAACTATGGAAACTATATTTATTTCCATTGATTTTAAAATAACCAATTCCAAAGACAGAGACATTCCACCACATTTCCCTTTTAAAACTAGTAAGTACTGTCCTTCACTAAAACCTCAACATTGTGAACTATTACTGCAGTTTCATGTCTTGTAAAGGAAGCCAACTCCCGTGTCTAAGTGCATTTAATGACAATGATCTTTTTATAGCCTTGATTGCACAATATGAATAAGACAATCTGACACTGGTCCTCATATGCTGTAATTAACACATCAGCCTACTCACTATAGCATCTTTACAAAGTGGTGAGACTTGAACCAGATAAGTGGATGATATTGTGGATGGAAAACTGGCTTGACTACTGGCCTCAAGAGTGACCAGAATGCAAAATCCAATTGGCAAGTGGTTATTGGTAGTGTCCCACAGGTGTTCATAATGGGGGAAATACTGTTGAACACCCTCATTAACAATGTGACTGATAGAAGGCATTCTCAGAATGACTGTGGACAACATATTTGGAAGACCAGACAATATACTGGAATAGCGTAAACACTGGAGGTCAGGGCTGCTACACAGATGAACTACTACACAGGAATCTCAGTGTTCTACAAAGCCAAATGTAAAGCCCTGTACTTGGGCTGAAATAATCACATGGAACAGTACTGGTTGGAGAACAGCTATTTAAAAAGCAAATTTTCAAAAGAAACCCAGAACCTGGGGCTGCCAGTGGACAAGCTGAACATGAGTCCACAATACACCCTGGCAGCAAAGACTGACCACATGCCAGGCTGAATCAGGTGGAATAGCCACGACTATGATTTCTCCATGTAGATTATGCGTACACATTCAGTTCTGGTCTCATCAGGAGAAACACTACAACACTGAAGCAAATCTGGTGGAAGAACACCACAAAGATAGCCAGGGGCTGGAACATATGGCATACAAGAACTACATTTGCAAGAATTTAATGCTAAGGAAGTATCTTCTTATTGTCTGGAAATAACAGGATAGCGCAGAGAAGATGGAGTCAGACTTACCTTGTAGGTTTACAATTCTTTCAACCAGTATGATGACAGTACTTTATAATACTTTCCTTAATTACATGAAATATAACAAGAGCAGAATTTGCTTACACAAATTATTTTATTTGGTATCCAAACAAATCAAACAAATTTCTTAATGTATTTAACCCAGCACTTACTTAGCAGATAAGGCTGCCTTTAAAAATGACTACATTTTCAATTTCACTTGTGATGACTTCCTTACACATTCACTAGGGTTTATAAAAAAAAAAAAACAGCAATGAAGTAGATTTTATCTCAATTTCTCTCTACAGAGCGGAGCTCGGCATTCTACTGAAAATACTCAAAATGATCTCTTTGGAGATAGTTCTGTGCTAAGTTGGTTCAAAGCCTTCAATCTGCAGTATTGGAGGGAATATATCTAAAATATTCAATTAACTTGGTTTGTTTAACAAAAAAAAACCTGTCAATCTAAAGCTTTAACAAAGTCTGATGTTTCAACTACACATATTACATTTCTACACAAAAAGCATGGGCTTAAACAGTAATGCATACAAATGCTTTCTTAGATCAATTTCTTTAGTCTGATCTATTATTAAGTATTAAACGTTACATATACAAAAACTTCTGAACTCTAGAAAGTAGTCAGTGCATCTTTTCCACATCTACACAATCTCTTGCATACTGCAGCCACAAGAGAAAGCAAAAGGAAAAAAAAAAACATATTATAAGTAAAATGAGACAATGTAAGTAATACCAGATTTTAAATATTTCATAAAGATGCCAAGGAGAGATCAATGAGATTTTGAAGCTCATTCTAAAGGTTATCAGGGCTTTCCATGGGAAGAAAATGAAATTTCTTTATTTTTGTTTAATTAAGCCATTGAGATATTAAGTACCTGAAACACAGTCTTACCTTATAGAATTATGATAGTAAGGCCTCTCAGCAAATGAATTATTTCCTCACTTACATCAGATTATTAGAACTAGTTACCCTTTTAGTCTTTTGTCACTGTGCATTACAAAGCTGCTGCTGTTCCACCCCAGCAGATAACAGCATGAAACAACAAATTTGGATTTTTAAGTTTCTTGCAAAGGTACCAGCTGATTCAATATGAGGCCTATACAACCAGTATTCAACAGAAGAACTCCCCCAAATGAGCAGAAAGCTAATAGTGCTTCCAGCTATCCAGGACAACACACACACCAAAAGGTATGAGATATTTCTGATGAAATGCAAGAATTCATTTGAAAAGACTGTCACTGTAAGTTATTTTTTCTGCTTTATGTAATCTAAAGGATACTCAAAGTTTTAATGGTAACACCTAAAACAAGAGCCTTTAACCCTAAGAAACATGAATGATGTAAACGACTGGTGTATGCCTGGGTTTTCACAAGGAGACAAATCCTACATCAAAGTACTCCATGAAGAACAATTACTGTGTATGTAAAACACTGGCATATAAGATGCCATCTAAAGAAAACAATTAGTATGAGCTGCCTGTACAGCTGTCTAACTGAACTTACACAAGGGCTTCCAATATTTTGGGACAGAATACATACAGCCCATCACAGAAATACAGTCACCTTACTCATAGACCAGAGCAATTGTTAAAAACTGGCAATGCTGTGTAAATTCCTAATAGTCAGGAATGGGAAAAAAAAAAAATAAAATTGAGTTTAATTACATTGAAATTTGGATATAATGCCAGCTGTAAGAACCCAGACACTCATACTGCTTCCTCATCAAACATTCTTTGAAAAACAACTCTGATTCTTTCATCACTGCCCTATTTTTTACCCTGGGAAAATAAGACATTTTATGATGCAAATATTTAGCTAATGGATGATAACGAACATTGTTGTTGCATATGCACAGGTATTTGAGTCTGGTGTTAGCCTGTGTAATGTCAGCCTAGTCCTCCTCCGCAGGGACATGCAAATCTTTTAAGCCCCTAAATTTGAATTTTCTTCTAATGTCACCTTTATGAAGGTTCTCTCCTTCAAAACTACAGTGCAGTAGACCCATTCCTACAGTCTTCACATACAAGAATGATTTGTTTCCTCTATGAAATGAAAATTCACTTGCCATGTGCTACTCTCCTTCACTGACATATCATGGGAAACGCTGGATTACTGGTTTCTTCAAAGAAATGTGCTTTTAGTAAAAAAAATATCATTTAATTTCTATTATTTGAAAATAACTTAAATTGACAAATATTTCGGGAGAAAAAGCTATTTTGCACACTACACAAAAAAAATTATGTTTTGTGATTCAAAGCTGATACTGAAAGAGCTATAAACACCTGGTTTGGTACACTTATCTGTTAATGTATGACAATTACAGAAGTTGGGATTTTGAAACTGCTTTCCAGATTTATGACAATTCCTCAGGGATTTAAAAGTACTTTTAAAATTACTTTAGCAGTTTGTGGCATTTGCATATCTACTGCTGTGTGTTTTATGTAATATTAAACTGAATTATATGCACTTTTTAGATGAGAACTGTAAATTTTCAAAGAATGGGTTGCACTTCTGAGTGTAAGCACTGCAAAACAGAGACGAAAATTAATATTGAGTTGTTTGAAACGTCAGTCTTCTGAGTGAGATGCATGTCCTGTATATTTGTTTTATACTTTGTGCAGAAGAACAGAAACAAATTGTTTATCATCTCAAAATGTAATCTGCAGGTCAGGGCATTTTCTTATGAAGTGGACATCAATGAGCTGAAAAGGTACCTCCGTTGTCTGTTTCTTTGATTTCTGTTGGTTTTTCTTTTGCTTTTGGCAGTCACAATGAGTCTGGACTTTTTTGGGCCATCTCCATAAGATTTTTAAGACCTGCACTCAGAATTTAATTTTAAAGTAATACTGAATGTAAATAGAGACTTACAGAACCCACAATATGTCTTAATTCAAGTTGCCACTATCATCTAGATAAGCTGTCATGTTGCAATATTGCAGATGATTCTCTCGAGACTTTGGCATTTAAAATATAAATGCAGGCATTTTCTAGGTGTTTTCTTACAGTTTATTCTACAGTGAGGAAAAGCTAGCCTGCAGCTGGGTTGCAGTATTGTGAAACACCTTGATCTTACTATATGGAGAAGAAACACTGTATATTTATTTAACTACAGCTTTACAATAAATACTCCATCTCTGTTAGTGGTCTCCGCTACAGTAGACTTGAGACTGTATTCAGTTATTTCTGATGCTTTGAGTGGCAATAGAAAATTGTAGTGCTTTTTCACTAATTGCTCTTGCCAATTCTAGTAAGCTAATTGAAGGGCAGCAAGACAACGTAACAAAAGAACTTCATAAGATTCTATCTGCTATCTAATCTTTAGTCTCCCAAAAGATAACCACCAAGTCTCTGCCCACCCAGGTTCTCACCACAGGACTAGTTCTACCCTAAGATCCAATACTTCAAGTGACAAAGGTCATGAGGGTGAACACCTCAGCAGGGCCATTTCTTGTTTACACCAGAAGCCTACCTGACTAGCTTAACTGCCAGACTTTTAGATGATTCATGGTTAAGAGAAATCCCTCAAAATCCATAGTGACTCAGATGCAAAGACGACTTGATCTTGAATTTGATCTTAAAAATGAGAATTTAGTTATTAACCCTGTTTTTCTCCCTAGATCTCTTTACTTGAGAATTTAATTAGAAATGAGGGATGAAAGAAATCTTTCCTAACCTCTGTAACAGATCTGATTGTCAGAAACACAGTTGAGATAAACCAGAGAAAAAGGCAATGCACAAGTGGCTGAAGGTACCTGAAAAGTCAAAGTTGCTTTGACACAAAGCTTTCATACTGTAATTGAAGAATATTCAGCATTTAAACTTCTATCAGTTTAAATTTTCAGCTAAATTATATATACAACATCAAAAACCAGGGAGTCTGGACTTTGTACATATTTACCATCTTAACTAATATCTTTCTTGTCACTGACACAAAGTAAAGAGCATGAGCTATTACATTCCAGTTCGTAAATCAACTTCTTGATAACCACCTCTTCTAATTCAGGTTTTTGTTTACTCTAATATGTGTTTTGCACAACTCACCTACTAAACAGCAACTGAAGTGCAGTAAAATTAATACAAATTAAACAAATTGCAGCATATATTCTTTCTTCAAATTCTTCTGAACAAACGCCTATGATTTGAGATTAATGCCTTCTGGCATTTTATGCATTGTGAATTTCTGTCAATTTAACAATTCAGTAACTAAATAACATTATAAGATGATTAAAAATTCAATAAGAAAAGCAGTGCCTCTCAGATCCTTGCAGATCTATTTGTGACAAATTCAGAAGTGCTCACATTTAAAAGGAGAGAAAAGTGTTTACGTGCTCTAAGTGGGATGAAAATTGCATACTTGATTTAATCATCTCCCAATCTATCATTGTGTTCCCCAATAACATACATTACTATTGCTCAGAATTTCTTATAGCTTTTGTTCTTGTAGTTAAAAAAAAAATAAATACCATCTGCACTTGGATTTATTAGAGATACTGAAACAAAGTTATGGTATTAAAATGTGGCCATGTTTTACTATAGGAGAAGCCCATGTCACTATTTATACTCCAGAACATACTGCTGTTAGAATAAAACAGTTGTTTTCGATGTGCTTTCTGCCTGCCTGCTGAAAGCAAGTCTTTCCAAACGTGAATCAATATCACAGTTTGAAATAACAAATCTGACCCTCCTTTGAGTACAAAGCTGGGCAAGATGACCTCCTGAGGTTCCTTGTAACCTGAATTATGCAGTGAGTCTAACAATGTTTTACCATCTTTCAGAATTCTGTATCATGATTCTACTTAGTGGGAAAATACTGGTGGTAGGCAAATGGTTGGACTGAATGATCTTGAGGTCTTTTCCAACCTTGGTGATTCTATGATCCTATGATTCATTACAGCTGTGAATATCTGATAGACATTCCAAACTCTCTCATGTTTAGCATTAAAACTTTGAAACAAACACCAGCTACTTCAAATACTCAAATACATATATGTTGCCCATGAGATGCTAAGACATATATTCAGTGTCAATTTATGCATTCCCTAACTTTTTCTCTCTCTCAGCACTGGCTGGGCAGTACAGTTTGAGATCCGCTTTATCGTGTTAGATAAACCACTTTCTGGGTGTTTCTCTTTCTCTCTCTGTCCGTTATAAGGAAGTCTAATATTTAGACACCTAGCAAGATTAAGCAGATTATAACAAGCTAAGCAACAATTCAATGGATATGCTATCTCAAAACTATATTACCAGCAGATGAGCAGTGAATTGAGAATGATTCATTCCTGACACTTTGAAGCAGGAATAAGTTATTCAAAAATAACCCCTCCTTTACAGACCCTGTTCCAGGGCTTGCTTCAAAACCTTGTGAAAACCTAAAATTTTACCTTTAAGTTTGAATCATGCTTTTGCAAAAATATCCACAAAAAGGATGCCTTAAGTATCGCAGCACTTTAATTTGTCCCCTCTCTGCCTTAAATCTAGAGCCCTGAATAGACACGTGGCTTCTCTACATATTGTAAGCAAAGAGTTACATAAGGATGCATCTTATGCATGTGTCAATAGGTCAATGAAAATCATTAGTACAACTTCCTACTCTTTCAAGGATGAGTGGCCAAAATACCTCCAAAAGCATGTTTTGTTTAACTACAAAACTACATCCCAAGTGGCCACGGAAAATGTGTGAGTGGCGCTCTTGAAATAGTGCTGCAGTGTTTCTCTCAACCACCAATAGCTCAGAATAACATTAGAAACCACTGTCAGGATAAGAGCGAACTGACAGAAAGACCTGAAGCACAACTGTATTGACAGTGCTCAACAAGCAATAGCAGCTGTCAACTGGCTCAGCTACACATCCCTCAGCTGTGGCACTGCCAGAAAAAAAGGCAACATTGATTGATCTTCCCATGGATGTTGTTTTGGGAAATGATAGAGAGGGGGTACCATTTTGTAAAGACAAAGGTCCTCAAAAGTGAGCAGAAAATGAATACAACTTGAGTGTCACCTGGAACATAACTGGGCAGTTATGTCCAAGGATAGAGAATCAAGTGCTGTATTTTTAAGTGTCAATACAAAAAAAAAAAACGGCAAATTTACTATGTCTTTGTCTCAGTGGGGTCTAATTTCAGTAAGGAAAAAAAGATTAATTTCCCCACTACCTCAGCCTCCAACTAGACTACACATGGCACAGTGAAGGTCATATTAAGGACAAGGAGCATACCATAAATGAAACCAAGGAAGAACTCACTGAAGAAAACGTTATATGGTGACGGCTCAGAAAAAATTTAAGAGAGGCTTGGCACCAAACTTTATCAATGTAAACACACTTAATAGATCTGTGACAAAACCAAAATAGATTGGCAAATTTGACAAAGTCTAGAAAGGAATTTCTGGTCATTCAAAATGAGTCTTATCATTTGCTTTGTGGTTTGCTACAGGTGAGTCTGGATTTTAGCAAGCTTTCTGCTATATTTGCCAGATGCCACAACACTGATTCATGGGCTGCTTGGCAACAGCAGCAAAGAAATACCTCATTCTGTGGCACATTTCAGTAAAAATTTGTCAGCTGGGAATGGGAGAACAGCATCACTGAGAAGGACACTGTAAAATGAATCTCCAAGATGCATTTAAAAAATGCAGTTCTACTTATACAATCTTTACTACATATACAGATGGACAATTCACCTTTAAGAAAAGTTATCTGAAGGGGAGAAGGCCAATTTGTGAGGCAGTTTGTCATTGCAAGAATATGACAAACTGAAACTTCAAAGAGGCAAGATAAACAGGATGCCGACTGTACTTAGACACTCATGTAATGAACACCAACAAGCCCCTTTTGAGTCCTCTTAGAAGGTCTCTCAGAACACGCTGAATTTTAATATTCACAAAAATAAACAACCTATGACAAGTTGAAATTCTTGACAACTGCAGATGTTCATAACTTATGAAAATGAGAGTATGATGTGACCTACTAGCTATAAAAAATTCACAAGAGAAATAATGACCATTATTACTGTTTCTTCAAAGTTCAATGACATAAGACAAATGAGCATATAAACATCACAGCTGAAATTCAGGAATTATGGTCAAACCTTTCCTACCATATTGGCATGTCTGTACCTTGCTTTGGAGTTATAAATTACAACTTCCCAGAATTGTTCCACAAATAATTTAAATTTAAGCAGTGCTGCTCATTACCAGCTGACAGATAAATAAATCTATTGTCAACAGAATCTTTCCACCTTTTCAAAATTCATCTTTGTTTATACCACACATTCTCTGACAATTACATAAAACATTATAATTTGGAGGCTATGCAATCTTATCCATAATTTGACAAGCATTTTGTATGGCATAATCACATTAAAAGACAGCTCTAACTTTTGCATGCTTAGCCTTACATTCCTAATAAAATTTGCATAGCTGAGAAGGAAATAAAACTTTCAACTAAAAGGACTAAAATACTGAATGACAAATACTATAACATGCTGAAGACTGAAAGTGAAGGTTGGATCATGAGATAAAATGAAAAGATAATCAGTTATTCATCCAGATCAGATGGCCTGATACACTTGCTTCAGCAGCAATTTCTACTTTAAGATTCCTAGAAAACAACGGAAAAAACCCACTAAGAACACACGTACAGCATCCTGAAGCAACTTCCTGAAGACTGAACATATTACAGCAAACTTGAATTTCACGTCAGTTTTGCTAACTATCACATGAGCAAAAGCTGAATGATTAAGTTGGTCTTGCATGCAAAGCATCAACTTGAGTTCAGTTCCTTAGTACCCCAGCAAGTTTATACTACTCACCAAACTCTACTTCTGTTTGCTTTATCACATTTTGTCAGTGAAGTTCTCACTATTTTGTACAAGAAGTGAGGGGAATGATTGCCTTGCTTTAATGAGCTACAGAGCACTGCTCTTACAAAGCACTGAATACAAATAATAAAGCATTATGATCAAAGTATTTATCTGTGGAATTCTGTAATTAAGGGCAAAGTATTACAGTATGCAGTAATGATAACAATTTAACTACCTAGCACAAATGAAGAATAATGTGCACTGAAGGTACAGAGGAATTAGAAATAATTTTTGTCATGATTGTTAAACTAATTCAAAACCAAAAAACCATATTTTTTTGAACACAGAACATGAAAATAAAGTTTCAATGATTCACAGCATTTTTATGAATTATAGCTAAAAAAAAAACAAAACAAATTGAAAAACCACCATAAAACAAAAAAATACAACAGAAAACCTAAAAAGCTTGCTTACCATACCATCAAAATTCAGAAAGAGCAATGATTTAGATAACACTGTTTTCTTCCTTATCTGCACATATTTGAAAATTATGCATCTCCAAGCTCTGCTGCTGGAGCTACTAACATGTCCAGCAAATTCCTGAGACCATCTTTTAAGTCTATGATTTGACACTTCATAATCTCCAATATCACTTTCAATAGAGAATCTGAGGATCAGAGGTGGCTGCTCTGTCATACCCTTGATCTGGAAGACGCAAGTGCTACTGTCAGCCTATGAATGAAGCACTAAAGTAGAACAAAGCCAACACTTTTCTTCTGGAGATTACAGTATGACAAATCATAAAATGCTGCATGATATTTAATTAATTTAACAGTTCCTTGAAATATAGTACTAAGCGTCACATAAAATGTGAATATAAAGCATTAGAGAAAGAATTAAAGAAATTAAGTTAGAAATGTGAGAATAATTGCTTTCATCGTGCTTATTCTGCTGTAAGCAAGAAGAAAACCAAATACAAAATACAGATAGTTGGGAAAGAACATACCTATTAACTCCTTATTTCTGACATCTAAGGCCATGTTTCGTAAAGCTGTAGCAACTGCACATACCACCCGGTCATTGTCTATTCGAAGCAGTTCTACCAGGATTGGCAGTCCTTTTTCTTTGCGGACAGCAGCACGGATATACACTGACCACTGTAAAGACACATGGAGAGCGTGGTGAAGAAAGTGAAAAATCCATTAAAGACAGTAAGGCATCTGAGGTTACAGAGCAAGGAGTAACAGAAGCATGTTAACTGAAAGGAGAGGAAATAATTGAATTTATGATGCTAAGCAACCACTTGATTTGAAAACCAGCACTAATTTTTTATGGTGGCAGGGAAATTAATTGATGAATTGACTTGAATCCTAGCACACCTGGTTACATTTTACAGCCTAAGTCTTCAGACTTAAGCTTTGCATCAACATTTGCTATGCAACATTTCATGACATTTGTTCTCCGCTAAAACCACAAAATTATAATATATATACTACAAAATACATTCAAAAGTCTGAGAATTTTTGTTATTATTGTAAAATCAAATATTATAGAAACATGATAATGCTTCTAAAATCTCTCTTACAATTGCTAACTTGTTCAGAAAGAAAAATGAGACTGTTATACATCTGATTTTGGCACCTGTAGTGGCCCCAAACAGGAGTCAGTAATTCACATACGAGCTGACTCAAGCAGGAGAGGGTCTGTGCAGCACACATACTGCTTCTCTACTAGTTGTAGCAGAGGAGCCTGTAGGTATCTCCCACTTGGTACCTGGATGACAACACTGGCACGTCCAAGTCTTTATCCTGAGGTGAAGCAGCATATTCTTCCATGAATACCCTTTTTTGTTTAACAGCAGAAATGATGAACAGAGTTCTTATTTCTAAGAGCTCTAAATACTATCATGTCAGTGAAACTCTTCATGGACAGTATCTACACAGTGTATGCCCTGACCAGGAGCTTTATTCATGGCGGTACAATTTGTATTTCCAAGCATTTGAAGCTTTGAAAGGTTAATTATACTGTCCTTTTCTTCATTCTACTGTTGCTCTAGAAGTTGGAAAAATGCAAACAAGAATAAAAAGTTGTGGTTTTAAAAACAATGGCTTTTGCCAAATTTGAGATGTTTGGACACCTGCAGGACACACAGGTCAATTTAGCACAATCTACTCTGAAGTGAGCCACCTGCTAGGCATACACTCCTTCCAATACCTTGAACATTTCTCTTGAATTTTCAAAAGACCAAATTCTTGCTCCTTGTACTTATACTTAGAAGGAGTTAACCGAAACTGAGATTCTGGCTCCTTCCAGCGCTATGATATGGATGCTTATTGTGCCCTCATACTTGAGAGGCAAAGGCAAAGTTCTGGAACCCTTCAGACTTTGAAATATTTCAAATATTTTAGAAACTAAGATGATAAGCCTAAACATTTTCAGATCATGGTTCTCTTGTTTTTTGAGAAAACTTTAACAAACAGTTATATCACATTTCAAAGAACAGTCACATCACAATAGTGATCTTCCAGAAACAATAAGAGCAAAAACAATTTCCATGACATAAAGCATTAGAAAAAGGAAAGCACACTTATTGCCATCATGCATATGACCTCTACTTAGCATAGCTGAGGTGCTCACTTTAGAAAGCAAGCATTTGTTTATACCATTACAGACAGGTGCCCTGGGCAGCAAGAGGTCAGAACACATTTTACAGTAACACCAGTAGAAATAAACAGGCAATGGCTGCTATCTTGTAACGTGTGGAGCACAAGTTCATTTTAGGTTATATGACTCAGAGGAAACGGGGAAAAAGAGAAATCAGCACTCGGAGAGTATTATTTTATCACCTCTCCTCTGTAGTAAAGATACACAGCAAAAACTAGCTGGCTGGACTTTGCTGTAGACCAAAGTGATAATGGTTGCAATTAGCTTTTTAGTCAGGTCCATGGGACACAGAAGTCAGCATCACTGAGCACAATAACGTAATATATCTGAAATGTAAATGTGCCACCATTTACTGCAGTGAAGTGAAGAATAGCTCTGAGGTGAAAGATAAACAGTAGCAGGATTCTTGGCTGATTGTACCCTCTGCTTCTCTGGTGCCTTCTGTATAACAAGCATATCCGATCATGGGATATAAAACAAGCAATTCATAAACATCAGTGATTTTAACTGAAAGTATCTGCTGAAAAAAAAAAAAACCCACTTTCCTATAATTTGATGGTAATGGGATATTAAATATAAAAGACACTTTGAAAACCCCAAAGTAATCTTTTGAGCTTCTTTTTTAATAACCACATATACACCTCCCAGTTAAGTGCGCTGTCACCTGCAGCTGGGTGCACCCAAAGCACTCAGAAAATATAGGAATGGGAGTTTCTATGTCTCTCCCATGAAGACCACCACTGTATCTACTGTGATTGCACGGTGACTTCCACCATGAGAGCTCAAGTTCACAGTGAGACTGTTTTGATAATGCAGTGAGCCTGTTCGGTTGAAGAACTCAAGCTACCAGAGAGATTCTGCTGCCCATAGTAAAAGTACATCCCAGATGTAGAGCTTTTAATATGGATTACACAGGGAATCAGTAGGAGTGGTTTGTGGGTGGTTTTTCTTTTTTATCTACTCCATACCAGAGAGTATCTAAAATGATTTTATTGATTATTCACTGTATTACAAAGCTCTTCATAATAAAACCTCCAAGAACAGTTTTCCTTTGAATTTTTCATTTAATTGTCAAGGGAAAACACAAGCACTTGTTTTTCAAAACCCAGTATTACAACAGACTTCTTGGTTGTAGTTTTTTTTTTTTTTTGTCATATATTGCAAAAGGCTAAAAGCAGCAAGCTGAGTTACAAAATACATTAACAAATGTGTTTTTTAACCCAGGAGAGAAAAAAGACTATGTAGGAGAAACAGTGAAATAACTCAAGCATGAAAAAAAGAAAATGCACACCCCCCCCTTTCTGAATAAATGACACGTAAGTCTTCAGTATTTGCAATGTACCAATTAATTTGATAATAGTCAACAATAAGCTTTAAAGTTCTC
Source organism: Meleagris gallopavo (assembly GCF_905368555.1). Classification (NCBI taxonomy): domain Eukaryota; kingdom Metazoa; phylum Chordata; class Aves; order Galliformes; family Phasianidae; genus Meleagris; species Meleagris gallopavo. The sequence goes on along the minus strand of NC_139406.1, from coordinate 24,193,783 downwards.
ACATGAGAAAAACCCAGATATGATGTTTTACAGATGGACATATGCACACATAAATAAAACAATGGGTGAGAGAGGGAAAAGTATGCGTGAAACCTCTCATCTCCCCTGCACATTCCTTTTTCCCCGCAGCTCTCTTCTGAAACTGGAAAAGAGCGGCGAGAATGCCATCTGCTTTGGAGAAGTTCAGAGGCTCCTCTTTGTGAATTGCTATCATTTCAACTGTGTTTCAAGTCAGGCACCTTAGGCAGAAAGTCAGAAATGCCTATTAATTGTTTCAACAATCTCTGGAGAACTCTCCATTCTGCAAGTGCTAAGAACTGTCTGTGGCTCTTTCCTAAAACTGCCAATTAGGACAAGTCTCTGCAAGCAATTATGCTGCGCTCTGTTTCAGGAAGACTCAAATTGAGATGCCTCAAAATTGCTATTTTATTCTCTCAGAGAATGGAAAAATTGATTCACTCTTGCATATACTCATCATTCTTTTGTTTGCCTAAAGCCATCATGAAACATTCCTGCATTTGCACTTTGCAGGTCAATTGCTAATATGAGCTCAGTGAAGTAGAAAAGAGAAAGATGAAAAATCATAAAAAAAAAAGAGACAAAGGGTTTGTTGCCTATTGGTGAATGAGGCACTCTGCCAATATACTTAATCATCCTGTTATTCCACAAATCAGTGGCAGTGTCAATGGTCAAGTAATGGTTCAATCTGTACAGAGAAATGACTCCTATGGGAAGAGAGCACATTTCAGATTGAATAAGGAAACAAATAAGCAAAAATCATTATTGCATCAGATTGCAGCTAAATTACCAGAGGCAAACATGGGAGCCACAATCTGTGCTAGAACAGTATTCGCAGGTAATAGAATCCAGAGGGCATAACTACTACACAGCACCTTGAAGACATCTAGTGCATCTCTATGTCCACTTTCATTAGTAGTTTTTTTTATTTATTTTTGTCATGGTAATTAAGAAAAATACAGTAATCTGGTAAATTATTTCTTATGTTTATCACAGTTATTATAGAAGACCATTTCTAGAGCCGCATGTCCATAGAGATTAACTACATTAGCCTGAAACTCAACTAGAAGTGAAGAAATGCTCACCACAGAATGAAAAATTAACAAAAACAAAACACTATCCCAAAAATACTAGCAATTGAATAGTCTTGATATTTTACATGCATTCACTTTCCTGCCACAAAAATCAGTGTTAGTTGAGTATCTCCAGAATAGCTCAATCATATACTTCAGTTTCAACTAGAATTTGCATTGTACTGATGCAGTTCAGCACTATGATGCTATGACTCTGCAGAGATACCAGATGTTAAGGGGAGGTAGAAACTACAACAGGAAAGTCAACTCAGGGTGGCAAGTATGACAGGGCAGGTTAAACTACCTACAGAACCAAGCAGATTAGAGAGATGACAAGTTTGCTAGGTGGTATTAACCCATTAATTTCCCTTTGCACTGTGATCTTAGTCAAGCTCTAAGAAAAAGGAAAAATAAGGTAGATAAAGACTTGAACATAAAATAAATATTAAAATGCTGTGAACAGAAGAACTTAAGTGTTTGAGGAAAATTCAGAAGGACCTGCCCCTTGCACCCTGTCATCTGAATCTGCAGTACGAGTATGTAACTTGTACTCAAATGATCTGAGAGCCATTATAATGACTTTTCTAAGCACTGGAAAAACTGTCCAAGCCTATCATTATAAATGAAAGGCTTTGAGACAAAAGTGGTGCATCTCATGTAGTACAGTAATTCACTGTACTCATATTACCATACTGTGTTCCTATTCACCTGACTGACCCCCATGCTGATCAGCTCATGATGTCTGTAATACAGCTGTTTCCAGAGCAGGTTTCCTCAGTATCATCTAGACCTTTGAATACTGTCCTCCTCCCTACAGAGCTAATACGTTTCTCTGTGCTAACTGCCGCAGCCTCATACATGTGTGGGGTTCCATCTACGTTAAGAATGACTGCTAGATTAGTGCACTGATTCTCCCAAAAGTGTGCCTCTGGGGATTTGCTGATGAATTACAACAAGTGGTGTTCTCCACTCTACCATAAAAGAATTCATAATAGAAATATTTTGAAGAAACTAAGGTCTTTTCACTAGAATCCAGAAAACATCCTCCTCAGCCTGGTGAAGCTCTAAAGGAATAACATGATTCTAATTATTTGCATCAGAAAAGCCTGGCAGGGAACTCACAATATGGCCCAGCCTGATAAGAGAAGATTGATAACCTAGATGTCTGCTACTTTAGATAATAATTATTCACTATCTCCAAGAATTTGGAAGGCAAGGCACTCCAAACGTCTTTCTTTTTACTCTTTGAAGTAGCAGCAGTGACTTTCAGACTGCATCAGTCCCTTTTAATGTTTGCAGTTCCTTTATCTAATAACTTATTAGAGCTTTTGCTCCCATGAGACTTCAGATTTCTTCAGGACGGAATTAAGAAAATAAATGTAGTTGCTTGCCTAAGGAATGAAGGCTGGCATCTCACCTAGCTATCTCAAGGGATTAGACTACTGACCCAGAAACACCAATTCACATGGATACTGTACCTGCTGGTGATCAAAGGCAGGTGCATGCCATTGTCTGCCCAAAAAACATCACTATTCCCTGCGGTGTATGGTGAAACAGGGCAGGGAAAGGAAAAGAGGCAGAAAGAACCAACTGAGGAACACTTTGGCCTTAAGCTCTTTCAAGACTTACACAGAGCATCACTTGTTCCTGGTTTTACAAGAGAGTAATGAGACTAGCAAGAGACTAACAGGTATTCAGGTGAATGGAGTCTGCCATCCCGCCACTAAAGCTGGCGCAGCAAGTTTGTAAAGTCTGCAAAGCAACTGAGAACGAAGGCTGGGCACATGGCAGGGATTGACCATGGCTCAGAGTAGGTGTGCTACCTATTCTTACATAGGACCTTATGTTGCCAACAGATAAACTATAGATCTTGTTTCCTAGCTTTTAAAGGTAGGCATTACTTACATAAATTACGGTGGCATTTTAAAAACAAAACAGTCATATGAATGACTGAAGGAGTTTTTTTAGAGTTTGGCAAAACCAAGCACATTATGCTCCTTGTAACAATGTTTTTAACTCCATGTAACAGAGAAGATAATATTGTAGGAGACAAGTTCAAAGCAAAAGAAATGTGTCTGGCAGATAAATTGACAACAGCCTAAATTTAGCTGTCACATACACACAGATAAACATAGAAATACACAGATATCTCAATATCTCCCTTCTTTCAGTGAGGGGAACTTTGTTCAGCAAGGGCATAATGTCAAGAAGCCAAGGTTAAGTATTAAACTATTTTAACTTCTTAAATGTTCAGTGGATTTAATGTATTGATAGCCTATTGACCAAGGTGAAAACTAAAGAGAACTTACCACTTCTATTCCCACCATGCCAGGAAAAGAACTGATGCCACATAATATATATAAAAAATAACTACAGAGGTTTCTCTTACAAGACAGGTCTTGTAACATTGTACCTCATAAGGTATCATTATTTTAATATGAGGTCGAAAAGAATTCTTAGTGAGTAGACAAGTGCCTTCTGAACAGAGCAGACATTCAGCAAACCACCCATTTCTATTTGTGCATTCTCCACAAACTTGAGAAGCTAGCAGAGCTCCCAATGAAAGTGGAGGTAAATAAAGTCTTTACTGCATCCAAACCTCATTTGCATGCCTCAAACCTGATTTGCTCAAGGACAAATATAACAAAGTTTGATGAGAAACACACTTGCTTTGGTTTTTATGTCCTTGCCATAAGCAGCCTTAAGTATAACCTATTAAGTATAACTGAAAATGTATGAAGTATAATTAGTCTATTTTTGGAAGAAAAATGTTAAGAATAAAAATTAAAGAAAGCAAAACTAAAATCAATGGCTTTTTTTTCTTGTTGCTTCTTCTGCCTGCAGAAAGTTTAGGGTATGGGGAAAATAACATGGACGTGAAGCAATGGGAAAGAATGCTCTGGAAAGCAACAAGTCCCCTCAACAGAAATCCACCATTATTAATATCCAATTATTCATGTAGTTTTCCATGAAAGAAACAGGTTTGTGTCCTTCAGATTCCAGCACCGATGTCCTTCCTACATACCAGAGTCCCAGTGCAGTAGTGAGATAAAGGAACTTCCATACTCACAGCCTCTGTTGTAAAATGAATCTTTTCTGTATACTGCCAATCTATTTTTCAGAACCAGAATATACGTCAAATCAAGGCAGATATTTCCTATCTCAAATTAAGGTTTTGCATTGAAAATACCCTTCCTCATACCTAAGGTCAAAAACATATTTTATTGGCAAACTTACATTTGGACTGGTTAATTTATTAGTTGCTAATTATGCTCATTTTCTTTATTCATTACAGAGTGTTTGGGTTCTAAGTATATATTGCATTAATCATTAAAAAAATCAAGTTTTTCCTACAAAATGGTAATATGCACAGGCCTTCAGGCAATAAGACTTTGGTCCAAAGTGTTTTATATTTACACAGGAAAAATATTGCACAAGTACATTCATTTTCCACACTTTTTTTTGCCAGTGTTTGGCTTTAGGAGGAATTCCTACAAGTGAAACAGTGTTTAAGATGTCCTGTAGAGTAAGATTGATTATGTACCTTCCTCAACTTTATGCCTATGTATCAGTGAAAAACTATCTTCCCTGAAATAAAAGACACTTTCAGCCCTCCTCTGCTATTAATCCTTAAACCTATGCTGCTTTCCTCTTGCATTTGAAATTTGAAAGAAGTAGTCTAAGGGAATTAGACACACATCATCTGTTAATTCCAGTGACAGACATTTATCTAAATTCCTTAGGCAATTTTATTTTATTTTTTAAATTACTCTAGGCTTCTTTTTTATCTTCCCACTTTCCCCTCATAATTGCATTGGTTAAGCACTGCCTGTTTTAAAGTGTTACCTCTTTCTTACTGAAGATTTTGTCAGTTTTATACCAGGGGAACCAGAAGAGCAGAAAAGCCAGAAGAGTCATACAAGTATATGAAACATATATATATATACATACACATACACACACACACACACTATTATTATTATTTTTACAGATGAGACTATCTTTGGAAGTATTTAAGCATGCCTGGTGTACCAGTTACTTCATATATTCTAGTATTCTTCTAGTGTTATAATAATGCTGCTTAGAAAAAGAAACTACACCACTGGAATTGCTGTTATTATTAATTGAAACATTACCTATTTTAACAAGGCTTGCTCTACTCCTCTTTTTGCTTTATCATAAAGTACTTCTTTAAAGATTAAAACAAAATAACTTCCTATCCATTATACAATTACAATTTCTTGTAAGAACTCAAAAAATGAAAATCTCCCTTAGGAATAACCTCTTATTTTAAGAGCCTGCTATCTTTTATTTCAGTCATTTTCTATCCAGAAGATTGTAGCAGTGGAAAAGAGAGGTCAAAAGGTGGAAACATCAATGCTTATGTAATCCCCAAAGAGGATTACTCCCCTCACAAAAATGGCTGGTATGACACATGAAATTAAGGATATTCATTTTGTGTCTGCACATCATTTGTAATGGAATTGGCAAATCTTTAGAGAAATAGAGCAACAAGAGAATAACAGAGCTTTTTCCCATAGTATCAGCATAGATGGTATTAAAGTTCAAATCAGTTTTTCTAACACATCACTTGCCAAAGAGCTCTGTGGAGCTCTTTTTTTGTCTCTGGTCCACTGTATATATCTGCCAATTAAAGGATGACAGATACAGACTTATTAGAAATAGAGTGCACTGCTTCAATTTTTGCACTCCTTTTAGTCCTGGCAAATACACATACATTCCTCCCCCATTTGGACCAGGGATACACCCATCCCCAGATGAATAAGACATTTATTGTGTTTCTGTGCCAGGATTATGAAATCATTTGGTGTGTCTATGATATGAGAATAATATCGGTTTTCAGGCAAAGTTTTCACAGCACTTTGTAGGACAAAAATCACTGCACAGAGACTTTGTTGTCTGCTCCATAATGTCACTGAAAGCAATAGTCAAACTTATAAAAAAAAGTTTGGTGGAACACCACCAAAAATCACATTTCTTAGAATCTGCTGAAAGTGCTAACTCAACAGTCAATAAAATTCTATGGAAAAAAAAAGTCACTCATTGGCTTCAGGGCTAGTATTTCAAAATTAATTCTTTCTGAAACTGGTACTTAAATACATGAATGATGAAAATGAAACAGGATTCCTTCTGAGACCTAGCTTTGATAACTGCAGACCCCCATACATGTGAGTTTTCATAGTAAATGTGAAAAATTCCCACAGAAAGTAAAGTCAATACATTACTTTTATTCAACAGGATTAGATAGCACTTTCACCCAATCAGAACAGTTCACTGCCAGAAAAGGGATGAAGAAATTGCCATAAAAGTAAATCAGGCTCACCAACTCTCACATTTTAGTGATTTATTCTAAACCCAGGAATATTCTTAAAATCTAATAAATGAATAATTTTTTTCTCAATATACTGTAAATAATTGGAAAGGGAAAGCTTGATCTTTTGACTGTTCCAAGCTGGGATTAGCTGGAATATGCCATATTGACTGAGCAGTTCCTTGCTCATTGTACACATTTAATCATTATTGATATATTTTAATCATTTTGATTTTTTTTTTTTTTAAATAGACAGCAAGATTACTTGTGTTGGTGTTACTTGGTTTATATTTTACTGTGCTCTTGTCTAGTTCCTCCTAAGAGACAAAATGTAAACCAGTTTCTGCAGTGACAATGCAAAATGGTTTCATTTTACTGTCACGGGTGATATTTTGACTCATATCCATAGCTACATGTCCACAGATTCATAAAGATGCTGCTTCCTGTCATTTGGATATCGGTTTTCTACATTCATTTTTCACACTTGACCAACGTGATTTTCACTGCTGTATGACAACTTTTCCCATGATTATCAATTCAGAGGACTTAAAACAGAATCAGAAACCTTACTACAGATAGTTCTGTGAAAATAGAGAGGTGTTCCACTAGAAGGAGGATTTAGACACACTTGTAACAACAATTTGATGTCATCTATGGGGAGTTCTCAATGAAACAAGACAGACATACCAAGTCAGTATTCTTACCTTCCAACTCCCAGCAGCCAAATTCTGCAGTGCCCCTGCTGCCCCCTCCAGCGTGTCTGGATTTGAGCACTCAGAAAGAAGTGTGAGGTAGGGTTTGACTATTGAAGGGTGCCACAGCATCTGGATTCCTTTGGGTGGTTCTGCACAGTCTGGGAGAGGACCTACTCCATCCCACTGTTGGAAAACACAAGACAGACTGTCAGCAAGGATCAGTGAAATACTGAGAGTTGTCTCAGCTGAAGCTATCACACCTACGTGTGCGTGTAGGAAAGCAGTCACTCTTCACTATAGCATATCACCTGATCTTCTTTATGGAGAAACCAAATTTCATCAAATTTCCTACACAACATCTAGGTGAACGAAAACCTTCACTGCATGTACTCCTTTGGTTAGGAACAGAAACCCATTGAATAAAAATATACGTTCAGAGTTAAAACTAGAACTTGCACAGGAATAGATCTGATCAGTTCTCTGCAATTTTTCTTTTTATGAGAAGGAAAAGTCAACAAGAAACACCACTATGTAAACCTAAATCATTCAATGACATCAGCATTCAATCCCTTAACAAGTCCTAGAGCACAACTGCAGTGCACATCATCCCAGCCATACAACTTCTGACCTCTCACTGCAGGCATCCTCTAGGCAGCCAGCCCACTGCCGACAACCTTCACATTCAGATTCTGATCTGTTCGGTAGAATCACTTCTCACATACCTCACTCTTCCCACCAAACACATTGTCTTGCCATGGAAATAACTAGAGTGATCCAAAATAGGCAGTAACAAGGCCTGGACAACAGGGTGAATATTACATAAAAAGCCACACCTATTGATAACACAAACTTTATTCCACAAGAACAGTGATTTATCTTTCTCCTGAAATGCACAGAACTTCCATATAGGCATGAAACATCTTAAAAGATGGAAATTCAAAGACCACTCTTACTTTTGAAAAACAAAATTAATTTCTGTAATGCATTTTTAATGATATTTTAAATATGTGATTTTTATCTGCACATGCAGTAAATGTGTATTGTGCTTTGCCCTACTTTGTACAGATCAAGGGATTTAAAAAACTCACAGCCTTAATACCCTTGCTAAAACCAGTCCTTGAATCTTCAGCACAATCTTTTTTCAAAACCTCTGGTATCTACAGATTTCATGATATGGCACATAACAGACTTTTAAATACCTTGAGTTAGAATTTACTGTGATTACGCAGATATGTATTGTAACATTAAATATCTACTAGACATGCAAAGATAGCACACAGCAAATTAATTCCTTGTTTAGACCTGTAACTACTAATTTTCCTGGATGATTTAATCAGTTATGACTCAAAGCAACAGCAATACTTACATCAGGAAAGAAACATTCTCTCTCATTTTCAGGACATAACTATAATTTTATTTAAGATAACTTTAGAAATCTACTTACAACCTAAAGGACAGTGAAGCTTTATCCAATACCCACTACAACATCTTAATCAACTGTACCAAAGTTTTGATAGATTATTACCACTGAGAATCAGAAGTACTTTTTTTTTTTTTAAATTGAAGGAGAACAAACACCAAAAAGGAAAGGTAGCGGGATCATCTCATTGTGGCCTTCCAGTACTTGAAGGGAGCATATAAACAAGAGGGGAAAAAACTGTTTACAGGAGTTGATAGCAATAGGACAAGGGGTAATGGTTATGAATTAAGACAGGGGAGGTTTAGGTTAAATATTAGGGTGGTGACACACTGGAACAGGTTGCCCAAGGAGGTCGTGGATGCCCCAGCCCTGGAGGCATTCAGGGCCAGACTGGATGTGGCTCTGGGCAGCCTGGTCTGGTGGTTGGTGATGCTGCACATAGCAGGGGGGTTGAAACTAGATGATCTTTAAGGTCTTTTTTCAGTCCAGGCTGTACTATGGGCTGCATTAGGCAGAGCTTTGCCAGCAGCTCAGGAGAGGTGATTATGTCCCTACTCACTGATGAGACCACGTATGAAATGCTGGATCCAGGCCTGGACTTATCACTACTGGGACATGCACATACTGGAATAAGTCCAGAAAAGAATGATAAAGATGATAAAGGGGCTGAAGCACCTCTCCTAAGAGGAGCGGATGAGAGAGATGGGACTGTTCAGAGCAGAGATGTCACGGGGTGGACCTCATCCATGTGTGTAAATACCTAATGGAAGGATATAAAACAGACACAACCAGAATCATCTTGATATTAATGAGTAACAGGACAAAAGGCCATGAGCAAATCCTGAAATACACAAAATTCCACTTAAACTTGAGATAAATCTGTTTTTTCTTTTTTAACCACGAGGATGGTCAAACACAGGAACAAGTTACCCAGAAAGGTTCCATAGTCTTCATCCTTATAAGTATTCACATTCAACTGGAAGAAGTTGCTTAGATATAAAATTTCCTGCAGTGGACAGACGTTACCACAGTTTAAAAGAACTGGTAGAGCAACATCACAGAAACAAGATGAAAATTGCCTTTTAAAGAAAAAAAATCCCTTTAAAAGATGCTGTTACAGGGCTTTGATTATTTTTTTTCTTAAATATATTTCTGCCTTTAGACCACTACATTGATTTCACTGCATGTGACTCAGTTCTCTTTTTTTCTCTCCATATAAATCACCACCCTTGCCAGAAGTGTCCTTTCACCTGCCCATGAAAAATACATTACAATCTGGTTCTTATTTTAACTCTTGGAATTTATTCAATTGCACTATCATAATTTTTTGGAAAACAAGTAGAAAATCTGCCTTACAGGTCAAATCCAACTTCACACCACATTTGGGCCTTTTACCTCAGTAAGTCCCTTTATGATCAACTTGTGATGTCCAAGGACACAAGTCCAGATCTTTATTCCTCTAATTCTGATTTGCATGTGTCATGGAAGCATTACACAATTGAACAATGTTTGCAGAGTGTATTCGTTACACTATTTCAGGAACAATATACTTATATATCAAATGCATCAGATCTATCCAATATATTTTTTGTGCACAAGAGAATATAACTTTTTTAAAAACCTCAAATACTAACAGTCACATAATCCCACGGACTGCTGAAAATATAGAGAAAATCAGCTGATATAAAACGAGCTGTACTGGTACATGTAGATCACCAGCAATCATAATTGCACAGAAATTAATATTTAATGTGGCTTTGCCATTCTGCCCAGTAATGACAAAACACTTCTAAAAATGTGTGACAAATTATCGCCTTTGCCTGTCATTCTTGCTGCTGTCTTTTAGCACATACTATCTTAATTTATCACTGACTAAGGGAGTTGTCTCCTGTCTGTGGAAAACCTTTTTCTCAACATCACAATGCTTCAGAGTCACGGTGAGGGTTGAAAGGTTTGGTACCACATGTGCAGCAAGGAAGCAGTAAACACAGTGATGCTGCATAAGCCTCTTGTACTACTCTTCAGAATAGAAGCTTGTGACCAGAGCAGCTGCATGGCATGCTGAAATGCAAGCCATGCATGGCAAATGTGCTGGGCCTGTGGCAGCTTTAAGGTTACGCAAAAAGGTGCTCCTGTAGCCAGTTCCTGGTCCTTCCTGGGACGCAGAGGGTACAAACAACTATGACTTCTCATGCACTTCCTATCTCCTCGCCTTAGCTCCTTCCTCCTGCACAGGTGATCTCAGCTGAATTCTCAATGAAGGGCTTTTTTTTTTTTTTTTTGCTTTTGTCTCCTTCCTTGCAGAAGAGACTAGTGCTTGCAGCCTTACAGCCCAACTGCTGCATGTTATGCAGAGCTAATACAGGTCAGAAACAAAGCCACTGCAAAGACTTTCCCGATCCTCACCCATTTATTCTGTATTCCATAAATAAAAACATCAAATGCCTGAACCAAAACAAGGTGATTTCCTCCAAATGGTATTACAATACATTTTCTCAAACGATGGCTAAGACATGGCAGCTGCTTTGTAGCTCACTTTGCTCAGTATTAATGAGCTGAGGCACAACTCTGCCCAGTGAATTACTTGAACAGTTACTGTGTTGTTGCAGACCATCAGGAATGATCAATAAGGTCTATTTGAGATAGGCTGTGGATGTGGTATGAACCTCTGAAAAAAGAGAACAACTGTACACAATTACTCTCCCAAGCTTATTCTAAGGAGGAAGCAAGTCATAAACAAGTATTCCTTGCACGCTTCCCTGCTTCAGCTGAAATTGCCCACATATATTATGACTGAAGCTGACAAACTGTTATGTGGGTGAGATACAAATCTCTCATTTCCTGAAAATGTTGCAAAGAAAGGATGAAAGTAAAAAAAAAATAAAAAATAAAAAACTGAATACGAAGATCTTTAAGAACAACATACTTAGGAAAGTAAGAGTACTCTAAAAAAGTTTTCAAAGTTTTCATATTGCTAAGGAACTTGGAGAGAAGAAAAAAAAATCACTTACTGAGGTGTTCCTCAACACCCTGCAACAGATGATCACCTTCTTTCTCATTTTAATAAAAGAAAATCCACATTTACAGTGAAATTGTACTGAATACCAGGAAAGGGTTCAACTCAGTTGATGCAGTTACAATCCTTGGCATCTAACTACTTCTTCTCTTCACTGGTCTCCATAGATACTAGTGGACTTTGCACTATATTTCACAAATTGACAAATCCAAAAATCACTTTTAAAGTCCCTGTAGTTTTGAGTTTGAAAACAATTTGGTCATACATGATATTGAGTGATCCCTGTGGTTTTACGTGCACGCAAAGAATTTAGAAACTGAAGTTCTGTAAGGGACTGTTCAAAATAGTAGATTTCTTGCTAAACAGCACCTGGCATAACTACTTCATGAAAGACAAGGAAGTAACAAGTGAAAATACATTTCTCAAGCACAATATACCAGCAATACAGGTTTTCATCCCCAAAATTGGCTTAAGTTATTAGTGAAAACCCTGAACTCCTGCCTATTTTCTGTTTCTGTGCTTTATAATCTGGTATTCACCAGTACAGTATTGAAACATGCTTGGCAGAACAGTGGCCTTGTCATATGAAAAGGCATTATTTCTGATTTATTCTTTATTCTTTTTGAAATATTATCATCTTAAACCTGAAATTTCACCTGGCTTCTTCAATCAGCAAAGATACCTTGCAATAGAAAGTTAAATGGCAACTTTACTGCTATAGAAGGATTTACAGCCCATTTACCTAGCATACTAAAGATGTGTGCCAGTCAATTCATAATGCTATATAACTTGAAGTGTTGCTGTTATATCTTCAGGCTCCTGACAGAAGGTGAAAAAGAAGGGCAGGCTCATTTCACAAGTGCCACTTCCAATCAAAAGTCAGCTCTGGGGCTAGATTCTGGGCTGACAAGAGTGCTCACAGATGAGGAATTTGAGAAGAGCGTGAAGCCAAGAGGTAAACCTGTTTCTTCTTTGTGAGGAGAGGAAAAGAAATGAAACAGTGACACATGTGCACATAATGGGCTGCATAACAAGAACTAAAATAAGGATTAATGACAACTCCCTGGCTTTTTTACTGAAATTGGATAACATACCCAATTTTCTTAACTGCTTTCTGTCATAATTCTTGTTTCTCACACAGCTTAAAGAACAAGCCTCTTGGCAACAGTGAGAATACTAAAAGCAGTAACAAAGCTTCCAGAGGTAGAGAAATTCTGTTTAGAAAGTGGCTGGACATGAGACAGAGACATTGATGTGTCTACTATGCTCAGGTCTGGGAGGCAGCCCTCTGCAGCTGGGGAGCTTTGTGGGGTGAGAAATCAGTTAACAGCTGACCACAAGGAGAACTGAACATACAATTGTGGCAAACAAACTGCAGCTCTCAGTAGTTCAGTCAGAAATACAGACAAGTGCATCTCACAACTCCTGAAGCCTCCACTGAAGTTTTGCTTCTATTTTCTATTTGATACTATGTTGTGCATGGCTTTTAGTGCAAGTATTTAGAAGGTCTGAGTTTTTTCTGGAGTTAAACTTCCATAACAAAGTGACATAAGTTAGAGAAATAACAGTAATTGTCTCCTATACTATGAAACAAAGAAATTAACTTTTCTTTCTTTACAAGTAGAGAAGTTGAGAAGCAACCTCATCATTAAAAGAGGTTTCCCCTTGTTTTATGGTTTAAGAAACAAAGCTCCCTACCTGTGCATAGGATTCCTTTATCTTAAAATAGAAAACTAGAACTTCAACCACATGCTACATATAAAATTGGAAGTTTGTTATTATTGCCCAATTTCAGTAATTCCACTACTAGAACTTCTTAGATAATTTGTGTACTTCAACTTAAAAAAAATTAATGATTATCCTACGTAAGCCTACACTGGCCACTTCAGAGGGAATTTGTGAAAATATACCCTTGAGAAAGTAACTAAAAACCAAAGATATGTACTGTTATAGGAAAATCCCACAATTACATTCATGACAATCTGAACATTTTTCCCCACGTTGTCAAGTGGGCTTAATCTTCCTAAAAGAGACAGTTTCATTACACAAACTCCATGGTGCTGCCAGAAAAGAAAGATACCTATACCAACATCAGCACATGTTCTCTGGAGACATAAAACGTAGCAGGCTGCAGAACTGGACACGATTTCCCTGTACTGCAGCATCACGATGCTTAGGGCCATCCCTGGAGGTGTTTAAAGCCAAGCTAGATGTGGCCTTGGGCAATCTAATCAAGTACTTGATCTAGTGGCTGGTAATCCTGACTGTGGCAGGGGGGTTGGAACTTGATGATCCTCAGGGTCCCTTCCAACTCAAGCCATTCTGTGATTTTATGATGCAATGTGCCTATGTTCTGCACTTCTTCTAACATGACTGGCTTAAGTCTGAAGAATACAAAAGGAAGCACAAATACAAAAAAACCCACTGAGCTCTTTTTTTGTATCTGTAAATAACCAATACTATGGAGCTTTAAAAGAAAAGATACTCTATGTACGTGATGAACATCTCAGGCAACAAAAAATGCACTCCTAGCCTATACAACTTACTAAAATTCATCTGACGCTCTATCTAGAAGCATCTGGGTAAGTAATTATTTTTCTGTCTTTTTCCCAGATTTCTTCCCAAGGATTTCAACCTCAGTGTCATGCTTTAAGTGTTTCAGGTATTTTTAATTATCATATCCTATGAAGACTCCACATGTATGTATTGTTTATTTACAGGAAAAACAGTGTCCATTATCAGCATGCTCTTCAGAACTATATTATGACATATTTAAGAGGATAAAGGCTTCTCTACTGAGGCACTTAAAGAAATGAGCACTCTAAATACAGCATCCCAAGAAGAGCAGGGTATCTGTGCTGATGGATAGAATGAGCAGAAGGTAACAGCTTAGGCATTGCAATTGAAAAGAGATTATAAAAAGCATTACCTGGAAAAAATTAAGTCTTGCAAAAAAACCTGTGAGATTATTGCAAAAGAATATGTACATGTGTAAAGCACAGTGCATCAGTCAGCACGCTGGGTGACAACGTATCATCAAAGAACACTTTAAAAACATTCTCCTGGAAGCTGCAGAAAGAGCAAGTAAGTTCGATTTGGATGGGGTGAATTCTGCCTATGCTGAGGAACACAAAACAATCCAGTTGTACAAGGTTCTTGCAAGGCAAAAATAACCTCTACAATACATAGGAATATCTCTTTCTCCTTACACACACAAACCCAGGAAATGCAGTCATCCAGGCTGTGACACAGCATAGAAGAAAACAACCTAGATTTCTGTTTAGTCTTAATTTTCAGTAGTAAGGAATGTATCTGGGTCCTGAAAAACTGTTCAGATGAAAAGGAGATGAAAGAAAAAAAAAATAATAGAAATATTATTCTAATGTTTCTAAAGTAAAGTAGTCCTGAGCAACACAAAGTTAATTTTGGAAAGTGTGAATTAATTTTCTTACTGCAGGAAAGCCTAGTGAATGTAAACCTGAAAAGACGTGCACAACTTTATTATTTCTATTATTTTAATATACTAAACCATTCAATTTGACAAACACGAGCAGATCTGGAGATGCTTCTTCCATGCTGCATACTGATAATGAATGATCAAAGAAACAGGCAAAGTATATCTACTGGAAGGCAGAAGCCTGTATATTGTAAAGGAAATTAACCAAAAGGCCTAGAGGAGAAGGAAGATAAGGAATTCTAAGTTCTAAGGAATCTTTAAAAAAGAATGATGTCTAATAGGAATGATGAAACAAAAGTAGCCCAAGATCCAGAAGTTATAAAAAGAACAGAGAAGATGTAAAAGATGAGAAAGAGGTAGAGAGAAAATTTTCCTAGAGCATCGAGAAGGAAAGGGCAGTTACAGAAGAATCCATTAATATCCAGACATGATATTTTTGTTTAGGCTCTTTTGACAACCACAAGCACAGTGTGAGAACTGTTAATGTAGGAAAAGGGACAATGACTGTTTCATGGGAAAAGGGGAAGTGGCCATAAACTGGAGCATAGGAAGTTTTGCACCAATATGCAAAAGAACTTCTTCATGGTGAGGGTGATGGAGCACTGGAACAGGCTGCTCAGGGAGGTCATGGAGTCTCCTTCTATGGAAATACGCAAGATCCACCTGGATGCCTACTTGTGCAGCCTGCTGTAGGAGGTCTGCTTTGGCAGGCGAAAGTGGACTCAACCTCTGGAGGTCCCTTCCAACTCCTACAATTCTGTAATAGCTTGCTTTACCACTTTCTAACCCCACTGTAGCCTAACACTGGAATCCCAACAAAAAGTCATAATAAATACAAGCTATCTGATGACTACAGTGTTCAACAACAAGAGCAGGTGAAGTTAAAAGTCTTACCAGTCACACGAGCTTACTAGTCACAAGAAATTGAACCTTAGCTTATGTTACTTTAACTTTTCCATATTAATAGATGCTGCCTTTATGAACAGAATATTTTCACTAATAGTTTATATCATTTACACAAATACCTTGTCTGCCTAATTGCTTACTCAAATGAATATAGCCTTTAAGTAGTCTCAAAGAGGAATACATAGTAATGGAAAGAACTACATCTGTTAAAAGACGTATCCGTAGCTGGAAGAAGTTCTTAAGCCAGTAAGTATTCTCAATGCTACTTTGGGTGTTTACTAGTACAACATGGTCTGTAATATTGTTACCAGCATTCCTAAGCTTTTCAGTCAGAAAGAGAAAGTAATGAAATAAACCCAATTTTAACATAAATGCACTGTAACGTGATGGAAAGCACAGCAATAACAGCAGAGTAGCAAGGTCCCAGGCTACAGCAAGCAAGGACTTGCTCAAATGCAACAGCCACAAACACAGAAATAAAGGAAAGAAGCTGCTTACCTTCAGACGGAGTCAGGTAGGCAGGGATCTCCAGCAAGAAATGCTTACCTACACTGCCAACCCTTAAATGAGGTCTGGGAAGGGGTGGATCCTAGGTCCACCCCTTCTGGTCACTCAGGTGCATTGCATGCAGCTGAGTTCCCCTGGGTTGGCCCTGCCTTCCCACCAGGTGCTCAGTCACTGGGTCAAGCTGTGACTTAGCATTTCTGCTACATGAATCTAAAACAAAAGCCCCTCAGGTAACTTAAGAAATTATCAGGACTGTAATTTCCTATCTTTGGAAACAACATTAATTACACAAAAACATGTGTGTTTTCTTCACATTCACTCACATAGCTTAATTTAGTTCTATACAGTTTTCCTTAAAATGCAGAAGCAGAGTATGAAACTAATTCTGAAACAAATACACGTATATAAATTGGTCAAGCACTGGAACAAGATACCCAGGGAAGTGGTGAAGTCCCCACCCTTAGAGATGTTCATGAGATGTGTGGATATGGCACTAGGGGACATGGTTTGGTGATGAGTCTCAGAAAGCAACAGTTATATACATCATGTTCCATGTGCTTAATGTGCATTAATTATGTCTCACGATACAATAATTAATGTTCATGATGGGCACTCCAATTACTTGGAATACAACTGCAAGTGTCTTTTATTACCTGATCTTGTGATTTCTTTTTCTTCTTCTTCTTCCCCCAGCATCCTGAACTCTCTGCATCTTTTCCATTGGCATCACCACAGAGTAATCCATCAAGTTCATCTGTCCCCATCTGCTGTCCCTGAGATGTTTCTGCAGCTAGCCTGTATGAGAGGTTCCTCAAAATGCACACACAGTTTTCAACGGTCTGAAAAGTGTAAAAAACAACAACAACAACAAAAAAAACCCAAACAAACAACAAACAAAAGAAAAACAGAAGTTAAAATACTTCTCTTGCTCATTCTGTATACAAAGCAGATGCAGTATAATTGATCTTTCCAATACATTTTCCCAGTACAATACTTATCTGCTCGTTTCTGAGTACTCCCTTGGTAACCACTGCTTAAGAGATTTAGAAAATCTGGCAAGGTCTCACATACTCTTTTATGGGAAAAAAAAACCACAACAACAAAACAACAAAACAAAAACAAACAAAAAAAACCAATCTGGGCAGTATTTTTCCATGAGATTTTTTATTGTCATTCTGAACTTGAAAATTATATGAAAGTGGCAATGGTTTTGTATGTTTGTTGTTTTTAAACTAGAAATAACACTTATTTCTGCCATCATATCTATGGTAATTGTCAGAAAAAAACAGCTTCCAAGTTCAGTTTCAGAAGTATTTGTAGCATGAACAGATTATGTTTCTGGAGGCTAAAAAGCAAGACTATGAATTTCAGTGGTCTTGATATTTTTACTGCTTTTAGCTAGGCTGCAAATAATTGGTGGACAGCTTTTCCCTCCTATGTATCTGTCCTCTAAATAGATTGGGCCTTCTGTAAAAGACGTTGCAGGGAATTCTGAAGCAGACTTAGACCTAGTGGAAGAAAAAGATGGCAGTGGTAATTCAGCATAATTTCTGCAAGTCTAAAAGAAGTTCAGTTTTAGACTTGTTTGAATCCTATTCATTTAGTTGGTTTGATTTAGCTTTGCTATCTACTACGAGAAGAATCTGCACTTAATTTTATGAAGGCATGATTAATAAAAAGTCATTATCTGTCTTTATCTATTTCAACTGCTCCTAATGCTCTATGGAGACAGAAGCAATAGTCACTACATTCCAGCTCTGTTGCTCCACTAACTCAGAACAGAGTGAGTATGAGGTTTCAGCTCTATCCTACTCTGCCATATTCAGGCAGGCAAGCAGATGGAGCTGCACTTACTTCCATGAATTGAATGAGCTTATGCCCTGTAATATTTGGCACAGTTTTTGAGACAGCAAAGTTCTAGAGAAGGTATTAAACATCTAGACAGGATTTTTTTTTTTTTTTTTAAGGACTGAAACTTCAAATTAAACTTGCACTGATTTGAAATCTCCAGCCAAATATACAAACACATACAGAAAAATATATAGAAAAATGCAAAAACTTCTAATGCATCTTTCCTACCTGAAAGCTATGACCTTGTAGTGACCACAATACTTTTTAAGTTTAATACCTTTAACTTATCTTTAATATTTACACATTTGAATTGTATTGGCTCGTGCTAATAACTACTTTTGTGCAACTGCAACTAGCTTAAGTTGCAGCTTTGTGTTGATTAATGTTTGACATTTTATTGCCCCTTTGTATGGATATCAATTTCCACACTTTAAATTCTCATTCTGTAAAAAAAACCCACAGTTTTAAGTGAGTCTACTACAAGGACAATGTTACCTTGCAGCAGAAAGTGATAATGCCTCAAATGCAACTGACACCTTTGCCATTTGGATGAACTCATACAAGACAAGAAGTAGGTTTTATTCTTTCTGATTTGTAGCTCTGAACTTTCAAGGGACCTCACTTTCCTCTTTCCTACAGATATTTCTAACATTTTATCATGAATGGCCACTAGATTAAAAAGTGATTTAGAGGCAGTTATTCAAATATTGGGTTTAATTAAAATCACTTTCAGCTTTGGGAAAAGTATGCAAGACCTATGGCTACAATATGGTGTTTTGCATTTAGCTGCACAAGTGCTTTATGCCATCATAGTTAAAATCCTGCTTGACAGGAGGTTAAAACTACTCAGGCAGGGAGAATAATTCTTCTCTCATGTCCTCATTTTTTCCCTCATATCGCAGCCTACAGATTTTACAAAGTCGTAACAGCTACAAATGAGAGCATAAATGGAATATTTTATATTAGTGATAAGAGGCAAAACAGAGAGCTTACTGTGCTCCTTATTTAATCCTTTTAATAGTATAACAATCTTGAAATCAGCCCAGTCATCTACAAAGAAAGAGCAGCAGCGAAGCTGTGAGAAAGGCAGCAATCTACTTCCTCCACCTCAATCTACCTCCTGGTCTGCTCCACTGAAGCTCCCTGTCTTCTCCTTTCTTGCAGCCAAACTGAATCAGGCAGGTTTGATACAATTCCTGATTCAGCTTTCCCAAAGCTAATGAAGCTAAAAACACCCCTGTGTTTCCGAGCTGCACTGTGGGAAGTGAGATGAAGGGGTGGGAGGCAGCTTGTGGCTGCTGGATTTGTTGTGGACCCTGATGCAAGCATGGTGAGTGCCTTGTGGGTTGGCCTCTTTTGGTTATTACTTCACTAAATGTTTATTAGTGGAAACGTGATCCTAGGCCTCTGAATTGTGGTAGGCTTTAGTTATTTTGCCACTGAACCTGCACTGCATGGTATAAACCTTTCATTATTCCTCCTTCCCTACCATGAAAGTATCAGCATTTTTCAGCTGTTTGGTTTAGTTCATGACCAGAAAATTCTGGAGATTTTCAATCTGCAAGCCATCAGAGGTCCAGACAACACCATGGAAGATCGTTCAGAAATCCATAGCCAGCTTTAAGATGGCGTTACGCTGAAGGCTTCCCTTATGGAATTTTTAAAGGTTGGCAAATTGACCAAGATTGTTGGAAGTGCTTTAGCAGAATACACTGAACACAGAAGGTAATTGATGCTAGCCTTTTTTTCTTCTTCTGTGGAATACTTAGATGTATTTGATTACTACAACTCTTCAGCTTGTAAGTCCTTGAATTCCTTTTAATTAAACAGTGCCGTCCACCTTTGAAGAGTCCTGTCTGTATCCTAGTACTTTCAGCGAAGTGATGCTGACATAAAAATACATCTTAATAGTTACTAAAAGCATTCATTGATCCTCCTCAAAGAAGATGTCACACTGCTAGCACTGTGAAACTGCTTATTAATTGCCCACTTGTTTTTTGTTTGTTTGTCTTGTAAGCCTACCACACTGTTCTGCCTCATACTGGGTACCAAAAATCAATTTTAAGGTAAACCTGGCAGAGTGGTGTAAGGAAGTTTACATGGAATACGACATATTTGCTCTTCTTAAAGTAGTTATTATATTTTCTCTGATAATAATCAAAGTGAGAGGAATGTATGCTTACCTGTACACATTACACAGCTAGACACAAACCCAATATTTAGCACACATAAACGTACAGTTCAAGAGAAGGAAAAGAAAATGATGCTTTAAACTACTATTTGATAAGGCATCACTTGGAACACATTTTTTTAAAAGCTACTGCTTTATAGTTCTGAGGTACGCTGAATATCTAGATTTCTTGCTCCCGAAAAGACAAAGATGACAAACCTTACTATCAATTTCACTGCTCCCCAGAGCAGACTGGATCACGTACAGCAATGCATCCGTCAGGCCATCACACTCCCTCATCCTTCTGCGGGCCTCCTCTCCAGCAGAGCTGACATTCCTGTAAGGCAACAGCAAAGGTTACCACCTGCACAGCTTCCGTGCCCACTGCCCCTCCTAAAACATTCTCACAATTAACATCAAGCTACAACATTTGCTTTTTTCTCCTTTCATCACTTCAGAGCTGTGAATAATGAAGACAGCTGTGAATGAGCTCTGGAAATGTAACACAGAGGGGAGCAAATGGAAAGCATCAGGTCCTCCACAAGAAAGGGTTGAGATGCCAAGCAGCATGCGCCTACCTGAGCTAAGACTCACAACCCACTATAATTTGGAGAAGACCTGATAATTTCTGTTGTTTTTCTTTTTTTTCTTTTTTTTTTTTTTTAAAGAATGGCTTTTATATTAATGAAAAAGTGTTTTTAAATGTATATAGGTGTGCATAAATAAAGCTTTGAAAAGTCTAGAAGTTTTGCCAAAAACATCTCTTGGAAGTTGAAGAGCCCAGTGGCTAGGGCTCTTAACATATAAGAAAAAATTATCAAAGCCTAACATAAAACACCTTGTTTCTCATTTTACACAAGTGCTTCCTTTTCTCCCTTTTAGAGAGAACACTGGTTCTGCAATCTTCTCTTTATATCATTATTTGCAAGTTATTTCAAATAGGGCCAGAGGGCTTTCTGAACATCTTTATAAAAATACAACTAAAATAAAATCTAATGAATAACGTGTCATGAAATTCAAAATACTCATATAAAAAGACAAATATGTATGATTGTGTATATATAAATAGGACCTGTGCTTGTTAGTGTCAAGAAAAAGTGAGAAAAACTGTATCCAGCAGCAGTTCTGATTTGGAAATGGGTGAATTGGCAATCTCCAATCTGGGGGCAGACGTCCCTCTGCTGAGGTGCTCATCTGTAGCTTCTCTCTCCTCACTTCCAAAGTTCATACAAAGGAAGAACAAAGAAGTGTTGACACCAGCCCTAACTGCCTAGTATGAACATCTGGAAATGGAAGAGAGGACACTAGGCATTTCATTTGGGAAGAGGGCAAGGCACTTTCTTCCTCTCATACCATGTTAAATTGTCTTGGTATTAAAAACACAAAGAAGATGCGAATCTTGGGAGAAGAGAATGACTTCTAGGAGGAAGGTGAGAGAACTTAAGGTCTCCTTTCAATTCTTTGTCTGTATAGTTCTTCCTGTTCTGCCTCCTTGACATCTAAAAGGAGCGTTTCCATTCCAACAAAGCACCAAAGATTTTTCTGGATCAAATACGTACACCATTTTCCAGCTATAATTGCATCCCCACGCTGCCCTATTTAGTCCTGCTCTCACATGCAAGCTGCCCCAATTAATTCAACACTGTTCCCTTCATGTATGCAGTCAGTCTAATGGAAAACATAAAGCCCAGGAACTGTAACCAGAACAAATGCCTTTAACTTCCTAGCTTACAAATTCCTGAGAGAATCCTCAGTTCTGCTCACACTGCACATCAGAAATGCCTCCTATTAAGTCATTGCTAGTTTTGAGTTGTTTCAAGATTTGTGTGGTTTTGCTTCTCTTCTAAAAGGAATGCTTTTTCTCTTTCCCTGCTGCTATAGGAGCTGCGGATGAGGAACCTTCTTCCAGTTTAGGGTGCCTTCTTCTATCATCCAGAAAGCATTAACTGGAAAAAATTTTCCATTGGATCCCTCTTTGATATGATGGAAATCCTCTGACTTCCCTTTGGGTGACAGAAATCAGAAGATAAAATTACAGAGCATGCCTTTCCCGTAGCACTAGAGACTCTGGCTTAGGTGTATTTTGAGTAGACTGTCCCCTTATTAAAGTCAGCAGCTTTGCCTGTACGTACAGCAAAAGCAGGAAAAGTAGAGCCAAGGATATGAATAGTAGAGATGGAGAGAGGGTTGTGAGGAGAAGGGAGGATTTATAGACTTATTTCACTGGAAACTCCTACCCTCTGGCAAGATAAGGAGAAACAGAAAGAAAGCTG
Organism: Meleagris gallopavo; assembly: GCF_905368555.1. NCBI lineage: Eukaryota > Metazoa > Chordata > Aves > Galliformes > Phasianidae > Meleagris > Meleagris gallopavo. Next base: position 24,171,065 of record NC_139406.1, on the reverse strand, counting down.
TATCCAGCCCTACAAGAATACTGCACAGATTATTAGCGGTGCCTTTCCTTGCAACACTACATATATATATAATAAAAAACCCTGAAATATTACTGGATTCCTTCAAACAGCAGTAGTATTTTGCATTACCATTGTCTGTCCATGTGTCTTCCATTTACAGTTATATACACTGAGTGCAAGCTTTCAAAACATACAGGCTTGTGCATCACAAGAAACAGAGAGGTATATTCTCCCTGATTTTTTCACAGAGGTGCTTTCTTCTTTTCTCTAACATGGACAAACATCACCACAGCCTAACTGGAAGCCTTTCAGCTCCTTCCCAAGCTCTCTAGAGACTCCTCCTCAACAAGATAGCAATGCAGACAACCTTATAGTCCCTCGGCACTGAGCTGTCTGTCTCATTCATTTCTAGCAAAGGAAAGAATATGGGGCCTTTATGCAGAAAGAAGACTAGGGGCACATCTTGCACAGAAAATGCATTTCTTCACTCTGTATGGAGGAGCTGCCGAGTTCAGTTCTTCAGCTTATCATCCTACAGTTGCTTCTGTAATCGAAAGGTGGATACATACACTGAACTCCCATAACTGCTATTCCTTTTCTTTTACAAGTCTCTATACAGATTAAGCACTGTCTCTTGAACATGGCTCGCAGCTATCGCAGCCCTCCCCAGATCTAGATTCCAGATTTGGATTTGGAATAGCTTAGAAAACAGGACAAATCCAACCTTCACATTAACATTTAGGCAGAAATAATTTTTTATTTAAAAATAAATGTATCATACTATCTAACTATTCCCATTTCAACTCTGTTAAAGGAAACACTCTCAACCCTGTAAGTCATTGCTGAGACCTTTCATAAAAGGGCTCTACACAATCACATTCAGGCTATGAAGTTCTGCAGAGGAGAATCAAGTCCCAGGTTACTCAAGCTGACAAGGAAAGCACTCTGCCATCTTAATTTTCTTATTTCTAGTCATTAACTCAAACAAGCTGTAGTTGGCAGTGACAGGGAGTAAGGCATGATTTGTCATTTGTAAATATACAGGTCACTGTGAAGCCATGTTATCCAGACATACAATGTACTGGTTTTCACGAAAAAAAAACCAAAACAACAACACCCTGTCAAGCTTGGCATGTACCTTAGTTTTTCAATATTTTTTGGCAGGATTTGAGGTGATAGAAGATAGGAGGCACTAAATAATTTCCGTCTTTCATATCATTTTTTATACAATGTCTTTATGATTATAACTCAGTCCACCTGACTTACCGAGGGAGGGGAGATGGAGATCTATGGAAAGATCATCTGTAAAGCCAATGTGCTGAGAGACATCCTCTGTGGATACGGGACATTACAATCTTTGACATTACACCCTGTGATAGTTCTACAGATCTCAAAGACAGCATCTACAGAGTGGATTGTTCTTCTTGAGCATCCTCGGATCACAGCAAGTAGTTAGACCTTTTCTGTACCGGCAACAATTCTGCAAGTTGCAGATCTAACTGCAGCCATGTAGAATAAAAACTGAGAACAAATTATGCGTATTTAGCAAAGATGAAATTGAGAGTGGTCCTCCTCACAACCCCTTGATATAGACAAAGCATGTTTGAGTATATGTAATTTTCTTTTCTTAATTTGGTGTGATGTGACATAAGAAAGGACACACGAAGGTCAATATTCTAAACTAATGAACTCAGAAGTTACTTTTGTTATGAATAAAAAGTATAGTTTCATTTCAAAAAGTTTTGAGTAAGAAGAGTAATTGTCACAGCCTCAATCTTTCCATCTTTCTACTTGACATAATAGCCACAAAAAAATGGAGAGTTTCCCAGAAAGTAGTAAAAGTTTATATGAACCAAGAACTCAAAGAATGTCATTACTGTTGTTGAAACCAAGGTTATGTTTCACTGAAGATAGCTAGCAAGGGAAAACCCCTCAGGAGAATAATGTATAATGAAGTTGCAACTGAGTGGAAAAAAAACGTCCAGTAATCATTTTGAGTGAGGAAGCAGGCAGATTTTGCTATTAAGCACATACTCATTCAGCTACTAGAAAGCCCCATATTCGAACATGCAAAATAACTCCTTCCCTACATGCACACTTTTGTTATCAGCATTGTACCCAGAAGAGCCTTTTCAGCCAGCCCTGACCCTTCTACATGTTACACTGAATGTCTAACCTACTCAGCTATAAACATGCACTAAGTGCATAACTTTTATCAATGCTGCTGCACTCCAGAAAGAGCTTTAGTCCTGAGAGCCATCATGCAGTGGACATCAAGGATGTCAGGTCTGGATGAAACTATCCCTATAAGGTGCTCTGTATGAACTTTGCACACTACATAGGGACCTGCTCTGAGATGAAGCTAGAAACAAGGACTGCCTTAACTGCCTCCAAGTACTGAAATTTGCCCTGATAACACGCTATGTGTCACCTGTCTCAGAAATCTGAATAGCAGCAGAATGAGAGAAAGGCTGAGTAGGGTGACCAGGGGGATTGGAAGTGCCTATGAAAGAAGTTGATAGATTCTGAGAATAGTTCTCCTGAAGCACAAAATGATGACTCACAGATGCAGTCAGCACTGATGAAACATGTTCTTAACTTCCTGCTCATAGTTTCAACTTGGATAGCCCTTTGGAGCATGCAGAGATCCCAGAAGGTAGACTATATTTTGTGATGGACCTCCTAGTGATCACTGCTTTCCACCAAACACAGGTGATCTGGGACTTACGTTGCATTACCCAGGGCTTTGCCTAGTGTCTCAGACTCACACAACTTACTGTGTGCTGTTGGCCACCAAGTCTTTGAACTGTGTGACAAGAAGGCATCTAAAGTCCATCCTCAAAGCATTTCTTTATGTAGATTTTACTCCTAGGCTCGGTTTGAAAAGAACGGTCCTACCAAATCATTTGGCAAGTTGTACCATCGCTACTGGGTATTTAAGGCATACCAGAACGTGACAGAGTCACTGACGTTAGGAGCCTGTTGGATAAGCACAGAGACACACCCATCTGCAGGTAAAAGATACAAGCTGCCTTGATCTATTCAGCCATATGACAGAAGAATAGAATGCAAGTTCTTTTGCTTTGGGATGAGATGGCTAATTGAAATGAGCCCTCATACCATGAAAACAACTATCAGTGATGTAGTGTGCCATGCCTGAGACAGGCTGCTGCTCAGAGAACGTCATGAACACAGACTCCAGTACAACCAAACAGTTGAGAGGAAATGCGACTATGTGTCAGGCTTTGCTCCTGCCTGCTGCTATTCCAATATGTAGGACATGAGGGAAGACCTGCCTCTAGAGCTATTGCTAAAGGTAAAAGAAAATGAAAGTGTATGTACAGTGTGACAGTGAATGTGTACAAATGAGCAGCAGAAGAGCAAAATAAACTTTTGTGCTCCAGCAATATATTAAAAGTACCATGCCATATGTTGCCAAATAAGACACTGGCTCCTACAATTGAATTTGAACATAAAAGCTTTGAGCATTAGAATCAAAGAATCACATAATCACTGAGATTGTAAAATATTTATGGAGATCATTTAGTCCTGTTGCCCTGCTAAAAAAAGCCAACTACAGCTACAGTGATTCAAGACTTCTTCCAGTTGAATGTGAATACTTCTAAGGATGAAGACTATGGAATCTCTCTGGGTAACTTGTTCCTGTGTTTGACCATCCTCATGGTTAAAAAAGAAAAAACAGATTTATCTCCAGTTTAAGTGGAATTTTGTGTATTTCAGGATTTGCTCATGGCCTTTTGTCCTTTTGTTACTCATTAATATCAAGATGATTCTGGTTGTGTCTGTTTTATATCCTTCCATTAGGTATTTACACACATGGATGAGGTCCACCCTGTGACATCTCTGCTCTGAACAGTCCCATCTCTCTCATCCGCTCCTCTTAGGAGAGGTGCTTCAGCCCCTTTATCATCTTTATCATTCTTTTTTGGACTTACTCCAGTATGTGCATGTCCCAGTAGTGATAAGTCCAGGCCTGGATCCAGCATTTCATACGTGGTCTCATCAGTGAGTAGGGACATAATCACCTCTCCTGAGCTGCTGGCAAAGCTCTGCCTAATGCAGCCCATAGTACAGCCTGGACTGAAAAAGACCTTAAAGATCATCTAGTTTCAACCTCCCTGCTATGTACAGCATCACCAACCACCAGACCAGGCTGCCCAGAGCCACATCCAGTCTGGCCCTGAATGCCTCCAGGGCTGGGGCATCCACGACCTCCTTGGGCAACCTGTTCCAGTGTGTCACCACCCTCTGTTTGAAAAGCTTCCTCCTAATATCTAACCTAGATCTCCCCTGTCAAAGTTTAAAACCATTCCCCCTTGTTCTTCATGTCTGCACTTTTCCATCTATAAGACGTCTTCTCTGAATGTCTTCTAGAGAAACCAAAGTTAAAAAGATACAGTCCTTTACCAAGGGCAATTCAAAATCAACAGTGCTGAATTCTGCTGACAGATCGAGGACTAGATAAGCATTTTCATGATTCACAGAAGAGAGCCAGCCTCCATGACACATCTAATCCATGCCAAAATCAATCCAGTCATGAAATCTAGTTTCTTGGAATGTGCAAAGTATTCATCTAAAAAAAAGCCCTCCCCAAATCAACACTACCACTTAGAAAAAAACAAACTTTCATACTGTCCTTATCTCCATGCTGCTCTTATAAGTTGCCTAATTTTATTTTGGTCTGATTGGTAAAGCATTTTCCTTCAGTGGCAAAGCCTTGTCTTGGTGGTAGCTGGGATCATCTGTCTGCAACGATTAGTTACGATTCTTTAAGTAGGTCTGCAATGTAGCATGTGACTTCATAAGAGCTACTATTTTTTTCTGCTTACTTCCAGCTGTTTCTATAAGCATTAAGGCTCTTTGCTGCAAAAGTCTAGTATTGTAACACTGAGAACAAAAAGAAGCAATCAATACTATGCACATTATCAGGAAAGTATCACAAACACAAGCAGTCCACTGAAAACTACGAATTTTCAATAATGTTTTATAATGGAGTAGACTGTGTTGCATTAGCGTATCTGTAAGTATGCAGTGCATCCTTCATACATGTATTAAACAGATTAAAAGGAGCTTCACTATTGTAACTTCTAGAGTCTAGAAGTCCAGACAAATTCTACCTTTTTAATCATGATTTGTACACTAAGATCTTTTAAAACCATCCCTTACTGATGAAAACCAGACTAGCTGACAAGAATAGCTGTTTCTCAGACATCATACAAATTTAAACAAGTTAATGAATTTAGAAATAAGAACACAAGATGGTTCATCTTCATTATTCCAAGTTTCTAATTGCTAAGCTTTTAGTGACTACAGCTTCTTGGAAGTAACAGTAAATGAAAGCATATTTTTCAGTGACTACTGCAAATCCTCCATACAATTTCATCAGATTTGAATGACAATCCAATGCATTGTCACTTAAAAAGAACAGGAAAATGCAGGACATCATAACACTGTACTAAACTCAACTATGACATGGGACAGTATCTCCACGAAAATTTCTTCTTGTTAAACGTTTTCAGTACCAGTGATAGCCTTCCTCATTTATAAGGTAGTTTACAGACTACTAATTATTTATCAATCCTGCCTGTGGGTAACAATAACACAGGTTGTGAGGCAAATTCTCTACTACTAATTAGCATCACTCAACTCCAATTAATGAGGCAAGAAAAGAATTTATATCAACAAAGAATTTGGCCCCAGATCTTTATCTCTTAGGTATTAGTTTCACTTTAAAAGCATACTTTGCAATTAGGCAAACATCTGAGAGTTTAATGTGGATACAGTCTGGGTTATTAACCTTTCTATCAAATGCTATGACAATGTGATTTAGCCTTGATTATTCAGCCATACCTTTCCTTTTCAAAACATCAGAGATATTAGCCTCCCAAATCAAGCATTCAACAAGTTCCCTTCATTACTGTACTTCTGCCTGCCTGTCCAATCCTCAGGCTAAATGTGCTCTTCTATGACCACTGAGAGTGATCTGTGAAGCATCTGACTTCTAGCATCAGTTTTTGCTATTTTGACATGTTTTTGAAGAGATAACAGGGAGGAAAAGAATTCACACCACTATCTTTAAAGAACTTCCTTAAAAAAAAAGAAATTACAACACTACAACACTTTCTGTAAGGATTCTGTAAGGATTCATAGCACAAAGAACCACATCTGAAAGAAATAAAACATGGTTCTAACTCCTCAACTCATGTTTTGTGTTTCCATTCGAAGTACAACTTCTATTTAAATACTGCAGACAGAATCATATTCAGCAAATATTTTAAATTATAGAATAAAAAAAAATCCCAACTGCAGCAAATTTCTGATTTTTCATTTCTTTGACGTGCATCTGGTTGCATAAGATTCATTCCACTTATTAACGCCTAGCTGTTTATCCACATACTATTGTTAATGTGCTACCTGCAGGAGGTGAAATTCAGCTTGACCACTGTGTTCACTCGGTTGGCAAGAGCTGAAATATAGCATCACTTACTGCCCTTGGGAAGAAGCTGCTGCAGACTCTGTAGGTCATAACTGGAGCAGCTTAAAGACACCAATGCAAAGATATTTTTCTCCATTTTGAACTGTAACATTTCAAACGTGACTCTTCCCTAGAATTTATTAAGAGGCTTTGAACAACAGCGGAGCTCTAAATGTGTCGCAGCCCTTTCGCACAGAAGTGTGGTGAGATGGGTGTGACCCTGGCTGGCACTTAAGCACTGCTTTGCCACTCGCTCACATTCAGATATGAGACTGGAAATGCATAAAGGCCACTGTAGCCAATCCACAAATGAAGAAAAGGGGACTTCTATTACCAGTAAAGTCTTTTCTGTTTCTTCTTTGTATGCACAATAAACTGGTCAGTCCCAACAATTTACAACTGCTGCCTTATCCTTATAACTTATAAAAAAACTTATAAAAGTTGTATAAATTAAAAAGAGAAGGAACCAGGTGTAATTCAGCCTTTACTTTTGCTCAGACATACGCTGTGTAGGGCCAGTTGCACTCTGCAAATCTTAGGATGCCATCGTTAGAACCCCTAATGACAGAGTCTGAACTGTTCACTGCCACCAGACCATGCCATAACCATGCCGTACAGCTTCTCATTTCAAACCATCTTGGTATCGCAGGTCTGGAAGGATGCAAATACAACATTTTGAAAAATGCTATAAATTACAGCAAACTATAATAAAATACAGACCCTAAGGTCGCACAAATAAATAAGATATACTAGGAGGAGTCAAGGGGCTGATTCACAATCCCACCCAGATTGATAGCATTTGTTTCACTTTTCAAAAGACTTTTGACCATATCTCTAACAAAAGGACTTCAATGAAACTAAGCAACCATAGGAAGATAATTAACAGATAATTGTTAAAAGATAGGAAATGATTGGTCAGTTTTCACAATGGAGGGTGGTCACCAGTGGAGTGATTTATTCATAAGCTATCAGGAACAGGAGATGAACAATGAAATGACAATTTGCTGAAAATAGTAAGTGATTATTCAGACTAATAAGACAAGTGATAACAGGGAAGTGCTGTAGAAAAGCTTTAAATTTAATGCAGATTAATGTAAAGTGATATATTCTAGAAAAAAAGATCTATAAATTCTTGTTCTACTTCCTGATTTTCCTTACAGTATGTTGGATGCACTGCTGATTGCTAAAACCTTGGGTTTATAACATAGATCCATGGAAAGATGGCAAAACACTCAGCAGCAGCCAAATGAGCAAACTGGACTGTGAGGCATATATGACAAGCTATGTAAACTATAGCAGTGAACAGTACTGAACTACTGTATGTAGCATCCTTATTACAGTAGGAACTCTGACCAACTCATATCAAAATAAGATTAAGAGAACTCAAAAAGATTCAGAGAAAGGCTACACACTGCCACACAAGAAAAACTTTAATAATCCAGAACCCATTGGTTTGAAAGAGTGACAGACAAAATGTGGAGAAGAATACAAGAAACATTTATGAATTTATTATGGTCACAGAAAAGGCAAAGTGAAATCAACTTTTCACTTCAGTTGGAAAATTGGGTGTTATCAGGTGGAAGCAGACAAGGCAGGTTTAAAACAAAGGGACATCCTTCCCAAAAACTAGCAGTAGCTGACAAAAAGTGTATTTGGGCTCAAAGAGAGTAAAGTTCATGGAAGATAATTCTACTAAGAGTTATTAAAACTTGTCTTTGGAGAGCAAAGAAACACGTAGGATAAGTGAACCTGAAATGGCACCAGCCTTATGAATCCAGAATTCTGGATTTAACCCTGAGAACTGCTTTGGGTTTCTTGCTTTTATGTACAAACAAAACACCAACACTCAGTTTCCCAGAGAGAACATGTAATCTCAACAGCCATCCAACAGCAGAAGAAAGGTGCTCAGTGTTTCAGGAATGGCTTCCAAATCAGTGCTCAGAGCTGATGGTCTAAGAGCCATACCTTTCCTAACTTATACACCTAGAAGGCACAGAAGAACACTTCTCCGCACAGCTGATCACAAAAGGTACTATAGCTGCACTGTTCCTTGCAGGTGAACTATCTGTTCCAGAATTAGGTCAGGCACTTCTGTCCTATACAATGCCTTGCTAGAACTTTTGCATGGATCCAAAGGCAATGGAACACATTAATGCTGTTAATGCAAGCACTGTTCCCTATGCCAACCTCCAGACAAATGCCTACATGGCTGGTGGAGGGTAGTTTGAAGTACTATTGGTGTAATCTCTTCCTCCTTGGCCATCCATTCTAGTCATTGTGAAACTCAAAATATTGTGACAGATGCTTCACTGTTGCAAAGCAGTCTCTCTTGTTTTTCATCTTCCTATACAGCTTGGTATTTTATTCAGAATAAAACACTGATCAGACACATATGGTTTTCAATTAACCTCGTTCTACCTATTATTTATCATATTATTTTCTTTAAATGCATGCAAATCGGCCTATTTTTGATATTCTTAATTGCCTTCCTCTACAATCATTGTTCAAACAGTTTCTAAAGTATTAAAATTCAGTTTATTTGTTCATCATTTCTACGCCTACTTTTCTCCTCCACTTCAAGTTGAAGACTGTATTTACCATTTTTAATCCTGTGGGAAATTCTATCTTGCATGATTTGCACTAGCAAAAATAATTCCATGACAAGAAGAATATTTCCTTTTTTATCTTTCATTGGCTGTATTATCAGGAAAATCTTGGCATCATGACTGCATTTATAACAGCTATGGCAAAAAAGCAGGCAAAATGCTTTGGAGTTCAGAATAAGCAAAAATATTCTTTCTGCAAAATATAATAATTTACGGTGTTTAAAAATACTGTTCTCACTGTGCTTATCAGCATTTTTGACATCACTTTGTAAAATCCTTTATGCAATGTTTCTTTGATATAATTTTAAATCTTTAATATCTGTACAAGAAAAAAATTGCTCTCCTTCCGTCAAAAATTTAACATTTACAACTGCTGGGAAAAAGGATTTTCTTTCCTGTCTTTCAACTTGAGAAAAGGAATTTAGCCAACTCCATATAACGTGAAATTCCTCACGATCTTCTGAAGTATTTGACATTGTCTTAGATTTAGAACAACTGGTGCTAACAAATGAAAACAAAAACTTTTGGGTTTGACAGCTTTTTCCCCTTGGCATAATCCCAGAGTGGCTCGTGATTTTCAGGGATATGCGTGAGCCTCTTCTCTGCACTCGCAGAAGTATTTGCAGTGAATGTTTTGATTATGATCAAAGTACGACTTCAGAAGCTAACATGGGATCAAAATGAATTCCTGACCTGCTGCCAGGTTTTACCCTGAATTGTTCAATGCCAGCATGCTACCATGTCCTAGCTACAGAATATATGTTTGTCTGCAGACTAATACGGAAAGGACCAGACTATCACATAAAAGTAAGCATGACACATTTCTCAACACAGAGGTTTGCTTAATAAATCTTACAAATAAAAACATTTGAGAACAAATATTCACAAGAAATGTTTTTTGGAATCAGAAAAAAAACGAAGAATAAAAGATTTGAGGTTGTTGGAAGTTGGGATTTCTTGGGAGTTTATTTATTAAACATATTTCTTAAAGTACTAGTTTGTTCATCTTTTCTTCCCTCTGTCAAGAAATTAGGAACCCATGAAGTGCTGAGAGTTTGTACTATCTGGAGTCATTACTTGATCCATTTGCATCAAACACTTAGAATATGATCTCAGTATGCAATTTAAGAGGTCTCTTCTGAAAGAACAAAGTTGTATCACCCATAGAAGCAAAAAATTGAAAGTGATTTGAAGACTACCATATGTATTTATATTCTCTCAATCACTTGTGTGTCTTGGATTCCAGTGAACTTCAACTGTTACCCATAGATCCTCTCTTAATTGTGTGCAATAAAAGAACCCATACTGTTTAAACTACTAAATTATAGATCTCTGTCTTGCTGATATTACTTAGGTTTCCTTTTTTGCTCACATGTACAAATGAAACACTGAAGAGTCAGTCAGCCTCCCAGACAAAATAGGCAATCTGAGCATCCAGTGAATAGCCTGCCAAGTGCAAAAACGTCCTTATGCCACATAGACCCACTGGCCAAATATTTCAAGGACCTCCAAATATTTCAGTCGCGCAAATTCAGCTTGCACAGTTAAGAGCCCTGTGCTACAACTATCAAATTCCTTCTAAAAGACAAGATAGTAAAAAGATGAAACTGCAATGATCTACAGATATGATTGAGAGTCTATGCAAATGTGAAAACTGCATCTTAAAGAAGAAAGAAAGAGAAGTACAGCTTGCTAATTACACATACATCAATGCAGAACAGTAAATGTTCGAGGGCAGGCTAATCAAAATCTTAGGGCCAGGATATCATGAGATGACTTCTCTTTCTGTCAGACTAGCATTCTATCCGGGCGATATTGCAGTTCCTATGTGACTTAGTACAGTGCAAATATAAACATAAATTTGCATTCCAGGTCCTATTTTGATATATGATACTATTCTTTATGTTCCAATGCTCACTTTTCAATATGCTATGCTCACTTTTAAATTAATACTGTTATCACTAAATCAAAACGACCAGTTTTGGATCAGGTATTACAACATATTATATATTCCTCTGGCAAACCACCACAGGGTCCTAAGATCAGTACGTCTGTGTGCATGAGTCTTTGAATTTGAAACATTTAAAAGCATTATTAATACATTTCTTATAAATCAAAATATTGGAAAGTGATACTGCTATTTTGCTTTGGCTTTAGAATCAAGTGAAAAAGGTAAAAACCAAGATCAGATCGTAAACAATGTGAATAGTTGTATTAAATGGAGTTACTCATTTGAAAATCCTATGAATGAAGATTAAGTTCACAAAAAAAAACATGACTTGCCATAAGCAATCCTATCAGCCTAGAGAAACAAATAAATAGGATCATGATTGCTTAAGTACGATGACTCACCCTAACCTATAAAGCAATCTCTCTGTTACATCTGAGTTTCAAGTGCCTCCCTGTATCTTCCTTACAGTCTTGAAAGAACATTATCAGTGCAGAGCCTTGAGAAGAAAGGATGGTAAATCAGCTTTGGTTGTTGACTAATCAGATAAGTGCAATTAATTACAACACCAGTCTGTTAATCAGATTATTAGGTTCATCTCTTCCTGATCAGCTACTTAGAAAATATAATACAGAAGATAAGAAGAAGTCACCAAGCAGAACACTCTTTAGAATATTAGAATATTGGAATGAAACAAATTAGGTTACAGCACAGCATAGAAAAGTAGAAGTTAAATATTTTCCATCTGTGTGTGATGCCCTCATTGAATTGATTGAGTATTTTCCCAAACCTGAGAGGGATCTTTCTGCCCTATCAAATCACACATTCTTATAATTTTATATAAGTCAAGACTAGTTACTAGTCATTAATTCTACCTTTTATCTCACTCTCATTATCCACTCGCTCTGTATTACCAGTATTTCCTTCGTAATACTCAGGCACCTTAAAATGTGTTTATTGCTTGCTCATATTATTTTTTTCTAGTCATATAACTCATTTTTATGACACTTCTCATGTGAAATTGCATTTTATTATTTCCAGAGCAATCTCTCCCCTCAATTTTATTCTTGTATTTTAACTCCATTAGAAACATCTATCTGGTATCTATGCTGTTTTCTGCTAATAACATCTCACAGTGTTATGATTTTTTTATCCTAAATATCTGTAAAAGAAGTCATTAAAATAAATTGCCTAATTGTAAAAAAATAAAATGTGATGCACAGTAAACCATAATTCTTATACTTGGGCTAAATTACGCCTTCAGCATAAGAAATAAATATGTATGTTCATGTCCTATTTTGATGACAGTTAACCTGAAATTGCCAGAGTGTGTATCCTACCTCAGATTATGTCACTTCATCATATCTCCAAACGGCTTTATGTGCATACTGAGAGATGATGAAAGAACTGACCCTCTAGCGTGCCCTTCAGCCTAATGAGTCATTGTGCATCACTGCTGCTCGAAATAACCTGTAAAAAAAGAAGGGAATCACTCTACCACAACCCTACTTACCCCATCTAGCCCATGCCATATAAAACAACGTACAAACATTCTTTACTACTAGCAGTGTTGTCACTGCTCTCTATTCTTTTGGCTTATACCCTAGGGATGATGTCTGACAACTCAGCTTTACCGCCAAAATGAACCTGTTACAAAATTCTACACTGCTATTTCTTGTGTCCAACTTCGTGCCCAACTGTTGTATGGCAGAAATCACTTGGGAGGGGGTTGACAGCAGAGATTTAATTTTTCCCTTTTCATTTTATCATACACCCTTGGTATCAATTCACCACTCTCTTTTAAACTGAACAGCAACTTCAAACTTGCCATCAATGTCTCAAGATGCTCACGCAAGAAACTCTTTGTTTTGGCATGAAATGTATTATTCTTGCCTTCATATATTCTATTCTCCCTTCTGCAAATGTATTCATGTAGCGCATATTCACTTAGCATGTTACCATGTCTACTGTGTCCTGATTCTTCCTATGTAAAAACTGAACCAGAACGCCTGCATGCAGTCAAAGGAAAGGATGAAAAAATTAAAAGAAGAACAAAACAATGGACTTTGCCAGAGCTCTGTGCAGTCTTACAGAGGAAAAGGCTTCTGCAGAATCATGTTCTTTTCCTTGTGATCACTTATGTGTCTCATATTTCCATCAACTGTCACCTCACACAGGGGCATTACTGTGCACTCTTTGGGCCAAGGAGCACAGTGCGCTTATCTTCTAAAATCTGATGATTAAACAAGAAAAACAATTGGAGGTGTGGAGGAGGGGGAATGATTACGCAAACTGAACCAGCAGACGAAGTTGACAGCTGTTTTCTAATAAAAAATTACTGTGGCAATGTTCAGCCTAAATCTCTCTGTAATGATTCCTACTATAAGGGATTTCTGTAGCTGTAGTTATTCTTTAGTTGACAGATAGATACACTGAGTGACAGACACTTGGCACCATTGGACTTGCTCCTGTGTGCCTTGCTTTTACAACACAACCCATGCACAAATCTCACCTCTGCTACAATGCTATGATTGTGGCTGTGTTATGTTTGGGAAGAGTTTAATCACTTGTATGCTTTCTGTGCCAGTCAGAGACCAAATTAGCAAAATGTTAATTACAGTTCATAGAGGTGACTGTTCTTTTATGAATAAACACTCACTCTAATTTTGTAATTATTATTTTAACATTCTCGTTTAATTGTCAGTTACCCAACAACACAGTTTCCTCCAGTATAGAGCAAACGCAATTCCCAGAATTACAGTAGAATTTCCTACATTGGGTACAAGAGAGAACAACTTATTTAATGCAACTTTATCAAGCTCAGCGCTTATCTGATTTACGTTGCCAAAGCTTTCTGGAATAAACATAGTAATTCAAGATACTGGTGGATTTTTTTTCTTTTTTTCCTCTTTTGTTTTCCTTCCTGAGCAGGTGGTTGTGATACATCAAGTCAATAGCTGCATGTATCAAGCATCACAATGTTCCGGTTCCCCGTGCTTGAATTATCTCTGTGTCCAGACCAGGAGGTACACAGACCTGTCTGATCGCAAACTATAAACTACCTGTCTGCTGGTGAAGCAAGAACAGGCACCCAAAAAGGTGGAATTATTAGTTATAATCAGTATTCTACATTTGTTGTCCTACTCTGGACACATAACAGGGCCTCGATGTCTTTCTTGTAGTGTGGGGCCTAAAACTGAATGCAGTACTCGAGGTGCAGTCTCACCAGTGCCAAGTACAGAGTACAATCAAACCATTTGTATATTATTTAATTTACCTCATCTTTTATGCACACTCACACACCTGTGACCATGGCCAAAGATAAGGATGCCACCTCACCACTCAGTGGGAACCAGCCCCGATTCTAAATTCTCTTTTGGATCTCCTACTTCAACTTTGGAGCTGATTTGCTTCCTCATGATGCTGCCGCATGGTTCAGGGTGCCTGTTGTGAGGATGCTGCTCCCTCAGCTCATAGTCTCCCTGCTCCTGCTGCTCCCTGACACAGCTTAGTAGGCAGCTGACCCTCTCATATGTGTTATTTTGGTCTTGAGGATTCTGTTTACAGATGGAGAACTGCTTTTGGTTTAAAGGTCTAGTATTCTGAGTGCCTTAGGACCTGCATATTTCACTGGACTAGCTTGAATTGAGGAGAGCCACAAAGATGATCAGGGGGCTGGAGCACCTCCCCTACGAAGCCTGGAGAAAAGCAAGCTGAGGAGTGACCTCATTGCAGCCTTTCAGTACCTAATGGGAGCCTACAAACAGGAGGAGAATCAACTCTTTGAAAGGGTAGATAACTGCAGGACAAGGGGAAATGGTTTTAAGTTGAGAGAGGGAAGATTTAGGTTGGATGTCAGGGGGAATTTCTTTACAGAGAGAGTGGTGAGGTACTGGAACAGGCTGCCCAAAGAGGTTATGGATGCCCCGTCCCTGGAGGTGCTCAAGGCCAGGTTGGATGAGGACCTGGGCAGCCTGGTCCAGTATGAAATGGGGAGGTTGGTGGCCCTGCATGTGGCGGGGGGTTGGAGATTCATGATCCTTGAGGACCCTTCCAACCCGGGACATTCAGTGATTCTGTGAATTTTACCAGTCTCCGTAAATGTAAAGTATATGGGCTAAATCTGAGGTCCCCTGAATCGCAACTCCCCCATAAACCCAAAGCTCTAACAATGTCATTTTTAAAATCACCTGTTCTTATACCGTTAGGCATGCACACACTGGATGGCCAGATCAATCCTTCATTTTCCTCTTTATTCTATGGATGCTACACAGCTGAGGGCCGACATCCTCCTCTGACACACAGGGCACCAGAACTGGTGGTCGTCAGCCAAGGCTCAACCTCTCTTTCTCCCCGCACCGTGATCAGGATCAGACAATGATACAGGTTTTGTTGGGAACCAGAGCTTCTCCCTGCATCCTCAGTGTCCCTCTGAGCATGGTTGCACGAGCAGACTTCTTAGACGCAGAAAACTGCATCGCTGCTTAGGCTGCGGGAAGAGCTATACACTGCGTTGCAGGAACATACACTGGTACTGATCTGTGCCACTGAACACATCAGTAACACACGTGCGTTGCACAGACTCTTCTGCTGAAGGAAGCTTACTGAAATGGTATTTGAGTTTCATGTGTAGTATTTATTCCACACTGACTTCCTCTGAGGGGGACATGGGATACATGTTCTATCTTGGCAGTATTCACTGCGAAACAGCTATTCTGCAACTCTCTGCTTTCTGCTCTCCTATTCCTTAGGCAACTTCTCAAGACAAAACTTATTAGGAGAATTTACCTGTTAAGACTGAGGCAAAAAGGGTGTTGAGTTCTTCAGTCTCCTCCCTTTTGCCCATCACAAATTTGTCCTCCCCATGCATCAGTGCATTATTCTTTGTGTTTGCTTTCAGGATACGTATAATGGTAAAATTCCCTGTTGTGACAGTTTTATGCCCCCACTTTGCTCCAGCTAGGCTTTGATCCTCGTTGTTTCATCCTCGAGTGTCAAAACTCTGTCAGGTATTATAGTTTCCACTTTTTTCTCTTTTAGTACTTCAGCTTGCTATGACGCTTTCTGCCAGAATTGCCAGTCTCCCTGTACAACAGAGAGGCTTATTTCCCATCTCTCACTGAGGCTTTGTCTTGTTTTTTTAGATCAGTGAGCACCTTTCTCCTATAAAGCAGCTCCACAGAGCATTCTGCCTTGTGGCTATAAAGATGGTCTGCAGAGGTGCCAGACATTCATAACAGGAACTGATACCCAGAAAAGTCATGCTTGGCCCAGATAAAATGCCACATAATGACCAACACAGACTGTGGCCTATCAGAAGGTTATTGATAGTGAGCAATGGCAGCATCTAGATTCTTACAATCCATTGTCAGACTCTTCTTCCCACTGCCTCTTGATCTCCTTTGACATATTTCTATAGCCTGTGTTATTCTTATTTTTCTCACAAGTTAAGATTTGCCCCAGTTCTCTTGATATCACAGACTTGAGTCCCAGTGTGTGCTCCTCAGGATGCTCATCCTAGTCCATTCTCCTCTCTCAGACAATCCTTCATTCAGATTTCAAAGTTACTACCAGTCATAGTCTTCTTCTCCATCTTCTATTCTCAGATGGAGCTGTGCCCTCCTACTTGATTCCAGGCAACCAGTTTACAGTGCCTCCCAACATATGCTTCCATTCAGCATTCCTAGTCCCAGACACATCCGTCGTATGTGGCCGAGGAATATTTTCATCCTAATAGCACCAAAGGCCATAACAATTTCCCCTATAGATCAAACACAAGAAAAACCCTCCAGCAGAACAGATCACACCTTCTGGTTAAACATAGCCTGCAATAGGAAAGTAGTTTTTCAAAACCTGTTGAATTTGTGACTTCTGTACACATATTGGTGATGCTGTCAGAAGGAACGATCAAAGCATTATGTAGATATGGTTAACAACCAAAATTAAAAAGGTAAGTATGCTATCACAGTTGAGAACTGCAATCTAAATGTGTAGCTCTGGCCAACAGGAGGATTCTAGAAAATGCGACAGTCCAAACTGCTAACTGAACAAGCTGATGCATAGTAGTTGCTGCAGCTCTACTCATCCAATACTGCAAGCTAACCTTCCAGTTGCGCTGCCAATGTAATTTCTTATCCGTGCTGGTGTACCAAGGACTGACAAAAGTAGCACTACTTTAGTAAGAGAGTAGCAGGAATTGTGCTGAGGCCACTAACATCACTACATGCAAACTCTTAAAACAGCAAAGCGAAATATCAACTAGCATCTGCTGGAAACCGCTCTATTTCTTTCTGCAGCTTTTGAGTATGAACAAATATTTATTATTGATAATACAGAAAAATCATGTATATTTTACTGTACATATGAGCTTCACAACATAAACAGAACATGGACAGACCTCCAACAGAGAGGAATAAGTGTGAAATGAATGATTAAGCAGGAAAGAAATGAATAAGCTTAGATACCTGCCAAGAGTCACATTCCAAAAACCACTGCATGCCTACACCAAGGTTAACTACAACTATCCAAAAGTCATTGTACACATAATAAATCTCCTTATTACTTAAAAATAAAGAAAAAAAAATAAAGAAAAAAAAATTTGGAATCCAAGATGAAAACTGGTTTGTAGTTTCACTTTTACCCTTGATTAAGAATGGGAGGAGATTTTGGTTAGCTTAGCTTTAAAGGAGAAATGGAAGTTAATTACTTTTAGTTTGTGGCAGCTACTTCTAAGCTTTTGAATAAAGAAAGGCTGAAACACTACAGTTATCAAAGTATTAAATATATTCTTAAATATTTGTTTTTACCTACTACATCTGCTAATACAAGATCTGGTTTGCAGTAAACATCTCCCAAACTCTCTGTGTATTAACTGGAAAATATTTTGATACGTTAATTTTGCTGAAGCAAAGTTCTCACAAGTCTGGAGGAGAGAAAACAACCACCTCCAAGGTTTACAATGCTTTTACCTTTTAAGCACTAAATCCTTGGAGTTTCAAGTACAAAGATCAACCAGAATAACAATCTACCCAAATCCTTGAAAAATGGCTAGCTCTATAACCCATCCAATAGCAATAAACCATAATGATAGAGCACTTGCTATGAAAAACTAACATTTGTTTACATAAATTACCACCCATTTAGTAATTATACTGTATGCCTGCAATAAGGTCAAGTAAACTGTAACTGTGACAGAAGCAATACAGCATGCATTATATAGTCTAGACAGAACTATGATGGAGAATTATGGAGGATAATAAATCAGTTAATGCTTTGCATGTGTTTCAGGATAGGCAGAGCAACAACTCCAGAATTAAAAAGTTTCTGTTAGTTAGGTCTCTTTCCACTCTCTTAAAGAAATACTAACAACTGCTGCTATTCAATCCAAGGACGGTATCAAGAAGTATAGTATATATTAACACATACAAATGCACACAAAGATGCAAACACATCTTTTTGGGTTATTATGATATATTTAGATGGGTTTTTGAGTAACCTGATCTAGTGGAACATGCTACTACCTATGGCAAGGAGCACTGGAACTAGTTGATTTTTAAGGACCTTTAAAATCCATATTGTTCTGCGACTATGATTCTATTTTCATTCAATTTAACAATAATGTCAAGGTCTTTAAATTATCTGTAGATGTGGAGGAGCAAATGGTAAACTAAACTGATTATTTAGAAAAGATCACCTGTGACACACAGGAGTAGCACACCCCTATACGGCCAGCACTTAATTCGGGTGCCTAGTTAAGCAACCAACCTAATACAAGTCATGAACTGCTTTCATCATCAAAGGAGACTGATTAATTCCCTGAAGTCCTCCCAGATGAAGATGTTGCCTGCCTACCCTCGGGTATCTCAATTTTCTTAATTAAAACTATAATCAGAAAAAAACACTATCCAAAAACCCCCACCATTCTAGGGAATCTGAGGTTCTTTCAGCGACTAAAAACTCTTTTAATCCACTTCTTCTACAACCTAATTGAATTAGTTATTTCCCTAAATAAAATTACCAATCCTGTGAAAAGCAAAGCCTAAACAAAATAATAGAAACATGCAAATATCTCAAACCTTTAGAAACAAATAAAAAGTTACATGTTGTTCTTATAAATCTTATAAAATATCTTAGAAAAAAAGTATCCTTCACATGAATTTTCCTTTCCTCTAATTAAGCATGGGCTGAATTGCAGGCCAGCTGATCAGGAGGAGGAAGTTGATGAGGTCTTCTACAAGCAGCTGGAAGCAGTCTCATGATCCTGGGCACTGGTTCTTATGGCAGACGTCAACTATTCTGATATTTGTTGGATTTGCAGCATGGCCAGGAGGTTCCTGCAATACGTTAAAGATAACTTTCTAACACAGGCAGTGGAGAGGCCAACAAGGAGGTGAGCTGCTGGACCTTGCTCTTACTAACAAGAAAGGGCTAGTTGGGGATATGAAAATTGGGAACAGCTTAGGATGCAGTAAACACGAGATGGTGGAGTTCAGGATCATGTGTATAAGAAGCACCATGGACTTCAGGAGAGTTTACTTTGACCTCTTAAAGAACCTATTTGGTGGGCTAGAGTGCCCATAGGCTAGAGTGCTGGATGGAAAGGGAGCCCATGAGAATTGATTGACTCTCAAACACCACTTCTTCCAAGTTCAAAATCAACGCATCCCTAAGAGTAAGAAATCAAGGAAAGGTGGCAGGAAATGTGTAGATGAGGAAAGAATTCATGGATAAGATAAAAGAAAAGAAGAAAGTGCATGAAATGTGGAAAAAGGGCCTGTCGACTTGGGAAGAATATAGGAAGGGCCTGTAGGGATGCAATGGAAAAGGCTAAAGCCCACTTAGAATTTAATTTGGCAAAGAAGGTAAAGGATAACAAAAAAGGCTTTTTAAAGTATGTCAATAGTAAAAAGAAAACAAGGAAAAATGTGAGTCTCCTACTAATCACAGAATCACCAAGGTGGAAAAGACCTACAAGACCATCCGGTCCAACTACCTATCTATCACCAATAGTTCTCACTAAACCATGTCCCTTAACACAATGTCTAAATGTTCCTTAACACCTCCAGGGTCAGTGACTCCACCACCTCCTTGGGTAGCCCATTCCAACGCCTGACCACTCTTTCAGAGAAGTAGTATTTTTTATGTCCAGTGTGAATGTTGCCTGGTGCAACTTGAGGCCATTCCCTGTCGTCCTGGAGAGTCACAAAGAGAGGGACCTGATGAGGTTCAACAAAAGCAAGTGTAGAGTCCTGCAACCAGGGAGAAATAACCCCATGCATCAGTACAGGGGCTTAGAAGAGCTGGAGAAGAGCTCTGCAGAGAAGGACTTGGGTGTCCTGGTACATAACAGATTGCCATGAGCCAGCAATTTGCAACTGTGGCCAAGAAGGCCAATCCCATATTGGGATGCATTAAAAAGAGTGTGGCCAGCAGGTTGACGGAGGTGATCCTCTCCTTTTATTTCTCCCTGCTGAGGCCACATCTGGAATACTGTATCCAGTTCTAGGCTCCTCCAGTTCAAAAAAGACAGAGATCTTCTAGAAAGAGTCCAGAGAAGGGCCACAACGATGATAAAAGGCCTGGAGCATCTCCCATATTAGGAAAGGCTGATAGACCTGGGACTGTTCAGTCTGGAGAAGACTCAGAGGAGATCTGATCAATGTTTATAAATATCTAAAGCGTGGGAGGCACTGGACAAGGTCGGACTCTTAGTGTTGAGTAGTGACAGGACAAAGAACAATGGCCAAAAACTGGAACATAGGAAGTTCCACACAAATACGTGGAAGAACTTCTCTATGGTGCATATAACAGAGAAGAGGAACAGGCTGCCCAGAGAGGTTGTGGAATCTCCTTCTGAGGACATATTCAAAACCCATCTGAACTCCTACCTGTGTGACCTACTGTAGGGTAACTGCTTTTGTAGAGGGTTAGACTCAAGGATCTCTAGAGGTTCCTTCCAACCCCTACAATTCTGTGTTGTGCCAAACACTGTTTTTGTGCTAGGTGATGTCTAGCATAGAAGATAATACCTTAGTTACATCACTACTCTTAATGTGAATTCAATAAAGCCACGTTTTCCTTCCTAAACTTGTCCCAAGATTTGATCATTGTCTTGTGCATAGTAAGCATTCATACAACTTCAAAAACATTAGTTTCTGGTCCTGATGAAGGTCCTGATGAAGCTGAATACAGAACATTAGTCTTTGCTGTGCCTTCTTCATCACAGTAGCTATGAAAAGAATGTCCCTCCTTCTCCATCTCTGAATTCATATTTAGTTCGTTAACTATACACGAGATCTCTCTTATTTTTGTAGGGTTACAAAACTTCAATATTCCTGAGATCCCAAGTTGTGTACAGGGCCAGGCAGACTTAGGTCTACCCACTGACTCAAGCAGTCTGGAATGCACACAGGCTATGAGCATATATAATATGAGTAACTACCAAAAATACATGCAACACTGAACATTTTCTCATATTTATACTTAGTACAAGGCATTCCTTCTTAGTACAAGGTCTGGCAACCAAAGACAGTAACTATCAATCAAAATTAATCAAACTGATTGACCCTCTGACTAGTAAGTTCAATAGAAATTAATTACATAAAACAAACCCAAGGAATTCAGTGAATATTTTGATGTAAATAATTTTATTTTCCAATTTATTATGTATTTTTACTTTGTTAGTGGATTCTGAAAAAGATCATACACTTGTGCATGCCCAATATTCACACTGTACCCTTTCATGGCTCTGTCTTTGGAAATGCTTTTCAATTATAGTGCTTTTGTGCATAGTAGATCAGATATAAAGATAGATGACTGACAGCAGGGGAAGAGGAGGAAGTATTTCACAATGCTTCTGTCCTTCAAATGAAAATGCTGAAGCTGTAACCAACTAACTATAATAAATGAGTACCTGACAAAAAGAAATGAGCTGTGAAAGTGAAAAAGCTACCCTAGGATGAATATTTCAGAACTCCTTCGTCACAGTAACCCTCTGTAGGTAGTGTGTAATTCTTGCTAAAAATACTATCCAGTAGATGCTGAATGTTTTTATATAGTACATAGAGGTGCAGTTAAATTACAGAGACATTATTACTTAAGAAAAAAGAAAGCTTGAGTTCTTTCAAAAGAAAATTTTCTCAATAGTAACATATGACTTGAAAGTATAAAATTAAACTAGCTTAGGGAATGTAATTGGAAAAAAACCTTAAACTCCTAAATCTCTAATATCTTTGTTTAGCTCTTTTTCTAGAGAGAAGTCTTCCACTTTGTATGTCATATTAGACAGAATTTTCTCACAAACTTTCATGACAGAAGACAGGATAAAACTTTTATCCCATTCTGTCACTCTCCTAGGACTAAGACTTTTTCAAAAGCAAGCAGTGTCTGCAAGGCTGTGTGTTTATCACAGAGCTATAGCTGAAATTAGCACCACTTTACATCTTGCTTTATGAACTCTTTTACTCCACAGGCACAAGAGCTTCTCTTCAGCATAGCCAAATTGATACAATTCATGAAACTGAATTAGCAACAGGCATCACATGCTTTATATTTCAGTCTTTCTTGAAGTCTCAATTTAGTTCAAATTAATTGTCTCCTTCACTAATTATCTCCAATGGGAAATCCATTTGATTTCAAGTAATGGACTTCGTCTTTGTCAACATGTTCTTATTGGATTGTCCTCTCTCAGGCTCAGTGAAAAATCTTACTAAGATGCTAAAACTTCTCCATGAAGATGTGTAGTGACAGTAAGAATACAAGCTTAAGGCACACCAGGCAGTTTCACAAAAAATGACCTCCAGAAATGATATGCAGCTTTTCAGTCTTGAGCTCAGACATCATGAGTGTATGCTAAGCACGCTTGGCAGTCTACAGTCTACTTCATCACACTCTCAAAAACTGTATTTTTATTTACTTTTTACTTACTTCATCAGGAGGTTTTGTGAGAAAACATTTCCAAAACACGTAACAGCAATGAAATTCACAAGTCTGGCTAGTGGGGACTGCAAGTCTGAGAGCTTTAGTACTAAGGGTATTACTGTGAAGTATTTCTCATGAGCTCTCGGTAGCTCACCAAGTTGCAGAAATTTGGAATGCTATCAAAGCCTTCTTGCAGCAGACTTGAGCACTGGCTCAACTTGAGCTGCTGGCATTAATTACTCTGGTGCTTGAAGTGTGACAGTTCACATGTTCAATACATTCTGAACCAGCACGATAAAATGTTTACTCTGATGTTGGCTCACTTATCCAGAAGGATGAAGAAAGATCAGCACACTTCAAACAGATATCTCTACTGAAAACCCTCAGACCAACCAAAGAGATCAGATAATCTTCTCACTCCTATGGGAACTTTCTTCAGATTTGAAGCAGTCTATCATACGATAATGAGGGAAAGCTGAACAGGTATGCCCTGCCTCTCTTTCACTACGCAGAGCCTTATGTTTTCTTCACATCTCCTGTACTGCAAACAGTTTCAAGAGGAGAAAAGATAGTTAATATAGAAATCAAGCAATTAGGGCTAAAAACCCTCAACCCTCTTTAGAGTTACGGAATATATTAAAGTGTTTGTAGTGGAACTGAGTGGGCATACAAACACTGGATGCTTGTGTTTCTCATTTTCCTTGGGTAAATGAAACATCGGTCACCATGACCTCAAGTGGTGCTAGAGAATTGTCACAATCAGTTTTTCTGTCATGCTGAGACAAGTCGTATTTTCTGCAGAGACAGACTAAATCAGTTTTACAGAGTAACCATTCAAAAAGGAATGCCTACACTTCTCAATAGTCAGCAAAGCAACAGCAGAGGTAGATGGTGGCTCCAGCTGACACCTGCTGCCTCCTGCTGCATTGTGATTCATTCTAAGGAAAAGAGTTTCAGGCCAATGCGCCAAAACAGACGAGGCACAACTGTTCAGCCTCCCATGTAATGACCACACTGTGCCATGCTCTACACTAACACAATTCCACACTGCCTTGGAAATTCCTTGCAAAAAGGACTGCACCACCGCGCCATTCAGTTTTGCATCTTACTATGGAGGAGGCTCATAACAGTCAGTGGGACTTGGAGTCTGTTCATATCCAGGCAGCAGGCCACCAAGTTTCAGATCATATTTTATTATGGGTTCCTGAAAACCTAACTGCCAAGCTTAACTCTCGCTCCTACACAAATGAAAACTGTTCCATAATGGAAAAAAACCCAAACCACCATGTAATCTAAATCCTTTCACAAAACAGTTTCACTTTCTCTAGAACATTCACATCCACACTGGGTAAAACTGTGACAGAATGGAATGTAAATTAACACCACCTAAACCACACAAATGTGAGCAGATGAAATTTTCACATTAGGCATCAGTGAACAGCAGGCATTCAACCTGGAGTGAATAAAAACCACAAAAAGCTGAGAAAATAGTCAGTCATTCAAAACACACTTGAGATATTTATTCACTGTGGTCCTAATTGAAGGCTGGGGAAACCATAAACAATTGGAGCAGGAGCTGATATTTTTGTTATCATCACTGAACTTCAGAGTATCATGAGATGAAAGCAAAGGTAGTGAGATATATTAATTTGAAATGTATATGTAGAATTTTTATCAACAGTATATTAGTAAATTACAGGAAGAATATACTGCTGTCAAAGAAACATGTAAATGGTATAACTTCCTTTTTTTCCCTAGAACTAACACAAAGAAATATTCAAGAAAATAAAAGATCTTAATTGAAGAACAGGAACTAAACTTTGTTTAGGTCCTGAATTATCAAACTTTTATAATGAGGACCAATATTTTTAATTTGTATCCAAACATGAAGTCCCATTGAGAGTAACATGAGTTTTATTGTTTACTCAGGTATTGCTTAAATAACACTTAGAAGATGGGGTTTCATCATTACTTTTTGGTTCTTTAATCCAAAATCATTAGGAGTTCTTCCTGCATTGGAAGGCAGATTTAGTCAGAATAATCCCATTTGTTTCACCAGATAAAATGATGGAGGAAGAAGGCATCCTGCCTAAAGCTGTTATATATTTTCTATGCATAAGAAAGTAAAAAGACTCAAAAAAAGTATGATGTGCTACTTTTCAGATCAAAGCAGAATACAAAAGGTATCACCTAACAGCCATTTAAAAATAAAATTTCTGGTTGATATTTTGATAAAACTTGAGCAAAGAATGAATTTTCAGAGCTATGTAAAACACGCAACAAGAAAGCAAAACTTTAGTCAGAAATGCTGAAAACGCATTGAACTTCAGTGCCATTTGACTACCAGTGCTATAATTAATACAGTACGACCTTGTATGAACATTATAAATTTGTTCATGGATATGTAAAATGGGAGTGATTGCAGCATTATGAAAAAGTGGGGTGCTTAAGGATCTGACACCGCTACACATTTCATTCTATTCGTAATTCTCACTTATCTTCTGAATAAAAATACTACAGCAGTAATCAGAGGACACTGAGCTATTCAAAACTAAAATCACCCTCTACCCCAAGTTCTATCATTAGGTTTTTATTTCAGCTACATTTCTGAATCATCACAGCTTTTTGTAAGGCACAATCCTTCTCATATCCTGCATAAATTTGCCTCCTAAACTTTACATGAAAGCGTGATCCTGTCATTGTAATCTCTCCAATTGGCTTGTGACTTTTTTCTAGACTGGGTCTTTCTGCTTCTGGAAAAAGTGAAACATTTGATTGATTCTTTATTCATTTTCTCTGATTTTTCCAGTTTTGGTTTGTGCTTGGAAGATCAGGAATATGGCAGTGAATATTTATTCATGAGTTAGTAAAAGTTTTAGGCTTTTTAAAAATAAATATTTTGCGTATCTCATGTCCATGAAAGCAGCCTGTGTCTAAGTTTTGAATTGAGATGCCTGAAATTAGACACTCAAAATAGTTAAATATCGACATCATCAAAACTGCAAATGATTTTAAGAGCTGATGAGTCAGTGATTGTCTAAGATACTCAAAACCTCTAAAAACAGACTTTTTTTTTTGAGAGCCTACTCACTGATTAAAATACTTGCTGTAAAGTAAATGCAGCTTAGAATTTACTCCTTCCTACTTCTTCCAAAGACAGGAAACAGAAGTTCAGCTTCTTCTCCCTGCAGTGAACTATGTTTCAGTATGATATTCACTGAAGTATTATCAAGCATATTAAAGTTATTCAAAGTTCTCTGTGTACTAGAACTACAGAATGCTGATTTACTATATTTTAAAGTAAGCTGTGCAATTAAATTTGTTGTTTATTTTTACTTCTATTTCAGGATATAAATATGACATTTGGCTTTATCCTAGAAAGAAAGAGATTTAGAAGTTGTGAACAAGGTACTTTCATTTATATTACAAGTATTTATTGAATTGGAAATTATCTAGTAGCCAATCATACAATATATCACAAGAATCATTCTTGGTCTTCTCAAAATACTGGAAAGCTGACATCAGTGCCTCAATTCCTCTTCAGCTTGTTATCACAGTGCATTCCTGGGACCCAGGAGCATAAATTATGCAAGTTTAATAAGAATTTTGGTTTTAGTGAAAAGGAATTGAATTGCACTGAACCAGACATGAGAGACTCCAAAGCTAATTTTTTCCTTGACTTCTTGGCAAGGTTTATGTCTGCAGTTACTTCCAAGCCCAGGTCCTGGAGAAACTCCCAAGTCAAGAAGAAATGTCAAGAGAATATATGTTTGCTGAACAACAGATGCACCAATATAACTGCAGAGTTTGGGAACCTTCTTACTATTTTCAACACCCTAACAGTGGCCCAATGAGGTTTAACACATGGTATATAGTCATGCAGACTATGTAAAATACACGTTTCACAACAGTACATGAGTAGAATGTGGCTAATTAGCATAAAAACTACTGATCTGATGATGCTTGAAAGTTAATTATGCTAGCTTTGTATTAAAAAGACAAGAACAGAGGTGCTTATACTTTTCTCAAGGCCAAGAGAGGACTTCAAAATCTTAAAGGAGGAGAATTTGAGAGTGTGGATTTGCACAGATCCCTCTCTAAAAGTGTGTAATGCTGTCTCAGTATGCTTCTGAGTAACTGCCACTCTTCTATGTCTCTTCTCCAGAACTGCCTATGGTAAAAGCCCCTCCCTTGGACAGGCTGTTAATAAGAGTTTTGACCATTATAACCTAACCCTAGATTTTAACAAGCTTCTGAATGGAAGACAGACTTTCTATTATCTGATTCCAAGACTGCAAGTTTGAGAGTGAGCTCTAGACAATGCAAGGGAGAAGCAGAAATGGGTTGCTAAGTTCAACATCTCTTTATTTATAACAGCATATAACGATGAAAAAACTCTGCCTGCTGTTCGTGAGAGAAGAATAAAAAAAGAAATTAGCTACAAAGGTCCTGGTCCTACTACAATAAGTTCATTTCATTTATGCCCAATTGAAGATACTCAGAACTTGAAATTGTCAGTAAAGACAGAAACATGTTTTAGCTTCATCAATCAGTCCTCTTACATATTTATACAAATGTACATACATATGCGTATATATGTACCAGTTTAGTATCCTAAGAAGTTTCATATGTACATCAAAGCAAGTTTCTGCACACACATATATATACTTTTTTTTAGAAACTAAACATATGGCAAATAATACTATCTATTTTATGCTGCTCACACATTTTCTTTTGTCAGTATACAGCAGAATGTCATTTTCAAAGGAGATTACAGAAGTTGCTAAGAATATGAACTAACAGTCTTCAGATGCTTAGAAGAGAGCTGGAAAAGAAATAAGGCTGAGGGATAAATGCATTAGCTGCAAATGTTTGTGAAACAGATCATTCATCTGCAGAGCAGTTAGAAACATTTGCTTTCAGGTTTCACAGTTAAAACAAATTGTTGTGAAAAGGTAATTTGTTCTTTCCAAAAATTGACCTATCCAGAAAATACTACTGGGTCTGTTGCATTCAATCCATGTTTTAAAAACACCTTGCCCCTTTGCTTTTCTATTCTAAGCGCTTGCTATGTCTGTTTCCATTTGAAAGAAATAATTCTTGGTATTTTGTGAAAGATCTGACAAGTATGAAAGTCTGAAACAGCAAAATGTGAAAGGGATGGAGCTCTACAAAGAAAAAGTACTTGAGTTATTCTCTCCTACACAGTTTCAAATCCAATACTGTAAAGGGAGATCTATATTTTAATATATTAATTTTCATATGATTAAAAATTACATAGTACATGGAAGAAAGAAAAGGGCAGAATTTTATGATTTTGAATCTTAAAATACAGATTTAGAACATTAAAGCAATACTTCCTTAAATTCTTTGAAGTCCTCAGGTGACATTCTATTACCTTAAACTTATGTCAAATTCATGGAAAAAAACCCACAGCCTCTCCAGATTCCAAACTGTACATCAGGAAAAAGACTTTTGAAAAGATATTGCCAGAAATTTTTTTGGATGGTCTTTGCACAGAGATATAGTTTTGTAATATGTAAGCTTGACAGATCAGGTCAAAAGAACATTGTGCAAAATGCCTCCTGTTGATCATTAAATTTCAGAGTAGGGACACTATAAGCCCTCCTATAAACGAATAGGACTCAAAATTCAGCTTTCACTAGACTTTCCCTGGGAAGACTACATGAACCAGAAGGTACAAAATAAACACACAGTATTTCACAAGTGCAAATAAATCAGTCACAGCTGAACCCGAAAGGAAAAAAGCCAAACATTCACAGAGCTTACTGAAGTAATGTCCTGATACCTCAGTGGAGCGGCAAGTAAATTGGATGATTACTCCAATATGTCACATTGAGGCCCAGAAGTTTCTGAATTATGAATATTAAGAACCAATTTATAATTGACAGAAATAAAAAGTATTTAAAAATCTGAATTATCTAAACAATTTCAAATATTTAATTTATATGAAACTAACTAGCACAATAATGTATTATTTTCTTTTTAAAGCATGAAAGTGCACTACCGTGTAGTTTGTAAATAACCTCTTTCAAGAAAGAAGAATACAACAGGAATAGAACATCTGATTTTGCTGCTATCTTTCATGTGATTTCATACAGATTTCAGCTGGGTTGCTGTTTTACTGAAATTGCAGTAGTTGTCCCACTCAGCATTTTAAAAAATGTATTAAGAACTTCTTTATGAATTGTCAAGAGTAAGGTAGGAGTACTAAACTCATAGTTAATAAGCAACTATGTAATTGAAAAAGATAAAAAAAATCTCATCAAGAAATTGAGAAACAGGAAGATAGCAGAAATAAAAATAATCATATAATGCATATATAAAAGATCTTACTATTCCTATATAATAGCCAATGGGCACTCCAAGTAGGAAGGATTATATTATAGCACCTCTCAGATACTCCTTAAAGTTTTAACAGTGGATGCATCAGAAAAACAAAGGCACTGAAGATTTGGAAAAAAAAAAAAAAAAAAGCCTCCTAGCATATCTGGTGGCATTAAACCTTATGTAATGCTGCCTGATGTCTCTAAAATCTGTCAACATTACTGATTTAGAAACATTTGTCAAATAGCTTTCCTATGCTACTGAGCACTACCACTGAAAATCTGGGTGCAGCTGCTATGAATCAACATTCCCTTGCAAACCAGCTCAAAAAGAAGGAGAAAAAGAAAGCAGTAGAGGACAACCAAACAGGAGTCTGAAAAATAGTTATCCCATGGAAGATAGCAATGGAGTTTACCAGATAAGCACTGCAGTGTCTTTGCCAGTACATTTTATCTTCTTGCTTCATAATATCTCCCCAAAATGTGAGATCTTGAAATGGAAATCTGAAGCTTGTATCTAGTCATAAGGGGAAAGTGTGAAAACTGTTTCAAGCTTATTGGAGGTGGCAGGTATTTAAGGAATGTTAGTTAGCATACTAGCAGCACAGAGGTGCATTGCTCTCATCAGCTGCAGTAAAACTCAGCTTTCTAATCTTTTCTTTCTGTCATTCACTGTTTTCTTCAACCCCAATATTTTATATGAATACAAAAACAAAAAACAAACAACAACAACAAAAAAACAAACACACAAAAGCAACCATTCAGCTCCTTAAACGTCAGCTAATACTTTTGTTCCTTGTACTGTCTCAAATTTTACATTTTCTTCAGAGGGAGAGGTTTCCTGTAGAGACTGAGGAGATAAGCAAGAAAATTTCTGCTAATGAAGCAAAAGTAAATTCAGCCCTTTCCAAATGTTCTGGCTTTGCTAAAGAGCATCCACATGGACTAAGTGGGATGAAGTTATCTGAAGATGGACAAAGGCCAAATAAATACCGCAGTTAGATATAGAGGAGAGAAAGATGCACCAGGGAAATAAGAAGGGCTTGAGATCAGAAAGTTACTAAAAAGTCTTCTTCAAGGGCCCAGGGTTACAAGGAAAGAAGACAAACCAGCTCAGGACAAGCAGTTGAATTATTGCAGCTATCTGGAAAGGATTCAAGAGGTATAATATGCACAATCTTTTGCAGGCAGATATGAGCTTATTTTGCAAGAGCTGATCAGAAGCCATTCTGCTATGACAGAGTACTATCAAGCACTTGGCAGTAAGCCTTGCTGCAAAGCAGTGTGTATTGTATCAGACAACGTACCATTCTCATGTGGCCACAAGTCCTCAGGCTGACCCAGAGTGGGCTACAGTAAGCTCACATCAGTTTGCAAATGGGCGTGCACATATTCACAAAAAGAAAGAAAGAAAGAAAGAAAGATTTCAAGACCAATGTGACACGAATCCATCAACTAAGAGGTGGGAACTACTGAGGTCTGCAGGGTCAGGGATGGGAAAAGAAGCTGGAGTAAGTTAACAGGAAGATATCTGTGGTGTAAGGAAACCAACACTGAATATGCATGTTCAGAGAAGAGTAACCTGCAAAGGCCCAAATTTATAATAGGCATTTTTTCAGAGGCTGCTATTTAACTGAGGCTAAACATAGGAAGCGTGAAAAGTACTAAATGGTATAAGTCCTTATGGAATAACCAATGTAATTCTACCAGTATTTTTTTAGGGGTTTGAATGTAATGCAACAGAAATATACCACAAAACTCTTTTCATAATATTTCCAAATCAGTAAAACTCAGCTGTAATTACCTAGCTCCAACCACATAACCTAGTGTAGATGATATACACATATACATACCTATATTTAAGTTCAATACAAGTATATTTACAATAAATTATTACCTTCTATATTTAAGTGCCTACCGATTACATATAAAAATCAATAATTATTATTATTTTTCCCTTAAACCTTCCGTATTTCCCTTCTGAAGAGAAGACAGTTCATTTGATGAAAAAAACACAAGGTGAAAAAGGTGCTTGCTACACATAAAAAAACACTGCAATTTTATTTGCCTCCTAAGAAAATAATCAGATAATGTTTTTTGATTTACCTCTATCCAATGGATTTCTGTTTTGGATGAAACACAGAACACATGCCGTATCATCAATAAATACTATTCACCTAAAAATTTTCCTGTGAAGTACCTAAAGCTATTACTTCATTAATCTTCGTAACAAGCGTCTAAGACATTACAGAAACTCCAGTATAAAAACAGAAAAACAAAATCATCACTTGAAGAACTTGCCTAATAAATTAAAATACACCACCACACTGATAAGGATTGGAATTCAGAGATGTAGTCCTTTCGCAAGGGTTTGTCAGAAATGAAACTCTTCTTACTCATCCTATTTTTATTCTTACACCTATGGTGATGTTTAAGAACAGATTTATCATGTTGCACTTATTTATATGAATGCAACTTGGTACTGCATATATATATTTGGTACACATAACATATACTTAATGATCTCTTTAGGTACATGAGTTGCACAATTTTTATCTGATTGGTCTCCAGTTCCACCATGGTTTTCATCTTCACAGAGCAGAAAAAATCTATTTGATATATTTATTATAACTTTACCAATGGCATTGGGAACCCTCAAGGCATGTTACTTTTTCTAAGCATCTTCACTGCTTTTTGCATTAAGTACATTGGGTGTAATAGTGAGAACATACTGACTTCACTTAGGGAACAGTGAGAGAATGGGAAAAATCTAGAAGGAAAAAAACATCTGCAATATACAAGCTTTGATGAAAAGACTGGTCAAAGCCATTAAGAAAAGTGGCAAACTTCTAGGGATTGCTTCTGAATGGCCTGAAGCTTGTTTTCTAATTAATTTCTGACTTGACAGTTTATAGCACTGAAAGTCATCTTCTTTGCTGACACAGAAATTATTTATTTTATAGATGTCTAAGAACGAGAAATAGCAATTCAAGCCAAAGCAAGATGACTCAGCCAAAGCAAATGTTTGGCTGTACTTACCTTAGGCACCCAGTGGCATTGCGCAGCACCTGTGATGAATGAAGTTGTATTTTATGATCATCCTGGAGCGGAGAGTTTTCCCATCCAGAGTGAGGAATGATCACTGCATTGGTCAACACTGCGAGGGCATCCTGGATGATTGGCATTTTCAGTGCATCACAGGAAGAGAGATTCCAGAGAACTCCTACAAAAAGAAAATGACTCATGATTAACAATTTTGGAAAAAGACACTGAATAGTTATAATAAAAAAAAAAAGATTAAATTAAATCACATGATTATTGCTTCTATGGAAGCTGTTCTTGGCACCAGAAAATAAATAAATAAATAAAGACAACTTGTAAATGGAGCTGAACGATACCTGAACGCCTCCCCAGTGGGAATAAAGCTTTGAATACACAAATGGTCACAGCGCCATTGGAAATTTATCTAAGCTGAGCCTCAGATCATTCCTACTTTCTCTACTGTGGTAACAATAGCCTGGCTCCACATCTAACCCTAAGGGGAAAAATTCAGTTTTGCTGTTATTGTGTTCAAGTTTTGAACCACTTGAGCCAACAAGAAATATTATCATCAACATATAGCAGAGGTTGCAAATATGAATGTTATGTTACAATACAAAAAAAAAAAAAAAGTGATGGTGGGTGGAAACTGCTGAAGATCTTACAAATGTGGGCTCCAACATTTATAAATACAAACAAGAAGCTCTACTTGCTCCGGGTTTTCTTTAGCATTCTGTGTTTTGAAGGAGAGTTATAATTAAAGGGAATCAACCTACAGTTTTTGCTTTCTCTTTAAATTTAACCTACATTTTTTGCTTTCCCTTTAAATTTAATTATGTCTATGGGAAGACTGTCTCAGTTATACAACTTCATGTTTTAATTACTTTTTACAGATCTGTATTCAAATGCAGATTTTACAAATCTGTATTCAAAAAGATAAAAAGACCTTTAAATTCTCTGTATGCTGTAAAACAGATAGAAACTAACAAACTTTAGCTGGACACACACACACAAAAAAAAAAACCACCAGAAATAAAACAGCTTATTTTTTCACTCGTTCCTTAAAGTAACAAGGAAAAGAGTCTTTGATTTTTGTTATGAATGCCTTTATGAAAAGTAATACCTTATTTAAAGAACGAAAGCATTTGTTACGATATTTATATTCAATTTTCTGTGAACCATTCTTACACGTGGTAGAGAAGTAGGATCCAAAGCTTTCCTTCTTCAAGGTCTGATTTAATATTTCAGCAAGACAATGTATCGCTTCGTTGTGAAGAAGTTCTCTTTTGGAACTGAAGTAGAATAGTTCTTTGATGGTAACAAAACAGTTGTTTAGGCTTCAGGTACTAGTCGTAAGCCATTTAAAAAAAAACAAAAAAGAAAAAAAAGAAAAAAAGAAAAAAACCCAGAAGCAGCAAACAAGTCCTTGACAGCAAAATTATTAAGAATGTGTATGTATGTAATATTTGTTATTTGGTAGGTTCCTACTTAAAAGAAGGAAAGTTAAAGAAACATAATCTTTAAGCCCTTTTGACATTCGACATTGCATACAAGAGCTTTTGCTCACTAACTGCCATAGGAACTGGCCAGCTTGAAATAAAACCCTACTCACTCAGCTAAGAGCCAGGAAGTAAGGTCCAGTTTCGCTAGCCAGAAATAAAACTTTCACAGTATCATGATGAAGGGCTCACCAGACTAGATTCCACTGTTCTGTGTTCTTCTGCAACGACTGTGAGTCACGGTAGTTTAATAAAACAGCACTGTCCACTAAGCCTGACATTGCCTTTAAGTTCCTGCACCTCATGCAGTTTTAAGCAGTAAGTTAATCTCCCACCCCATAACAATGCCTTTCATCGAATTTTAAGTCTTTGAATGCTACCAAATACATTAATGAATAAAACAATTTCATTATGACAAGTTACATTTTATTTTTGCAGTTGGTAGACTGCTACTTGCTGAGGTTGGCGTTCTAAGTGTCTCCCTGTACCATGACACTGTCTTAATTAAGAATTTACAGTTATGAAAGCGCACTGGGATTTCATTTCCCATTACTTTTGCTGAGGAGGATCTGGAATTAGATTTATGTGTGTCAAAGATAATCCATTCCCTAGACTTTTCAAGAAGCAAGAAATAAAAAGACATCACCATTTTTGACCTGTGGCATATGTCTGAACGTGGTTTTAAACACTGCATGCATTATGTTTCCTCTTAAGATCAACTCCCATTAAGCAGTTGATCATGGAGATAATTTGCCACCTTGCTCTTAAAGCCGCAAATGAATTGGGTTTCAGAGCACAATATGCAAGTCTGGAATAGTAGCCGAGGTGTCTCGACTGCCTCCTAAATCATTTGTGTGCCATCATCTGCTCCTAGGAGGGAAGGAGACTAGACTTGGCATATTAATGATTAATCATGAATAATGGGACCTATCTTGCTGAATATGGATTGGAAGAAAGTTGTTAATCCAACTCAGCCATTTAACTCAATAGTTTATCATCTGTAGACTGACCACTGGGAGGGAAGAGGAAAATAAGGAATTGGGCAAATCAGTGCAGAACATCTCTTAATCATTCATGTTCATAGTATCTTCTCTTTTCCTTGCCTTTAAGGTGGCAATGCATTGAAAGAAGGCATTCTGTCTCCCTGTCTATTTGCAAAACACTTTTATTTGTCAAATGCTAAAGGTAAAAAGTAATCACACCAGACTGATCATGTCTCTCTGTAGTTTGAAGCTTTCATCCTTACATAAAACAAATTGAAGACTAAGGAAACAGAATCATGTAGTTTCATTTTGAATTTAAACATAAGGAGTAAGCTGTACTGAAAGCATTCAGCTGGTTCAAGCTGGAAGATGGATTTGGGGTCTCAATACCAATTACCAGTCCTGCAGACATCAGATAAAGGACTCTTCAAAGAGTCTACTGGAATGCTTGCTATGGTGACCCTGCTGTACCAAGTTAAGTTTTCTGGAATTACTTATCACAGTACATGCATTGAGTAGGTTCAGCAATGTTTATTAATGCACTAGAGATAAAAAGTCTTTTCTAAAAAGGTCTTTCACAGTTGACAACAATCAAATTATTAAACTGATTAAAAAGTTTGTAACCAATATTTTCAAAGTCATCTTACAACAGTTAAAAGGTTTGAAACCCAATTACTGTCATTACTGGCCACTATGCCGTTTTTGTTTCTCTCTTTTCTCTTACGGAATAACACCAAACTTTTTTTTTTTTTTTTAATCATGCACTAATAAGGAACTCATCTTAACTTACCTGTTAGTATAATACTGTTTCAACAAGAACAGTGGATTATGGGTTCCTATTACCATTTTTTGTTATTGCTAACCTTTACAGAGACGTATGCTAGTAAAACATAAATATATACATGTACATATATGTCACCCTGGGAACTAGACAGATGTGGTTCATAAGGAAAACCACATGCAGATTTTAGTTAAAGCAATTTAAATATGTTGGTAACTAAAGTAAAAGAAAACAAGGAAAAACTCTGATTTATCTTTCACTTAGCTGAAGTTTGGATTGAAGTCAAAGTTGAAGATAAGACCAACTCTTAAAAATACCATCCAGACTAGTAGGAGGCTACTACTGCTAAGCAAACAGAACAGATTCATCATGCCTTCAGCTTAGAAACAGCATTACTTTTTTTTTGCATAAATCAAATGAATTTAAGCTACTGCAAAAGATATGACACCATGTGCAAAAATCAGAGAATCAGAGACCATGGGTAAAATCAGGAATGTCTAGACAGTTATTCAGTGTATGATTTTATGCCATCTCTAATCACTACTTTTATATATATAAAAAGCCCCTTACAATGACTTAGACTATAAGTGGAAATGAAGAAACTGAAAAAGTCAGCTTTTACTATTAGTATTACTCCTGCCACAATGACACTACATACATTATTTCTGATTGTGCTTCAGAACAAGTACATCACCAAATAAAATATGAGATAAAAAAGACTGTAAGTAAAAAAATATTACTGGGAGACAAAAGAACTTTGATTCTTCCCAATTTGGTATGTTTAAGGCAGCCTTATACTTAAGACTTTGCTTACTGAATATTCTTTGTTAAAAATAAACAAAATAAGTCCTGCAACTCACTCAGTTTTTTCTTTTCCATCTTAATTTCACAGTTTGGTCATGGTCTGATGCAGTGTATGATTTGGTAGAGCTAAGATCTCAGGTCCCAGTAAGAGCAAGCACAGCTTTTGCAGGCTGTTTGTTTATACTACTGGGAGTACCCTCATGCATATCATAAATCAGATTGAAATCTGAGAGCTAAATACCCTGCTGAGAAGCCAAGCACAAGGGATCTTTTGCTGGAGCCCTAAGGAAAAGCATCTTCTACTCCACAGCTCTCAGGTACTAGAAAAGTCACTTGCTGGCTCTTACTGCAGCTTTGTTGCTCAAGAGACCCACATAACTGTAATGCTACTTGCAGAACTGGATCAGCGCTGTGGCAGCAGGGTGTGGGCTCCATATACATTACGTCAGTTCTGCTGAGTTCAGAGCAGGGGCAGAGATGAAATCATTTATCCTACTGAAAAATGCACATCACATTACGTGCAACTGGTGTTTAAGAATCACGGCATCCACCCTACAACTGTAGGAAAACGTAACTGATGTGCATAAAAGATGTCAAACACCAACTGCTGCAGCATTTCTTAACTGGTAAATTAGATTAAAAAAAAAAAAGTCTGATTTGAACTCTGGCGCTTGAGGAATTCAAAGCATTCAAGAAAGCTCCTTTTTTAAGCACACTTAAAAAATTCAAAATTGGTGTAACAGAGAAGGCAGCTTCATTAGTTTTCTTGAAATAATATTTTATCTGGCTAGTGGATAAATACCTTACATGGACCTTCATGTAATTCACTTCTGTACATACGCAAAGGTGGTTTTCTGCCTACCTGTATATAAGATGGCCCATGAAGAGTGCAAATTGAGGAAAAATGAGTTTCAGTGAAAGTAATAAGCAGTTACAAGCTCATGGAACAGTAAGTGAAGCTGCAGGCAATTCAGTTATTTTCCTTCTGCAGCCATTTACAACATTACAAAGCAAAAACATTAACAGAAGTAGGTGTTTTCTTTTTCATTGCAAACAAATGCAGATTGACCTTGATTAAAGAATAATATGAGCATTTCCACTGAAAAGCTATCTTTCTTAATGCTCCAAAATTAAATATAGGATTTTATTAAAACATAAAGATTTTAGAAGTGCTTGCACATATTTTGCTGAACAAATTCTGTCCAAAAGCTATTGCATTAACTGAAAAAGTCTGCATACTTGATCACAGGACTGAATTTTGACCTAGCACTGCTGCTTTCTTTCTGTTGTATGCTTTAAAATAACATCTAATTGTGGAAGGGAACTGTCACACAAGAGAATTATAAAGGTACCAGCTTTAATGTTAGACAGCAGAGGAATTACTGGAAGTACCAAACTCAGTTATTGTGGAAAGACCAGTGGTTCCTGTTTTTTTTTTTTTCCTGACTGATGTAATTTAACTGGTTCCATATTACTGCCATAAAATACAGAAATCAAATCAAAAGCAATTAATTGTCATTGAGAAAAACAGTAAAAATAAACAAACTTCAAATAAAATGTCATCCTAATGCGTAACAACAATACCATTCTCACTTAAGTATCTTGCCAGAAAACAAGAAAATCAAACAATGACACTCATATGGATGGGAAGGTTTTATTTTTTCTTCAATGTTTACGTGTGCATTTTATTGGAGAATGTTCTAAAGCACCCAAAAGTAAGACATATGTTTTATAAAGGCACTAAGACAGAGATTAAAAAAAAAGCTATACTTAAAGTTCACCATCAAGTTAAACCTTTAGGTAGCAAGGCCCTTTCTCAGAAGAACCAAATAGGAATCAGACCTATCTGTAAAGTCACAACTACGTACAAAATGGAAGGCTCAGTGAACACTTACCCACAATCTCACAATCTAGCCGTATCTTAAAAGTGATATATAAAAGACAGAGCTGAAAATAAAATTGTTGGAGGGAAGTTGGCCTAAAATAAAAAAAAAAAATTGGTTTGGCCATAGTAAAAAAAAAAAAAAAAAAAAGATTTTAATCACAAATTAAAACCGTGAAATACTTAGGTCTATTAGAAGAAAAATTATGCTGTGCTGCAATCACAGTAACATTTCCATTGCAAACATTCCATACTACAGGGAGGTTTTGAACTGCAAGTATTTTAAACTCCAGTGTTCAGGCAGGGGCATCAAAATTATATGCCAAGTTGATTTTTTTCCAAAGGATTACTACTTGCTGAACAAAGTTCAATGCAGCTGTTACATCAAGCCATATGCTGCAACAGATGTCCTCTATTTATCAGTCCAGATTGTCTTGATACCTCATCTTAAACTTAGATTTGACCAAACTAAAAAAAAAAAAGAAATATAAAAACCCTACATGTATTTTAGCTAGTTAATTACGAATTCTATCACTCTGGTTGCCATATGAATCAAAATAACTCAAATGAATTTCTTAGAAGAAATTGTATCTTCCTGATTGTACAGCCTAAAAACAATTTTTTTTCTAACTGACTTTGGAAAGTTAATTTGGTTCATCGGTGACTTACTCAATTTCCAGCAACAAAAAGTGAGCACAGAGGGACCACCTTGGGTTTTGGGCTAGGACTGATTGAATTTAGGACAAGTGAATAAATGGCGCAGTGAGCTGGTGGTGCAGAGCCTTGGAATGGGCCTGACCCTGCCTTGGTGGCAGCAGATCATGACAGCCATGGTCTGGTAGGCAGGAGCCTGCTTCTTCCCAGCACAGCTTTGCTTCGGGAGTGTCCAGGGCTGTGGAAGGAGCCCCAGGCAGACCCCAAGGCCAAGGTGAGAGGGACTATCTGTTGTGGACATTGCACTGCTACCAACTGAGACCTCAGGATGCCAGTGAGTCGTGATTCCCTTTATTCATCTTGAGGAACTCGTGTGCTGAGGGAGCTGGCGGAGGTCATTGCCGAACTGCTCTCCATCATTTTTGAGAGGTCTTGGATAACAAGGGAGGTCCCTGAAGACTGGAGGATAGCCAATGTCACTCCGGTCTTCAAAAAGGGCCAGAAGGAAGATCCGGGTAATTATAGGCCTGTCAGCCTCACCTCTGTCCCTGGAAAGGTGATGGAACAGCTTGTGCTGGATACCATCTCCAGACAACTGGGAGAAAAGGAGGTTATCAGGAGTAGTCAGCATGGGTTCACCAAGGGGAGGTCGTGCTCGACCAACCTGGTGGCCTTCTATGATGCTGTCACATGCTGGGTGGATGGCGGAAGAGCGGTAGATGTAGTCTACCTTGATTTTAGAAAGGCATTTGATACTGTCTCCCATGACATCCTTATAACAAAGCTGAGGAAGTGTGGGATAGACGAGTGGACAGTGAGGTGGGTTGAGAACTGGCTGACTGGCAGAGTGCAGAGGGTCGTCGTTGGTGGTGCAGAGTCTGGCTGGAGACCTGTAACCAGTGGTGACCCCCAGGGGTCTGTGCTGGGTCCGGTCTTGTTCAACATCTTCATCAGTGACCTTGATGAGGGGATAGTGGCCACCCTCAGCAAGTTTGCTGATGATACGAAGTTGGGAGGATTGGCTGACACGCCTGAAGGCTGTGCTGCCATTCAGCGAGACCTGGACAGGCTGGAGAGCTGGGCAGTAAGAAACCGGATGAGGTTCAACAAAAGCAAGTGTAGGGTCTTACACCTAGGGAGGAATAATTGCATGCACCAATACAGGCTGGGGGATGAGCTGCTGGAGAGGAGCTCTGCAGAGAGGGACCTGGGCGTCCTGGTGGATGACAGGTTGGCCATGAGCCAGCAGTGTGCCCTCGTGGCCAAAAAGGCCAATGGCATTCTGGGGTGCGTTAAAAAGAGCATGTCCAGCAGGTCGAGGGAGGTGATCCTCCCCCTCTACTCTGCCCTGGTAAGGCCTCATCTAGAGTACAGTGTCCAGTTCTGGGCTCCCCAGTACAAAAAAGACAGGGATCTCTTGGAAAGTGTCCAGCGGAAGGCCACAAAGATGGTGAAGGGCCTGGAGCATCTCCCCTGTGAAGAAAGGCTAAGTGAACTGGGTCTGTTTAGCCTTGAGAAAAGATGACTGAGAGGGGACCTGATCCAGGTTTATAAATATCTGAGGAGTGGAGGGCAGAGTGGTGAGGCCAGTCTCTTTTCAGTGGTACGTGGAGACAGGATGAGGGGAAACAGACATAAGCTGCAGCATAGGAAGTTTCGCAAGAATGTGCGTAAGAACTTCTTTACGGTGAGGGTGACGGAGCACTGGAACAGGCTGCCCAGGGAGGTTGTGGAGTCTCCTTCTCTGGAGATATTCAAGTCTCGCCTGGATGCCTACCTGTGCGACGTGGTGTAGGGAACCTGCTTTGGCAGGGGGGTTGGTCTCGATGATCTCTAGAGGTCCCTTCCAACCCCTATGATTCTGTGAACTGACACTGTCAACTTGATGGAGGCTTTGAGCCACAGCGCTATTCATGAGTTGCTCCTGCCCACAATAACATGCTGAGCGTAACAACTGATTCATCACATCAATGCTTCAGCCTGTTGCTAAGAAAGCAGAGCAGAAGATTTTAGGCAGCATCTGTTTCAAACTCTTTCCTTATTTTCTTGGTAGCAACATGGATGAACAAGTTCAGCAGATCATTTAGAAAGAGTTGAGAACAACTCTTCATGAAGACAAGTCCTATCAGTGGTTTTCCCTGTTTTCAGAGCCAAACTAATGACAGCATACTGAGAGAGGGGCAAAGATTGTTTGTAATTAGACAGTAAATTGTAGTAGATTTTGTAGAAAATGATTCCACCGAAACTGTCAATACTGTTTGCATAAGTGTTATTTGATCAGACAGCATCATTTCTGAAGCAAAATCATGCAATTTATTGAATTACTTTTAGCTTTGCCATTACAGATGAGCTACAGACAGAATGTGTTTTGAATAGCATTGCAATTGATTGATTGGCAGTGCTGTAGCCTACAGGATGGAAATTGCCATCACAACAACTTAAAGTATGAGTAGCACTGCCCTCTCCTTCCTCCATTAGTAAGAACAATGGCTTGTCAAGACCAAGAGGATTCATGGCACAGTAAGTGGTGGCATGACAGGTTCTTAGGAAGATGTTATAAAATGCCAACTAATTCCTCCTTTGAATTTGTTTGTAATTCGCTCCTATGTTTCTAGCAATGCTCACAGTTTTCTGTAGATGATGAAAAAATCTAAAATTTAAATATTATCAGACTGTACAGCTAGCTGTGTGTTGGTAAAACACATCTACTGACTATGAAATAAAAGTTCAGGACTTTGGAGAAATACAAGAAGATAGTCCAGGTATTTTCCTTTGCTGATGCAATAACAGTTTTTGAAGACACTGTAAAAAACTGAAAGGGGTGGTAAAACAGAGTAGCCCTGTAGCTTACTAGCCATCCTGTTGCCACTGCTAGCAATAGTCCAAAGGGCTTCTACTGACCTTGCCAGGGTTGTTCAAAGCTGCAATCTTTAACTTGGTTAACTCTAACAACCACTCCTGAAAACAATGCACCTAATCCTTTATTTGTTTTATTTTTGCTTAACTTAGCATAATTGTTTGGTGCATACGTAACAAGATAGTTGTAGCAATTACTTTTCCTACACAAAAGAAACCTTTGGTTTTCCTTTCTCCCCTTAATATGATTTTAAGTGTAACAATAAGAACCAGGAACTATGATATGCAAAGTTTCAGCTATGGGATGAAACGCATGTTTTTACAGTAAGCCAAGACCTGCAGGATTTGGCATTTTATAGGAAACCCAAAACAAAAATAAGAAGGAAGCTGAAGAATACCTTGACTACAACAAATGACATAGAGTAAATTGTTTAGTAACTTTGTGAAATAGAAAGTTTTTTGTGCTTTTAGAGAAAAAATACTGGTAAAATTATAGTGTGTAATTCTTTATCCAATCAGTGGCTTTCATCCAATGTAAGTGAATACAAGTTTTCAACATATAAAAAATTATCTTAATGTTGAAAACAACTCTTATTTAAAACACCAAGAGTGTATTAGCACAAAAGACTTAATCCACTTTCAAAATCTATTTTACTATGAAATTGTACCTACAGTACATCAATTTAATAAAACAGTAGGAAAGATAAGAGACAGTATTGTTCAAGTAGCCCTTCTGAAGAAAATGTATTTGGAATTTAAATATAAAAGCAAATTTAAGTGATTAAATAGATAGAGTTGAGATTTGTTAATATTATTATAAAATTATTAGGAAAAAAAGTTAAAAAGTATTCCTAAGAAAATTTTAAATCTTTTTTCTATTTTATTTTTCTTCTCAATCTTTCCCGGTGTTGGAA
The DNA here is from genome assembly GCF_905368555.1 of Meleagris gallopavo. Classification (NCBI taxonomy): domain Eukaryota; kingdom Metazoa; phylum Chordata; class Aves; order Galliformes; family Phasianidae; genus Meleagris; species Meleagris gallopavo. The sequence continues at coordinate 24,128,337 of NC_139406.1, read as the reverse complement.
GGTAAACAAAGTTTGTAAGTCACCTATTAATGAGCTTGAGTTCCTCTAAGCACTTCTTTCAAATTATTACAGGAATTTGCATATCCGGAGAGGAAAAACTAAGCAAAAAATGAATTAATGCCTTTTATTGCCCAAATCAAAACAGGCACTTCTGAAAGCTGTGCTTTAATCTAGTAGTTATCTACTTCTACATGTAAACATTCTAATTTCCTTGATTGACAGGAGAAAGAGATTGGTTCATGGTGGTGGAGAAGAAGCTAATTCACCGAGTTGCATCTTGAAAGGTATTTGTGTACTTTCTTCATTGATTCCTTTCTTCCACTTTCTTTAACTATAATTATGTGCCCCAAACGATAGCTGGGGGTCTTACTTAGCTAAAGCCTACAGTGAACCAAATTTATGTTGACCCTGTAGCAATGTTATTACCATGGTTACACAATCATAATAATGTAAGCACATCTACGACTTTTCAAATTTTCAGTTTGAAAATATATATCTTTTTTATAATCACCATATGTATTTGAACCTAAACCATATCTTTATTATCTAATTTTTAGTTACAGTAATGCTGAAGTCTTCGTTTTTGTTCCAAAAGCACACCGATTCATACATCTCTTCCTACCTATCCTTTTACATTAAACATCAAAAAGTGAAAATTATTTCGATCTTTCACTGGCCAACCTTCCTTATCTTTATGCTTTTTTTTTCTTAACAGCTTTTGAATATAAGCAGTAATTGGGCCTTTAAATACACAATATTGGACCAGAATATTTAATATAAATCTGAAGAAAAGGATATAATTGGGATATTTAGAACTAAATAAATGAAAAATAAAATAATAATATTACTAATTCTATGTCTGTGGAAACATCTCTTGAGAGTGAGATGAAACGCCCTTTAATCATCTTCAGATCAAGATAAATAGCAATAGGGCTACAAATAGTTGGTACCTCTAAAAGTTACGTTTTCATCACAATAAAAAGTCACATCTGTGTTTATACGCTCCAATAACTGAGCTAATATCAAGGGCACTTTTTCAGAGAAATACTGAATTGATAAATTGCTTTAAGATCCTAAGTATTAAATACTCTTTTTTTTTTTTGTCATAATATTATTAAATGTTATTGACTTTGGCAACCCCCAATAGATGAATTGTCACTGTACTAGGAAGTTAAAAATTCTAAAGAATTGTCCAGAATTAGCTAAAAAAAAAAAAAATAATCACAATATATCTTTCACTGAGATCAGCCAAAAAGTTCATTTAAATAGACTACTCCCTTAAACTTGCTTTACACATCACTGCAGGCTCATTAACTTGCTATTAAACTGATTAGCAAAGATACACGAGAGACTCAAAGGGACCTTTTGGAACTTCCTGACCAACATGCCAATGATTTATATACCTACTTATATATATGTGAGTTCATATCATTTACAAGTAGGACAACATATTGGTGCTTTCAGCAACACTACCAGACTACCAGTAAGTTTATAATATATCTTGTTATAAATATTGTGTAAATTGTAAAAAGGCAACATAAAGCACAAAACCACGACATAATAATATTGCACTGGTATAACTGAAGACAAATCAAGCAAAAAAAAAATCTAACTAAGCCACAGCTGAAAGTACAGTCAACACAGATATGTAATAGAAACCAAGATCCATTAAGTAAATGAAAAAAATTTCACGTTCAATCGTACTATGGTTTTAACACATTTGGAGATGAGTGATTATTTGGAAGGTATATAGGTACAAAAGTTATTTTTTTTTCTTTCTATTTATTGCAACAACATGTTTTTTTGATTCAACATAAATGTGAATGAAACTGAGACTACATGCATCTTTCTATACAGTACATATGTGCAGTGTTATACAGTTCATGCTTTTTAAATGTTGAGGGTAAAAATCTTACCTTTACAATTTCTGTGTTTTCAGCAGACAATAGCTAGATATTTGACATTTTAATGTCAACCAAAATAAGCATCAGGCTGATTGTCAGCATAAAAAAATATTTTCCTGTAATTATTTAAAGCTTTATTTGTCATCATGTGCTTTCTAAAAGTGTATCATTTTTATTTTCAATTAAATACAGTATATACAGTTTAAAAAAAATTGAGGTACAGTCATAGAATGGACCTGTTTAAATTGAGGTGTTTCTAATTTAGTTTGCTTATTCCTCAAGAAGTATAATCTGTGTTTCCATTTGTTATAGATTTTGTTTGCCAAAATGAAAAGGAGTTTAAATTACTCTATCTGAAACAGGTAATCAGTCATCAGGTGTAGCTGTTGTAGCCAAGGAGCAAGGGTAGCATGAATCTACCAAATGCTGCTTTACCTCACCTTCTCCAAAAGGAATCAACAGGATTAATCTTGCTAGCACATCTTATTTTTACATGTTGGTTTTTATTCTTCCCCTGATAATAAATCAAATATAAGAATGCTAAAATAGAAATTTGTGGAAGAGTTCATAATTAACTGTAACTCAGGGAAGGAAAGCTGTGTCACGATCAGCTAAACATTTTCATTAATAAAAAGTGAAAACATTTTTCTACCATCTGCAGAATCTGTTCTAATTTTGCACTGTGTTCTCTTTTATTTACGTTTGTTAGAAAAGTGTTAGCATTTAATTATTCTAAAATAAAAGGCTCCCACTAACAGGAGCTATTGTAGAAAACAGTAACACAGGGCAGGGCTGAAAAAAACGTCTAAATTAGTTGTGGTGCATTCAGATTACATGGAATTCTTTTCATTTACATATCTACATGAAACAAGACTCCTCGCGTCTCTGGAAATCGTCAGAGGTTGCAGATTCCTCAACGTAGGCTCTGATGAAAACACTTATTTCTATCAGAATGTTTCATTTCTATGTAACATTTATATAGAATCATGGAATGGTTTCAGCTGGAAGGGACCTTTAAGATCATCTAGTTCCAGCCCCCCTGCTGTAGGCAGGGACACCTCCCCCTGGACCAGGTTGCTCAAAGCCCCATCTAGCCCGGTCTTGAACAACTCCAGGGAGGTGACATCCACATCCTCACTGGGCAATCTGTTCCAGTGTCTTACCACCCCCACAGCAAAGAATTTATTCCAAATATCTAGTCCAAATCTACCCTCTTCCAGTTTAAAGCCATTTCCCCATGTCCTGTTGCTGCCTGCCCTCACAAAAAGTCCCCCCCCAGCTTTCCTGTAGGCCCCCTTTAGATACTGGGGCCACTCCCCCAGAGCCTTCTCTTCTCCAGGCTGAAGAGCCCCAGCTCTCTGAGCCCGTACTCATAGGGAAGGTGCTCCAGCCCACTGATCCTCTGGACCTGCTCCAAGAACTCCATGTTCTGTTGGGGGCTCCAGAACTGGACACAATATTCTAGGTGGGGTCTCACAAGAGCAGAGTAAAGGGGCAGAATCACCTCCTTTGACTTGCTGGTCACACTTCTCTTGATGCAACCCAGTATGTGGTTGGCTTTCTGGGCTGCAAGCGCATACTGCCAGCTCATGTTGCGTCTTTTATCAACCAACATCCCCAAATCCTTCTCCTCAGGGCTGCTGAGAAGACCAATATCTATTGGTCTACCTCAGTTACTTTATTCAGGTTCTTACAGCAAAAAACCCCACAGTTGACTATAGAAGTTTTTCTGGAAGAGAAACCTTCAATATTTCCAGATGTATTTAATGGGCATTAACGCCACTTCATTTCATAGCAGCTAGGCACCACACTTCTTTCACAGCTTCAGCCTAGGAGCTGAAGAAAAAGGAAGAAAACATTCATGGTGTTAAAGGCAATGTTGAAAAGCAAGGAGCTACTAGAATAGAAAATTAGTTTGCAGGTTTAAGTACCCTTCCAAAACCAGTCTTGAGATAGCTGGAAATTGAAACTCTAAGCTCCTCAGAGAGAAGGAACAACAAGGAAGAATATGTGCATGTTGGAGGGAAGAAAAAATATCATAACTTTCACCTTGGTGGGCATGTGCTTCACAGTACTTGAAGTAGGCAGTGAATGCTTCACTACTATTCAGATAAATTGAGCTGCTAAAAACATTTTCTGCCCATATTTTTTTCCTCACAGCTAAGTGCCTACTCAAAATGATTTACACCTCCGTCTTGCTGGATTTCTGGACAGGTCATTTAGACTTGATAGGCTCAATTCCCCATCTGTAAAACTGAGATAATGATACGTCTCCACCCAAGAGGAGCACACTGAGGATAAATGCATGAGGAATATTCAGAGGCTGTGGTGACACAACCCACTTGAGTTCTTAAGGTAGGAACTCTGTGCTCTCTCTGGAGCTAACAAACAAAACCAGCTTTTGTGTAGACAGGATGCAGAATGAACATAGGCTTGAAAGGCTCCAGGCAGTATGTTTACTACTAAAACACACATTTGCTATTATTTTCTCTGTACTTCCTTCAGGCTACAGTGGCACTACTGAAATAATTATCCTCCTGCCACCTCAACTCAAGAAAGCTGACAGGAAGTGGGAGAAATTCTTATTTTCCCTTCTGCCCACCACCAAGTTAAATATTTCTTATTCCTGAGGCAGCTGCTGCAGACTCACCCTTCCTTCTCCAGAAAAAGCAAAGGTAAGGAATTTAACTGGGGTAGCAGTCACACTACCATGCTTGTCAAAAAAGGAGAACTGACGAAGATGCACAAATTCCAGCGTGTTTTTAAAGAGGCACAAGACGAGAGGTGCAGCTATGAGCACTGCTTTTGAAAGGAGCTTTCCAAAGTATCACCATCAGAATTTCATTTTCAAAGCCAGTGATAGCAATCTGCATTCCAAAATGCACAAACACAGCCAGTGCAAAAAACAGCCTGCTAGGCTTAGAAGTAAAACACAAACAAGAAAAACCCCACAAAACACAAAAGTGGGCCCTCCTGAGCTGCCAGGTTTGATTCTATTCCTCGAAGTCATCTCACCATGCAATCCTTTCACAGATGTCCAGCACTAAACATCTCCCTTAGCTGCATCTAGCTGTATTCAGGGTGGTTCCTACCACAGATAGTACCTTAGCTGCTTGGCAGTAGCAATTTGAGAGCATACAGCACATTCATTCTTTCTGTTGAAATTCAGAAAAATTTAACAAGATATTGTGTAATGGAAGGAATGTAAACTGTAGCCTATTATCTCTCTTTAAGTGACATATAGCATAATGTATATTCTACAGACAGCAAGGAAGCTGCCATTGAAACAAACCACTGAAGTGTACTGCTGATGTTCATTAAGTGTTTGCCACTTATTACTCAGAACAAAAAAGCAGAATGTTCCCTAGAGATGGGGCAGAGACAACATAACAAGACTCTAGTAAGTATGTTGTATCTGAAGTAGTGGTTACATTTCATTAGATCTGCCAGTAATTCTGTCACTCTGCAGGAGACTCCATAAGAGTATGTGTAGCCCAGCATCTCAGTGCTATTAATCCTGCCTAACAAGTGTGAGGTGATAGGTGATGTAACTAAGAAACAAAATCAAATACACTACTCTTCATTTAATAAACACAGTGAAGTTTGTTCAGATACCCTCAAGGAAGGAATCTGGAGTCAACCAGTGAATGGCAATCTTATCAAACTGGGCCAAACCCACCAGGTTAAGTAATTTCTGCAGAAGCATGGATGATGGTGTGTACTCTGACAATGCTATGACAAAGATAAGAACTTTTCTCACATGCTATAGAGGAAAAATATTAATGAAAATACAGGCACTGTAAAATAGGATAATGAAAAGATCTTAAGATTTTTTTTTTTAACTTGTAGCATTAATTACCACATTGATGTTAGCAATCAAATAGAATGAAATCACTACATAAAAAAAATATCAAAGAAAGCCATCTATCTTTTGTTTTGCATTTTAATTAGGGTGGTTTAGGAGAAAGGAATCTCCAAATGCTTCTGACTGGTATTGTTCGAGAGCATTTTTGAAAAAATAAACTTAAATTTCATTAGAGAAAAAATGCTGGACAATCTCAGAAAGGATGGTTTTTATACTATCAAGAAAAGAAATAGATTTTACCACTACCTGCTTCCCTTTTATCTGACATACATCACATATAATGTTATCAAATTCTGGAACAAAAAGCTTCAGAAGAGGATACAGATCTCTCCAGCACGTTTTTCCACTTTCCTATCAAAACTATAAGAAAATTAAACACCACCACCACCACCACCACTTTCCCTGTATAAGATATACAGGAATTGAATAACAGCTTTTAAGAGCATTCAGTGAATGCTGACTTCTACATCCACAGCCCTACATGAGACATGACAGGGAGTAGAGTACAGCTGATGGTAGAATTCTGCCCCCCCAAAAAGTCACAGCTGTGCATGGAGTACATCTCCTGCACAGGCATCCATGGCTAAACAAGAACAAAACAAGCAGGAACTCCATCAGGAAACCATGCCCACTCTGGTACATAGACAGCATAATATCAAATAAAGCTATTTCTATGTCACATACATCCAGAAGGCTTGGAAGCGTTTTGTTACTTTGAGGAAGACAGCAATTAAAAAAAAGTTACTGATGGAGCTACTGACACACATCACAGAACTGTGCTTGTACGGTCTACACAGAACTTGAACAAAAGATAGGGAAAGATTCAAACCTGTGACCAGTTCTCTGATTTCCAAATCTGTAGTCTTGCGGAGTAACCGTACTAAAGCTGGAATACCACCACAGTTTTTCAGAGCTATTTTGTTGTCATCATTTGCCTTCCCATATACCAAATTTCTCAAAGCTCCACAGGCACTACGGTGGACTTCAGTCATCCGATGGTCCAATAGGTCCACCAGTAATTGTATTCCGCCTTGTCTTCTTATCTGAAATAGGCCAAAATGATAACCATAACATTAGGAAATAAAAACCAGCGGTATATATGTTACCTAGTTTAATTAAGCTCTGGCTTATGCAGGGTATACTACAGTAAAGATATGTTGGCAGCCTCACAAAGCTGCTACATTACATCCACTTGAATTCTAGTATTACTTTTTTTTGTGGCAACATAACCATACAGTGACAAATCTCAACCTCTGTAAAAGCAGTCAGAAGTTAGCCAAAAGTGTTGCCTCTGCAAGATTTCTCAAAGTTCAGCAAGTTTGGCTTGTCACAGGTTTCTCCTGCACTGGAGAAACATCACCTCTTTCAGACTGTAATGCATTGTAAGTTAGAGAGCATAAGCACTGTAGGAAAAGAACATGAGATTACTGCACATGAAAAAAAATACACCAAAAACTTTACTCAATAAAGTTAGTAGGAGCCCTTCCTTCTGCAGTTAACTCAAAATATGAGCAGCTACTACAGCACCTGTGACAATCAAAATTGGAAAAAAAGTCTTGCGAGTGAAACTAAAAGGCAAAGAGAAGGAAGTCTGCAGAAACATAAAGAAAGGTACGATGAACAAATCAAGGGATACACATTCTACTAATTTAGAGGTGGACCCTGAAGCGATATAAGACAAAAAGTCTTATTCATTCCTAAGCTGGCCTACATAGTAAGTTTTGAACGTACCATCTTATATAAACTATCATTCTGTCACTAAGAGAAACAAAAGTACCTAAGTTAAATGATCAAGGATGTCAAGAATATCAAGAACAGCTTATTCCAAAATATTTTGCAACAAATACAGCTTGAGGGTACTCTGGCATTTCTTCTCTAAAAATAGTAAATATACTTGTGTCTAATTATGAGACACAAGACTGATGCACAACTAACATGCAAGGAATACAATACTTTAATTTCAAGTAGGCTATATAGACATCTCTGTCAAAAATTTTCTCACTAAGTGCGTTGCTGATGAAAACTCAAAGCAAGCCAGGAACTTACCTGGCCATTTTACCACCTCTAGTAATATTTTGACTGGCATTAGAAAGGAGGCAGTTACAGGGTTCTTTCAAAACTGCAGGAAAGGGGAGATTTTTAAAATCAGAGTTGTTCTCATCAAGTCCAACATTCTGAGCAGTGTGCTGGTCGCTTGGAAGGCTATAGCAGCCAGCACCACATGGAAGTACAGAGCTGTGAGCAGACACTGGTACAGTCAAGAAGAGCCTGTGCTTCTATTGCTCAGAGAAACGCTGACATCCTTCAGTTCAGTAACCAGAAAAAGATATCAAAGAGAAAATGTGCTGCAGATCAAAACTTTACCAATGGGAACAGGATGACTTGCAATTACATTTGTTGTGTTCCAAGCCAGGAATAATTAACCAGATTTATCTGGGAGGAGGTAATAATTGTGGGAGGAGCAGAGTGTTGTTTGTTTGCTTTCTTTCTTCTTTTTTTTTTTTTTTTCTTTTTTTTTTTTTTTCTCCTCTGCAATCTACCACCATTTAATCTTTGGTCTGAAATACATTTAATTCCCATCTTTACCAGATTTTCAGAATCAAGCATACCACATGAAAAGCCACCTACATGACAAAATAGATGACATTTACTGAAGGAGACTAGAAACAAAAATTTATGCTTCAGTTCTGCAAAAGGTGAACCAATCATGGGGCTTCACACTTCTACCTAGAAATGAGACAAGATCTGATGGAAAACAGAATGCAGTTAAAAAATACACAAGTTGTTCTGGAATTATGAGTAATATCAGGAATGACAAAATACAAACATACCCATCTATCTGTGTTTTATATTTTTAAAACACAAAACGCTGACTGAATATTTCAATTGCTTCAATGGCAAAAATAAAAACATACGAATGATGAGAGGAATGAGAAAAAATATGAACTACACTGCAAAAATCCTTTTGCGTGCTGGAAAGCATCCAAAGCAAAAAAGGGCTCTGCCAGTGCTCCGAGGCAAGCTGTGCCTGTGCAGCTTTCCCCACACACCAGAGCCTGGCCTCACCCTGTTCCCAAGGTGCATGCTTTGTTTCATACACTCTCCAGATAACATCTGTACAAGCTCCCCATTTTTCACTTCCTAGTGATCAGCCAAGTGACATCTCAGGCTCCTTCAGAGTTACTGCTGTGGGTGCTCTCAGTTGACACGTTTTCCCATCCTCTGCTCCTTTCTAGGTGAAAATGTCTGCTTCTGACACAGTTAAGAAGTATTTTTGAACTGTACCGTCTCTTTTCAGTTGTGGTAACTCACAGCTCAGTAGTATTAGCTCCCAGGAATATGAAGTTGTCAGTAGACTGAAGTCATTCAAAGATACTTTCTTAAAAGCAAGGACATTAAGTATTTATCTAAAATATATTTCCATGAAGAAAAAATAAGGGTAATACAACAACAATGAAACTGATATCATGTAACACTACACCTAACCTGACAAATTTTCTTAAGCTCTACTGATGAAAGAACCTATTGGCACATTAGAAAGATAAACGTTATTTTGCCAGCTTCCTTTAAATTCCCAAACTCACATCCTCAGTGATTCAGTTGGTGTTACAGCTGGAAAGATTACTGTGACAAAAACAGGAAAAGAAATAAACAGGAAAGGAGTGGTCACCTACATCCAAAGATCTAGGTTTGCAGGAAAGACTCCACAGAGGAGGGATCTCCAGAAAAAGATCCTTCCCCAGGGACAGTCAGCCCTTAAATGGGGTCTAGGAGAGGTGCAGCCAGGCTCCAGCCCTTCTGGTCACATAGCTGAATTGCCTCTACCTGTGCTCCCAGGGCTGACTCAGTGCTTGCCTCACGTGATCAATCAGTGGTTCAGACTGTGACTCAAAAGTTCCCATACACTTGGTAAAGTAGCTACTGAAGAATCCAGCTGATTCTTCAGAACTAGGACCTTAGTTATCGATGCTTTTCTCAACCTGGGCTATTGCATTGCTTTGTTTTTGCTTTTTCAATAGCATTTCCCTAGAAGTCTCACCATGTCTTTGTATTTCCATCACTTATTACGTAGCTAATTAATGCTGCATTCTTCAGCAGGTTGAACTATGCCTCACAAATTGTGAGATGGTGATGACTGTTAACAGAACCTATTCACATTTGCAGAAATTTAGGCAAAGAAAATGAAATTATTTCAAGTTCTTTACGGAGTTACAGCAGCCTGGAGAAGAATTCTGCCCTACTGAGTTTCTTGGGGCAGATTTTGAGTGGAGAGAAGTTGCCATGACTCAACAAGCTCAACAGAGCTACTGCCAAATGTCTTTGCCAAGAATACTCAGATGGGTGGATAACAGCAATTACATCAGTGGGGCATCAAATCCCACCCCCCTAAAGGACCTTTGATAGATACTTCTGTCTCTCTCCTGTCTTTCTGTGAAGAGAATAATTCTTAATGTAATACCTAATGACACATTAGTAGCTACTGCTGTGTTGCATCTAGGAGAAAAATAAAACAGAATATAGCGACGTCTGCTTGCCTATTGTGACCAAATAATCAGCATACTACCAAGTTACCAGAGAATACAGGAGAAAAAACTGTCCTCACACAGCTCAATTCCAGAGTAGTCAGTAGTGAAGTCAAAAGAATTACTGTCATGTTCTGTAGCACAACTGAGTTCAGCCATTCACATCATAAAGTTCATTGTTCCTTGAATATATTGTTCCCTTTTCACTCTGTCAAGGTGATTAGACAAGAATAAAAAGGTTGGGTGAATCTCTGTTACAGTATTTCTCAAATGCCTCTTCTAATCCAAGTATGCCTCATTTCTGAACGTAGTTCCCTATTTTTCTCCTTGCAAATATTTTTTGTATTTCTTCAGAAGATGATGGTAGGTAGTTGTTAATAAATACAACGGGTTGCGCTCTTTGCCCATGGCATGACAGAGTGTATGACAGTTCCTACCAGAAATGCCATCATCCACAAGTCTGAATTGATTCTGCTTTCCTAATAACCACTCAGTGTAAATCCACACTGATCAAAACAAAATTGGATAGAATGGAGATGCCATGAAATTTTTCATGGAATTTTTTCCATGTAATAAGGTACAAAGCAGTTTTCCTCTAATGAATCCTGTTTTTTTTTTTTTTTAATTATTTTTTCTCTTCCAGGAAGATTTTAAATTTTGCTTTTAAAGCTGAGCCTCCATTAATGTTAGTGTTTGCTGATGAGAAGCACTTGATCAGCTCAGGTCAGGTCACACTGTGCCAGTACTCAGACAAACAGAAGAAGAAAAGATGCCAGACTTTCTGATTCACAGGCAGATCTGTCTAATTAATGTCAGTGTGATACATCAGAGTCTTCTTCTCTGGCCTCATATAGAGTTTGTTTTTCCAGCACATCTGAGAGCGTATTTGTATCCACACTATGCAGACGTAAAGTGAATTTGGACTTGAGGTGTGGTTGATGCCCCAGCCCTGGAGGCTTTCAAGGTGAGGCTGGATCAGGCCCTGGGCAACCTGATCTAGCTGTGGTGTCCCTGTTCATTGCAGGGCAATTGGACTGGAGGCCTTCAGATCCAATTCTAAGGATTCTATGATTGTATGATTCTATGTGTTCACATGTTTGCTGCAGGTAGTGAAGTTACCTATGTTCCTAAGTAGGAAAATCTGGATGTCTCATGCAGAGAGTTTTTGAGAAATGTAATTTATAAGTTTCAAGCCTGACTATTAATCAGTGGATATTGCTTCAGAGCTCAAGAAGCCATGAAAAGTTCAGTGTTGTTTACCACAACAAATTTTCCATGACAGTGGACTGTTAGATATTTAATCTACCAGGAGATACATGTGACCAGCCTGAAGCATATGCACTAATAAAAACAAGTCAATGATACATTAATAATACGTCTGAATCAATACAGACTCCCTTGATGACTGCATGATTTTAGCATATGAATTACTTGACAGCTTGCTTTCCTAATTTGATACATAAGATTATATTTTCAGCCTTGTACCACGTTCACTGAAGGACATAAACAAGACAAATCTTCAGTTGGCTCCTTAACCTAATCTAAAGGAGAAGTGTCCATCTTATACAATGCCATAACTTGTCCTGCTCCATTTACAAGCAGCAGATGGAGTTCAGTCCTGATAACTCCAAACACCATTAATACCAATTCCTCAGTCAGGAGGAGGTAGCTCATGTGGCATTCAAGTAGTCCTCTAACAAAGATATACTACAGTCAGTGGATCAAACAAAGAGCTACATTCAAAAAATATCCAGAGATGTCCCAGGTATGTTAGCTCCCTTTGGGAAAGATGACTGGATCTATAGCTTACAGCGTCATCTTCCTGCTCTTCTTTACACTGGTTAAATATTGCTTTTATTCTTTTCAAGTCTACTCTGGGTCAAAAAATATTTTCTGAATGGCTATAACTGACAGAAGGACAATTTATGAACACCTAAGGGGAAAGAAAAAGTATTGTAGGATATTTCCAGCCTTCTTAATTTCCTAGTTATTTTTCATGATAAATATATGCCAAATCTTGTACAAATCATATCACAACTTGAAAATGAATTATTGTCAGGTGTAAGAAGTAACAGCATAACAGTCCATGACCTTAATTGACAAAACATGCTACCTGTCACCGATTCAGCACGGAATCCATGCTATTCCTCCAGGCTCACTATTTGAAGACTAACAATTGAATGTGAAAGCTCTACTGGCTTGCTTCCCTGGGGAAAGGGAAGGTCTGCCCTAAAAGTGAAGATAAGCAAGACTGTCAGCTTGAGCAGGATGCATGCTTTTATAGGTGAGTCATCTTTCCTCATATCAAGGCATCAGAACACCAGTCCTTGAATCTGGCTGTTGATTATGGCACTGCAATAGCAGAAGCAAAGCCAAAACAAATAGGAGTTAGGTGTTTTCAGTATTACTATTGTTTTGAACTCCAATGAATGCTGAAATAAAAATTATTCTATTCTTGTCAACAGTAAAAGAAAAAAAAAAAAGCTTCAAATTTTAACCAGTTTAGCAAAAAAAACTGTTAGATAACAAAGCATTCCAATACTGTCTAAAAATACTGCCGTGGCAGAAATCAAAACACCCTTTCTTTTCTATTTATACTCAGCAAGTGGGTATCTGAGATATTGAGATATTCTTCACATTTACCAGTAAATATAACTGGAGCTGTATTTAATTCCGACTGCCATGCCTCACAAAGTAAAATATAATGGAAAGAGAGGTGGATTAAGAATAAGTGACAAAATTATAGACTAACAGGGTGATAAAGTGTGTAATATATTACAATCTCTTCTTCCCAACAAGATGTTAAGTGTTCGGCCATTAACAGCTTCACAGTTACATCCCAATGTAAAGATGAATTCTTGGCTAAATGCTTACTTTCAGCATTTTTCTTAACAATTTGATTGACTCTTCATCCAAAGGAGGTGGAGGAAATTTAGCATGCTTTTTGATATATCACAGATACCAATCATCAACTTATCTGACATAACACAATGCATCATTCGCCACTTATTCAGTGACATTTTCACTATTAAGAAAGCATGTTTCAATATATCAAAATCTAAGTGTTTAAATACGGACAACTATTTGCAATACCACTATGTGTATGCAACAACCAACATACAATTGACTATTAGCACAAGTAACGGTATTTATACAATAGATCCCAAGTTAAAAATGAAGTTAATTTGAAAACCGGTTCTTGAAATTTTTAGTACTAGTTCATTTAATTCATACTTAGATGCTGGAAAAGGCTTTCTAGCTAGCAAAATAACTGCTTATGATTTCACACACAAATGGATTGCCAACAATTCTGTTCCATGGATGAGAGAAAGCAAAATCAAATGCCAAGAGCATTTTTAGACAGTGACTGGCAGCACAGTGTTTGGGACATTCCTCAGCTACAAGCAGTTAAGGAAACTGGTGCTTCTTTCAGACCAATCCAGGAAGCCAATGCTTGCACAGCAACTTGACCACACCCATAAAAATATTAGATACCTAGATTTTCCCACTCCATTAGCTACTTCCATTATATATCTTTGCCCTTTTTATACTATTAAAACAACTTTCATAAAAGCAGAAAAAACACTTAAATATGTGGTTTTGGAAGGCAGGCAGCCTCTTTGCTAATTAGTGTCAGGGCTCCTCAGAAGGCTGATTCATAAAAATTAATGGGTTTGAATGAGAGAAAAATCTCCAAAGCAGGATAAGGGAATAATTTAGGACAATAATACTCTTATGAGAGATATACCGGTTTAAACTTTGATTTCTCTCCACTATTTTTTCTAAAAAGCCTATGGAGCAGTAGTTAGACAATATAAAATCCCTACATTGCAAACACCGGTGAGATTTATTAAGACCAATTTACCTGTAACATCATAGAACAATTTAGTCTCATTAGCAAAGTAATTTGCTACAAGTTTAAAAAAGTACTGAGCAATTTCATCCTAAAATAAAGTGGAATGTTATGCAAATTGCTGCATTAGCTCAGAAGTCTAATTTGTTTAAGGAACTTAAATCAGGGTTTGGATCTCGGTCCCATTTAAGAACAGTTTTGCAGAACTGCCATTTAGGACTTGTTTGATCAAATACCGAGGTGACATAAAGCTGTGAACAGGCATAACTTAAATAAATTCATCCACTAGTACATATATGGTGTACCGCTTTAAGTCAAATAAGAATTGTTCTCTGCATGCTAAACTGTAGCACACTGAAAAGGAAGGGAATTTCTTTTCCGTGCCTGAAGAAATCACGTAGTTATTTGGAGGAATGGTTACGTGATACATGAGGACTCAAAGCACAAGGTCAATATTCAGAAGCTTTCCATTTGGGAGTGGATACTCCACACTGGTTACTCTGAATGTAATGCCCACTATTTCCATGGAAACTACAACAAAGAGCACAAGAACACTATTTGATAGAGCAAATTCTCAGCTACAAAACACTATTTTTCAATACATCAACCACTACTAGCTGGGCATTTTCGCTAGCTGTAAACAAGAGCCCGCATGCTGCACTCGTAAAAATCTGCACCCGTGGAGGTGACCACTGTCACTGTCATCACTGCTGAAATGCACCACCCACCGCCTCACTGTGCTCACACCCATTAATGGTCTTCATGAATGTTCAGCAAGCATCAATGAATGTCAGTTTTTTTCCGCATGGAGGAATTCAATGACACACCTTTGCTCCAACTGCACTCTCATGTCAGACGCCATTCCGTCAGTCTGCCCTTCTGCTGCCATCTGTCACATGGCAACAAAATGGAATGGAATACTAGCGGAAGGTTCAACCTCTACTGCCATACCAGCCCTCATATTTCTGTTACCAAGTATACATTTATTTATCCCTGTGTCCTTTCAGTGACCTCTTCAAATTCTGTAATCGATGCGTGGGGTTAACAAAGACTGAAAAACATGTTCCAACAGAAGGAGACTCAAAATCTTGTTCTAAAATTGCCCTGAGATGGTATGAATAAACATGTTGCTCAGTCAGTAAGCCTTAATGTATTCCGTGCTGTGATGCAGTTTGTTTTTCACCCTCAGTAGGAAGCCTGTGCCTATTATAAATCACGGCTTTAGCAAGATTTAATTTTTACAACTAAGAAAAATCTATGGCAAGGCACAAGTTAAGCATAGTAATGTAGTTTACCCTGCTACTCATAAAACCAAATAATTTGTACGCCTACACAAGCATCCTATTCTAAAAAAGAACATCAAGCATTAATGGGATCATTCAAATAACACTCCAAACTGCAGGCACAGAGCTGACCTAATGTACTTATCTGAATGCAAAAGTATAATGAATATGATTTTCAAGTCCTCTCTCAAAACTGGCATCTCCTGAAAGAAACAGACCCATAGTGACTTGCATTAAACAAGTTTCTCAGCTTTTGAGTCACTGGGGATGTGATTCAAACACATATTAGAAATGATACGTACAAGTCAATGCCTCCAGAAAGTACTGTAATTAATTGCTTTATATTTGTGGTCTTTCCTTTTAAAACAGTCAAAAAGGCATAGTATTAAAGAAGGTCCATCAGTGTGCATTCCACAGATGATACAACAGCAGTATCAATTTAGGATGCAAAAGTCATAGGCATTACTCAGGCACTGATCTAGCACTGTTAAATGAAAAGAATGAGGATTCATGCCAAGGATTTGGATCATTTACTCTCTCTTATTAGAAAGGAATTAAGAATCTTTTTGAGTATGAATGATTATATTTATTCTTGGGGAGAAAATTTCTTCATATACACTTCACTTAAGAACATCCTATCATTCTTATTATCAAATTCCTAGTGAAGATAAACAAGATAACTCATAGCTTTCTTTACATAAAAAAGTAAGTTCTTTAGACAAAAGCAGGTCAGTAGTTCAAATATTCCAAAAAATAGCATCAGTATAATGTCAGATGAAAATTGACGAAGTGGCAATTAACTTAACATTCAGCTAAGCATGTTACTTGTGGGATTTATTCAGTGCAAACACAAATATGATCAAAGAACAGTGGTCACAAATAAGACCACAGATAATGCCTCTGTGTGTGTGTATGTGATTTAAGCTCAAACAATGTTATCTTTCATTTCAAATTTAACTGGAAACTCGAAAAGATACTTCTTTGACTCATGCTGTAGCTATCCCAGACAGTTTACTTCATAGAATAAACAACAAATCCTTTCTTCTCAGATTAAAAATGTATTTACAGTTTATCCAACCAGGTATTATACTGCCATCTGATGACCTCTGCTCCCAAGACTTCCTTTATTGCAATCTAAACAAGAAGCATTATCTTCTTTTAACTGATGCACTATTCTTTTAAGAGTCTCTCGGTCACATGAAAATTTTCTGTCAGATGAAGTGGGATACAGCTACTGTCTCAAGCTAATTAACTCATTGTCACAACATGTCTCCTTGGTATGTACTCCTGATGTGCCTTATTTGTCTAAGGACACAAAGAAAAGCTGCACTACATACTCTTTCTTCCACTTCCCAGTTAACATGACTATTATAAGCAGAAGAAAAGTCAACATGCGCACATATGTCCACCTCATGTACTATGGATTTTATAATACCCGCAGTTCAATATGCAATATTACATATATATACATACACGCGCACACACGTTTTTTTCTTTTGTCTTTGTCAAGTTCTCTTTTCCTTCTCTGACCACAACTTTCTTCTAACGCCCTGTTCACACGGTGTTGGACATTTCTTTCACTTATGAAAGAAGTATCTTTGCTGTGATGGCTTTGGAAACAAGTTTGTGAATTGTAGCAATTTTTCAGTTGGTCTTAGAGGCTTGGATATAAGAATAGCAAAGTAGTAGCTTCAAAACAAAAACCAACTCCAAACCGATAATACTTTGGATGCGGCACACGTATTACATCCCCTTCTTTAGGACCCTGCTTGCCTACCCACATACTGTGATATGCCCAGGGATGTGCCCAGATCAACCCATTAATGCTGATGACACAGGTGGGCAGTATTTCCCACCTGCTCTTCAACAGCTACAGTGGCAGCTATAGCTCAGACTTAGGGGTCTAATTTGGATTTGCTGTGTCATTTATTGTTATGTGTGAATTATTTCTTTTTATGTGATAAATGGTCCCTAGAGTCGGTATTACAATTAATTTTTATACAGTTGGGTATGCAGGAAAAAACTGCATTTCTTTGTGAAGCTAGAAAGTTATTATCTTCCAAATAACTTTTCAAACCATAGCTCACAGATCTAACACATTTCCTTATCTGCCTGAACCAAGGTCTGTACGAGATAACACCAATAGTAAAAATGTCAGCCTTTTATCAGTCAAGAAGTACTTTTCTGAGAAGAGGACAGGAGAAGAATCTGGTCCACAATCAGTACAAAAAGTACAGCAGTGCTTCAGGCTTCTGAAATGGATAATGTTTGTGTCTTATTTACAGTTCTTTTGGTTTGCTTTTATTTATTAAGTGGCACAAATCAAACTCTTCTCTGAGCTGTATCAGTGTAAATCTATAAAAGCAGGCCTGACTCCCATAGCACTGCTGTAAGTTTACTTCGGGATTACCTAAAGGAATCACTGGTTCCAGTGCCTTCAACAGTTATTAGACAGTGGCCAGGTAGGTAGGTAGACATTTTAGCTTTAGAGCCTTAGGTGTCCTCATGACTCTGCAAAATTGTGCTTTCTGCTTCAACTACCCTCTAGCTAGGTAGCTAGGTAACAGCCATCTCTGTAACTCTAAATACATTTTGATGATCATCTGATAGCCTCTACATTAGATGTTTCATTTAGTGTAGCTTTTCTATCAGGACTACCATTCGCATTATTGAAATTGTTTTGCTGCCAACCTTTTTACTACAGGTATCTTGAGAAAGCATCAAATTACATATATTGATATTGATCTCCATTATTTTATTTCTATATATAGTCTTACCTTGGAATGATGGATGATGAGAATAGTAATAAAAAAATATGCTCTACTATAGGAAAGTAATCTCCCCCATTCATACACTGGCCTCATAAATCATAGAAGCAATTTCCAGAAGAGCTATGTATAGAAAGAAATCAGACCATACGCTACAACATCATACTGCTTTGAAAAGCTGCAGATGTATTCAGCGCCCATTCAAATTGTGGGAACACATATTACTTATGTCAAAAGACACTTTCTTTTAACCTTTCCTTCCCTACTGCCTAGTATTTCCAAATACAAAAGACGCAGCTTTTACAAATGTTTTAATGCAACCAGGACATTTTTCCCAGTCCACTGGAGAGAGATTCATGAAACAGTACAATGTTATTCCTGCACCTGCTGCACACCATAGGAAGTAGCATGAAGGCATTCATCTTATGTACACAATACTGATTTTTCTCCTCTTGTCCTAATGGCATGAAAAGCATTATCACCAGATGTTCACATTTAAATTTTCTGGATAATTGAATTTATTGCCTAAAATTCTCCTATGTGTGGTTGCTTATTCAGAGGCAAACTCTGGCTGTGCAATGCTGAAAAAGACAGAAACTTTTAGCCAGGCTTGGCGCCTGCTGGGCAGACAATGACAAGTGAGTGCTACACACCCCAGACAAACTGAAAGGATAAGCAGGTTTCACTCAGGACCTCACTCCCTTCTGCTCACAAGAAGACTGGTACCAGGCCCCTAAATGCCAGCAGAAGAAAAGCCAGAGTAGCATCACAAAGATGCTCACACCCCTGTTAATAGCTGGCTGTTAGCATGAACAGCAGAGCAGGACACTCCAGACAACAACGAACAGCCATTATCCACATGAAGTGTTGTTGATAATTCAGAAACTGATTGTGGCTTGCTTTGGCTCTAAATAATGTGGTTGGATACTTATGAGCATCATAGGAAAAAATATCTTGAAGAGGCAGTTCTGGGAAAAGTAGGCAGAACTTTGTCCATTTGGTGTTCTCTGGAGAGGGAATAATAGTGCACCGTACAGGGAGGAAGAGAAGAGCAGAGTAATGCGGTATGAGAGGTAAAAATACAGAGATGTTCTTGATATTAAGCCCATCATTTTGCAAAACCGTAATGTCTTCAGTCACTCTGTAAATTCATTTGATTCTGCCTCTTTGTGACATGAGAGGGAATAATGTAATTGTACAAGATGACTGAAAACAACATGAAGACAGTGCAAAATGTCTAAATTTTGCCTATCTAGCATTAACTCAGAAAAAAATAACTAGAACTAGATTTTCAGTTACATGTATGAAATCATACACGCCTGTTTATTTACTTCTGAGACCATGTCACTGCACAGGATTGATGCTTAATTCCCAGTTGAGGCTATTTTGCAAAAGGAATAGTTTCAAAATGTGAATGCAACAAAGCCAAAGCATTAATCAAGGTTCTTATCAGTGCAGAGGAGAATAAAGACAGAACTCACTGCTCTGATGCCATTTTTGCAGAGCAGTATTTGGTCTACATCCTAGCTCTTCTATTTCCTATTTTAACCAGGTGTTAAATCAGGGTTTGCCATTAACTTGTATGTTTAACACCTGTAATATTTTCCCAGTCATACCAAGTGAAATACGCCAGGTACACAGAAAACTGTTATTATAATTCAGGGAGAGTCTCCTGACAACAAAATCATTGTTAAAAGACCACTGAGGAACCCCTGGAATGTAAAGTGTTGCTCCTTCTGTGATACAGAAAGTACAGATCGAAGACATGCAGCGCAGCACTCAGTGACATTCATTAATGTTTGGTCTAATTACATGTAAAGACAGTGCATAAAACAAAGACATGCACTCAATTGTCAAAAGAGATGAATATTATAAAATGGCAGTGCATAAATTAACTGGTAAAACGGAACAGAGAAATGAATTCAGAAATGCATTTCAAAATGCTTCTGAAAAGAAGATGATCAACTTAAGATTTAATTTCCTCATAGAAGGTGGGCTCATGCTTTTTCAAAAATGAGAAGTGAAAAGGCCTGCTGCTTTAGCGTTAACCGTGTTTCTGGAATTTACAAGCAAAATAAAGCAAATTTACAAGCAAGAACAGACTGATGTATTCTGATAAATATTGTTTAGTAACTCAGATGAACTCAGCACTGCACTTTAGATTGAGAGATAATAACTAGAATACATAGCAGACGGTAGACACCTCAGACAAGTGCTACAGTCACTAAAATGCTATAAACTATATCTCTTGTACATGCGTCAATAGAGATGGGTGTGAAATACAGAAATCATTGTTATTCTCTGGGGCTACAGGCCGTTTAGACCTGCCTTCCTTGACAGCAGAATATATCTTAAACCACTGACTGCTGGAATAAATAAAACGGAAAGGAGCTGTCTCCCTTGGGCAACTTTCCAATGCCTGAAGCAGCCCCATAAGTGAAACACCTCAGAGCCCTATGACAAGGGTGCGGGAGAAGCCTCTCTCATGCCACTGCTTAGGCAGAGCACAGCTCTGCTCTCACAGGCATCTGTGCTAAAGGGAAGAATGTGACATTTTGGTACTACTGAAGTAATTCACAAAAGTACCCAGAATGAAAGCCAAGTGGGAAAACCCTCACAGAAGCTTTAAACTTGAAACTGCAGAGGTGCTCATCTCAATGGTTTGCTGCCAACAAACCACCTTGGGAATAATAATAATAGCAACAATAAAAAAATAGAGCAGAATAAAATCACTGTCCTCATTTTACAGAAGAGCTCATGGTAATGCAGGGCTAAAAATGGACCTCAGCCATGAACCTTATTTATGTGCATTCACTGTAAACCAAGTTATTTCAGATATACTCTGGTGTACATTCATTACTTCATCTGCTCATCATTTAAGATGTATTACTTCATCTGCTCATCTCTCATATTTATCCTATCTTTGTCTTTCATCTCTTGCTATGAAGGATCTTTTTTTTTTTTTTTTTTTTTTGGTGTGCGGCAGCACAACACAAAAGGATAGACTAGAATTGATATAACGGTATGCTTGTAAAAGCTAAAATAATAAACACTCAAACTGATCAAATTAACTTCTCATCATAGTTTTGCTTGTTGTAATTGTTATAATTCCTCTGATTTACCAAAATTTATTTAATAATTGCAGGTCAGTTATTTATACTTTGCAGTTACTGTCCATGTAAGATATATGCAGCATGCTATGTAACTACTGTAGCATTATAAGTACTATAGCTCCTGTTAGTTGAAAAACAGCTTACACATGCCAAAGGCTTCCCGCAAAAATAAAGTTAAAAAGATAAATAAGTATAGAAAAGGCAATACCAAAGAATAAAAATCTCGAACATAGTGAAGAAATACTCATAAAGGTATATTTAATAGCGGCTCAAATCTCTAAAGAGGGACTCTGTGGTGCTGATGATAGTTGCTTGTGGGCATGGCGCCTTACTGTCTTTCACTATAAAATTGTAACTCTGAATGAAAAGGTGCCAGAGGTGGAATGTCTTGTTGAAAAAAATCTATTCAAAAAATGCAAACCAAGGAAGTTTCTTAAAGACAAATCAAAGGCAAAGAAGATCATTGCCAAAATTACTTGGAGAGTTAAAAAAAAAACAAAAATAAAAGAACATTCTGTGTATGGCCATTTTAATTTTAAAAACACAAAACTTCACAGGATCTCACAAGATCTATTGATTAACTTTCTAAAAAACAGACTAAAGGTAAAGAAGAAACAGAAAGTTATCTTGAAAAATTATCAGCAATCAAGCATTATAAAGAAAACTTTTAAACTCATAGAAAGATTGTTTCTGGGTGTTTCACTAGGTGCTTCTTTATTTGACAACAGGAACTCACACCAGTAAAAACTGAGCAGAAAGTGTTATTTGAAGGGCATTTTTTGGAAATTTACTTGCACAGGTGAAAATGACTGCTCAAAGTGATGGGAGTAATGTTCAAAGCATATCGCACACAGTAATCTACCTGGACTTGTGCAAAGTGTTTGACACTGTCCCACATGACATCCTGGTCACCAAATTGGAACTAAAAAAAAATGGATTTGATGGATGGACCACTCTCTGGATAAAGAATTGGCTGGATGGTCACAATCAGACCAGTTAACAGCTCAATGTCCAAGAGGAGACTGGTGATGAGTGGTGTTCCTCCAGGGGGCTGGAACTAGGTGATCTTAAAGGTCCCTTCCAACAGAAATCATTCTATTTTCTATGATTCTATAAAAAGTATGAATGTGTCAGCACTTATATTGAGAACAACATGTAGGCAAGCACTCCTTCACATAAACAATCATCATAAAAATGGTAAATGTCTGGAAAAAGTACCTAGGCAATTTTTCTCAAACTGAGATTTTACCAATACAGATTTTTAACATGAAAATTATGGTTATCAAAGTACTAATAAAATGTTTAGAACCAAACAGGGAAGTCTGCTTTCTCTAAAAGCACACTATCATTGTCTGAGTTAAAATGCACTCTCAGCAAAATGTTTTAGTCTCTTGTGACTTTTCATTACTTTTCTGTATGGCCTTTGAGATACTATTTTCATTTAAATTAAACATCATGTCTCCACCATCGTCCATCCACAGATTAAAGGAGTTTACATAGCATCTCTAATGGAAACCTGACAGTATCATCACTGGACAAGCCAAATTCTAGCCTTTAATTGAAGAGATCTCAGGGGAAAAAAGGGAGGATTATTGGAAGGCAAAAACAAATTGCACATGAAAAAACCATACTATTTTTTCCCTTTTTCCTTAAGAAAACAGAAGGAAATTTTGCAGAAGAATACAGAAATAAACTCAAGATATCATTTAAGGACATTAAAAGTACCTCAGACATCTCTTCTTGATCCTTTGAATGCTATGCAGAGTGAAGAATTCTGTCAGTGTTAGCTACCAGGTTTAAAAGTCACATCACATGGACCATTCGTCCATGCCACTATAATTGTACATGCACTATTACGTGGGACAAAGCCCTTCTAGAGAAAGGCACATAGGTATCCTTGACAATCATAGATCTAGTGATAGTATGGGTGATATCAAAGGTACTACAACACTGCAATTAGGTGAACTACACAGATACATAGGAGATAAGAAAATATATCCTGGAAAATACTGAATAAGTTTTTCTTGTACTGTTTGTGTTCATCTTGCATTTCAATTAAATGAGCTACCATGTAGAGAATGAGAAAATATATATATATTTATCAAGCCCTCACAAACAATAATCAAAAGCAACATTAACATAAAACAATGGGGATTTACAAGTTTATGCAAACTAAATGACGTGAAAGAACAGTGGTGCCTGGTTGAAAAGGTTCTGGGCATATTCTGAAGAACTCACAGAAGATGAAGAAACATTTTTCGGATTAATGACAAAATGAACATGAATCATGGTTTTGAACAAAAGGGAAAATGAACACTTTCAACATGAAGTCACTCAGTTTTCAAACTCCATGCAGTAACAGCTAGATTGCTACTTCTAATATGGTGTGAAGTGAATACATAAGATAGACAGGAAACTGTCCAACACAGAAAGATTTATTAAGGATTCAAGGGAAGCCTTCAGGCAGGACAGTTCAGCAGTTACCGTTTTTTACTTGGCACCTTTGCACAATTTTCCTAAGATAAGAACTTAACAAGTGCTGTGGCTTTGATGGCTGAAATTAATTTCCTAGCTTGCAGAAAGGAGTCACTGGTGCCAAAAACCCTGAGTGACCTGTTACACCTTCGCAGCTGATGGCAGGTTGCCACTTGCCATGAGAGCAAAATGGTGCTGGAGTGTGAAACTGCACAAATCAATCCTTTTATATGGTGACCTCATACAAAGGAGTAAGCTGTCATTACAGGAAGAAAAATTGCAGTAGGAGAATGAATCCTGTGTTTAATAGAACGTGCTCTTTTAAAGAAATGTTCTCTGCTGACTGTTTTAAAATGCTTCTCTGTTCCTAAAGGCCATGTTTGTTCCTTTTTGGCATCCAGGGCTAGCTGCTCTGGCTCTGCACACAGTCTCACCATTGTTGGTATAAAAGGCCTCTCCTAAGGAGAAAATGCCATGAGAAAGAACCCTCCTGTATTCTTGCCTGACCAACTCTGCAGTTGCCTTCAAATATCTGATCAAAACCGCTTTCCTCCTTTCCTTTTGTCTTCTAGTTGCATTTCTTCACTGCTATCAATGAAAGCCTAATTTATACAATAAATCTCTAAAGCATTCTGAAATTCTGAATTTCATAACTGTGCCCACATAATTATGATAGCTTTCTGCCTTCCTAGGTTCCCTTTTACATGACTAGGACTGGTGGCTGGTCAAAAGGAGAAGAAAAATTAAGCTATTGGACAGTAGCACAAATAATCAAAGTTCTTCAATAACGGTTGCACCACTTAAGCAGCGAGCACTGGGCATACAATTAGAACACTTGAGTGCTGTGGACAACAGTTGCAGTGATTCCAGTCAGCAATATTTCAGCAGGTTCAGAAGCAGCATTTGAGGATAAAATTCAGGTAAGACTGTCAGCTGCAATTGTGCTTTTAAACAAAGACTGGCACTGGATTGTTTTGGGCAGAATTGAGCAGCAACATCTTCAAGCAATAACACTTCCTTTTCCAAGTGCCACCACTTACTACGTTTACATAGCACTAGCATATTCAAAGATAAAATGAAAATTCCACCAGAAACATTTAATTCTCTCTGAAAGTTTTTTTCGGGTAAAATTAAATGACTTCAGACACCTCTGCAGCCAGACCGGAGTATCTTCACCAAAGCAGCTTCCAACTTTGAACATTCTTTAAGATAGAGAAGGGCATTTGCAGATCTTATGGCTCTGAGAGAGCTGCTGCATAAAAGAATGAGCCAGGCTTTAACATTCATGCAGCAATATATGTACAATTAAATCAATATCACCAAATTCAGAAGAAAGTATGACATCACACATGGTTTAGAAAGAACACCTAACAGAACACAATCAAAATCAGGCATAGAAGTGCTCTCTCTTTTCCCTAGCCATACTTAAGGAGATTTTTACAGCATTTTGTTTTGATAGTTGACTTCAATTGAGTATTTCCACTTCCTTTTATTGTCAAGGGCAGAGAAGAAGTAGGGAGTAGTTTTCCACACTTCAGCAACAGAAAACAAAATATTTTAGAAGAGAAAATCCTGATTGGTGCTAGGAATCTCAGAAATGCACATAGTCATAGTTACTGTTTTCCTTTTCTATTTGCCTGATTTAATTGATGCTGTTCTACTCAGAGTAGAAAGGCCTCAGTCCCACCATGCACATGGGGAAACATCTATTAGTAAGTTCCAGCAAAGTCTCCTTAGAGTAGGACAAGTCTATCACTACATAAAATCAAAACTGCAAGAACAAAAGAATGGTCGAGTTCCAATGAAAATCATTAATCACATTTCTGTAGACAATATAGCATAAATCATGCTTAAAAGAATAGAAGAATTTATTTCAAACTGGTTATTTTCAGAAATCCAGGATAAAATAGCCATTCATTACAGTATGGCAACTTCATACTCATTAGTGATAAGTCCATAAAACTGTTTTCTTCCTAAGTTAACCTCCAGAGTTGAAACTTTAACAGCCAAATTACATTTCAAATTCCATGTGACCATTAGAATGACCTAAATTGTTGCATAACATTATCCATTCTGTGTGTGCATGTGGCGATCTTTCAAGGGCATGTTATACATTAACACTTAACTACTGGATTCGGACAATTTGCTTTCCTTTGGTGCTTGTCAGGAGTACAAAACACCGGTAGTTTTCTTAATATTCCTGTGTCTGGCCTTTCTCCGAAGTTTGAAAGGCCAGGAAGGCAGTTTTCCTTCTTTAGTCTAAGTTATTTGCTACGCTGCTATTTAGTGAAAGAGCACAGTTTTCTGTGTTTCAAAAGAATTGGAATTTTTCACCTGTGCGTCCCAGTTGTATCCCCGTGGCATGTTTCCCTGTGACTGTGGGCAGTATAACAAGAATGCTGCCTTTCTAGCAGAAGGAATCAGGTATGAAATCTGGGCAGCTTCAGACAGGGGAGAACTGGCCACAACACCCAACTGCAACACAAACACCTTGCAGTAGGGCATATTTTGATAACAGCTTCTATTACTTACGTTATCCTTCAGCATGTAATTCAGACATATCCTTAACAGGCAGCCCATGCTTTGTCCCAGTGAAGTTTAGCAGCACCACTCAAATTCTTCTGGCTGGAGGAAAATAGTATGAATCTGGCCAATTTGGGTGTTGAGATCTGGTGTAACATCCCCTGTTGACTGAATTTTGGTCTCCTAATGCAAAAGGCTCCTCAAAAAATTCTCGCTTAGTAGAGAACCTAAGCAGATTCTAGGGAACATCTGACCCTTTTGGGTAGCTGATCCCAAGAAACACACACACAAGCTGTTTAAGTACTTGGCTGAATCACGGCACAAACACAAAATACTTATGCTTAAAAAACTAAGATAATAGACAAATAGATGGAACAGTTTCCTAGCATTCCAAGCTAGTTTAGAAGCTTCACAAAGCATTAGAAGAGTCAACAATACACCTTGATTTTTGTCTTATAAAAATCTATTTTAACAGAAGTTTGAATGCATATTCTCAGGAGAACTGTTGAAAAAATACTGTGGCTTCTTTTCCAAAGACACTTTACCTATTATGGCGTGAGGAACAAAGCAGCAAAAAGAACAAAGGAAGGAAATCCTCATTTTATCTGCTGACCTTTTTCAGAGAAGCACTGCAGAAGGCTGCCTTATGTTATACTCTTTGATGCTACCATAACCTTGCTCTCCCAGCTCACGAGTCTGAAGTTTACAAAGGCTGATGTCCTAATAATATGCAATACATCAACAATAGCCAATCTTCTAAAGGATATTTTTCTTGAATGGTTAACAACAAAAATCAAACCGTGTCCTTCCCCCAAATATGAAACTACCTAGTGGCTCTCAATTTATGGTAATAGGAGCATGCACAGATTGCACAATGAATAAACTGTTCTGAATATTTAACCGCTTATCTCACAGACTTATCAATTATTTTACTGAAACTGATCAGTGAAATCAGGATGAGAGAAAAAACC
Organism: Meleagris gallopavo; assembly: GCF_905368555.1. NCBI lineage: Eukaryota > Metazoa > Chordata > Aves > Galliformes > Phasianidae > Meleagris > Meleagris gallopavo. The sequence goes on along the minus strand of NC_139406.1, from coordinate 24,101,059 downwards.
ATGAGGAGAGTATGCAGCTGAAACTTTCAGCAACACCTGTAACAGAAATCTCTTTTCTACATTTTTTATCATTCTGTTTGGGGAATGCACCCAGAACATCTCTCTATTGCAGTTCTGGCAATGCCAACAGGCTGCAAGCTTAGCTACTCACTTGGGAATTTTCTCAATGTGAAAAATCCCTGAAGGGAAAGCTGCTAGGGCGTGCTGTGAGAGACAGTAATGAAGGCAAGCAAGCCAGGATCCCTTCACAGCTCAGACAAACAAGCAATAGCAGATCTTGATCTCAGTTTACCTTTGCGTGCTAGGCTAAGGGATGCCAGTACAGGCACACATTTATGTGCACATCACATCTCCCTGATTAGCAGTATCTCTGAGAGGGCCAGGGAGCCAGCTGGGGCTGGTAACAGCTTCACACATTCAATTTTAATTGACTACTGCGTGCTTGTCAGATACCTCAGTGCTGCCTTCCTTCTGTTTTAACTTATGCCAAAAGCTTAACTGGTCCCACTGACCATAGGGAACAAGCAAGCAAGAAGAACAGATTAACTGCAGGAACTGAACAAAGTCTATGCTCCCTTCGGAACTGCATTCTAGGTACAATCTGCATTAAATTTCAAGATCATAGATCAACTATCACAGTTCAAGCTAATCTCTTAACCCACAATTACACATTAAAGCAGGTTTTGATTTAGAATAATTTCATTTAATTTTCATTTTCTGTGTCTATAGAGTCTAAACTTTTCTCTCTGAAAATTCTCAGGAAATGCTTCAGTGGGATCAAGACTCTACTATTAACACTTACTGATACAGTGTTTAATGGTATAGAATCAATTAAAATACTCAAAACAAACAAACAAAAAAAGTCATCCAAATGAGTGACAACAGTATTCTCTGCAGTGTTTCTTTCTATATCAGTAACAATGTATAAAGTAAAAGTTTGACTGAAATTGCTCCAGACAGGCATACATAATTTCTCTTGTAACTTTAGAACACATGTAAATAATTTTGCTGATAAATTGCAGACAGCATCACAGTTGAAAATTAGGTAATTATAAATTTTACCTCTGCTTTTATTTTATTGTCTCCAAAACAGAGGTGCTGTAAGTAGGCTGCAGCATTGGACTGTACAGACGGAAATTGATGCTGTAACATCTGTATAACTTCTGGAAGCTCTGGATCTCGCCATCCAAACTCTCTGTGAGAAAACAAATAAGAAAGACTCAACAAGAATTCTTCTACTAGTGGATGGATATATGTAGCAACAGTTCGGCCAACTAAGATGAAAAACATATCTAAGTTTTACTTTCCACTATTTTTAAAGTGCACATTTAATCATATATGAAAGGATTTTCTGCTCTAAATAGTACTAGTATGAAAAAAGTTAAATAAATCATAGCTAGAGTAAATAACTTCATGGAATTGTCTCTACATGCTAAAGTTCCTTAAATAAAACATCACATAAGAACAGAAAGATCCACACCATTATACAGCCTCTATTAAAATTCAAATATAGAGTACTAGAATCATAACTCTGAATGGTTTGCTAAGAAATTTTGTCAGGAAGTCTTTTATTTACTGCAATCTTTATTTTATAAAAATTACTATCTCATATAATTAGTGATTACCTATTTTGTCTTTTGATTTATTTTTTCAGATATAGTTCAGGCTTAATGGTAAAAATGTATATGATACATTGTACAATACGTACAATTACACAATTTTACATATATTACAGTTATACCATATACAAAACATTGTTATGCATCTGATTGTTTTTAAATCTTCATTAGTAATACTCAGTCTAAAGCAGATGATAGGCAAATAACAACGACTCAGCTCATGCACTGTCTTTTTATTGCTATGAAGCATGACACATCATTAGCATTAAATGAAACAATTGATTCCAAGTGTGGTGAACAAGCCCCAGCAGGTATTCTGCTGTTTCCAGAACTCAAAATCAATGTGTCACTTACGTCATTTTTTCCACTCTGTGTCTACAGGTAAAAGAGCCATCAAAATGGCTTTTGCCTTTGTGTCCCAAAATCCATGCAGCCACTCTGCACGAGACAGCTGAATTCCTATGTGCTTTAGAATCACAGAATCACCAAGGCTGGAAAAGACCTCCAAGATCACTCAGTCTAACCATCCACCTACTGCCAATATTTCCCCACTATTCCATGTCCCTCAGTACAACATCTAAATGTTTCTTGAACACCTCCATGGACCGTGGCTCAGATGCCTCCCTGAGCAGCTTGTTCCAGAGCCTGATCACTCTTTTGAGAGGAAATTTTTCCTAATATTCAACCTGAATCTCTCCTGGCACAACTTGAGGCCGTTCCCTCTTATCCCTAATGCTAGTTATGTAGGAGAAAAGGCCAATCCCCACCTGGCCACAACCTTCATTTACACAGTCGGAGAGAGTGGTAAGGTCTCCTCTGAGCCTCCTTTTCTCCAGACTGAACAATCCCAGCTCCTCTGGCCATTCCTCATAATGCTTGTGCTCCAGACTGCTCACCAGCTTCGCTGCCCATCTTTGGATACGTTGCAGTGCCTCAGAGTCTTTCTTGTAGTGAGGACCCCAAAACAAAACACAGTACTCGAGGAGTGGGCTCACCAGAGCTGTGTACTCTCTCCCTGCTCCTGCTGGCAGCACTATTTCTGATACAAGCTGGGATGCAATTGGCCTTCTTGGTACCTGGGCACACTGCTTTGTGTCATACAAATGTTTTTCATCATCTTCCATCTAGTGCTATAGTACAAGGTAATACAGGAATACGGTTCTTAGGCCTAAGTAACACTGGTCCCAATTGCCCTTTAAGATGGAATGGGAGATACGACACCACCTCAACCTCAGCATTCTGCTGGGGTCTCTACATAGGGCACATGGGAACCTAATCTCTTGCATCTTCATGAAAGGCACACAAGATCCACACTGGGGTATAATTCAGAGCAAGCAGCACTGAATTCCCACGTTGTTTATTTCTATCCAATGGAGCCACCATGAAGAACACATACCCCATTTAGGTATGCAGAGGTTAGGTATGTAAAATTAGGGGAAAGGGTCAAGTTCCATAAAAACTTGTGAAAATGACTGCAGGTTCTTCACTGCAGTTACCATAATCACTTGAGGGATTCACTTTAAAAAAAAACAAAACAAAACACAATACAAGAACAGTTGCAAAGTCCATCTCTTTGAAAAAAATATTTGTTATCATTAGTTTCCTTCCTGAATTATGAGGATTCTGCTGGACTGAGGCCAAGTGCACATCACTGGGAGAACTGACCTATTTGAATAAAGCTTACAGTAGGCAGCTTCAAAGGCTGTCTCAAGTAAACTCAGGCATCTCACTCTTCAAATATTACAGCTCTCTGAGACATTTCACTGAAACAAGACTCATTTTACAGTGACAATGGATTGCTATGAAGGAGGCATTGTCTGTTCTTTTCTCATACAGGATGTTTGCCAGACTGAGAGTTATTATTATTCATATCTCTATAAAAAGATGTAGAATATAAGCAAGAGATATAGAAAAACACACATGGAATTTCATCTGCTATTCCTGTTCTGACAAAATTAATCTTAAGATGTGAATATTAAATTTCACATCAAGTGTTTAAAATAAAATTAAAAAAAAAACACACACACAAAAAAACAAAAAAACACAGAGATGTAATGCAATGCATTATGTGTGGGCATTTCCAGTGAACCTTCGGACAACACAGACTGTTGGGAAACTTCTAAAGGAGACCTGTTACATAGATTCAGAAAGATCTTGACAATGAACTAGTATTTTTGAAGTGCAGAACACTGTAAAAGGTATCAGGGAAGCACAGAAACCTTGGTGGCTAATAATAGGATAAGGACAATAGCTATGGTTTAAACAATCCATATGTATATAGATAGTGTGAGACAATATATATAAACAATTCACAGAAATGACGCAGAGAATACCTATGTAATATAAAAAGGATTATCTCCTTGAGATGAACAACCTGTCCCAGTTCTCACAGAAATACTGCCTCACAATGCTGTGAGACTTGAGCTGCCTTCACAGAAGGGGTTTAGAAACTGAGCTGGTGCTTAGAAGGACCAGGCAGCCCATCAACTTACAGGCTGAGCATTGAACACTTCATTGGATGGCTCTTCTTCATTGCCTACAGAGCACTGACTGACACCAGCTAGTATCTAACTCTTAATGAGATCTGAACTTGCAGCTGAAGACGATGCAACCAGCAATAGCAAATACCACATTTTCTGCACATACTAACTTAACATTTCTCTATTTACAGGTTAAGTGATTCTCCAGTTACATACTTATTTCTGTTTAACAACGGATAGAACAAACCCATAAACAAATCATAAATTGACAGAGGTGAGTGACAGAACCAATGTTACTTGATGTGTTGGCTTCCTCTTATGCATACTTTTCACAGTTACGACAATACTTAGGCAGTAACACATTAACAAGTTCTTCAACCACGTTAGTCTATATATATGGCTCTCAACCAAAGATATCATTGAGAAATTATTTTTACATAAAAATAAAACATGAAAAATCCAAAGCACCCTGATGAGAAATTCATTATTCCAGCTCATCTTCTAATTCATTCTTGTTTAGATTCCTAGATCTTAAGAGTGGGTGTTGGTATTTTAGGAGAAAGTTTTTCACACAGAGGGTGGTGACGCAGTGGAACAGGTTGCTCAAGGAGGTTGTGAATGCCCCATCCCTGGAGGCATTCAAGGCCAGGCTGGATGTGGCTCTGGGCAGCCTGGTCTGGTGGTTGGCGACCCTGCACATAGCAGGGGGGGGTTGAAACTGGATGATCACTGTGGTCCTTTTCAACCCAGGCCATTCTATGATTCGGTTATGATTCTATTATACAAAAACAGCTTGTAAGACAAGACAAGGAGTAGGAACATTCAAAAGCTTTTGTTTTAAACTACATAACTATACTTCAAACTTCTAACAACAAATTGTCTCCAAAAAGAATGCTTTTCCTTCTGAACAGGTGTGTTACTCAACCAAATACACACAAAAATACCATGTGCAATAGCACACCATGGATTATGACAACAAGCTCAAATTCTCTGTTGACTTGTCCTGGAATCCAGGACAGAAGAGGAAATGAAGGGCAAAAGGAAAATCATAGGCCCAGTTAACTCATCTAATGAACCTGCAGATTTTACATGGTATGTATGCACATGTGAAAACAAGGCTGTGCCTACTTTTTTCCTCTGGTCTTCCAGCAGACAATCTGATGATAAATAAACATTTGTCTGAATGTTTGCGTGCACAATGGACTTAAGTGGAAAACTGATTCAGAAAAGAAACTTCTAACACAGATCATATTATCAGTTATAGGAAAGAGAATGAACAAAGCAGAAAAGAAGTTAAAAAAATTTAGCTGCAATATACATTGTCTTTTCAGGCAGATGGTCTCTTAAGACTATTATATTTTAAGTAGTTTCTAAATGAATGATGGTAGCTATTTAAAACAAACAAAAGTTTCTGTCAACAGTTAAGGGTGCTTGAATAACTGCAGTATTATAGCAGCCTTCAAGGCGAGGAAGAGTAACTTCTGGGATTTTATACTTTTCAATTGTTTTCTTTTTAACATACTGAGTAGGAAAAAAGTGAGCTAGAGATGGAGTCTTTTCTAAAAACTCTGCAGTTTTTAGAAACTCTCTAAAAACTCTCTAAAAAGTCTGCAGCTCTAATAACAAAATTTACTTTGAAAAATAAACATATATTTCTAAATTCTCCTTACTATGAAAAGTTAGGAAGGCTACTTAAAGTCAACCTGACAGAGGCCTGGATAAGGAAGGACTGGAATTTCTCAAAGACAAAGGTAAAAAAAAAATACCTGGAATGTTTTGCATAGACTTGAGGAGCTTCCAGGCCATGGCCTCACACATACCCAAAGCTCAGTAAAACGGACAGCCAAACTAAACTAAAAGACAAACTGCTAGGGATAAGAAAATAGACTGTGGAAGTCAAAAGTTAGAATAAGCTAGGTTACACCACAGAAAGATAAGTAAAATTAAATAGCAAAATATCCTTTACTGACTACAATGAAAAGCAATATTACAGTCAGTACCTGATGATTAGAGTCAGATTAAAGGAAGGGAAAAAGAAAATGAAGATCAGATCCATCTCTATTTCTGTGAAATATCTGATACTGTGCCACACAGAAACTAGTTCAACTGGCAGCAAATGAGAATCCAACCCCTAGTAAAATTATTATAGCAGAATTATGGAAAATTTGAAACTGCAGGGAGTAGCCTAAAGAAACACTACCTAGCTACTTGTCATTTACCAACTGCTTAGGTGAGAGAGAAAATCCACACAGATGGTGAAAAAAGTCAGAAGGCTGGAGTAAATCAGAGGTGTGCAATTTTTGAGAATTCTATCAAATTATCAGTGCAGTCGATCAGAAAATGAACAGTAAGCTAGCATACGCATTGAAGATCTTCTGCTACTGCCCATGTTTCCCTGGGAATGCAACCTCTATGCAGCTATGGGCAGCTAAAGGCTTCTGGTGGTGGTGTAGCTTTTCCTCAAGAAAATTACAGCTGTGTTACAACTTGACAGCTCTGGCCGGAAAGCAGCATTTGCAGCGCACTTCAGGCAGATCAAGAGACCACAGAAGTTCATTTTCTCTAGGAAGTATCATCATTTGAGAGAACTGATGAAAGTATTCCAGTGTTCCTTCCACCTTGCTTCTTTGACAGAAACTGTGCTCTAGGAATGTAAGATTGATCTCATCTTGAATCCTTCAAAATTTTTTAGCTGGAAGTGGTGACTAATGTAATGATCTATGTACTGCAGTAGGCTGCTGTCAAAAGATGAACCAAAAGGGAACACTGAGTAAATTACATACAGAATATCACAATAGGCTACATTTTATCCAGGGTTAACTGAAGAGAATCAAGTGGGAGTTGGGCATGAGATATATTGATTCTGAAATGGAGCAGTATAAATAGCAGTAATAAGAAATCCAGATCAACACGATGACACCAATTGAAACCAATTCCTACTCCTGCCACCATAGTACACCTACATGTCAGAAAGACAAAGGAAAGATAGATTTAGGAGACACTGTTAGTAACACAGCTGACAGTACCGTCTACATGGTTTCACATAAAGGTGATGCTGAGTACAGACTATGTACAGCATCTTACTATTTGCTTAAACCTTGCAAGACTTTTTTTTCTTCTTTTACCACAAATTCTGATTACACACAGAAATGGAACACCAAAGCCCTGTTGCACCTGTGTAAGCTGATTTTAAAAATCCTACAAAGTTTGAAAACATAGGGACACCAATCGGAACCATTACAAAGAAATCTGAGAAGCAGGTGTGATGGCATCAGATACTGTTTATCCATTGGCCACAGAAAATTTGATGGGAGCTTGGATTCTTATTTCTAATTTACATTATTGGAGCAGAATATTTGCATCTGATCGAGCAGTTGGCATATGCAAGCACTGACATCCAGAGCTATTCCAGTCTCAGCATCATTCCCCAAAGGCAGTGATGCGAAGATGCCTGCTATGAAGAACCATATGTTTAACAACGACTTAACTACCACCAAGCACTTACGAAAGACAGAGAATGCACGATTTGTAAACATATTCATTATGAAATTGTATGCTTACACCAGACTTATATGTACCTGCCTGCCTTAATAAGCACATACATATGTAAAACAGGCTTACAGACTGGTAAAGGAGAGGGTACCACATATGAAACATATGAAACAGCATTGCTAATCCTAGCCTACAAGATTTTTGTTGCAGTAGAGATATACCCCTGTGTTTCTTTTTTTCTTTCTCTTTTTTCCTCAAAATTTCAATAAATAAAGCCTGAAAATCTCTTTTGCCTCATCTCTGAAAGAAGAGCTCTGAGAATGTGTTTTCGGTTGTACTAGGAGAAAACAAATTACACAATCAAACACAAAGAGAAATCATCAGGAGTCAAAAGGGGATCAAAGAAAGAACTATGTCTCTTACCCAAGAGGAGAAACGTTCTTCGATTAAAACCATTTTGAAGGGAACATACCAATGCTACAGGAATCTCTCTCTAAGGATTTTATCTCAGTACATTTAAAAAGAATACAGACAAGATGTTAAACTTAACTGATAAAAAAGAAAAAAACATTTAAAGATTATGTACCAAAAAGAAATGTGATCCAGATATGAAGAAGCTATCTAACAGCTTGTTCCCTCATTTTCTTTCTGCTGTTCTTAGGCTGTTCTTCAGACTGCTGGATTCTATGACACTTGCCAAAAGGGGCATTTCAATAATGCTCTCATTAATACGCTTTAACTTTTGGTTCCCCCTGAAGTGCTCAGGCAGTTTTACTAGATGGTTTTTGTAGGTCCTTTTCAACTGAACTCTTCTAATTCTAAAACAAAAGTGAACATTCTATACTTCATTTACCAGGAATGGTACTCTGAAAACCTTCCTTTAATATTTTCCCATTTTTCAAGCATACCTCTCCATATCCAAATACAGCTATGTACACATAGTTGTTTATTACTGCATGCTGCAAGCCTGATCTGAACGATCTGCTACAATTTAAGAGGAGGCAGAGCTACTGTATTTGCTACTAGTATTTCTGAAAATGGAATGTGGGAATTGGATGAGATTTAGCACAGTTTTAGGGAGAAAATATAAAAACATCAATTTCCATTCAACTCACTTTAGAAAATGCACAAAATCCACATTGCCTTCTCTGACTTCTAGTCCAATTTGGCTAAAGGAGTGTGCAACAACAAGCCACTGATCATCTTCAGCCCCATGCTGTTATGAACAACATACATCCAAAGAATGCAATAATGCTGGGTTTAGACCTAAATCCCTTAAGGCAGCAGTGAACACGTATCAGCAGAGACCTAACTGTACTGCTGGTTTGGCTTTTCAAAAAGGAAAAACAAAGACTATTGGAAAAGTTAGAACTGAAGAAAATGACATAATCTAGACTAAACGTGTAAGTGCCAGAAGGACAGAGAAAATGCACCACAACCTATCTTCTGTGAATAAAAATGTAAGTTCCACAAAACCCCCAAACATTTAAGTTATTGTTTATCCCTACCTAAAAACCACATCCTGCATACATTGAACAAAACAGAAATTGTAGTCTGCCTTCTGTACATTAATATGAGCACCACGACTCTGCTACAGCAACCTGCCAAGGGTATGGAAGAATAACTGCAGTGCTTCATGTGATAGAAGCAAATGCATTCTGTATCATATAATCTGAATATTCTTTCACATTTCATCAGCCTCACAGTTTCTGAATTTCACAAAGTTTCACCATTTGTTTCTTCTACTACCAGAGTTCTCTTAACACTTTTGGAAGAGTTGCTATTGTTAGAGCAGAGTGCTTGCCAAATGGCTTTGTAGCACTGAAAAATGACTGCAATAACCTCTTAATTGCTGGGTTGCTTATTTATTTTTAGCATGCGCACAACTGTAAATTTGCAGGCCAAAAAAACAATCCTAAGCCTGCAAGAATCGTACAAATTGAATCAGAAAGAGGAGGAAGCATTTCACTGGAGAATCCCACTTCATATTTGGGAAAAGCTGATCTCAGAGCTTGCCAGCACTTGAGCAGGAAAGAAGCAGTAACATCCACACGGCTCAACAGCTACTGATTTTCATTTGACTAATAGGCTGGATCTACACACTCAGGCATACTGAAACCTGTTTCTACGTGTTGTGTTAGACACACCTTGCCACATAACTGGATCAACAATTTCACTGAAATAAACATTTTGCATCCTGGCAATGCACCATTTAAATATTAAGAGTAAAATGCATGAGCAGGCAACGTTTGACTGCACATCCTCAGATGCTTTATTTTTATTTAGGCATGTAGTTTATCTCTTCTCTAGCTTTCAAATTTAGCACAGCTAAACACGCAAGAGCTGCACAAACATTTGGTGATCCTGTTGAAAACCTGCAGAAAGAATCTTCGTGTTACTGCTTCGAGGTGCTGGCATTTTCCTTGTCTTGCTCTTTCACATGGCCAAACCTAGAAGAATCAAGTAGCAATGCTCACCCAGCTTCCTCACAAATGTGATTTTTAGTCTGGTGTCGCAATCTCTCTGTGACTGCAGGTGAGGTGTCGAAAAAGACGTGCTGTGGCAGACAAAGAGAACTCCTGCAGAGCAGTGACAGAGATGTTCGACCTGTTCCAGGTTGTTAACAAAACCACAGACCTGAGCAGTCAGGGCTGACTTCTCAACATCAGGTCTCCTATATGGCAAAGGGCTAAATCTGATTTGTACCACGGCAAGCATTCCCTACTGCACATTACTAAAAGCAGTTATGCCTCAGTATGCTTTATACACACATGGTATTGCATCCATTCCTCTTCTGCTTTTACACTACTACCTGTGATTTAAAATTTAAAATTAAAAAACATAAGAAGTGAGCTTGTAAGGAGGTAAGATAAGAACAAAGTAGTCTGGAGCTGAACTTCCTGTAAATTCCTTGAACACTGTCTTCATAAAAGATTAATAAGATGCTATAGTTGAGTAAAGATTATCCATGACACCGGCCCACATGGTATTATTTATTACTCTGTGGTACTGCCTCCAATACAGCATCATGAAAATCAGAGGCACGAGTCTTAGCTGTTCAAGGTCACCCTGACTTCATTTATGAATGTCTTTTTAGTTGAAATATATTTGTGAAACTTTACGAAATAATCTTTCACACTATCGGCACACCGATCTTATTTAATTTCCTCATTCCCAGTGAGAGAGCTTTCAGGAAAAAAGTTGGTTGTGCCATGTAGCAGATAAAATGTTCTCTCTGCTCTAGACTGTGGAGTGGACAGCAAAGAAAAATTAGGGACTTTGGTGCTTTTGGATATCTTTGATTTTGCCATTTGTATTTATTTATTTTTTACTTTTTTTCTTTTGTGTGTTTATTTTATTTTTAGAAGGAGTTGCATTATTCTTTTGGGGCTGTTGAATTGAAACAGTCTTGAAAATCTTGTTTCACCTCTTCCTCTGCAGGTATTTGCAAACACAGGGCTCACTTCTGCAATGCTGAATAAAATGCAACTTAAGTAAGCTATCATGATGTCTAATTTATCTCCCTTCTCCCTGCAATGCATAATGTTTTCCTGATCCCCCTACTACAGAAGGGTTTCACAGTACCTTAATGCACTGCATCATTATATTAACCCTTCCCTGAGAGGTCTGCTTACATATACTTGTCTCTGTGCAGCCTACACTTCACGGAGAGGATCTCACAAGACTGAAACTGTGTGCAGTGGCAATGCTGTTGTTTCAGCTGTGGGCACGCTCCTCTCAAAGGCAAGGAAGGTGGGAATGCAGGCAGGAGATGGAAACAGCAGGCAGGCTGAAAGGTGTCAAGCCTTTACTCTGCTGTGGACTTGCTTTGCAAGATAAAGTCATCTGATTTGGTGCCTTTCTCAGAAGCGTGACAGATTCTCAGTGTCCTTTGAGATGTTATAAATCAAAATTGTCTCCTTTTCTAGAAATAGTGTTTTCATTCAGAGTTTCTTAAATCTTTATTTCAACGACAGAGGAAAAAAGCTTTTGGAATCTTGCTTCTATCTGATTTAATGGAAAATATGGGTTTTCCAAACACCTTATTTTCCTAGGGACATGCGATGAGGATGACAGTTACTCAGTTACCCGCACACATTAGGGCACCTCACCACTGCAGCTATACACAGGACAGCAGCACAGTACAGCTCCCCACTGCCCCATCAGCACCAATTCACGTCACGCCTGTCTGCAGGACAGGAAACCAGCACACACAGCACTCCCTCACAATCCCAGAGCATCTACTTTTTCCTTGAAATAATCACTCCAACAGTTCTGTCTTAGTTTCAGCTGAGATGGAATTATTTTCTTCAAAGTGTCTGGTATGATGCTCTGTTTTGTTTCTAGGAGAAAAACTAGATAACAGACCAATGTTTCCAGTTCCTGCTAAGCACTGCTGTACAGAGCCAAGGACATCTGCAGTGAAGGGCCCAAGGAGCTGGTAGGGAACAGAATTAGCTGAATTAAACTGGTTAAAGGGATATTCCATCCCTTTATCTATGTGACATCATGTGGGAGGAGTTTTGAAGGGGGTGGAAGTTCATCTCACAAGCTTCCACTGCTTAGGGGGCTAGCAGGGCATTGATCAGGGGATGGTGAGCAATTACTTGTGTATCACTTGTTATATACATTCATATATATGTATTGTAATAACTATTATCCTTTTCCATTTCTCTATTTCAGTAAATACTTTTATCTCGATTCATGAGTTCTACTCTTTTTTTCCCCCTGATTCTCTCCCTCATCCCACTGGGAAGTGGGAGAGTGAGTGAACACCTGGTGCTCAGCCACCTGATGCATTAAACCACAACAAGTTCCTACAATGTTCTGGGGAACTCAACCCCTCTTCACTCTTAGTTTTGAACATCACATTACTAAGCATGATGAGTTTCACAACAAATGACATGACAGCACCCGGGTCCTCCATCCGCTTTGCCCAATTAAGAGTTCTGGCTTCAGCACTCAGTGTGACAGAAAGTCACATTTTTGTAAGGTTTAAGGAAACCAAGAAACAAGCAAATTGGATGTTTTCCACCTTTCTGCAAATACAAAGCTTACGAAGGCTGCCAGCCATCTTGCCTGCAGCATGACACAAGACAGTGGGAGTACAAAAGCCAGAAATCAGGTACTTCATATGCAGATATCAAGAAGGAAATGTAAACATTATATGTACAGTTCAACACAAGCTTCAGAAATAATTTGTACTATGGGTGGAGGGAAAGGGTGTCCACCTGAAGTTTTAGAAAGTATTGATCCTAAACTCTTCTGTTTTCTCCTTTCCTGAGTGCGTTATTAGTTTACTTGGTTACTGTGCAGCACCAGTTCCCACATCATCTCCGCTCAAGCATGGTCAAGCATCCCTCTTATCTATCCAACACTTTGCAGCACTTCCTGTCTTTCTGAGCAGAAATCTGAGTGAACTCTTCAAAGCAGACATTATTTTGATACTTAAACAATGAATATTAAATAATACATTTTGAAGGCAATTCAAAATATCATACAAATTGTTAAGTCCCAAACTGATTTGCCCTCAAACACTCAAAGAGTGAGGAAAGCCAAGAGGAAAGACTACATGAATTTATTATAATAAATGATGTAGAAAAAAAACCTATTCTCACTGTCCTTTGCACAACTACACTCCTGAGCAATATTTCCGAAGGAACTATTTTTGTTCATTAAATCTGAAAAGTGTGCAACACAGCAAATGCACTTGAATTTGATCTTCCTGTCAAAGGGAAATACAGACTAATGGCTTTTCTTTGCTGCTTTATTTCAGCTTTCATTAAGCACAAAAAGAACGGTCTCTTGCAAAGTACCTAGATGAATCTCTCAACATAAAACCACTAAAACAATGTGATAATGCATACTCTTGACAGTCAAGTTCTAGAGTTCATGGGATCAATAACAGAAGAGTCAAACTGTTAAAAAATTGCTCAGATGTAAACCAGTTGGATGAAAGGAAAAATATCCAATCATTAGTGAGTACTGCCACTCAAATGCTATTGCTATTTCTCCTGTCATAGGTCTTTCATCTATTTTACACATAAAACACTGTAGAAATTCTTGGGACTTCTCTTAATGCAGAACGAAGATATCATCACATGGAGAACATGGAGATAATAACACATCGTCACACATGGGGAAGCAATGATGGCACGTACAAAGCTCTCTCACAAGAAAAAACTAAAAGTGGCAGAAGTTAGAAGAGCAACTGTGAAATCCTCAGCATATTTTCAGCTCTCTGAACTGAATATGCTGCCTCACTGCGAGCTGACTGCAAAAGCTTCTCAGCCACAGAATTGCAAAGGATCTAGACAGTGTTCCAAGGGAGCACAGGACAAGAAGATACCTTCTGCGCCATCAAAGCTAATTTCTGATTGCAAGGTTCTTTTTATGTGGCCCATACGATACACCATACATTGCTCAAGATAAAGACAGTCTCACATAAGAAAATCTTGATTTTAATCAATCTTAGACTTCACTGACTCTATCAACAGCTCAAGTGTTGTCTCAGCTTACATGAGAAAGGAACTGTCACTGAACATACCTGTTCAGAAGGGGCATTTTTTTTCCCTCTTCTAACAAGCTGTCCCCATCACGTCCAATGTATGTAATACGTTTCTCCTTTTTAAGATTACCGAATCAGAAAACAAGGTTGCACTTGCAGGGAAACTAGAGGAGAAAGGATAACTTCTAGGTGGGTACAATATAGCATGACAACATTTTTGGCCCGTTTGATCCCAGCATAACCCAGGGACACTTCACAATAGTACAAATCTAGCAGAATGACAAGCTAATTGGTGGACAAACAAAACTAACAGGACTGCCAGTGCTCCGGAAGACCAGAGAATCCTACTACCCTGAATTGTTGTGTTGGTAACAAAACCAGACCCAAACCAATCTTATCTAAAAGAAGAAAGTGCAAAAACTAAATCAGCAAAAAGTCATTTTACATGGATGATACTGAGAACACTACAGAAGGAGGCTGTGTATTTTAAGGAAGCCTAAAACACGCAATTCATACATGTATTTGTTACTTTTACTTCAGTAAAATGCAACTCACAGAAAAACAACTTTTGCCAGCTCATCTTTCAATTGCCACCCTATCATGCTGCAACTGGGACATGACTTTTCCACCCTTTATAGGGGGAACAAGACTGCAGGCTGTTCTGCAGAGATGTTTCTAGCTGAGTTGCGAAACACTAATAAACCCACTGCACAAAATAATCACACTACTGAATCAGGGCAATCACCCTTATCAACAGATGGGAGAAATACTGCCAAGGATCTGTCATTTATAAATCAGAATCAATATCTTGAAAAGATCCCTGAAGGAGAATTTGTTAAGGGAAAATACATGCATCAATTTATCAGAAGTCTTTCCTCAGCATGTGGAAGTGCAACTACCTACAAAAAATGATGAGATCTTGTTAGTTGCACGGTACTTATTTCCATGAAGTATATTCTGGATGGGATTTTTCATGTGATACACTAAGTTCAATTGCCCTTGATCATAACTGACCGAAGAACACAGCTGGTGTGTGAAACCCCACCATATATTATGCCAGTTGCAAGAAGTACAGATTTCCCCTTTCCCTTCCCTTCCTTTTTCTTCCCTTTCCCTTCTCCTTCTCTCCCTTTCCACTTCCCTTCCCTTCCATGATTTAAAACATCTGAAATGAGGACACATCTTGCCAGATGGTAAGAGGGGAGGAAGAAATGGAAAAAAAAGAGCAAACTGAGAAAGAGAAAAACCAATGAAGGATATTGATTAGGTTGAATAAGAAAGTTTCAGTACATTAAAGAAAAACATAAGTAATCAGACCAGGGGGGGGAAAAAAAAGCTGATGACAAAGTGCTTCTTACTGAAGTTTAATTTTGGTCATCTTAGGACAAAAGTGTATGATTTAGAAAAATAGCAGCAAGATGCAAATTTAAATATCAAGTTTAGAAACAACGATGTTTACAAATTTTCATCTGTGCAGATTGCACAGTAGGAGGCTAGGAGAGGGAAAAGTCTGAGGTTTT
This sequence comes from Meleagris gallopavo, assembly GCF_905368555.1. Lineage (NCBI taxonomy): Eukaryota > Metazoa > Chordata > Aves > Galliformes > Phasianidae > Meleagris > Meleagris gallopavo. Next base: position 24,085,440 of record NC_139406.1, on the reverse strand, counting down.
TTTTAGGGCCACATCAATGCAAAAGTTTTAATAGAATGGCAAATACAAATTCACTTGAGACTTTGTGCTCCTGATGTAAATTGATAAAAATGAAACTGATACCCAGTTTCATTAAAACTCAGCGTGGAAAAGCTGTGGAACTGATCTATTAAAGAGGATATTGCGACTGATATTATTTATTTATTAGTGAAGAAATCACTATGTAAGCTACTGAAATGATTTTTTTTTTTTTCTGTTTCATAACAGTTTTGTCTAAGCATGAAGAAAGCTGATCAAACTGCAAACCACTGTAGACTACACTAGATATGAAGTTCACAGCACACCATCATCCATGTGCTGCTTGTGATTTTAATCACAGCTATAATTCACTACACCACATAAGTAGAGTCTTTTTGACTCAGAGTTCGTCTAAGAAATACACTCGCACTTGGATTTTAAAGAATTTCGATATGTGAATTTACATACACAAATGAAATGACTGTATCAGATGTTCTCAGGACCTAATACTAATTTACATTAAGGAGAATATCTTGCAGCCTTCTTTTCACACTCATGGATATCTGAGATATACAGCAATGGGGTTTTTGGAATACACAAATTATGTGTTTCATAACTCTGTGAAGCTTTCAGCTTTCAGACAGGGTCCAGATAGAACTCAGAAAATACAGCAGTTAAGCACTTTTGCATTTCACAACTTTACCATAACTGTGCAACTGCAATATTAAAGGTGGTATTTAGTGCATTTAGAGTACATATCTCTCTGGTATTTAAGTGCTTTACCTTCCTTTAAAGCATATCAAGCACAAATTTCAGCTTGCTGAGGAACATACAAACTATTGTTAGAGATGCCCAATAAATTAAATTTCCAACTCTCCATCTTCGTTTGCTACATAATGAGACCTAAAATATTTTACCTTTTGTGGAAAGCACAAGAGACCACAATGTCATAATCATTTTCATATTGAACTGAAAATTATGCATTTTATTTGTACAGTATATATTTTAAAAAGAAATAAAGTTAAGCATGTTAATTGGTTACTTGTGTCCAATGTAATTTCAGAATAGGAAAACTGAGAAAAAATTCTAGCAAAACAATAATGAAAAAGATATCACAAGTATGTTTTCCATTGGCTCTGCAATATATTAATTTCTGAAGCTTTTGTGTAACTGATTAAATCTTTTTTTTTAACTTCTAAGAGTAAATAGCAAAACTAATTAGCTGCATACTATTAAGTTAATGCACATTTATCTACAACAATTCAATTCTGACTGTGAAATAATCTTTCTAGCCCATAATTACACTCCAGCTTAATTAGCATAATTTCCACAGCACATTCTTTATTAAAGGAGCTGACATAATGGTTGATCTTAAATACCAAGGATATTCTAGACAGCTAGAAGAAGGGAGACAGACATAGCTGCATTAAACACCTATTATATCGTACAAGATAGCACATGTAAAACAGAAGATGAATTAAATAATATCTGCACTATAACAAGCATCTGAAGCTGCATTCAGAGAAGATAAGCAAAATAAGCAAAACACTCAAGGACTTGCAATGTCCTTGCTAGAAGTGGCACACATCCTGCCCACTTTGTCAGCCCTGCCATGGTCCCATCCCTTTCACTGAGGGCTACCATCAGGTTACTTATTATCCCATTCCATGTATGAGCTTCCTTGATGCTGCTTCTGTGAGTGGCTCTATGAAAGAAAATGAGCACTGTCTCTTCCATCAATTTAATAGCAGCCAGTCAATTCCCACTGAACAGAGCCACTGTAAGTGAAGACAAATCAGTCACCAGGCTCATTTAGTCCTTTGTTTGCTGGTGGGGATTTAATAATCAGACTGCCAGCTGGTAGCACCTGGGCCTCTTAGAGGCACTTCATTCCCTGGTGCTTGGCCTGAAAATACCAAACTAATTTTCAACAGGCCAGTGAGTAGTACGTGGACAATGGTATTTAAGTACTGCAGTGCCTGATGCAAACAAGGCCTTCGGAAGAAAGGCCTAGTGACGCTCTGAATCACCTTGTTCTCCTCCTGCTGATGTCCGTGGCATGCTCTCTGTCAGTGTACATCAGTTTTATGCTCTTGGGCTATGAAATGTAGCCTCTATTGTAATACACACAAAACACCTCCTCACAGTTAACCGGAATGTAAAAAGTACATGCCCCTGTCTTCATCTGTTCCTAAATACTGGAGGTTAAAAATGAGCTGTTATCTGAAGTGCTCTGGGGCTTTGTGAAGGATTTTGACTAAATACGTGCTGTCGGTGATGGTGTCCTTGCACTTTTCTAATAGAATAGTTACAAATAGTATAAAGCCAAACTTCACCTGTGGAGGATTATCACTGATTGTGTGAGACAGTGAAAGGCACTGACTGAGATTTTCAAAATCACTAAGGTGATTTAAAAGCAAAATCCTCATAGAGGATTTTAATTTGACTAGATTTCCAAAATGCTTAAGACTTTCCTGAAAACGTAGGCTTCAGCTTTTAAATCACATAGGCCCTTTTAATAACTCTCCTTGTTCTAATTAACTTTTTATTTTGAGGTTACTGCTACTAAGCAGAACCAGGACCAAAACGATCCCTGCATACTAATCAGTCATTGAATCCTGCTGCTGAAATGTAACATGGGAGGAGATGTTCTCAAAATTCAATATAAATTTAGAGCAACAGAAACTAAGAAATCAGTTCTTGAAGAAAAACACATCAGCAATACCTATTTCAGCACACTGCCTTCTTACGAACATAACCATGCAAAGCTTGCTTGATTAGAATTTGAGTTTAAATGAGTTTATAAAAACCATTTTTATTTTTATTTTGACATACTAATGAAGCATCAACTGCTGCTTCCAGACTATACATACACATCCAGTTCAAGATGGTTACAAAGCACAAGAAAAACTCAAGCTGTCCTAACAGTTGTGGCTGCCATGCTGAAGAGGCCTGGCTGTAGGTAAATCACCTCTATCAAATCACACACCTCAAATTACTTCACCAATAATTACTCGCCACTTTTAAAACTGTGGTCTTCTGTTTGTCCTGTATTTTTTTGTTGACAGTTATTTAGCTCTGTCAATTTTTCTTTGCCTTCTCTTTCCAGAGCATCAGAGCCCTAAGATCAGAAGAAAGAAATTCGGTTTCACCCTTCGATCCTGCAGCTCTGAGTCATAAGATAAAGAGGTATGGCTTGAAGACATGAGATAAAAGCAAAGCAATATACTCACAATGAATTAAACTAAGAAAAAACCCTGTAGGTCAGGCAGAGATCATGCAGAGTAGGCACAGCAAGAGACAAGGAAACAGGAGGCATAACTGTATTGTTATCTTTTCCATGTCATTTCATCTCTCTATACATCTGTTCTGCTACTTATAGAAAGGTCCTTCTGAAAAGCTTTGAGAGCTTTCTGTAAAAACCACTAAACTCCCAGGCAAAATATTATGACATGGTCCTGCTGTAGGGGTGCAGAGCAGGCACTGAAGCTTGGATGATTTTAAAGAAGGTGAAAATCCAAGACATAAAAAGCCATCCGTAGGCAGATTATTGACTACCATTTGTTTAACAAGCCCCGTGCTAAAAGAAAATGAGTAGTTTAGTAAAAAGCAATTTGTTTCAAATGTCTAAAGAGGTTCTGTTTTTCATTTAAGTTGCAGGGTGATTTCCTCTTGCCCTAAAAAATGGGATTTCATTAAAATTGATTCCTCATATCCCAATACTGAGAACTGACACCAACTGGAGATCTTATTCACAATACATATAAAGAGCGGGGGAGAGACGCTTTAGAAAACAAACCAAAAAACCTAACATTTCGTCATCTTATTAAAAGCAATCCTAGTGTATGTTGCCACAAGGGAGGTCGATCACCAGTACTTGCTGAGGATAGGACTTAATCAAATGACATCTTAAGTCAGCATTTTACCTGTTCTTTTACCAACTTTTCAACAAAATATGTGAATGCCTCTCACAGTTGAAAGCTTAGGGAAGTTTAATGACCATCTGAACATGTTAGAATTGCTCCTGGTTTTTAATGTGAAATACTTATCTTACTGAAAAGATAGATTTTACTTTATATATGCTCCATAGTAGCTTTATCTTAGAGCTTGAATGAGCCTGAGATGTGCAAATTGTATAGCTGAGTATTTATCTGCTACCACTCACCAGATACACCAGCATTTATCGGCCTCTATCATCACCATCTCAATTGTTATCCTGGAGAAGACTTTTGAGTGTGGGAAATCAAATAAAAACTAAAAAATAGGCAGTTGAACAAATTAAGTCAATTTTTATGTTCTCACTGGATTAACAGTTCTCGAAGGTAACAATTAAGAATGCATTTATTACCACATTAAACTTCCTGCTGTGTCTGCCTCAAGACTACCTTTGATTGATTGCAAAATGCAGAGAATCACAGAATTTTAGGGGTTGGGATGGATCTCTAGAGATCACTGAGTTCAAACATTTGCTAAAACAGGTTCCCTACAGTAGGTCCAGAAAGATCTTTAATAACTCCAGAGAACACTCCACGGCCTCTCTGGGCAACCTGTTCTAGTGCTCTGTCACTCACAAAGTAATGAATTTCTTCCTTGTGTTCGTATGGAAATTCCCTTGCTCCAGCTCCTGCTCGTTTTCCTTTGTTCTCTTGTTGCTTGCTCCAAAAAGAGCCTGACCCCACGTACTCCTACACTTTAGATATTTATAAACAGTGATGAGATCCTGTCTCAGCCTTCTTTTCTCCAGACTGAACAGTCCCAGGTTTCAACCTTTTCCACATACAGAAGATGCTCCAGGCCTTTTATCACCTGTGTAGCCCTCTGCTGGATTCCTTCTAGGAAATCCCTGTCTTTTCTGAACTAGGGAGCCCAGAACTGAACACAGCATTCTAAAAGTGGCCTCACCAGGGCAGAGTATAGGAGGAGGACCACCTCCCTCGCCCTGCTGGCCGCACTCTTTTAAATGCACCCCAGGATCCCACTGTTCTTCTTGGCCACCAGGGCAAAATGCTAGCTCATGGCTAACCTGTTTTCTACCAGAACACTCAGGTCCTTCTCTGCAGAGCTCCTCTCCAGCAGGTTATCCCTTAACCTGTACCGATGCATCCATAGTATGAGTAGTGACAAAGAGTATATTTACCTATTTTAAAAAGTTTTATTAACATACCACATGCCTACCATTATGTTGCCTTTTACACATTTCAGAGTAAGGGCTCTAAAGAAGAACTGCCTGAAAAAACCCACAACGAGGTAAAGTTATGAACCCTACACAATCAAAATATACCCACTGCTGATTTCATCGCTGGGAAGCTAAATTCCGATTATCTTTGGGTATGATGGGATTAATTGTAGACAATTCCCAACACTGAGGTGCTAAATTAAAGCGCTATAGCACAGTTAACAGCAATGATTCAGCATAATCTCAACAGTCTAGAGTCCCACCTGAACACTGAGGGCATAGCACTCAGGTACATGACTGCCTATGACTACTTCATGACATGTCAATCTCTGGGACAAAGAGAAGTCAGGCAGAAGCCTGACCCAGAGGCACACAGTTCTCAGGAAGGAGACATACTCCTGCCTACCCAGACTATGATCAGATCAGGGCTGGTCCAGCACTTAAATGCGATGACTGCAGTAAAACATGTAATAGAAAGGACCAAGATCATGGCTGCAACATGAAGTAGCTGCTTATTAGCCAGCTACTTCAGTATTAGCAGTATTAGTCAGTCTCAGTTCGTACAAGTGAGAAGAGCTCATTTACCCATATAGTTTTAATCTTGTCACCAGAAAACAAGAGAACTGCTTAAAAAAAGGAATACTTCCTAACAGCTTAACTGCACTAAAAAAATCAAGTGTAAACTATTCTTCCAACACCAAAGTGCTGAAATCACATCAAAAGGTGAGTGTGCAGCTCCTATGATGCATTCACTTCTCTGCTCTCAGATTACATTTACAGTTTACTATCTCTAGGAAGATGTAAATCAATTTTCCTCATCACTGAAATACATGCACTTTGTCCTTATATGGAGTGGAATGGACTGCAAAGTCACTTTAAAAAGACTGATGTCAATTCCATTCAATAGGCAATACGGTGAGAAGTCTCTTCTACTATTTGTCTAGATGCAGATGGAGAAGGAAGATGATTGTCTTGTTTTTCACTGCCCGGCCAGCTGTCACAAGGAAAATAACTGGCATTGTAGCGAGGACCGTGCAACATTTTTGATCTGATGGGCCAGATCAGTTCATATCTGCTTCTTTTATTCTATGGTACACCAAGGGTGGGTTATGACAGCTATTTCAGACATTGGTAAGCAGTCTCAGTTTACCCTGTTTGTGCCACAGAGATTGGTACAGTAAGATTGTACGCACACACTATCATAGAAAAAGCTGGCATTTCTGACTTTGCTTCTGACAGAGCAGTTTTCTGTCACTTCTCTTAGTAAATCTGCAGTAGCTGGCTGATTGCCCCGCACTCATACCATCTCTTCTGGGAGCCTGGGAAGGACAGGGACAGAGACGGGAATGTTTATTTGGCTAACCAGCAAAGGGAGGAAGGATGCCCACTTTGGGAAAGCAGCAGGATGGTGAAAAATAGAAAGAAACAGTCTGAGTAGGGACTGGATTCCTACACTCACTTGGAAATGAAACTGCTCTTAAAAAATAAAATAAAATGCATCCACCACTGCGTAAGGCCACAGTTGTGGAACATCATCTCTCTCTCCCTACTCAAACATCTGCAGTTTTCAACACTTCTTTAAAAATTTGAAGAATTTTTAATGTTTGTAATGAAATCTCAGATATTAAAAATCCATGAATATTTAAATTCTTCTCCAGCTTTAATGGAGACACAGTACGATGCAATAACTACAAGTATTCTTATTTAATGTTCTGAACTGTACTGCATCGTGATTTTTTAATGCTGACTACTGCTGAAACTTGGATGAGATAACAAAAAAGTGCCTCCACCACAGAACAGACTGATGATGAGACTGACACAGCCTAACAAACCTTACAGTTCTCACTGAGATGCACAATTCATTTCCCAGTCAAAGGACTACCTAGAAAGATTAAATAACACTGTGATTTCTGTAAAGACTTGGTTTAAGACATATCTACAGCAAACTGAACAAGTATCTATTGAAACAGAAAAAAAAACAACCAAAAACAAGCAAAAGAAACAGCTAGTCTGCCTCTGCCAAAACAAAACAAAAACCTATGTATCTGTCTGCATGCATTGGTAGGACACTGACCTTTGAAATGCACAAGGTAGGGAATTACTAGATTTTAACTACATGAGATCCCCTGAGACAGGGAACCACTAGCTCTAGAACACTGTAAGTGAGAGTCAGGTTTCAGAACAGCACCTTCAGAAGATATCAAGGCAGTACCAGCATCTCCCTAAGACAAAAGAAGTGGTGCCAGAAAACATACTTAAGGTGTACTGAAAAGTGCTGGCAGCCTGGAAAATGTATGCGGTAGGATGTTTCCTTCAGTTAATCACTAGGACTTTTGTCTATCTCTGTAACTTCTATTCTTCTTTCTTATCTTTAAACGGAATACTCACTTTCACATGGAAGTTTTGTTGCTATTTTCTTTTGAGTAAAGGAAGTGAAGATAGAAGAGAGAAATTTTCTCCTTTAAACAGCCTGCTTATTGATCTTATGCACATTTATAGAAAACCTTACAAGTTACAGATACTTTATTCTTTCCTTTGTTACTTTCCTTGCACAGCAAAACAGGCAATTAATAGTGCTAAACTGTGAAAATACCAGTATATGGGAAGATAATGATGTCCAAATGATGTCTAGAATGGCACAGAAATAGGAAAACAAATACAGCATCAGCGGCTTTACAATCAATTAGTTTAAACTAGCACAAACCTGTAAACTGGTCATTAAGCGAAACAAGAACAAAGCCAAAAGCTGTCTTTTTGCACTATTCTACAGGCTCCTAATGATCTATTTTTTTTCCCTAAGATCTATTCAACTTATCTTTTATGTTTTACTCTAAAGGTAGTTGTAAAAACATTTGGTTTAGTTCATCTATGATGCATTCTATTGCTTTTCATATTATGAAGTTAATTCGTGAAGAGATAGCTCCCTGTATTGAATGAAAAACAAGCATCTAATACATACGACAGTCATTATGTTTTTAAACAAAGCAGTTTAAAAAAACATTTTTGTAATGGGAGTGAGGTCAAACTACCAATGCACAGAAGAGCTGTGTTCGTGCACAAGCATCCTAAAATGCAGTTTATAAGCCAGAACAAATAGCTGCATGTCCCACTTCACACAACAGTTAAATAATTTGAGGACAGCCAATTTTACCCCTGCTTCTGCAGTATTTATTAAATAGTAGAATACAGCACCTATAATGATTGTCTGCCATTGATATGGCATGCATATGCATATATGAGGGTTTATTTAAATAATAAAAAGAGGAATAGCATATACCATTTACATCTTGGTATTATTTTTTTCAAACTGTACACACGTGGCTGTGATCACAAATGTCAAATCAAATTAGAAACAGTGGTATAGGAATCTGCGTACACCTGCATGTCTTAAGTTTGAATGGGTTACCAGGTATTTTTCTTAGTGGAACTTAAGTTCAGTTGTTTGGCATAACAGCTACTTCACAACCATAGAAAATTTGAAATCAGCACAACAGACTGAAATCTGCAGTGGGGTTGTTGCTGACATTCAGCTCACAAGGGAAATGCACGTCTTAACTGCCATAGCTACCCAGGTCTGAACATGTACCATTTGTGTACAATGACATTCTGTTAGCAAACTGCACTACCGAGCAATCCCATCTTTATTAGATCCTTAAATCCTAATTTGTTGCAGGTTGACATGGCATAGTATGTTTCGGCTCCTGCTGTTAGTGATATTGTTGCAGTGAAGAAAAAAACCCATCTATCCTCCCACACAGCCAATGACTGTGAGAATCTGCGTGCTAATGGGTTTTTTTGCTGCTCTGGAGTGTGAAGGCATTAAAATTTCTCTCTACCACAAACAGCATGAATGAGTATTCAGATTTTCTTGCTTTTCTTTTTTCTTTGCTAGTGTTTTCGTTGTACAAATGTACATTTTATTGAGACAATTATGTTTCTCTAAAATCTTCAGTCTTTTCATTCAATTTTAAGTGTCAAACACTGCTGTGCCACTGTAATTGTTTACCAATCAGACGTTTTGAGTCAGACTGGAAATGCTGAAACATTACAGAAAATAGAACTTGATAGTGAATGAAAGAATACTCAGGGAACACTTGTTAGCATCATTTAGGAAATGCAAAGCAAAAGATCAGACATAAGGACTAACACTTCCATAGAAAGGACAGCACGTGGTATACCTGTACCATTAAGTTTAACAAAAAGAGTGCAGAAGTATCCTAATCCTAAGCTCTCTAGAAATAAAATATTGCTTATTAACGAGTTAGGTTTTAAGAAAACTTTATGAAGTATTGCATATCAACTAAAAAGTTTTCCTGCACCACAAAGACTCATAGTTTTGGTAAGGGCAGTAGGGGAAGAACAGGCACTTTCAGATTCTTCTGATGGAATACTTTTACCTTTTGAATCTAAAAAGAATGCAGAATAAATAAATAAGCACTGGATTAATTTGTAAAGATGTATTATGCTCATCATAAGGAAATCATGGTCAACAAGATTTTCAGCCTGAAGATTGCTTTCTCTACATACCCTTTACCCTTCTAGTTGGATACTGGTTTGATGAAGAGAAACAGACCTTCAACAGGCAGTAGCTGATATTATCAAAATCAGGAGAAAACCGGGCTTACTATTGGAAAGGCTAAGCAACTTGTTAAGAAAATCAAATGTCACACTAAGTACTATGTTAGCAACCAGGGAAAAACCATTCTGGGTCAGGCTAATGCTTCAAATCAGTAACTCTTTTCAAGTAGCTCCAGCTTTTCATTGTTGCCATTGACACCCCAAAATCCACTTTAATGGAATGATCTATCACCTCCAGAAGACTCCTTGTTCTTGTCTCATATCAGTTTAGAATCCATTTCTGTATATGTGAAAGTAAAATTTTTTTTCTACATACATTATACTCACCCAAATGGATTTAATCCGATTTTGGTGTGAGATCTTTTCTTCCTTTTTCCCTGTCTACATTAATAATTGAGCTCAGCTGTGTTCTTATTGCTATTTCTATCAGTTTGATGCAAATGGGATTTAGATATGAGTTGCCTACACCTTCCTTGAAGATCTTTTAGAAAATAACCATCATACTGTAAATGCCCCATCCACAGAAGCATTCAAAGTCAGGCTGGGTGAGGCTTTGGACAACCCAATTTTATGAAAGATGCCCCTGACCACAGCACAGGTTGAACCAGATGATCCTTAAGGTTTCTCCTAACCCCAAGCCTTCTATGAATCTACGATTAATCAGTTCTTGGGGGCTAGAGGAGGAAAAAGTCACAACATTATAGCCTCCAGTTGGGCTACTTTGTTTTTGAGTGGTCTTATTACACTTAGATGAACATTACCTAGTCGTGGAAATTTGTATTCCTAATTCAGCATTTGTTCCATACATTTTGCTTCCAATGCTACATACATGATATGTTTATTTCTTCTCCTTCAAAAAGCAGAGGAAGGAAAAATGAAAACTTTTCATCTCCTCTTCAGGTGTTTTGATGGAAATTGCACAGCTGGCAAAGAAATTCAGGAAGAAAGATGTGTTCTTTCAGAGTAACAAACAGCGTGATTCACAGATTGAACTGAGCGTTGGCTATGCCTAAATGAGCTATGTGATGCTGAACACATTTTCAACAAATTGGTGTATTATGTTCTCTATGCCACATAAGCTCTTGTCAGTTCTAAGCTTTGTCTATATTGATTTCAGGATGTCACATTCCAGAGACATCATCATTTTAACTGATGACAGAGAGATCACAAGTGATATTTTCGCAGTGCAAGAGATACGTATGTTCCGAAATGCAGCACATATAATTATGATATTAAGAACTGCAGATATCAGATTGCATGCAGCATGGGTTGAGGCAGCAACAAAGTTAATAGCTTCCAATTTCAGAGCTTGGTGATTATCAGAGACATGACTGAATGGTAGGTCACCTCTTAAGAAGCGCAGCAGAGGAAACCTTGAAATTTGCTTTGTAAAACCCAAGTTTTATGTGAAACACGTAAATCTTGCAAACTAAGGTCCTCTCTCATTCTTCATCGCAATAAAATATGTAAACCAAATAATTTTTAAAGATAATCTTGGAAATGTGCATTCCTTATTATGTACAACAGGATGTAAACACTTTAGACTAATTGTACCTCGTAGGTTTTGTTAATACCTAAAAGCTGCTTGCTTTTTAAAAAAAGGTATTTTAATAAAGTTAAGAACTTGATTTATGTCATAATTCCAAGTTTATTACGAATTTTAAATCTTAAAAATAAAAATTCTCATTTCTGATTAGGTTCTGTCTCCTTCACAAATGACAAACACTTTGACATATGAATCAGCCTCACATCTACTTACTAGACAGATTCACTTTGTGGTTAATGATGTTTGAATGCTGCACTGTACTTAACTCAAGAAATTCAGTGCCTATTGGATAACGGATTGGGATTAGGGAACTGAGCTCCAAATTTGAGAACACTGGTTTCTTTTACAGCTCTGAAAATGAAAAAAGAGATCAAATTTAATACAGGTTCTCAAAATAAGATTTCTCAAATTTTATAAATGCAAATTTGGAAATAAAATTTGAGGTTAAGCCAATGGTTGGAAAGTACAGATTTTTTTAATTCTAAATATTGCGATTTAGAACTTCAAAACAAACCTACCTTACGTTTCTTCACAGAAAATTTGTGAATATTATAGGGGAAAGGAAAACATATGCAAGTTGGACTGAGACACTCCAAATGTTCCAAGTTCTTCTGTCCCCTAAAAAAGTTATGCTGATCCAGATCATGTCCAACATACATGCTTTGGCAAACCTTACTGTCTCAGTAAGAAGCTCACTGTTTCTTATTAATGAAAAAAGAGTAAACTAAAAGAGAAGTTTCTGAAACAATGAATTAAACAAAAAGAATTATCTGATTTTCAGAGGGGCTACAATGTCAATACCGAGCATGTAGTTCTCTGGGAACATAATTTCCTTTGAATGTATTACTTATTGCTGTTCACTAATAGCTCACTTCTAATATATTGAACTTTGGCTTTTTTTTTTTTCCTGCTTCGGTCTTTTCATCTGAAAATCATCATAAATTGCACTGCGAGAAGTGAAGTTCTAAAAGCATTTACAATTATAAATTTTAATATTCATCTTAGATCAATGAGAAAATTCACGGATTCTTTTTTAGAAGCAGCAAAGGTTTACGTTATCGACTTCTCCACTGTTCTCAGATTTTGCAATTTGCTTCTTCATTGAAGAGTACAAGTTAGATTTAGATAAACACAATTATTTACATTCTTTTGCCAAATGTTTCTCAAAAGAACTGGAAAACATTTACGTTCTGGATACCCAAAGGAAAGCAAAATTCTTGCAAATATGAATCCATACAGAAAATTTTCATTTTCGCTTTCCTGTGTTAAATTTAATGCACAGAGGGTGCCTGTCCATCTCTGGACTGATACTGAAGACTTACTTTCTTGCATGCTATCTTGCATGTTTGGCTTTAACATAACACACTTTTTTTGCATTTAACCACAGAAAGAAGCCTTGCAAGCTACTGTCGCTCAAATATCTTATCTCTAAAGTATCTGATTTGCTATCCATTATTACTCTTCGTCATTGCTTCTTTGCATTCTTTTTCTACAAGTTATCAATTCGTATGTAAATGGTAATATTTTACTTATTTACTCTTCCAACTCTTTTGTATTTCTTTGTCCTCCTCTGGACATGAGGCTAAAACACTTCCAAATAAGCAGCTTACACTGCTATGCTTCCTCATTCCCTCTTTCTTTTTGTTAATAAGGACATCTCGTTTACAATCATCTGACACAAAGATTATTTAAAAGAAGACCCATAAGAATCAAGAACCTAAAACATCAGCTTTAATAATCATGCCCTTTCATAAGCTCTCAGAATAGATGAAAACCTCAAACTAAAAAAACCCAACATGAATTAATTTGAATCACATTTCATGAGGAAGATTATGAAATGCAAAATTAAATCTTAACAGATTTCAAATAAATATATTAAACACCCAAAACAATATTAAAATATTTAAGTTATGAGACAGAGGATTCAGAGGCTAAAAAATGCCAGAATTATAGATCTGTATTCAATTTCCTGTAGTACAAACACACATCATGACAATAACACTGAAACAATGGTCACAGAAGATTTATGACTGCTGGAAGTTTATAAATAAAGTCTGAAATAATGTTTTTAGGAAAACACCCAGGGTACGAATAAATAAATCAGATAAAATAGGGCTTAGTAAGTGGAACAATGGTTTAATTCTTACATATTAGAGAAATTTTTGCCATTTACACATCTATCTGTCAAGTCTGTTCTTTGGAAGACTGCTGAACATTTCAGTGTTCAGCAGCTACCCCATTCTTAAGCAAAACTCACTCTGACAAAATATCTTTGACAACACAAGCCATGTGTTCTGAGCACGGACACACAAAAAAGAATAGTGTTCTCTTACGCTGTTACACTGGAACCAAACAAATATGTACTCACAGCATTAGAAAACAAAATATGGAGGTGAAAGTTTAGGAAAAGTTTCTGTGAAATAGCTATGAACCCCTGAAGAAATTCAGAGTTTAGGATGCTTCAAGCCAGTTATGGGATTAACCCACAGAAATGTCCTTAATTAAACTGAGAGTTCCATTGTATGACAGAGTCAGAGTGCATGTACACTTTATGCTTGTTTGTGTTGAGGACAATGAACTTCTGCCCCCCTTTTTCCTAGGGGGTTAAAGCTATCCAGTGTGGTGAGGCCAAGGTCATAGTTTCTGAAAGTCACAAAGGATCCACACAACAAGCCAAGAAATGTCAGACAGATACATGTCTGCAACAACCCAGTGCTTTTGGTAACGTATTAAATAATTTTGATCTCAGAGCTGAGGGCAGATCATAAGAAATGACTAGGAAGCAAATTTGGAGGTGTCCAAAAGAAAAGGGAACCACCCAAGACCTGCCAACTCCAAGAAAATCCTCATAGATGAGATGACTGTAGACCAATGCATGTTACAGGCAAAGCCAACAAGACAACCTCAGGCTGCAATATGGCTCACTTAAGTATGTTTGATTCCTGATCAGAAGACAAAGATGGCTTTGATCTGATTTCCTTTCAGTTATGAAGTGGAGTTATTCAGGTTGTTGTATTTTTATAATTGATTGAATTGATGAATTGATTGATTTTATAATTGGTCGAAGTCAAAAGTATGTAATAAAACGCTCCCAGTACATTGCGTGTTTAAATTGAAATTAAGACTGTTAGGAATTCTGTTTTGTCCATGGTATGTATGTACATAAATATTACTTATATATAAATATACATATATATATAGATTTAATGCTCTTAGTATTTTAAAAAAGTAGAGTTCTATTTCTTTCCTAGTATTGTAAAGTACTCTATGTGGCCATATTTATATATTTTATATATATTATATATTTATTTATAATAAATAATATAATATAATATAATATAATATAATATATATATAAAAATGTGAAACATAAAATATCTACAAGTTTTTCTTCTGTCCTTCCTATATCAACAAATTCAATATCATCTCTGAATCTTTCAAGATCAAGGACAGAAACTCACTGAGGAAAGCAGTGGGGGTTGTAGAGAGAAGGAATGAGGGAAAGAAGATGTAACCAGAGATATGGAATTAGAAGCTGGGCAAGAAGCCCTTCCTGAAGCAAGCTGGATCCTAGCATGGAGTGAGGAGTGCTGTTGCGAAGATAGATGGAAGTGAAATGAGAAGGTAAATGGAAGTTTGGATCCACTGGGAACCTGATAACATCTGGAAGTTATGTGAAACACTGTGATACAGAAACCATTGTAAAAACTACTGTTTTTCTATCTGATGCAAAACAAAGACAGAACTCCAACAAGAAGGTATCTATTGCAAATCTCATTTTCATAAGTACCTGTGCTGCAGAAAGAAGCCTGGATGATGCAAACATATTAGTGAGCTTTGTTGAGGTGGGTAGACTGAAGAAGTTCAGAAGAACAGAGCTAACAGGCAGCACTTTCAGAGACACAGGAGAGCAGGCTGGTCTTCAAAAATCAAAACTCAGTCCCTCTGAAAAAGAGAATGGTCACCACCTTCACCATGAATAATTTCTTCCTTATGCAATCTAAATCTACCTTCTTTTTCAGGCATGATTTGTGGTCTATGGGCTTGTTTGATGAGATGGTTTGATGGGACGGTTTGATGGGACATGGGCTGGTTCAATGGATAGAGGTCAACTGCAAGAACTTCAACGAGACTAAATGTTAGGTCTTGCACTTTGGTCACAATGACCCTATGCAGTGTTACAGGTTTGGGCCTGGAAAACCGCATGAAGGAAAGAGATCTTCACTTAGCTCAATCAAAGAAGATAAAAGAAGCTGGTGAAGGATCTGCAGTACAAGTCTGGGAAAGGCTAATGGAACTGAGACCATTTAGACTGAAAGGGGCTCAGGGGAGACCTTATCAGTCTCTACAATTGCCTGAAAGGCTTGAATGAGGTGGGGGTTGCCTCTTCTTCCAAACAACAGGGATAGGACAAGAGTTAACAGCTTTAAGTTGTGCCAGGTGAGGTTTAGTTTGAATGTTAGGAAAGACTTCTCAGAAAGAGTGGTAATGAATTAGAACAGGTGGCCCAGGGAGGTAGTGGCGTCACCATCTCTGGAAGTTTTCAAGAAAAGGGTAGACGTGTGCATTTAGGGACACAGTTTAGTGGACATGGTGATGATGGGTTGACAGCTGGACTAGATGATCTTAGAGATGTTTTCTGACCCTAATGATTCTATGATTATTTGAGATGTTACCCCTTGACCTACACTCCATGATACATGTGCAATGCCCACCCTTTCTGTAGGTCACCTTTAGATACTGGAAGGCCGCTCGAATGTCATCCTGGCACCTTTTAATCTCCACGCTGAACAAGTCCAGCTCCCTCAGCCTATCTCCACAGAATTGGTGATCCAGCCCTTTGATTTTCCTCATGGACCTCTTCTAAGCCTGCTCCAACAGCTAGATGTCCTTCTTTTGTTGGATCCCTAGACCTGGATGTAGTATTCCAAGCCGAAGTCTCACAAGAGTGGAACAGAGGGGACAATCACCTTTCTCATCCCAAAGGTGATGCTTCTTTTGATGTGGCCCAGGATATGGTTGGCTTTCTGTGCTACAAGTAAACAGCACCAGCTAATACTCAATTTTTTATCTACCAGTCCATAAACGAAGTTCACTACAGAACATGTAACTTTGCTAGCATGCAAATTCATTTGAACTGTTTCAACTGAAGAGCCATTCTGTAAGAGAGACTTCGTTTCAAAACTTTAATGTAAAGTGAGGGCTCCAAAGTTTCACTGAACTTCAGAGAACATGTACAAACAAAAAAAGACTGCACAAATGCTCCTTCAGGACAACAGAAGGAAAGCACCATGGCAGTGATATCAGGAATTTAAGAAAAGCTACAGAGATCCAGAGAGATGAGAAATGTTAATTTTCAAGACATTCTGCTGAGGTCTTTGAAATCTGTTTGCTGAAAAATTGTACAGGTTTTTTGAAATTGGAGAATGAAGAACTCAAAAATAAGCTTAGATCATAAGCCCAAGATAGGCATGGTGAGATGTGACTCTATCTACAGGCAGATAGAACAGTAAAATCTGTCCCAGCTGTGGTGTAGCAGAGGGGAACTCAGAAGGCACCTAAAGCACAGAGGGCATCAAGTCCATAAGATGACTCAATAATGGAAGAATCATTTGCATAGATGTGAGGAATAGCAGCAGGGTTGTATTTCAATTGCTCTGCAGTGTGCAGTCACTAGAAATCTATGGGAGAGATCTGGGAATATTTTGCATTTCTTGGTTCATTTCAAAAGCTGAAAATACTTAATAAACATTAACTTACTGAGGTGCATAAAATGGTGTGATTTAAAAATGAAGTCACAGCTGAACTGTGACTCTTTGAAAGATAACAACAGGACAAGTGGAAATGGTTTTAAGATGAAGGAGGGAAGATTTAGGTTGGATGTCAGGGGAAAGTTCTTTACTATGAGAGTGGTGAGGTACTGGAACAAACTGCCCAGAGAGGCTGTGGATGCCCCGTCCCTGGAGGTGTTCAAGGCCAAGCTGGATGGGGCCCTGGGCAGCCTGGTCTAGTATGAAATAGGGAGGTTGGTGGCCCTGCCTGTGGCAAGTGGTCATTGGAGATTCATGATCCTTGAGGTCCCCTCCAACCTCAGCCATCCTGTGATTCTGTGAACTAGAACTTAGCTATTTCCTAATAGCAGCTTCCAAATGCTCATAAAGAGCAACATCATTATCTATTTCAGTATAAGATTAGAAAAGACTTTGGGCTAGCTAATACTCTAACAGAAGTAGCAAGCAAACCTAGAGACTATTAGAGAGACTTAATGACTAAAAAGCAACAGTCAGGGCTTTGGATTTTCTGGCTCTCTGCCGGCACTCCCTTCCCATCATTCTGGGCTCTGATCAGCAGCTCACTCAAACAGCAAAGGTAAAACCATCTGTTGCATTCCTAGTATAATTCTTAGAAAGGCTGTATCTGAACATGCATCTGGTACATCCTTGAAAAAAAAAATGATAACATTTGAAGAAAAGGAAACACTACTAGGTAGGAGAAGAAAGCAAGTACTACACATTAAAGTGAGAATCAAATTAAAAACACTTGCTGAACTAATTATCATTTTCTAATCCTTGTTTTGTAAAGATGTACAGAGAAAAGGCAGGAATTCCAGACAGTGACTAATATTTCCTGTTTTCCTATGAAACTAACAAGTTTTAACACCAGATTTGTAATAGATAAGTATTATGAAATCTTGCAAAAAAAAGTACTGCTGTAAAATAAGGAGAGAAACAAAGGACAGAAAATATTAAAAAAGAATTATGAAAATAGAAAGCTAGGAGTTCAGTCTCTTGGTGCTTTCCCTTCAGAGATTTATATAGTTTGCATGATCCCTGAAGAATTCAATAGACTAAATTTGTCTTGCTCATACTCAGGAGTTGTATGGAAAATAAACAATATCTAAATCTACCTGAGACTATTAAAAAAAAAAAAACGGAGCCTGAAACATCTCTTAAGATCTTTAACTGAGCTTATTCTAACTACTGTGACCGCATATGACAAAATGAGACATATACTCATCAGTGAATATAATTTTGGAAAATGCAGGCTGATGTGAGTGTCTACTGACCATAAGGCTATGACTACTAACAATCAGAGTAATGCAAGCACCTTGTCTACCATCTAATAAACACTTCTTATTGAAATCATATCCACACATTTTGTGAAACAAACATATGCTTCCAAAATACACTCAGAATATACATGAATCCCAAGTAAATGCTCTACTTAAAACTCATATTAAAAAAGGATCCAAACTGTTTATAACTGAAAATCCATTAAACTTTCATGACTGGGCAATCAGTTATGGATTTTGGGGGCTTCAACCTTACCTTTATTAAGCTGATGAACACCAGCTACAGTTAAACTAAAGAACGAAAATCAAGATAATCAAGTAACATCTTGAGACATGAAATCCCATGTACTGCAGTTGAATTAACCCCAGGTAACACCTGGAACCCTCATCACTAAACTTACACTCATTATAGAAATCAGTCTCTGATTTAAATGATTTTTACCTGTTTGATAACGTCACACCATTTCTTCTGTATTTTGCCTTTTTTTTAAGTGAAGTATGTGGAAATAAATTAAAGTATGTAAATAACAAAATCTAAGCTTTATTTTCAAGGCCTTCCATATATTGCATAATAATGATTTTTATTTTTACCTTAAAGAAACCACAACATAAAGAAATCTGAAAAGCAGTTCTAACTTAGATGGTTAATACATGAGTTCTCATTACATCATTCCTGTTGAATCAGACTGGTGCCATCTGATGCGCAACCACTGTAGATATGGAGAGGAGACTCTTGATTATTCCAGGGAAAATACCAAGACACAATAATTGACTTGGAACAATACAGAAGAGTACACTGGGTCAGCTGGACTGCTAGAGATTTTTCACCCTAACAATCAAACACCTATGGGATGTTTTAACATTTTCAGAGTGACTGAGCAGTTTTGGAACGAGGCCTCATTGCATTACGAGACGCAATCAAAAAGATGATAGAAAAAGCAAAGATACAAATGAAACCGAAACATATTTACTAGGGTAAATTTCTTAATCTGACTGAAGAAGATTTAAAATCCAACCTCAAAAACAGTAAAACCAACTAAGAGAAATACCAATATTATTTGAATCATTTTAAAATAAAAAGGATTACCCACATTAGAAAATGCACAAGAAATTTGCCTTTTTGATGATTATTTACCTGCTGTGATACTAAATGATGAATTGTTTCCATTTATTTACCAAAGTTCTAATGTTTCTTTGAGTCATGTATATTTCATTTGGATACACAGCAAGATGGTTTAAGATGTCACGCAGCAGTTCCTCAAGGAACAGCTCCGTGATTTCAAGCAATACAAAGTCCACATACAGTGGAAATGAAATCACATCAGAAATTTATGACAACATCTGTTATCTACAGGTGTTTGCCTACATAACTAAGCTTATGAATATGCAGTTATATGCATTGTGAACTGTTTCTTAAGTGCATGCACCATACTTTGCTAGAGTGTCCCTAGAACAATATCTAGGAGGCAACTGACAGAAATTAATCTATGTGCTATGTAAACAGCTGCCCAGCTTAATGTGCAATCACTTTAAAAAAAAAAATCTTAAGAAGAAATTGCAACAACAGCACAGCAAGCAACAGCTGCTTAACTTCTCTATAGGATTCATTTAAAAAACAGTTTGTTATCAGTCTCATTACATCTTCATTTGCTGAACTGTATTTATTATTACCGATTTAACATTTAATGAATTCCTAGTTATTAAATATTAACACTAGTTGCTAAGGGCTAAGAAGCACTTGTTCACTAGATATTCTACAGAACCAAGTTTTAAGATATTATAGGGAATAAAGATTACAACATATACTATCACATATCAAGCAAATATCAAGTTTAATCCTAAATGCGGCAGAGATATTGATTATTCTCCACCTTCTGACATCTATGGACTGTAAAAATTTTAAAATAAAAAGATTAAAGTATAGGTGAGCAAAGCAGATCTTTGTTTAGGTTGTGAAGTTACACATTAGCTCATACTCATTTACCTTAAATTTTTTTTTTTTTTTTGAAAGAGAAAACTTAAATCACTATTCTATACAATATGGAAGCAGTAAGGCAGAGATACACACTAAACCCAAAGATACCTGCTGCTGAAATCCAGCCCTTTTCAGACAGAAGACATATGGGAAATTCTGGTTTCTGCCTATTTCCCAGGTTCAGTCACAGCAGAGTTGGCAGGCAAGTACTCAATGCCTCCAAGAGGATCAGTTCAAGTCATTCTGGACTGCTGGAAGCTATCTAGTTGTACCACTATCTAGCTTTGTGCTGATGAATTGCTGTGTGAGTTATCTTTTCATTGTGCTGTTCACTGCTGCTCACATTTTTAAATATGTTCAGATGTCATTTTCACATTGCAAAATAGACAAATTTAACGGCTGCCTGTAGTCACTGCTCTACTTTAGAATTCAGAGTATTTTATTAACCATGCTCATAACTTTCCAAAACATCCTTCCAGCAGTAACGGATTCTCCCACATGCTTTTTCTTTTTCTTTTTTTTTTTCCCCTCTGTAAAATTTGAACATGACCCTTTTAGTTTGAATTTTTAAGTACAGAGGAACAAGTTACTAACATAGCAAATACTTAAAAACAAGAAACGTCTCTTCAAAATTGTCAAGGAGTGTGGTAGCCTTCCTTAAATCCCTACTTGACCTGTTCCTCCTCTTCCAAGAAGCAGCAACATTGGAGGAAAGTTCTGTTAACTTCTCTGTTCCTTAGTGAGCTGGTGGCTCTGCAAATCAGCTGTGTTCCCATCCTGCAGCCAGCAAGGATTCCCAAGGGTCTTCTTTGGTACCACTATTTCCTACATTAATGTTTCTTATCTTTAAATAAATAAATCTGGCTCATTTCCCCCTCATCACATTAGTTTGTACTTTCCAAGTCAAATACTACTTTTCCCTTCTATTTTCTTTCCTTGTTTCTTTCTTTAAAATAATAATGTTAAATAATAGTGCCAAATCTTTATCCTGATTGTTTACTGTAATATTCTTCAAATTTAGGAACGAAATAGAAAATTAAAGTTAGCACACATTTGCTCTCTTTCCAGATTAATAATGAAGACAGAATGGGACTATTCCCATTGTCAAGCTCCCATCAGCATACACTTTGTCATCTCTCTACACTGCTATGTATGATTTTTTTTATTATTATTTAAAAAGTATTTGTATTATTTTTTTATACCATGGGATTCATATTTTTATTTCAGCTACTGTGAATTAATGACAGCATCAAATGCTACACAGACTCGCACATCTCCTCTGATTTCTTTCAGACAAGTCATATTTCTCTAAGGCGTGTAGAGCATCACAGAAACAGCCTTCAATTTTTCAGTGCAGTACAAGGAGAAATAAACATTAAAACAGGCTGCCTAGGGGGGCTTCGGAATCATCTTTGGTGGTTTTCAAGGAAAACCTAGACAGAGCCTTGAGTAATCTGATCTAATTCAGAGTTGACCTTTCATTGAAAAGATTGTTGGATTAGGACCTCCTGAAATTTCCTCCATGTGGAAAGATTCTAATATTCTAACTTTGCGCTCTTTACAAGAAATCTGGTAAATTATTAAAAACAACCAATCAGACAGCAAAAGCCACCACTGGGATAAGCCTTCAATTTTGGCCTATATAAAATGTTTCCAGTTAGTTAGAAATTAACACTACATTACCAAAAAAAATGGTGTTAGTGCTCATATACTGCAGAGTAATTACAACACTAGTGAGTACATTATTTCTATTTTAATGATTCAAGAATTTAATGTTTACTCCATGTAACATAAAATTGATTTATTCTCTCTTTCTATAATTGTAAAAAAATTCTACAGCAACAAGTAACAAACTCAGTCTTTCATCGTCTAGAGGTATATGTGGTGGAAATCATGCTATTTTTCTATTTAATAGAACACGTAACACCATTTGAAATCCTCTTTCTCTCTTTCCTTTTTGAAAGATTTCCTTAATGTAGATAGCCTACCTAACCACCTCACTTTCATGCTCACAGTTTTTGGGCCACCGCTGGTACAGAAGTAAAACTAATCAAATGTCTTCATGTACCTTTATTTTCAGAGAAATCTGTGGACTAATTCCAAAATCTTCATTAATCATTCTTACGTAAAGTACTATGATAGCACACTAAGTTAATCCTAACACTTCTCTAGTAGCTACAACACCATATACCTTGTGATATCTCCCTTATGGGTCTTGCCTGGTTTGCTCCTTAAAAAAAAAAAAAAAAAAAACAAGGAAATTTAAGTCTTATTCATTTATTTGCCAAAAGTGTACATGAAAAAAAAACCACCAACAATACTTCGTTCTTTTAATCCTTTAAAACTACAAGTATTTCAGAGGCAACAACGAGAAACAGTAAAGGAGAACATTCATAAAAAGATGCCAATACCATGAGCTCTTTGCCAAGCATGAAGACTATACATCCACAGCACACATCAGCTTTTGAAACTTGCTGCGATCTGAGCCACATTCAAACTATGCTTGCACAGTTGTCAAGCAATTATACATAGAATTAAAAGCCTGTTACTCAGGGAAACATACACTGTCATCCTAGAGGAAAGTCATACACATCTTGCTGCTGCTGCAGAAAGGTTTATTGTATTTTTGAAGTGCTGATCACAGTTGCTGGGACTCGTCTTGCATCAATCACACAAATTTTTGTCATCCAACATAAATGACTATAGGGTTAGTTTCTAATCATTCCAGGACTAGTTATTAATGTTGGCAGAAATGTTTTTCTCATTATTTGGTTTAGAAGGGACCATATAGCCTCAGAATCAGCATTATTTCTTCCAGAGATGTTCCTTGAATTCAAGGAAAACTGAGCAATGATTCCAGCCAGACTGAGCACATTCCTGAACAGGAGTTACACTAAACTCCTAATACGTTGCAAAAATGAAATTAGAAGCTGTAATTACTTCTACGTGAATACAAAATTGTAAAATAATTGTCACAAAACATTAGGTTTACACTCTGAATGGGTACATACAAGAGTACACACAAGACCAACAAACATCAATATATACTACAGGAAACAAAACCATTCATAACGATGCATTAAAACTCAGGTAACCTTTATCTGGTGATCTGAATGAAGGCTTTATGGTTTTTTGGCTCATGTTAATGCTGTGCAGAATGGAACGTACCTTTCATGCTCAAAAATGACATCACATTCTTCACCTATTATGATCATCCTATGTCCTTGTGACAGAGTGGCAAGCCTGCATAGTGAAATTCACTAAAACACACGTTAAAAGACTATCATGGACCTCTTGTATATTACCTAGGGGATCAGAGGGCAGCTCAGAATCCACACCTATTCAAACTAAACACATTTTCCTGTCCATTACTCTGAAGAAACATATTGCAGTATTGTAGCTGTACATCTCTTCTAGCTTCTTAATACAAGTCTACTACCTAAGAAAGCAAATGTGATCCTTGATTTTAATAACAGTAGTCTCCATACTCTTACCAGCAAGTGTACGTAAGGCAGCAGCATTATACTATGAATATGCATCAGCTCAAGTACTAGAGCACAGAGCTGTATTTCCTAGAAGTCCATACACAGCTGGCAATTCCTGTCAAAAGATATTATAATCCTCTATGACAGAATTTCTCCTCTTCCTCAAAACCCTTAAAGACAAGCTCCAGAAACTATTTCATCAAAAAGTATGCCATTGCCTGTACACACACAGACAGGGAAAGGAGGTAACTTATACTTCATTAATAACTAATGAAATTCTTTGTAAACACAGAATTAACTGTATTCATACTATATCATGGTGACTACAGTAGCATCCCCAAATAGCATCAATGCGATCTAAACCTCATTTTAAGACGTGCTCTATAAACGTATATGCAAATATATAAACCATATTTTTAAGATCTTTTCCCTATTACAAAACATCCACCTCAATTCACAACACAAGAGAACAGATGGTTAGCATGGTAACTGTAAACAAATTTTACAGATATCAAAACTGCTCCCTAGCATATTGGTTTTGAGATCTTCTATCACACCTCCGCAATATATGGTACGTAGCCCCCTTAACTCCCCTGATCTTAAAAGCCCTGATTCTAGTCTGACACATTCACTTATCGAGGGAAGTTTCTCCTTGCTCCCTCTGTTCCCTCTCACTGTTTTTCTCTTTTTACCACAGAAAACCTAAAGCTAATTAGCACCTTGTAGAGAAAAATCAACCTTTTGTTACCGACAAAGTACCTCTGAAAGTAGTGTTTCCTATTTATTTCCACAGAAACTACAAAGGATACAAATAGCACAAGAATACTATTTGATAGAGTGCATTCTCAGCTACGAAAGAGTATTTTTCTACATAGGCACCACCATTAGCTATGCATTTTCAGCAGCTATGAATGAGAGCCTGCATGGTCATAAAAGTTTGCATCAGCAGAGGTGACCTACTGTTGCTACTGCTACTGCTGAAATGCACCACCCATGGCTTCACTGTGCTCACATCCACTGTTTGGTCTACATACATGTTCAGCAAACATCAGTGAAAGTCAGTGGGTGCCTCATTTTGTCCACATGAAGGAATTCAGCTGAATACTTTTGCTTCAATCACACTCCCATGTCTGACACCATTTTGTCAGACTGCCCCTCTGCTGCCGTCTGTCACAAGGCATCAAAATGTAACAGGATAACAGTGGGAAGGTTCAACCTCTACTGCCATACCACCAACACCTGCCTGGATGTTGTGGGCCAATGTAATAAAATAGGAGGCATAACTTTCAGACCAGCCCTTGTAGGGGGTGATCATCAGTAAGAAGTTGAAAAGCAATATCCTAACTTAAGAGGTTGAGTCTTTCTTTTCAGAAAACTAAATGTGTAAGAATGGCATCATGTACCATTATTATAATTGGCGGTTTTATACTTCTTTCTCTCCCATAGGAAAAGAACATACGTTTTAAGAACAGCCACATACATGCTCAAGCACAAACAGAACAGGTGCAATGTTAGAACTACAGTATGTGTCACAAAGAAGGGTGACACAACTGAGACATGCAGAGAGAAAACAGATCTGGTGGAAGCAAAAGCTACTAAGCAGAGTATACAAATAATCCAATGAAAAGAGGAGGGAGATGCTAACATTTGTAGACATTCATGCATGGAAGGGCTAGGCCTTGGAAATCTGAATAGGGAATGTAATTTCTGTGTTAGCATTCACTTGTG
The DNA here is from genome assembly GCF_905368555.1 of Meleagris gallopavo. Classification (NCBI taxonomy): domain Eukaryota; kingdom Metazoa; phylum Chordata; class Aves; order Galliformes; family Phasianidae; genus Meleagris; species Meleagris gallopavo. The sequence goes on along the minus strand of NC_139406.1, from coordinate 24,059,883 downwards.
CAAAAAGTCTAGACCAGAATTTCAAATCAATCAAAAATCCTAACATATATAGAAATTAAATATCTTTGCAGAAGCAATCCATCCTCAGAATCACTACAGTTGTGTTTACCTTCAAGGACAACACATTAGAATGAAGCAAGTTTGCTAAAAAATTAAGAAGGGAAGCTAGCACTTTCTCTAACATCCATCAAGGTTTATTACAGTTTAGGACATTATACTGAAGCTTGATACAAATGAATATGAACCTAACAGGTACCATGGCTAAACAACAGGGAAAAAGAAAGACTCAGAGGTTAACTGAATAGTCTTCAAAAAACCTAGAGTTATGTTTACGCAAATAAAAGAAAATACAAGAAAATAACAGGTTAAATGCAGAAAGTGAGGCAGATCAAAACAGCAACCAAAACAGTAGCTCAAAAACAGCTTTCATAAAGGTATAAATGTCAATGATAAATCACCTTTCAAACAAATATCAAGAGTAAAAGAAAAGAACACTCATGAGAGGATGACTGCAAAATGTAAGATAAAAAAAAGTATGTTCATAAAGATGAAGCTGACGTTCATAAAGATGAAGCAGAGAAGCTGCACGTATTCATTATTTCCACGTTCAACGTGAGAAAGATCAACAAGCTCTTTGTATGGATCTTGCTGAGAAAATGGTCTTGTGTTAAATGCTTTAGGAAAGGGAATGGAACAACAACACAGAACAGAACTGACAGGTCAGGATGGCACATACCTCAACACCCCAAAGTAAAAGGGCCTCTAGCTGGAGCATGCAATCTACCACTTCAACATATTTGTATTAAGGAACTGAAAGGTGGATAAAGTGGATAAAGTAACGTTAACTAAAAAAGAGGAGCACTGCAGGGGACACATGGGGAACCAGAAGCTCATAAAATCTCAGTCAAATTTTCAGAAACTATGGAGGAAATGTGGAGCTGTTGAAACAGGTCTAGAGGAAGACTACAAAGATTATCAGAGGAATGGAGCACATCTCTTATAGAGAAAGGCTGACACAGCTGGGCTTGTTCAGCCTAGAGAAGAGAAGGTTCTGGGGAGATTTCTAAGAAAACTTCTCTTGCAGCTTCCCAGTGCTTGAAGGGAGCTTCTAAGCAAGAGCAAGACTGATTTTAACACAGGCAGATAGAGACAGAACAAGGGAGATTTGTTTAAAACTAAAAGACAGAAGATTAGATACTAGAGGAAATTTTATACTCAGAGGGCGGGTGAGGCACTGTTGCAGTGCTGCCCAGAGAGGATGTCGATGTCCCATCCCTGGAGCGCTCAAGGCCAAGTTGGATGGGGCCCTGGGCAGCCTGAGCTAGTAGGTGCAGTCCTGCCCACAGCAGGGTAGGCATTAGGATTCTTTCCTACCCAAAATGCTCTATGATAAGCTGAATTTATGAACACATGCAACTACATGAGCAACGAGAATTTTGTGGATAAACGATGGAGCACTTTATTTTTTCAAAAATGCAAAACCTTGGATTTTAGCAATTCTAAGAACATATCAGCTCAGTACTCTGAAACATCTGATAAATCGACGTGGATGCAAATTATGACGAAAATAAGACAAGTATACTTGTGTATGTAAGATAAGGTAAGCTTGGGAAAAAGACAAGACTCTGGAAGGGAGCTGTAAGAAAAGATTCTCCTCTCAGTTCACTGAGGTACTGGCTTGAAGTGCAGATATCCCAAGTAAATCTCAAAAATAGGCACAACATATGCACCTCAAGCACAGTGATACAGATCAGAAAATCCTTTTGAAGAGAAATATAGGTTTGATACCTCGAGAAAAGTGTTCTCCATACAAGCTTACGCTGTTGTCAGGATTGCTAGTTCCTTATTTACCTTTATCTCAATAGCCAATATGTCTATAATTGTGGAAAGGCTACAGAGACTAGCTACTTACATACCACCACTGTACGGACATTCATCTGTCTCACATCCTTACAGGCTTCTATATGGTCAAAACTTCTCTTTGAAAGACTCTGTATCTCCGTTTTGTGAGAAGTCTAATTTCAATTTTTCACAGATACGTGCTTGTAAAAAGAGAGAAGGAAAAGAACTTCGGCTATAAGAAATGGTCAGGATTGTAGAATTAGACTAATATTCCTAGAAAAGAAGAATTAGAGTAATATTACTTCCTGAAGGCCCTTCATAGACGAATTTTCAGGAAGATATGTTCTTTGCCGCTTCATCACTGCCTACATATGAATTCTGGCTAGAAGTCTTTTCTGCTGAGAAACTGTGATGAGTATGTAGAGAGATGTTTTGACACTGGTCTGAAAAAAAAAGTTCTGTTGCTGATGACACTGCTTCCCTAAGCTCTAAGCTGAAATACACCGACTCACACTACAGCAGCTATCCTGGGTGATTTATATGGCAGAGAAGTAATTATGAAGCCTCTACACCATCTTCCCAGAGCAGAATGAAGGAGTACAAAGTGAAGAGTGATTACAGAAAAACTTCTCTGCTTCAAACTGCAAATCCTCACATGCACCTCCATTAGCTTTCTTTATAGCCATTGGTCAAGCAGGAAAGAGAGGCTGTCTTTTAATAGGAAGTCTGAGTGTGTCAAAGGACTGAGGCAAACAGGATCTTGCAATGTCTGGAAAATAAACAGTTATCAATAGGTCTCATAGGAAGGCATTCTTTTCTACAAAGCAAGAAAAAGTAATCTAAGGATGGTGACAAATACATCAAAGATGTGCTGAATGCAGATTTGATAAGTGTAGTACAAGAGAGGAAACAAGTTAAAATTAACATAGAAAGGGAGGTATGATTTATTAACAGATGAGCACTGCCTGAATATCCGGCAGACTGAAGAGTCTGCCTGGAACTTCTCAATGAATAGATGAATTCACTACACTTTCTTATGCTGGTTTCCAGCAGACAATTCGAACAGACTGTAACAAAAAGCACATGCTTTTTGTGGATGGATGCTTTTTGTGGATGTGATGGATGACATCAGCTAATTCTCATGTGCTATCTAAAAAGACACATCTGTTGAACCTGTCCATTCAAGTCATTTTCCCTCACCCTTTATTTTTTCATCTGTTTTTTCCTGTTTTTATGGAGCCTGACAAAACTTGACCTCTTAAAGCCAGTTATTAAGAAGCAAATCATCACCAGTGTTACACAATAGTATGTAAAAACAGGTCCACTAGGTCTGAGCTGGTTTACAGGACTAGGCTGCTCTTTCTCTAAGATTAGCCTGTAAACTAGAGCCAGTGTTTTTCATTTTCTTCCCACACTAACTTTGCATTCGATCTAAAAATCTTTGTCTTCAAAGAAGAACTAACAGACTGTAACAAAAACAACCACTATTCTAGTCTTTTCTCAGCTTACACGTTTCTCCCTAAAGGGCAGTTAATATTAGAATACTGTCCAGTAGGAAACTCATTTTTATAAGAAACCTTATCTGCTACTCCTAGAAAATTAGAAGCAAAAAAAAAAAAAAAAATCCTCTGGTGTCCTGCAAATTATAGCTAGAATTTTAAGAATAGGAATGCACAAATTCATCCAGATTTTGGTGATACACAAATTTTTGACTCATAGTCAAGACTATAACATCTTAGCACTTCAGTGAAAAGACTTCGTAATAGAAATCACAGAATCATAGGGATTGGAAGAGACCCCTGGAGATCACCGAGTCCAACTCTTTTCCGTTAAAGTACTTTTTCTATAGTAGGTTGAACAGGAAAGCATCCAAGTGGGTCTTGAGTATCTCCAGAGAAGGAGACTCCACAGTCTTTCTGGGCAGTCTGTTCCAGTGCTCTGTCACCCTCACAGTAAAGAATTTATTTCACATGTTTGTATGGAACTTCCTGTGATCCAGTTTTCATCTGTTGCCCCTTGTTCTGTCCCTCTACATCACTGCAAAATGTCTGGTACCATCCACACTTGACTCCCATACTTTGTATATTTATAAACAGTGATGAGATCCCCTTTCAGTCTTTCCCAAGCTGAACAGTCCCAACTCCCTCTCTTTCCTTGCATGGGAGATGCACCAGGCCCCTTATCATCTTTGCGGCCCTCCAACGGACTCCTTCTACATCATCACTAGATTTTTTGAACTGGGAAGCTCAGACTGATAAAACATTTTAGCTTTCAAACAGCACACCAGAAGAGGATAACCACAGATTCCTTATATCAATCTTCCAGTTAGCATTTTAGGTGTAATTCCCAGACCTTTAGACAAGTTCAAAATGTTTCTCATCAGCTATTATGGACTAGTTACATACAGAGCCTCTACTGAATCTGCTCATGTACAATATTTGTGCACATCCACACTTGTTATTTCTCACTGAGGAGAAACAACCTATATAAAAAAAGTCAAGAACTGCTGTGCCACCTAACTTCTATGTTATCAACCCAAATTCAGTTTTGGAGCTCACAATTATGTCAGCCAAAGCTGAGAGGCAGGAAATTTAGCAAGCCTGTATTTCAACTGAAATTAATTAGGTACAACTCTACCATCCTATTTTCAAAGACCTCAGGTCAGGACAAGTTTAAATTTTGTCATAGTCTTGGCTGGGACAGAGATAATTTTTCTTCACAGAGACTTGTTTGATGCAGTGTTTTGGATTTTTGATGAAAAAAGCGGTGATAACACCTTGATGTTCTAGTTGTTACTGAGCAGTAATTATACAGAGCCAAGCACATTTCAGCTTCTCATACAGTCCTGATGGTGAGAAGGTTGAAGGTTCAAGAGGAGCTGGGAGGGGATGGAACCAGGACAGCGGACTCCAAATGACCAAAAGGATATCCCATACCATATAGCATCATTCTCAGCAATAAAAGCTGTAAACAAAGAATGATGGGGAGGGGAGGTGCTTGGAGTGATGGCATTTGTCTTCCCAAGAGACTGTTAGATGTGATAACCTCTGCTTCGAAGAAGGCCTGCTGATGGGAAGCAGTGAATGGATTCTTTGTTGTGCTTTGCCTGTGTGAATGACTTCTGTTTTACAGGTAAACTGCCTTTATCTCAATACATGAATTCTCATAATTGTACCTTTCTGATTCTCTTCCTGATCCCACCTGGGGAGAGTGAGCAACTGGCTGAACTGACTGCCAGGGTTAAACCATAGCACCATCATCATGCAAACATAACAGGTGGCACCGTCTTACAGTTTTACTTCCCTGTATAGGGATTGAATTCTCCGCTTTATTTGAGCAAAAGAATCCATCATTCTGTCGCACCTTGAGTATTTCATGTCATTAGAACACAACACTTACTGTAGCTAGGTTCTTTTAGACCAGTTATTTTGCTACTTAACAGTGACGTAATCAAGACAGGCAAATTAGAAGAACAATTATCTGAAGAGCAGTGATAAAAAAAACTAAAGTAACCTTTAAAAGCTTCTTCTAATAAAGGTTTGTAATGAATAGACAAGAGGCCACTTAGCTATAAAGCTTGCTAAGCTCACTGTTTAAAAAGATGGAAGCTTCATTTTTTCCATGGTGCATAGTATAATGACAATAATTAACATTTTGGAATTTATAAATGATTTTAAACTACGTAAAGTAAGAAACATTCAAGACTGATACAAGCTATTTTCCATTTTATATAAGCAAACTCTGTAAGAAAGACATAAAAAATACTGAGGCAGAAGGGTGCAAATGAACAAACAACAGAGAAGCCTCTGTTTTAAAACAGTTCTTGTATACTCCTGAATATTGCAGTAGCAAGGAAAGAAAATAAATACATTGTTTTATCTTCTAAAAACCCTGGTGGCCACCAATAAACAGTTGTTCAAGATACACACTAGTGTCCCACAGGATTTTAAGAATATGAGGCCAACTAGAAAAATAAGAGTCAACACTTTTCTTGATTGAATTCTTGATTTTTCTACCCCATCTTTTTCAATATATGCAGATATGGGTCTCAGAAAAAAATTAGCATACTATAATACATGACAAACATGTGTAAGCATCATGCTGCCTACTTTTCAATATTCCCATCCTGTATACAAATATTTGAGGCTATATAAATGTAAAAATCAACCAATCGAAACCACCACCACCAAATAACTGTAAGACAGCACTTTAAATCAATGAAAAGAAATCCCAAGCAAGACACAGTTGATCCTTTACCCACTTCCCAAAACAGTACTATCAACTGTTATAGGAAGAGTTCATCCTGACTTTTTTCTCTATTAGAGAAGTTATGTACGCTAATTAGAAACATAAGGTAATATGACTTCCTACCTACAAAGAGTTAAGTTTAAAGCTACCTCATGAAATTTCAGAGGAATTTTCTAATTAACAGATAAGGGGATTAAGGGGAACAGGTAGATATCGCTGTGCCAGAAGCAATCAGTGACAACAAAAACAATGTAGATCACAGATTTTCAAGACTGCCTGTAGAACAACCAATCATGAAAGTGATTGTGTCAAAATCCAATCTATCTCAAAGTACTGAAAATAGAACTGCAATCTGTATAAAAAGCATTAGGGTTTACAGCAATCAGAAAAGGAAAGGTTTCCTGGTAAAATTTAAACAAGAAAATATCTAAGCAGAAACTGTTAAATAAACTGTCCTTGTTTTTTTTTTTTTTTTTTAACAAGCCAAATGGATTCACAGATGCTGGGATTGCAGAGCAATGCACTGACCATTCTATGGTATGACATAGGCTGTCTTCTGTACTAAACAGCACTAATAAAGGATGAAGGCTGCCAGAAGATATTTTCTCCCACCTTTTCCAGCATTTTACTTGTCCGCAACACCTTTCACCATCTTTCTCTCTTATGAAACAAACAGCTTTTTTTTTTTTTTTTTTAAACAGAATGCTGTAATTTTCATTTGAGAATTCAGTAATTTCAGGAGCATACATAAACCGTAGTTTACACTGAGAAATCAAAGTATGTTTCAGCTATAGCTTCCTCACCTACCCACAGAGATAAAAAGTGATCGACTAACTCTCAGAGTGCTTTGCAGAACAATTTTGGTTCTGCACATTGCCATCAAAACCCTAGGTGCCTGGCTCAGATGTGTATTGTATTACTCATTTTGCTTGCACAACAGCAGCAGTACTGTAAGTTTACCTGTAGTGAAAAGTGGCATCATCAGAAGTAGAAAGCAATTTCCATTCTGTTATATATCTGTGGACCAGTAAATGTTAAAGCACTTACTGTGAATCAGATAGTACACCTGTTACAGTTGTTACAATCAAGAGCTCAAACACAAAAGGTAAATGTTTAGGGATTCAGCCTCTTAAGAGGTTTATACCCTTGCGGAAGTGCTTCCCGAATTTCCTTTGTGTTCTTATACATTATACAACAACCTTTAAAAAAAAAAAGTGTATTTTTTTCCCCTGATCTCTTACTTACAGGGAGGCATTTTCATTCCTTTCCAATTATTTTTGTAAGGGTGTAGAAATCTTCAATAAAATATAGACATCTTGGAAGACTGGTGAAGTGCTCAGGCATTTATGCAGTCAAAACTCCTTCAAAAAAAAAAGTGGACAAACTAGCTTCATTTATTTAATCCGGTTCATACCATTGTATTTAAGTAAATGATTCTACGAGAATCATAGAATCACAGAATATTTAGAGTAGAGTTGAAGGGACCTTTACAGGTCATCTAGTTCAGCTCTCCTGCAATGAACAGGGTCACCTTCAGCTAGATCAGGTTGCTCAGACCTTGAATGCCTCCAGGGACGGGGCATCCATCACATCTCTGGGCAATCAGTTCCAATGTCTTTCCACCCTCATTGTAAAAGATTTTTTCCTTATATCCAACTAACTCTCCCCTCTTTAAGTTCCAAATAATTTCCCCTTGATCTATCACCCCAGGCCCAGCTAAAGAGTCTGTCCCCTTTTTTCCTGTAGTTTCCCTTCAGATACTGAAAAGGCTGCTCTCAGGTCACCTCACAGCCTTCTCTTTTCCAGGTTGAACAACCCCAGCTCTCTCAGCCTGTCCTTGTAGGAGAAGTGTTCCATCCCTTGAATCAATTTTGTGGCCCTTCTCTGGATGTGCTCCAACTGGTCTATGTCTCTTCTGTATACTGAAGACTCCACATCTGGACATTACTCTGCTATGGACTTACTAGCAAGAGTATCCACCTCAGCATCTCTTTGGTAAAAACCAAAAAGAAAGTCTAATTTCAATTATGCATCGTATTCCTAGCTTTGCTATCCCAAATACTCATGGAACTTTCAGAGACTTGACTTTAGTATGATTAACTTGATACTGAAAGAACTAGGAGACTGCAAGCAAGGATTAATTTTAATTCAAAGACATATTAGAAATGGTTTGTTAGTGCACCACTCTTTCTAGTCAGATGGCAGAAACAGTCATCATTTTGTGTCTTTGCCCCCTTCCTCCCATTACAATTCATTACACTGAAAACAAAACTTTGGCCAGTAGTCAGTAGATAAAAATCTTACTAAATTAATAGCTACTGCTTCAAAGAAGTACATAAACTGTCTTCAAAACAAACAGCAAATTCAAAATTGTAGTGTAAATCAGCTGGTAAAGAAAACCCTCCTTTGTGAATAGCACAGAGAACCCAACTCCTCCCAGCATTTTGTACCATAAATATGTATATTCAAGTCTGGAGAAAAACTCTATGCTATGAAAAAATTCCATTCTATTAAAAAAAATTTCACTTACTAGAAAAGTACAACTTTTCAGACTACAAAGAGAAATGCAGTTGCACAACTCTTTCTTTAGTCACAAAAAACTGTAGAAGGCTGTACTTTATGGAAGAATACATGTGAATTCATGAACATGCATTCCTACTGAATGCATTTATAAACTTTTTTTGACTAGAAAGAAGCATAGAACAAACTGAACATTTTTCTTTTTCTTACAATCAACAGATACAGCAGAATCATTTAGCATACTTAAATCGTTTAGTAACTTCAGAATAAAAATGCAATGACAATTTCAGAGAACATTCAAATAACTTTAAAATTGCAAATATTCAGGAATACCATATTTTAATAACTCATGAATTTGTATCAACTTCAAATTTACTTATTTGTTGCAATGAGAACCCTTACACTCCTCAACGAGTGCCCTTTTAAAGGGGAAGGCAGGCAAAATTACTTGCTCTTGTTTATTTCAGTGCAAGCCCCTGCCTCAGGAGTTCCAAGGTTAATGAGACAGCGAGCTTGGTATCACCTAAGCAAGTAACTGGAACATTAAGCTACTGCATTCAGGTCAGCTTGAATGCTGAACATATCCAAAAATATTCATTAGCTTTCCCTAACATTTGTGAAGTAAGGGGTGACAGGAAAACAAAAAATGCATTGCCTGGTAGGCCCCTCAGAGGTAGCCTGAAGATCAAGTAAACCAACATGAAAACTATTTCACATTGTACACACATGTAAGCAAATAAGAGTCCTGCTTCACCCTTCCAGCTACTCACAGAACTCTGCACAGCCATCATGGAACTCTGCTCTAAGTTTATCGTCTTTCACAATAGAAGTTTGTAGTTATCCCAAGGAAACTAGACTTGCATCTTCTTTTGAGAGGGAAAATAAGCTTCAGATGTGAAGAAATGGGACAGAATCCCCCATCCAAGCAAAGAGGAGGTTTTAGAGCTGAAAAATGTGACTGAAGAGAGAGTTGTATGTTCTGTCACACAACACATTGCAAGAGGCTCTAGAAATATTAACAAAGGGGAAAACAAAGGTAGACACCAATTTCTACACGAAGGAACTGTTATTTGGCTGGGACACCTGCATGCCACAGTTCAATCAAATGCTTTAAAGAAGAAAAAACAAAAAACAAAAACTCTTCAGTGTCTTGTAGGTCATACCTAAATTTTAAGGAGCTTAAGAGCTAGAAATACTTCTCAGGATTAAAACAGCAGGAAGCAAATTTACCCCCACGAATACTGCTCTCAAGGGTTCACATGCAAATCTACTTCACTGTTGCTCTTGACTGTTTTTCTACTTTTCCTTTTGACAAATTTAGAAGAAACACTTTAATGTCAATCTTCTGACCACTTTAATTCATACCAGTTTTATATCTGTTGCTCTTCCACATATTTTTAGTTACTTGTTAAAGATCGCTCAACTAGATCTAGTTGAAACATCAACTGAACATGACAGGAAGAAACTATTCTAAGAACTTGGGAGACTCAATTCTTTGACTGGCAGATGAGGTGCACATAAGGGGGATCCTTCACTTGGCTCTTAGCAGGTTTGTATTATTGCAGGGTGAGACTCCCCAGTGTTCGACTAAAACCCCAGAAAATTTTATATGCTTTTACCCTTCGTTTCTCAAGCTTCCATCCAGAGACTTAATCTCTAAGACAGTAAAACATAATTCTCCATTAAGCAAGATGAGAGTCTGCTTCCAGCCCCATAGAAGGAAGCATCTTCTTATGTAATGTAGCATGCAATTGTTCAAAATTATTCCACTACTCCTCAGCAAAGGGAATTCAAGTACTAAAAGCTGAAAGTAAAACCATAATCAGGAATAATAGCCTTTAAAAAATGAATAGGTGTGCTCAATTCAAACATAATAACACATTCAAAATGAAGAAGTACTTTATCAGCCAACAATTAAATCTCACTCGAGTTGTCCTGTATGTCAAATTACTTGGTTTTGTTTTTCCTCCCAAGCAAAAATCTCCTCACAGATAGAGAGAATGGAATACTAATTGAGACAAAGTTTCCTCTCCAAAGTTTGGGCAAGGTGAGGTCTCATTTGTAGGTCTTTGGAGAAGAGCAACATCTCCCAGCAATCAATCAGCTACAACTAATTCAAAACCTATTTATTTCCTTGCCTTTTACCAACTGGAAAGCTAGTTTCTTTTTTATCATAAACTCTACCACAAAACAAAGATGGCAAGCCTACATAACAGTTTTATTCAGGTAGAACTTCCAAATCTCACAGAAGCTCAGGGGAGACCTTATTGCTCTCTATAACTACCTGAAAGGAGGTTGTAGTGAGCTGGGGGTTGGTCTCTTCTCTCGTGTAACTGGTGATAGAACTAATGGGAATGGCTTCAAGCTGTGCCAGGGGAGATTTAGGCTGGACATTAGGAAATACTACTTCTCTGAAAGAGTGGTCAGGCACTCTTGGGAATGGGCTGCCCGGGGAGGTGGTGGAGCCACTGACCCTGAAGGTGTTCAAGAAACGTCTGGATTTTGTGTTGAGGGACACGGTTTTGTGAGAACTATTGGTGATGGGTGGATGGTTGGACTGCATGATCTTATGGGTCCTTTGATAATCTTGGTGATTCTATCATTCTATGATCTCACTCCCTCATTGAGATGCCAGGCTTTCTTAGGCATTGTCAACTGACAAAAAAAAAAAGTCAGAACAGCCTCTGTCAATTTAGAATTATACTTCCCTTAATGCATATTTGGATTCTTTATATAACATGTACATAGAAGCAATCAGGTGCAGCACATGTCAGGAAGGGTTTCTACCCTTACAATCACTGACCCAGATCTATGTAAGCATACACCGTGTCCAAAATAGAGTGTTAAACTACACAACTCAATAATGTGGAGAGTTGTCTTTTTTTTTTTTTTTTTTTAAATGCGTGGATGATTTTTTTTTGTTTTAAAACAAGCATCCATGCTTTCTCTGTTCTTGCAAACATTAAAAAAATAATACCACAAACAAACGTGAAATTCTCCTGTTACTAAAACACTGAAAATGAACACATCCTTTCACGGAAGCGTCCGTCTGTGATTTAAAAACATACATAACTGAATTAAAATGACACTGCAGTTTACACTTTATAAGTATGGGAATTCTACTGGCAGCAATAAAACTAGCAGCTGTAATTGAATTTGGGTATGTAAAATGTGCGGCTCCTGAACTGATCATTTCAAAGCAGACAGAAAAGATACTTTGATTGTCAAGTACAAAGAACACACAAGGATATGGATAACAGCTCTCTACCTGAGGTAGGGATGTGAGTAACAACCGAATCCTGGTGTCTATACCAGACCAAGTGCTTACCAACATCCACATAATGAAGTCCAGCAGCAGCAAATGAAACGGCAAGCTGACTGAACTCACATCAGAACCCATCATACAATTTCTTAACACAGCAAAGCAACCTGACATGCCTCATCATGTATGATGAGCTGACATGGCACATTGCTCTTGGGCACATTCTGCACCCCACCTGCACACAGACATGAATGTACAGCTCCATGCCATGCATACTGGGATTATGGAATCAATACATGTATTATGTATTTGTACGACATATTTTTCATGTATGTATATTTATATCTTGTATTTATACTACATTGAAGAAGAATGACATTACCATGAGCTGAATCACCAATATATACTGTGCTTTGTGCTTCCACTTTTCTGAGATTTCTGGTGGCCAAAACATGCTCAACCTACAAGATACTGTATACATGTATAAAGAAATGAAGTTAGAGTAAACTTAACTTAGCAAATACTAAACATGGAGTGGTAAAGAACCCTATCTTTTTTTCCCTGAGTTAGCTGACTAGTTGAAGAATCAGATTCTTACCCTATTTGAATGATCCACTTTAAAAAGAATATATTCTAGAAGCAAGACTTTCACAGCAGTTTTTATTTTCACAGATGACAGCATGAGATCGCTGAATATAGTTGGCTACGTTTTCCACTGAGTTTCTGTAGACGTCCAAGGCCCTTTACAGTTCTGCCCTTTGCCACACTCTTTGAAATCGCTTTCTAACATCAGCCTTGAGCACATTTCTGCAAACATCTTTATGATTTTCACATGGCATCCTTCCTACAGACTTTCACAGCTGACCTATTCCAAAAGAAACTAGTCCCTTTCTTAATCCCTGTATTTTCTACTGAGACCTGCTTACCAGAAAAGCAGCAAAATGTTCACTCTATTGAAAACAGCCTGGAGACACCAGCAATTATTTGTTAAGCAGAATAAAAGCCCCTGACCGATTCAGAGGTAAGCCTATGCACATAATTAAATGATTTAACTGCTTTTACTTTTAACCCTGCCTTCCTTTCTACTTTCTCTCATTCTTCCTCTCTTGTTGCATTTCATTTGAAATTGAACATAAACTTTTTGAGGCAAGGACATGCATTTTTACATAATCATAACCCACATAGCAAAATTAAACCATTGGACCATTTAAATACTAACAAGACACACAAAAATTGCATCACAAATCCATGTATTTACCCTTGTCTTACACATAAGCAAGGAATACAGGCCAGCAATCCAGCAATTCACCCAGCGCTTTCCATACCTTCAATCTAAGCTGCATATTCTCACAGGAATTGGATCATCCTCACTACCACGTGCAAGTACTGAGAGGAACGCATTAGTCTTCAGAGGTTTCCATTTCGTTATGGTTCTACGAGAATTCAGCATTACAAAGTCTAAATGTTACATGGGTTTAGGGAGAATAGGGAAGGAAATGTTCTTTCCCAATTTTTTCTTCCCTCTGAATTAAAAGAAATTAAGTCAAAGACTCTTTCTTTGGCTTATTTTACAACATTCAGCTGAAAGCAGACAGATCTCTTCCCTTCTCTAAACTTTGGACTAAAATATCTAAACTCTGCAAGTCTTTGGCTTCCTAGAAAACTCAGTCAAGTGGAAACAAAAAACTCCCAAAGCAACAACAACAAAAACCCAACAAAAAACAATCCCCCAACACATTTATTCTGATTGGTTTCCATGCCATTTCTGACATTTATTTCAAAAGAGTATTGTTGTTTTTCTGAAGTTACTAACCCAAACTAAGTGCCACTACATAAAACTACTGCTTGCTACTCTAAAAGTTTATTTGCTTTTCTTTTTCTTACCTCTGAGAAACTATTCAAACTTCAGTCTTAATAGAAAAATGGATAACATTTCTCCACTGGTTTAATTACATCTTAAGGCTGGATCCATGACATCCAGATTGAAATGAAATCCTTATTCTAAAGAAATGCTGGTAGCAGAAAATATTTCTTGTTACAATGACATCTTAATTTTTTGAGTGATAGCCCTCATGCACAGTTACTATCCAAGAAACACTATTTTCTTTTTTGAATAGCGCATTATTATCTGTCCAAATGTAGTAAAAAGAAACCACAACAGCTTCTAGCTGTTGACATACAAGGACATTTCACAGGAAATACGTCAAAGTTTTCTGTATATTTCTCATTGCACATACTTCGTGAATTCCACAATGGTGCCCTTGTAACATTTCCCTCCCTCTACGTATCAAAAATTTCAAAGAAGTGGAGAAAAATATACCAGTAAAGCTCCAGTTTCTGGCTGCACTGAGAGCACATGTAGAACCTCAAGCTACTGCCTGTGATTTTTCTGAAATCCAATACTTTTGAATGAATACAATGTCATGAGAGATTTAGTTTTTCTAAGAAAACTAAAGATAATAGGGCTCTAAAAATCACAATTTGCATCTTGCACTGCTAGTCAAGACCCACTGTTAAATTTCCATTTCGAGATTCCTCTACATTGCTGCATTTACTCCATTCAAAATTGCATTCCAAAGTAAATGGAATTTCCTCTTTGAGAAGGCTGTAAGATTTAACTCATATCGCTGGCATACTGCTGTTCTGCAGAATTGGGAGCTCTGAGAGTTTAGCTTTCCCATGAAGCCCATGATACCAAGGAAATCAATACCATGTGCACACAGCTCCATTTACCAAAGAAGTTTAAAACGATAGCGAAGCATGCTCATAAATAGTTTATTTTAAAATGATTCTGGAATCTTTCATGTGCTTCATTATCCTTCAGGCTATACTGAAACTGTCAACATAAGAGTGAAAGGCTACCTTCACTATTTTGAATACGTCAGCTGTCACCTATAAGTTCCATCATTCTTTTGCCATCCATCCCATTTCTAATCGCATAGAGGCAATACAATCTATCATAAAAATTTTAGAAAGTTTGATACATAGATTTCTTTTCTGAATTTTTCCCCACAATTAATTTTCCTTACGACAAAAGTAAAACTAGTTCTTCCCTTCACCCTTCCAAAATACTTTTTTTTCTTTTTAGCAATGGAAATGCTATTTCTCATAATGGATTCTCAAAAACCATTTCATAAGCTGATGAAAGCCACATTTAATGTGACATGAAAGCAAAATCTAACCTAAATGTTTCTTTTAAAGTGATGGAAGGGAGATACACATTCATTAACAGACTGATCTTTACATCAAGGAATACGAAACAGAACAGGAATCAGGCTTCCATACTCCCACCTCAATATATTCAATGAAGCTGTTAGCTGCATTATTATGAGGCAAGCCTGGCCTACTAATTAACCTGGTGGGGATTAGAAGCTATTTGGCTCAGTTTCAGTGTACCCACATGCACAACTGATATGATTACAGGCATATAGGGGGTGATAAACAGAGCCCTAAAGGAAAGCACTTCCACCTAGCTGGCCTGAAAACTGAATCAGCAAGTGTCAGTAATTGGAAGGGAAAATCTGAACAGCATGCATTTTGAGAAATCAGCTCTTGAATTGTCCCATGGAGCTCTGTCACATGCCATCATCACCAGCACAGAAGCTCCTATACCATTACACACTGGCAAACCTGAATGCAGTTCCTGCTCAACTCTCAAACCTGTCCTCCCTCTTGCTGTCAGAATTCTGTTTAAATATGCTCTATGCTGTTAATTACTTTAGTGTCATCACTGTTCTGACATCCTCATAAAATGCATAAAAAGTGTAGGCCTGCCCACTGATCATGCAAGAACATTTCACTTAGGACGTCCCCCTGTAAGAAGGCAGCCCTCTTCCTCCTATGCAGCATAACCAAACCACCACGTTTTCTGTTAGCAGGCCCAAGAACCACACCCACATAAAATAACTCACAGATGATCTGACATCCTTCAGAAGGAGCCTATCTGCAGCACTGCTCAGTACAGGAAGAAGCCCTGATGCATGCACAGGGCAGAGACAGGGAGGTAACAGATGGTTGCTGGAGACATGCCATAGGAAATGCAGTGGCTGACAGCAGCTCAGCAGCTCCAGATGAGAACTTTACAGTTTAGGATAAAATTTCATTAAAACAAACGTAGCTGCTGACAAACAGAAAAAAGCATTCCAAAGGGAAGATTAAGTATATGACAGAGATGTCATTGCTCTGCAGAGAAGATTTTACATATTCAAAAGAATTCCTAAGTATGTGACTGGATTTGCCTGCATGCAGGTTTTACAAGTTGGTTACCTGTGGCAAACTCTGCTATGATGTACAAAGACAGAGAGAGATATCACACTCCTTTTCTCAATTTATCTGTAAAATCTACCTAACATCAGACCAGCTGAGGAATCTTTTATGCACCAATTTGTGCACAGTGTTTCATAAGAGATTTCACAACTACTTTGATGCAGAAGAATATGAAATCTTTCCTATTGGAAGCTGTTGGAAGAAATGAAAGAACAATACAGAAAACTCAAAACAGGCCCACAAAGGGAAGCCCCTCACAAAAACCAACTTCCTACAGGGAAAAGGAAAAAAGCATCCATTTTATAGCCATTCCAGACCATAATCTGAAGTATACTAATATGAATACCTATGGAGTTTAGGGATCACATCACAGAAAATGCAGCTTTTATTCAAGAATCATTTGATGCGAAGGACAACTGACTAAAACAGTTTCAACATTGTATATTTTCTGCTACTGTAAACATCATTTACAACAAAATATCCATCATGAGTAGGCCCACATATTCTGACTCTCAGGTTAACTAGCAAGCAGCTAACTAAACGGGTACTCTACTTTTAGAAACATTCAGCTGAAGGTATTGACTCAGAAGGGATTACAGCAATCACACAATTGATCCAGCAGGAAACGAACAACTCCAAATTAGAACAAAAACTGTAGGTTGCTCCAATTAGTCCAAATGAGTATTTTCTTCCTCTCAAAAGGAAATAATCATCCATTACACAGCTGTTATGTGGTTACACTGAACCTAGGCGGTGTTTGGCCAGCTCCTGGTAACCCCACAGGGACTGTATGACATGAGAGTTCACATCTACCATATGTTTCACTGCCCACGTAGGCTAGACTAATGACAAACAAGGGGCTAATTGCTGACCACGTTCACACATCCGGCACATACTCTGAGACTTCCTGCTAACATGGAGATCCCACCTAGATTTTCCTATGCGATCTAGGGTGGCCCAGGCTCACTCTCCGCATTGTCCTGGCAGGTATCTTTTGGGCTTCACTACTGTGGATCCATCCGGGCTTCCCTGAAACGTAGCGGCTCCAGCTCCCACAGCTGACAAGTGACATAAGGCCACTCTGCCACCAGTCACAGCCATGAGCCTTGTTGCACAGGAAGTGGATAGGAGCAGTGGGCCTCCAGTCAGCCATTTCCACACCCAGGCAGCACCATAGGCAGGTCCCCAGCTAATGGAGTGCACCAACTGGCTCACAGGCTCTCCTAGGGCCACAGGCTGCCTCATGGCTAAGGAAAAGTATCATATTCGTTTTCTCTCATTAAATTGCTTTGCTGGTGCTAAGCTCCCAAGTCTTGGACATTGCACCTAATATTTTACACACCAGCTCAGGTTTTAGGCCAGAGGAATCAGCTACAGACCAACATCCTGATTTGAGACACGATAAAAAATAAAATGAAAGCCACATTTTTTCATTGTTCTGACCTAGGTGATTTAAGATCAGTTCATTGCTTTGCATAAATTGTTTCATACGCAAAGGTCGTGATATTCTGCACTTCCACCATCAACAAATTAAGAGCAGGACAATCCTACACTGCAAAACTGTGGAAATAAACTGGTTGAATTTTGGAGGCGTACAGAATTCCTGGCTAGAAAGTGTACTGGTGTTTCTGTATGGATACAGCAAGTACTTTGGAAATGCCAGCACTGAGTTAGATGGCAATGCTCTGAGAGAAGTTATGGAGACTAGATGTTTTGAAGGACAATGGAATTACGTAAAAAACAGCTACAGGCAATTTAGTTTTTGAATCATTCCAAGTCAAAGTGGGAGTCAAGAAAAATGAAAACTACTTATTCTAGTATAAAAAGTTGGAACAAATAAAGCATACTGATCAGCACTGTTTCTCTACTGGAGTAACTAAAATGTTAGTCAGAATTGTCGCAGGAAGTTAGGGGAGCCTCTGTTACTACTAAGAAACAGTTTTACACCTGTGTTGTTAGCATTCACTCCTTTCACATGAACTAACAAACACAATCACTTTCCTTTAGCCACATCAACTGACAGTGCCAAACGTGCAAACTCAAATTCTAAAAGAAAAAAACAAAGCATCAAACAGTATAAAAACAAAAGACAGTCTTCCTCTTCAAAACGTAATGCATGAATCAAATACACCATGTCCTGGTATGGAACAAAGGGATTATCAAACTAACTTGAAAATATTTTTAAAAAGCTGAAAGCTGAATTAATATACCTTATTTTTGAACGTACTTCAAAGTCCTCTTATTGTGTGTCAATGTGCAGATTTTGCATGCTTTTTAAGAAACTTCTTTTACTCTGGCAGAGTTTGCCAAAGTGCATCTTTTCACCACAAGTTCTTCCTTCCTCCAAATTTTTACCTTTGGTGTATCACAAAACCTAGACATTTCATTCCTTCTCCTTTCAGCTAAGAAAACAATTTATTTCCAGGTCATCTGCTCTCCAGTCTCCTCCACTTTTTTGCACAGTAAAGATAAATACAATCCCCTCAAAACTATAGCAGTGAGAGGTAAGCTAAACAGCAAACTGATAGCAGTGGTTTAAAAAAAGCATAAAAAAAATATTCCACAGTAAACCCAGAGACTGGGAGTTTCCCAGGCAACAACGGCTGTAGGATTTCTGTTAGGATCAGTGGTGGCTCTTGGTTCCTAGGAAACCACTAGCTAAATGCTACAAATCGCAATGCATCTCTGTACTGGGTCTGTTCAGTGAGGAAGGAAGACCTCCACGAAGGTAGTGGGGATTGCCAAGAGAATGGCAGTACACTAGGAAGGAAAGGCTAGGAGGTAGACTTCACACCAAGCTCTGATCTTGAGTGAACTGGCAGAGATTGGCCTTCTCTCATCTGAAATAGTCTTCACAGAGCAGATTTTTTTTTTTTTTTTTTAGTCAGATTGTTCAGTTTCCACAGCTACAAAGTTCCACCAGAGCCTAATAAAAATTCTTGACTATTCTTTCTGCTCATCATTTTTCACTAACCTCTACACTTGAAACATGATTTCAGCAAACTTTTGGTTGTATTCTGTTGCAGAAATCCTTTACTCACAATGACGTTTTGTACAAAATGTATTGTTTGTCACTTGTATAAACTGACAACAAATTGGCTTCTGTTTCTTCCTTATTTAATAGCTGTACAAAATAACAATGATATCCAGCCTCAGAAAGCAACAATCTCTGCTCATAAATTTGTGTGGCAGTGTCAAGGATGACTTTTCTTTTTTGAGACAATTTCAGCAAACATGTCCTGATTTTAGCAAGCTTCTTGAAAGCTTTCACAGAATCACAGAATTGTAGGGGTTGGAAGGGACCTCCCATTCATCCTCTCCACCTAATGTATTTCTCTCTCTTCCATCACATTTACCATGGAATCAAGATTATCCTTTGAACTTCAAAGCACCTTAAAACTTGCTCTGAACATCTCTATAAAGAAAAAGATCATTATTATTCATATGGCTGATGAGATGCTCAAGAGCTACTACTGAGAAACTTACCCGGTTTATTGTGCCAGGATATAGTAACAGCTTACATGAGCCCAGAAAAGCCTGAAAGTATGATTCTCTCCCATGTTTTTAATGTCTACTAGGAAGACATGCTTACAACATTTTTTAGCTGTTTCAGTCTGCCATCATAGAAAGGAACCACACAGATTTTGCATCTGTCAAAGTTTGGAAATGAACCACAGTGTATTGAACAAAATGCTTAGCAAACAAAGGCAGAAATTGCACAGGGACATATATTCACTATTAGATGCTCAGATACACCATTCAAGAGACAAAAATGAGCTATGGACAGTATGTGAATGAGGCTCACCGCCCACCTGCTTTTTTCCCCTAGATGAATTAAGACATTAAAAGACACAACAGATTGGAAAAGAAACAGTGAAAAGGACTTTGTTGCTGTTCTTCAAGTGTCAGATCTGCACTATTGCAATGGGGAAAAAAAATTATTTAGGAAGGAGGAGATCTTGGTCTTTCTTTTGTTCTTTCATTTACTCAGCTGTGGATTTATAAACAGTATGTGAATCTCCACCACTTCCTTGTGAATGCCCTGTATCACTGACAAGTACATAAGCAGCCTTTCACTTCTCTTCCTCCAGTACAAAAGAAACAAATTACCTTCTGTTTGAGGCAGAATATTGATAGAACTACACTTTCAAACCAAACAAAAATTTTATCTCTATCTCAAAATTATACCTTCTATATATCCTACATAAATTTCCTACCAAATAAAATGGCTATATATAGCCAATTCTCCTCTGTTGGTGGCTTAGGAACTGTAAGAACTTCAGGACAGACTCATTACTCAAACTACATGGACCAGTCTTCTATGTTACTGTGATACCTAGATTGTGATGTTCTGTGATTACAGTACAGCAGGTTTGTAAATGATAAGATCTTCTTTAACAATAGGATGGCAACAAAAATGGAGTGGCGTTTTGCAGCCAATAATCTTACTAGTTACAGACAAGAACAAGTGGATGCTCGTGCTTCATGAGCTAAAAGCACAGGTACTATTTCTGTAGAGTACACTCCAGGATTTTTTCCTTCAAAGGATTTCCAAGACAAAGGAAGTTGCGAAACAGCATGGGACAATTGCAATATTGAAAAAAAAGCAAATAGACGTGATGCTTTCATGCATACTGAATCAAACCTGCTGCACCAGAGGATGATTTTACTTCTGTCCAGCACTTATCCAGTCATTTTGAGACCAATGCTACGTAAGCAGTGGAAAAACAGATAGAAACTGTCGGTCTACACAGCAGTGTGGCCACACATGATATGTTTTCCAAATTCTGGGCACTATTCCTCTACTTCAAAGTTGACCCAGGTCTGGATCAGTTACCAGCTCACTTATTTTGCTCTATCCAAGTTGGATCTGAATACTCTTAAAGAAAGTCTTCTCCAGCCAAAGGTTTCCAGCCAAAGCAGTCTTCTGAAATTCCAAATTAAGACTGTGACAATTCATGATCTCCACCTCAACTACTTTAAATAAGCAGGCTTCAACCTTATTTATGTACAACAGAAAGGGGAAAAAAATCTCTGCATACTTTATATGATTTTTCATCTTTTCTCAAAGCTACTATGCACACTAAGGATCTGTATGAAGAAGTGATATTTTCTCTGGACTTGCTTTACTTGAATCTCCTGTATTTTGTGCTGTTTTGAAATTCTGATTTTATTTTCTTTTTAAGGTCAGTTTTTCAGAGAGGAAGCACAATTATTTTTTTTTTTTTATGTAGGGGAAAATAAACCAGATATTTATTAGCTGAATAAATAAAAGATATCTAACCAGATTAAGGACTTCTTAGTAGGATGTTAGCAGGACCTCAGAATTTGAAGCATTCAATTTCTCAAGGTATGTCCACACTGCCAAACATACATGTGCTCAGATCCACTAGAAATATGCTTCCCATGGCTTCCTCACTACCAACATCTTTGGAGAATTTCCCTTTCCACTTTACCCCTAATATCAGATGAGGGTAAGAGAGACCTTCGAAAACTTGTGGGTGAAGAGATCTGCCCATCACATCGTATCACAGGGAACCAGGGAGGTGAATCTGCAATCTTTGTTCTGTCACATTCAGATCATGAATATTAACTTCATCCCTCCACCTCTTCGGTTAAAGAACTATGCTCTGGTTCCCTAAGTCCTTGCCCACTCCCACCGTAGATATGCTCTCTGTCTTCCCAAAATGTTTTAATATAATACAAATCGTTTAGTATCAGAGATACAGCACATGATAATTTAGTCCTAAAGGCTTTAACCTGGAATGTGGCAGACCTGTCCTTGTTTGGATAAGTAAGTGCTACAAGCCACATGCCAGCAGGAAGGACAGAGTCCAACCAACACCTCCAGCAGCCTGTTGGATTCTGAGAACCCCAGCCCACATCTCAGCTCTGAACAGAGCAGGACAGCACACTGTTGTCATCAGCTGTTCCAAGGTCACTTCTCCTTCAACTGAAGCTCCTTTCTGCAGGTGATATCCTCTCCTAAGGAACCTACCAGACACATTCTCACAAACATCCAATCTCCCACACATGCAGGTTTACACTTATTTTCCCACCTTGTTATACCATTCTACTGCCCAGCTGCTATACAGTTTATAGCAGACTAACACTATTTCAGTGCCGAGAACACTTGGAACAAAGCAAGATTAAATATATGGTAAAGACTCCTGCAAAAACATTCAGCCTTTAACACAGTATGTTCCAAACTGTGTGTACTGATCCCATACGCAATTTTACTGGAATACAGAAGTTAACTAAAACTTATTCTATTTCTTTGACTTCTCTGGCAGAAAAAGCTTTCTAGCTTGCATTTTGAAAACACAGCACATTTAAATAAAAAAAAAAGCAACAAAAAAAACTCACATCAATGAAACACCAAAAAAAATAGAAAACAGAAAAACAAGGAGTTTTGAAATTAGTAGTCCATACAGAATGTTCTGATCAATTTATTTCCTTTTATAAGTGGTAAGAAAGCCAACTTTTAAGTTTAGACCGCCAGAACTCTCATTTTCTGCTATGGAAGAAATTACAGCCAGCAGAAATCATGAGGTGCAATGTTGACTCCAAATGCACAGAATGAAGCAGAAACATCTCTGGGCATTACAGCTCAAGCGTGCAATACCTGGAAAGCTCCATCACTATGCTGACCTAAGCACAGACTGCTGTAAAAGGAAGAGCTGCTGTGAGACAGCTGGATTTAGAAATGTTCGTTTCTTCTTTATTTGCAACACAATTCCACTGCTTGTGGTGATGTTTTGTTATTGCTGCAGACTGCACTATGGTAAAGAATGAACCTCTTACAATTGCATTCACCAAATTAGCCAGTTTCTTCAGAAGAAATGGTTATAAGGGGTCTGAAACATGTATGAACAGGAGTCACAAAACAACACAAGCATTGTTAGCTCAACCCATCAAACCAGACACAGGCCCATTCATAAATAAGCAAAGCCAGTTACTACCAAATATCACTGATACGTATTAATCTGAAAGACATTTCGGTGTAGAAATTGGAAGGCACACAGACTGATAATTGCATACTGACGCTTCAATTTCCAGGGCATTCCAGTTGCCCCATGTTCTACAGATGGGCAAACCTTAAAGAATTTTTTGAAATTTAAAGGACAGACAAATCTTTCTTAAATAAAAGCAGGGCAGAAAAATATTACAAGCACATATTTCCAACACTTCAAAACACCCACAACTTTTCTTGTTTACAGTTCAACAAGAAATAAAACCAAGACAATACTAAGAAAACAAATACTGTTATTTTGCACCCTTCCTTTACACCACGTTTTCATATAAGAAATTATGGCATGAAACAGTTCACGTCAGCTACACTTCAAACTTCTGTTCTTCTTCTAACAGCAATCAAACAAAAAATAATCAACTTGTAAATAAATTGTCTGATGTTCAACTTGTTTTTTTCCATACACATAACTTAATTTTCATTATTGACATGCAGAGAGAAAAGGGCTTTCCTTTCCTTTCTAATTAAGGCAAAGCACCAGACTGACAGAATACATGTATGTAGTTTTCACCATCTTCACCATGTCATTCACCAGCTAGCAGCCTGAGTAAGTTAAAAAATACCTATTACCACAAACCTGATAATTATTCTTTTGCTTTTTAGAAATAGATGCTAAACTTTAAGATAATGAATATTAAACCATATTTTATGAGAGCTGAATGATGGAGAACAGATGCTGAGTTAAAAATTAATTTGCAAAGTGTCAGCTCAGAACATATATGTAAAACTGTAGTGTTTGCTATTCAAACTACATGCTGAAAACAATGGAAGAAGTTGTCTATTTCTGCAGTGCCTGCCAACCATTTTTCCTGGACTTCATACGGAAATCTCATCTAAACTTAAGAGTCCAGAAAATAGCATTCAGTTTTAGAAACTCTAATGGCTTATTATTCTCTTCTGGGCATCTATTTTCCATCTTGAACTGACTGACATATAGCAAATGCTATTCAAAAGCCTGTAATTAATTTATTTTTGTCTCACAGTTTGCTCTTCCAGTAAACCTTTGTTTGGACCTCTGGTGGAAAGGTTGACTGTGTCTGAAAATTATGCCTGCCACTCTGTAACCACTCATCTAAGTCATTTTAAAAATGAAAAACAAGCAAGCAAATCACAAAAAGCAGCAATATCTCTGTAAAGAAGCTCAAGATTTATCAGTCGCTCAAGTCCATTTACTGGGTAACAAGATTCTTTCTTTTTGCTATGCATGATATAAATCCTTCGAGGAATACAATGAAACTTGACACTATTGCAATTTTTTTGTGTATTTGAAAAAATTTTCTGGTTTTCCTAATTATAGCCACTCATTTTATCTCCTATATGCTATACTATATAAATTCTGTCTTTCCTTAAAAATTCAAGCACCTGCAAAATCTTCTGTTCTCTCCTTTCCAAACCTGCCACTTATATGAAGTTTCGTACTTTATCCATATAAATCAGCCATCTCCTAACCACTTTTGTTTCTTTTCTCTGAACACCTTCCAATCTTTCAAAGTCTTTCCAGTATCTGAATGATCAACGATAGTTACAGTCCACAAGTAGTCTCACAAACTGGTCTGCCAAGGCAGACTATAGCTGCTGCAGACTGAGCTGACAACAAAATAATCAATAGTCCTCCTGAAAAACTT
Organism: Meleagris gallopavo; assembly: GCF_905368555.1. NCBI lineage: Eukaryota > Metazoa > Chordata > Aves > Galliformes > Phasianidae > Meleagris > Meleagris gallopavo. The sequence goes on along the minus strand of NC_139406.1, from coordinate 24,035,090 downwards.
GCTGACTTTATAAAACTCTATAAAAAGTATTCTCTGCCAACACGTAGGAGCAGCATCATTAAGTAATGGACACCCCACAATCTCATTCATTTGATGCATAGACCATGATTTATATAATGCAAACCTCTTTTAGAGAAGTGGTGAAAAGTCCGAGTCCATTTAGCAGTGATCATAGCAAAACAGCATTTAATGACTGCCTCTAAGAGTTTATGAAGTTCAATTTAACCTGGATGTCTATATGCTGCTACTTTTCCTACAAAAATCAATACTCATGAATGCACAACTATTCACAGTAGGAGAATGAAAAAACAGCCAAATGAGAAGTCTGCAAGAGAAAACCTTCTTTTATAAGCTCATTTCATAGATGGTAACTGAATATCAGTTTCAAAGTGATTGCAGAGCAACTCAGAGATGACCTTTTATTTTACACAGACATAATATCTAGCACCTGTAGAGATACTACAAATACGTTTCCTGTATGTCAGCAAGAGTGCCATCATGCAGCTCTTAAGAACATTTCACATGGATTACAGTCATTTTTTTTGTGCTCTCCTAAAGCAATTTTCCTTCAAGTTTGAAAGCGAGATATTTACAAAAGGAAATCCTTTTTTCTTCTGCTAGCTTTTATATTCTGGAATACAAACATATCAAAACACTGAGTTTTTATTAAAAAGACTATTCCCCTCCGGTTACCAATATTCTTCTGATGTGCCATAAAATTTAGCTGCTATTGGGTACTTGGTTAGAAAGAACTTCCCTCATGCTAAACAAGTAGAGATATCAGATTGTGAATACTGGTTTTTTAATGCTGCAAGAAAAGTCTTTACAAATTTTTACTTAGCATTTCCACCAATTTGGAGGGGTGCAAATTTTTGGGTCCACTTATGTATTACATGTAACAAATTGATAAGCAGTTCATACCATCTACCACAGGAAAAAAAAATTGTATGAACTGGCATTTTTGATAGGTTTAAACTTCAGTCACAAAAACAAACAAACAAACAAACAAACCTGTTCTCTTTTCCATCAGAAAATTAAAGAAAATTACTAAGTGCATCAATGATTTCAGTCAGCATCTGCACTACTGTTATCATGGAAGTCAAAGCATATGCCAGAAAATTCCCTAAACTGTTTCTGCGTCCACTGGACATATGAATGGCTATAAAATTTACCTCTTGTGTCTTCCCTAGGCACATGAGCACATCACAACCGTATTGCTATTGGGTGTGACTAAGTTGTAATAGGCACTGAAAGAGCATGCAATGTAAAAATCATTTATAGAAAGCTGTAGCACATACATTCTGCTATCACGTACTGGTATTAGAAGCTTGCATAAGACACAGGGTGAAGCACAAACCTGGCCATAGGCTGTTTTACATCGCTCAGTCTCATTACCTGATACCAGAATATCCTTCTGTGAATATTAACCACAGAAAAACCAACAACTGTAACAACTCCTGCCCAAGCAGTACCTTGAAAGTTTAGTTCACAACTGTTAGAATCGAAAGTCATACCACCACTTCCATTTTCAGAGAAAATTACTTTCCAGAAGATTTGGAGGGGTGGGACTATTGAAAGCAGGCTAGATGTGTATGTATCCAAGACCACATCTGTCATTTCATTTTTAAGAAGAGCTCATGAGAGCCTGTCCAAGGTAAAGCATCAGAATAAAAGTGTTATACAAAAAGTTTTATACTTACCATCAGGTTTCGGGTCGTGGGATTTTGTTGGTGATATTCAACAGCAGAAATACACAAAGCAAACTGCAATTTCAAACCTCTGCATGAGCAAGAAATAGTAGACAATTAAGGTTTCACCCACCTGGGATCTTTCTGAATGCTATCAATGGAAGGTGACCTAGCCAAGGTCCCCTCAGGTGGGATGGCTGGCCCAGATTTGCTGTATGGTGATTCAACAGAAGGACAATACTGCAGCTGTCGGTAGGGGTCTGCGTAATTGGAGGCTGGGCCTGCAGCATAGCTGGCCCTCTGGAAGGTCGCGGTTGCGTTCTGTGTGCCGTGTTGACTGCCTGTGCGCTGTAAGGGTACGGAGTCGACACCAGGGGAAGATGGGGCTACGACAGGAAAGTAGGGACAAAGTAAAAAATTGAGGACCTGTTCACAGAAATGGTTAACCAGGTCTAGGCAGAGGAAAAAAAAACACACACATATAAAACAGGGGTTCAAAAAGAACGAGAAAAAAAACAAAACAAAGAACATTGTCATTTTCAAAACCACTGAAGTAAGTAACTGTCAAATGAATTTCTAAATGTCACTCCACTTCTAGACTAGGGGGCCTTTACTTCAGCTAAACAGACTGCAGCAATGCTTTTCACTTGGTGTTTTACTTGCACTAACCTGGGACAAAAAGTGCATAAAAAGCATAGGACTCATCACAGTAGGATTTACAAACACCATCAAATGGTTTTTGCAGCCTTTCAAGAGGTGAGCAGAAGAAACGGCCTCCTGAGCCTGATTTAACAAGCTATGCTGTACTGTTCCTTGGCAAAAGAAATTGCCACGGCCAGCTGGAATTGATATTCCTGGTGTCTGTGCAAAAGGTAAAACCAGATACCAGCCACTGACTGTTACTGTGTAAACTTCTGTAACCTTCCCCTCCTCCCCACCCCGTATTTCACCATATAAAAGACTTCCAGGAATGCTACCCCTACCTGAGTCTGAAAGAGAGCCAGGTACAAAGAGGCCAACAGATATCTTAATGCATACCGATAGGGGCTGTACACCAAGTTAAAGATTATTATATTATCAGTTCTGAGCGGCCTACTTACACAATTAAACTGATCTAATGCTTTTTCATCTAAAAAAATCTTACTAAATCCCCTCATAGCCCATTATCTTTCTGTTATGCAGCAGTGTAATAGGAATATGGTCAACTTTGAGATTCTTACTAAATATACAATACTTTTAAACCAAAGTCCAAATATAGGCAATTGGCTTTGCACTGTAAGGGCTAGAGAAGCAACACCCACATAATCTTCAGCCTGAAAAGAAATACAAATTAAAAGCTGGCTTGGACTGCTTACAATGACAAGTGAATTCTTCATGGGTCCCATTTCCCCCACATTTGCAAGCAGGAATGGGCCTGGGTTCAGGACTATTTTTTGCTGAGCCAAATTCATACACGAAATTGTAGGCAAAATTGCATATTCCTATGTTAGATATTCATAAAGTATTTCCCAGTCCTTTTTTAATTAACATTTACATTGACGCTTCAGGAAAGTAAACATTTTTGGCATGTTGTAGATCCATTAAAGGGAAAATTCTTAAAATCCCTTTCAGTGTCAGCAAATGAAATAGACAGAGCTTAAAAAACAATTACTGCAATTTTGTCTGAGCTACTATTTGTCAAAATTTACAGTTTATGAACATTTCAAATTTGTTTCAAATTTGTATCAAATTCTGCCTTATTTTCATTTTTCCTGATTCTGAAGCATATTGCTCCACAATAACAACTACTATCTTATAGCACTGTTACAAGCACAAAAAAGTGGAATTACCTTGATGTAAATTTTCAGCAAGATTTTCTAAGTACTGTTCTTAATTGTTAGCAAATAATTCCTCATGAAATGAGGAATAAGACACATACAGACCTTTCTGTAAATCTGCATCAGTTAAAATGAAAGAACAATATTAGCATACCAGAACATCTCATGCACAAACCATGCTAAATTGGTTAAAAATTAAAAAAGTAATGTGTTATGAAGACACAAAACATCACTTTTTAACAGAAAATAGACTTAATTCAAACTGAACATTTGGTGCCTTATGAGGAAAAAAAAGTGAAAAAGCAAGTCAGAGAATATTCTAGAAATATTTTTAAGAGGGAGAGAAAAGTGGGGTTGTACACTGATATAGCTTGCTTTTAAGTATTGTCAGTATGCAGAACATCCTGCTAGCTGTTGATACAACGCAGGGAGGATTGCATAAAAATCCTACAATGCTAATAGTGCTGAAAATAACAGCTACATTGTAACATACAATGGAATATTTTGCAAAGAAATGTATTTACTTCTCAAGGCAGCTCAATGGAAAACATGTTTGTTTTTAAACTCTTTGAGAACTTTTATTTCCATTTTCCCCTTTGCCTTGTTATCAAAATAAGTACTCACTTACATGAACGGAAACTGTCACTCTAACACCTATGTGCTTTTTGAGTAACTGATTTATTTCTCAAATTATCTTCCTAAAAGAGACTTACATCCTTTCAAATTTTATCACAATGAGCACAGACCTACCAGAGTTAGAGTAGAAAAATGGAGTAAGTCTATGACTTAGCTAAACATTCATTTCTCAGCTTGTTTGTCCAGTGTTAGGCCAATTAAGTGTAAAAAAAAACAAAAAAAACACCACACAATCCGACAAACCAAATGCAAAAAAGAGCAAAAACACAAAAAGCCCCACTCACTTTAGAGTAACTTCTACATTTAACTGGAGTAGAATCACTACCATTGACTGTAAAACTCGAATAGACATTTTTACATGAATAGTTTCAAGTCAAACTGAAGCAAAGCCACCTTCTACCAACCCATTACAATTGCTTAAGTTAAATTCTTTTAGCAGCTAGCTTTATTGATTGACAATAAGCCTATTAAGCATAGTGCTAAATGAGAAATCCCTGTGATTTAGCTCTTTAAACACCAAAGTCATAGTTATTATGCCTATTAAACAATAAAGTTCAGAAATCCATTTGTTTCACCAGGCAACGTTAAATCACAGGGCACGCTGAGCAGACCAGAAAGTGTTCGTGTACCAGACACATCTGAAGATGACAATGCAACCTTGTAGTGTGCTTTTAAAACAAATTCACTTACCTGTTCCTCCAACTTTCATATTTGACTTCTCACAAATCAAAAGTCAGACACAGCAGTAACCGTACAGCTACCACGATACACAGGTAGCCTCCTGTCATGCTACCTGGACAAGGATCAGGGCTTTGATCCAACAAAAGAAGAGAGAAGGAGGGGAACGTGTGCTGCAGCAGAAACGTGCTAGCCCTCAGGCTAACTTCCCTGGAACCTGGCCCATTCAAAACAGGAACGTGGTTGCCTTTGGTGCAGGATACAAAGCTTGAGTTTAGGTTTAACACCAAGGAAGTCTTCTGTAGCTCAGGCACTTCACTATGAAGTTTCTTATTATCAAGAAAGACAGCCAAATTTCTTCCAATTCTCATTTTGTTTTCCATTGTGTTCTCCCTCACTTCTATGTGTTTTGTTTAGTTGCTGATCTTGCAAAACTTTAGTGTCCAAATTCCATTCTATTCAATTGCCTGAGTTTATCTTCAGACAGAAGGGAGATAAAGAATTTGTAGACAAGTCTTCCCCTTGCATCCTCATAAGACAGCATCTTCTCCATCCAGCCAACCTTTGCTCTCAGCACTTCCGCTTTTTAGGGCTTCCAGAATTGCACTGAACTCCACATAACTGGAGAAGCCTCTTTCCCTTTATTGCCTCCATGTCCTCTCCCTCTCTCAGCTGTTTCTAGTTAGGCTCTTTCTGCCAGGCCCCAACCTTCTCCAGATGCTTTCATTCTGTGTATGTCAAGAGAGTTGCAACCTCCTCCCCTCCACTCAGTTCCCACACACCCAGCTTGCTGCTTTCAATGGGCAGAGCATAGCAAACCACTACACTCTGCTGTATCAGCCATCTCCTACTGGAGGAACATAACACACAGTACGTGGGAAATGCAAGCAAAGGGAAAACAGAACAATTCAGAAACAGGTCGCTTTTCCACCCATAAACATGCTACAGTTTTGTCAAGTACTGGCTATACTTGGCTATCACACCTACTTGTAATTAATGCGTCTAAATACTGTTACAAGCATGTATTCTAATTATTATTCTTTTTAATATGTCTTAATAAATTTCCAATTACATGGTAAGAAGGAAGAATTTACCAAAGTCACTGTGATATCACTCCTCCAGATGGTATCACAGGAGATGTTAGTTGTTCATATTTTCCTATCCCAGAGACGACACTACAGTTCCTTGGGAAATACTCAATACTATTCTAGCATAATCCAAAAGGCCATTCCTGTTACTGTCAGCTGCAAAGAACATGCCACTGTTTTGTGGGGGAACAATGCCTTGCTTCGTAGAATCCAAGGAAACGTAACTTGTGCTCTCCGGATGGTCGTGAATAATAATAAATCCTGTTCCAATGCAAACAGCGATGATCTTTGGAGACTGAAGAACCGAAAGCGGTATCTGCATTTATGCATTCTTTCACTTCAATTTTCTAAGACGACTTTTTAGATCTGACATTAATTGTTTTAAGGCTGAGTATTCCTTCGCTTAGAAAGTTGATGTCCCTTCACTGATTTGGCATTACAAAAAAACCAAGAAACTACTACTTTTCTAAGCTATGTCTCTATCATCAGAACAACCAGTATCTGTTCACATTGAAAGATCTATTTGTCTATATTATCCCACATCAGCTTGCACATCTTCACACTGTCTTTTTTGCTTTTGTGCTTTTTTTTTTTTTTTAATGTTTCCTTTCAGTGAACAACTCCACTAGAGGAAGAAGTACTCTTACTGCCTTACTCTTAGCACATAGAATAATTTTCTTAGCTACCAATTTAGACTTGGCATTTCGTTACTAGTAATCATTTTATGTACAGGTTCACATGTGCAATTAGCTGGCAATCTGAAGTCACCCATTCCCATTAGTTTGTAATAACAACAAACACATACCTTAAGAATAAAGACATCTACAAGGCTATGTGCCCCTCTGACAAATTTTGATAAAGAAATAGGCAGACAAGCAATTCTGTGAACTTCAATACTAACAATATTATAATCTCAATGATTTACATTTCAGTTTAATTCACATGCACCTAAAATGTTCTAAATCAGTGCTTATTTGTAGCGTTATTTGAAGTGATCAGTGAAGCCTAATAGTCAAAACTTGAACATAACATTTTCCTAAGCCAAGGAATGTTGGTGGCTTCACTGCTGCACTCAACCTTACATGTACATCCACAGCACACACAGACTTTGAGAACTCTATACGCTTTCCTCCAATTGTCTTTCATCATCAGGTTTAAAAGTTACAGGTTGCCCATCACAATAACACAGCCTGCATCTCAAAAGTGTGTTATCCTAAAGCATTTTGAGATCTGTGCATTTTTCTGAGGGGACACAAAGATTTTACGCAGATACTCAGAATCTCCCAGCAACTACATATTTTAAATTACTTCAGATTCTCAGCTCTCTGCCTCAAGAGAGAAGCAACTGCCTTTTTTGCAGGGCAGAAGCCATGACTTTCAAGTTTTTAACAGGCAAAAAAACAACATCCTTCCACCTTCTGAAGCTAAAGCACATTTCAGATAGGATAGATTTTAATTTCTACTAACTTACATAGCTTGCATTCTCAGACTTTCAGATGTTTAGCATGTTCTAACATGCTCCTCTTTACAAATAAATAAAAATTGCATCCACACATGATAATCAGATGCTACCTTCAGCTGCTAAAGGTATTCTGTCAAGACCTTTTCTCAGACTGCCTCTTGCCTCTGAATTGTATCCCTGAGTCTGGGGAGAACACACAGCTTAATTCATTTGTTACAAGAGCATTTAAATGGAGAAAGTACCAACTGCCAATGCCCTTGAAAGCAATTGACCTTTTAGACTCTGAGATATTAAAATTCATCATGGGAGACTGAATTCAGTCAAGAGCAATTGCACAATAGAAAACATATACAACACTTCAATTTTCTGTAATATGAGACCAGCTGCAAAAGTAATGCCTCCTATTTTACCACACTGGCCCACAATGTCAGAGGTGGATGTTGGTGGTAGGGCAGTAGAGGTTGAACCTTTCCATCAATATTCCATTACATCCTGTTGCCACATGACATATGGCAGCATAGGGGCAGTCTGACAGAACTGAGTATGCATAGGACCTCTGTATGAAGCAAAGGTGTGACAATGAATTCTTCCACATGGAAAAAAAAAAAAAAAAAAAAGACATTTCTCAACGCTTGCTGAATGTTTACAGAGACCAAACAGTGTATGTGAGCACAGTGAGGCAATAGTTGGTGCACTTTCAGCAGTGGTGACAGAAAAAAACACCACATTCTGGACAGCTGTGCACAACTCTCACATCACAGAATGATAAGTATTTCGAAGAGCTCATCATTGTGAGTCAGTGGATTATGACCAGGAAACTGTGCACAGAGCTAAGTGTTGGCTTCAATGCTTAGGAAACAATGATGGCAACATTGGAATATCAAAGTTTGCACAAGATGGGTCACGTCTGCACATGCAGGAACAGAAAGAACACCATATATGAGTTTATCAGGACCTACTGAACCAGTACAAGGCTGAAGGTGAGAGTTTTCTGGATTGCTTCATTACTGGTGACAAGACATAGAGCCGCCAGTACGAGTTGTGATCAAAACAACAGCACATGGAGTGGCGACATGCAAATTCCCCAGGGAAGAAAAAGTCCAAGTTGCAGTCTTCAGCAGGTAAAGTGATATGCACTTTCTTTCGGGATAAGAAAAGCACGACCCTTTTAGATTTCCTGGAAGCTGTACAAATTAGCAGTGCAACGTAGAGGTCAAAGCTGAAGCCTTGAATTTCCAGAGTCAGCCCAGAGAAGAGGATAACCATTCTCTTGAACACCAGGACCCACACCAGTTTGAAGACTGTACCATTCTTGGCTGGACTGTCCTACCATACCCACTGTATGGCCCAGATCCGGCATCTTCTGACTTCCATCTATTTGGGTCAGTGAAAGATAGACTGTATGGGCAACATTTTCCTACCAACGATGCCATCATAGCAGCTGTGAAACAGTAGGTCACTTCTTCTGGAGTTCTTTTTTTTTTTTTTTTAAATAAACTATACCAGTGCAGTCTGCAGGCTCTTGTTCACGGCTGACAAAAACACATTGCCAACGGTGGTGACTACATTGAAAAAACAGTGTTTTCTAACTGGGAATTTGCTCTATAGAGTAGAGTAATCTTGCTCTTTGCATCTGTTGTGGTTTCCATGGAAATAAACAAGAGGCATTACTTCCAGAATGACCTACGTACAACAGAATTTCTTCCACCTTGTGCACAAGGGATATAATGACAACAGCCATTATAAAACCTGATTAAAAGTAAAAAATACACAACCAATACTGTTGAGTACAGACAAACCTACAGCAGCTAGATTTCTGCTCAAAATTAACCTTCTCTTGAAATCCTTTTGTTAAAGTTAACTTTCCAGCTAGCCAACAAAAAACAGACAATCAAAAATCAAATCATCACAAAATCATAAATTAAGTGAATAAAAATGAAATCATTACAGATAAAAAGTTTCCAGTGCATTGAAATTTTCCCTTATCTCCTTCAGATTTTGACTTCTTCCTGTTTAGTAAGCTGTAATCCCGAAGTTTAAAAATGTTATCGGACTGTGTTCTTTAGGATACTTCACCAAGTTTCAGCTACTGTAGTTTATGTTTTCTGCTCTGGAATACAGTTATTTTATTAGTAAATTAACTATAACTGTATTACAGATTTGGTATATACAGTTATACACATCAAACACACAGTAAGTTCTGCAACTGAAAGCTTAAAAGTTGCTGGACACATTAAGAGGGAAAACTAACATCTTGCTCTACTTGCAGAAACTCCACACCTGCGTGCAAACTACTAGGTAGTAGGCAGTCTTATTAATATTTATATGCATACACAGCTTTAATTAAATTAATAATAGGCTGATGATTTTTGAAAGAGTGCCTTTAAACACAATGATGCAAAAAGTATAAATTTTTAAACAAAAGCATTAGTCCTCTTGAAGACTTTATTGGATAGTTACCTCAGGCATAGCATCATTTTAATTCAGCAAAGATTTACAAGGAGATTTATGAGAATGTTTGAGTACCTTATTTCATAAGGGACAATTCTGTATTTTAAAAAAAAAAGCTGAAGTAAATAAAAGAGAATATAGTCTTCTATCACTAAAATTTAGTATGATCAGGCCTTAACATGCCTCAGACTACATCTACAGAGTAAACAGATGATAAATGCAGACAGCTTCTGACAGAGTAGCCACTGTATTTTCTCAATAGTGGCAGGTGAGATTTAAAGGATATATACTTGCCCTGAGATTCAGAGGTCTCACCAAAGTTTTATATTCATGATTCTACTTTAATAGGTACTAAAAATTAAGGGACATCTGAGATGTGTTCAGACATTTTAAATCATTCTGCTATTGGAAAAAAAAATAAAATTAGAAAATACAAATGACTCTACAAATCTCTGGAGACACTCTGTTTATGAGACAGAGGAAGAAGGCTGTGAATGCTGATAATGTTAACAAATCTCTATTTTGAGCAATGGTGAAATCTGGGCTACGTTCAGACACGTATGATTCCTCAATAGACCTTAACCACGGGTTGCATAACTTAAAGCTATAAGTATCTTACTTGGAGGAAAGATTCTCCATTACAAGAAAGATACTGACAGCAGATGACAAAGGTGAATTTGCGGAATTTTCATCTTCTATCACTTCCCTTTCTCTCCCATTTCTCTTGCTTTCCAGGAGCACAGAATAACACTGAAATTAGAAACAATGTCTTTCATAAACCTTCCTCCAAGTTGTAAATACGAGTGGAAAAAAAAAAAAAGCACCACATCCTTCTCAGACAGGATGTCACATAGCCTACCTGGCAGGCAAGCAGCACAAAAACAAATATACAAGAATATAAACACAGATAATGCTTTACTAAACACTCAGGATCTGTCAAGTGAAATAAGATTATGGCTTTCCTTTACTTTGAGGTGATTTGTTACTCGCTATGCAGATCACTATAGTATTTTGTGCTCAATTTACTTTGTAGTGAAGATTTGTTCCCTGCTTGCCTCCCGTAATTCTCTCTCCCAAACCCATGTTATCAAGCGGATGTCAGTTAGGAATACAGGTCTATTAACACAACATTACCAAACTAATAGAAATGCAGCGGTAGGAATAATTTTTCTTTTTAATCTCCTTGAAAACATTATGTCCTATAGCCTAAACTTCATGCTGCGTGATTTACCAGCATGATTCTCAACCTGCAGCTGTGGCATCGCAGTATGCCAGTGCATATCACATCAACTTGTGACAAAACAAGACAAACCAAACCAAGCCAACCTGGCTCCCAGCCAGAAAAAAAAAAGAACACAACCTAGGCAGGAGGATGTGATGTTTGCTATTTATAACTTAAGCAAGGTACTTTAGGGCTGAAAAGAATAAAGAAGCAGTTTGACAGGCAAAGCATTTAATGAAAATGGGGCAAGTAAGAGCTGTTTCTTTTTTCCTGTCACTTCTCCTTTTTAGCTGAAAAGTGAGGACTTCAAGCCCCAAATAAGAAAAAAGTATTTCTGAAACTGAAGTTTCCTTGTTACTTCCAGATGAAATAGCATGCAACAGGCAACTTCCCATTAGTATTCAGATATTATTCTGAAAGTAAAGTAAAACTATACCAATGTACTCAGCAATGCTCACCGTAGGAGTCTGAAGACCCCTAACTGTATATAAGAGAAAAAGAATATTTTCCTGTTAATTACCTTAAAATTCATTTTACAGAGTCCAAAGACCATGGAATTACATCTCATACTTCTAACTAAATTCCAATTCCATGACAGGAGGCAATATTAACATAGACTGAGGAAAAAAATCAGATAGCAGTAGGATAATTACATTATCAACTGCTCTGTGAAACCTGTCACTGGTGACGTGGGAGACTGAAGTTCTATGTTTGATTTCCAGAGTCAACACTACATCTGCTAGCCTTGCAACTGTAGAAACACTTCCTGTGAACTACGCCCACTACATGGAATTCATCATGACAATAAAATTGGATTTCCACAACATCCTTTTTATGTAGTCCTATTTCAATGTCAGAATTCTGTGCTGATTTCTCAGATTTTTTCCAGCACATTTAGGTAACATACAGTTTCAGCAATTTTGAAGGACTAAAACTAACAACTTTCCAAGGGGCTGCTTGCTACACGCTATTGTAAATGACTACTGAAAAGACACCTCTCAAAGCAAAACAAATGTGTTTTAGATATTGTTTTAATATTGTTAAAAACTACATCATAAGCAATTAAACCATGACAAAACCTCAGAAGGTTTTAGTTAAAATGATTAGAGTCCAAATTCATCTTTGAAAACAAAAGAATAGCTCCCAATTTGTGATGCCTCAAAGTTACTCTAAAGTAGGCTTAATTATTCTTAAAAGATGAGAAAAATCACTGTTCCATTGATTCAGATATCAGCTTCCTTCATATGGACAATTTTCCAAATACTAGAAAATTGCTTTGCAATATTAAAATGAAAATCTTCACCTTGAAATAATGACGATTTTTAAAAACACCAAATACATCCAACACTCTATTATATGTGAAGACACATATTCACAGTCCTGTGAAAATAACACAGGGATCAAGTGATGCATTCTTCCTTGTCTCCTGTAAAGGATAAAGGAGCTAAGAGATGTGGCAAAAATTTGGGAATCAAAGGAAGACTAAGTTGGACCAGCATTTACAAAAACAACACAAACATACAGCAAGTAAGATACTTGCAGCATCAAGCTCTCCACGCAACATTCTTCCTTGACCTTGCTGTAAAAACTGAAATTGGAAAAAAATTGACTTGCACATCTTGAGCATTTATGGCTCCCACAGGCTGCCAGCTGCCATGCTGCACTAAGACAGAGCCTCCTGCTTGCAGAGCAGCAACAGTCCTGGAGCAAGGCAAGGTGCTGTGCTGGCAACAGAGGGAACAGCAGGACAGCAGCAATGTGCTGCCAGCTGGCACAGCTTACCAGCACCAACTCCATAGTGTTAGACTTGTGCTTACCAACAAGATGAAAGTTCAAATGGTTTGAGAGTGCACCACCTTCTCATACAAAAAGGGAAACCCCAAGGACCAGAGGCAAATGGGGCCTGGGCCTATTACTGAAAGCGGGAGCTGAGGTGGAAGCCATGCACTTGGGCAGCGATCAGACACCAAATAGCTGGAATTGTATGGCCATGCTTTGCTTGTGCCAGTTAAACAAAGATAAAAAGAGGCTGTCAGAACGCTTTGCAAGCAACAAATGAGTGTTGCCACAAAAAAAAAAAAGTGGAAACAGTTTTGGAAGGCCTGTTCCTATCTGGGGCAGCAGCAGAAGGGGGGTTTCGCTTCTTCCTCTCCTGCCTTTCCTTTTAGCTCTGAATAGACACTTGATCTTCACCACATGTTGCAAGAAAGCCACTACCTCACTGAATGAAAAGGAATGCTCATTTGGCTTGTAAATCTTCCCCTCAGTTCCTGCTTAACTTCCAGGACAGCAGATGCCAGGGCCAAGAGCAGCAAGTGTGAAGCAGCATCAGCAAGGATCCTCTTGCTTCCCATCTAAAAGTGCGTCTGACCATTGGCACAAATCTGCATCCCTCTTTGTTCAGAAAGAACGCTATGTTATCACAGAAGATGATTCCAAAGCAAATACTGCTTCTACACCACTAAAGCAAGACATACTCAAATAAAGACTATTTTGTAAACAACCAAGAACAGTGCCTGATGTAATCATGGCTCCAACCATTCAGTCAAGGAAGTAGCAGGCAGGAATGGGAAGGCAGGAAAGAGGAAAACAGCATTCATCCAGAAGCTCAATAACACTTCTCACTTCCCACAACTTTTCCTGTACTGCATCACAACAGAGTGAAATCCAGGATCTTCCCTGCCGCTGCTAAGTGCCAGAACAGATACCAGGAGCAATAGGCTCTATGCCTGGAGACAAGTGGTTCTTTGCTGTGTTTGCCCCCTGTGCCCTTCACTGAATACCAAAAGTAAACACCAATCACTGAAAGCACTTGCAGCAGGGACATTCCTGCCTGGTTACTGCTGCTGAAGCGTGACATCCTCCTGGCACAGGACAGGTCTACTGCAGAAAGCTCTTCCCTCCAAAGAACCGCCCCTTGGACTCACCATGGCAACACTGCTGCATGCTCCTGGTGGTGGTCTCCCTCCTCACACAAATCCAGCCAACAAAGAGCCATGTTTCTGTTTTGCACTTGCCATCACAAATTTCATAGGCCTCTTCTCTTTGAAGAGTGTCTTCTACCACAGCACTCAGGAGCCCAAACAGATCACGCCATCACAGCTTTTAATGAAAGATCTTCAGAAGCACTGTGCTGATGGAGCCACAGAGTGTTGTGTGAGCATGCTCAGAGAGACCTGATCTGAAGGAGAGGCTGCAAGCACCCTGGCTGCTGTACACAGGGATGTCAGGCAGCTTCAAAAGTAGCAGAAAGAAGCAATGCAGGAGAGTCCTGTGCAGCAAGGATGTCTTTGCTGCACATACGCTCCCCAGCCCAGAAACCACGCTTCATAAACACTTTGCTTCCTATGCTAAGTTACCACACGAAGCCAATACAAAGCTAGACTGCTTATCCTTCCACCATTTGACCTTGTTCACAATAGAACTTTAATTCTGGGATCCTCTTTTTAACATCAGGAATGCCAAACTTGTTCTACCACAGACTCCAACCTCTTCTCCAAGATTTTTCCTCAACCTCTGAAAATAACAAGAAAGTGCTCCAAATGCTGGGTCTGAGCACCCAGCACTCACAACTAATATCATCTGCCTGCATAACCCTACATCAAGCTGTGCTACCAAGCATTCCTCATGGTGGCCTTCAAGAGCAGAGACAATTATCAACCTATGCACCGAGGCAACACTTCAGCTTTCTCCAGTGGTGTATCAGGGAAGTCCTGATACAAGGGAGACACATGCTTTGTAAGGAGAGACATGTTTTGTAGAGCTGAGAGGACAGGTTCATTCTTTTTGTTTAATTGCTGGCTCCTCCTTACCACTTGAGTGAGGTTGAGGACAATGATACTCATTTGAAAACCAAGAAACTCTCTTCACAGCATGAATGCTCAGCACCTTCTGAGCTCAACACATCCACAGTTTACAGCAACCATCTTGCTTTTAAAGAGCAGCACATTTTTCAGCTGATAAAATTCCAGGCCCCACTTGGGGAGGGTCCAAGATAAACACATTTACATCCCACCATTCCCAGAATCCTGGGAACATCATTCTTTCAAAGCTTTTTATAATTTTAATCAAGAAATCACATCCTTTTATGGAAGAGGGCTTGTTTTCATTGGTCCCTCGGTGAAAGGGACAAGTGCATTTCCAGACACAGTGTTGTCAGCTTCCCAAGGATAATAGCAACTGATCTCAAAACACCTACTGGTGTCATAGCCATGTTCCTGTACTGTAAGTCAAAACCAGTACCCTGGTACCGGAGACACATCGGCTTCTCTGCAAAAAGACTACAAAAATTTCATGCTTACAAAACAGCCAGATTTTACAAACTTGGACTTGATTCATGTTTAGCATGAATAAAATGCCAATAATTGATTTAAATAAGACTAAAACATTAGTCCTAACCTCCAATTCCGCAAACTAAGCAAATGCATGAGAGAATAATTATTCTGCAACCTGTGCGGGCTGTAAGTAAATCTTTTTCCTCTCTTAAGCAACAGCACTCTTCAAATTCCAGCAGCACTCATGCAAACATCCAACTAAGTAAGTTTATCTCTACTATCATTAGTTCACAGTTTAAATGAACAAAGCAATGCCTTTAGGTTTGTAATAAAAATAAATGAGGTGACTGCTTGAAAAAAAAAATTTCTTACTAGTATTATTTAGTTAACAAGTACATTCCTATTTAGTAAGTAAATTTTGAAATTTATTGTGAAATTTAGTGCAAAAATTTACGCTACTACTTTTTACAAGAGAAGCCACAACCTTTTTAAGACCAGAAGGAATTGCTACATAAAACTACAGGCCAAGGAAGCCTATGCAGCCACTGCTGTGAAGATTTAAAGACTAATTTTAGCTAAGACAGCATGACAGGAACACACCCAATCATGACTTCAACTTCAAAGTGATGAAGAATTTGTCCTGCCCCTATCTGATGTTATGCTGAGAAGAAAAATGTTCTGCAAGCTCCTATTACTTTGCACCTTCTGCAATATGTAGCCCTTAGTGTATAACTATGGTCATGCATTTCATTCATTAGTGAAACATGAAATTAAAAACACATGCTAAAAAAATACAGCAAGTACATTAAATTCACTTTGTGTTATTTACACTACAGAGAAATCTTAGACTATCTTAGAATTCTGTTCGCAGCATGTTGATTCACTCAGGCAATGAGAAACTGAGTGGGCTTTATCCTCAGTTGTGTAAACATTCCCAAATGCAATAGCTACTTCAGAGCTCAGAAAAGAGAGAGGTGATGCCTATTTTAAAAAAAGAAAGAAGAAACATTTCCATTTTGAGTCAGAAATGTGGAAGCTTCAAATTCAGGAGTTCTCTCTTTTCAAAAGAGAAGTCATAGAAGCAAATGGCTTCCAAGTATAATTTGCATAACTTTTGTTTCTAGTGCAAAATGTCAGCTGTAGAGAAAGAAAATTAAAAAAAAAAAAAACAAAATCAGACTTCATCCAAAGTCCTTCAACTACATTTGCCTTCTCTTTTCTCCATCAAATGTGAAAAAATTAAAGATACTGTTGTAATACATAAAAGAAATGTGAACTACAGTCTACAAAAAAAAGCAGAAAATCCTAAAATCTCTCCCCCAGTGTGATTTATGCATACGAAAGAAACATGATTTGAACAATCTACATTTATCTTCAGGGAGTACACAAATCTACACCCCTCCTTTCCTACGCCAATAGTGAAAGCAAATTCCTATTCAGTCTGAAATAGGAAACGGGCAATGAAAAACTGAAAATATACACGTGCTAAACTTAAGTTGGATTCCTACCTCTTTATTCTGCTAATTTGAGAAAATATATATAGCCTCCATAATCAAAAGCATGCACATTTGTGGCAGAAGGAGCCTGAGAGCTGGTGTGTCCAGCCCTCTCTGACCACTGAGTGCTCTTCAGGCTGGTTGTGCAAAAGGCTGACAGCAACTGTCCATACTGAGCAGTGCAGTGGATAGCCTGGCATGCCTCCAGCCCTGTTTTTGCCAGTGATAGCATTATGGGTGCTGGGGGGGAGACAGAAGTGATGGAGAGTCAACAAAATACAGAGCTAGACCAATGTAACAGCTCTTCAGGATAAATCTGGAGTAATGCTGAAGTCCGAGTCCCAAACACAGCAAAACAAAATGGACAGCCACAGGGTTCACTTCTTCTGTCCAAACAGTGTCTTCGTGCTCTTCTCTTCTGAAAAAGCTTTCTTATGTATTACCCACTAATATCCTGTGATCCAGTTTCATTCGCTATAGTTGTGATCTAGTTTCACAGGGTCTCCTTACTTACAGAGCTGTTGTGAAGATAAGTCACAAGAAAGCCTGCTAGTTCTGCACGGAGACTCAGAAGACATTTTGCAAGCAAAACAAAAAATCCTCTTCAATGCATGATCGGGAAAGAGTGCACTGCATACAAAATAAGAGGCTGCACGTGGAATGCAAGGATTAAAGCTCAATGTAAATAGTTGCTTTATTTGCTACCACTACTGTCCAGTGACTTAGATGTCTTGGTCCCAGTCACGCAAAGAATAGCTATCTTTCTTCATATATATATATATACATACACACATACACACACACACACACGTCTACACAAAATGTGCTGTTGTAGTTTCTTTCACCGAAAGGAAATACTCTTCACCAAGTATAAAATTACTTCAGTTAAGTAATGGCTTAAAGTACTTTAAATAACTACAAAGCTTTAGTTAGTCAACTAAAGAATTCTGTTATTAAATTCTTTAAGTATTTCTCTTACTCTGAACACCCAAAACTTTCATAAGGCACTAGAAACCTCAGACATGCAAGAACTGCCAATTTTACCCTTAGAACACTTCAAAAATAAAATAAGTTTTTTAAAAAGTAAACTATCTTGCTCAAAAAAAAAACCAAACACTTTTTTCCTTGATGAAAACAGAAGTGGCGAGAGAGCAGACAGAATCTTCCCTATTTATTTATCGAAATACTAGAAATACTTGCAACTCCTCAGGCAAGTTTTTTCAACATCTGCTTTCGGCTATTTTGGCTACAGCACCTATAAATTCTAATTATTTTGAGTATTCAATACCATAAATATCCCTGTTGATTTGAATCTCTGTGAGTTTCAACATACAACTGCACTTCACTTGGGTAAGAGGACATTCTGCGAGGATGACATATACACCAATGTACTTCATAGGCAATTGTTATGGATAAAACAGGGATGCTAACAGCTTTCCTCAGTGCCTTAGTTCAATTTTGTGTCTGGGTACCTATGCATAAGCTTACCTGTGCAGGAGAGAGGAAGAACACGTACATATGAATCACTTGAAAGTCAAATGAGCAATCCTTTAGCTTCATGAGAAAGGAACATTGCAGTCCCTTTGCAAAACACAAAATAACTTCACAACCAAAAAAAATAGCAATTACTCTAGAGATTTTTTTTCTCGAAGACAATACACAAGATTAATAGAAGCGCTCTCCTTATGAGTAAGCCCTCTCTCCAAATTAGCTTAAGCTACTGTATACAGCACTAAGCATTTCTACATTTTGTGCATGCTTTTAGGGTTCTGTTGATAGCTGCATCTACACAGGTATTTTGTTTTACAGACATGCACACAATGCATGCTGTTTAGCTCATCAGAAAGAGAAGATTAGTAGTAAAGAGTAAGACAGAGCTCATAAAAAGACAATCATGCAAGTTATAATCACCTACCTGTACTAGTGCGATATGTGCCTGTGTGTGCTGGTTGCAGAGGGTCCCCCTGACTCTGGCTGAGACTCCTCATAGGGGGCTTCTGATAAACTCTGTCTTCGTAAATAGGATCTATATGATGTTCTGGAGACTGCAATGCCCTTAACTCGGAGCCAAGGTGGCTGTGCTGGCTGCTGTAAGATGCCCGAGACCCAGCTGCAAATAGATTTAAGAGACATTTAAGATAGAGGAAAAACAAGCAATAAATACAGACTGATTTCATGAAGTTTACTTGAAAGTTGCAGTTCAAAAACAACCAAAAAGCTTTCAGTATACAAACAGCATGCAATGACAGCAGCAGCAGCTCACTTTCGTTCACTTCAGTTCCATCACCCAACTGCCCACATCTACTGCAAAGGCTATTTTCTTGGAAAGAAGTAACACTTCAGAGACATATTCTGAAAGGCCATTAGAAAATTTTCCCAGGCATGGGGAAGGGGAGAAGCCGTGAGATCCAGGAAGGCCCTAAGCCCAAATATGAGCACAGAACAATCAGGAAGGGGGAGAAGAATCAGAATCAGAACTGGCTTCATGTATTATGGCCATATCTTAATCTAATCATGAAATAAATTAAAGCTGATTAACAGATGTAGTTGTATGAAGGCTAATATTTTTGCTGCTTCACTGGATTACACCAGAATAGTTGAGTCTTACCAATATTTTGCCCTCTACCATTAAAAAAAAAATAATCTACTGCTATGACTTTCTACAACTTAAATCTTCTGAAGATGAATAAATTAAACATACCATCTGGGAACAATATTGCAAGGATACTATACTTTTTCCTCCCCTCTCTAATAACAAGATCAAATGGAATTGCATTAAGTTTTTTTTTGGTACTACTAGAATATTATTTTCTACCATTACATTGAAAGAAAGACTCGTATACATTTCTAGCTGTAATTATTACTCTTACTTGACTTGCTTCATCACATTATGAGCTTTGGTACTATTTGCAAGACTCCCAAAGATAGTCATGACAAAGGCATGAAAATGCTACACACTTGAAAGGCAAAAAGATAGACAACTACACAAGTAACACTTGACAAAGCAGAGTCTTACACCACAATGTGATAATGTGCTAGTTAAAAGCGTAGAAAAGCAATCAGATTTAACTACCACATTCCTTGCCGATACTCCTGTGAGATTAAAATCTGGGAGGCAGGGTTCTACTAACTCAGCTTGGGCTGCCCATACAAGATGTGTAGCCACGCCTGCCGTAATTCTCTACCACATTCATTGTATTTACAGTTTTGCTGCAGACACACTAAATAGGAAGAAAATCCAAAGCAAATATATAAAGTGATATGCAATACTAGTACAGGATAGAAATGAAAAAAGATACACAAAATTACTTAAATCTCATTAAAATTGCCTGGAGGAAAATAATTTCTTCTATTTCCTTCTTTTTAACCAGTTTGTACCACATTCAGGTTTTCTTTGAAAGTTTTCAACGTACATACGTGTTAAGTGGAATATCCTATTTGCGTATTTTTCCCTTCAAATATTTTTCAGACTGAATTGCCATTAGCACACTACTGCGAGTTTCCTCTTGTTCCCTTTATTGGAAAGGATCTCAAAGACACATTTTACCTAGAACTACTGGATTATCCAGGAAGTTGATATTACTCTTAAAGGAGTATGTTCTTCATGATCCACTCCTTTAGCCCTGCATTCAAGAACAGTAAGAAAGACCTGGATTGGAAGAGACCCCAAAGCCCACTCAGCCCCGACTCTGTGCCATGGGCAGGGCTGCCACTCACAAGCTCAGGCTGCCCAGGGCCCCATCCAACCTGGCCTTGAGCACCTCCAGATAGGGGGCACAATAGCTTGTATGGGCAGCTGTGCCAGCCCCTCATCACCCTCTGAGTAAGAAAGAAAAAAAATATTCCTCCCGATATCTAATCTCATCTTCCCTCTTCCAGATTTAAACAATTCCTCCTTGTCCTATTATTATCTGCACATGTAAGAAGTCAGTCTCCCTCTTGCTCATAGAGTTCCCTTCAAGTACTGGAAGGCCACAATAGGTCCCTGCATCATGGTGACTGACTGATTCTCAGAACAGCCCCACCAAAGCATACCATACTTCGGAGTGGTCTAAAATACAGCCAATAAGGTATATACTCAAGTTTTTGCATCAGCTGTTTTCACTGCATATCTGGTTCAGACTGTATTTACTAAAAATTTATAGGAAAAAAATGAGCACAATGGTTCAGTGGTTCAACAATGCATTAACAAAACAGACTTGATACAGAATAGAGAATTACACCTCCCTTCTGGAGGTAGAGCAAGCCTTTTCTCCATTTACAAAGTAATAATGCTCTTTGGAGCAATAGATTTTCCTTGTAACTCTGCTCCCAGTGAACAGAAATAATTTTTTCCCGTTGAGCTCCAAGGCAGTATAATGTAAACACTAACATGCTCTCATTATGCTAGCCCTCTAGTGAGGTAGCCTTAATTCTTCCTCTACCGATTGTCCTAAATATGCAAGTGTCAAATACAGTTCATTAAAAAAAAAAAAAAACACACAAAAACAACACACCACAGTGGTATATTTGATTACCACACATATTATTAGAACTGGAATGATGTTGGACTGAACAGTAAAGATGCATATAACTGGAGAAACTTCTCAACCTGACCTTATTACAGATCAAGCAAACAACACAAAGAAGAGGGAACAAACAGCAAAAGAAAGTAGTTATTACTCATCCATCCTCCCCAAAACATTTCAAGATGACAAAGTTTTCAACAGATAATTGAAATACTTTTATTTCACAAACATAGCCACTGTTAAACCCCAGAAATTAAAGCTAGCAGAACATGAACCATTCTAGCGTTTCTCTTTTTGTATCATGAGACTGTTGCTGAAATGATTACTTTTATCACCTTATTAGACAATTTCATGGATTCTTCCTTAAACATACTGCTTATCATCTTCAAAGAAGATACAACTTACTCTGCACGTGTATATGTAATTTTTGTGTTAAATATTTGTTAATTCATGGACAATGACAAAACTTACTCTGTAAGTAAATACATACTTTTTAAGGTAAGTCCATTAAAAATGTTTAATTGCTTAGCAGAATCTGATACTTTTCCATAGGATTTGCTAAGCAATTTTAACACATAATTTCCAAACAATAAGACATCAATACTTAAACACAAAATACTAGCCCACTTTAAAGTTCTTAAATTTTGTAAATAGATAAAAAGATAAAAAAAATCAAAATCACTTTCAGTGTTTTTATTAAGCTATTGTTTCAAAAGCTGGAATAGATAGCTTTGTCTTCAAGTAAAATTTCTATTGATCTTCATTATCTATTGATATTATGATACTTACACATTTATTTATGTATCTACACTTAAAAGCAACAGATTTTACTGCATGTTTTAAGTATTACAATAACTAACGATAATGCTGTAACATGATGGAAAGCACAACGACAGCAGAAGAGCAAAGTTCTAGACTGCCACAAGCGAGACTTACTCAAATACAACAAACCCTAGCACAGACATAAAGAAAAGAAACTGCTTACATCTAGAAGGCCTCAGGTACACAGGAATCTCCAACAAGATGCCCTTGTCTCTACACTTATATGAGGTCTGGGAAGAGGTGGATCCTGGCTCCACCCCTTCTGGTTACTCAGGTACATTGCATGCAGCTGAGCTCCCCTAGGTTGGTCCTGCCTTCCCACCAGGTGCTCAATCACTGGGTCATTTTCACTACAGCAACCAAAAGCTATTGGGAGAGAGGTGTTACATCTGCTGCTAATGCCAAAGATCACATTGATAACTTCAGAAAAGCTAACATACAAATACAGCTGAAATTAACTGTAGGTTTGTAGACTTGTAGGTTTTTATATTAAAGAAAATGAAGAGCTTCATAATGGCTTTCAGACAACTGCATCCCATCTCATCTATATGCTCAGCCCTTCTCTATCATGTTGTGCTGTTATTCTGGAAGACATTGAAAAGATGGTTAGAATAATTGATCAAAACCAGGGCTGTGAACTCAAGAAAATTACTGCCAGTGAGAGAAGGACAAGGATAGCATGACTCCTACCTGCACCTCTAGGTTAGCAGCAAATGGCTACATCCGTTACAGCCTGATGCTGTCAGCTGATCTGTACTGTTTGCATCAAACAATCTGCATTAATGCAGTCTAAAGCTCGCAGAGATCCTGAGAAGCACAAGGTCAGAATGGAAAAGCAATGATCAATATACTACCAGGAAGTAATAAACATGGAATTACCAGGCCCATTAGTATTCTCACAGACAAGGAGGCTCAGAGAAATTGCTTCCCTGAACCTAAAGCAATCATGAAGGCACTGCATACTTCAAACTGTAGTTGCTCAAGCCCTTCATGCCTTCAATCTGTCACTCTAAGTTCCTTGAAATCACAGCAGTAACGTGCACTGAGTCCACACATATCTCTCTTACATCTGCAAATATGTTCATTCCCCATTCCCTGACCAGCCCACATCAACCAGTAACACCATATTGGTCTTATGAGACTACAGGCCATCAAGTCCATTCAGTACAGGTCTACATACAAAATTCAAGGACAACTAACTACTAAATCTACAGTTTGCCAAGCTGTTAATTATAAATGATACATTTAGTGTAAGAGTAGATACAAAATTCTTATAAGCACATTGCTGAAGAAACAGTTATTTTTCTCCTAGATTAAAAAAAAAAAAAAAGCATTGAGAAGAAGAAAACTTATTTAAGGGCTGAAGGAACTACAGTTAATTCCTAAGTTATTAGTGTAATCTTTAGTTAGAAAAAAAGCTTGAGGAATTATTTGATTGCAATGCTGTAGGTGCATCACAGAAGTCTAAATGGCTCTAGAACAGCTGCAAAAGAAAACAGAAAAAAAGCAAACAGGATAGGTTGAAAAAATCCAAACGGGGTACGTTTGTTTTAAAACAGAAAATAATTAACTGTAAGAACAAAGCATACAGAGATTCTTCTCTGCTTTCTAAAGTGTCTAAAATAAGACTGAAAATGGAATGCCCATTCTTTTGCATCTCTGTGGAGCTCACAAAAATAGATAGTGGTCAGGCTCCAGGAGAGGAATAATGTCAACCCCCAGACAGGTGCATCTGATTATGGCTACAGAAAATCTAGAACCAGCCAGGTGTTTTTTAGAACTTTCACTGCATGAAGATATCACATTCCTAGAAGCTTTTCTCTCTTCCTGCATCAAAGTGGCGTAACAGAAACCAGGAGTGCAATCCTACCTACTGGAGACTAAAGAGACTTTTTATTTTTAAGAAAAGCCCTAATAGATGAAGATTTCCATATTATTCAGTGGTATGGAAAAATGGTTAAGTCCTAGGAAAATGTTTTTGGGGCTCTTTATTGTGAACAAAGTCTCATTTTCCAGAAAAAGAAAAATAATGTAAACAGACAAATGTAACATGAGAGAAATACACAAAAGAATCCCCAATTCCTTTTTCAGATCTTCTGTAAGCTGTCATGGAAATAAATACAGTAGGCACATTTAAATGACAATGGTAATCCAACAGTTTATATCAACATAAACTGCTACACTGCAGCATTTTTCATTTTAGTAAGCTAGAGTCATTAAAGCTATTCAAATTAACGGATATACAGACATTTATATATGTCTTAGAATGGCTTTTATTTGTGCCCTTTGTGACAGCCTTTAAGAATCACCCTGCCTTGCTCAAGCTCTACAGAGCCCTATGAATTCATGGTACTCTGAACAGCTCTAAGTACAAGAGCATATAGGGCTGCCCTCCTCTCCAGGACTTCAGAGCTCATTAGAATTATGAAATACCCAAGTGGCTGCCTCAGCATGAAAAACACTGTCCAGATTTGACTGGATAAACTATTTAGCCCCTCATTTTAAAATCTTCCATCACAAAACAGTCATCAATGCCCTGTTAAAACAGCTTCCTTATGTCTGTGATAGAGGAATATCAATAATGAGATGCAAGTTGAGAGTAAAACTCAATGTCCATTATATTACAACAAGAAACAATTACCAGTAATGTGTTTACACTGGTTAACCTAACTTGATTACAACTGCACTCATTTCAACGCATTTTATCTCTGGCAACATCAGGCTCCAAGTATCAAGCTTGGGTTTGGAACACTACAAATGCAGTGCACTCAGGAGATGTGATTTCTTAACAGAGGATTGACCACCCACAACTGCCTGTATAGATTTTTCATTTCAAGCGTAATGACAACATCGCTCATGTAATTTGTGATGAGTTTTTCTTAGATTACAAGTCAAAAAACACAAAGAGCCACCCACATGATGGTAACACTGTAACAAGACAGCAATGAGACTGCAGGCACAGAAACTACAAGAGAAACACAGCATTTTTTTTGCATGTTTTTCAGAGGATAGAAGGAAGTGAAGTGAGGTATAGCTTCACTACAAAAATGCAATATGGGAGAAAGAAGATATAAACAGCAGGATTTCTATCTGAACTCATACAGAAGGAGATATTTTATAGCTACTAAACTGTCTTGGTTTACTTGTAAAGAAACTAATGTGAAGCCAGGTGCAAAATTAGAGAGCACTGATGGAAGAGGAGGGAAAAGAAATCAAACATCTGCAACAAGAATTTTGGTAAAATACTGACCTTTTCTGCCAGAAATGTATGCAGAAACCTCTCCCAAGTGCTTGTCTGATAACATGCATCTTCTCCTTATACCATCAGAAAAGAACAGTACGATCTACAACAAATGCTACTGATTGTACATCAAGAAATAAACTCAGAAAACAGGTTTATGGCAGCACAACTTGATGAAAAGAAGAATACCAAAGATGTCTCTACCCAAGTGCTGAAAGTGAATGCAAATCGTCAAGAGGTGACAGATGGTTACATTAACCAGTAAGACGTGACAGGCCATATGGCAGGACCAGCTAATGCATACCTCAAGTGCATCAGTTTGCGCCCCCAGCACACCAACGATCTGCCCTAACAAACCAAAATAGACTCTGAAGTGAATTCCTTTTAATTCGAGGTGAGCTTTTTCTTCAAGTTTTCTCATCTGTTTAGGTTTTATATGCGCACATTCTAAATATACTGATTTAGGTATCAAGGCTTTTTTCTGTTCCTGTTGTTCGGTTTTTACTCAAATATTGAAATAAAGATTAAGGAAAGGAATTTCAGAACTGAACTACTTTTTATCTTTATACTCTTTTTCCCATTCTCCTTATGCTGCTCTGTTCACAACTCAGGTCTCTTCATATCAGTAAAGGAGGTAAATGATTGATTTATCACATGGATGCCTTTCGACTCACATCTAACACTGGATCTCCAGAAATAATGACGTGTTACTTTTGCATCTGTGGTCCATATGAGTTGTTTTGTGATCACCTCTCCTAAAAGTCCTCAAGACTGCAAGAACATCCTTGCTTCACTTGTCAGTATCTTAGGCAGCTTTTCTTCAGGCTTTCTATTTAAAAGATTGAAGTGCAATGCATTGACCAGTCTGAGCTTTTTCTTGTAAACTATCATTGCACTGACAAACCTATTAGCAGTTTCACATTCAGGAGTGTAGTTCACACCCTGGAAATTCCCAGACACAATTTGTCTGCTAACAAGATTACGGGTCTTAGGAAAGTCTCCTGAAAAGAGATTGTCTCGGGCTGCTTAAGGGACACTGCAAAACCCACCTCTGACCTCAGGTTAGCTCTTCTCACATCACTGCTAAAAATAAAGGAAGGAAGCAAAAAACAAAATAAACAAACAAACAAAAAAACAACAAAAAAAAAAAGAAAGAAAGAAAGAAAGAAAGAAAGAAAGAAAGAAAGAAAGAAAGAAAGACAGAAAGAAAGAAAGAAAGAAAGAAAGAAATTTGTTTTAAGTGCCAGAAAGTTTAATACGTCTATGTAAGAGTTTTTAGGACAAATCTTATCCTTTCAAAACTAGTTTTTATATAAAATGTTGAAATTAATAATATTCCTAAGTGCATTTAAAAGAGAAACAAAGAGAAGTATTTTCTTTGTTTTTCCATGTTTACTTTTCAGTCGTGCAATGTGTTTTTGCTGGTAAGTTATGGTTATCAATTCTTTTAATTCTACAGTGGTACAAATCTAGGAAAAAAAGAAAATAACCTGAACCAAGCATTTTTGTTTTCTCGCAAGTATTCTTTTTCCTGCAACTGTCCTCATTCTGCTGAAAAGCATTCACTTGCTTAAAACATTTTATCAAAAATAAATTGTTAGTGGAAGAAGAGTAGTGTGACTGGGAGCAAAGAGATAAGAGACGAAGATAGCCAGGAAGAAACAGCAGATTAAATGTGACAGACAAGTTCAGGGAGATAATTCCCATTTCATTTCTGATCTAGGGAACTGTCACTGAAGAAAGAACAAAAAACTACAACTCTCCCAAACTAACCACTACTACACAGCAACACCTTGCCTTCAATATGGCAGAAGGTGAAAGATAAAAATCATACACATAAACTATGAACTGAACGATCACATTGGGTGTGATCCTCAACAGGCCCAACTACTACCACTTCTTTGTCTGGCACTGCGAACCAAGAGAAGAGCAGTAAGGCCTGCCCTTCTCTCTGGGGCTCCTGGCCACAAAAGGGGTGATGTTGGCACACCTCAGCAGAACCAGTGCAGGCTGCATGTCTCCTCATCCATGGACCTTTGCTGCCAGCAGCCAGGGTGATTCACTAAAAAGGCACCGCTGCCGCCACCGAGGCAAAGCGGGCATTACCCTAGTGATGGGAGCCCACGTAAACTCCGTTTGCTGATTGTGTTCAACAATATGGAAAAGCACAGCCTCTAAAAAACCCAGCAGCTCACAGCCCTTTCCCTGAACCAAGCGGCAGCTCAGCCAGCCTTCAGTGAGCAAGGTCCCCCAGCAGAGCTGGGTGTGCAGTGGGGAGCCAGCCGGAACAGACATCTAGCACTTAAGCCAGACCAGACAGGGAAGTCTCAAACTGGCACTGAAAACACGTGGATTAATGACTCTACTCTGCAGAAGACTAATTCTCAAAGTGAAAACTTTGTTCCCAGAAGGAGTACCAACTGAAAACAAAACTCTCTGGGGGTAATGAAGCATCAAAGTCTATCCAACTCCAACAGTCCTCCACTGGCTTTTGCTGGGCAACGTGGATTTCTGATCTAAACATACTGGCACTCCTGCCTGCTCTCTGTTACAGCAGGTACTTTTCCTACTAACAGTGAAAATGCAAAGAAACTGTTCCAATGAATCTTGACCACGTATCCATCTTTAAAAAGGATGCTTCTCTGTTGAATATTGCACATACCTCTTTGGCAAATGTGACATTCTAGATACACAGCTGAAATCCAAGACACCACATTTGGGGTTTGCTCACAGAAAGAATTATGTTTGCAACTTATCTTCTGTAATTCCTTTTAGAATGAGACCGCGCATTATTAGATGTGTGAACAACATTAAATTTTGGAGATTTTATCTGTTAACGCTTTGTATTCAAACTTGCATTTCAGCAGGAGAATGGAAGAAAGCATCAGATAGCATTGCTCTATTGTGTCAAATCATCTCTGATAGAATTTTAAGCACCTCCTCTACCCAGCAGCTTTCTCCTCCTCAGTGTGCATTTGTTAATTCACTGAGACCCCAGGTGCAGGTTTGTGACGCTCCAGGGGAAACGGGTCGATTGTCTTTTTTTCAACCTCATTCAAGAAAAGGAATATTCCTTGGATATTCTGTAATACACTACATACTCATCAAGTTTTCATCATCCACTTGAGACTCATTGCATTAAAAATATGAGTAAAACAATGCAGGTTTTACTAAATATATCAATTTCAATAAAATCTAACTAAATTCTTTAGTTATGCAGACCACATGCAGACCACTGATTATCCACTTTTACAATTACAGCTTTTTGTTCAATAGATTGTTATAGTATTATTCAAGCTGTTTTTAGGTTGTTCCCATTACATGTGCATTGAGACCTCTGCTAGAACACTTAATAGTAATCTCCTATTATTAAAATCATTATAATTTACCACAATTCTAATAGGTCTGCTCTGAATAAAAGAAATGCCGAATGTAGAGACAAAGAACAGCAATACTGCTGCCACTGAGACCACAAAGGGCTTAAGGACTTAAGCAAAGTTATATTGGAGTAATTATTGCACAGTTTTTATCAATAAAGTTCTCTTCTATTCCATTATGTTTATTAACATGGCAGCAAGAATAGTAAGCTTTTAGTATCAAACTTCCAGGAAGTCAGAAAAAAAATCTTACATAAATCCTTCTGTAACAAACAAAAAAGGAAACAAACAGAAAAGGAAATGGATGGTTTCAGATTTGAGTAACTTATTTAAAATAAACAAACAAACAAAAAACAAAACAAACACTCAAAAAAACATCCCAAACACAAAAAACTCAGCAGAGCAGACTACACAGTGTGCCATTAATCTCACTGATTCCGATTATCCCTAATAACAGAAAGAAAAGGACCAAGCTGCCAGAGTCCTATCACTCAATTAGAGCGTAAGCTACATAGGTTGCTTCAAAAGTAATGCCTCCTATTTATGTCCACGGAAACTACAATAGATACAAAGCACACAGTGTTACTTGACAAATTCTCAGCTACAAAACAGTATTTCTCAATGGAGTCTCCACCATTAGCTAAGCATATTTGCAAGCGATGAACAAGAGCCTGCATAAAAATCTGTACCAATGGAGGTGACCCACTGTTGCCACTGCTGAAACACACCACTCGCTGCCTCACTGTGCTCACAGCCACTGTTTGGTCTCCATAAATGTTCACCAAGCACTGATGAATGTCACTGGGTGCTATTTTTTCTGCATGGAGGAATTCAGTGACACACCTTTGTTTCATCCGCACTCCCATGTCAGACGCCATTTTGTCACGCTGCCCCTCTGCTGCCATCCATCACACAGCAACAAAATGGCATGGCATACTGGTGAGAAGGTTCAGCCCCTACTGCCATACCATCAACATCTGTCTCTGATGTCGTGGGTCAAAATCATAAAATAGGAGGTGTTACTTTAGGAGCAGCCCTCATAAAAAGAAATGGCCATGACAAATGCCGAAAGGGAAAAATGATGACAGAAGGTCACCAGCAAAAGAAGGGCAGACCTAAGGTAAGAATACAAGGAAAGTTCTCATGATAGTTAAGAACAACAGTTTGCAACAAACTGTTGGAGCGGTTCAGCTTCAAGGAGGACTTTAACAACAGTTTCAATTAGAATGACAAGACGCACTGCAGTCCAAAGGTGACAAACACTTTAGGGATTTTGAACCACCCCATAATTAGTTCCTGATTATTCATAAATGCAAATTAATATTATTTGCATGCCAAATGGTTACCTCATGAAACCAATGCTTCCAAGATCACATGACTCGCTGAAGACATTTGCATCAAGTTTAGTCTGATTTTACAAAAGCAGCCCGAACCCTACTGCAAACAGGGAAAAACAGTGATGTACATCACAATCCTGACACAGTTCAGGGAAAAAAAGACTCTGGACTAAGACAGTAATTCTTGAATTCCTAGATGGACAGGATCCTAAGCAGGAGAGGACACAAATTAGATCACGTTGAAGTAGACTGCTATGTTCAGCATTAGCTTCAGATTCTTGCCAAATGCAGCTCAAGGTGCAACAAAAAATGACATGAACTAGACAAGAACTCCAACTTCAGACTGAAAGAAATGCACAATTTTGATGTGCTTCTTCAGAAACCAGAGAAGTGCAATCATGACTTGAGAGCCACTCTAATGTAGTGACCGGTTTCACCTTTTCAAGGGAAAACTGAAGAACATTAGATAACACAAAGATCCTGAACACAAACCAAACACATCACAGCTGGCTGTGCAAAGCCTGCTGTGTGAAAACATGCCACTAATGTGTTACTTTTGGTCTCCACTCCCTCCATGATCAGACGCTACCTCCCCAAAAGCTATCAGACACTTGATCTTGCCTTTGAAAAAACACTGGGAAATCCTTCACCAAATTACTCATTCTTGCCAGGATTCACTAGTAGCCTCCATTTAGAAATCGTAGCTGTGTAAGCTAGCAGCCTCTCTCATGGAAAGAGGGAAACACAACATCCATTCTTTGTGCAACCAGCTTCTTAATGTCTTGAAAAATCAGACAAATTAGTTCAGAAGAGGTCTGGAAAATCTTTCCTGACTGCAGAGGCTTACAGTTGTGTACAGCTCCCTGTCTAAAATCCTAACCATGCCTAACACCCACAGTTTTGTTTTTTACAAGATGACGCCATGAAACACCCGACTGTATTCATAAGATATGTATCTGATTGTAAGATAAGTAGTTAAGCAGGTCACTCAGGACTTTCCTCACTCTTCTTTTCAGACAAGGATCCCTGATTTGTAACCAGCTATGAATTGTGCTATTAGCTCAACTCTTCAAAACTGGGCAATTCTTTCTACACAGGATTTATCTTTCTCTGTTCAGAAACGATTTCCTCATATCACCGTATCCAGAAGTTTCCTCGGCATATTCGTGGGTCTTGTGCCAAGATAATATATTGAAAAACTATTTTTCAAGTGGCCCAAAGAGTTCCTCTTGTGGAACGTTATTAGTCACATCCTTCCTTTCCACAGATTTTATCTTCAAAAAGACAAACTGAGAATTCTCCTTCGACGAGGTCCTCGTCCAACTCCATTCTTACAAGAACATCCATCTTCTCTAGCTTAACTAAGTATTTCCCAAGTGGCACTACAGAAAATGCGTACTCACAGTTCTGATGGGAAACAGACATCAGATATAGTGTAAGAAAAGATCAGTGAGTAAGTCATTCTAGCACCATCTGGCTTTGGCAAGCTCATGTTGCAAATTACCCCATTAACCATTTACTTTTCAGTCTTGCATTATTCTCTCCATCAGCTTTTGTCATAATGTCACAAAGTGCTGCTCTTAGCCCCCAGCTCTCTCCCCTTCCAAGGAATCCTGTTTACCCTCCTTTGCAAATCAAATTCCCAAGCCTTCAGAACCAAGCCTTTGAAGAGCTTCTGGCACCTTTTGGTGAGCCAACTTAAATCTGTATCCCTGCTGAACTGCAGGATGCTAAGAAGGTGGGGGAAAGACCCTATGGAGCGGGTTCCTTGTACTTTCTTGACACAGGAAACCGCCCTAACATCACGGAGTCAGAGCTCCTTCCCCATCTTTACTTTTCTCCCAGGCAGCACAGTTTAAGCCCATGGCTAGCTCTAATCCTAAAATCAAAAGGTTTTACTGCCCAAGAACAGCACAGCTGGCCACCTGATAAAAGAACTGGGCTCACAGCTGGGTAGGATAAGGAAGCTAAGAGGCCATAAAGCAAGATACAAACATATACTATGTAAGAGAGAGAAATACGATAAAGTGTGTTCAAAAATTTCCTCACGTAAAATGAGAGTTGCTTAAGATTCACAGCTACTTGTATTAAAATTAATATGGCACTTTTCTATCCTTCACTTACACACTACAAGTTACTACTTGATGCACTTGTTAATAAAATCTATGTCATCCAACTGGCAATTTCATATGCCATGCCTTATAATTGTAAGATTAGTCATCACTTGGTCCTCCTGATTTCAGAATATTAAATTCTGACTTTTGATTCTACCCACTTATGATTATAAACAGTTCCATGAATTCATTATCACTAGACTATCTCCTTCTGCCCTACGTAATACCATTTTTACTAAAGACAAAAACTGTCCTGTCTGCTCTGAGCCTACACCTAGGCAATCAAGTTCGATCCCAGTACTACAGAAAAATTGGTCTTATTTCCACAACTGCTCTCAGGGAGAATTTGGCCCAATGTAGTTTCTGTCAGCCACCACTGACAAGTCCTGTGAACACTATGCATCTCAGCATGGGCGTACAGACACTTTCCCACCCACCCTTTAGCTTCAAATAAAGGGAACCTTCCTTATTTCCCCAGCCTGCACGCTTCCTACCATAATTAACCACTTTACTTTTGATCAGAAGCACCTGCACTGCTTTAAAGCTGCTGTGTGCACAGCAGAATCAAAAGCTGTTAGATAGCTCACTGGAAGAGTGATTACTTTGCTCACTGGTTCTGCACTGACTTCCCAGATCACAACTACTTGGTCTGCTGTAGTCAACATGTGTATCACAACAAGAAATTATTATTCCCATCACAATAAAAATGAAAGTGTCTTCTCCCTTCCCTTGAGTCTACAGAGAGCAAAAGGGACTAAAGATTTCTGCTCCTATTTTCTGAGCCTTACCAACAAATGCTTCCAGCTTATTGCATAATGCGTCGCAATGGGATTTCAGACCATGAGGAAGCTACAGCTTAGATTTCTGCACTCTTGGTCCAGTGCACAAGAATGGTAAACAAAATCCAATTTACATGACACAGTACAAACACTTCCACTGATGCCACAAAACCTAAGCATCAGAAATGCTAATGCTCCTTACCCCAAATAACACACTTCTTTCTACTCTAAGCAGATGAGCAGACGAGCCAAGGTCAAAGAGACTTGGGAGGGTCCAGAGTTACACATTTGTCAGCTGGAGGGGCAACCAGAGACACCGTTCAAGACCTTAGAGACAAAGCATAAGTAAAACAGGCAAAGGCAAAACAGCCCTATCAGCATGCCTTGAAGAGCCAACCACTGAGACCTATCACAGCCCATGATACTCCAATTGTTTCATGTAATCTCCCAGCCTAAAAAAAATAACACAGATGACAGAATCACAGAACCACCAAGGTTGGAAAAGACCTCCAAGATCATTCAGTCCAAAAGGCTTTATGATTTAAGGCTGTCAACACTAGCTAATGACTTTTCATACTGCTAAACAAAAGTTCCAAGAAGTTAGGTTTCCAAAGCACTGTTCTTCAACTTAATATATTCTGTGGGATTTCAGTAGCCAAAAAAAAAAAAAAAAAAAAAAAAAGGAAAGGATTCCAGATCCTCTGATAAAGCAGCTCTCAGCTATGGACACTGACTTCTCTGCTAGCTTGTTGCCAAGGTCTTCCCCTATTTCTTTTCAGGAGGTATACAAGTATAGACTGTTGAAATTCTACTCTGATACTTAAGAAATTTCTTCAAGTGGTTTTGCGTGCTTATGAAAAGCCCTTGAATCCAGAATTCTAGGTTTTACTGCTGAAGTTGAAGACCAGAGGCCAGAAACTGCATGCCAGGTTGTATGGTTAAAAGCAACAGCAAAGCCCTTGGCAGCACTGGTCTGAAGCATCTCTGATATTGTATTCACCTAAAAATCCAGAAACAGCCACTGACACACTGTTTCCCACATTTAGCCAAACTACTGCAATTTTGTGCCAGTTTGATCTGTTTTCAACAATGTTGTAAACTGGTTTTCTTTGCCCAGGAGCTTGTTACCTCAAAATAATTGAAAGATCATCAGGAAGATCAGTTGCATGATTTACCATATAAAGAAAGGAATCCAAAGGAAAGGTTTTGACCAGGATGCTAATTTAGACACATTTGCAGTGTTTACTCATACAGGAAGCCAAAGCTCAAACTCATTACCTCCAAGACATACCCATGCAGATGGAGCCTCCTTACTTGGTTCTGTCAATTATCCCTCTCCTAAATTCCAAGATAGATCTGAAAGATGCAGAAGCAAAAATGGTGGTAATAAGAAGATATTTGAAAGACATCTACCTTATGCTTTCTGCTTTATGCTGAAGACTCTCCCTTTCAGATGTCTTTTCTAAGGAGGACTTGAGCATTCCAGTAAATGCTCTAATTGAAATAACTGATAACCTAATTATCACTGAAGGAATAAGTGGAAGCAGAAGTAGTGGCAATGAAAAGTGAAGTGAACACTGAGATGAGTATTTCTACCAGCTGCGAGTCCACCATCAGCACTTCTATCCTCTGGGTTACAATCAGAAGAAAACTTGTCTAAAATACTACTAGATACCTCAAAATATTATTTTGTTTTGCTTTCTTGTCCAAAAGAGTCTCAAAACAAACAAGAGGAGAAGGAGGAAAAAAAATAATCCTGTTTGTCAAAGAACAAAAGGGCATTAACAATATTCTCATGTATAAAGGCTCTGAGAGGCAGATACAGGAATTTTCCAGCTAATAAAAACAAACAGAACCTAGAAAAAAATCAATAGAAGACTATTTTGATTAAAATTAATGAAGCAATTTTGTTCTCCCTATAAAAGAAATACAGGATTCTCTAAAAATAAAAGAAATATAGTTAAGGGAAACAGCAGAGTGTCCTTTTTATTATCATCAATTGAATTGATAGCCCAAGTCTCATTGTTTGTAAGTTAATAGCAGAAAATCCAAAGATTTTCCTTCCTTACTTGTCCAAAGAAGACTGCTTAATTGGCTCAGCCCTATGTCTCAAAAGTATGATTTAAAAGCACCGGCAACTTTTAATTCTGGGTGGTGCAGATCTCCTTGGGCTTAATGCTGAGATTAACACTTTGCTTGCACTTTCACTATTTGCAATGCTCTGTTCAAAACCTGAATGATGATGCATGCTGTGAAAGCTTACCTACATATGTGAACACTGGCAGTGAAAAAACAAAATTTTTACTTGCATTAAGTTTAAATTCCTTAAAGAGGCTGATGGTAACTTGGCTTAGCACTAAAACTGATTCTAATACTAACTGCTAAAAGAGCTATTTCTTCCTCACGTATAGGCATGAAAGAAGAAGGTGGATGCAGGTAGGCTCTCAAGCAGTAATATGGCCATTCTAGCACAAATACACAGCAGTGTGATTTTGTGAGAATTTGTAATGCTAAGCTAGATTTTTTTTTCCATTAAGATGGCAACGATTTAATGATATACAGATGATCTGGTATTTTCATGCAATTGAAAGGAAGACTAAATCCATGACAGTGGTAGTATCAGTTATCCCACAGGTAGTCACATAATCTGATCTGTTCTGTGAACTTGTCAACACTCACCAACAGCAGTCCTGTCATAAACAGGAAACCAGGTTCAACATGTCATAAGCAATGAAAAGCATACAGAAAGAAAAAGGGCAAAAGAGGGTTCCAGCAAAGTGTGAGAGGAGCAAGACACGACAGATGAAGGAGCAGAAGGAATCAGTTATGACCCTGATAAACTCACAACTCTTTGCACTATAAAGACTAAAAAGCATATTTCTATATTAACTCGTGCCACATTTTTCTGTCAGCAGTATCACAATATTGTAATGTTAATACTGCACATGCACACAGTTCTAACTCAGAAAGGACAAATGACTTCTCATCCTTATTTTACAGAGACCTGAAAGAAGCTTCTGCTTGCAAATAGGAGAAGGAGCACTGAAAGTTTTTTTATAAGTGGTATCAAGAGTGTCTATATGGCACATTCTAGCTCTTGTCTCAATGCTACATGTCATAATGACACAAAGAATGGCTGCATAAGGTTCTTACCACCTAATATTACACAAAGTTATTCATATCAACACACATTTCTTAAACCTAACCTTTCCGGTGGGCTGAGAGAGTATGAGGCAGTCTTCAAACATATCAGAGAGCTGGAGCACCTCTCCTATGAGAACAGGCTGAGAGACCTGGGGCTCTTCAGCCTGGAGAAGAGAAGGCTCTGGAGGATCTTATAGTGACATTTCAGTACCTGAAGGGGCCTACAGGAAAGCTGGGGAGGGACTTTTTGTAAGGGCAGGTAGCAACAGAACGAGTAGAAATGGTTTTAAACTGGAAGAGGGTAGTTTTAGACTAGGTATTTGGAATAGATTATTTACTGTGAGGGTGGTGAGACACTGGAACAGGTTGTCCAGTGAGGTTGTGGATGCCCCCGTCCCTGGAGGTGTTCAAGGCCAGGCTGGATGGGGCTTAAAGCAACTTGGTCTAGAGGGAAGTGTCCCTGTCTATAGCACAGGGGTTGGAACTAGATTTTCATAAAGGTCCCTTCCAATGCTAACCATTCTATGATTCTTTAATTCTCAGTGTTTTCCTTCTAGCTTTTGAGAGCTGTTTGTAATAAAGCAATGCCTAGAACCATCTTCAATATTCACAGGTATCCCTAGTCTTCCCTAGGAGAGATGAAGAGGCAGAGAGGTTCTGCGACACCAGGGTTGCTCCCCATCACATAACCTGAGGCACAAACTGCCTCAGCAGCACCTTTTCACTGCCTCCACTCCCCATGGACTTAAGCAAACCTCTTGGATTGTGCATCCGATTCTTGCCAGCAGGAGATGCTCCAAAGGAATGTGCATAGTGGGTTGCTGTGCAGTGCTCAGAAAAAGCAACCCCATGTTTCTGCTGCCTTCTGCCCTGTGCAGGTTAGCTAACTGGCACCAAGCAGCACACAGCAACTAAGCCCACATGTGGTACAAGAGAAAAGTAATACAAAGATGATTAGTGGCTTGAAGCATTTCCCATACGAGGAAAGGCTGAGTGATGTGGGTCTGTTCAGCCTGAAGAAGACTGTTCATAAATATCTAAAGTGCAGGAGTCAAGTGGATGGGGACAGGCTCTTTTCAGTAGTTTGCAGCAACAGGTCAAAGGGTAACAGGCAAAAACTGCAACATGGGAAGTTCCAAACAAACATGAGAAAGAAATTCTTTATTGTGACAGTGACAAAGCAGTGGAACAGGCTGCCCAGAGAGGCTGTGGAGTTTCCTTCCCTGGAGATATTCAAAACCCACCTGAACGCCTTCCTGGGCATTCTGGGTTTCTGTAGGGAACCTGCTTTAGCGAAGGAATGGATTAGATGGTTTCCAGATGTCCCTTCCAAACCCTACGAGTCTGTGATTCCGTGGTTTACAGACTGGGCTTCCTGAATGCACAACACTGCTTGAACTGCCGTCTGAGTTAAACGTAGCAGCAGCACAGATCAGACAGCTACTGCCAGAACTGCAATTGCAGTTCCTAACAGCAAAGTAGCCAGACCAAGAATAAGCCCAGCAATGGTACAGTTACAAGAACCACCAGGTATACACAAATGCGTGTACACTTGGCAGCAATAATGGTTCAAGTGCAACTAGACTGAAATACATTTCTGAGGATGTTTCTACGGTAACTTGGTTAAAACTGAGTTACTGCACGCTTTTGCATGTCTTATTTTAAATTCAAGATGCAGTCTAAAAATTAGCTTTTTATAATCTCAAGTTCTCTTATAACCTTATTTGTAGGAAATTGTTATAAATGATGCCATCTCTTCAATCAAGTCTTACACAGTTTCAGTTTCTATGTTGAACATTTTCAACTACGATTTTAAGAAATGTTAATCACATCTGAAGGTCTTCTGCTCATCAGCTCATGCTGGCACCAATACTGTTCTGTGTGGCACCTTGAGACACAGCTCTACTCATGAACCAGGCAGCTCCTGCACTAATTTCTAACATTAGGCAAAAAAACAAAACGAATGCATTATTTGTATTCCCAGTAATTACTACAAATATTTTTCTCCCTGGTTATAAAAAAAGATTAGTTTGAGTAACATCACCCCTGCAATGACACATACATGCCACTGAAACTTTGCATTAATCACTGTAGGCAAACCATTAATCAGTGCAATGTGGCAACTACACCCCACTCCTCCTCCTCTCCGAAAGAAAAACTATCTTTGGGTGCAACAAACAAGCAGCAAAAATCCCACTTACAGGGCACCAACTTTTCAACATGAGATTGTTTGCTCTCGCTGGTTTCTAATGCAATGATTGGAAAACTCCCGCAACAACACAGTAAGCCTACAGTTCAAATACAAAACCCGCTCTGAGTAAAAACGCTTACAGAAACACAGAGACAATACAGTAACGAATTCTGCCTCAGTAGTATCCCCAACATCTGATCCTGTCTAACTCTAAAGCATACATTAATTTTAAGCCTCTAAGTAGCCCATTGACTTCAGCGCATCCAGCAGAAGTCTGGAAGATTAGTCAAGCACTTAACACCGTTAGCAGATGTGTAACTCCCTGAATGGCTGGGAGGCCACAATGAACACGCTACAGAATGTTAATGGAAAATAATGGAAGCCAGTACACAAGAGGGATCTTTTGCAAAAGAAAGGGTCATGTGACTGAGATCCTTCCAAGGATTACTTGAGAGGCACATCGTCACTGTGGGGGAAAAAAACAACAAAAACAAAAATCAAACAACACAGTATTTACTAAAACTCTGTTGCCTCCACTGTTTGTTTGTTTGTTTAAAGCAGCAGCACTATTTCTGCATGTTTATCACTCTGCACTTACTTGTATATAAAATGCATTTTCCATTTGTTAGAAAACTGGACACAGATTTTTGCCTAAGTTAAAAGCAAATCCCTACGACACAGAACAACTCAGACTCACGATGTGTGTTCTAATGGGCACCACATTTGGCAAAGCTTGTGCTGTTTTGCAAATGTATTGCCAAGTTCAGATGATCAATGTTCCCTTCCCCACGTTAAGATCCGAAATACACGCCCAACCTCCTGAATGCATCTGCCCATGGGTTTTCTTCCACCCAACCCTTTCATCAGTTACATGCCACTCCTCTCAGTAGGTCCTGCAGAGAAGCAGGGAAGGAAGTACGTACGCAATGCGAGATGCAGCAGAAGTCTACAAAGAGCTTTCATTTAAAAGCAACGTAACTTTTATACAAATTTACATAGAAAGCCCCATTATAACTGCATGTATGGCCACAACTTGTCAAATGGCCAAAACCAGCCCAAGTCCATGTTGTGGCTTACGTCTAGCATAAGATAAACAGCTTCTACTGCTTCTGTAGCACTGAGGCACTTCAGACACATTATGGTGGCCCTTAACGCCCTGTAGAGCAAGTTTTATTCCAAGCAAATATCACAGGGTTAATGTGGCAAAGCTGTAAGAGATGCATTCCAAAAAGAAAGACCCAGTACAATACAAACCCCACTGCTAAACGTAAATGAAGGGAAACAGGGACTGCGCCCATTAGAAATCTCCATCACCAAATACTTCTCTTCGAGAACAAAGATAAGAAAAAACAGGAGAATACTGGCAGCGCGTACTCACAGGTGTATAAATTTCACATTGTATTCTCCTCTGTTCTGTTTACAGTGACAGCTCCTCCACGCCTATTTAGACTCAAACAACTCTTGGTATAGGAAGATGCAAAACTCCCCAAAATACAAAGTCTGACGGAACTCTACATCTTCAATTTGCCCTACAAAGGGGGTATTTAATACTTGTGGTCAACAGCACCTGGCAAGAAGTCACATAAATGTAACAGCTGTATAAAACACTTTGAGAAGTTGTTTGAAATGGGAGTAATGAAGACTTGACAACAGAAATGATCAAACTGTGCTGGGATCCCTGCTTTGGCATCATTCAGTGATGCTGTCTTCTTACACATTCTGAACTTCAAAAATAGGGTTACATATAAAAAAAAAAAAAAGAAAAAAAAGTGTTCCAATCCTCCTTCAAGTTTTAAGCAGGGAAAAAAAACAATAACAGTTCTTACAAAGGAGATAAATCAAAGCTATGTTTCATTATCTGTTCCTTTAACCTGTATTTTTTGGCACTTTATAGTGCGATTGTGTCCCATGCCAACAGCCGCTGGAGATGGGGGGGGATGGGTGACAGAGGGAAGAGGTTTTAACTCTGGTACGAAACTTAAGTACCTGCCTGCTAAACACAGCCCAACTCCTTAATGTATCCTATTTATCTCCACATCTATTTATGTCACACGGGAGAACATATGAGCATAGCAGCTGTTACTATAGCAATGAAACTGGAAATTTTGAGAACACAAAAATCCACCACCGAAGGATGCTCGGAGTGGCAGAGATGGCTCAGGGAGCAAGGAGCCGGCGGCTCGCTTCTGGGGTCTGCGCGAAGTCCGTGGTTACCGCGGAATTACATCTGGTCGAGCTCCCGAAAGCGCGCACGGAGCCCAACGAGTGCTGCCGACGCCTCAGCGCAGTTCTCTGTACCCAGAAGTTTCCACCGAGCGCTCCCGAACTCTCCCATTGCCCACACCCGGGGCAGCGCTCTGCGGGCGGCTCCCGGCAGCGGCACATCCCCTCCGGAGCCACGGCCGCGGCTCACCCGGCGCCCCGAGCCGCTCCTTCCCCCGCGTTGGGAGACTCAACGCGCCCGAGGACGGGGCTGCGGGCAGCCAGACACCCTGCCCTCACCCCCCCTCCGCCCCGCTCCGCCCGGCCCCGGCCCCCCGCCCCGCTTACCTGCGAGGGAGCCGGGCCTCTGCAGGGTGGCGGTGGCGTACAGCTCCTGGGAGTGCTTGCTGTACTGCTCGGCAGCGTGAACCAGCCGCTTGGTGGGCGACAGAGTGGCGTAAGTGCCGATGGTGGAGCTTAACTGGTGGATAGGAGAGGAGGAAATGTTAGACTGGACGGTGGGCGGGGAGGTCACTCGGATGGGGGACGGCGACAGTCCCGCCGAGGAGACGACGATGTTGATGGGCGAGCTGGTGCTGTAGGACTTGGCCAGGCGGCTGGGGGACTGCTTCGGGGAGGAGAGGCGCTGCGCGCCGGCGTAGGCGGCGCCCTCGGCGGCGGAGCCGGCCCGCGGCAGCTTGGTGGGGGAGCCGCCGGGCTGCATGGGCAGCGGGGAGCTCACCCGCTGCGCCGGCAGCGTGGAGCTGGCGTAGTAGAGCGCGGCGGCGTGCTGGGGCTCGGGCAGGTGGAAGGCGCTGCCATGGCTGGGCGCGAAGGGCTCCCGCGGCTGCGGGGCGGCGGGCGGCGGCGGCTCCGTGCCGCCCGGCTGGGCGCCGCGGCCCCCCGGGCCCTGCTGCGGGAAGGAAAGGCAGAGGCGTCAGCGGGGCCGCGCGGGGACGAGGAGAGGCGGCGGCGGCTCGCCCGGGCCCCCCCACCGCGCGCGGCCCGGGGCCGAGAGCCGCGATCCGAGAGCCGCTCGGCGGGAGGCGCCGAGGGTTTGGAGAGCGCGTCCGCCCGGAGCTTACATCGACGACCCCGGCCCCTCTCGCGGCCCGCCCGGCCCTGCGGGAGCGCAGCGGGGCGGGAGGGGCGGCCCCGCTCCCGGTGCCGGCGGCCGGCTCCCATCCCGGGCGCGGGAGCTGATCTGCGGCTGTTACCCTGCTAACATCCAAACCCGGCGGTCACCGCACCCCGCAGCCAGAGGCAGCTCGGCTCTGCCGACAGGCACGCTCGCGTTTCAGATGTTCGCTTGTTGGTTTAATTTTTTATTTTTTAAACTTTTTTCTTATTCCTGATGATGCAGAGGATTTACATGAAACCTTAGAAAGTGCTGCAAATCCCGTGAGCTGCAGTTCGAGACTGGCCAGAGCCTCGTCCCAACGCGCACCTCTCAACGAGGCTTCTTGAGCCAGAACTGCCTTTAAAATGCAAATAGTGCATTCTGTGACTCAGCTCGGAGTTGCAGTGAATGCCAACAGCAGTGTTGCTTCACATTTAAATAGAAACGTAGGATTTTTTAGTCCCGTCCTACAGGGAAAAAAAAACAAAACAAAAACAAAAACCAACAACCAAAAGCAAACAACCAAGTAAAACAAAATCACCGCATTCCAGTAATGAAACTTGGATACCCAACCGAGGATTTTGGTGAGGAACTGAGGATGAGACAAAAAAGAAAATAATCAGAACAATGCAGGCATGAGGCTCGAAATGCCAGAAAAATGCTTCTTCCAATGTACACCTGCTGGAAATGATTCCATCCCTCGCTTTTTTTTTTCTCCTGTCTTTATCTTTGGGAGCCCCAGGATTGTTTTAGGGATGGCCAAGAGGCTCTGGAGGAGCTCCCTCTGGCTGTTGGTAGCGCTCAAAGCACTCGGGCATTGCAAGGCAGCCAAACTCGTGGCTTCTGGAGGCTTCCAACACACAAGACATCTCTGTATCCTTATGGATAAATCTGATAAAAACCATGCCCGTTCTAAAGTGTGAGTCCTTAGCGGGCATAGGAATGGCCAATGGAAGCAGTCTGCTCACTGCTGAGGCCAGCAGGTAAAAGCACCGCAGCACAAATACCTGTCTTGTGATTGTTACAAATGGCCAACAGTTCCAAGTCACTCATTTGA
The DNA here is from genome assembly GCF_905368555.1 of Meleagris gallopavo. Taxonomy (NCBI): domain Eukaryota; kingdom Metazoa; phylum Chordata; class Aves; order Galliformes; family Phasianidae; genus Meleagris; species Meleagris gallopavo. The sequence continues at coordinate 23,992,386 of NC_139406.1, read as the reverse complement.
GGGACTCATGACAAAACCGAGGAATGCAAGCGCTGGGAACATCAAACAACTTTTACGAGCTGCCTGCATTCTGAACTACTTACCGTCTTGAAAGAGAAAAGAAGGGCTAACCTGAAACTGACTTCCCAGTAATGTATTTGACAAAAAAACATTTTTCATTTTCAAGGTTTAAACTGTACGGCAACATCTTCTATAAAACAAAACCAGGCTGCCAAGATTTAAGACAACATGTACAAAGCAAGGCTTGCACATGACGAATGGCTGTTTGAACCAACAATGTTATCCACTGCTGCTTGGTAATAGATTTTACTTTTTGACCGGTTAGAATGGACCAACATTATAATTTATTTTCTAATATTCAAAATAGCTCCAAATTACAATAATACAGACTGTTACCAGGGTGTTCCCCGCACACTGATAACTTGGTTTTATGGATTTTAGGCAATCCTTGTCAACATGTATGCATTATTTCTTTTTCTAATCTACTTTTACACTGCTTGACGTGTCAAGGATTTAAAGTAATTAATTTCAAGTAAACCGATATTATCCCATATTCCTAATAAATCTCTATAAAGCTGTAGGCATTCTGTAAGCACTAATTCAAAAACCAGAAATCCCACTCTCTGATTGTCTGTTACAGGAAAAAAGATGTAGTGGCAGACACAAGAATTAAATGCTTAATTAAAAACCCAGTGTGTAGCACTTTGTGAAAAGCCAAGCATTTGCTCCATGTGAAGGAGAGAACTTTGGATGAACAGATTGCAAGGAAACGTTAGCATGCAGTAATTTTGGAGATGTGACTAATCTCAGACCTGTCTTACATTTATTGTGAGGTTCTTATTTTTTCCAAAGGATCAAATACATTTGCATTCTCCGGTTGTGTTTTCAGAGGCAAAATGCACTTTAGTTTCAGGTTTCTCCCTGCTTGTAGCTTAAGACAACAACACAGATACGTCATTGTTCATCCTGCACTCCAATACTACACTTCATCTGGAAGAATGAAATACAATGGTATTTGTTCCATTATTTTTCCATTTATCTGTTCTTGCTGTCAACCTGATAATGAAACTGTGCTTACACTAATAAGTTGAGAGCAAATTTGCTTTCCAGTAGCTCTATCCTCATGCATCAATCTATTTCATAGACATGAAAAAAAAAAAAAGGACTTCTTTCTTACAGCCCTGCAGATATCTCTTCTAATTCTCAGAGATATCATTTTTCTGATATCCCAAACAAAAAGATTCTGTTTTGCTTCTTTGGATTCAATGTATGAGTTCCGTTATATCCTTTTTCACAGCAGAAGTAAGTGAAAAAGCATGAGAATATGAACATAAGTATGAAAAATATTTTCTTATTTAATGTTATTAGTAAGATCATTTTCTACTGATGCTGACAAAAGAAGATCTACAGACCCTCTGCACATAATATCACTGAGGGTTTCCAGTTAGGTTACGGTAGACTGATGGTCTAACTGATGTTGGGCTGCCAGCATTCATGTTTCAAATACACTAAGTTTCAGGACACCCCTTGCTATTTATTTATTTATTTTAAATAATTCAATTTAAATAAAACATTTAAATCAGATCTTTACCTGAAAAAGATGGAGTGAAAGACACTGCGATACAAGATTTCTGTTTTATAAAGTAGAACCGAGAGGAACAAATAACTGAATTATTTATTCTGCTGGAAATTATTCATGGATAAGGAGCTACAAGTTCCTCAGTGGTTAGACAGCTTAAGCAACACTTTGGGGTCAGCTGCTGATTACTAAAACGTCAGCATGTTGTTTCTTGGAGGCTGCTCCCAGCGGGAAGAAAAGTGTGTAAGACAAGCAAAAACTGAACACGAAGTCTCAAAGTATCAAATGACCAGTATGGATATATTAGCAGATGCAGCAGATGCGTGTTTTCATCTAAAATCCCTTCACATTATTTTTTCCTTAAGCATGCCAAAATGCAAATCCAAAACCTGGTAGATTCCGTATATCTATACTTCATAGGTGCTAAGGAACGGAATGTCTGTCAATGCAGCTGGCCGAGTCTCAGATATAACTCAAAAGGCTTCAGAATCATTTCTTGGGAATGAAATAAAATTTCCAGGAACATGCTGGAAGATTTGTGTCATGATGCCAGTTGTTCTTAAGAAACTATGGTTTGTGCTCAGTGTCCTCTGTATTTTCCTGACTGAGAACAGAAGAAACTGAAACACTGTGTTACCTTTGGGTAAGTCTGCATGCCTATTCCACCTTTGGATGTACTTGTATCCAGAGGCGTTTTTAGTACTTGGCAGGCTTAGGGATAAATAAACCAGTTTTCAGACTGTTTTGCTCTCTGGAGCTTTTAGGGATTGCTTGGCCCTTACAATCTCAAACCCCAGCATGTCTCTTTGAGGCACAGGTAAGTTCAGGAAAAAAATGCTGCATCCAGTGATAACGGACGCCATCACAGCACACTGTTGCCTATGAGGAGACCTTTCTGTGGGTTCTAGGAAGGACTTTCTAACTGGATTGTGTGGAAGGCATTCCTCTAGGCTGCTGAAACACCACAGCTTTGGCTTCTTGAATATCAGTGGTTGTTGTCAGCTTTAGGCAGTAAACTTGATTGTCCTTATCAGGGTTTTTGAGAGACGCTGGTGGTCTCTTAAGTGTCCAACTCTCTTTTATAATCCACATGATGTTCTGTGCTCTTTCAGTGACTGAAAGACTTCTCAGTTTATTGAGATTCCTTTTTTGTTTGTTTGTTGTCAACTCAAAGAACACCCCCATATGGCTTAACTCAAGGTATCACTCTCTTCTGGTCCAAAACTTCCATCAGTGCTCTTCTGCAAAGGGCAGAAGACAGGGAAAATGCTTAACATTCTCCAGACTTGATAATGCAGCCTTCAGTCCTTGGGCAATACCTGTGGGTGGATCTTTCTTCTGCAGGACTGCTAGGATGTCATTTGTAACCAGGAAGATACCATCTATGTTCAGATGCACTTCTATGATAACAGATGCTGACTGTACTGGTGAACCCTTTAACTGTGACCTATTTTCTTTTTCTCCCAATTTCGTCACAAAGGTCATGAATGATGCAAGATCATCTCTACACTGTACTTGAAAAGCATACTCCAACACTATGAGGAAAACGTGTCAGCCTACCTGGTCCTATCACAAAGGTTACAGATATAGATGTATTTCATACAGATGAACTTGGCTAATATCATCACAGTCTCTACATCAAGAAACAGAATTTGTGAGATCCTTTAGGCTGTCCAGAGATGACCAAGCTCCGATTTTAAAGCAGCACTGCTGGCTGCAATCACTAACTACTGTAGGATCAAATCAGCATCATACAGGTCATTTTTTTCATTAGCATAAACTATTCTAGTGAATTGTTCTCTAGGAATGTTTGTAGTAAGAGTAATCTGTCCTAAGACTTCATCTGCTTCCTTTACTTCTTGTGGTCATGTTTGGAACCCAGTTTTAAATGCCTTGACATCTGCCACATCCTACCACAAGTGAAGTCCCTATTTTAGATTTTGTCTGGATAGAGTTTCAGGTTGCTCATCACCTGACTTGTGGCAGGAATAAATATCTTCTAACTGAGAAGGGCCAGCATGCAGTTTTTATTTGGCAACTAAATACATTCTGGTGCTCCTTTGCCTACATTCTCAATAAGACTAGTGAAATGCAGTAGTCCGTTGAATAACTAACTTATGACTTGGTTGGAAGAAAGAGACAAGTTCAAAAATCAAATGTTTCAAGGCTTTTTTTTTTTTTTTCCTTTTAAATGGTTTTCAAATTCTGTGCCAGCATGTCCAGACGCTTTTGGAGCATGGGATAATAACACAATAGTGATTAATCTTGCCTGCTGCCTTGGCCTCTGAGAAGAACACATGATCAGCAGACTAAAAAAAAAAAAGAAATCATCCAGTGCTAATTTGTTCCACTTCCTTTCCCTTCTCCTTGCAAGTACATGGTAGAACAAGCTGAAAACCACTATTTGCACTCCATGATGTGTTTTATATTCCTGTAATATCTACAAGGTAAGTTGACCATTCTCAAGATGACAATAAACCCAATTATTTGTTCACAAACTGTGTATTGTCCAAAGAGTGTTCACTTACTCATCTGCAAAATCTTTTTTGTCACAAAACCCATTGCAGACTCTTTGCAAATAGCATTAATTGATCAATATAGGGTGTATCAGGATATGGACTCCAAATTTGAGAAGCTGTTTTCAGCTCAGAAACAGACTAATTTCCTGTTTGAGGAGCAGTTGCTGAGAAGTTCTGTTCTTGTAGCATTTAAAAGATAGAAGTTTGGTGTTCTAAAGTAGTCAAAACAGTAGAAAAACTCTATGATCTATGACATACTCCTCCAAACTGACAAAAATGTTATATTGTACTTTGCAGCTCTATACAGGAAATCCCAAGACTAATTAGTTCCTGTTTTTTATACAATTGCATTTTCAGAAGTTATTCTGCTGTCACAGCTGGCCTTGGGACTATTTACAAATTTTCCCACACATTTGGGCTATCATTCATGCTCAGAGATAGCTATATTCCTTGCAAGCAAACAACAAAGGAAATTATCACTATATGAACAATTATGACTCCTGAGACTTACTTTAATTATAATAGGGACAGCAAACCAATTCCAAGGATTGACTTTTTTTCCCCTTAGTTATGGGATCAGCAGTGGTCGTATTCAGAGTTTTTTAACTGAATCTTTGCCTTCCTGCAAAACTCTTTAAAAATACTTTGTATTCTTTTATTTATTTATTTGTTTTTATGATGTTAATTCATAGTTCACATGGTTGTTAACATTTTGAAGATATGCTTTAATTTAAGTGAAGCCGCCAAGTATCTTTTGAAAGATATCGATACACACTCTTGTTAGTACTTTCTATGAGTTATTTCTCTGCTGGAACACCTACCAGAAAATCTAGAGAAATACAGAAAGAAACCTTATCTTCTGCCCTCTCAAACCGAAGAAAATAAAATAGAAAAGGTTACTTTAGTAACTCAGTTCCATATGAATGAAATAATTAATGCATTTTTCAGAACTAAGCAATGGCGGTTCAGCGTAATTTAAATGACAGAAATGTCGATCACCGATTTTTTCTCTCTTCATGATGACGAAATTTATATTAAGAATATCACATTTTTGAAACTATGAGCAATTGTACACTTACACTTTCTCTTCCTTCCTCATTAGTTCTGATTTTTGTTTTTTAGATTCTTTCTCCTTCCACTCTCCTCTCTTCTTTTTCATTTTGTTTCTGTTGAACTTACAACCTATTCCTTTTATATCATCTTACTTCTCTTTTCTATCTTCCTTGCAGAATGCATGCCACTCTTTCAGACTAACCATGGGTGTGAAGCTTTTCACAAGGCATACCTCCTAATTATATCTGCCCAGGCTACTACTGAGTATTACAGCTGCCACTCTTCTTTCCAAGTGGAGTCCTGCTCTCCTTTGCTGGTTCCAATCCCTAACAGCATAAGGGAAGGAGGTGCCTTGTAAACACAGAAAAATCCTGAGACCTGGCCATTGTATGAGCATGTATGAACATTTTAAACCCTTGATAGAAGTACAAACTCAGTTTGAAATGAAATTTAACTGTGCTTTATTTAATTTTTCAGTCTTAGAGGGAAGAGGGCTTTTCTGAGCAAATTGGGTAAATGGAATATTGTATGTCTCTTGGTATCCCACAAGCTGTGTGATGGCTATATAATACTTGAAATCTCTTAGCTATTTAAGGCTTTGAAATTCAAATGCAGCTCACTTCCACTGAATCTTGAATTATAAAATGTCCTAGTGTCACACTGAAATGGTCTCTGTACCATGACAGATAAGTTCTAAAAAGAGAAAATAACCTGTTTTGACAACATCCAGTCTGACTTTGTTTATGTACAGAAGCATGAATACTTTGAGAAATTTTGGTTTAATTTTGGTTTAAGTGAGAGGCTTTAATGTCATGCTGAAAAGTACAGAAGATGAGAGAGTTATGTGCTAGAAATTGAGGGAACCACTCAGACTTTTCATGAGTATCTGAAACAAATTTTAAAAAGTTTGAAATGTACATGTGGCTGTTTGATAAGTTGTTCATCTTAAAATTCAGAGAAAAAAAAAAGCAAAAAGTGATTCTTACAAATGGGATTGAATGACAGCACTAAGCCCTACATAGTGTCCCAAGCAGATTTTGCATCTAGCATAAGCCTGGCTCTGTTTCTGTTCTATGGCATGAAAGTGCCTTCTGTAATAATCTGATACCAACATGGCAAGGCCCTGTCCTTATCTGGGTCAGCAGCACAGAATTTCATACTTAAATGACTAAACATTAGATCACCAAATATACAAGCAAGCAAGTAAAAATAGCATGTAAATCTCCTTTCTCATCAGGATTACTTTATTACCCTGAAAGTCAAGCCACTTTAGATATGTGAAAATGACAGTGGTAATTCAACCTCCTGCACGATGCCTCAAGCAAGACAAAAAGGCAAGCATTGGAAGGCAGGCAGTTCTCCTTCCTAAGTGTTCCCCTGCATGATTTTGGGTGTAGTGTTGGAACAGTGCAAGGCAGCAAAGGGCACCTACCTGGCTGTAGCTCTGGATGGCACCTCTGGGTTGAGTGCTGCGGGCTGGGAGTGGGGCGGCTGCCGTCTCGCCCAGGGCAAGGGTCTGGTTGCTGTGGTAGCTGGCCGAGTACTGGAAGGAGCCCTCGGGCTTGGTGTTGAGCTGCAGAGCACTCTGCGAGAGGAGGCTGGGCCCTGCAAGGGACAGGTTGGAGCCGTCAGTCTCAGGGAAGGAGCATGCACCCGGTGGCGTTTGACATTATCAGTGGCATGCCACATTTTGGCTTTTCAGTAATAAAAGACAGAGAAATAAAAGTGTCTATCACTCAGTCATCAGTCTTACACTGTTCAAGCCACAGACCACAACTCTTTCTTTTTGTTTTCTTCAAGAAAAACAAACCATCTGGTAAAGAAATCCTAAGCCAATTGATAAAGAATTCATGTTTTTCAGCTCAGAATACTTTACCAATTTTTTTTCCCTGCATAAGCCATGTTCATTTCACTTAGTTACACCCCGCTGGTCAGTATGAGAAATGCCAATTTGCCCTTCCCCGTGCCCCAGCACATGGCATCTATTGACTGTAGCATGCACACAGGGATGCAATACTTCGGTGCCTGTGGAGGTAGATGACAGCTGTTAAAATATTAATAGCTCCTCTCATCATGTCGGGCTCACCCTGATCTTGGTGAATTTTTGATGACTGTTTTGTCAGCCTACCTTATCTTTCCCCTCATGGAAGCACACAGTAGGAGAGCAGAGCACAGGTAATGATCTCAGATGAGGGCTGCCAAACCAAAAGGTGCTTGCAGCATCAGGAAAATGAACAGTGACACTAATATTCCTCTACCTGTTCTGCAAAACTAAAATGTTCCCATATTTGTAGAATCATAGAATCAAAGAATCATATGGAAGGGACCACTAACAGTCACCTAGTCCAACTCCCCTGCAACGAACAGGGGCACCTACAGTTTGATCAGGTGCTCACGGCCCCCTCCAGCCAGACCTTGATTGTCTTTAGGAATGGAGTATTAACACATCTCTGGGCAATCTGTGCCAGCGCAACCTCTTCATTAGGTTTGTTAGTGTTGACATAGCATCACACTGACATAGGAGACTCTGATTCTGGCTGTGAGAGCATGTACTGGGCAGGGAGAGGCTTGTTGCCCAGCCTTGTCAGCGTGGTTGAGACAGGCCCTCGCACTGCTGATGGTGAGTTCCTCCTGGCCCCACACACAAAGGCCCCACAGCCTGTGCCGTCTCTGATCAGTGTCTCCTAGTTTTCCAAGAACTAGTTGCCTGCCATGGTGTCTGGGTCCACCAAGGGAAGTGAAAGAGGAGAAATGATGAGGGTTAGGCCTTGGGTACTGCACACACTACAAGGCAGCGTGGCTTCACCCAAACAACTACAATGCATATCCAGTAGCTCCACAGAGATGAGACGTTCAGGTTCTGGTTAGCACAAACACGCTCATGAGAGCACAGCAGGTGGTACAAAGCTTAAGGGATGGGAAACAATAATGTTGATTTAGCTCTGATGAAACACATGAAAAGTTCAGTTTTAAAGAGAATTACAATGGTCAAATTTCAGTGAATTTTACGGTAAATAATTCCCAATACATCTCTAATACAAATGCCAAATTTTACATCCTGTAAGTCTTTGCTTAGAGGATGTACAGCTGCTCTACAAAGATTTCCATTTAAAAAATGTGCAAACAACCCTCCCCCTCTCCAAAATTTACATGGAAAATATTTTTTCCCCAGCTTGTTCCTCAGAAATGGCAGACTCATTATAACTGACATTTTTCAAAATCCAACCTGGATGGCTCATATTATTAAAAAATAAAATAAAATTGCTGTATGCTGTATAATAGTGGAAGTGTTCACACTGAAGTGCAGACAGTGATTATGACACTGTTTTATATAACAACGTAGATTATTAATTGCCAAGTCGATCTAATTAATCATATTCCAGGTATGGGAGAAATTAAGAAAATAAGTTCTGGTCCTTGTCCTTTCCTTGCAAGTGCAGAAGGAGACAGCTTCATATATGTTGAGAGATTATTAAAAATGTATCACATACTTAGGAGAGTTGAATTAATCCTGCTTGGGTGCTTATAAATCCAATATACAGCAGCTTTCTATTCTGTGACTCTGCAAATAAGAAGCTCTTCTAGACATTCTCCATTTAACAGAGTTTGTTGCTGATCTTGTTCTTTAATAAAAGAAACACTTTCATAGATTTATTTAAAGATCATAAAGAAAATACAGGCTTAGTTTAAAAATACATATTTTAGACTATATGCTAATCTTTCAGATTTTGATTTTTCACTGAAAATTTGCCTGTGATCAAATGATGTGATTAAGTGCAGAAAATTCATAAGAGTGTAAGTTTCTCAGGAGGCTAAAAAAGTTGAAGTGAGAAAGAAATTTTTGCACATGAAAGTGTTTGAACTCATTCTTAAAGTAATTATGCTATGACATTTCTAAAGCTTAAATAATGATTAAACTATCACATGCTATGAACTCAATATGTTTAAATTTTCATTGCATCTGGCTTTTAAGTGTTCCTTTCATATTACTATTGCTCATCAGGGGATGTACATAGCTAGCATTGCATACATGGGTTCCCTGCACAATTTAGCTTAAATGCTTCAGTGGAATTTAAGAAACATATTCAAATGAGGAAGAAAAAAGCAAAAAAATTTGAAGCACACAGTTGTGAACTCAACAAATACCAGATAATCATTTTTCTTTTGTACCTTAACAAGTAGAAATGAGCTAATAATTTACACACATTTGAGTAATTAAAAATTCATTTGAAAGAGACAGATAGATATTTATCTTTAAAATAAACCCTCCTCATTTCTTAATCAGAATGAGAATTGTGGCTGCTCGCCTGCAAATAACTAAGTCTAAACAATCATGCAAACTGCAAGGTACATTTGAGATCAGAATGATCTTCAAAAAACACAAGTCCCTTTTTCAGGATTTAGTGACTACAGGCTTGTCTTGTCTGATAGGAAAAGGACAGATCACCTCCCCATCAGGATTCTTCAAATTTCAGTCTGAAGGCACAAAGAAACCCCCTGAAGAGCCTGCAGCTCGACAGAAGAGAAGAAAATGGTTTGTTTGTGTACAGCTGTACACAGGCTTATCAATGGCTCTCCACAGCAAAATACTCTTTTTACTCAGCAACAGTTTCACCTCTGCTGTGTTAATTTAAAAACCTGCATATGCAGTTATTTTTCTTTTGTTTTCAGAAGAGTTCAAACAGCTAAAAAGTCTCTCTTTTCTGTCAGGTACTCTAAATCAACAGCATGGAGAAGACCAGGTGAGAAAAAAAACAGGGGGATAATGGACATGCCTACAACAGGGAGCCAACCCACAGTGAAACCTTGGAGGGGATGGAGAGCAGAGGGCTTTGCCAGGAATCAGAGAAGACAAATGGGATTTTCCTTCACAGTCTGGAAACCCAGGCCCTGGAAGGCATGGCAGAGTTAGAAGAAGAGTTATCCATTTAGAGAGTGAGGGAAGGAGAGAGGCTTCTTATGAAGCTCTTTTCATTGTATTACCCACCTTTCTTAATGGCAGTTGTGTTACAGGTTGGTAGTTTTTCTCCATTAAAGACTTAATAGTTTAAGAGGTTTGGAGCACCTGCATGTACATGTCAAATTTAATTTGTGCAAAACAGGGAAGGGGAACAGATCCACTGCAGGATTCTGGCCTACCTTGAATCCCACCAACCAATAAGGATTGCAGCACAATACCTGTTGCTACCTTCCTGCCACACTGCATTTGAGAAAACAAGCAGATCACGGCATTACTATAAACAAGCTGATTCATGGCACTAAATATGGTGTATATGGCTGTACATATAAGCTGCTGATGCACAGGCACCATTGGAGAAAAAGTGTGCAGCACTGATCTATTGGCAAGGTGGGGAGGAGGGAGGGGAATCCAGGAGCTTGCAAGAATGTGGGGCAGAGGCTGCTGCAGGAGCCTCCTCAGGCACAGGCAGGGATGTTACTGTGCCCTGTGCCTGTTGGGGTTGCATGGCAGGATTTCATCTCTGGCCATTGTTCTTTCTGGTTAATAACACAATGTGCAAAGCTGCAACAAGCTGCAGTGTACATATTTAAAAAGCAAGCAAAGAAAATGAGTGGTATGATAAGATTATTATTATTAATTCAGGGACATCACAGTAACAGTTAAGAATCTCAATTATAGCCATCCATGGCTATGTCAAAAACGGGAAAAAAAAATTATGAAAACATTTGTCCTTGTATTATTTTAATCTTTTGCCTGTCCTTTCTGCTTTATTGAGACCACCTCCTCCTCCTTATTCCAGTCTTTGGTGAGCAAAACAAAACAAGCCAGCAAAGTTAAAACAAACAAACAAACAAAAATCCAACAAAATACAAAACATTATTTTTGAATGATTTTTTTTTTAAGTTATCCTTCTACAGTTAGTGTTTGCATTCAGAGATATTTTATGTAGCTGTTTCAGAGCAGAAGAATACTCAGAATACTAAGGTACTTCTAAGTACCTGCAGGCACTGTGTGCACTCTAACAGTGCTTTCTAAGGCAGTAGAGAAATAGTTAGTGATAGAAAAAATACACAGAAACTTTTAATTCTACTTTATATTTAAGATGTGATAAGAGATTATAGACCATTAAGGGAAAAAAAAAAAAAAAAGGAAAGAAAGAAGGTGGTAGTGTAACAAGAAAATTGCACCAGCAAAATTATCTTACTGTAGTTCTCTATTTAGGTCATACTTTACATTTTCTCTTTTTCAAACAATGCTTTGCAGTCTACTGAAAACAAGATAAAAGAACCTTTGCATTGTTTGGAACAAACATATAGTTTGATTTTAAATGGTATTATGTTGCTCAGCACAAAAGTTAGTTTCACTTGTGCAACTGACTTTTTACCTACATTTCATCAGAACAATCCCACTTATACATTGAAGGAAGGTCCAGAATGTCCTTTTTTGTATGCTCAGAAATCCTCAAGGGCTAAGGCCACTATATTCAATTCCACTGGAATATGCCTGTCAATTTCAGTGGGAGTCAAATCAGTTTGTAATATATATTAAGGTGTATAAAGATACATTAAGGTGTAGGAAACTGAAGCACACTTACAGAGGAAATGCATCAACTGAACTCAGGGTATAAAACCAATGTAAAAAAAATTACAATGATGGTAATGAATAGCTATAGTATTAAAAATGCAGTACAGAAAGAAAAGAAATGAAAAGATTTCAAAAAAAGGCAAGAAAGACCAAAGTTAATCACACTACTGAATGTTGATTCTAGTGGGCAGTCCTTAATGACTAATGGGTCTTCAGGGAGGGATGACAAAAAATTCGGTGTCACAGCAATCAGGAATCTGATAGCTAGGCAACCTGGTTGAGAATTGGAGCTGATGAGTCACGACCCATTCTTTTCCCTTCTTTCATAAATAAGACCCAGTCTGGCAAATACACAGTGGCAGTGCTTAACCGAATCTTATCCTATAGTGGTCATAAGCAGAAGAACATCTCATGAAAGAAACTCACTAGGAACCTGTGTTCCAAGGAGCTTAACAAAGGCAGAAGTGAAGTAGCTGCATAAGTGCCAAGAAGACGTGTGAAGTTCTGAGAGACCAGTCCAGTACCTTTACACTGAGTAGAGGTGAGGGGAAGAAACACATCCTATTAATTTTTGCTATTTGTAATATTATACATCCTCAGTGAGGAATGTGGAAACAAATACATGATGTGATAAGTGTGGTACAAATCAAGTTCAGTCAGTATTGCTGCTGAAATATTTTAACCTACAGGACAGGGAGTTCAGGTAGTAGGAATCTGAGGATTAACTGCATTAAAAACTCAGTGAACATCATATTTTTTCAGCCTTATATCTTAGAGTCATTGCTTGTTCACAAAGCTAAATAGCCAGGTGAATGCTGGATTATGTGAAGGCAGAAGTCACTAAAAGAAGCCAAAGAAATAGTTCCCTGTGGTGATACTAATGACAGCTGATCCCGACTGTTTGCCAATCAATCATCTGAAAAGTTACTTGTTTCCTAACAGGGAGACTGCAGTATCTCATGGAATATATCACATAGAGTACTTTTAAAAATTGTAGCTTCACAACCCATGACAATTCAAGATATATTTTTAGTTCATGTGATATAGCAATTGTATGGTCAATTTTCAGTATGAAAGACAACTAGAATTTTACATTACACAGCAAAAGCTATCATGTAGCAAGTATTCAATAATACATTATCTGCTAGTTGTTAAATTATCAAATAATTACCATATAATGACAAGTTACATAAAGTACTGTATTATTACAAGATAAAGGCATGATTAATTCAGTATTCTAAATCTATGCAATAATTACTTCTGAATTGGATAAAATAATTACACTACGAACTGCAGACATACACACCTAGTCAGCCTCCATGCGATAATTACATGCTTGCTACTTAGTTTTCCATGTGAAGTTTCCAGTGAAAATATCATGCAAGTGAAAAAAGCAGGATTTTTTCTGTCCTTAAGATTTAAAGTCACTTGGATTACTGGGGCACCTTTCCTCTCCAATTAAGTGCTAAAACGGAGCACAATTGTTGTGTTATACATTTCCACTTGGTCAATCATCTACTGCAATGCTAGTCCTAATTGACAAAGGAAATAGACCAAAACATGCTAAAACGAACATTTAATTAGCTCACATTCCAATTATAAACAACACTTCTCTCACCTTCGATCAACTGACAGAAGTAGTAATGATAAATTATAGAGTAAGTGTAAATAAAGTGTTTTTAATTAGTGTAATTAATCACTTCACACATTCTTCAATCTGCTTTGCTCATTTGGGTAACAGTTGAAAGAAAGCACTAGCAAAACTCTTTTAATGTCCTTTAAACATTCATTTACAAAGTTAATAGGTCAAGGTGCCTCACATTCCAGTTGGAGGAATTATCTTGTAAGTGTTCCTTAGTAGTCCTAATTAAGGATTTCAAATACCAAGATGTCACTGTTTACTCTTTCTTCTTCTTCTTAGGTCATTAAGGTTTTGTGTGAAATATTGATTTGAACCCTACAGCCTACTTTTCCAGAGTGTTTAAGAGTGTATATTCATGCAAAATAGTAGCTAGCCTCTTCTAAAGTAGCTTGTATTTGTTGCCCAGTTCTGCAAAGAGATGTATGATTTTGAAAGATCTAATAAAATAAAATATTGGCTCAAGTACCTTTAGATTGAGCATTCAGTTGGGAAGCTGGAGGAATGCTAGGACTGGACTGAAAGGAAAATGAAAACTTGGATAATTCTGGATGGTAACTTGCAAGGTTGTTTCCAGCGTATTTGATGGTACTCTAGAGGGGACGATAGGTAGAGACAAATTCTGTGGCATCTTACTGGTATCTCCCATTTTTCGAGTCTTGCTCTCATAATCAGGAATAAATTTTCCTTTGAAATCAGAAGGGCAAAGAACATTTGTTTGTTCTCAAACGCTCCCTTGCAGCATGGCCTATTTCTGAGATAATCTGAAATATTTTTTTAAGAAACTCTGTTGCAGATATTATTTAGGACAGTTCTGGAAAGCTGAAGAGTTAGGTGGAGGGAAGGTGAGGGATGCCCTGCAAAAGATTCCTCAGGACTGCAAGCCTGAGGGGATTGCAAGGAACAGCCAAATTGCTACTTAAGCACAGCCTTATCTCCTCTCTTCCCCATTTCTAGTCTCTGTGGAACTGCAGATGGAAGCAGCTGTGGCAGCAGTCAGTTGTGGGGAAAAGTCCAGGGAACTGGATGGGAGACCTTTGTGGTTGTTATAAAAAGAGGACATTTTCTTCATTAGAGGCAGAAAAATGAGAGATTGGACCATGGGAAAATGTAAAATCCAAAGGAAATATACAGCTCAGCCATCAATATGTGCTTGAATCAGGGGTTTAGTATGCATAAAATATGATGAGAAAAAATAATAAGGAAAAAAATAAATAAATTGATGAAAACAAATTCAGTTAGCTGTGACTGGTCAAGCATCCTGTAGGAAAAGGATTTTCAAGACAACTGTTAGTAAGATCTCACATGGAAGATAATATGTAGCTGTAACAGCAGTAACAAAAGGCATTCTCCCCACTTTTCCTTCAGATAAAGATCTGTACTAGCAAAGTATTTCAAGATCTATATTCTAGGAGATATTCAACATTAAATATGTAGGTAACTCTGTGTTACAATAAAGAATGCCAAAGCTACAACGTAACACAGCTATTCTATGGCCTAGTAATGTATAAAGCTGAAAAAAGTGTAAGTGAAGAAGCATATGCATACTCAAAATGAAGAAATAAGTGATAAAACTTTGGATATTAAAGTAGCTTCCTTGTTATGAAACAAACATCCCTTCAGATGAACGGCAGCAACTCTTAAACAAGTAGACAGAAAATGAACTTGTTTTACAGAAATGGAAAGTAATTTATATGCAGTACCATGCAGTGCCAACACCAAGAGGGCTATGTACTACCTACAGATACAGAAAAGGGCTGTAGTGTTGTTACAGAACCTATTTGTAAGCACTGGAAAGTAGGCTTCAGCGGAATGTGTTCAGAAATGTAGCATATGTTCATTTTCATTCAAGACACCTATAAATGATACATATCTGGAGATAAGATGTAGAAACTAGGATGATACCATTATGTAAAGGAACAATACAATGATATCCCTTCTAACTCTCTTTCTGACCTAATTACTGCTAGAATAAAAGACGAAGAGCACTTTCTTTCAAGAATAAGTGAACTGGGAACAGAAAATGTTTTCATTACATGCTGGTTATCATATGCTTTTTCTACAAGATAAAAATACAGCCATTATTGTAAGGAGAAGACAGAAGACCTCGGTTAGGATCTGAAATAATAAATCACTACTGCAAGGGACAACAAAGCACCACAAACATTCGTAAGAAGTAACAGAAAACTGTAAGACTTGAAGTGAAAAAGCCATTTAGAAATTCCTGTTGATGACTCGTAAGCAGCTCTACAATCTCTACAATCCAGGCTGCTGGATACTGAGCACTAACACTGACTATCAGGACTCCAGTGCACTACTGGAAGCTGTAATACCCACTCACACTTCTTGGTGCTCTTGCATCCCATCCCAACAATAACGAGTTTGTTTTTGATTATTGATTATTATTATTATTTTTTTTTTTTTTGAATGCTCTTATTGGAATTCTTGAATGCTTGACTCCACAGGTTTCCAAGTACAGCATAATACTAACAACACACGTCCAGATAAGAAGAATCTGTACTTGATTAAGCCAAGACTACAAAATGGAAAATGTGAGCTCCAAATATTGTTTTGGAATTATGTTTCAAACCTTTGCATTCTCCAAATATTGCCCAGTAGTTAAAATTCACTTAACTGTACACATGGAAGAGACAAGAAGAATAGTAAAAGTAGCTGAGCTGGCTAAGAAATTACATAAAGGGAAAAAATTTCTTCATTGATGGCAAAAATCTGTAAGTGTTAATTTATGAATATAACAGAATTTCCAGTGAATTCAGTTAAAAATTGTTGGGAAGTTAGGAAGTATATTTTGCAAATAAGAAATTGTAGCAGACTCACAGAACAAGGTAACGTAGCGAAGTCTAAGCAGCCCTGACATTATAGGGTAAGTGCAGTGTTATTTACTCAGGTAGTGTACTGTTTTGCTATCTGTATCTTACCAAACAGGGCATTACTCCAGATATCTTTATGAAATGCCAGACTGCCAAATCTTCTTTCTTGAGCAATTTTGGTAGTACTTCATAATAAAAAAATTTTGGAGCTCCATTTTAAATGAGAGAAATTAGTGGAGATCAAGACTTCTAATGATAAGCAGGTTTAATAATAGGCTTAAACATATTTAAGCTCAGTATACAGAAGCTGCCTGTGCTTTTGATTTTTATAGAAAAAGCTGTCTGAAATTTTGATTAAAAACAAGGATAACCTACTACTGCAAATTTTTAAATGACCTCAGGATTAAGCAGCTTCTTTTGTAGAAGATTAATCATATTTTATGAAATTGCTTGCTAAACTCTGCACATATTGAATTCAGATATGATCTGGAAAACATAATTTATCACTGACCATTAGGATGACGTGTGCTACAGGAGCAATAGATGGAAAGCACACAGGAGCAAGATGGGCAGCAACGATAGTAGCTAAATTGCATTTCTGTACTGCAGAGGACACAAATAGAAAAAACAATTCCCACTAGCCTTCTATCTATGGATGTGTAAGGTTGAACTGGAGCTCTTCTGGCAGTACAATTTCTGCTGGCACATGTTACACCTTCATCAGAAGCCTGTGCCAAAAAAACTTGTTAGTAGCTGGGGTTAGACACGATGTGGACTACTTTAAGAATGCAAATCTCTTCTTTCTACGAATGACCTGATTTGTAGATGACGTTACTTCTGTGAAACTCTACATGTGTTATGCAGGAGTGGTAAAAGTCACACAGTATTCACTGTAACAGAATTTTTCTGCCTACTGAAAGATCAGAATATGGAACAACAGCAGAACAGTACCTGAACTTGGCTTCCGGGTGGGTTTAGAATCGTAGAATATCTCAAGTTGGAAGGGACCTATAAAGATCACTGAGTCCTACTCCTGGCTCCACACAGGACCACCCAAAATCCAAACCCTGCGTCTAAAAGCATTACCTAAGTGCTCCCTGAACTACAGCACGTGGGGCCGTGCCCACTGCCCTGCACAGCCTGTTCTATGTCCATTACCCCCTAGTGAAAAACCCTTTCCCTCACCCCCAGTTGCCCCTCCCCTGACACAGCTCCATGCCGTTCCCTCGGGCCCTGTCCCTGTCACACAGAGCAGAGCTCAGCGCTGCCCCTCCGCTCCCTGTGAGGAGCTGCAGCCGCCATCAGGCCTCCCCTCAGTCCCTCTGCTCTGCGCTGAGCACACCCAGGGCCCTCAGCCGCTGCTCATATGTCTTACCCTCCACACCCTTTACTATCTTTCTTATCCTGTGACCAGAAGAAGAAAGCTGTATGTGAGAGCAGGCACTGTATGCAGCTACACAGACAGCAGTCTCCAAGTAAGCAGGAAGTCCCATGCTTTGATTTGGGAAACACACTATTTTGACATAAATAATAGTTATTTTTAAATTTTCATTTTCATTACCTATCTCCTATTTTGTAAAGAATAAATACTTTTAAAATTGAATATGAGTTTGGTTTACAGAGAAAAAAAAAAAAGAAGAAGCCAGGTAATTAAGAGTATCTTTTGCATGATTAAATCATAATGTTTTGGAAGTATTTTATACCTTAAAAGATCAACTGTCAGTTTCAAGTATTCCTAATCACCCTATGTGCCCGCACAGCCAAAGGCTGTTATTGATAGTATTGAACTAAAGTGCTCCCTTTTCATTTCTAGGAAATAAAATCAGATGGTTACAGACACCACATAAACATGAGTCACACAAAGTTGAATGCATTATCAATCAGAAATAATAACTAAAAAAATAATAAAAGACAAATCTCCAAGGCTCCACAACAAAACCAGCCAAACATAGCAGCTTCTGGCTATAAAGGATGCACAACTATTCACAGATAGTTGGTATAATACAAAAGTTATCATTAGATTTATCACTTTGTTCTATGAACTTAACCAGTAGCACAGAATAGGTTTCCTTTTCTCGTGCAAAGTAATCCATTTTTATTTTTATTTTATTTATTTTTTTTCCTAACCTTTGACAGACTTGAATCTTTTCTGTCCACAAATGAAAATGGCTATTTGGCCTTGAGGTAAACCGATTCAGAGCGTATTTAACACTGCCGCAAAGGTAAGTCTACTAAGTAGTAAGTCAACAAGGTCAATTTTATGAAAATCTTTTTAATCTCCCAGAAACACCTCTTTCATAAAACAAAAGGTGTACTATAAGAACTTCTCTGCACATTTTGATTGACGTAAAAAAAATACCACTCAGATTTCACTTATGTAATATCTCCAGCATAAACAGCAGTTGGCATGTTGTCCTTTGCAGAGAAAGAATTCCATTAAACTCCTCAGACACCCAGGAATCTGTTGATGCTTTTTTTTGTTGTTGTTGTTTTCTCCTTCAGTGTTCATAGATATGCACCACCCTCCTTTCAGATTGTACTCATAAAATGCATCTGTCCATTTCTAAAGCCAGAATGGAAAAAATGCAAAATAATGGAAAAACTGCCTACTTTATGTTAGACAAGTCACAGAAATTTGACTTTGCTGAGAATTCTGTAAACTCCATGTAGCACAAAAGAAATTAAGCCCCAAACCATACCTGCCAAGGTGTTCTGTTCCATTTGTGTCTCATGCAGGCCAACAAACCAATTACCTCTTGCACGGCTGCATCTACAGACTGGTTTCATGCTCATGAGCTGGCACCAGAGAATCACTGAGCTGTGCAGTTCTTGGCATCTAACTGTGCTGAGAGCACGGGTGCTGGCATAACACTACAGCATGAGCAGAATGAGTGGTTTATCAGTCTGTCAAGAGGATGTGGGTGCACTTGTTTCCTGGCCTGTACTACAGACAAAATATTTACTGATGTTCTTTTGCACTGCAGGTTCAGATGCCAAAAGTTTTTCTTTGTTATGTTTCTACAGATGCTACCATAAGTCACTGTCACTTTCTAATGAGTTTCACTAACTGCTTCCTGCAGTGGATGAGGGAACACCTGGTTATTCGAGCAGGATTTGTGTTTGCCACAGGCTAATCATTACAGGCTGATCATTACCTCCTTTCCATCTTTGAAGCTGCTACTAATTGTTCTTGCTTTTCTGATCTCTTTGCTCTCTCCTTCCCATTTTCCTCCTCCATCCATACATATTTTACCAGCTGTTATTACTACTGTGTTAATTCAACTTTCACATTTTGTAATGCAGTAAAAAGGTGAAAATTTAAGGAGTTGTTTTCTTTAGGCAACAATTTTAAGTCAAAAAGCATAAAATAACACCATGCTCCAAAGTCAAACTCATCTCAAGAGAAGCAATCCCAGTATATAGTAATATGGTGATATCAGTATGGAAGTGATATATAAAAGCCCATTTCATCACGTAGGCATAACCTGAGATAAGGGAACCCTAACAAACATGTTTTAGGTGACAATGCACTGAAACAAAAATCATACTATAGGCTACTGTACAGAAATGGAGGGAACTTACAAATGACTTATGTGCAACGTTGTCATACTATTACTTTTGCTCTGTCAACATGACACATGAGCAAGCAATGTGGATTAGCCTGGAGTCAGATAAACGTGTAAGAAGTAAGGATTACAAGGCCACTTTTATACTGAAAGTGTTTTGTTTTTTTTTTCTCTGAGGATGAATAAGCATCTGTTTGGGAAACAAGATACTGAGGTTTTATTTCATGATGTGTGAAAACAGAAAAGATAAAGGAATTGGAAAATAAAAGACAGTGGAAGCAAGAAGGTAAGTAATGGACATAAGGGTTTGGCAAGAAAGGAATGGGTATTTTAGGGAACAGTGGGATAGCAAAGATGAGAGCATCGGAAAGGACAAGGCTAGAGGGAGATTAAAATGAAGCCAGCAATTTAGATCCAACAGGACATGAACATACTGGACTGTCATGTTTTGAACAGTTCTGCTGGTGGCTTCAACCACTTTCTCCCTGAGAAGCCTATAAATCCCCTTGGATGCCTGACTGGTCTTTAAAATAACTGCAGAAAAACAGGCTTTCAGTGTCATGCATAGGAGGGTGTTCACAGCAACCCCTTTGCTACCCCTGAGGAACCAGAGAAAGCAGAGGCTGCTTTGCAGAGTGCTGCTGACTCCTGCAGAATTCCCCAGGCCTCCTGTGAGTAAACAGTCCTAAGAGTTTGAAGATGGGCACAGCATCTAAGCAGAGCAAGATCAGCGTGACCCGAGTTACAATCCATAATATCCCACAGTCAGAATGACTTAGCAGGGCACGGCTGGTGAAACAGATGCCAAATACCATCAGGTTTGCTGTTGGGAAGGTGTGTGGCTCCACTCCTAAAACTTACTCTTTGCAGTGGCCTTTTCCTGACTGTGTAAGGGAACTGATAAAAGAGGAAAGATTTAAAAAAAAATAAAAAAATCACTTATTCTCTTGAAGTGAGAAGCCAAGCATGAATTTAACATGATGCAATATACTAGAAAGAAAGATAAGCTTGTTTTACCTGAATCTTACCATGCTGATACCAATGATAAGAGGTTTGGACGGTTAGTGCGCAAAGTTCTGGGTGAGAACACGGAACAGAGAACAGAGAGACTGCACTTAAACAGAAGATGTTTCTGGCTGCTGCTCACTGTTTAGAGGATGTACGTCATTAGAAATTGGGCAAAGATGACTTGAAAACCCCCGAGTTTCAAGCTAACAAATTGGGAAGGCTTGCATTAAAAGAGATGGATGGAATAACAAGAGCCAAAGATCCACCCATAAATATTTACTCTGAATATATTAAAAGACTGTCAGATGGTTCCTCAGACACATACCCAGTGTGACTTATCTGTAGCTAAAAACTGTTGAGTCAGATGACTGCCAGGTTTGCATTAATGCAACAGGAAAGAGAAGTAGGAGGAAAGGTGAGGTGACCCTTTTAATGTACTTATGCCACTGCTATTCCAAAGACTCAGTTTCTAAAATTAAAGAGGGACATCCACAGTGCTGAGGTGATTTTTGTCTCTGAAACAGACTTGAAGAGCGCATGATTTTTTGAGTTTGTGTGTTTATCAGGAGATCCCATGAGAACACCTTCTTTGTGTGCGCAAAGAATGACTCAGCTGGATCACCCTGGCACTCAGTAGATAATGAAATGGAAATAACTTCATCTATCAACAAATTGTGAGGTCCACCAATGCCAAATTTCAACTCATTCAGCATGTCAGCCATCTGACAGGTGGCAATTTCACAAAGAAGAGCAGTGGAATTGAAAACACATAAACACATATCTTTTTACACATTCATTGTGTAAATGGGGCCTTTTTGTTTCAATCTATTTTCAATATCAATGAATAAAGCAGCTGATAAAGGATGAAAATCATAAAGGTTGGAGAAGGAGTTCTTTCAGAGTGGGACATCTGTTTTCACACTGAGTAAGGAGGATCTCTGTTATTGTAAAAAATTGCTGAAACAAAATTGAATTAAGACAATAAAATAAGAGCATAGCCCATCTTTTTAGCCTCAGAATTAGGCAGCTTAGATAAGTGAAAAACACATCTGTCTAATACAACAGTACGTATAATTTCCCAAGATAAAAATTGTCTGTTCATCTAACGTCAGTCATTCTTTAGAGGAAAAAAAAAAGAGAGACTTTTAAATGGACTGCTATCCATCTGTGTTGCATTTGGGGCAAACAGTTTTAAGTGACTAGAAGAGTTAATACATCACGAGACTGAATACTCTGTGCTGAGCCATGTTTTTTCTTCTACAGAAGGACTGGGATGTTCCTAACTGCCTGCAATTTTGTTAATATGTAGCCTTAGCAAAGCGTACTCTGAAATGGTAAAAGCCAAGAAGACAGTATTATTTAATCTATGTTGTATTTACTGCCTTATCAGCATCCTGTATTCTCTAATTAATCTTGAACAGAGGACAGCAGTCACAGATGTGAATATTCAGAAAATGTGAAAAAGACTGCCCGTATTACTGGCAGTCAGGTGGGGAAAGCGGGAATTTCAATACAAAACGCCAAGTTTTAAATTAAAGATTAGAATGCAGCATTTTAAAAATATCTGAGAATTGCAGCCATGTCACAGTGATACAGGAGTTTTTTGTGATCCGTGTCAACAAAAGCTCTATTGCTGCTGTCTGTAGTAACTATTTAGAGAGCAAAGAAAGAGGGTTTCCACATGAAATGATTAAGCAAGAGAAAAATAACTGGTGAGACGATTCCATTTCGATGAGAAACTTAAACACCAAAAGCTCCATAAATCTGTTCCATAATCTTTTTAAGACCAGTCTAAGGTTCATTTTGTGGAGACTGAAGCAAAGGAAATAGCATGACAGATTTAAGTATAGATACCTTAAATTAAAGTTAGAGACTTTTGGATTAGGAGACATTTGAGCCTGTGGTTTATGTTAGGAAGAAAGTGCCAATGAATTTGCTCAGTTATCTCAGCAGTCTGTTTAGCCCTCATTCTGCTACTGTCATGACAAGAGTAAGTAACCATTGCCTCTCCTCACTTCTGCAACCTCTACAGGTCTGTAAGGACTCCATCTGCCCCAGTGAATTATGTCAGAATTGATTTTGATGCTAGTATTATGCAGTCCATAGTGTGGCATGCAAATGAACCATAGAGACAATGGCAAAAGGAAGCTAGTAAGAAGGAAAAAAAATCAGGACCAAAACTTTCCTCTCATTCCATGTTGATCTCGTTTATTCATCTTTAAAATGCAAACTTACAAACATTGGCAGGAAAAGGCAGCTTGGACTTCAGTGATTGCTCAGAGTCCTCCAGGCTCTGTGTCACCGAGGATGGATGCATTGGTGCCTCAGACAGCTCATCAACATGTTCCCCACCTACCTGCAGGCAACACTGTGACCTTATCAGCCTTAATGAAAAGCTTTCTCCAGCAATTAACCTTCTTCATCCACAGTTGTACATCTGTGTTTACTTGCCTTCTCTCCCTGAACTTTTCTTCCTTTTGTGTCTTTTCTTTCTTTCATCTCCCATTTTTCCAAGCTTTCTAATCTAAACGATTAACATACAGTCTCCACAATACATAGCTCCACTTACTCAGCTCTCTGAAAATGCTTTTTTCATGTTTCTTTGCTGATTGAATCACTCAGTTACACCACAAATTGAGCAAGAGTCATCACTCAATACTCCTTGTGGCCTTATGTTTATCTGAAACATCATCAGTATTAACTCTGTCCTGAACTCTGGTCCACAGCCCATCAAAATTTTGCTCCCCTGCATGTTTCCTTCAGTGATTCCAGTCCATACACTCAATGAACGTTTCCATCCTTATCCTGAGACCCATTCCCAGCATCTTTTACGTGACCCAGCTTGGCTTTCATCTCTCTAATCTTTCCCTGAACCTTGTTTAAATGACAAGTATTCATTTGTACAAAAACTGTGCTCTGGGGCCCATCAGAAACAGAAAACAGTGGGCTGAAGAAAGTTTCAGAAAGGAACAGCCAGCTCAGCCACCCACTTCAGGCTGCCATGCTGAGTTTTACAGCTACTGACAGAAGGAGGAGGGAGGGAGTGCCGCTACAGTCACACTGAGGGACTGGTGGAGCCTGGGATGTGCAGTACAAGATGGCTGCCACCATATGGACCAGCAGCCCTTAGCTGCCCACCTCAGAAACTGAGGGTACTAGTGAACTATTGACCTTCTGCTGGTGGCATCTCCACAAGCACATAAGACAATCTCAGCTCCTCTCTAACACCATGAAAGCAACGTCAGGTTGTATGTGGTGACATAATAATCGGAGTGACATAATTGCGACAGATTTATAGCTATGTAAAGGCAAAGAGAAATTCCTGCAGTACAGGAAGCTGGACAAAGGTATGCAGGTTTAGGTCTTAACTGACCTGCAACCTTATTCATAATCAATTGCTTTTTGCTTGTCTCTAAGTAGAATCACAGAATCATAGAATCATTAAGGTTGGAAATGATCACTGAGATCATCTAGTCACAACTGTCAGCCCATCTCCACCATGCCCAATAAATCACGTCCGTTATTGCCATATCTACCAGTTTCCTGAACACCTCTGACTACACTGCCTCCCTGGGCAGCCTGTTCCAATGCCTCACCACTCTTCTGAAGAAATTTTTCCTAACATCCAATGTGAAACACAAAATAGAAACACTTTTTTTTTTTCTGGGAAGCCAGTTTATACTGAGTTGAAACAGAAGAAAGAGATTGGCCACAGTGCAGGAGCACCTCTCAGATGCATACAGCCCTGTCCCAGGCCAGGGCAACCACAGAAAGCTTATGTGAGGAAAGCTCATCTTTGACAATAATTACTTAAAAATAATGGATGGCTCTGCTTGCCCCATACTAATAAGAGCTTTATACAGCACTACCTATGTATTTGTCTATCAGTTAATTCAGCAAAGATAATTAGTGAGCACTATTCCTAGCAATATGAAACACCTCCTGCCTAAGCCACCTTCGTATGATATGTCTTGTTAGCTTATGTCCATGACTTCTATTTGCTGATAAAGAAATAGCACGTGAGATGATATTTGGGATTTGAGGTATTATAACAGCTGCCTGTGGCTGCTACATGACCATTTTTTAAAAACAGTTCTGAGAAAGTCAGAGTGCATAAAACTGAATCATAAGGATTCTGACTACAGAAACACTAATCTTCTTCAAAGGTAAAGCTACCAACAGATTAACTTGTTACACTAGGTGCACGCAGTTCGGGAAAAGAAGCTGTGGTCGCATCCTTGGGGAAGCTTTCATATCATGATTTCAAAAATCAGCCTCAACTAGGCTAGAACTGACACAGCAGGCTAGAAATGTTCTCCTCAGGGTTAGCCTAGTGACATAAAATACAGCTATGCATTCAAAATGCAGATGTAAAATCAGGTAAAATTGTAAATTCTAGACTACAAAAGCTAAGAGATGGCATGCAATGATGATTTTTCTGAATTATCACCCTTCCTCTCTCTCCTTGTCTTATGGACAGTGCACACAAAAATGCAAACCTATTCAGTGTTGCATGATTGCCTCATTCTTCATCATGCCACTTTGGGTCTTCCTTGAAATGGTCCAACACAAAGGAAAAAAACAAACTCTTGTGGATTACACTATGACACTCAATATTCAAGTTCCAATGCACCACAAACAATGTTTTTTATGAAGTGAGATGTTTATCTCACATCCTATGTAGAAACTGAACGAATTACGATGAAAATTGTTTATGAAATGCAAATATTGTGAGATACTCCAGAGTAAGTCCTAGATTTCCCTTTGTATAACTTTTCATATGTTTGAGACACTGCTACCACAGTTCAACTAGATGTGTTTGTTCTCAACACACCTGTGGGTGAAGCACTAACATATAAAACTATATACTGGAAAAAGGTAACTTGAATGATTTCCTAACTATCACATCAGAACTTTAGGATGCAAAGGAGAGATTTAAGTAAGCTTTAAGTAAGAAGCTCAACTATTAAATAAATAATTTTTGTTTTCATTTAATATCTATGTTTTCATTGTGTAGAGAAGTTAGTAGTGCTCAAGATGAAATCATAGAATCATAGAATCACAGGGGTTGGAAGGAACCTCAAGAGTCCAACTCCCTGCTACAGCAGGTACCCCACAATAAGTCACAAAGGTAAGCATCTAGACATCTTAAATATCTCCATAGAAGGAGACTCCACAACTTCTCTGGGCAACCCGTCACCACAAGGAAATTCTTCTGCAGATTAGTATATAACTTTCTATGTTCAAGAGTAGACCACTGCTCCTTGTCCTGTTTCATCACCGAGAAGAGCCTGGCCTCATCCAGCCTTGCCTTCCAGCTTAAGGTATTTTATTTATAAACATTTATTAGATCTCTTCTCAGTCTTCTCTTCCTCAGGCTGAAGAGACGCAGGTTACCAAGCCATTCCTTATAGAGGAGATGCTCCAGGCCCCTTACCATTGCTGTGGTCCTCCATTGGATTCCTAGATCTCTGTCTTTTTTGAACTGGGGAGCCCCAAACTGGACACAGTAGTTTAAATGCAGCCTCACCAGTGCAGAGTAGAGGGGGAGACTTCCCTTGACCTGCTAGCCACACTCTTTTTAATGCACCCCGGGATACCACTGGCCTTCTTGGCTCATGACCAACCTGTTACTGCACAATCTAAACCTTAGCTTTAGGGTAAATTAAGCATTGACAGAAAATGTACAAAACGAAACATGATAATAATTGCTGTAGAGTACAGTCACAAGGAAAAAAAAAATATTTTGCACAGACAGTCTTGATAATGGTGTTTTTAGCTTTGCAAACAGAATAGCATTTTAACTGATAGATCTGTTAAATTTTATTCTAAATTGAAAACAGACTCCCAAACAAAAGGAAAAATCTAGTGTATGACATCCTGACTGCATTTATGATCGATTAACTGCAACTGTTGGCCTTGGCATATATATCTGATTCTTAATTAACAACCATAAATAGCAAACGGCAATCTAGTTTCACTGCATTCCTATTTGATTCCTATCTTTCTGTGATGTTCCTCAGAAATCTGTTTGAATACCAGTTACCTTCACCTACTCAGATTTCTTTCTACCTACTATCCTCATCTTTCCCTAACATTTTTCTTAGTTTTAATTTCTTCATCCAGTTTCTGCAATGCCCAGCCATGGGGGCTTCTCGCTTTCAACCTTCCCTATGCAGTCCACGCAGATTCATTTTTCTATCTAATGTATGAAAACAATTGTGATCAGTCATTCAGTCTGTTTCTTCTCACTCCAAAATGAATACAATAGAGTAAGAGGTGAAAAACTCAGGGCAACTTATAAGGGCTTAAGCTGTTGCATCATGCTTTCCCAACAGAAAATTTTTCTCAGGTCAAAGAGCATCTTACCAAAACTGTTAGTGATATTGTTGGCCCAGAAATCTTGTGTACATGAAAAGTGAAACACTATCTACTGTTCCAGGACTGTCAACTTTGAATCTGATTGCAAATCTTGTTTTAAAATAATGAAAAATGTTCTGACAAATTAAAATTCTGCATTCAGCCTTGCACTGCTTTGCTTTCACTTGAAATGATGACGACATTTCAGGTGACAACTCACCATTGCTTTGCAGAAGGCTGCTGTCACATTCCATTAGCCTTTCCACAGGAAAGGGAAATCATTCCCTTTGTTTTTAAGAAAGCTGAATATGGGCAGCCACCCTGAAAGATGTGACTCAGTCACAGGGTACTAAGCAGCAAGGGACTGAAAAAGACAAAAATGGCTCAAGGGAGCAGAGACAAAGACATATAGAGGCAAAAGAGAGAAAATTGAAAAGCCAAGGTAACGTCAGGAGCAGCAGTAGGAGTGATGGGAAAGCGTGTATAGTTTGTGGCAGACAGGAACAGTGCATCACACAGGAGACTGAGGAAAAGCAAAGGAAAATAGGGAACTAATTTGCATCTTCTGTGCCCATTGTTACATCTCATATCAGACTTGTCAACCTGTTGGAAAGCTTTGTCTCAGTGTATGTGATTTCGGAGCACAAGCGTTTGTAGGTATCTGCTCTACAAATACACTGGGTGGCACGTCCCTGTTCCTTACTCACTGCAGCTTTGATTCACTTCTCCAGCTGCTGATCCTAGCAGAGGATCTATCCACTCAAAGCACTCTTCTGCAAAATAAGAACAGCTACCAAATGACCAGTGAACTAACATCTGAGAATAGGCCTCAGCTTTCTTGCTGCTGCTGCTGGCATTCTGTGCATCATCCTTAAATAGTTCAACAATTATGGCCCATTTATCCATTTGAAAATTTTGGTCCTAGAGACTATCAGCTACTAGCTAAAAAGTGACATCACACCACCTCACATTTCAATTACTGCTTTTGCATACTGAAGCAGTGCTGCTTTAAAGATGCTTTTGTAGTGATGGTGTTGAAGTCTTGTGTCATGACCTTGTAATACAGTATGGCCATACTGCAATTTCTAAATGTATTTCTTAAAATACATTCCATGGGGCTTCTGCCCACGGACTGCCAGTGAAATTCTCTCAATTACAAAGAAAATCAAAAATCAAATTGGAAATGCAGGGAGGCAATTTTCCTGCTCCCAGTTACACTGTTTTCTGCTGATTTGAGAAAATAATGAGAAAAACATTCTAATACATGTATTCAGTTTTAAAGCATGAAATATTACAAATAACTGTGGGTTCTGAAAAGCAAGTTTTTTGCAACTTACTTTCACTGGCTGAATAGTCCTGTGGATCAAGTATCCCTGATTCTTGCAGTGATCTAATACAGGAGTCCACCAGCTCCAGACCTGTAGTGAGCTCATCTTCTATATCCTTCTGACCATCTATAATAACATTAACATAAAAAAGTACAAGAAACGCAAAAGATAAAACTAGTTACGTGCTATCACGTACATATATCAGTTATAGCTGATGAAGGAATGGAAAACTCACCAAAATGGCATATTATGAGCAAGCTGGCCACATTGATCCAGGAGAGTTATGCTGCCCTTTATAAGTTTGGCTTTGGATTAATAAAAGCAAACTAAGAAAGCACAGGTCTTATCTTAAGAAAAACCTAGAGACCAGTGCCCTCTCTCAAAACTTTGCTTTATTCTATCTATGTAGATGCTCCATTTGCCAACCCTAACCACTTTTGTCAAGTTCTACTATTTTTTCAGCAGAGTTTTCAAACACTAGAAAAGAAAACACCCAATAAGCACATAAATGCATGCTGTTCTCCCCTCTACCTTATTTAGGAAGCATATTCTTTATGGGAGAGAATATATGCAGTACTCTACAAGTAGATAAGTTTATTACCTTGTGTTTGCCAGTGAAACTGCTCTTCTGTTGAACTGCAAAGAAAAAGAAAAAATGTTAATTTTTTATGAAATGATTCAGTTCTGTGCCACCAATATGTAGATCTAAATATATTCTGAAGAAACTGACCTGAGAATAAATAGCAGAGTTTATGAAGCATTATTTTATGTATATTTCTTTTTTTTTTTTTTTAGGAATAACTTGCACAGTATTCATTCAGCAGGGAAAAATAAACTATTTCTTAACTAAATAATTGAAAATGTACATACAGAAGCCACTCTTTTAGTCTTAATGTGGAAATTACACTGTTGCAAAGCTAAATTGTCAACATTTTGCAACTTCTGGAGATCCTATTTCTCCGATTTTCCTGTTTTTTTAGACTGCTTTCTCAAGTGAGCAGTTACCTCTGTTTTTTTTAAATGACTTTACATGCACTGTTCCTGGTTCTACTTATGTACATTTTTATTACTCAAAAGTGCAGCAAAGCTAATTCAACTGGCCTGCACAAGAAAGTAAACTTAGAAGTGTTTGTTCTTTCATATACAAGCCCTTAAGCAATGGAAGGTCTTAATTTATAATAATGAGGGTGTACATTAGAACATAGGTCAGATTTCCATGTTGTTGTTTTTTTTTTTCCTTAGTGGATAAAATGAAGGATATATTCAACTAGCCAATGAGTACACTTTTCTAAAGGCATGATGTGCCCGTCCTTCGCTACAGATCTTCCTTACATGCCAAGAATACAAAATGCAGTCATTCATAATACTTTTAATAATAGTGAATTGATTATTACAGTCACGATTAAAACCTTTTTCTGTACATCTTTATACCTATTGGAAAATAAAAATCAACAGGAACAACAAAAAAAACAAGACAAATTGAATTTTGAAGGGTTCAAACAAAACTAATATTTATTTCTGACGTCAAGAATAAATGCTTTTCTTAGAAGCACATGGGTTTTAAATCTTGAATAGTTTTCTCCTTTCCTAGCGGATGCTGAACCTCTTATGAATATGTGAATAGAGCTCCTTGCATCTATGTCCTGTGAATAAGAATAATGTAAATGAAATGAAATGCTTCTTTCTGGATGGAAATAACCTAAGTTAATTATTGATCAAAATTGGTAGTTAAAAAAAAAAAAAAGGATAATTGCCTAATTTACATATAAATAGTACTAAAAGCATGTTTTAATTTCCAGCTGGCATCACAAGTGTTAATTTGACAAATTCAAATCTACAGATCATCATTAATTTCCAAATATCCTCCACCTGTGGCTTATTTTGATGCACTGGTGTGGGGTTTCATAGATTAAGAAGCTAGTCCTTCGATCAGACACTCAGCTAAAATGTTTGCACTCGAGTGCATTGAAGCTAATAATATTGAAGATAAACACAGCCAGAGTTCTCTGGCAAATAATTATGGCAAAGTACTGAACTGAAGAGATGACTTTAATTGAAAATGCCTTTTCAAATGTAGCCTTGACCCCATTTGGTGGTGACAAGGGACAGTGGCTCTTTTTGCAATTCCGTTTGCCCAACTTTTCAAACTGAATGTTCAGTTGGCACCTGCAGACGTTTCAAAGCAAAGTGAGCAACTTGAAAGCATTCTGCCTTCCTGGAATTAGAGTCATCCATAATATGCAGCATATATTTCCCCACTATACAGTCCTACCTCCAGAATCGAGTTTTCTACATAAGTAATAGATACCACCTCAAGTGACACCACAAAATTCAATACCTCGGGTGGCTTTCTTGCTGGCAAAACAAATTTCTAAATCTTGTTGGCAACAACACTGAAAGTCATCTCATCCATGTCAGTGAGAAAAGATAATCTAAATCTGTGCACAAAGAGTGAGCTATCTGGATAGATACCCAAGGATTGTCTTTCAATGCAGGTGTCAGAGGGCAGCAAGGGCAGGCTGCTCCATAGGGATGGTGAGCAGGGGGCTCACCAGGTGGTGGCAATGCAGAGACCTCTGGGAGTTGGGGCAGAGTCTGCATCGGGACTGGGTTCCAAAACCATGCCCAAAGGCAGAATGTGAAAATTCATTTTCTTTGTCACCCCACACAAAAATGTTGGTGCAAATGAACATCAGTGCACACGACTATGATGGTCAAGTCACATGCCTTACTGATCTTTAAAAGAGCACTGCAACAAAGACCCTTAATTCTTGGTGGGAGTTCAGGACTTTAAGTCACTCTGTCTGGCCCATCTCTCGATTTATCACAGAGCTGCATACACATTTTAAGGGCAAACCCACACTGTTGTATTCCTTTGATTACCCAAGAAGCGTTCGTGTGCCTCTCTGTGTGCAGAAGTCATTAAGTTTCCACTTGTCATTCCGTTTTTGAGGAAGTGCTGCAATGATCTGCTATATAAAATGTTTCTTTCTGTTGTTTTCTAAAACAATTCATGAAATTATATCTAACCCTACTATGCAACAGCTATAAAAGGACTTTTATGAGGAGCTGTATCAGCTGTAATCTTTTCAATTACTTTTGCAATGGAGCCTCACAAACATAGCTGTATATAATTACAGGCAGATACTGTCTCACTGATTTTTAAAATGCTATTCTGGAAGTTCTCATTTGTGGAAGGTGGAACAAAAAAGATTCAGAGACATTTCATAAAAAGCATGGAGGTTGAGAAGCACTAATATTCTGGTTCAAGCAAAGGAGGAACAGTTCTTAAATAAACAATATATTTTCTTTAATGTTTTGTAAATAAACCAACCTTTGGTATCAACTGTCTGAGGAAAAAAAAAAAAAAAAGAACTAAGAATAAATCTGATATAATTCCTTACAATTACCGTAGAAAAAGGTCCTAATTGCTCTATACTATTTCTTAGTTGCCCAATTTAAAATACATCAGAATTTCTGACTGCAATAATCACCTCTATAGATGGGACACAGTCATCTCTCCTAAATCACATTCTATTAATCAGCCATGGTATCAACTCAGCTGTCACATCAACAAGTCCTTTTGATGGTCCAACAAATCAAATTTAATACTTTACAACAATCATCAAAACTGTAAAAAAAAAAGAAAAAAAAAAAAGGAATAAACAGAAAGCCCCACTCCTCAAATCCCCTAATATTTTACTCATCTGAGTACTGAGCTTTTGTACCCTTTGAATTTCAAAGAAACTTTTAAAATTGCTACAGATTTCCTCACAGATTACAGTGCCAGAAAACTGGCATCGTCTCCTTCCGTATTCAGGACCCATCTGGATGTCTACCTGTGCAACGTATTGTAGGGAACCTGCTTTAGCAGGGGGTTGGACTTGAGGATCCTTTGAGGTTCCTTCCAAACTTTGCAATTCTGTGATTCTGCGAAAACTGTTGGTTAATTCCCACCTGTATTAGAAAGACCTTGCTACAAATTCCTACGAGGAAAGGGAATTGTCTTTTTCTTTTCTTTCTTCCCAGACAAATTTTTACAATTCCCTAGGTTTTCAAAAATAAATAGCAGAAATCTGAGGCTCGATGGTGAGTGTTTAGTATTTATTTTCAAAGATACAAGGAATTATGCACAAAATTTCCTTAAGATCTCAAAAGTGATGCAGCAATGTGCAGACATATTTTCCTTAAAAAGTGACTTTTTAAAAATGTTCCAGCCTCTTTATTTCCACTTTTCATGCACTGATTATGCTTAGTAATAGACGTTCCATTTCTTTTTACTTAGGTGAGATTTAATGTTCAACGTGCTGCAGTAGTATGAGCACAATGTAACTGCAGTGTATGTACCTTCAGCAGTTTTGCTCTTTGCCCAGAGTGCTACTGATGTGTTCACAAAGCAGGCAGCAAGGCTGCTATTTAATGGAGAGAGCATAATATAGTCCATTTCCTTATAGTTTTTATCCTCACTCCTGAAGTAGTCAACAAGAGGATCAATTCTAACTGGTCTAGTATTAGACATGGAGATTGGTGGCCCTGCATTCAGCAGGGGGGTTGGAGCTTGATGATCCCTGAGGTCCCTTCCAACCCAAACTATTTTATGATTCTATGAAAAACATTTACTGAAGTTTTGATTGAACTTAGCCACTTGGAAACAAAACACTTGCTACTTAGCTTGCCAGAAGCATCCAGTTTTCTTTAGTTTCAGTTTTGCCATTAGTTTCCTGTGTGATAATGCAGAGAGAGAATCACAGAAAACTCTCTGAAGTATGTCATGGAGAAGAATTCAAAGGACGATACATTTGAGTCCTTGTTGTACTTCATTTTAAACTTGGAAGCAATAATAATATTAGAGAATCTAGAATTACATAACTCCTATTTTTATTCTTCCACAGATGCCCATTTTTGTCTCCTGGGGCAGATAGGGTACAGACTTATGTATACCCTAATTATGAATCAATAAAACCATTCTCATGTTCTTATTTAGAGAAGCTAAAATCAAATCAAATTAATTCATTGTGTAATTTCCCTTAATTCATAAAATAATTAAGAAAAAAAGATGATGGTTCACAAATAAGAGGATTTCTGATAAAGTAATAATGTAGTTCTTCCTGTTTGCTTCATTAGCTATTTTTATTTAGGTAAGGAGTTCATTTTCAAACTGCACCTGAACATGAGCACAGTGAAAATTTAACTATGCTTTCTGAGAGTATCAGTTTGGATAGTATTGTACTATTGTATTTGATCAGCCACAATGATGGATCTCATCATGCATCTAAATGATAGATTCATACAGTCACACAGGAGCTTCCCTGAAAGTAATGCCTTCTATTTTATGATGTTGACCCATGACATCATAGGCAGATGTTGGTGGTAGGGCAGTAGATGTTGAACCTTTCTGCCAATATTCCATTCCATTTTGCTGCAGCAGCAGAGGGGCAGCAGAGGGGCTGACAAAATACCATCTGATGATGACATGGAAGTGAGGATAAAGCACTGAATTCCTCCATGCAGAAAGAATTGCAACTGTCGATATTATTCATCGATACTTGGTGAACATTTTTGGATACCGAACAGTTAACGTTAGCACAGTGAGGCAGTGAGTGGTGCATTCCAGCAGTGGTGACAGTGATGTGAAAGACAAGCCATGTTCCGGAGGACCATGCACAGCTGTCACACCACAAAATGACGAGTGTCTCAATCAGCTCATCAGCACAAACCACCAGACTACAGCCAGGGAACTCTGTACAGAGCTGAATATCAGCTTCAATACTTTGAAAATGATGGTGGCAACATTGTAGTATCACAAAATTTGTGCAAGATGGACCCCACAAATGCTCACATAGAAACAGAAAGAACACTGCTGACTGTTTCCTGGATTGCTTCAATATTGGTAATGAGACATAGTGTCACCACTATGAGCCAAAATCAAAATGGCAGCACATGGAGTGACGACGTGAATTCACCATCAAAAAAAAGTTCAAGATGCAGCTCTCAGCAGGTAAAATGATGTGCATTGTCTTTTGGGAAAGGAAAGGGAAAAAAAGGGAAAGGGAAAGGGGTGATCCTTCTGAATCCAGATTTTGTGCCTTCTGAGTTCCATCTGTTCGGGCTGGTGAAAGGTGGACTGTGTGGGCAACATTTTCCTAGCAATGACGCAATCATTGTACCTGTGAAACAGTGGTTCACCTCCTTTTGTGCACATTTTTATAAACATGGCAAGAAAGCTCTTGTTCATGTTTAATGAAAATGCATAGCTAATGGTGGTGATAATGTTGAAAAATAGTGTTTTGTAACTGAGTTTTCGCTATCAAGTAGAGTTATTGTGCTCTTTGCATCTCTTGTAGTTTCCGTGGAAATAAATAGGAGGCATTATTTTTGCAGTGGTCTGAGTTGTAAGAGACGCATAAGGATCATCAAGTCCAACTCCTTGCTCCACACAGGACCACTCAAAAATCAGACCATACGTCTGAGAGCATTGTTCAAATGCTCCTTGAACTCCAGCACTGGGGCTGTGCCCACTGCCCTGGGGAGTCTGTATGAGTGCATGACCACTGCCCTGGGGAGTCTGTATGAGTGCATGACCACTGCCCTCTGGTGCAGCCCCTTTCCCTCACCCCCAGCTGCCCCTCCCCTGACACAGCTCCATGCTGTTCCCTCAGGCCCTGTTGCTGTCACACGGAGCAGAGCTCAGCGCTGCCTTCAGCTCCCTGTGAGGAGCTGAGCCGCCATCAAGCCTTCCCTCAGCTCCTCTGCTCTGCGCTGAGCAAACCAAGGGACCTCAGCCGCTCCTCATACATCTTGCCCTCTAGGCCCCTCACCATCTTCATAGCCTTCCTTCAGACAATCTCTAATAGTTCTACGTTAGTTAAAAATAATCAACACAACACATTTTTTTCTGAAACTTTATGGATTTGGACTTTGGTAGCAGGAAATTAACTTCTTAAGAAACAGAGTGCAATATAAATAAAATTCCTTTGAGGAAATCCACTTCTGTGCATTTGATCATTGCAGTATTTCTTCCTGGGATAGCTGAGCACTACAGCACATAACAAACATGCATCAGCAACACGAAGCTTTTTATCTCACTATAGACAAACAGAGATACCCTTTCTGTTCAAAGTTTCAAAGTTAAAATGCAGATTCAGCTAAGAGACTCAGGCTGACCATTGCTTTAAGTAAATTATTTTAAGCGTGACTTCACTTAGTTAGGAGTATTTCAACCACACTATTTGTTCTGTATTGTCCTCAGTATCCAGTAAGAAAGTGGTTTTCTCTGTTTTTTTGAGGAATGACTCATTTTGAGTTCAGCACTTCCTTGGGGAAATAATGCAGACAGAAGCCAGACAGGCTGTACCTTGAAGAAAGCACGTTCCATGCAGAAACCTCCCAACACACAAATGGTCTGACACTGCGTGAAATCACACATCACACCACTTCCCAATTCCCTTCCCTTACAGCCTCTTCACATTAGCTTCACTCAGCTCTTTCCAAGAAACTGACCCTTCTTGGGTTCTTTGCCTTCTCCTTCTACTGAAAAAACTTTTCCCTTTTCCCTCTCCTCTCCTCTCCTTCCCCTTTCCTTTCCTACTGAAGAGAATTTTTTGCATAGCTGATAATTTTGCTGTTCCCCTTCCCACAGCTTAGACCTGCTATCTGCTACTTGGGCCAGGATCAAACACCCTCTGTGCCAAAATATAGGATGGATGTCCCTTGTAACTAACAAAATATATTCTTAACATTAAAATATTTCTGCATTTTGAGATTGAATAAATTGCCATCTCCACCTTATTTTTATTTCTTTTTGTTTTTTATTTCTGTATTCTCCACCAGATGCGTGACTTGAGACATTGCCGTGAAACAGGAAAAGGTACTGCAGGGAGCAGGAAAAGTTTTTTGATCGTTTTTAGGGGAAGATTAAGTAAACGATTTAATGGGAAATGGTTTTAAGTTGAGGGAGGGAAGATTTAGGTTGGATGTCAGGGGGAAATTCTTTACAGAGAGAGTGGTGAGGTGCTGGAATAGGCTGCCCAGAGAGGTTGTGGATGCCCCATCCCTGGAAGTGTTCAAGACCAGGTTGGATGGGGCCCTTGGCAGCCTGGTCTAGTATGAAATGGGGAGGTTGGTGGCCCTGCACGTGGGCAGGGAGGTTGGAGATTCATGATAACTGAGGTCCCTTCCAACCAAGGCTATTCTGTGATTCTGTGTGCTAAAAGAACAAAGAGGTTCATTGAAATTTTAGCTGGAAATTTAGAAAATGTACTAAAATATTGTGGAAGTAACCATCCCACTTGTGGTGATGGGCCCCACTCTCACCTGTTCTTGTAATGTTCTTTGATAAATCTGTTAGAAAGAGCTGATGCTAGTTTAAACTTAAGGGAACTGGACTAGATCCCAAGATGGTCTGTCCAGTATTCAGCCTTTTAATTACTCTCAGGCTGTTATCCTGAAGCCTGCTGAAGCCTGATGATTGTTACAGTATGTAGCACACACACAACTGCCTATTTTAGTTTCTCAGACTATCAGAAACACAAAGAAATGGAGAAATTCAGTCACTTGAGAAGCAGGCAGCACCAAGAATCAAATATGCAAAAAATGATGACCCTTAAATTTACTTTTCAGTGTATGAATGTAAAGGCAGCAGAGAACTACTTTCCAAACTAAGTTGTTGGATGGATGTAAAAGTAATTTGGCCGATTAGATGGGTGTTAAGCAGCTGAATCAACCCTTGAACAATTGCTATTGATTTATGATTTCAACTATGGGAGTGAAAATTCTCATTTCTAAACTGTCTGTTGGTAAACAGAGCTGACAAATTATCCAAGTAACCAAAACGGCACCTGGTAATAACGGCTATTCAGCTATATGGATAACGTTTAATCACATATTCATTACTGAAAATGACTAAAATTACATTAATCCAAGCTGACAAAAAAATAAATGTAACCTCCAGACACATCTGGAGTTCTGCCCTATAAAAATACAGTCTTTTATTTGAGATTTTTTTCCCCACTAATGCTCAGAGGGGAAAAAAATAATCAGTTCCCTAAGACAGTAATACTCATTAATTCATTGCCTACAAATTACTAAAGAAATATATATTTTTAAGAGTAGGTATGCATTAAAAAGAATAATCTTAAACAGTAAAAGGACGTCCTTATAGCAATTTGAAAAAAATAAACTTTCAGACAACATGCTAATGCAATGGATAACAAAAACATTTTGCACTGCCTTTATTCCTAGAAGAATATTACAATATAAAATGTTGTTAAATAGTCATTTGACAACAAGAGCAATCCTTTGCAATTGTTTTGTTAACAAAAGGATGAAACTACCTTTCTACTTAAAAATACTATATATCTGGTACATGAAGTTTCACTGTGTGGCTCAGTATTCAATCTTTTTTCCCTGCTATATGTACATAATCTACACATTTCATTACCGAGTTAAAGTTGCAAGAGAATTTTGGAGTTGTGATTTCCTGCTATTGTGTGCACTGACTTTAAGACCTACCAGATAGGTACACCATGAAGGACTACAGCAGTAACAGCAGTGTGACTGAAAATCAGATCAAATCAAGAGACAAATGCCCGGTTGA
This sequence comes from Meleagris gallopavo, assembly GCF_905368555.1. Classification (NCBI taxonomy): domain Eukaryota; kingdom Metazoa; phylum Chordata; class Aves; order Galliformes; family Phasianidae; genus Meleagris; species Meleagris gallopavo. The sequence goes on along the minus strand of NC_139406.1, from coordinate 23,954,364 downwards.
TCTCAGAAAATCTGCTAATTGCTTCTGGCTTTCACCTGGCTTCTCTGTAACTTAATACCAAAAATTCTTGTTTGCATCTGTAACCATGCAGCTGATTTTGTTCTTAAACCTGTTCAGCTCTCCTGCTTCTTCTGCTTTGGGCAGTCTTTCATGGAAAACAAAATCCTACCCCTGAATTTCCATATTGTTCCTTAAAATGGCCAAAAAGACCATTTTTCTCTGCAAAAAAAATCTGGAAGTATGAAATTCACAGTGCACTAGAGTTAATTTTACTCTTTTTTTTTTTGTTGTTTTTGTCTTCAATTTGTGCAAATTAGAACAGTGAAAGATGTTTGTTATCTAATTGCCACAAACTTTCCTGATGCAAATCAGCCCCAGTGCACCAGACAGGTGATTTAACGAATACTACAGGTTCTCACATTGAGTTCGAAAACAATTTAAGAGGGTTAGCTATATACTTTAATCACTGTAAAAATTTAAGACATTGGTTATTCTACCATCTCTGATAGCACTGTGGTCATAACTCAGTAGCTCTCAATAGCAGAATTTAACTGCTGTGAAGGCTTTTTGGATAAAAATCTAATTATATCTATTGGCATCCTCAAAGCACCTGAAATTAAAAAGTGGTAGCACTTAAAAGTGTTAAGATAGGGCACTGATCTTCATTCTGCTCAAGGGGCCACCTAGTATTTTCTGGAGAAACTGTATAATTATGCAGCAAAATGTTAAACTAATAGATTAAATGGAAGCACTACTTTTGTAACTGCTGAATAATCAGACATGGGAAATGAAACAGATCCCAAGTAACTTCACAGTGGGAGATACAGAACCATGCTCAATTTTTAAAAGCCTTTTTTTTTTTTTTGGTGAAGGGATTCCTAAATTTTAGGAAAACTAATCTGTTAGCCACCTATGCAAATCCCTCTCTAGAATTTGTTAACATCACTTTTTCAAAACAATTAATCAAAATTCTTTCCTCTCCATAGCTGGCAGATGTGGACTCCAGTTCAGTTTCATACAGTGCATGTCACTAAGCAAAACCTATGCCCTATCCTATAACCTATTCACATGTTCCATCATCCAAAACATGCACATGTGAAACAATAGTTTCCAGCTTTGCTTTTATTTTTCTTTTCTATTATTACTGTAAATGAAACTTCAGGAGCTTGTCTACTGAGCTATCTCATCATTTTACTACCATACAAGTTTTAAATATTTTTTAAATATATCTTTAAATTTACTTTTAAATATCTCAATCTAGGTTTAAAAGTTACTCATAAAATCAATTAGTTTCTATTTTTCTACTCATCCAGTCAGTGTGTTGAGAAAACAGACCAGTCAAAATGCGAAATCTGCTTCTATAGGCAAAATAAAGCTAAGAGAGAGAGAGAAAGATGATTTCCCCGAAATACGAATAGAAACAAATCTTTTCTGGACTTGACAAAATTCATTTCTCCAAGTATAGAAATGCTACAGCTAATAGGTGGAAACAATTAAGAAAACAAACCACCGTGTGTTGTAGTCCTTTTGGGAAATAACAGTCTTAGAACGTTAGTGTAAAGACAGTGCTGAAAGCAGAGACGGACTTCTACTCCCAAGCACCTCTCTCAACACCCTGCTCACAGCAGGCTCATCTGGCACTGGCTAGGAGCCGTGGCCATTCTTCAAGTGTTAATAATTGTGTCCAGATCTTAATGTGCTTCCATTTTAAAGAATAAAAAGGGTAAGGGTAAGAGTCTATAAAGAATACTTGAAAGCATCCGCTGACGTATGGTGGTCAGTATGGTGAACACTTTCTAAACAACATTACAAAGTATTGTATCTATTTAAGAAATGGAGGAAGAAAATTAAATAGCCACCACCTAAGCCTAAGCTGACTTTCATAGTTTAATTTGCTAATAATTAGAATTCTAATGGCTCCTAGAACATGAAATATATGCCCAGAATTTGATTAAGGCTTCACACAGCACATAAAACAGTAGATTTCTCCGAGAGAGTAAAAATAGGAAATATAGATCTAATATCTGGAATTTCATCAAGCATTTAATCCATTATCTGATGACACTGCTTAATTCATAGGTTAAAAATAAAGCGAGGATCATTAAAAGGTTTTTTAGCAGAAGATGTAATAAAACAGACAAGACAACCAGTATGCTGAAGTGAGGTTGAGCAAAAGGGAAATGACACAGAGTTTCTCAAAAATCAGTGTTGGGATTAAACTTGGACTTTTCTCCAAGTTTTCTTCAGTTTGTTTAAGACAAACTGAAGCTGATGCAAGATCAGTACTGGAAATGTATTAAACCAGTCTTCTGATACCACAGAAAGACTGGACTTGTTGATTCTCAAGTTAATTTCAGATGAGATTAAACCTCATCTTACTATTACTTGGATTTAATTTCAACTGCAAACTAAGTCTGAAAATTGTTTTCCTTCTCCTTGGATGAGTACTCTATTTTTCATAATGAGAAAAAAGAGTAAATGGATTTTGAAGAGGTTGTTGAAAAAAATTAAAGGAATTCTGAAAATACTTTATGGCCATCTATAAAATATAGCTAATCATAGCAATACGATTTCTATTACTCATAAATTCAGTAAACTGCTCCAAAACATTCACTCAATAATACAGATAGACAAATCGAGGGATGATGAGAAAATCAAGGTTTACTATAATTACTACTACATGCATCAAACAGGAAGTTAAAATGTTGTTTTGTCCAATACATTCACTAATTTTTTAATTCAGCATGGGAACATCATCTGTAATTGAAAGAGAAGAAAAATAAGTATAGAATAGCAGAGAAAGAATAGCCACAAACTTATATTAGAAGTATAGCTATTTGCTTCCATAGGCATTATAATATATACACATGTTCCAACTGCATATTATAGCATATTTTCATCTTCCAGGATGACAAATAATGATTAGTTGTAATTTTACATTCCAGATTTCAAAGCAAATAAATGCCTCTGATCTCTATCAGAAATATGGAGCTCCTCACCTGACACAAATATGTTTTTATACATACATGTGTTTGTACATATTTGTTTATGTACATAGAAATAGCATTGACTCATTTGAGTACTTCAGAATCACCCAACTGTTTATATTAAACGTAGTATCATATGTACATGTAAAAGTTGGAAACAAAATGAGGCCATTAAAAATATTTGAATGATTCCATAACAGTCTTATTTACCAAAGTTACCATCATGATGTTAATAACTTGTAGGTCTTTAGAAATACTGTATCTAAAAAAATGCTAGCAGACAGATTATGAGAAGTTTAGATGATGCACACTAATAGAGGATGAACGTTTTCTGTCCTGTTTTTATCTTAAGACATTAAGAGATTAAATTCAAACACTTGTTCTTCTGCAGCATCGTGAGCTCAAAATACCCTTAATTTTTCCATATTACAAGGAAAAAATCGTCTCCTTAAGTCCTGTGTGCACTGTAAAGTCTACTTCTCAGCAGCAGAAAAGCTTTGAAGAATAATTTTATAATTAAAAATGTGTAACATGCACAGATGCTATCCATCACAGACTGACCACACAGCAGCAAAGTACAGAGCTGGGAATGTGATACAACCACTACCTGTTGGAATGCCAGCACCATCATATGTCTTGTAAAAGGCTGAATTCACTCCAGCGCTGGGGAGGTCCTGGGTGAGGACACTGTCAGAACTGGGGGAGAAGGATTAAACTTGCCCTTCTTTTCTCACTGAATGCATATGAGGGTGGCGGCTTGATTGCCTAGTTTATCCCTATCTATTTTTCAGCAATAAATAAAATCTGACCAAACTGCAATATTGCTGGTTTGGAAACCTTTACAACATTTTTTTTTCCCCATATTTTCTAACTATTCTAACCTCTTCCCATCTTCTGACTTTTCCTCTGTCTTTGAAAAAGCCTTAACGGAACTTGTAGGAAAACTGAGCTCACTGGAATCCCAAAGAATATTCATCCACTCAATAAATATACTTATCATAAATTATTCATGGATTCTTTAATTCTCCCTATGCAGTTCAGATTTTACCCAAATCTGTAGGAGCTGAGAAGGGACAAGAGTCAGTGAGTCAAAGTGAAATATAAGCAGTTCTGCCTGAACTTCAGGAACCATTTCTGCCCTGCGTGGGTGACAGAACCCTGGCACAGGTTGCCCAAAGAGGCTGTGAATTCTGCTCCTTGGAGATCTCCAGAAGCTGCCTGGACGTAGGCCTCTGCTCCTTGCTCTGAATGTCCCTGCTGGAAAATGGTTTGAAACAGATGGATCCAGTGTGCTATTTATATGAAGTAGATATGTTTTGAGTATGTCGTTATTTACATTTATTACACAAATTTCAATTCTGTGGACTACGATCCAATGCAATGCAATCTGAAAAAAAACAACTGTTTTGCACTGAATCTTGTACAGTGTTTTTGGAGTCAGTGCCACTTCTGTCCTAATAACTAGGACCATTATGTGTGAGCCACCTGGCTGCATTTATTATTATTTAGCTTGCATTTAAGCTGTGGATGGCACTTCAAATGGGAAAAAGAGAAGGGAAATTCAATCTCTGTTTTATAATTCTTTGTTGTGAAAATATGATACTAAATCACCAGAACAGAAGAAGAACCCCATGATACCATTTTCTCAGTTTCTTCTAAATTTTCAGCAAAGTATTTGAAAGGAAATAAATATTTCAATTTCCTCTTGAGCAGAGAACAATAAGACATATGTGTCATCACCTGAAAAACAACTGAAACTCAACAATAAGCCTGTCTCCACTGAAATTCTCTATCGAAAGTCCTGACACGAGTTATGTATGTGACAGAGAGGGCAACCTTTCTCATTGCTGCAGAACAACCTGCCAAGAACAAACAGGGCATTATCTGAACTGCGATGCTGTCTGACAACAGATAGCCTTCTTCCCCTTTTTCCTTCAAGCCTCAAGTTTATATTAGAGCAAAGAGTAACCTAACACTTTGAAGGAAAAGAAATACAAATCATTCCTTGTCAGTCTATTCAGCAGCTACAAGGTATTTGACTTGAGTTGTTGGGCATGGAAAATTCAACTTTTTGGAGTCAGCTGGCTCCACACTTACTCTGTAGCCTTCATTTTTCCACCAAGCTCAAGCTTACCTTCTTACATAAATGAATTCATAGCACCTGCCCAAATTTTTTTTTACTAAAGCGTCATCCACTTGAAAAATGAGTCTGAAAAAGGTTATACCCTATCATGATGTGGATTACCTGCCCTGATTTCACACTATGTCCTTGTATTCCTAATTGCCTTGATCTTATTTTGCATCTCACCTGCCTCTAACAAAAATCCCTCTATTTTTACTTTTGGATTCCATATTGCTTCACTGCAGCATACATTAGATGGGTCTGCATTTTAAGTTACTGTATCAGAACAAAAGCAAAATCATACATTATGTAAACATCTTTCAAAAGTAAGATTTTTTTTTGTTTGTTTGCAGTGTATGCTGTTACTTGTCATCTAACTACCTTTGTCTTAGGTGGGAAAAGAGTCACTACGTATCTGAAGTGTACAAGAACTGTTGAGTCATGGCCTGAACCGCTGCTTGATCACCTGAGGTCAGATACAGCCCAATTAGAAGCAAAGACAATGTGGTTGTTTGGTTTTTTTTGTTTGTTTGTTTGTTTTTTTAGGTTTTTGAAGATACCACCACTCTATGTATCACAGAGTGAATCATATTCAAATTCATTTAACCTTTTAAATATTCTTATCATAAACATTTTTTTCTCTTTTCATCTGACTTCTGGGTCTAAATACTGCTCTACTGTTTTATCAATTTCCATCTTTAAGGCTATGAGTGGTATTTTGATTTTTATACAAATACATTTCTGGATCCAGCCAGTACAATTACTACCAAGACCTCTGTAGCCTAAACTGAACTATAGAAACATTTAACTAAAGCCTACTTAAATGAATAATCAATAAATGAATACTCCTGAAGAAATAACACATCCCCAGGAAGATGGTTATCTAATAGGATTTTATTGTCCATTAAATACAAAGTCTGGAATTAGGAACTTCTACAAATAGACATACATAGGATACACTTCAGGCACAGCAGCAATAATTTCAAGATGTTATATTTCACAGAATGTCTCCAAGGCAATATAAAAAAAATTAGGCAGAATGAAGTCCATACTTTATTTTACTTAAGTCAAATACAGATATAAGTAAATTTAAGAGAAGTTACGTATACAAAGTAGAAGGCACATATACTAAAAAACAAACACGTAATAGAAATTAATTATCAGTGAGAAAGACACCAAACTAATACATTTGGTGCTCAGAATGAAGATATAGTGAGGCCATGCATCTGAAAATCCTACATTAATATATGTATCCATAAGTATTCTTTCTTAACTTTCAAAACCCAACACCCTTTAGATCCAAATTGAGGCTCTGGATCCCCTTGTCTAATTATAAGAAACTAAGCAGTGCTCTGCTCTTCAGCTGTATTCTCTATTTATTAATTGAAGGGAAAGGTGCTTGGATGAAAATAAAACATGGTTTAGTGTCACTCTGGAGGTGAACATTTTGACTATCATAATTTAATTATGCAGATAACAGGACAGTACAATTTCAGCAGGTTCACAGATAATGTAAAATTCTGAGGAGTAACTGAAAGACCAGACCATTGTGCTGCCATTCAGACTTCAACAGACTGAAGAAACGGTCTAATAGATACAGCGTGAAGCTCAATAAGAGGAATGACATGTTCTGTATCTGGGCAAGAACACCACCATGGGCTGGGATTTAAGTCCTGTCAAGCAGCTTTGCAGAAAAGGACCAGAGGTCATACTGGATGAGAAATATATGAGAACATACCTTGTGGTATAGAAAGCTAATAGCATCCCAGGCTGCCCTGTGAAAAGCACTGCCAATGAAACGAAGGAAGTGATCCTCCGCCTGTACTCGGCATAGATGAGGCACTTCTGGAGTGCTGAGCTGAATGCTGGAGAAGAGACGTGGGCATATTGGAAAGAGTTGAGTGAAGGGCCACAAAGGTGGAGCCTCTGTCATGTGGGAGAAGGCTGAGAGAGCTGGGAGTGTTTAGCCTCAAGAAGCAAAAGCTTGGGAGGATCTTACCAATGTGTATAAATATGTAACAGAAGACAGTAAAGGAGATGGAACTACATTCCTCTCACAGGTAGTAGGTGAGAGGATAGTTGATAATAAGCACAAATTAAAAATGCAACAAATTTCATTAAACAAAAAAGACTTTTTTTTTTTTTTTTTTTTTTTTTTTTTTTTTTTACAGTGAGTAAACTGGAAAACATTGAACAGAGAAATTGCAGAGCCCCACTTGCCAGTCCCACTGGACACAGCCTTAGCAGCATCTGATGTCACTTTGAGCAGGGTGGCTGGAGAAGACAGCTCCAGAAATGTTGCCTTAAAGCCTCAACCATTTTCTTATTTGACATCGGGATTTCAAGATGGAGCATATTGGAATCCCTATGTAATTCTGCAAGCATGTGATGCTTTGCAAAGGAACAGACAAGTGGCAAAGAATTTCTACATTACTCAATTACTCTAGAACGTTGCTCAAACTAGGTAAGTTCTAAAACAGAAATAAAATTTCGCTATGGCTACTAAGTATAACACAAAAGCAAAGAAATTAACACAAGATCATCAGCTTCAACCTTCTCAGCTATGTACAACACCAAAAAGAGTATGAATCTTTACACTTTGCATGTATCACTTCAGCTACTGTAGGAAAGCTGAGATTAAATATCAGGTTTTTTTTTTTTATTAGGAACATCATAGACTTGAAAACTGAAAAATATCTAGAATATCTTGCAGCCCTCCACTGGAGGCACTGAAAGTAAAGCTGAAGAGGAGATGAAAGGTCCTGGTGTCATAACTAAACTAATTCCTGGCCCTGGTTCAGTTCTTGGATCCCTCTCAGCTGCCTCTCAGCAAGGCTCCCTGCTACCTGTGTGAGTGGTCTGCAAGGCCTGTGAGTCTCACCTGTCGTGTCTTCCCCTGGCTGAAACTAAAGAGCTATCTGTCCCTGCCAATATGTGCACTAATTCCTTATGGAGTGAAAGCCTCAGATAAAAACTCAGTTGAGCACTGCAGCTGCACACATGGATGTCACCAGCAGAAGCACAGTGCTCTCTGACTGATTTACAGCACAAGGCTCCATTTTAATGTAGTACTCTGGTTGCACACAAGGAAAAAATTGCACTCTTGTTATCCTTAAATGCTTTTCTGAGTTACCATGCTAACTTTGCTATAAATATAGTGGTATATCTTGTTTTAAAATAATGTAATTATCATTAAAAGCTATTTTAATAATTGTTATTCATTTCCTCATAAATGTATATTATGACACAGCTATTTTATTAATCTATCGTTAAGCCATTCTTATCTGAATTGGTAAGGTATTTGGATGACAACATAGACACATCTTTGTAACGTAGGAAGTGAGACTGGCATTTCCAAAAAACAACCAAAAAGACAAAAGCATAACCAACAGCAAAATCAGGCAAAAGCTTAAAAAAAGAAAAAATTGGATTGAGAGATACTGGAACTCAGGTTCTTTCAAGTTTGAGATCCCAAAGGGGTGACTGCCCCAACATCTCTTGGCCAACTCAAGAAAGGGGCTGGGATTCCAAACCAAAAAGACATTTTGAAAATTAGAAACATTTGCTGTTCCCCCCCCAAAGAAAAACCCTTGCCACCATATATCAACTTAGCTGGATCAAAAGCAAGAACTGGAAATACCATTTCTATTTTTAGAACATCATGCATCCAGGATAAAAGCCGGGTTCATCCCACATCTAAATTGCTCAGTAAATCTTATATTTCAAGAACAGTTTCATGATAAATGTCAACTCTGTGCTAACTGCATTCTGCAAATATTTAAATTGAGATTTGTATACAAAACAGATTAGGAAGACTTTTTTTTTTTTTTTAATTGAGGATGTATCTTGGCCAAGAAAAAGCAACATTAAAGCCATGAGCTATAGGTTTACATTCAGTCTGGATAGAGTTTGATATATACATACACACACACACACACAGACAAGTAGAATGCTTAAATTATGAAATATGTGATACTACAGAATAATTACATTTGGAACGTGTGAAAAATATTAATAGACAGATGGTCTCTACTTTTTACTCTGAAAAGTAAAAAAGAAAAAAAATCCTGATCCTTGTCTGTTCAAATGAGATATTGAGATATGCACAGGAAACAAACATTGTAGATTTTTTACTTTTTGCAAACACTGGCACAAGTAAAAATAACCATGATTTGATACTTGCACTTTTCTTTCATAAAAAGTGTAGCAGCAGCATCCCCATCTCAGCCCAACACTACCTGCCACTAAATTGTATACTTTTATCTGAGTTATGCCAGTATAGAAGATGAAACATTTACAATCATAAGACAAACTTATTTTTTAAGACAATCAAATTATTCCATTATTAAGTTCTAAATCTCAGAACTGAGTGAATACTCATCATGATTGCTCCTTCCCTATAACTACCTGATTTTTTATAGCTATGTTCTTACAGTAGGTTCAGCAGGGCACAGGCAGGCAATAAACTGAGGGTCTTATTTTGTCTAAATTGGAATCCAAACTGGAAAGGCAGACTTTTCAGCTAGATGGTCTGTGGGTTAGAATTGAGTTTTAGTTCAATTGGTCCACAGACAAAAGTAATAACAACAACAAAAAAAAAGGCATCTTGTTTGTCAGTCTTAGCTCAGCACTAGGCAGGCTGAGAGACCTTATCTACCTCTTGCAAGATATCCTAGAATACATTCTTGAAATAAGCAAGCCAATGATGTAGCACGAAAAAACAAGAGCATTCTAGCCTATTCTTCATATCCTCTTTATGAACTCAAAAAACTTTTATTGTTTCTGCATGTCTGTGCTGTTTTAAGAAAATCGGTCAATTAGAACAGGCTGGAACCTGCATGTATCACTGACCACATTACACTTAATTTTCAGCTGAGCTAACTCAGCCCATAAGCAGCACTACAGGTTGCACAAACTGCTGTACATACTGTGTGTTATAGATAGTATGGCTGCCTAACACCAGGCCTAGTAGTTCAAAAAAAGAACAGGAAAGTTGGCCTCGTTTCCTTTCATGACCAGACACAGTCGTCAATATTCCCAACATCGTGCACTCATGCAGGTGTACTACAAGCTACAGGAACAGCCTTGTCTCAACAGAAAAGCCATCTCAACGCTGCGCTCTGCATCGAGATGCAAGGATCTAATATGTTACACAGACTGAACTGTCCAAGCTGTTTTATAGCCTGAATAACGAAAAAGAGAAGATTGGATTTTTCAGTGGCTACAGGAAAATTTAATACAGGAAGCCAGTCAACAGGTTAATGTATTCCAGGATCTTTTAAAAAGGATGGTAAATTATTTACCACAGATAGACAACGCAAAATCTTAAAAAGCTGAAGCATGTGAAGGGCAGTTACAGTAATTCAAACACAGGTTTGTTTACTCTTGACCTCAAATTCTGATTGCCAATACCTACTGATTCAATGAGTTTCATAAAAGCTCAAAGTTAATCTCTCATATGATTTACACTTAGAAAATATTATTGATTAAATTTAAACTATGAAGCCTAATTAGTACTTTATATTTAAACTTTTATCCTGGTAAAACACTTAGCAATTATATACATAATGACTCCAAGTTTACTTAGCACATAATAATATTCTACAGAATACAACTCCAACAAAAATTACATCCCAGCTCCTTCTTCATCCATGTGTAGCTGAAAGCTAAAATGAAGAGCAAGAGACTGGCACCAAATTTCTCCAAGAGACTGACTCCAAGTTTCTCCCTGTCTCATCAGAGCACTTTTTAGACCACACAAGCCACTTTGTTCACATCACTTATACTATGTTGTACTATACTTATACTATGAGACCATCCCTTGGTTCAAACTGAAAAGTCTAATAAGGCAGTATGTTACTCTGGGCATAAGTTCTGGGGTAAATTATGCCTGATTAAAAACCTGCTAGAGCTGAAATTATGTTGTGGAGTCACATACAAGGGCCAGGACAATAAACAGCCGTCTGGGACATCTGTGCCCATGGAGTTGGCGGTTCAAATACAGTTGAAGGGATTATATGATTTCTTTGTCAGCCCACTTAGTTTTCGTTCTGGTAGCTGAGGCTACTGATGGGTCTATTAAGATATTCTCTGTTTGCACTGACCAAGCTAGAGCTGATCCCTAATGTCAGTCAAAAAGATTTTCCTGAGAAAAGGCATTACCAAACTAATTTTATTCCCTTCTGAGATACAGTGTTTCACTTTTAAAAAGTAACAATGGATACAGTTTGCACAATACTTTTTTTTCCCAGATAGAAAATTGGGTAGAACCAAAGTGCACGTTCATAAGTGACCGACATCTTTAGTGGCAAATGGGAGCAGTTTATAGGATTCTGCACAGGTAATGAACAGATCTTCATTGATGAGAAGGAACTAACATTATAATCACTTTATAAAGCTTGCTAATGAGTGGATTGGTTAAATTGTTAGGTATGAGGGGAACAATTAGAAAGATTGCTTGTAATTACTTTCCTATGTAAAAATGTGTTTTGTAACAGCCAAAAGATGAGTAATTTTTTTTTTTTTTTTTTTTTTAAAGGTAATTCTCTCCTTTCCTAGAGAATGGGGGATGTATCCTGAAAAAACAGAGGGCTCTAGGGATCATGAGGAAACATCTAGGTAGGTGAGAGCTGTTGCAGGACATAATATTATATTATATAATAATATGTATGCAAAAAGAATAAAAAACACAAGAAGAAATGCTGTTTTGATGGAAGGCTTTGAGAAATAGTCTTGATATTTAAATATTGCTTACAGAGACCAAACTCAAAAGGGGTTATTGAAAGGGCTGGAGAAAAAAAGTGAAGATAATACAAATTAAACTGATTCAAATGCCTCTGTATGACCTGTCTGATTAAAACGCTTAGTTTGATCAGTTAATCAAGGAGATTGAGAGGTTGTCTGATTACAACATACGGAAAGCAGTTTCTTCCAGTCAAGGCACTGGAGTTTTCTTCTAGCACAGAAAGTGTAAAAGGAAAGCATTACAATAGCAAACTGTTGTTCTGAAAATGTGGTGTAAATACTCATGAAGACAGCTAACCAGTACAGCTACAAGCTACCAAGAGCACTGATAGACTCTGCATCGCCAATGCCTATAAAAACCAAGAGTGTGAATTCCTCTGAAAATTATGTTAGGGTAAATAAGTTGTCCAAATTCATATAGGCTGGCTGAAATGAAATGGCTTAAGAGATGGGAGAGGTTAGATCCAAACATTTTAAAGATCATTTATCTCCACAAAACTTTTAAATACTGCACTCAGTACATACTGGCATATCAGGGAAAACACAATCTACTCGTGCTCTAATGATTATGAAGGAAAACAAAAAATCAGGGGCAGAGGTTAGATACAATTATATTATACCTTATATTTATTAAATACATTTTTGAACATCAGTAAAGTTCCAATGGGCTGGGCCTACACATCATTCTGCTTCTCTTCTGCACTTACTTGACAACACTAGAGTTCTTTCCTGCTTTAAAATCCAACAGCCTGGAACACAGCCTTTCCACAGTTTATGCAAAATAATTACATTGCATACTATTATGTCCAAGTGCTCTACAAAAGGCCAAACGAGTTAGATCTGGTGTATGAAAAGGTTGGTGTCTGCCCTATCAAAATCATATGAAGACAGATGAAAGTGGAGGTTAAGATGTGGGAAAGGAAAGAAAAAGGGGATCAAGAGGCTTGTCTTTCAGTTCTACACAACAGTCTTTTAGTTCTCACTATCAGCCATTTCCATAGCCACTACAGAATGCTCCCATTTTATTCAGTGACCACAGCACAGGTAAGTCACTGAAGCCATCTAACTTCTGCAGCTTCCACACAAATGCAGAATATACCTGAGCTGACAACTAGATTAGTTGAAAATTAGACTTTGAGCCATACCAAACAGTTTGTCCCATCCCTTCACAAAAAGTCTTATGCAAACATTTTTAAAGGACAAAAGGACAACAATGCATATGTTGGAATAATTTATGTCCTTTTTGTACTTGCGCAAGAGGTTTAGTCTATTTCTATCAACTTATCTTAATTCCCAGCTAGATAAAGAACGAATAAATGTTTTTAGCTGCCATGGGAAATTATGAAATCACGGGAAATCAGGAAATATTGATGAAATAAGGTGCTAAAACTCAAAGCTGTAGATTAAGTATCTGTTCTTTATTTCAGATTTCACTTAAAGTATTATTATAATCACAAACACATATGCATGCTCTTCCACGTAGCTCACGGAATTGGCCGGATGATTACAAAGACTTAAAGATGAAGTGCACTACAATGGATTATTCTAATTCTTGGCTGGCTTCAGAAAGCTGCGGGGCTTTGACAGCTGATGCTTGGCAGATGTGCTTCCATTTTAATACTGTTTATCTCCAAGTGATCTTACTTCAAGGCATTTGGTCTTTTATTTGGAATGTGTGATTGTCTTCTGTCAGATCAGGCTAACCCCATGCAACCACTAGACTGAAGGCACTGAACTAGAACTGTTAACTGTGTGAAAACTGCAGATAGCTTGTAAAGACTTTAAAATATGACTTGTCCAGGATAATTAATCTTATTACATCTGTCTTTAGCGCTATTGCTTAAAATTTTAAAGGCTTTGATTTTTATTATGGAGAATGGTGTGCTGTCACATAAGCATTCTTTTCTTTTCTATAATGTCCTTCCTCTGAGAGTAACTGCTAGATTTCTGCTTTCTCCTCTTCTAAGAAAAAAATGGTATAGGTGGGCAAACACAATTAACGTTCCTCCTCAAGCCTTATGCTCACTCCATATTTGCTCTGTCGAGCAACTAAAGTAACGTCTTGATTAATTTATTCTTACAACGAATATAAAGCAAGGGGGTACACTTGGGGGTAATGGACACATCTCTATGCTGCCCTGGACTTCATTAAAAGATGTGTTTGTCTATGTTATAATTGCCTTTTTTTTCCCCCCAGGGAAACCAAGCTACTGAAAAAATATTCTGAAAGCTGAACTGCTCAAGTCTGATGCTTGAGAGATGAAAGACCACACCCCCAGCTTGGTGGCTGATGATTTCAGAAAAACAAAAGTTCTGAACAAAAAGTCTGCTACTTTAACCAATCACCACCTTGAAATCCTAACAACTATTTAGGAACATGAATATTTTTCAGAGTAAAACTACTTCAAATTCTGTATGAATCATCATGAAATGAGAACACTTCCTTTCCTTGAGTGCAGCCTGGACTACAGCGAATGAACCACTGTTTTCTTTTTTTCTAGGATCAAAGTATTGATAAATAAAACCCCTTTCCAGTATTTACACGTTTGTTTATCCAAATAAAATGTCACTTTTAGAAAACAATGAATTGGTATTTTAAGCCTGAAATAAATAAAAAAAGGTTTACATCTTAAGTGTTGATATCTCAGTCCTTGAAACCAATGCAGAAACAATCCTGTAAGCACAGATGGGAATACAGGTACCTCTCCAGCTGTCAGAATAATGTTCCTCGACCTCTTTCCACTCAGATGAATCTTCAGTTCTGTGTACAGTAGAACAGCCATAACAGGAAGTATAAAAATAAATCTCAGCAAAAATAATTCATATGACAGGTCATTAGAAGATTTTCTGAGCAGACTGACTGCATTTGGCTTTAAGATATTCGAGCATCAAAAGCCTTTAGTGATGCCACTGTGGAGATGGGTGGAAAGTATGTAATCCATTTTTTAATATACAGGTAAGCACACAGGCCAGTGAGCACAAGTACACAGAACTGACCTCCTAAAGTTCAAAGTGAAGGATCTAAAATGTGGCTAGATGCGTACATCTGCATGCCTACATGCTGTGAATTTAGTTCGCTCCCCATTCAGAATGTTGACTCTTTCAGCTAACACTGAAACTCTTAACCTCATGTGGGTTAGCTTCCAGTCACAGTAAATAATAGACAAGTTGTGTCCATAGTAACCTACACTTTTCAGGCATCAGTACACTCAAGAAAATCTCCAGACATAACTAAAGACATCTAGCAGATGTCTGAAGACTTCTACTTTCTCCACTGTTCCATGCATCTGTCTGTCCAAACCATAAATGCCAGAGACAAGATACAGACCATCACAACAACATTAAAGGTATCAACAAGAGCACATTGCAAGTAAATGTAAACTCACTAAAAGCTGCAAATCCTTCTAAAGTTGTACAACAACTTAGGTAGGTAAACCTGGACTTACTTAAGGACTGGCCATTGAGGATTACAAAGAATCTGTTTTAATACCCTTTTAGCACTTTTTAAATATAGAAACCAAATCTACACCTTGTGCTAAAATTCTAATTCTCAAAGAATTTATCGAAGTTGCAGGATTTGACCCCTATCTAGTAGTTGTCAAAAGAGATAAGTGCAGATTTTTTCAACATAGGAAAGACAGGTAAGTCCATGACAACTAGAGAGAACAAAATAAAGAGATCATCTCTTAGAAGTATTTCTAAAAGCAAAATGGAGAAAGAGTCCACACTTCTTTGCTTTGCACATATTGTCATGACTGCTATATAGCAGGCACAGGTCTGCAACCTGTATGCTCTTTCATCATGAAAGCACTTCTTGCAGCACTTCTTCTTGCTTTCAATCTCTGTGTGACTGTAGTACTCAGGTATCAGAGGAGCCCTGGTCACCCTATTATATTAAATGAAAATTCAGGCAGACTCATTGCATTTGCCTTGATTATTTTCAATCAATATTTTGATATTATTATGAACATTTTGGACCTGGGGGTCCTGATGGATGAAAAACTTAACAGCAGTGTGCTCTTGCAGCTTGAAAAGCAAATGGTATCCTGGGCTCCATCAGAATAGAGGTGGCCAGCATGGACAGGGAGGTGATTGTCCCTCTCTGCTCTGCTCTTGTGAGGCCCCATCTGGAGTACTGTGTCCAGGTGTGGAGCCTCCAGTA
This sequence comes from Meleagris gallopavo, assembly GCF_905368555.1. Classification (NCBI taxonomy): domain Eukaryota; kingdom Metazoa; phylum Chordata; class Aves; order Galliformes; family Phasianidae; genus Meleagris; species Meleagris gallopavo. Next base: position 23,938,349 of record NC_139406.1, on the reverse strand, counting down.
CAAGAAAGACAGGGAGCTGTTGGAGAGAGTCCAGAGGAGAGCCACAAAGATGATCAGAGAGCTGGAGCACCTCCCCTATGAAGACAGGCTGAGGGAGCTGGGTTTGTTCAGTTTGGAGAAGAGAAGGCTGCAGGGTGACCTCATTGCAGCCTTTCAGTACCTAAAGGGAGCCTACAAACAGGAGGGGAATCAACTCTTTGAAAGGGTAGATAACTGCAGGACAAGGGGAAATGGTTTTAAGTTAAGGGAGGGAAGATTTAGTTTGGATGTCAGGGGGAAATTCTTTACAGAGAGAGTGGTGAGGTGCTGGAACAGGCTGCCCAGAGAGGTTGTGGATGCCCCGTCCCTGGAGGTGTTCAAGGCCAGATTGGATGGGGCCCTGGGCAGCCTGGTCTAGTATGAAATGGGGAGGTTGGTGGCCCTGCCTGTGGCAGGGGGTTTAGAAATTCATGATCCTTGAGGTCCCTTCCACCTCTGGCCATTCTGTGATAACACATTCCTTTTCTATGTAAAATCCCTTTACAGATAGATGCTGAATAATTTTTACTTCATTTTCTACTATGGTAGAATTGTTACTTACACTTAAAACTTCAGAAGCTTTGCCTTCAGAAAAAAACTAAGAAATTTTATCACTATTGGTAGATGAACAAAATTTTTTCTAAAGCATAAATCGGTACATACAATGTACAGTGATTTCAGCCTTCAGAACACAAATATCCAAAGGTCTTGCACTTGAAAAGTGGATTAAAAATGCATCAAATTGTCAAATCTTTCGTTGAATGCATTTGTGATTACAGATGCTTGAACGCATGCAATCAATATTTGATTCCATTCCTGTTTAGCGCTTTGTAGCATACATTCACCTGACACTTAGTTACATTATTTCTGCCAAAAGGATGCTTCATGATATTATCCGAATCACAAGGGATAAAATCTCAAAGCAATTACTAGCACTTCTGTCATTTCTGCATTTGTTATAAAAATTGAAAGTTGCTACATGTGTTTCAGATCAACAGGTAAGAAAGTTAAGATTATAAACAAGTGCTCATCCAGGAAGGAATATAATGAATTCATACTGAGACTCAGTTGTTCTTGTGAAAGATTGCAATTAAAAAATAAAACAACAATAGAGAAGTCAAAATATATTAAGGAGAAATATACGTAAATTTCAAGTGTCTTGGCAACAGCAACACTTGTTTTTGGCAAGGAGAAAAATCATCCAGTTGTATTTTAGGACTATTTAACTCCAGACAAAAGCAAGTTTCTGTACCAAATCTTTTGGGGATTAAGACCATAATACCAACATAGCTGTAGTATTTACTCATTACTTTACATTTAAACTGGACCATCCTGCATCTTAGATATACAAAGAACACTGATGGAAGGAGGATGTTCCAATATTGTACTGTATATGGAAGATAAGAGTTCTTCCACCGTCTTCAACACCAAAAAAAAAAATGTACCTTCCTATACAATAAATGAAAAATAAAATAAAATATTTTAGGAGATATTAAAATTAACTACCATAGCACACTGAGGAAGAAGCACTTTTCTTTTAATTGTTTCTATTTTTTTGTTATAGCTGTATATCTAGTACTACAAGTCTACTGAACATGACTTGCATTAATATTCCAATAGAGCCAACTTGATTCACCTCACCGAGGGAATTCACAGCTTACCACAATGAAAACAAGAAGGGCTTAGAGAAGAAATAAAGGTTTCTATTGTTTCTCTCAAAAATTAACCAAAATAGAATGTCTGTCTACATTTACTGGCAATAAATCTGCCATTCTTCTCCCTTCTGACAGGACAGTGGCCTAGCATTCTTGCACCTGCACTTTCATGGAAAGACACATCTTCTCCCACTCTAAGTGTTTTTTCGGTCATCATCTGCTGTCCTTTGAATGAAGAAGCAGAAAATTAGACCTGATGGAGCATCTCTTCTGGCTGCAATGGGATGGCATTCATCTACAGCAGATCTAAATCTTGTGTTTCTTGACATATTCAAAGAAGCTCCCTTAAACAAGTAACTACTGCACCTTAAGGCACCACAATATTTTTGTTAGAGAAGCAAAGCAGTCTCCAACCCAGTGAACATTCAGCAACATGGATTGTTTAATCTTTGCTATGCTATGGTCTTTTCTATTAACGCAAGGGACATCTACAGGCATGAACAGGAACACTCAGTGCTCACTCAGTTACATTCATTCTGGAATGGAAATTCCTGTCTCAATTTCAGACATACTACTGCTTTTAGGAGGGAAGGAGAGGAATCCTAAACATTTTCCTTTGTAAATTTTACTGACATGCTTCAGCACATGCCATAAAACACGACATAATTCCATTAACTTCAGCAAAGCAGAGTTGGCAAGCCTTTCAGCAATAAGGTCTTTTTTGTTGTGTAGCTATTTTCCTCTCTTCTTTCCCAAACTATTACCTATTCTCACAGATAATTAGCCTGACATTTCCATCATGGTATTAACATGAGTTGCAGCCTGGGAAATAATAGTAAGGAAAAGAACACAAGCTGAGAATGCAAAAAAGCTGCAAGAAGCATGGTTGGAGAATAACTGCTGGAAATGGATGTATGAAAGATGAGGCTACGGGGGCTAGCTTGCAATCAGCAAAATTCAGACCATGTTTAAGTTTCAGACCAGGTGACATCCATTTGAAACGTGATCATAATTATAGAGGGAAGAAGAAAAAGAGCACTTAGGTTCCACAGCCGTTTTAAGATCTTGCTCAGATGATTAGTGTATTCTGCTATTTAAGAGTTCTGCTAATCCTGCTCAGCCAGAAGAGCTCTGGGTGTGTGAAGAGAATGATTTATTTTAATGTCTTACTGGTACAATGTACTAAGTAATGTGTACCACATAAGTGACAGTGAAAAGCAGAAGTACTTAAGAAAGCCTAAAAAATCATACCCAAAGTGAGTGAATATTGTTTCTAGTCATTTATTAGGATAGAAAAAAAGACATGAACATTCACCCTGAAGACCATCAGATCAACCTTTCCAACAACAAACCTCTGCCTTTAAACACTTTGGAGCTTAGCACAATGACTGTTCTTCTGATTTCAAGCACGGCATACTTTGAGAGGTGAGGTAATTTATAACAACAGCCATTAAAGATGGCACACAAACTCCTTCCATTGGATACATCTAACACCACCACTACATTTCTGGCAGCCCTCACAGTAAATTAGTGCTAAAATTTCAAAACAATTTTAACTGCTGATTGAATGACTTTACTGACGGAGCTCTCAGAGCAGAACAAAGTATAACAGAGATCTTAGATATCTTCATGTTATTTGACATTTCAGCCATTAGAATATAAATTAAATAGTAAAATTCTAGGGCAAATAACTCAAGGAAAACTCTCAAATCTTTTGTGAGCTTTCTAGACTGAACAGAAAACTATCTAAAGTAATCACAGATTAGCAATGCGAGAGTTTCCCTGTTAACTGATTTGGAAGAGGTACTAATGCTGGTTAGCAAATCAAGGTTTAAGACTCTATCACATTTGGGCACAGAAAAGCTGAAGAATAAAACCAAGAATTTACTTTCTGTAAAATGTTCAAATACCAGAACTACAGCAGCTTGAGGAGGAAACGCATTGATCTTGAGATAAGCTAGAAGGGGGTAAATGTATTCCACTTGTTTACTGAAATAAGAATACTTGTCTGTAATTTTCTGACACAGTAACATCTTATTTTGGGAACTGAGTGCATCACTAACTGTGATTACAATTACAATTACTGTTCATCATTGATTGATACATCACTGATCATGATTAAAATTATTGTAAGTTGTGATAATGTAATATAGGCATATGATTTCTTCATCTATGGTAATTAACTTACTGCATCAAAAGAGAAAGTCTATTTGTCACTCACTGAACACATAGATATTAACACAACTCTAAGATACTGGAACACAATACTCTGAAGAAGTGATTAATAATCATACTAGTATTATAGCAACTTTACTGGTAATAAATTAGTTGAATTTAATAATTATTTCACCAAAATCAACACTTTATAATTTTTGTATTGGCAACTATTATGATCAGTAGGATTTCCCACGTTCCATCCCTTTCCAAAGGTTTGCTTTAAAATGTTTCTTTCACTGTTTGAATATAAATTGTAGGAAGAATATCTCTTTTCACTGTAAAATAAATTACAGATATTGAGACATGCAGGATATCCCGACAGTCTCATTACGGAGCCAGTGATACCGGTATTCTGAATTCTAGTTAATAGTTCACTTTTTAAAATTGTGTCAATAATTTTAAATCATTTCTATGCATTTCTCCCTTTCCTGTTAAGTCTGCATTTTTTCCTTTCTCAGTCTTAACTTCACAATAATTTCTAGCTCTGAAAGTAATTATTTTATTTTAACCAATCTGCTAATGCTGGGACTAATTACTCTTTCAGATAGCATTCATACTTGTGACCAGACAAAACATTTGAATCCAATGTCCTCTGTTAAGGACACAGTCCTTCAGGCAATGAAGTTTCCTTAGTAAACGTAAATTGGCTTATGGAATATCCAACCTCATTTGATAGTATTCCATTTTATTTCCATAATGAACAGATCAACAGTACAGATCAGAAACGTCTCTGAGCATCTCTCTCTTGTTCCCTCCCAATTTAATTGTTTCAAATTAAAATGTGGAAATCACAGCAACAGAAAACTGGTCCACCTAAAACAATATGAGAAAGGAAAAAAAAAGTTCATTTCGAGATTTTAGAAGCAGTAAAAGCTAAGTAACATGATTTCTTTTGTTTGTTCTGTTTTCCCTTTCTGTCCAATTTCCCGAGCAGAAAGGAAACTGCACAGCAAGAAAAGCAGCATTATGCTTTGCACCATCACACTACTACATGCATCAGTGAGGCCACTCAGGCAAGATAGTCTGAGGAAGCTCGCAGAGGGCAGGTGTCATTACAGGCTGCAACATCCACAGGTTTGTAAAACTGTGCAGAGGTCTTCACATCCTGCTAAGATCTCAGATCAGTTAATTCCTTAGATGCATGGTAGCATTTCAATATCCATCTTCAGTCTGCCATAGACATAGCTTGTATTTTTACAGGGACATACTGTACTGCAAATAGATCTGTACTTTATCATTCACTGCTTTGCAATTCCTCATTTCTGCCTTGGGTTGCATCTCTATTCCAGACTGTCCTCTCCCAACCTTCCTTCCACACCAAAGCACAAATACAACTTCTTGAACCAACACAACTCTATGTAGGTCAGCATTTCCTGCATACATGGTGAGAATGAAGATAAATGTAATAGGGGATAACCCCTGGCAACTGTTTTGTCATTTTGAAAGACAGGTGAGGAGAAAATAGAGCTTACAAGTTTCAGAGTCAAAAATAATATAGTATTTTTTCAAGATTAGATGGTGGTAGATGCATCTCTAACATAGTGGTCTTCCTTTTTTTTTCTTACAGTAAAGAGATGAATTATATATGACAGCCATATGAACACTTTTGGTGTAGACTATTCTATCTTAGGAATATACATGTACATGTACCCACGTGTTCTTCAGTCCTATCAAGGCTCTACAAGCTACATTCTATAACAAACATGCCAGGAAATCATTGCTAGATACAACATAAAAAAGATGCTAACATTCAATTATTTTTTCTCTTTAGGACTTGATAGCTGCATCAGAGTAGATACATTACTCTACACATCACAGAGTACAAAGTTGTTGAAACAAATCCTCTTCTCAGTTAGTAAAAAGCAGTCAGAACTACAACTAACTTAGAGTAGATACGCTTTATTCCGTTAACTTTGACAGTAGAATCACATGTACCTGCAAGTTTGCTGACAACACCAAGCTGAGTGATGATCTTGATGCAACAGAAGGAAGCGAAGCCATCCAGAGGGACCTGGACAGGCTCGAAAAGCGGGCCCATGCAAACCTAATGAGGCTCAATAAGACCAAGTGCAAGGTGTTGTATTGCATCAGGGCAATTACAGATATGTGTACAGATAGGGAGATGAACTCACTGAGAACAGCCCTGAAGAGATGGAATTGGGTGTTCTGGTGGATAAAAAGCTGGACATGAGCAAACAGTGTGCTCTTGCTGTCTGGAAAGCCAACGGTATCCTGGGCTGCATCAAAAGATGGTGGTCAGCATGGAGAGGGAGGTGATCGTCCCTCTGTACTCTGCCCTTGTGAGGCCCCATTTGAAGTAGTGTGTTGAGGCCTGGGGCCCCAAAACAAGAAAGATGCAGCTGTTGGACTGCAGAGGAGAGTGACAAAGATGATCAAAGTACTGGAGCATCTCATGAAGAAAGGTTGAGGAGGATAGGCTTGTTCAGCCTGAAAAAGAGAAGACTCTAGGGAGACCACACTGAGGTCTCCCAGCATCTGAATGGAGTTTATAGGCAGAGGGAAGACCAACTTTTTACAGGGGTTTATAGAAGCAGAACAAGGGGGAATGGCTTTAAACTATAAGAGGGAAGATTTAGGTTAAGATGTTAGGAAGAAATTATTTGTAAAGAGGGTGGTAAAGCACTGGAACAGTCTGCCCAGAGAGGTAGTAGATACCCCAGCACCATGGGCCTGGGCAGGCTGATATGGTGGGCAGCATCCCTGACAAATGGAAGGGGCATTGGAACTAGGTGATCCTTGAGGTCGCTTCCAACCTGAGACAAAGGTTTATGGAGCTAATGCAATGTGGGTTACACCTATGAAGTCCTGCCTTATGATACAGCTTTCCTACTGCATAGATTAGAGATTACGGTCCTTCTGAGAGACAACAATACTTAGAAAGTATTGCTATTGGTGAATGCAAAAGGTGCCCACCCAACAAGTTTGCCCACTTCAATGTCATAACAAGCCTGACAAAGAGCAGTGCCCTAAATACATCTTCCATTATGTAAAATGTTAGTCTCTGAATCAAGTGTGCACCTGTTTAGTACCACTGTCCTGTCCCTTCTTTCATTGAAGTCAGTGACAGAACTTTTCAAAATATGCATTACTCTACCAAAAGATAAAATCATAGTACAGTTTTTTTCCTTTCTGATTGTATTCCATAAGACCTTGTGATTTCCCATATTTTTCTCTAAATTCTTTCCCTTTAATCATGGCACCTATTTAGCTGAGATAAATGGATTTGGTATCAGTGATTCAAAATTCACAGTATCTAGTTTATATATAATTATTTGCTATTAAATTCAAGCACTAATCATATAAGGGACACCATCTGAGAAGGGTGACTGAAAAATTATTCCAGAAAACAAAAATGATTCACTTATGTCAAATCAAGTACTTATCTTCTTTATATCATATGCATTTTCTTTTCAAAGCCCCAGTATAATTCACATTTAAATTCTCCACTTCGTTCTGTAAACAATCCCTACAGCTGCAAAGAGAGGATGGCAACTTCTTCTAGCTACAGCAACAAATTAAATTGCCTAAAAATGAAAGGTATGCTTCAGGAGTAAAAAGCTGCTAGGAAGAAAAGTGAACAAGATCCTATGTATAGAGTTCTTTCAATTCACTCATTGAGATTGGACTATTAAGATTTATGTTTTCAGCTATATTGTACCATAACTATTACAGATCCTGGTTAAGCAGCTCTAAAGAGTTCAAGGAACTAATGAAATCCTTTCAAGTTCTTATTGTTCCTCATAAAGGTGACAATTTTTTTTTTTCCTCATCTCACAGTATTGGAAATCACGTTGACAATTCAGAAGACATCTGAAAACTTGACATTTCTAAGAGGAATGCGCAGTATAGTTGATTTAACATGTATTTATATTTTAAAATATTATGTTTCAAAGTATGCTTGGTCAAAAATTGCTCAAGAGACAAAAGGAAAGCATGGTAATTTCATATGCATTCATCAAACTTTTTTTTCCTGAAGTAGCATACTCCTATTAGGCTCAAGAATACAGTGTAACCGGATTAACAAAATTTTAATATGCCATACAATTAAATAACTCATACTTACATTACATTTTGAATAAACGTATTTTCCACTAATCTGAGTATTTGTTTATGCTTAAGTTTCTTTAGCCTAGTGACATTTGAAAGCAGCAAGTTTTATTTCTGAGAGAAATTGCCTGAGCCTACTCTATTATATTTGACATTTACAATGCAGTCATACCCTGCAGTTCCAGCCAAGATCAAATCCCCACTGTTCATGCACATAGAAATGTATGGTCTCTGCTCCAGAGAATTTAAATCTGAGGTCACCTGCTAAGCCAGCCACAGAAAGCCAGAGAATCTAAATAACAAATTATAAATGTAGCCACTTAGACAACTGCAGCCCTGAGGTTATTGTTACTGACATGGAAAAGCCTGAAGGAGGTTTTTTGCTCCTTGCTGTGAAACTACTTTTTGTATGCAGTCCACATAATCTGGGTAAATATGCTTACTAAAGATGGAAATCAAACAGCACAGATCTGTTGTGGCCTAGTATTTGATAGAGCAGTTTTTCTTGTGCATTTACGTCACCCTATGATTCAGACCCTTGAGAAAGGGTCGTTAATTTAGAATCCAATTTATTTTACTTGTACACAAAAGGTTTTCATTACTGATTTTGCTGAAGTCCTATTATGTTTGCTTTGATGAAAACGCACTTCTTAGGAAGATAGGCCTTCATTCTCAGTTTAAAAAAAAAATGGATTTGGTCATGTCTTTCAATTGTGAAAAACACCTTATCTTGATTTCTATTTCATCAAGACTGTACAAATTTGGAAGGGCTGTCTGAAAGCCAAAGATTTGGATTTTTTTCTTAATACCAAGGATACTAAATGCTGAAGTATTTAGCCCTCCTATATTAGTTGCTTTTAGTCCCTTTTAAGGTTCCTAAGGTTCCTTTAATTCCTTTTAAGGTATGCGCTGTATATTCAATAATTAGGTTCAAGTGTGTATGAAATGAAACTTACAGTTATCAATGATCAATGCTTTCAGTCATTTTAACCTACATTCTAGTGCTTGACTACATTTTGCAGCCTGCTAGTGAGTTGTGAGCACCTGACATCAAAAATTTCATGTTATCCTACTCAGGAAGTTCACACAATGGGATGCTGATGAGCTTTCAGTCTCCTGTACATGGATGTCCTGTGCAGGAATTTCTCAGTGGTCAGATAAAACACTCCTAGGCATTAATAGCATTACAGAGGCAGGCCTTCCTCAATCAAAGTAGCAGCAATCACTAGTGACCCAACCTGTTCTAAGTTTTCAGTCACTAAAATAAGATCTATTCTTTCTTACCAGAGATTTCTTTAATGATCTTGCCATCTGAAACAACACTTAATGCCACCTACTGCCTCTTTCTTTGGAAGAAAGAGGTTCTTTACAGCATTGTCAACTGTTTCCTGTAAGATTGTTAGACTGCCACTATAAACATTTTTTTTTACTGTATTCAATTTTTGCATAAGTAAAAAAGTGTTTTTTTTTTTTTTCTTTTTTACTGGTGTTTTATTTGCAAGTAGTTCAGAGTATTTAGGAAAATTAAAATAACTCGTTTTTTAAGGCCTGAGAGTTTTCATTTTAAATCTCATTTTAACTAATTGCTTTTATATGCAATCAGATTTGACACACCATTATCTCATGTCAGAGGAAAATACAAAAGACAGCAGCCTTGCTCACATATAGTCCTGCAGGTTTACATCAATTTTGAGGGGAAGTTTGGATAAATTTCCTTCTCCTACATTTGCAATTAAGTTTACAGAATTTCTGTTAAAAGAACACCTTTTTATTAATCCAGATCTAAATTAAAATTACCTTTCACTGTTACACTTGGAATACTTATTGAAATGCTTTGAAATTCCTTTACTGCATGACTGCATGCCTCTGCTGTTTAGGACTTTATTGGTTTGTTGGATATACTTCAAGTCCCATTAAAGATTATTCAGGATTTGGTTTCACTGTTTATTTTTCCACCAGTGAACACAAACAATTTTGCTGTACCTTTCACTGATCTTTATTTCATCAATTTTATGCTTCTAGGTCTTTGTTTCAAGTCACTTGCCAATTAAGTTGATTAAACACATCCTTATTTATTTAAAGTGGCTGCATTTTCTGCTTAGTTAGCAACAGTGGATAAGCATATTATGAATACATGATGTCTTAAAATAATGACTTAGGTCTTAACCATCATCATATTCTCCACTTTGGTTTATACCAAGGTCTATAGTACTCACAGTGGAACCTTTGAACTCTGAAGGTCATGGAGAAACACAGATGCCACTTTCAAGTTAGTGAAGCTCTGAAATGCCTTTAGGCTTCACGGTGAATTTAAAAGCCAGTACTACTGTTACAAAGCTCTTGTTACTGTTTAGTATGAATACATTTCAAATGCAAAGATAGGACTAATGTCTCTGGCCAAGTCTGTAGACAGGTCTGTTAACCATCAATCAGGTAAACACTTCTCAGTACTTTCAACGTTCCCCCAGACTTCATCTGTGAGACCCTATTAGACTCCAAAGTCCTTCAGAAGGTTAAAACTTTTCTGAGGCTTTTACTTCGTTAATGACCAGCACCCTGCTGCTTACAAAACAGAAGGGAAATGTCAAGAGAAAACTGAAGCAAAAGATGGCATCAAGTACAACTGCAGTTCTCTGCAATGTTGGCTTTTTTGTTTTTTTTTAAATGCATTCAACTCAGGTGGACATCAAGTAAGAAACAAGATATGTCCATTTCAGTTGGCCTCCCTGTTGTAATCTCTGTGACTCTGCTCTGCTGGACTCTCCACACATACCTCAATGATCCTTGTTTGCTATTGAGACTTCTCAGTATGGGTTGCATAAGCAAAGTTTTTTGCTTCATTTTCTGCTTCATTTTTCAAAATACATTCAAGTTGTACAAATATTTTATTTGAATGCTTGTAATATCTACTGCATCTATATTGGCTTTTATTCTAACTAGATATTCTTAACATGCGGTTACCACAGCTGGTCAGTGTATGAACTGCTCAGACAAAGTCTGTAAGGGCACTGCCGGCCTTGCCTGTCACTGCCTAGGCCCAGGCCCAAGTTGCAGGGTCCAGCACCAGACCATCAGCACCTGCCTCTGATCCCCTCAGTCTTCATTCTGAATACAACTAATCATTTGAATTACATGTTTTCAGTGTTAGTGAAAACCCAAGTGTTCATTTTATAATAATGATGGTTTATTACACTTAGCACATTGCTGTATGACTAGGTAAGTACTGAAACGGGAGTAATCCCAGAAAGGGATATATTTTCTCATAGCAATGCACTTTTCTTAGCAGAGATTAGGCATAGTAAAGTGCTAAGGTGGCCAGAAAGCAAAGTTCAGACTCATGAACTATTCACATCTTTTTCTGACTGGTTAACTATACACAGATATCTGATTCTCACAGTGTCAGTCAGAATTACTTTTATGTAGTCAATCTCGGCAAGAATGCAGTTGCTATAAAAAAAAACCAAACAACCACGACCTCCAAAACTGAAAGGTCAAGCTGTATACTTGTTTACTTTTCTCGCAAAATGACAGTAAGAGTTGATCTGAAAGTCAGTTACTAAAAGCAGAAGTCAGTTCTAGGAGGGTCAAACAAGATCACCTTCTTTTTCAAGAGGGTCAAAACCCTAATGCTAAATTCTGAAATTGCAACTATGTATTTGTTGACTGACTTAATTTTAATAAAATGTGAAATAAAAAACGTTCACACACGTAAAATATAACATTTCACACTATCAGACATATGGTTTGCTTTTTTGGTGATTCTGTATGGAGCAAATAGTTGGACTCAACTATCCACATAGGTCCCTTCTAAATCAGAATATTCCATGATCCTGTTTTATTTAATACTCAAATACTTCATTTATAGTTGCAATTACCTAATTTTTACTGCAATCTTTTCCAAATGCCTGCTACTTGCAAAAAAAAAAATTGCTTAATGATACTGTATCAGAACATTTGCAAACTAAAAATTTTGGAGTATTTGTGCACACAGTGATATGACATTCCCGTTACTGTTTCAGGGAAGTGATTCTACACAGCCTATGGATGAATACTGTTAACACTAACAATATCTTCAGAATGTCAGCAGTTCTCTAACAGCTACGTTCACTTGCCAGCTTGTTTTGCAAACTGATCACTTTTCACTTCTGAGAAGATATTTGAATTCACCAGCAAAGAAAACACTGGACAGAGACAGTTCAGTGTCCTATATTCTAGAAAACATTGCCTCATGAGAAGAAAGGTTCTCTAGAGTAAAAATGAAGAAGTGAAATAATTGTAGATAAGCACAGCAAATGACAACATGAGACTGCTCTGTCAAAGCTAACAAGGTAGCCATGTGGCATTTAGATGTTCACTGGAGTTCCTATGTATGAGTTTTCTCTGTTGCAGAGATGAAACAGCATTTTGTAAATATCCAGTGGTAAAAGACAACTTTCATTAGTAGCAGGCTGCTAATTTTAATAAATCTTCCATTAAGAAGCTATATGCCAAAGAGTGGAAGTGCACAGCATGTATGAAGGGAAAGGTTCATAGTGTTATTGACAGATGGATCACTTAGTGCACACAGAATATTAAAAGCAGTGCTGCCATCTCTTGGTTGTATTTGTGCATAATAAACACATACTGTGCTTGTTACATATTTAAAAAATAAAAAAAAACAACTGTAGAAATAAATGCCACAATATGACAGTGTTCAGCAACGCCCAAATTACAGAATAAGAAAGAAATTCTAAAGTTTCAGGAAATGGGGCTACCCTTGCAGATGAAGTTTGTGCTTCCCTGCTGGCTGTATGGTAAACATTTTATAAAGACAGTGGTGGTTTTCTCCTCTCTCTTTCTGCCTTTGGGGTAATTCTACTTCTTGAAAAAGAATACATTTGGAGTAGACAGAGAACATTTAGGATGTTAAATTCTAAGCCTACAAGCATACGAGTTCTGCAGGGAAAACGTCTTCTAGGATTCAGGCTTTTTTACTCAAGAGAATATACAAGTGTTTCATATATATACACACACATTATTGTGTATATATACAGATATCCAATTTATGTTTATTTACTAGGATGCATAAACAATACAGTACCCAATTTAACTGTTGCAAAAAAAATCAATTTGCTCAGTACTGCATAGATGTTGTTTCCAACTCTTCTGACAAGATTCAAAAGTTGCCAATCATGAAACTAGAAAAAAAAAAAGGGTCGGAACCAACCCTTGCAGGTCTTTTAGCCCAGTCCCCTGCCCAAAGCAGGTCCAATTAGATCAGGTTACTCACAGCTGTGCTTGTGTGAGGATTCCTGGTCTCCAGGGACAGATTCCACACACAAACCGTGCACCTCTTCCCAAATCTGACCACTTCTGTGGTGAAAATAAAATCCCTAGCATCTAAATAGCATTGACCATGTTGCAATTTTTGTTCATTGCCTTTCATTCTGCCACTGCTGGCTCACGTTCCACTTACTGTCCAGCAGTTTCTTGGAGCTACTTTCTATCCAGGCAGCCCAGACTGTTCTGTCACATGGGGTTACTCGGCTTCAGATGAAGGACTTAATATGCATGCCAAATGGAGAAAAAACTGCAGGACATAAAGGACAATTGTCACATGTGATTAAATGGAATACAGGGTGGAAAGGTAATAATGAAACATTCTTTCCATTGAATAGCCACATCTATACTGTTTTTTAACTGCTATTGGCAGCATGGCCCTTTATAAGTTGGGGTGCAGGTGTGGGATGGAAGAGGGATCAAAACAGAATTTTCCGATTCAGGATGAGATCCAATTTCTGCAATTAAAATTCAAGATAACAATACAAATCTATCACCGCTTACTACTGCTTTATGCATGGATAATGAATGACTCTTCAGCTGCCCTAAGTTTTGCACGTATGTAATACAGGGCAGCACACTAGTACCCTTTGTACGTAGTAACAGAAGAAAAGAAGCCAAAACAGAAGGAGGAAACGCTGAACCAAAGAGAATTTAAAATCTGACACTGATCAAATTGAAATATTCTGAATACAGTTGCAGAAGTAGGCTAGTAACTAATGTCATGTACCACGTGAACAGAATAATGCTCTTGACACTGAATGGCATGGAAATAACTGTAATCATTTATATTTGGACTGCGTATTAAAACTCTTTATCTCAATATTGGGAAATCATGTATTATAACTGAATATTGATACATTCAAGCAATGCAATTGCTGCACAAAGTCATTAGTCTTTTTCCTTTCAAAATGTCAGCTTTTTACAGCTATGGATGAAAGCAAAGACTGCCTTTTTATAAAGATTCTCATACTTAAGGCTAAAGAGTTACGCCTATCTACTCAGTTGGGGGGTTTTTATTTTGAACTTCTCATGTCAAAAGAGCTTTAGGGCCAAAGTCTGCTTAACTACTTAAAACTTGAGAAACTGCAACAGAATCAATAGCCATTCTTCATTATTTTCAGCAATAAAAACTATAATACAGAGTCCCGTCGCTATGAGTCTGAGAACAAAATGGCCAGGTGAAGGGCCTTCCTTAAATACAGATGCAGAGGTTTATTTTCATGGTTTTACCCAGTCAGTGGAAGTTATCAAGTCTTAAAGAAGAGTTAGCTGCCTCCCAAAATCTGTTTTAGCCATAGCTTTCCTTTAAAAATCATCAATTTATTTGATTTGAACAATTACAGCTAGTTCTGCTATTTGTTTCAATAGCTGACCCACTCCAGAAAAGCTGCTAATTAGGAAAAGCTGGGTGCAACTCCTTGCCTGGCACCAGAAAGGTGTGTCTTAGTAGCAAATCACCACTTTGTGGATGCTTCTAAACTACAAAGTTAAATTTAGGTTGCACAGCTCTCTGTCAGAGCTGTGACTAAGAACAGCATTTTTTTCCTAGGTATTGTAGGTGACTTCAAAAAATAACTAGCCTAGTGCCTCATATGTTGCTACTGAGCTAAACAAGCAGAAAGGAAAAATCATGTAAAAAAAACTTAATTGCTGACACATCTAAAGTCTTCAGAATTGGTCAAGTATGGCATATCTTGAAACTATTCAGTGGGATACTGCGTTCTACTATTCAAATATTATTGAACTGAAAGATCAGTAACAATAATATGTGATCCTGAATCAGATTATTTGGCTTAGTCAGAAACATGTCAGAGAGCATTAAAAGAAATGGATAAACTGTGGAAGATAAAGTGTTATGCTACACACACATTTTACTTCCAAATGACAATTAAGAACACTTCATAATCACCTTCTCTACCCAAATGAAGAATGTTGAAAAGACAGATAATCAGAACAAGTGAAAATGATACCATAAGACTTTAAAAAGATACTCTATGCTTTTTGCAGTATTTTACTGCACAATTCAAGCACAATTTGACTTCCGAATGAGTGTTTCATATTAACAAGTGGCAGCCAAAAGGTGCCTTCTACTAAGGAAGTCAGCAGATATAAAGCAGACAGAAGGATAACTTAAATATAATAAAACATTGGTGTCACAGAACCAAAATTAAGAATCTTTACTAACAGTAGAGAGCTGATAACAATATGCAGCCACTGAAATACTGGAAAGCATTTTCTGGGCTTTAAAGCTTCTGTATGATTGCTACTCCTGCAGCTTCCCAGCACAGTATTTTTATTACTTTCAGTAACATTTAGGTCATAAATTAAATCACTTCTTCATACCAAGAATAGCAATTACTATAGTGCTTTATGTACTACTGATACTCCACCAGTAAGCAGTACGTGATTTTTTTTTTTAATAATAGTACCAGCCTCTAAGGATGCTTTTGACTAGCACTGACTAGGCTACAATATGCAGTCATTTTAGTTTTTCTGATGGAACCAACAATAAGCTGGAGCTAAGCAACCTTAACTCTCAGTGCACGTATGTATTGTCAGTATCATGACTGTCCTACAGATCTCTTGCTTTCTTTACAAAATGTCACAGCAGCATTTGCCCAGCCATCCATCACCTATAAATGTTTGATATATATAACCAACAAGTCTCAGAAAATATATTTTTCTTCTAAATGAAACACTAGTAAGGAAAGCATTCCTATGTCACCAGTCCAGAAATGTGAACAGGTACAACTATATGATGCTATAATGGTTCACTTCAGATAATGGGGTCTCCTTCCCTGAAAAAGGAATGAAGGCGATAATGAAGTTTGACCTAGAACTTCTCAATTCCTAAAAGATTCACTTGTGGAGGTGGGCCACTGCGCCAAAGGGTAACATAACATTCACCTGTCAACTAGTACAGTCACTTCTTTACCATCTTAGGTTGATCCAGGCTACAATCTGGGAATAGATCATTAAAAAAAAAAATAAATCACAGAATGGCTTGGGTTGGAAGGCACCCCAAGGATCTTCAACTTCCAACACCCCTGCCACAGGCAGGGCCACCAACCTCCAGATCTGGCACCAACTCCTGTTTTTGCTATAATGTTTTCTTGTTGGGGATTTTCTTTGGAATCATACCTTATATCATTTCCTATTTTTCCTTCAGAAAAAGGAAAGCAGACCATAATTCAATGGATATTTTCAGAAACTACATAATTACTTTATTAATATACGAGGAACAGCAAAATACCAGTTGAGTGTGTAACTGATGACTGGAAGAATAATAAACAGTGGATTTGTTTTAAAACCAAGATATTAATCACAACAGGTGCTACTTGACTTTTCTTTGCTGATTTACACTCACGGTTCTCTCATCTTTTAGTTAAACTAAGAATGCTTTATACTATATAGAAAGATCAATTCATGATGGTTTTGTCCTGTATAAAACTCTAGAGAACATTGCTCTTCCTAACACCTTTTTGTGGTTGTTGGGGGGGAGGTGAGGGAGTGGAGAGTGAGGGTGAGGAGAATAAAGATGTAAATAGATGCAGGTTTAAATGCAGATTTAAAGACAGCACTATTTTTTATCATCCATGAAATGACCAAAACTAATGGTTTAACTAGTGAAGACAGAGCGCAGTGTACTTCTCACCTTAAATTCACAAGACTTCCCACTTCAGAAACACAGCGTGCCTTCCAGAATTCAACACATCTGGCTATTCTGTAAACCCTATGTCCACATGCAATGTTTGGAGCCTATGAAGCCTCTAGAGTCATGAATGAAATGATACCAGGCAGTATCCATTCTTCCAGACTCTTAACCACGAGTTCCCTTGAAAAGAGATCAGTTGCTGTGGAGACGCACACTGAAAGGAAAATCCACAAAAATTCAGTCACTTTCTTATCACCTAACAAAGACAATTATATATTTAGTATTATTCATCCCTATCTCTTTTGTGGCATTTCTTATAAGTGAGGCATTCAACTATAATAAAGATAAAAATAAAGATGCGCTCCTAGAAATTCCAAGATGAAAGAGTCTGTTAGAACTGAAGTTTTCTTTAATTTCCATTGTTAATCCATTGTAATCTATTTACTATTTGAGGTCAATTCAATTTCCTAGAATACTTGGGAGGTATGTTCCACAGTTAGGGACCTTTTGCAGACAAGTTTCCCCAGGCTAGCCACCTTTAAAGATGAGCTTTAAGCTTAAGAGCTTATGTTATCCACAGCTGTGATAAGGATAAAAGCAGCCTTCCTAACAGCTAGGTATCAGTCCTCTTTGAGACTGGCCCCATGACACATTTTCTCCTGGGGCCCCATCTGAAAAAAGATCTGAGCAAAGCAAGATTGTTAACTGGAATCCAAAGAAGAAAACCTCAAAGAAAGGAACTGAAAACATTTTAGGGAATGAGAATGAGGTTCATTTTACTGCAACTAGTGCCTTCATCCTCTAGAAATGAAAAAAAAAATAAGCTCTACTCACAGACAAAGCAATGATGTTAGTGTGTATATGTGTTTCCAGTGTCTTGCTCTGTCTTATCCTCATTCTCTGCAGTGAGAATGTAGGACGTACATTTTTAGGAAAATATATGGCCAGATAATGGAACTCACAGTTTAGCAATGAAGGAAGGAATGAAAGAATAATGAGGAACTGTAGTTGTGGCATGGCTGGACACTAGATCTCTGCCTGTATGCATACCCAAGACTTTAGTTCTCGGTGAACCAAGAACTGACAGGCACACGCAAACACAACTGAGACCCTACACTGATTTGAGCCAACAGGCCAGTCTTTCTCTGAGCTAGTTCTTCTTTAAAGACCTTAAAATCCTATCCGTGATTATCTATGCAACAACTACATCCAGCTGAATAGATTCTCTGGAATTATGATGGAACATTCTTCCATCAGAGTGAGAACGGCTGAAGGGCCGATTTTCCCTGTCACACCTCCTCGAAAAGCAGAAAGACACATTAATTAAAAGATGTGCTAGTAGTTTTAAATAGTCTCAATTCATTGCTATGAATTGAGAAAGGAACTATTTCTTAGTGAAAAGGCTGACAGAACCCTCTGACTCTCCAGGAAGACCTCAAAGCATCACATGCAGGTGATATTTTAATTTACCTGAAGTAAAGAAAAAAATTAAAAAGACACTTCACAATCACTTAAGTTGAAGAGTCTTGTAAGAATTTTGACACAATCACAGCCTGCTGCTTAAAATCTGGGTTCACCTATGAACTGAGTTCTCTGTAAGTTCAATGTAGACCCACATCTTTAAATGTGAATTGTAAGTCAAGCTACCACCAGAACAGTTGTTCACAGCTAGAACTAAAAAAAAAAATAAAAATAAGGTGGACTCTTGTTTCAGGTATACAGCAACACAGCACAAATATAATGAAAAACGTACTCTATTCAAGAAACTCAAGCTCAGCTCAAGCAGAAGTTGAGGATTTATCCGCAGAGTCTAAAGCTATCATTTATTTAAAAGAGATGATTCTGCAAAGGCAATACTAGATAAAAGAGAAGACCTAAAACATTATGTAATTAAATAATAAAATACAGCAAATAACAGATTTACATATTTAGTCTAGAAGTAGTTGAATGATGCCTGTTCAGCAAGCGAGATCTATCAATAGCCTGACCATGAAACCAGTGAAGAAATAAAAACCTGAACTAATCATTAACAAGAAGGGCTTTACAGAATCTCCAGACCAATACGCTTTCCGAGGTGCAGCTAAAGCTGTATTTGTAGCACTATTAGGCACTGATTTGTGTAGAGAAAAGATCTCATAATAGACCCCAATTTAAATCATCCTACACTGTTCCAGGAGGTATGACATCTTGCAAGTATTTAGGAAGTATTATAATCACATAACTACTCAGCAGTTTATTAAACTCTAAAGGGTCATATAAATAGTTGTCTATAGTAGAACTATAAAGAAGCAGTTTTCCTTAAAAACCACTTTCACCTCAATTTCTAATAAACCATTTCTCTTATGAAATTCATGAGCAGTAAACTGCACCCTTTACTATTTAATCATTCTGGATTACGTGGGGAGCTTCTGTTGTTTATTCACTACTCGTTGACCTTGGGAGAACACCCAGATCAGAAACAATTTCAGTGAATGAAATTATGTTTATCAATACACGAAAGACGTAGACAGTTCTGATGAGAGAGCACACACAGCTTAATAGAGGTCCAGGTTTAGGGAATTGCATTACCACTCACATCAGCCTAAATGATCCTACAACAACCATCTCACACTGACACAGCTTGCAGATTTATGCACTACATAGCACAGAGCCAGTCTTATCACAGCTCATCCACTATCAAGTGTTTGGAAAAGATAAGAATGCATTTGCATTTTTAACAAGGGTTCAATGTCTTGACTTCTTTGCAGAAGCTACATTGACAAATACGAATTATAGCTGCCAACATTAGCTTTCTCTAGGCTTACTACAGATAATTTGGGGATGTGTTTCTTCAGTAAAGATCAAGTAGTTGTATGGCACCAATTGATATAGATGAGTAATTACACAGTATTAAAAGTTACATTAATCCTTTGATGGAGTATTTTAGTATACGCTATAACCTCCTGGGTGATAGGACTACAAGATTTTCTTGCTTTCCATTTGACATCCTGTCAGTATCAGAGATCACTAAAGAGATTTGTCAATAGACATTCACAACATGGAAATTAATTTCCTCCAACCTTTCTTTCCCTCCTCCTTCTGCCCTCAGCTGGATAAGGTGCATGGAAAACTGCAGCAATAAGCATTCATTTGCTAAATTACCTAATTATTAACGATAGCAATTGGTTAGATTGGTAAGGTTATGTGGTTATCTATCTTTGTTCAGTTCTTACCTATCACACATCATTTGCCCAAAAATCCTTTCTCAAAAGAAAATACAATAAACATGACATCCTGATAGAAAAATACACACAAAAAGACTAAAATGCTAAGTGAATTATGCACTGCTTGTTTGCCTTCAATTTCTCATATATAAACAAACATTAGAATACTACTTTCTTGCTACAAATGTGCTTTAATAGAGTTGCACAAGTCTTCTGAGAAGCTAAAATGATATCAAGAAAATTCAACAATCACAAGGGATTTTCATAGTGTTGTATGATAATTAAACGTTTTATTCTGAGATTTTCAAGAACGTACACTGAGTTTATATAATTTCATAAGTCTATGTTCATAGTTGTGTACATCCCGAGTTAAACAATAATCACTCACTTTGAAGATGACAACTTCTTATGCTGTGTGACTACAGAATGTTATCCATCCCCGTTAAAGTATATCTCAATTTGATTAACAAGGCAGCATGCATCCTGAGAGATTTGTTAAGGCACAGCTGAGAAAGGTATTTATCTATATTTCATGCTGACATAAACAACACACATCTTCACTGAAAGATTTGTATTTAAATGAGCTCCAGCACCTTGTAGCACGTGCATTTTACAGCAGCTATTTCAAAAGCTCAACAGAAAATTCCTGGAGAAGTTTGCATGGAAATCATCAAGAGAAGAGTCTTCCAGACAGTCGGCTTATTTACAATTCCATTACTCAGTCACACTGAGTGTCAGTTATAATGACAAGTCAAATGTAATTGTCACTTACACCCATGCTTCCCTTTTATACCAAAGATAAGAAGTGGAAGAAATTCGCTATTGAAAGAATATACTAGACTGTAATGAAAACTAACAGCTGGGCATAACCTGTGAAACTGCAGAAACTTTGGAAAGATGTCTTCGAAAATACAGACATAAATCAGAATGCATTATTACAGAATAAAATTTGCCTCAATATTACCTAGTAATATTAACCAACATAACACCTAAAGCATTAAGAAAGTGTCATTACACAAACCTGTAGATAAACAGAAAACTTAATATCCATTTAGGGTAAGTAATTTTGAAACAACTTAAAGCATGTCCTCCAAGAGTGGATAAAAACACATTTTAGTATTTGCTAACAACATACTAATTTCCCAGGAAAACTGTAATTCAAAGTTAAGTTCTTCATTCTTTTAAGTTTTCTTCTCTTACTTAATACATTTTGTATCTCCAAAAGCAGTTTTTATTCATATAAGCCACAATTTTTTCACATATTTTTACATCTCTATTTTCTACCAGACACCAACTTTTCTTATTCCCCATATTTTTCATGTTTCCTCTGTATTTCCCTTTCATTCAGGCACAAAACACAGTAGCAGGTGTGTATAAACAATAAATTTACAGAGTGGTGTGGTTATGCTGGCACCTACAGATCATATAGTTAGAAAGATCATCACGATGGAAAGGGATAATCAAAAACAAATGAAAATGCTCACCTGTATTCTGGGCTCACAGAAAAACTCCAAAGAACACAATCTCCAGAAAGAGATCCTTCCCCATTGGCAGTCAGCCCTTAAATGAGGAAAGGTGCAGCCAGGCTCCAGCCCTTCTGATCACACAGCTGAATTGCCTTCACCTGTGCTCCCATGGCTGACTCAGTGCTTGCCTCGGGTGATCAATCAGTGGTTCAGGCTGATATACACACCTGTATATGGGAATCAAGGGTTCCCATATACAGGTGTGTACACAATTTGTATGCACATGTGTTTTAGTGAGGTACAGACTGTGCTCGTGCCCTTTAGGACAACTCAGAAAAGCACTTACCTGGCTCTGTGCTCTCTTAGTAACGTCCCTAACAAAATACCAACCTAAGTCTCAGTGTACTTCTACAACTTGCCAGCAATGATTAGATAGATATCTTACTGTTGTAATGCAAAATGTTTCATCCAGATCGTCCCATGTCTCAAAAAAAGAATAAAAAACAGGTATTCACCCAGGCTCATGCTGATGTATTGACCTGGAATTGCAAAACCAAAGATAAATTGCAATCTTCATTCCAATTTTTGAAATCAGTAAAGCAAACTCAAATGTTTCAAGCATTTTTCCTCATCCTATACTGAGCCCCCCATCCTGTAGACATTTGTCCTGCTCGTTGATCTACAGTTCATTGCTCTCTATCAGCGCTGCACTTAATTTTTGTTTAATTTATTAACATCACGTATTTTTTTTCTGTTGCTAGCTTTTGCATCCCTCCAGACTGATGTTAAACAGAACTGGCAGGCAATGTCCACAGCACAGTGCACATTACTGTAAATATCAGAAGTTTTTATCTGCAAGGTACACTATTCACAACATATGAAAGATCATGTAAACTTAATTTGAGTGACTCCTACAATAATATCTTCTTGTCTTGGGAAAAGCATTTCTGTGCAACATTTGAAATGTTTCAAAAATGCAAGCAGGTAAGTCTCAGTGTTTGCTGTCAGTGTCTTGTGTCCACAATACAATGTAGGCATAATTATTCATGTGTGATGATCTGGCTTGGGATACAACAAACGTTATACAAAGTTCTAGACAGGACAGCCTCTGTCTCCATCATTTCGGTAACTAGCAGGTTTCAACAGTATTGGTCTCTGTGCTGAAAAAGTTTTGAACTAATTCAGGTTCCTCACTTTGACCTCAATGAAGAAGTATAACTGAGTTTGAAGGGGGTGAAACAATCTGCACTGGATCATTTATATTTTTGAAACCAATTTCAGATGGTCAATCTTAAGACTGAAGTAGCACATACTTTTGCATTCAAATGCAAGTATTGTACATGGGTGCTAACTAAGTACACTGATAGAACAAGATAAAATTTGACATTTGGGAACGTAACAACTGCTATTAAATCACATTTTTAGAGTGATCTAAAATTCTGACTTTAATAGGTAGAATAAATCAACTAGTGTGCATTCTGTTTTTTTGTGTGCCCTGCAGCACAGCAGCTGTGCACAAACTAGAATTTTATTAGGAAACAAGGAACAAATTTCAGTAAATATATGCAGTTTGAAATATGAAATCACATATGTAGAAAGGAATTGCACACATTTTGGAACTTCAAAAAGCTAGTAAATGAAGTTTCCCAAGTATTCCTTAACAGTAGTCTTGATTAAGACAGTTTCAGCTTGCTTCCATTCAGCACATCCAATATTAGACGTGCGAAAGAAGATTCTCAGACAAACATCAATTTAAATTTCTGAGAATTCAAAATTGCTAGAATTTTTTGTCACTTTCCCCCTCACTCTATATTCCCCTACTCCCTGAAAAAATACTTCAATATTTCAGATTCTCAACTGAGATATAAAATAGACATCTACTGTTCACTCATTTCAGTCACTTGGGTCTTCTAGTAAAAGAGCAGAATTTGTACTGAAGCAGTGGCAAAAGAAAGGAGGGAGAAAAGTAATGAAGCAACACGGCAATAAACAGCTTCGACCACTTTCCTTATGTGCTTTTCACAGTCCTTAACATTTTGAGATAGGATGGGAGTCCACACCAGACAACATATTATGTAGGTTGTCCTTCAGATCCTCAAAAGGAAGAACATCTGTGCTATGCTGCAAGGTGTGCTTTTCAAATAAATTCCTGCCTGGCTGAGGTTTTATGCTGAGCACACTCACATCAGTGATGAAGTTTTGATTAACTCATCCAGAATAGTTTCTAAGGAGGTCAAGATAAGTCCCTGTCAGATGGATTTACTTGAAGACTATAGACCCAGTTGCCATCAATGCATTTAATGTCGATATTTCAGTGTTTTGTACAGTGTCCCAAATTCACTGCTGTCAGTGAACACAGCCATAACTTCAGTGAAATCCACAGATTTCCATGTAATTTTCAGTGACTGATTTGTCACCTTGACAAGCAGAGTGCCTGCTGAAACATGACTTGGTTTTGTAATGTCAACCATTAATGACATTTACAAGGCAGCAAAAACACAAAATGGGATTGTACAGTAAATATCATCACAAAAACTAAATATTGCTCATTGCAGTGGAACATCTGTGTACAGAGAATAATGAGAAACTGAAGTCAAACACTCCTTCCTGAAGGTTATTACAGCTAATTTTCTCAGATATGTACGGTTTTCATTTTCTCGTCAATACAAACCCATTGCTCCTATTTCAGTTCATACTCACACTTTACACTGCCCCTCTCTTGAGAACCCACAGTCAGAAAGGTTTATTATCTCAAAAAATTGATTAAGAAATCCTCATCCTTAAGCCTGTGACAGTTCTGGAAGTCAGTACTGGGAAATAAATTGGTTTTTCCCCTTGAGGCATGCGGGCTGAGGACCGTGATTTTGGCTTATCAGCAGTAGCCTGAGGAGTGATGATTGAAAGAATTTCAAAGTTTATTTTGTTTGATTGTAATTGCTGGGTTAAACCAGGAAAATTCTGACGCAGAAATGGCATTTGAAGATATGCTTAACTTAAAACAAGTGCCATTAGCAGCCTGAACTGGGGCCTTGCTATTCTTTTCTTGAACTGCTGAAGAAAGGCTCAAATTCACATCCTTTTGTTGCGTTTAGTTTGAGTCAATCATTGGCTGCATAAGTAAAATGAACACAGTTATTTTTTACAGGAAGAAAAGTTTGCCAAAACCAAAGGCTTCTCCATACATATTCTTTCCTACTTTTTTTCCCTCCTTTTTCCTTTGAGGAAGCACCACATCTCATGTGGTGAGACTTCGTGATGAAAGAAATGAATACCCCCAAGAAGCACCATTTTCTATTTTTATCCTCTTAACAATGTAGCCATTCTTAGCTTTCCTTCGCCACTATCTAGCAAATAACTGGAGGACTCATCAATAAGTATTATAATTATGTTCAGCAATGGAACAAGAGGCAATGGGCAGATACTGGAACAGAGGAAGTTCCATACTAAAGCAAGGAAGAGCTTTACTGTCAGAGTGGTGGAGCACTGGAACAGGCTGCCCAGAGAGCTGTGGAACCTCCTTCCCTGGAGAGGATTCAAGACCTGTCTGGATGTGTGAGCTGCTGTAGGAAACCTACTCTAGCAGGGGGGTTGGACTCAATGATCTCCAGAGGTCCCTTCCATCCCCCACAGTTCGGTTATTCTGTGATTTGTTCAAACCTGAAATAGAGAAATAAGTTACTCTTCCAACATTTGTTCCTTTGAACTAGGCATTTTAATAACCACCTCTCATTCTCTGAGGCCATTAAATTAGTACAAGTAATATGTATAACCTACAAGATGCATAATTGCATCCCTTGTCATCAGTCAATCTGTCTTTCAGTCAAATGTTCTTTCTTAATGTTCAAACTGACAATAATTACTACTGGCAAAATGATAGATATTTGCATAGGCTTAAAGGGACAGTAAATTAAAAATAAATAAATGAATAAGAAGTAATTTTTGCTTAAGATTCTTCAACAGCTGAACAATTTCTATCAGTCTTTCCTTGTAATTTTGCATGCTCATCTCTCTTTATCTAAAATTTTCACTTCTTCTGCATATGTATGTCTCATCCTGCTGTAGAGACAAAGATATATCAACATATCTGATGGTCACCTGTAGTAGGTCAAACACAAGCAAATCTGATTTAAAAAAAAATCTTCATTCTTCATGAGAATGAAATGTTGCAAATATTATACACAACAACCTCCCTTAACTTTTGCTGACATGGAAGACTAGTACAGCACTAGAATTCAAACAGTAAGTCACAAATGCTCTGACCTACTCTTGTGGGGTGCCAGAACACTTGCACACTGGTTACTTTTAATAGGCAGCTCCTTTTTTTTTTCGGATGTCTGTAAGCTTTTGCCTCTGTAAGACAGTTCAGAGTTCCAGGGCAAGCTGATGATTCTCATTGATTTTATTAAAGCATATTTAGAGTAGGTGGTTACTCAAAAGAATCTAATGTTTCCCAAGAGCTTTGTACCTGCAGTATGTGGAGACTGTTTATGAATAGTTTTGACCCTGCTTTGACACATGCAATATAGACTAAACCTCACACACCATGGGTATCATATGGCCACTCCTTGACTACATTGCTAGCTGCAGACTTTGTCACTGAAGTGTAAAGCGTCTAATGTGTGTATTTTGTAAGGAAAAGCATTATCAGATGTCCACAGTTTCCCAAATAAACACAACATTCTTTTCAATCAAGTTATAAAGGGTGTGTAAAGGCAAAGGTAAAAATTACTGCAAGAAAAACAAGAAATGCCTTAACTCTATAATTTAAATTCTTGATGAAACATTATCCTTCCTTTGTATTATGCCATGAATTTTCATTTGCTTTTATTTCCATTCCGCACTATAATATCTCTGAACCTTAAGGGAGTCTCCAACCTAACACAGTGTTAGCAATCAACTTATTGTCCAGGATAATAATTTGTTCAAAGAAAAACAGTATGAAACAAATGTGTTGCGTCTTTGCAAATTTCATGAATAAGGTAAATCAATAAATATTTACCAATGGACTTTAATCTCTTCCAGAGGATGCTGTAACCATTAGAAGCCAAGTTGGCCTTTAATTGAAAAAGACCTGTTTTGTTAATAAAGCAGAATAAGGATAAAAAAATTGGGTGAAAGATAGGAAGTTTGAACACCAAAGGCTTCGTAACCGCTAAGTACAATGGAGAAAGGCTAATTTCTTTGGTATATCCGCATCGCATTTTCTTTTGGTCTAGTTTTGAAATCACAAAATTTGAGCTGCATTTTTTAAAATACAAATGATGTCTGCAGGCACTAGACTGGCATCTTAAGTTTCTATCTAGTCGCTCTTTAAGTGATCTAGATGAAGCACAGTTTATAGTCAATTGTTTGCACTGGAAAACCATTTCTTACACTATGTGAAATAACTGATTAAAAAAAAACAAATGAAAGAGCAGCAACAACAAAACAAAAGCAAATGCAAAACCTTTGTTCAGTGCATCACTTCTAGATTGGTTTCAACTATGTAGCTGTATGGGAACTCTCCTCAACTCAGTAAGAATAATGAAATCCTTTATATTCCATGTTTGTTTGGTGTTTGTTGTTTTTTTTTGTTTAAACATACTGACATTATCTTATCTTTATCAAGACAATGTAAAGTGAATGTGAAAAGCAGTCATTGATTTTTACTCTTTTCCTATAATCTATTCTTTTGAGATTTTACACACAGAATGTCTGATTTCAGCAAAGGAAAGCACTCATGGTTTCAAAGATAATTTTTTAGGCAGACTTCTTTCCATTTCTTTGTGTGATGTTCTGCACTTACAGAGTTCATTTGATCCATCTATCTTTATGAAAAATGAAGCCCATGCCACTCTTCTTATTTATTTATCTATTTATTTATTGGGGTGATGGCAACACATAGCTCTGGAAATTTTATAGTTTAAATACCACTGACAGAAATCATAATATATCTTATTAAGAGTTGGGATAAATAAAAAATTGTGCTTTAAATCTCAAACCAAAAGAGAGCCAATGTAAGTAGCTAAATAGATTTCTTGTTCAGAATATACAAAGCCTGTTCTAAAAGTAATGCCTCCTGTTGGTCCACTACATCAGAGGCGGATGTTGGTGATATGGTAGAGGTTAAACTTTCCCACCAATATTCCATTACATTTTGTTGCCATGGGACAGATGGCAGCAGAGGGGCAGTCTGACAAGATGGTGTCTGATATGACAGTTCATAGGAATCAAAGATGCATGACTGAATTCCTCCATGCGGAAAAAAATGGCACCCACTGACATTCATAAATGCCTGCTGATGTTTATGGAAACCAAACAGTTGATATGAGCACAGTGAGACAGTGGGTGATACAGCAACAATGTCATCGTAGCAGCTGTGAAACAGTGGGTCACATTCGCTGGTGCAGATTTTAACAAGCATGGCATGCAGAGTTTTGTTCACTGCTGGTGAAAATGCATAGCTAATAGTGGCAACTATGTTCAAATATTGTGTTTTGTAGCTGAGAATTAAATTATTGTGCTCTTTGTATCTGTTGTAATTTCAATGGAAATAAATGAGAGGCATTGCTTTTGCGTTTGGAGTGACCTATGTAGAATCTAGACCTACGGATTGTGAGTGATAAAGAAAAACATGAAGAAAAAAAAAACATGAAAAACAGGAAAGAAAACATGAAGGAATCCTGTTTTAAAAACAGATACTAAAAATTAATTTGTGGTAAATTTCTCCTTCAACAGTTTACTATTACTTTATTTCCTTCAAGATTCAGTTACAAATAAAGACTATTCTGCAACAGAATTCAAAAGCATCTTATAAGCAGTTTCTATTAAGTTCTGCTTTCCAAACATTTGGGGAGGGGATTATTGGCAAGAAGCTAGATACAGAAAAAACTCTAGAACTAAAGGGCTTATTTTTATTTTTATTTTTAAATCGTTTAGAATATCAACTTTTCTAGCAAGAGATAACAATTTTCTATATTTATCCCAGGACTCCTTAAGTAAAGAAACATTGAGAAGTTAACCATTTGAAAATATTTAAACAAAATGGGGATACAACTGCTCACAGGCAAACTGTAAGTTATCAGGAAAAAGCAACCTTAGCTGCACTGGATGGATAAGCAGTATAAAGTATTTCTACCGAATGTTTACTGGAGTAGGTATTTGACAAATTCAACTTGCAAAAAAGCACAAAAGATTTGAAATGTAATTTCAGTGACAACTTCTTAGTGAAAAATGTCGCAGCCCTTACAGCCATTCAAACTTTTTCTGCCCGGTGATACATTTAGAAAAGTCACTCGAGCAGATGTATCACAAGGCACCTTTTCTTGTTTGCCTGGACAAGAAAGTTCTTGTGCCGTTGCTTACTTGCAGATGCCATGCAACACCATGAAAAGGGTATGTGCTTGGAAGAGCTGCCTGAGTTGCTTCGTGTTGCTGGGGAAAACCTCCCTAAATCCTCTACTCTGCTCGGAATGAACAAATTCCCTCCCTGTTTACCGTCTTCAGAGAAGCAAAGCGAAACAACCCCAAAATGAAAGTAGCTTGCTCAAACGAATAGAATCTTTATAAAGTACCAGTAACCAGCAAACCCATACCAAGTAGTAGTATTAAAGTGCTCTCCTTTTTGATTGTCTACTGCTAACAGTAGGCCTTTAAATCCAAGAATAATTAAGGCTGTCACTTGTTATTCCTGAAGTCAAGGGCAGCTTTGTTTTGCCTCAGACTGAACCGTGATTTAGCAGTTTTCTGGAAAGCACCAGGGAGCTCTATGCCAAGTAATTCAGAGGCCACTGGGGAAGCTGCCACCAGACACCTTTGTGAGGCCGAAGCCCATAGGAGCATGCTGGACTCCCTCAGTGAGCTGAGGGCCTGAAGCCGTGCCACCCCAGTAGAATGCTCAGGCCTGATGCCAGAAGCTGGTTCTGAAGGATCAGCTGTTGGGGCAGGTGGTCATGGCAGGATAAAAGGCAAGGGGGAAAGAGGAGGAGCCAGAGGGATGGCTGTGCAGTCAGGCCACCAAGGTGGACGGAGGGGAGAGGCAGCATGCTCAGGGGGACACATGCGCAGAGCTGCTGACAAGCCAGAGCCACAGAGCTGGCATAGAGCAAACCCCAACAGGCTCACTCACTGTACCAGGACACAGTGGAAAACACTTCCTCTTCGATTCTGCTTTTTTTCCCAGCCACTTGGAGTTTTCTGCATTTCAAAGTTATTTTTTCTCCTTATTCTGCATCTAGACGACTTTCTGGTCTTCTTTTGGGGAGCTACAAGAAGACTAGGTCTATTCACTCACTCAAGATCTTGTCACAGCCTCCTACAACATGCATCTCCTAATGGCAAGATAACTTCAGGAACACCGAGATTCAATCCTGATGCATGGTTTTCAACCCAACTGCCACATTTTTGGCTTAGTGCCTTCTCCTTCGGGAACCTACAAAAGCAAAGATGGGGTGGTAGGCTGTGATAAAACAGAAGATGGAGTGCTGGGGTGGTGTCGGTTCTGAAAAAGGACCTGTCAAAAAGACTTTACCATGCATATTCATCATTCTTGACAGTAAACTACTACTTCTATGAGTCATTTGGGTATCCTAACAGCTTTTCTGATTTTGCAGAATTTTTCACAGAAGAATTCAGGCCACATATCCCTTAACAACTCTTTAACTGCTAAAACATTGCTTTCACAAAGCTGAACAAATTAAAGTCAACTAAATGTCCTGTATTAACTGTAACATTCCTGGAATTTGGCAGCATTGATTGAATGCACTCACCATTTCAAAATAAAACTTCCCAAACATACTGAAGCAGAACAGTTTAAAAAAAAAAAAAAAAGAAGAAGAAGAAGAAACAGGCAGCAAAAATGCTTTAACTTGACATGCAATGCATGTACGACTCAGAAGTACCTGGGAAACAATTTTACAGCTACAGTGAAAGAGTTTCTCCATGTTCTGTTTTGCCTTTGGAAAAGAAAATAAATAAATAATCTACCTTTTATTTCTGACAAGTATGTATTAACCTAGGTATCAAAGTAAGCTGTACTACCTAAATATCATGAAATTATTTTTATTACCATGAAATGTTTCCTACTTGCTCCTTTCCAGTGCATCATTAATCTAGTAAGAATAAAGAAATAAACACAAATTACTGAAACACTCACTATAGTTCTGCATACATATAAACAGTTTTGATTTAAAAGTCTTTTTACTGAGCTGCTTTGTGCTGTGTCACTGCTAGACAGCACTTTTTGCAATTTCTTGCTATCCTATCTTTTTGTGTACTGGAGTTTTCCTAAGTGCTGCTGCCACAGTAAATGGATTCTAACAGCTCTCAGGATTCCTGCTGATCTAAGAAGTTCAATCTTGTCCAAAGACATTGTCAGAATAACTGGAAATCTGTCACTACAGTAATTAATTGTGGAGAAAATAAAAAAATAAACAAGGTTTAAAAGCAAGTGGTGCTTTTAGTTGTGGTGAAAACCAAAGAAACTTTCAAGCAGAAAACACTCTAGCAGTTCCCTGCAGACTCCCCGGATTATATCCCCATTATACACAGCAAGCCTTTACACAGGCCCTGCATAAGACACTGCCTCGATTTGAGTAATGAAGTCCACACAAACATGACTCAAATATCTATTCTGTTCAGTACTGCAGGCAAGTCACACTTGGCCAGAAAAAACACAGTTCCATCTCGGAAAGTCTGCAAGTTGAAGGATGCCCAGAATCCCCACCATCTTCGGTTAGGTTAGTGTAAGCCCACTAGTGCTGCAGCAGAGAAAAACATCCCAGTGATTCCTAGTCACAGAAACTGAAGACCCTTCCCAATGCTGCCCAATGCAAATGACTGCCACAGAGGTACAGTTTGTGTATAGCAGTGCCACCAGAGCCACCTCCTGCTACACTGAAGGCTCACAAGGCAATTGCTTGAAAAAATTTGTGCAAAATTTTTGCTGCTGTGCAGTATTTACTACTCTGGTGTTGGACATGGAAGGCTGTCTTACAAAACGAAACAGTCTGTACAGGAAAGTGCACACACATTTTGTCACAGACTTAGCCCTCTTTAACAAAGGAAGATCATAGGAACAAAATACTGATGGTTATTTGCATTGAATTTACAGGCTAGAAGTAATGGATTTTGATGGATGAATTTTGATGGTTTTCCCCAGGGGTCGGTGCTGGGGCCTGTCCTCTTCAGTATCTTTACTGATGACCTGGATGAGGGCATTGAGTGCACCCTCAGTAAGTTTGCAGATGACACCAAGTTGGCTGGAAGTGCCTGGGGGTAGCGAGGCCCTGCAGAGGGATCTGGACAAGTTGAATAGCTGGGCTGAGGCCAATGGGATGAGTTTCAACAGGGCCAAATGCCGGGTCCTGCAGTTTGGCCGCAACAACCCCAGGCAACGCTACAGGCTTGGGGTGGAGTGGCTGGAAGACTGTGTAGAGAAAATGGACCTGGGGATATTGATTGATGCTTGGCTGAACATGAGCCAGCAGTGTGCCAAGAAGGCCAATGGCATCCTGAATTGCATCAGAAAAGTGTTGCCAGCAGGAACAGGGAAGTGATTGTCCCCCTGTACTCAGCTCTGGTGAGGCCACACCTTGAGTACTGTGTCCAATTTTGGGCCCCTCACTGCAAGAAAGACATTGAGGCCCTGGAGCGGGTTCTAAGAAGGGTGACAAAGCTGGTGAGGGGTCTGGAGCACAGGCCTTATGAGGAGCAGCTGAAGGAGCTGGGATTGTTCAGTCTGGAGAAGAGGAGGCTCAGGGGAGACCTTATTGCTCTCTATAACTACCTGAAGGGAGGTTGCAGTGAGCTGGTGGTCAGCCTCTTCTCTCATGTAACTGGTGATAGAACTAGTGGGAATGGCTTCAAGCTGTGCCAGGGGAGATTTAGGCTGGACGTTAGGAAATACTGCTTTTCTGAAAGAGTGGTCAGGCATTGGAATGGGCTGCCCAGGGAGGTGGTGGAGTCACTGACCCTGGAGGTGTTCAAGGAACGTTTGGATTTTGTGTTGAAGGACATGGTTTAGTAAGAACTATTGGTGATAGGTGGATGGTTGGACTGGGTGATCTTGCGGATCTTTTCCAACCTTGGTGATTCGGTGATTCTGTGATTTTCAGCTCTTGGATAAATCTCAAGAACTAAATGCTTCAGCAGTTGAAGGCATGGAGGATAGAGAGGGAAGAGTGAAGAAAGGTACTCATCTTCCTTCATTTTCTGAAGTGCACTTTTTAAGTAGGGAATGAGATGGATTAACCACCTAAGCATCACTTCAGAAATTGAAGACATTCTATTAAATAAAAATAGAGCCATGTCAATATCTCTACTGGTCTTGTAGAGAGTTTGGGGTGGCCACTTTGAAACAAGTTCTCCAAGGCTCAAATATAGTAAAAGCGAATTTCTTGAGCTTGACCTTTGTTTGTGGTTTTATAAACTGATTGTTGCCTTAGTGCCAAAAAGATGAGCCGGATCTCAGCAGCGCTGAGCAGCCATCATTAAAGTGAACAGCTGTAGGGCACACTTGTTTTCCCTTTAATATTTTGTTTTAGACCACATGAACGGATGATGTCACTAATCTTAGGATCAGCACCTGTGATGGGTCAGGTAAATTGAATATTTGAGTTACTGTTAATGGTTTACAGAAACTTTTTAGAGGTATGTAGAATGTAAATAAGGAGAGGGACAGATCTCTGCCCTAGCCCAAGCTTTTATGGGTTGACACGACCTCCACTTGAGTCAGGGAACTGATT
Organism: Meleagris gallopavo; assembly: GCF_905368555.1. Lineage (NCBI taxonomy): Eukaryota > Metazoa > Chordata > Aves > Galliformes > Phasianidae > Meleagris > Meleagris gallopavo. Next base: position 23,905,022 of record NC_139406.1, on the reverse strand, counting down.
AACAGAGATAAACCACAGAGATCACTTTGCTTGCTTTCCACCACTCCCTACCATATTGTCTTCCATGTGGCAAGAGAGGTGGGTGGTCTACAGACAGTGTTTTCCTCAAAGAAAAACATAAATCCCTTTGTTCATAAAAGCACACCCAGAGGCTCGAAGATCTTAAGAAGTATTTCCTTTAGATTTGCTGAGTATCAGGAACAAGCTACTTTGCCGAGCAGCACTTGAAAGAGTACTTAAAGAAAATGGCATCTTCTGAAACAGTTTCATGTCTGCATTGTCACTAGCTGACAAGCATGGTCTGCCTCCAAGATTGTACAAAGCAGAGATAAAAATATCACAGATCCATGGAAAAACAACATGGGCATGCATGAACATGCTTGTCCTATCCTGCTTTTTTAAAGAATTTTTAATAGCTTTTGCCCTTTTAATGAGTTAGAGTAGATAACAGAGTAGGATAGCCTTTGGAGTTGCATCCTCAATGTCTTACAGTCAGTACAAAGAACATACTTGCTGGTCATCATTTTGTAGGACACAGAGGTTAGACTATCCTGTAGGGCCTAGAATGCACTACCATCTACTTTCTCCTCTGAAGGCCAGCTCTGAGATAGCTCAGTCAGCCTGGAAGAGATTTTCTAAGGAAAGTCGGAAAAAGACTCAGTGGCTCCCCTGCCCTTTATGCAGGAAAGGATGTTAAGCAGAGTGCTGGGCGCTCATCTGAGCCGCTCTGCAGCTGCACTGCAGCCATGCCTATGCCTGGCCAAGTGAACCACTGGCACAGATCAAGACCCTGACTGACTTTCCAGTTTGACCTGGGATCTGTCTCAGCTCCATCATCTTGCCCGTGGATCATTTGCTACAACTCTCTGTACTTATCTTGACCATAACATAGTGACTTGCGTTCCTAGTTTCACCTCAGACCTGCCCCATCATCACCAACTTGTCCAACCTGTTTAGTAAACCTTGCATGGTCTGAACTCTTCACCAAACCTTGCCACCACCTCCATACCAGCCCTCTTGGTCACTGCAGGTTTGGGTCCCAGCCAGCAAGTCCACTGCTCTGCCAGCCTGTTAGAACCTTTGGTCCAAAGCTCCCCCTCCCCTGGGGAGCAGTCATCCCCCATGGGGCCCTGACAGTAATCCTGGAACTGAGAGTACAGGCCGGATACGAGAGGAATAAAGCACTGGCACCATGTGAGAGCCCTGCTGAGTTGGAAAGAGAATCCAAGAGCATCCTGTTAAGTGGTAAGAAATACTATTCTGTACTCAAACACTGTAGCCTTTGTAAAAGATGCTGGCAGAGCAGCAAAGTAAAACCTCTTGAACAGTCATTTCAAAAGCAGAATTTATACTCCTTCAGCTTGACACTGAGCAAAAAAGAACCTTAGCTCCCTGCAACTGTTTGTGGTGTGGGATGATCCTAAACGACAGGAACAGACTGCCGATAAACTGATTACCCCCAGTGCAAATAAAGCCTTTAGGGGATGACATTTTATTATTGGGTCAGTTTAGCAGCAATTGAGTATAAACAGTGAGTTACAGTATCACTATCTGAATGACATCAAAAACAAAGTCACATACACAGGGCTTCTTCTAGCCCGAGAGTAAGTTAACATTAATGAGAAAACGCACAAATTTTGACAAGGCAACAAATGATGTGCTGTAATACATTACACAGAAGTGAAGAGAGCCTTCAAAATCCTGCTCCATTCACTTGAAATACTCAGTACTTAATTTTTTTAGTACAGAAACGGTTTTGTTAGATAAAGAATCATCTAGAAGCAGCCTGGTCTTCAGCACCAACTGAGAACATTCAGTGCTTTGCATGATCTAACATTTACTTTAGATTATATAACCCATATCCTGACACTGGTATTTGACAAGTGAACAATTTGACAATTCTGAGTTTTTTGAAGTCTTTGTGAGTTGCTGACTTCAAAGTTGTCGTCTACAAGATAGAAGAATATATTTTTCTGTTAGTTCACAGCTTAACATACAACATTCATCAAATCTTGGCACAGGCATCAAAACTTGCATTCCCACAGTGATAGTAGGAAAGCAAAAGTGCTTAGGATCATGGCTTGACAAAGGAAGGAGGGTGAAGTCTGCAAAAATATGCAGCAAGTAATTATCCTTCATACTTTTCCTCCAGAACATTATTTGAGCCCATTAGATACATCTTTTATCCTCTTCTGCTTATGTAAAACAAATGAGAGGCAGGTGTGGAGCTCTGGAGACAGCTGCTAAGCTGATCTGAGGGACTGCTTCTAGCAGTGCCTTCATGGAATGGTTTGCAGCTCCTGCACTGCCACTGTATAAAAAAAGCAGGTATGGTGACAATACAGCATAGAGAAGCCAGTCCTTACTGAGAATGGTGTTTCCATGGTCAGGGAAGAAACAGCTCAGCTGGCTGAAAACAAAGACACAGCAGTTTCCCAGGGAAGGTGGCCCCTCGGCACCAAAATGCAAACAATTCAAGTGCTTGGGCAGCAGGTCAGTAAAAAGAAACGTCTCCAAACATTGCAACAATAGATTCTAGGTTATAATTTAAACTTTGTCCCTCCCCTTTACCTTCTTTGGCCACTTCCCCCTGATGTAGGCATTTCAATTACAGCTCAACAGGAGCATTTTGTTTGCATGCTCAGAGCTGAATTAGCTTGGCTGTGCTTTCCATGCCCAGAGCGAAATGGCCTGGATGGGGGAAGAGCCAGGGTGTGTCATGTACACAGAATCATAGGAGTTGGAGGGGACCTCTGGAGATCATCTAGTCCCCTTTGGAGTGTTAAGTATTGAGTTTGAGCAGACAACACCAAATCGCTAATATTGCCACAATAAGCATCCTCAAAATTAATCAGTTAATCAAGTCATCAAAAGAAAGCTCTGCATACACTTCTTCCCAAAAAGCAGAGCAGTGACCTTTCTCTTTAAAAGAAAATAAATCTCTGTCACTGACACTTAGATTCCTCTATATGTTTACCCAGAACCTAAGTCTAGCTTACTAGCAAGTTAAGGTGATAGCTGGATTGACGAATTAATCTTTTATGAAAGATAATCAGGGTATATCTAAGTTAAGTACTTGATTTACTGTATCAATATGAAACACAATTATATTACTTTTAGCTGTCATACAGTACAGTGAAAGTGAAATCCCTGCACTCTGGTCTCGACACAAGACTTAAGTATAAGCTTATCTCCCTATGAATACTTGTTCTAGCTTCATCCTCATCTATTATTTTTGATGATAAATTCTTCAACTCCTGCAAAGCACTCAGGAAGCAACAGGGAGCTATTATCACTGCTATTATCACGACTGAATACCAAATTCAACTGACTTACCTCAGGTATATTCAAAATGTAACAAATCTGAAATATCAACCTACAGCTCCCAGGCTGGGCCTGACATGTGGGAAGGAGGAGCTGGGCTGAGGTATCAAAGCATAGGGAAACAGACCCATGGGCAGCCCAAGGTTTAAGAGGAAGAAACCACCACCACAACCACTCCACCCAGTAAAGTCCTTTTGTTTTAGTACACCATTGGCTTCCTGTGTTTGCCCAGCCAGTCCCATTGTATCCTCACCTGCCCTCATCCTTCTCACCTTGCTAATGTACTCCTGGAGCTTCTCACAATTAAGCATCATTTTTCATTTCTCAGCCTCCTCTTTGTTTCTGACTTGGCTCTGTTCAGTTCCTAGTTTCCTTTCTCTCAAAAAAAATGAGTCACAAAAAGAGAATGAGGCAAAGTCAGTAGAAGAGGTCTGGAGGTTTGTGATTTCTACACCGAGCAAAACCTTCTGAGAGGCAGAGAAAGGGGTAAAAGCAGGTGCATCACCTGTCTCCATATTTAGCAAGGAAAAGAGAAACAGTTCTCCTGCCCTTATGAAGATGCCATAGCTACGAGTACAGAGGCTCAAGAACCTAGGAAACATTTGTCTGCTCGGGTGAGATAGATAAAACATAGAAACATGGAATTTATCAATTCCCATAAGTTTTTAAAGGATGGCATTTATTCATATTCAAAAAGGGTTTTCTAACAGCACCTGCTCTTGTTAATGGAAGTGTAAGTAATCCATACCCCCTCCAGTCTAAGGATTTAAACTTAAACTGTGTTGCAGTCCCTAGCTGAAAATGTTCATTTTGCTTTTTTCAACTTTAAAGTGAAAAGAAAAAGTAATGGCAGAGAAAGAAAATGGATATGTATCAGGAACAAAATTTGTGCAGCAACAAAAGACATACAATAGAGGATTTGGAACCCCCAAAGCAATTTTTATCTGCCTTCAAGAACAAAGAAGGCTGTCATTACTTTAAGTACTACACTGAAACTGATATACTTTATATTGTCCATTATAATATAAGACCAGAACGCAATCTTGCAGATCTATATCCAGGCTTCCTCTTCCTTCTCTTTGGAAAAGACGTTCAGAGCCATAACATCTCTGCCTAACTGTTCTTTACTCTCCTTCCCCTTAAGGACTCTCCAAGTGGTCTTCATTCCCCATTACTGCATATCAGGTTTTAGTGCATCTGTCCTCAGAAAAAGTACAAAAAACACATACACACACAAAAGAGAATGACTGAACAGCTATCACAATTGTGAGCACAATTTCAAAAACACAAAGTTGTTCTGCACTTGGAAACTTTTTGAAAGAGACTTCTGATGAGAGATAGGATAAAGTGTGGAGGTATTTGAAAATGTAGAATTCATGACAATCAAGAATGGGACACCTGGATGAGAAACCCTCATAAATGCCAGATGACTGCTGGGCTTTAGGGTCCTTATATTTAATTCTTCATGAAAGGATTTCCATGATAATGTGCAGTCAAGAAGCATCTAAGAAGCTTCTCGTCTGAGCTGCTTCCTGCAACAGCAGGAATGGCCATGACCCTGTCGTCCTCACTGTAACAAATATATGAACAGAACTCAATACATCACAGAAATATCGTCACTTCCCACCAGGCTCACTCCTTTTACATAACGCTCACGTCTTCAGTGATGCATATGGTATCTAAGTACTGCTGTCAAACCTCTGACACATCATGCTATTTTGCTGCGGTTCTGAGCTACAAGATGATGAGAAATAGGAACTGTCAGGGTTTGAATGTCCTTATTTTTTGTAACTAAAGCAACAGCCTTGGCATAATTTAATTAGATATTTTGTTTGGTTGTGCCACCAATGTACATTCTGGAATATACCTAGAATTACAGACAGAGTAATTGTTTTCATTCATGACTTCAATCAAAACAATTTGGTATCTGCCACAGTTATTTGCATTACCTTAACATAATATACACACATTCACTCATGATGTTCTCTACAATGAAAGTAAGAAACCCTACGGACTCATAACTACAGCTTTCTACCAAAGGGCAGCCAAAGCTCAGAAGAAAACAACTTGAGGGAAGCAGGTTTCAAGCACTGGAATTGACTATTTAAGGACAGTGTTAATGGTGATAATGTTTCATAATATGCTGAAGGAACACGTATAATTCTATGCTGACTAAAATAAGAAAAAAATGTTATTTGGTTCAGTATTAATTGTTCAGTCTTTGGAAGTAATGATAATAAGTGGGAAAGATACTCTGAAGCAAGCTACACAAATGTATATAGTAGGTTTGACTGAAATGGAGAGCAGTCTTGGGACAAAAAGCATTCTGTGTCAATGATATATACATATACACACAGAAAGTGGCAGGTAAAAAGTGAAGATATCTCCAAAGGTTCAGAGACCCAAAGATGTTTTTCATTATCCTGACAGTGGAAGCAGGGAAAGACGTGGTGAGGGTCCCTTGGATAGCAGGTGATTCTATTGCCCATTTCTCACAATAGAAAAAAAAAGCAGAGATGTGTCTTGGGTTGATTTCTTCTTGGATTGTTCTTGGTCTTTCTTGTCATAGTTACGGCGCTTCTTCAGCTGGATGAAAATCAGAAGTCCAATCAGAAGAAACCCTGAAAATATATATGGGTCCTTCTTTAAGTCAGCAAAATTTAGCTGGTGATAAAGTGCTATATTTGTAAATGCTATGTAAATGATAATCACAGAATGGATTTTTCTTTCTTTCTTTTGAAATCCAAAGATATGATGACTCTAACACCATTCCAGTACAAGCCTCAAGCACGCTTCAGAAGTACTGCCTTGGTAATTCCTGTGTAAAGCTCCATCACACAAACTAATATACTTTGATATAACCTGTCACAACCTTGCTGGGCATATTCGCATGGGTATTTTCCCTCAGGGAAAAATCATTTCAGTTTCATGAACAGTAACCATGGAAATATCAGATCAGCCAAGGTTTCAGAACCTGGATACGTTTATCAGCAATTTCACTTTCCCAAAGCATGCTTAATGTCATGGATATAACAAACACTAAGTTTATTACAAGTACAAGCTAACTGTAGACACATTTAAACTCATTTGACAAAAACCTAGTGCTGAACCTGGATCGTCCTAGCTACAAGCTATCAGTTTGCAGTCCCGCAGATTGCAGGACATAAATAAGGTCAAAGGATCTCACTTGGTATCTGCTTCATTTCTGAATGCTTTGTGCTGTTGAAAATAATGCCTAAATGTTATCTGCTATTTTTGCTAGAAATGTATGCATGTAGCTACCTTTTCTTTCTGGCTTCTGCACTATATATAGAGAGAAGAGTAAGGGGAAGGAGCCAGGGAGAACTGTACAGAGTAGAAAGCAGAGGGCTAGAAGGGAGAAATAACCTTAGAGAGCCTAACGAGGCTGTACAGAGTTTATTCAAACCAGATAAAATCTCTGAGAGCTGCTCATGTACATGAAGAAAGAAACAACTTACAGTACATTAATACAAAGGCAGGACTTGATTTTACACCTATTACTTTATTCTGCTTGTATACTAGCACAGAGAATTTCCAAAGCTAACATGCTCTCATTGGATACCCTTATTTCTAGCAAAATCTATATTTAGGGAGTGGAATAGTTCCCTGTTCTTCAGTTTATTTTACGGTGACATGACAGTAGTTCCACAATATGACTCAGATTCAGTCATAAATTGAGCAGTTTAATAATATGGTATTTTAGACATTTTTTTCTTTAGAAAAAGACAAATGGAATGGAAAGAAAACAGAATGGAAGTTTTTTAAGGCATAAGAAGAAGCCTGTTGATGTAATCTACTTAGACTTCAGCTGTATTCTCCAGGAGAACCTGATAGCATGGCTTGGACAGATACTCTTTTTGCTGGGTGAAGAACTATCTGGAGGGCCACACTCAGAGAGTGGTGGTGGAACGGGAGTTAAACCCAGCTGGCAACTGATCATGAGTGGTGTTCTCCAGGGGTTGGTGCTGGGGCCTGTCCTCTTCAGTATCTTTACTGATGACCTGGATGAGGGCATTGAGTGCACCCTCAGTAAGATTGCAGATGACACCAAGTTGGCTGGAAGTGTAGATCTGCCTGGGGGTAGTGAGGCCCTGCAGAGGATTTGGACAAGTTGAATAGCTGGGCTGAGGCCAATGGGATGAAGTTCAACAAGACCCATTGCCAGGTCTACTCTTTGGCCACAACAACAGCAGGTAATGCTACAGGCTTGGGGCAGAGCTGCTGGAACACTGTATGGAAATGGAGCTGGGGGTATTGGTTAACACTCGGCTAAATATGAGCCAGCAGTGTGCTCCAGTGGCCAAGGAGGTGGTGAAGTAACCATCCCTGGAGGTGTTCAAGAAACATTTGGATGTTGTACTAGAGACATGGTTTAGTGGGGAAATAGTGGTGATATGTGGATGGTTGGCCTAAATTATCTTGGAGGTGTTTTCCAACCTTGGTGATTCTATGATTCTATGAAAATTACAATGCACTATTTCTATTTTTATCATTTTATAAGTAGAGATAGACAAAAGTTAAAAATAGTAAGGGAATTGGCCTCATATTAAACTGATCCTAAAGATTTTGGTAAAGAAAACAATACTAGAAGCATAAGTTTTCTAGTGCATTTTCTACTGTATTTGACCATGAATGTCATGGTGATATGTAACTGTTTGCTATTACACTCAGAAATCCTGCCATTCTTCTGAGAAGGCCAACAAAGACAGCCAAGTACACATCCAGCATTCCTGCATTTGTCAGGAAAGATCAGGAAAGATCTTGAAAACATTTATTAACTGCTACAGACAGAACTCTCCTCTCTAAAAAAAACTACCATAAATGAAATCATTTGAGGAATTCCACAACATTTTTAAACAGCAAAACCTCAGCTGTACAAATTCTCAACCAGCAGCAACAGCCACAATCTCTGAATAAACCTACATGCTTCTCCTTCAGGGTGTAGTTTCACATTATACTTAATTCAATCTAACAGCAGGAGGAGGCAAGAGGGAAAGGACCTGCTTTCCCCTTGTGTTTCTGCTTCTTCCCTTGTGTTAAATTTAGCAACTGCGCAATTCTATGGTGACTCTGATTAGCTTGCTGATCTGAGGGAAAAGCCACAGTTTTTCATGAGTTAGCTTTCCCTCTAAGCAGAAGAGATTTACAGTGACAAGACAAGCTCAGAAAAGGATGCAGAGGGAGCACTCAGAAAGTGATGTGAAAATGAAAGTTACTACTCTTTTCTGTGGCAAAGAATAACGTGAAATCCCATCTTAAGACTGCATCTACTCTACATTACCATTTCAGTCTGAAGCATTTGCAGGATTTTGAAGTGAATTACCAATTAACAATCACATTGAATGCTGGTTCAATTGGCAGAATAGCTGTAGTGTGTACAAACTGGAGCCCTTTAGGAGGAAACTTTGCTTGTTCCAGAGGTACACTAAATACTGAGCATTCATGTTGCATTATATGTTTCTGGCCAAATGCAAGTTAGCAAGACAGATGTGGAAAGCTTTTTGGAAACCTGAGCATTACTACTGAACCAGACTGTAAACTTAGCTTGAGGGTGGTAGCAAGGCTACTCACACTCTTCTTTTATTATCCCTGGTCACCAAACACCTCACCAACACTATGTTGAGAGTAAAGAATGCCATCATACCATTGCATTGCTCTGGAAAGCAAAATGAAATGGAGATGACATTAAAGACAGCAGTGTATAGCAGTGTATATTACCACACTCATTTAAAAGACAACCTGCCTCTACATTTACAGAGTAACACAAAAAAACTCAAAAACAAGTTCTGTTTCCCTGTCGCACTCACAGTCAATCTGCAAGTGCAGCCATCTCACACAAAGCTCAGAGACAAATATATTGTCATTGGCTTGCAACACTTTGTAAAAATTGGCAATGCTCCCTAACAGGGAGGCAGTCTACATTTTCTGTGGTTAAAGCACTAGAATACATTTTCACAGAATCACAGAATGGCCCAGGTTGGAAGGGCCCTCAAGGATCATGAATCTCTAAACCCCCTGCCACAGGCAGGGCCACCAACCTCCCCATTTCATACTAGACCAGGCTGCCCAGGGCCCCATCCAATCTGGCCTTGAACACCTCCAGGGACGGGGCATCCACAACCTCTCTGGGCAGCCTGTTCCAGCACCTCACCACTCTCTGTAAAGAACTTCCCCCTGACATCCAACCTAAATCTTCCCTCCCTCAACTTAAAACCATTTCCCCTTATCCTGCAGTTATCTACCCTTTCAAAGAGTTGACTCTCCTCCTGTTTGTAGGCTCCCTTTAGGTACTGAAAGGCTGCAATGAGGTCACCCTGCAGCCTTCTTTTCTCCAGACTGAACAAACCCAGCTCCCTCAGCCTGTCTTCATAGGGGAGGTGCTCCAGCCCTCTGATCATCTTTGTGGCTCTCTGGACTCTCTCCAATAGCTTCCTGTCTTTCTTGTACTGGAGGCTCCACACCTGGACACAGTACTCCAGATGGGGCCTCACAAGAGCAGAGCAGAGAGGGACAATCACCTCCCTGTCCCTGCTGGCCACCCCTCTTCTGATGGAGCCCAGGATACCATTTGCTTTTCAAGCTGCAAGAGCACACTGCTGGCTCATGTTAAGTTTTTCATCCATCAGGACCCCCAGGTCCTTCTCTGCAGGGCATTCTCCTGTACAATGCTTTCAGAGACCATTTAAATAGTGCATATTAAAAAATTCTTGGTCATTTCAGTTGATGAAATTACACTTATTTGCACGTGCTATTTAAAAAATGTCTTTCAAACACACATTTTTACTGTCAGCAGCCACCACTGAAAATAAATGTTTCCATACAACCATACATCTCAGCACACTGGTATCCTATCCATAGGGGACCAACGACTGGTACCTTGTTATAAGACTGTAACTGTCACTGTTGTTTTGCTTGTTTGTTTCTAATCATTATGAAACAAATCATTCTATGATTCTACAAATAAATGTATCTTAAGAGTTTTTAGTGCAAAACTAATTAAAACTAGGAAATATTCATCAAATGTAGCATAATTTTTTAGATTGGAGAAATTTTACTATTGTCAGCATTACAAGCACCACTTTAACACTTATGAACAGACGTTGCTAGAACTTCTAATAATACAATGAATTGATTTTAATCTTGATTTTCCATTTATTTCCTTATTAAACATCTTTTTTTTTTTTTTTTTTAGAAAATCCAATGTAGTCAAAATTGGCATTTGAAGGCATTTTGACCTGAGTTCAAAAAGTAAGAAAAGCCATTTTAGATGGTACATTTCCCATAAAAGCCTCATGTATTTGAATAGCTTTGCTCCTCGGTGCTACAAAAAGGCCATCAAAATGACAGAGGAAGAGACAAGCAATGTCACACTGACTGTACATAGTGTCCTATCAAATAAGTAAAGAAACTTCTCCATGCACATTTGCTCCACCACTCCCTGCTCTTTCACTGCAAGTTTTATGCTTGAAAAGTATAAGCCAAAGCTTTTCCAAGCATGAGTTGCTGGTGAAGCTTTCCCATCAGGCTTCATGTTACCATACTGCAGACCCACAGACTGAAAAGATCCTAGCCTTAGAAAGACTCCAGCTTAAAAATAAAGAAGGTATCACAGTCTGACAATCTTGGCAGAGCGCTGATGCCACAGGAGAGAATGGATGCTTTGGAAGAACTGAATGCTTCATTCAGACACTGAAATCTTCCCTTCCTCCGTGCAAATAAAAATGTGTTCTTATTTTTTTTCCCTTCCTCTCCATGTGGAATCATGCAACAAAAGAAATGAAAGAAAGAAATCAACTTGTCTCCAGCCTTTTAGAAAGGAAAAAGAAGAATTCAATAAAGAAGTATAACGTCAGTATTTATCTCTGTACAAAAAATATTGAAAAGCAATTAAAATTTCACCTTGGTCTCACAGAAGTGGTCTAGATTTTACTAGAAACTCAGCTTGAATTTTTGCCTTGAAACACTCAAAAATATTCTTTCTACAGATTTTCAAGGGTCTGAAGTTCCACAAAAGCAAATATGTAATCTAATACTGACAGATACTTTAAATTTAGCTGTGATTATAGTGGCCTTTCCAAAGCTTCTGCATTCTTTTGCAATTCCATCTTATGAGAAAGTCCAATGTCAAATCAATGCTGCAAGTTTTTAGTGTGGGTTTTTTTTCAGATTGACCTCTAACCATTGCACAGTAAGTTAAAGCAGATATCGCCAAGCTTGTGAAAATCAATAAAGAAGCAAATACATAGAATGTACTTTCAACCGTGCATTTAATATCTTTATTTTTACATCCATAGTTCTTTTCCATAAGAATGATGTGACAGCTTCACTAGCAATTTAAATAGGCAAAACCAAAGGTCATTTTCTAAGTTCTTTACCCAAGCAATACCTTTGAAATTAATGAGGTCATTGAATTAGAGAACAGCAGCAGGATTTGTATCTTCCATTAAAAGTTTTCCTGCCTGCTCACAAGTCATATTGCACAGTATTCCTCCTTGAGATTTGGCTGCAGTAAAATTAAACATCAACCGAAATGGATTTAATGATTTAATTTTTTGAACAGATTACTTCATAAACTTTAGCAACTTTGGTGCATTGCTTTCATACTGAGCTATTCCAAGAAGCCTAAGGGGGGAAGGACAGCATATTTCACTGAAACAGTTGAAATACCAGGTGAAATAAGTGTATGCATTTGCATATAATCTTCTATTTGTAGCTATTATCAATAAATATAGCATGTAATATTTCTGACAGACTTGCACAAAAGTACTTTATTCACTCACAGTGCAAGCATCTATGAAAGTTTTACAATCTTTCCCACTCTTTACTACCTCTAGTCTTGGAGCCCCAGATTCTAAGCTGGGAATCACTACTGAACAGAAGATATTAGCAGAATACATCACAAAATGATGACAAAGCTGCAGGACACAAAACGATTACTGCTACAAAAGCAAAGAGAAAGACACCTGCAAAAGCTTGAGAGAAAATGAGGAAAGGATTCTATTTTATCTGAAGACAGCAGACTGAAAGGTCCCATACCTATTCCTGGCTCACCAGAGAAACAGCGATGCTCAACAGAGAAAAAAAATCTCTGCCCTTTTAGACACATCTTTCAGAGAGGGCTAATTAGTAATTAAAATTATTAAGTGTTCAAGACCTTAGGTCTTGAAACTCATGGATATGACATCACTCTGGTAAAACAGTTTCTCTTGAATCACAAGGAATAGCTCATTGCTCATCAAAAGATCAACACTTTTCCAATATCAATAAAAAAGTAGGAACAGCAGAATAGCTATAAATACAATAAGCTAAATCAGAACCAAAATTTTAAGAAATACATGGAAGCAGTAGCAAATATTAGATTGCAGGAAAGTCAGAAAATAATATTTAAAATAACAAGCCATGTTTTATACCTTAGAAGTGTAAGCCAGTTTAATTACAATAACTTCTTGTTTCTTATTCAACATAACTGATGGTGTGGACAAACTGGCAGCTCAGAAGTAAAGCACGTGGATGCCTGCTGGAGGTTGGTTTTGCCAGGGTCAACATGGTCAGCTTGTGCCACACTGGGGCAGGGAGGTCCTGCTCTGCCCACGGCCATTTCAGTTACTATCAGCATCACCAGTGCCAATCCCACTACCAATGTGCTCTACTCATTCTACATCATTCTACATCATTAGACATCAAGCAATTCCCAGGAAATGTTTCTCATAGTTTCTTCGATGAAAGATACCAACCATTGCATTTCTAAAATCAAAACTACTTGAGACAACAAAGCATCATAAACAATTATAAATAAACAAAATGTAAATTAAAAAGCAAAATAGCTTTTTAAAATCCTATCTTAACCACAGGATAGATTAAGAGTATTTAGTAATATTACATTTTAGCAGTACTTAAAATACCTTTAAATTCTAACAGGATAAAGTGAAAGAATAGTATAGACAAAAAAAAACTTTACCCCAGGCTGGTCCCACTCATAATTAATGATATCCTATGCTAAAACACTAAAGTAACTACAATTTTGTTTCTCACTAGAAGTCAGCACTAATGTAGAAAGCTGTATATCAACCACAAAATATTTCTAAATGACTGGTCAGTTGTGTTCCTTCACCGTGTATATCCTGCATTATTCTAAACAAAAACAATTCTAAACACCACAGTCTAGATTTTCAGTGAGTGCTTTAAATAATCAAAACCTGACAAAGATTTTATTATGCATGTTAACAGGGTTTTCTTTAATTTTTACTCATCAAAGAATAAAAACCATGTTTATCCAATCATTATTGATGTTAGGAGGTTCATGTCACAGATTTCCTTAATAATGTCATTTACTGTAACTCCACTGATATCCCTTTTATGAGGGGGAGGGGGAAGGAGAGGGAGGAGAAAGGCAAACTCAATAGAAACTGTCATCTAAATTCACTGCAAAGAAATAAAGTAACATATTATCAATGCCTAACTGCAGAAGCAGAAATGAATCGTGAACACTTGTGCATTCCAGGACAACTAAAGTAAATATATTTACAGTATTATTGTATATATAAAAATTATTTTTATTACATGTAGTGTGTACATATACATATAGAAAGTGGATCAGTAAAGATAAAGTAAAGGCAAAACCTATGTGAAAACTAAAGTAGAAAACATAAATAAAAGTTTTGGCTCATTCTTCATTTTGCAGGTGGTAAGATTAAGTCTTCATTAGTGAAAGGCAGCTGAAGCATAAGAAGAAAATTGAGGTGTATTACAGTAGTTTCTTAGAGAGGTAATAGTGGCAGTACACAACTCTTTGCTATTTCTTGAACTTCGGAGTAGAGCCAAAATTAAGGACTCAAGGTGAATGCCTTGCAAGTTTTTAACTACAAATGAAAATGCTGTTATCTTCTTAATAACAGCACTAATTGAAAACACTCTAGGGAAAGAAGTCTAAAGGAAAGGACTGGAGAAGAAGATGGATGAAAGAAGAATATCCATTAACAAGAGTACCACTCTTTTAACATCCAACTTCAGTATATTTTTTAAACAAGAAAAAAAATTCTGGGAGAGCTGCTAGAGAAGCTCTTTTTGACTGACTTCCTTAATTTACTCCATATGCTACCCTTTTGGAGAGCAGATTTATAAATGTTTTTATATATGGATAAGCCATACCCCTTTTGCTCAGTTCATCTACAGGATTAATACTGTCTAGAAAGGAAACATCAGAAAGCTTTCTGTAAAAGCTTTCCATATCTAAAGTCACATATCCTGACATTTACATATTCTTAGGAAACCGTATTCTGATAATATATTTAGCAGAAAAGCATAGAAAGTGGAGGTGGTAATTACTTCAATTTATTAATAGGGTCTTCTATCCTGATTAGCAACGTGTGGTGCTTAGTTATCCCCAACAACTACATTTATCAATTTACATGTACTACATTTCATTGACAAATTATTTGGCCATTAATTTCCAAAGAGCTGCCAGAGCTTTCTGTAAATCCTGGACTTCCATAAGTCCATGGAACCGGATGGGATTCACTCGAGGGTGCCGAGGGAGCTGGCAGAGTGCTCCTGGTCAACCAGAGAGGTCCCAGAGGATTGGAAGCTTGCCAATGTGACTCCCATCTACGAGAAGGGTCATAAAGAGGATCTGGGGAAGTACAGGGCTGTTAGCCTGACCTCGATGTCAGGAAAGGATCATCTTGAGTGAGATCACACAGCACGTGCAGGACAACTTGAGGGATCAGTTCTAGGTAGCATGGGTTAAAGAAAGGCAGATCCTGCTTGACCAACCTGATCTCCTTCTATGATCAAGTGACCAACCTGATGATGGATGGTGCTGTTGACATAGTCTACCCAGGCTTTAGCAAAGCCTTCAATACTGTCTCAATACAATGTACAGTATAATAGCCCCTGGAAATGATAAACAGTGCAACAAAGGTCATACATAGCAAGTAATATCATCCCATGAAAAAAATCCTGAGAGATTTCTAAAAACAGGAGAAGTAACAATGTGAACAGCAACTACTAAATTATTGTAACACAACAATTTTGTTTTAACATGCTACAGTCAGATCTGTCATTATCTCAATCCTTTGAGCCTCATGCTGGGTGCCAAAAGGACTGTTGTGATCTAACCCAGCAGGTTACACCATACACCCTTTGCTTACGTCCCTCCTGGGGAGGGAAAAGAGGAAAAAGGAAACAAAATGCAGTGATAACAACACATTTATTTAACTTCAGCTGGCAGGGATGAAGGGACTGCCCATCTAATGGCATTACCCTCCTTGTCCCTGCAGCTGTCTTGCCCCCAGACAGCAGAGGTACCTTTGTGAAAACAAAATACAACAATCTAATCATGAACTACTTCTTTCAAGGTAATAGAAAGAAAATAAAGGACATACTTTATCTTCTTTCTCTGCATCTGGAGAGTAGGGGAATATTGCTCTACAGAGAGTGAGGAAGTAGAGAGCTGATGTGCAAGAGGCTAATTTTTCTTTTTTTTTTTAATTAAGCCTTTCTCTGTGCAAATAGCAGTGTGGAGGCTTGAGGTGAAAGTATAAGGGGTAAAGGAAAGCCAGAAGGAGGCACAATATTTATTCTCAATTAGCAGTAACTGAGACACGTACTATAAATTGAAATCCCAGGAGATTAAAAAGTCTCTTTAACACATTAAAAATCTATAAAATCTTCACTTAACTGCTGAAATGGCAACATGCCTCAAGAGCTTATAACATCAACCATTCACAGTATGTTGCTATCAAATTGTGAGAAGCCTGCAGAAACAGAAGTGCATCCATTCATGCCACTCCTGGAATTCAACAAATATATTAATACTTCCTATGAACTTTTGATATTGAATATACTTGAGTATCAAGGAATGGAAAGCTCAGTTTCTGCTCCAGAACAGTCACAATTGTAGCAGCTCCACTGAGATGTTTATGACAGCCCCTCAGAAGAAGCAGACAGATAAGAAAAATACAAAGAGGACTCATTCCTGCACACATTATCACATATTGCCAAGGAAAGATCACCTAATTATTATTAATAACAGCATTGCTAATTTCTGAAGTAACAGAAAAAAGACTCACTCCCAAAAAAGCCCAAACCCAAAGCTTTTCAGAATTTATTGATAAATCTTAAATTTCCAGCATCAAACACTAGTTACATACAAGTTTATTATTATTATTTTTAATTCAAAACTGTTCAACTGCAAGACACCAGATCCACATTTGAAAGCATAAATTACTACTGTAGAGATGAGTGCATTTCTGAAAGCTATGTCTGATGAGAAGTCGTAACTTTTGTCAATGCATTATCATTGAAAATCTTCAATTTATTCTAAGATTATACTGAAAATCAATTATTAAAACCAAGAACCCAGGCAAACCCAGCTTCATGCAAAAGTAACTCAAGTCATTTGCTGTAAACAAGTAAACCAGCCTGGATGAGTTTTGGCAGGAAGCAATAGTAACTGTTCCTATACCTGTGCTGGTGAAAGACAATCAGAATCTACCAAAGCAAGGAAGTGCTGAGAACAGGAGGTTCTAGAACAGGAGTATTTAGGCATGAAGGCTAGGCAGAATAAGGTAATGGAAAAGAAAGAAGTTATCAAAAATGAGGAATACTTTCAAGATCACCTACTCAAGTTCAGATGGTGAGAGACAAAGGCATGAGTGGCAAAGGGATAGAAAACATAGTCTCTGAGAAATACGTTTCTGAGAAAGCACAAAATTGAATTTGTTTCCTCAAGCATATGGACAACATTTTGTCACTTTTTTTTTTTCATTTGTGGAACAGCAAAACTGGTTTGTCTGAAGTTCTGGGAAGCCTTCATCAGACTGCATTTTGGCTTACTCCTTGTAAAAATACATTATTAAATAACTTTTGTTTCATGACCATTTCATTTCTAAATTGCTTTGGGGATAAGTTATGTTGTGCAAAGTATCAGTGGAGTTTCATAAGCTGTAAGATGTGCATAATCAAAGGAAATATCTATCTGCTTATAAAACTAGCTAAAGGAAATCCAATGGAACTGTATCAACTTCTGCGGTTTAATTCTATTGTAAAGATTAATTTTTATCATTGTCAGGTATTTGCCGTTTCTCATTTTTTTTCTACAGCCTTCCAGATAAGCAGGAATCTTAATGATTTGATAGTATCTCAGGAACTGACATACAGATGTGATGACTAATTGGAATAGCAAATGAAGCCAGTGAGATCTGTGTTTTCTACAATAAGTATTTTTCAACTCCAGTATCCAGTTTGAATGGATATTTTCAACGTTTATCTTTATTTCTGCAACACTTACGAAAGGCACAATAAGGTTCCTTGATGCCTTTGCCTTATCTTTGTGTCCTACTCTTCTCTAGTCACTGAGAGTTTTATTTTCCTCATCCTGCTCCATCCCACTCTTCAGTTCTTATTACTTTTGATTCATTTGTGGACCAATTAAATCCAATTCTTCCATTTTCAGACTATGTCTGGGTTCTTCCAGATGCCTCATCTACTTTTGGAACAAACGTTCTTTCTCCTTAACTTTTCCTCCTAGTAGAAACTAGGATCCTGTATGCACCTATAGATCTGCTTCTTGACCTCTTTTCATTGGGTTTGGAAGGACCTCTCCTTACCCTAAACACACCAAAGGCCAGATAGGATAACACCTCGGAGACTACGCCTAGAGATTCAGCATGGCCAGGGTGGGCAGGCTGTAGGGAGCTGGGACCTGGCTGTGCTTGTTCGATTTGGGGCTGAATGCCAAGGGCTGGCATGGTGGCCTGGGTAGCAGGGGAGAGCCATAGGGCTGGTGGTACAAATCTATAACAACAACAGCAATGATGATGATGATTGCTTGAAATTCCCTTCATAACACAAATATACCTCTCAATGTACATCTTCAGAGGGAGGTAACCTTGGCAAAATAAGCAAAAACCGCAATCTTGGTTCAATATAGACCAGCATACAATATTAATGACAGACACTGTGATAGGATCTGTCCACCATTTCTCAAAGCACTTTGAAATATCTTTGCTACCCTATTTCTATAACAGCATTTGATTTCAATTGTTCATAGCTATTAAATAATTTCACCAGTATTACAGAATTTGTTCTCAGTCATAAACCACTTATTTCTAAGGTATCAAAATATATCGAAGATATATTAAAAAAAAAAAAAAAGCTATCTAGTACTTTTGATCCACAAGCAGTTAAGTACTAAAAATCAACTTTTCTGAAAATGCGCTAATTCAAAGAACTTCACAGTATCAAGGCACTTTTCCCTCAGCATTATCCTCAATCTTGTCTTCCTCCAACCCTGTCCAAAAACATTTCCACATCTGATAAGTAAGGATGGGGACAAAAAGAACGTTCTCGAATTATAAAAGCAGAGTACAGGAAGGAATCATAAAAAGTCGAGCTCAAAGGGTTGTAGAGAAAGTCTTATCATTCATACCCTTTTTTTTTGACAGATACTTTACAAGCGTTTAAGCTTCAAATGATATTTTTTACATCTTAGGCAGTCTGCTGCAGTGTTATCTGTCCTTAATGGTAAGTGGTATTGCTCAAATTTTTCAAACAAATGGTTTGCCAAAAGTACACAGAACTTAACTCTGTAAGACATAGCTGAATTTTACGCTAACAAAGATATACTTCCTAAGATGAGTATTTCCCAATTAATTTCAAATTAGCACAATATTCAAGTGCAGACTTGCAGCCAGATACTTAAGTGTGAATATGACAACTAGAAAGAACTTTCGGACATCTTAGAATCACACCAACAATGCACTGATTTAGAAAACATCCACGTGAATAGAGTTTTCATTGGCTCAAATATCAGTAAATGATGATATATGAAGAATCTGAAGTTTTTATTCTGTTGCCATAATTCTGCTTCTTGATTTTTTTTTATTTTTTTTTTACTTTTCTATTAGTGGTATTAGTGAAACGGAAGAAATAATGAAATACTTGAGCTAACTGTGAGAGAATCAAAGTGACAAGTGGCAGCCCCAAATAAGGCTGTTAGCTGAAAAAATCTTTTCCTAGGGCAACAGAGAGAAAAATTGCTTCTTTGCAGTAAGGTGGATGACATTTTTTAAAAATCTGATACTTTAATTTCATATAAACATATTAGTGTTAAAACTTGAGCAATGCTGAACGTTACTGTATTGCTGCTCTCATAGAGGTGATATCTCCAGCAGGAAAAGAAACAATTATATTGTAAAAGATAGGGACGAACTGTAAGAAAGAGAATCACACCAGACTTGACTGCTTGGACATTTGCTGGATATTTGCCTTTCAGCAACAGAAGCTTGCTTGCTATAAAACTGTGAAACTAGTTAGTTCCCTGTAGGGTATCAATAGGACTAATCTGTTTTCTCAACATGCCTTATTATGGAGAACCAGTACAGAGTCCCTACAAATTTTAGGTTAATGGAAGCATCAAGAATCTGTACAACTTTTGACTACCTTGTACCAATTTTTTATTTTTTATTTATTATTATTATTTTTTAAACTGGTTCCCTAAATACTGGGCCTTAGCAGAAATGTGAATCAGTAGCCTGACTTGCAGAAATGCTGGGTTCCAGACTTTACCTAGAAGACATGCATCCATCATCTGCCAGATAGCAACCCACTACCTACAAAGTCATCAAGGATTTCTGTGACACGTAAGTAGATTGCTGGAGTCTAATGGGACAGCCTGAAACACTGTTTGGTAAATAGAGCTTCAGAGACAGAAGCAGACAAAGACCTCTGCTACTGTGGTATTTAGTATTCTACTTTTCTTGGACAGTTTTGTCATAAGAAACTTAAATATGACTAGATCCCATTTTCCAAAGGTTTTTATAAACACCTGCTCCTTACTTCTTTGGTAACATGCTCCTTACAACTAGTGTTTTCTTTCACTGCCATTCTTTCAACTTTACTGTGCCAAGTTTTGAAGAGATCAGTAAGAATAAAGGTAGCCAAAGGAAAAAAGCAGGAACGTTTTCACCTTGGTATTTGAGAAAGCATATCTCAAACAGGAATATTTTAGTTAGCAACTTTTTCTATTACTCATACTTACATTACACTTGTCTGTATTTCTGGCAAGCTCCCTATAAACAGATACTACTCATACTACGAAATTTAGCACTTCAAGAACCTAGTATTTGCTGAGACCATCTTCAGAAAAAGTGTACTATTAAGATTTAATTCACTAAATCACTTCATATCCTTAAAACTATTGACTATATTACATTTCATCCTGGCTAACTAGATTCACCTCCAATCAGACATGATCAATTTAACAGTGGATCTAGGCTGCATGTTTGTTATTAGTTGCACTGAGGTTTACAAATTAGCCTATCATTAATCTCTGAATCCTGACTCCCGTGACAAGAAAAGGCTATATACTAAGTTCTTAATGCCTGAAAATCAAGCTACCTGAAGCTTCACAGTACGGTTGGACACACAGCTCCTTATGGGCCAAGTGCAAAATGTGCCAGAAAAGAGGAAAAAGAAAAAAAAAAAAAAAAAAAAAAAGTAGATAGAACTAACAGTCTTTCAGCATGTTCTTAAAATGTGGTTTCAAAGGCACAATCTTAAGACAACCATAAAATCTTCATAGAATTAATATCCCAAGGAAGTAAAGTTGAGAACAGTTTTCCTGATATCTCCCCTATGAAGTACACTGAGCTTCTTCATTATGCACACGTGCAGTTGTTTCAAGATGTTACATCAAGACATGGTAGTAAACACCACTGTAAGCTGGTTTAGCCTGCTAGCAAATATGGAAAGCTGCTCCATGTGTACAAGCTTTAATTCCTTGGCTAGTAACAAACACATAGAACAAATGTTTACATGAAAAGTTCCTTGGCTTGTGAAGGGCTTGGAGAATATGCCCTATGAGGAGCAACTGAAGGAACTGGGGCTGTTTGGTCTGGGGAAAAGGAGGCTGAGTGGAGACCTTATTGCTCTCTTCCAATATCTGAAAGGTGATTGCAGTGAGAGGGGGGGTTGGTCTCTTCTCACTGGTGACAGGTGACAGGACGAGGGAAAATGGCCTTAGGTTGTGCCAGGATAAGTTTAGGCTGGATATCAAGTAAAACTTCTTTACAGAAAGGGTTGTTAAGCACTGGAATAGGCTCCCCAGGGAGGTAGTTGAGTCACCATCCCTGGATGTGTTTAAAACCGTTGGATGTGGTGCTCAGGGATGTGATTTAGTGGAGGGTTGTTAGAGTTAGGGAGGTACGGTTAGGTTGTGGTCGGACTTGATGATCTTTAAGATCTTTTCCAACCTGAGCAATTCTATGATTTTACAATCATAAGATCATAAAATAGTATTTTATGGCTGTTCATGCAGTTTTATAATAGCTTTAGTCCTCCACTGATACTAGCTAGCAAAGGTTATATAGGCTTTCCACACAGGTGAAAAGAGTTGTAACACAGTTGATTACTGAACCGTTACGTATATGCCAGAAGAAGAAAAGGGTTAAAAAAACTAACACTCCAAGCAGATCTATTTATAATTTTTAAGCATGCTTTTTTTTTTTTTTTTAATTCTGGTGAAAGTTTCTGGGGGGCTTCTACATCATGTCACTCAGCCCCCAGCTACAAGCAAACCACTGCCTTTTTCTTTCCCTAGAAGTTTAGCAACGTAATGGTGCAAGTAGGGAGAATGATACAAGCTATACTCAGGGAGAGCAAACAACTCTGGAGGATGAAGCTTTAAAAGTAGGACTTTCTATGATAAAATCTCAGGAAGGAAGAAGGGGACTTTCTCCCCCTCTCTAATAAGACACTTCGACATCAGTCAAACAACTCTGTATTTGGGAAAACAAAAGCTTAGCAGATTGATAGAAACACACACTACAATAAATGCTATGCAGTACTGGGTGCAGTGGAAATCATGAATATAATCCACTTACATATATTAAAATCTCTATGTAAAAAGACAGAGATACTAAAATCTCTAGTGTCCCTTCAGAGGGAAACAGACTCCACAAGTACTGGGCTCAAGGAAGATTAAGGGAATCCAAGTTCTTTTATTCACTTGTTAGCCACAAATTTACTCTCCTCATCATCCAATTCTCTTCCTTTTTTTCCCCTATACTGAAATTGATCTCAATGGGTGTGTGCCACCATGTTCAGATACAGAGGTGGGGTAATTCTGGTAAGAATTTCTTCTTGTGAGCATTTTTAATTTTTAAACACTTACCTCATTAATGAGAAGAAAATATAATTGTTTTAGCCATAAATATCTCTGGTTTCCCCTGTACAATTTCACATTTTGAAAACTCTTAATCTCTTTGTTTAGAACTTAATCTACATTTTTGAAAGTGTTCTCATCACTTGGATTTCTCAGCCTGAAATGCATTGACTGAAGTAGGAAAGCAAATAAACTTTAAACGTTAACGTGAGCTTACATATTTATTACAGAAAGTCACAGAACAGAATTAATCCTTGCTGGATCTAAATCTTTAATCTCAAAGGATTTATTTATGTTTATTTATTTTTTTATTTTTTTGCCAATCCCAAGAACTTGGATCAATTTATTTTAGTATTAAACAAAAGCAGTTTTTAAAAATTAATTCTGATTGTTATTGTAAAAAAAAACAAAAAACAAAAAACAAACAAACAAAAAAACAAATCCACTAAAGACGAACACAAAACAACCTGTTAACTGCACAGATTACCATTATGACTGCAGAAATCACAGGATTAACTGGAAATCCAGTAGTAGCCTTCTAATGAATGATTCAGAAACTTTTAATATTGTTACTTCCAACTTAATAGCAAAAATTCAACATTAAAATGATGTAACATTTGAATGAATGACATTTATATGGTTATTCGGGGGAAGATCATCTGTCTCAGACCTCTTGGGTTTACTTTGAGTGGCTGAACAACAAAGCCAGAAATCCTTCAGAATATACTATATCAGTAGAAGAGTTGACTTAAAAAATAGCAAATATTTGCAACAAAGTTAACAACCTTGTTTCAAAGCAAGTATATCTAAGAAGCAGAGCTTCACAGGTGGTTATATCTAACAAAAAATTCCTTCAGGCAAGTCTCTGCCTCTACAGACTCCAGTCATACAGAAAGACTGCACAACAGCCAGATTGATATTTGACCTTAGTATTTTTGATAGTTCTAATCCCACCCATAATTTTAAAATAACTGAATAGGTTATAAAACTTAGTTATAATTAAGTTTTGTTCAAACTAACAAAAATTTAAAATCATTTAGTATATACAGGAAAAATACCAGATCATACTAGATGATTATGGATTTCCTCTGAAAATCAACTTGCAAGTCTAAGAATATATTTCAATTATAAGCTTTCAATGTTGTTTCAAGTATTTGGCTAAATATTCCTAGTTGAAATGCTAGAAATATTAAACTCTTCCAAGTATAACATTTCTGGGGCAAACTGTTCTACATGAAATCTCCACAGTAGCAGTTTGTCCTATGGAGAGATTAGTAATCAAAATACTAAACTTCTCAAACAATTGGAGATGGAGAACAGTCTTCATGTCACTGATGATTAAAAAGTCTAAATTTGCTGAAAGATATTCACAAAAAAACAAACAGTAACCAAAAAGCAAAAGAACACATTTTCTTCCAAACAAGAAATCCCACAGTCTCCATAATACTATGTGGAATAATCATAGGGATCATAAGTTAACAGCACTATTCAGATATGATTCAGGTAGCTTTTTTGAAATACAAGCATACCATACACAAAACTGAAAGTACAGTGCGAATGTACCTCAAGTGCAAACATAGTACTACACTGTGTTTAAATAATTCAAAGTAATGCAATTGTTCCTAATGCTTATAGAAGTGTAGCTAGTAGAAAAGAATACATAAAATTGAACAGAGTTTTCTTTTAGGATCTTAATTCATGATTTAATGTTAAGACTTTTTTATATTTAAGTGAACTTCATGCACAATGGTTGAATTAATGAAAGATTCGTCTGAATTTTGCTACTTTAATGATGCATTTTGAATTTCTGTTGCATTTGTAGCATTCTGGAGAATAACTGTTTCCTACCTACTATGGAAAACAATCATTTCTTTAATTGCTGTACAGGCTGAGTTACTTCAACTGAAGAAGAGTTTATTCCAATAGTGACAGGGTTTTTACAGGCTTTTCTATTTATATTACATAAAACTTCATACTAAGCTTGGTCTTCAAACACATCACACTTAGTATTTCCACTGACACGAACAGAAGACATGTCCACACAGCATTTCTCTTGGTCCTTGAAACTCAAACACTATCATCTTTTATTTATTAAGTTCACCTGAGAAAAAAGAATGGCTGGGAAGTAGTTCAAGACTACAAAATCTTTAGTCATACCGAACTGACCAAGGACTCCTTTTGTTACAATTTCTTAAATAATACTTTCATCATCTAAACAATGTACAGAATAATTGATTTTAAGAGTGCCAATATTTAAAAAAGATGAAGATTCATATTTTATCACTACACTTTAAGTCAGGTCAGCAGCTTTATGTACAGCTGAAAGAATCCCTAAAGCTTTCAATACCTTGATGAAGTTTTGATAAAATAAGTTCATACGCTTATCACTGCATTTCTGCAGATCTAAAAACTGAGAAGCTTTGGTGGGAATGGTAGCTGTATTTGTAATGGAAACAGGTGTTTTTCTCTTAATCCACTCAGACTATAGCAAGCTGCCAGTCAACAAATTCCAAACGTCACTACCACCTTGTTACTGGACAAAGTAGATAACAATTACACAAAATTCCTTCTGCTCTTGAACTTTTCTTTAAAATAAAAAAATAAAAAATCAAGTTTCAAACTCTACTAAAAGCTCATCATCCTTGCTGTGCAATTGTTTCACACCACGATCAATAGTATTTCTTTTCAATACCCAACAAAGAAATTAGCAGTTTATGCATTACCTAATGCTGCTCATGCTTCCAGTTTCTGATCCAAGTTTACATCGCTCCAGTTGGCTCGCTACGATCTGACGCTCAGCCTCAAGCTCTCGAGTCAGTCTCTCAAACTGTAGTTCCTGAAAAAACACATGAAACCATTCATTTTGACTTCTCTTGAGAATTTCAGTACATAAAATAATTTTGCAAAAAATTTTACAACACTACCCTGTGGGAAAACCTTTCTTTATTGTGTTTACAATCCAAATCTTAGCGGTACCACCTACTCATTCTTTCACTCGCTCCATTGATTTGCGTTGTGGAATGAGCCAGCTTATCGGGAATGGAATTTCCAAACACATTAAAAAATTCAGGCCCATGTCAAAATCAGCCACAGTTCACATAGAGCCCTTGGCATAAAAACATGTTTATAACAAGGTGATCTAACTATGCTGTGTCATAAGCAACAATTTGGTTACTAAAAAAAGATGTAAAGTTCTGCAGATGGTCATGTGGTGAGGAAAGCTTTTCTACTGAGGATAAAAATACCAGCCATCATAGTACAGACTATTGAAATAAATTAAATTGAAGGTATATTGTTCTGGACTGAGCATGATTAAATTTCAGCACTTAACGGCACGCAGAAGGGAAACTCAAGCAGTTTTGGATAAAAGCCACAAATTGAATACATTTTCTTTCATTCTGACAAGGAAGTCAAACCAGCCCCACCAGACAAGATTTATCTGAAGAGCTCAAAAATGAATTTTCATTTCTATACACAAGAGGCTATTTCCTGAAATTAAATTTTAAAAGCAAACAAATTAAAAAACAAAAACCCCACACACAAAAAAACAAGCCAAGTTTAATCCTCACAGTTCCCTGAAAAACTGCATTTTCTACATCTTTTATTAGTATTTTCATCAAACAAAAAATAGAAATATTTATAGGGAATTATGCTTTTTTTTAAAAAAGAATATTTTACATTTTATTTCTTTTTAGTTTGCTAAACATGCTGCCTTTTCATTTTGAACACCATTAAATAAAATCACATTCATAGGTATGCAGAAACTGTTCTTTTGCCTCTCTCCTTTACACTGAAGGCTAAAGGAGATATACCAGAGCTGCTCTGAGTGTAATGCCTCCTATTTTATTACGTTGGCCACAACGTCAGAGGTGGATGTTGGTGGTATGGCAGTAGAGGTTCCACCTTCTCGTCAGTATCCCATAACATTTTGTTGCTATGCAACAGATGGCAGCAGAGGAGCAGTCTGACAAAATGGGAAGTGCAGATGGAGCAAAGGTGTGTTATTGAGCTTCTCCATTCAGAAAAGATGGCACCCAATGACACTCATTAATGCTCGCTGAACATTTATGGAGATCGAACAGTGGTTGTGAGCAGCATGAGGGATAGGTGGTGCATTTTAGCAGTGGCAACAGTGACATGAAAGACGAGCCATGTTCTGGATGGCCAGACACACCTGTCACACCACAAAATGTCTCAAATTGGCAGATTACCACAAAGGAACTCTGTACAGAGCTGAATATCAGCTCCAGTGCATTGGAAATCTGGTAATGTTGGAATGTCACAAAGTTTGCACCCAGTGAATCCCAGGTATGCTCACACAGAAACAGAAAAAACACTGTATGCAAATTTGTCACCATCTACTGAACCAATATGAGGCTGAAGACGACAATTGCCTGGACTGCATCACTACTGGTGACGAGAAATGCTGTCACCAATATAAGCCATAGTAAGAATGGCAATCCATGGAGTTACAATGTGAATTCTCCATCAAAGATTTGTGGTAGGAAAGGGGTGATCCTTCTGTTTTTCCTGTAACCCGGACACTTCATCAGCTCTGATGTCTCTGATGACTCTTCCATAGTCAGCCCAGGGAAGAACCTTTATCTTGCACTGCAGTAACACCAAGCCTTGTATCAGCTTACAGACCATGGAGCACATTCCCAATCTTGTTTGGACAGTACCAGTACATTCAGCAATTAGTCCTTTCTGGATTTCATCTGTTTGGGTTGATGAAAGATGCACTGCATGGGCAGCATCTTCCCAGCAACTATGTCATCAAAGCAGCAGTGAAACAGTGGGCCACCTCAACAGGTGCAGATTTTTAGAGAGCAGCATGCAGGCTCTTGTTTGTCACATTGTCACATTGAAAATGTATACCTAATGGTGGACTATGTTGAACAATATCGTTTTGTGGCTGACAATTTTCTGTATCAAACTGTGTTATGGTGCTCTTTGTATCTGTTGTAGTTTCCATGGAAATAAATAGGAGGTATTACTTTCGGAGCAACCCGTATATTTTGAAAATCCACTTCTTAATGTGCCTATAATTCCTTTTTCCTTCTTTCCTTCCCAAAGCAATCTCCCTGTGCTGCAGAGGCAAGGCAAAGCATGCCATGTTTTGCCTACCAAAAGAACATCACCGGAGATCTTTGGGCCCAACTGTTAAGTGCACCAAGTGCCACTAGGGAACATTGCATTTCAGAATGAAAGAAATGGTAGAGGCAAGGACTCAAATGCCTTCGTCTTGTCTGTTACCTAAAACCTCTGAACAAAAAGCCTCCACATGTATATATACATATACATGGAAGCATAAAACATTTAAACCTCTGTCACTGGTAAATCTATAACTGAAATAGAAGAAGGAAAGAGCTGATGGTTGTTCCACCTGATTCACCAGGGCCATTCCCCTTTACTTCTGTTTTTACTAGCACAGAAAAACTTCTGACCCACACTACAAGTAGTGCAGAACCTCCACACGGATAATGTACAGCAAGAAAGAGCTGGAGTGCACTTAAATGGCCATTGACTCTATGACAGAGCCTACTTTGTATACATTACTCCAAGCAAGACTATCCAAGGTTCCTCACCCTCAAAAGAGACAGACTGATGCACAGAGCACATCAAGATATAACCAGTGCTTGCTGTACACCAATAGCGCATCAGGAATCATAGCTGTTAATATGCTCTGCACATGCTTTTGTTGTACTCCAAAATGTCTTTTTCCTTGTTATTTGTAAATAGCATCATTAAAAATCACCTAATAATAACCATCTGGTTGAGATATGCCTACTTCACACACAACATTTACCTGCTTAACTAGTAAAATCACCCATCTGAAAAGAGCGTTAATCAACTCCCCAAGAGTTATCATTTTACACAAACAAGACCAGGATTTGAATACTGCAGAAAGGACTGCAATACAAATATTACTAAAGTTTTGAAGAACACAGAATCAAAGTGCTAAAAAATCTGCTACACAAACATGCTTTCTATTAAAATACATCTGCACTGAGAAATTTTGGTAATATAAGGTACAAAACAGACGTAACCAAACATTAAATTTTCTTTCAAAACAACAGTAGAAGCTTTAACAGCTAAACCACTACTTTTAAAGTTACTTTACTCAATCATAAAAGTGATACCAATACAGACTTTGAAGCTTGGCATATGTTTTCAGCAATTCAGCTTCATCTCCTGTCCCAGCTGAGGTAGGACATGCATGTTTTTGTTCAATATTCATGATTTTAGTCTTCAAAATATACTTTTCTATTCTTAACCATCTATATGTCTTTCTTACTTTCTTCTTCTCTAATTTCATAGCACACATCATGACTCATCTTCCACTAATCTCTTTTCAATCCTACCGTATGAACTGGTTGCAAATTTCCTAGAAATTACAGGTTTAAGAAGCCTTTCCCTATAGGCAATTTCCAGTTGTGAAAATCTTTATCTGATTGAGATGCAGAAATTCGTGTTTTCTGGTCTGTGTCCTTGTCCACATTATTTCAGTCCTGTCCTACAGAGATAAATGGAAAAGGACAGTTGTGTCTCTTTCCCTTCCCAAGCAGGAAAAAAAGATGTTCTGGATCACTAAAGGAAAAAATAATTTTGGGTTCCTACCTACATCCAAGCCACTATCAAGTGGCTAGAATACTAACTTCATCATTAGCTTGCAATTTCTTAGCTGCTATTTCTCATTCTGTTATTATGTCCTGTCAGGTGACAGAAGTTACCAAGGGGAGGAATAAGACAGAAGGTGGTGAACAAAGGGTGCATGAAAGGGCAGATCCACACAACCGTCTTTCCATAATAATCCTCGACATTTAGTTTAATATAAAACAGTTAGATATTCCCTCATATGATGTCCAAGGTGAAGGTCCACAGGGTTGCCTTAGAATGAAAGCAGAGAAAGATTCAAGTAAGAGTAGGACGAGTTTGCTATTCCATTATGTTAAGAATGCCTGCCAGAAAAAAAAAAAAATAAAATTAATAAGCTTCCTCCTTTCTGTTTGGGAGGCACTTAGAGTGACTAAGAGTTAAATAATTCCATATGCTTAGATTTCAAGCAGCTGTCACAGTGGAAGAAGACAGAAACTAGAAATAGTATTTGCTTACATTCTATGCAAATATCCAATGAAGCTTACTCTATTATTTGTAATATTTGTTCTGTTTACAATCATTTTCACCAGATCATGCCATCTTGTGTTATCATCACAATCCTCTATTATTCATCTGAATCAAACTAATCTGAACATCAAAATGAAAAGCATACTTCTAGCCACTATTTACACAAATCTTCATCTCCAAAAGAACTGCAGAAACTACACTGCACCTTCATAATTAATTTAAGCAAAGCTATGCCAAATGCAGCTTTATGGCCTGCATTAAAAAGGGGATGATGCCAAAGTAAGTACACAGGCAAAGGTAATGCAAAGCCAAAGTGACCGCTCTGACAGTCCTCAGCATGCAGTAACAAAAGAGTGTGGGAGTGTGATGCCAGCAGAAAGATTAGACATCACAACAAGACTAATCCAGAGAAATCAGTCAAGAGAGCAGCTTGGAAAGGGAGGAAGTTCAACACAACTTTATCAAATTGTTCTGAAGTGATCAAAACAGTATCTGATAGAGTCTGAAGCAATTTTTATTCACAAGTTTACTTATCTATCAACATACTTTGGGGGAAAAAATACTCACCACACCATAGAGGGTAACTGGACAGCCTTTTCAGTATGGGACTTACATTCCATCTACCCTCTGCAGCCATAGAAGCACTAAGCGCTTGAGGCAAGTCTTGTATCTCACAGTGGTCCAGAACACTGAGTAGGCCTGACAGAAACCTTCACAGCCTCCAGAGGTTGTGAACTCCGAGCTCAGAGCACACCAAGTGGAGGGGTTTTGGTTACATTCTGTTTTGTATTTGCTCAGTGGTCTGTGTCAATTCATTTGAATGCTCAGAGGAGGAAAACAGGCCAAAAGAAATCTGGCTGATATTCAGAGCTGATCTCATTTCACTCTACCCCTTACAATCTCAAAGTAATTTTTCAGTCTTTTTGCAGAGAGATGTGTATTGATGCTGTGCAAGAGACACGGCAAAATGAGTAGAGATGGTTAAAAGCAGCTGAAAAATCATTTTGATTGGATCTAAATTTAGACTGAATATCCTTATGAATTCATTTAATTCTTATGCATCTTAAAGTTGTAACGTTAAAAGAAAAGAAAGTGTTAATCTTTTGAATATAAACGTGCTATACAAACCAAATTGGTGCACTGATGATCATTTGAATCTTCGTATACAAATAACAGCATTAGGGGAGGGTTGGGAATCTCTGGTGAGATGAAGACAGAAAGCTTGATTACAGCTCAACAAAGAAGTGGTCTTGTGAACTGATGCCTTTTCTAGAAATATCTTAGAAATCTCAGAATTTCCTAAAGCACATAGTCTGTAGAAATGCAAAATATTGGCTCTACCTTATTTTAGCTTATTAAACAAGAAAAACTGTACGTCGATGTCACAAGCAGTCTCTATATACTGTTATGCAATTCCCATGGTATCATGCATAATTCCATATGCTGCATATCTATAAATTCCTAAGTATGCCATTACTTCGCAAGGTGTTTTAAACAAACTCTTTTTAACCTACTATACCCTGAAAACACACGAGCAGCTATACGTGAGGCACCAACTTCCTGTGAAAACAGCAAAATCTTGAGAAGTTTAAATTGGCAGAAATCCTGAAACCACATCAGACACAAACCAGACCTGACAGCCTACCCTGCATCTAGAAGGAAAACAGAATGTCTTGATGTTTTCAAGCATGATAAAAACATCACTAGAGATGCCCCCTATCTGACACTGAATGCTGTTCAGAAGCTTCAAAATTGGACTTTAGAATGTACCATTCAACCATCCTAGCTTCTCTAATCTTTCTTGTACTGTTCTTACTCTTCTTCACTGAAACATTTCGTTCTTCTCACTCATTTAATGAAATGAAGTTGTAGGAAACTGCTCAGAACAAGGCAATAAATAGATGAACATAGTGGTAGCAAATTCTAGCAACTCAGTGGTAGGTATGTTGTTGCAGGATCTTAATGAAGCAAAAAAAAAAAAAAAAAACCTAAAAAAAAAAAAAAAAGTTGCTAAGAGTTGACTATAATTGTTCGAAACTTCTAGATTCCAGGTGTCATTGATTTGGAGGAAACAATTCATATGCTGGAGGGCAGGAATGCCACTCAGACAAGCCTTGACAAGTTGTATGAACAGGTCAGCAGGAATGTCGTGCAGTTCCAGAAAGAAAAATTGAAAGTCCTGAATGTCACAAAGTTTCACAAAGGAAAATGAAGCACCTCTGCAAAAAGTACCTATGACTGTGGCAGACAAAAGACTGTGAATCAGCAGGGCATTCTTTTTGTGATGATGGACAACAATGTACTTGGTTGCAATGCCAAAATAACTTTCAGCATGATACAGAAGTAACTATTCCCCTCTATTTGGTACTCCTGAAGCTGCATCTCAAGTACACTCCTGATTTTGGGTCACCAGAACAAGAGACACAAGAACTTGAAGCAAAGGTTCAGAAGGCCAATAAGATGGTTATGGGATTGAATCAAGGAGATGATGAATGAATTTGGTTTGTTTGGCATGGTAAAGAAAACGACTGGAGAAGAGTTAGCTGCCAACTATTACTGCTTAATTATTATTTAATTATTACTTCAACTTTTTGAAAGGGTTGATAATAGCAGGACAAGGGAAAATGGTTTTAAGTTGAGAGAGGGAAGATTTAGGTTGGACATCAGGGGGAAGTTCTTTAAAGAATGTGGTGAGGTGCTGGAACAGGCTGCCCAGAGAGGTTGTGGATGCCCCGTCCCTGGAGGTGTTCAAGGCCAGGTTGGATGGGGCCTTGGGCAGCCTGGTCTAGTATGAAATGGGGAGGTTGGTGGCCCTGCATGTGGCAGGGGGTTGGAGATTCATGATCCTTGAGGGCTCTTCCAACCTGGGCCATTCTGTGATTCTGTGATTAATGGAGGACAACAGTGAAGACAGCACCAGACTCTAGTCAGAGATACATAGCAAAAGGCAGAAGTCACAAATTGTAGCCCTGTCAATTTTTACTGGATATCGTGCAAAATAAAGAAGCAAAAACAAACAAACAAACAAACAGCAAGAGTGGTTAAGCCTGTCAGGCTGCCCAGGCAGGTTGTGGAATCTTGAATCTCAATATTTGGAGGTTTTGAACTGCACATGTGATCTAACAGGAAGCCAGTCCTGCCTGGCACGGACCTCCCAAGTCTCTTTTAAGTTTCCCAGGATTCCAGAATCAATGAGTTCTGGAAAATATTTTTCAAAGAATTGTGCCAATCTGCATTATGGATTAAAAGAAGTGCCCAGCACAGATTAGCTACTATCAAACTCAGATCATCATCCTACTTACCTTAAGAAACATTAAGCTGACACAAGCGCTAGTATTTTGTCAGCCAGAACCTGCATTTCTCTAGCTCAGGTATTCACCTGATGGTGAGGCTTTAGCGACGTACGCTGGTTTGTTCAGCCATAGAGATCAGGATATTATTTAAGGACCAATATATTAGCTTAGCAGATGGAATCGGTGAGTGCTCTTCCAAAACTTTGCATTTCAACCCTGATTCACGTGTGAACAGCCTTGTTTTCCCCAACAATTCTGCTTCACAAGAGGCACTGGAGTCATAACAGACTACTTTTATCTTTTGCATCCACCAGGTCCAAAGACATTTTCTTCAGATGTCACATATATTGTTTTTGAAGTCACTCATTATGGCTAACAAGCAATGGAAGTTTGCCAAATCTGAGAAAAACAGCCAGAGGTCAGCCAAAAGTCTCTGTGATGAAGCTGATGATGGAAAAATGGGGATAAAAATCAGTGACATATGGCCACCTTAGACACAACTGCGCATGCCCAGAGAGACATGAGCATATATTAATGAGCTCTCAGAAAAGAAAGCACTGCATACGTATGTCTTAACTCTTTAAAGGTAGAATGTGAACTGCAAGAGCGTGCACTTGATCTGTCAAATCACCTGGTACATATAAAAAAAATAAAAAAATAATAAAAAAATAAAGGAATACTGCTTTCTAACACCACAATGGAGTTAGGAATTGAGAATTTTCTTCCCAGTTATCGGATGACATTAGCAATCACAAGTTTCTTCACAAGATATTAACATGGCAATTCCCAACCAAGGGCTATTATTCATATGGGTTGTTTGTGGAATCAAGATTCGATTATGGCATTAAAAATACACAACTGTTATCATAATGAGCTGTGGAACGCCGCCCTTTGCCTTGATCTTCTGATACATAGCTGTTGGGTATTTCTGTTCTGAGAAGAGCAACACTGTCTAGATATGGTTGGAAGATGCTTTATTGTGATGTAAAGATTATTTGCATATGTGGCTCCGGGCAGTCTGGTCTAGTGGTTGGCAACCCTGCACAAAGCAGGGGGGTTGAAATTAGGTGATCTTTGGGGTCCTTTTCAACCCAGGCCCTTCCATGATTCTATGTATAGTTCATAGATGTGAAAAGATAAGAACAGCGTGCATTAATAAAGTGAAAATTCCAGAAGTGCTACAGATATTGAAGCACTGTGAGAATACTTTCTGACTCCCAATAATACATCCAGCTTCCAGCTTTTTCCTTCTTCTACAGTCTGTGGTCTGGTATGCCAGCAAGAGCTACAGAGGTGTCAGTTCACACACTAACATATGTGGCTAACAAAACCACCTAACACTTTGCATACAGTCTTTCTGCTCACGTGTTTAGACATTCAAAGAATGCTTCAGCATCTTATCATGGGGCTTCCCAGTTCTCAATTTATACACCTTTTATTAGTTATCCCAGAGCTCTGAAGCCACAGGTTATATCCTAGGCATTGCATGCAGACGGAGAGTCAGCATTATATATCATTATCACTTGCTTTATTCTGTTCAGAATCTTCTAGGAAATTAGAGACATCTTGTCCTTTCCTCTTCTCGTGCTTGTAATGCAGAAATTATTCAGGTGAACAGTTTCTCTTGCTGTCTCTGGCCTGATTTCTCAACCAATACATAGACTGGCAGTGTAGAGCATCCAAAAAACATACTTCATAACTTGCAATTATCATTGAATCTTGATTAGTTAGGATAATAGACCTGAAAGT
The DNA here is from genome assembly GCF_905368555.1 of Meleagris gallopavo. Lineage (NCBI taxonomy): Eukaryota > Metazoa > Chordata > Aves > Galliformes > Phasianidae > Meleagris > Meleagris gallopavo. The sequence continues at coordinate 23,870,342 of NC_139406.1, read as the reverse complement.
GGCCTTTAAAAAGCTACTCATTACTGTTACTCAGAGATAAAGTCAGATGGGCTGTTTGTTTTTTAGAACAAACTACTGCACCCAATCTAATGGCTACAGGATTTTGCTTTCCTTCCCTCACAGCCAATAACACAGAAGTTTGATTTGCTGCATACCTGCAGAATTCAGTTTGCTACTTGGCTGGGCTTCCAAATTATACAGGATTACTGTTAAGCCATAAAGAAATTCTGCATGAAGGCAAGGATGCTTTTCAAACAAACAAACAAAAAACCCTCTAGCATTCTAGCAGACAATATATTGATTAGTCAAACAACTTACATATTTTTCCGAAAGTATTCAAAAAACCAAAACCAGCCTAATAAGTGAACTCAAGGACTGCACAAAATTATTGCATTTTCTTCCACAGAAGATTCTGTAGCAGTAGAAGTTAAATTTGATAATCCAAAATATGCTTTTGAATTTTTCCTCTTTCATTATTTCTACTATTAGAGACATAAAAACATGAGAGGAGTAAAATAATTAGGCAATTCATTCCTCTTCTAGTTACCCTGTAGAATACTATGCATTAAGGTAATTCCCAACAGATTCATATTGTTCTTAATGAAAGAGAGAAACAATTAATAATGAAAATGTTAGTTTTAAGAAGTATTATTATGATCTTACTGCAGTATGAATAAGTTCATCTTTTGAATAAAATAAAAAAGGTTTTCATAACGAAATTACAGTCTAAAAATTACCTGTTTGAAAACAAACAGGTACGGAACACAGCATTCAGGATAACATTTGTAGTACAAAGATAGGGAAAGAGCTTAGAATCAAATAGAGTGAACAATCTCACTGAATAAAAATAACATGTATGATAAGAGAAGTGATGCTTCGGAAGGTTAGAAAGGTAAGGAGAGTACAAAAAATCAATACTTCTGAGAGTCTTCAACTACTTCTGTTGTTTTTATAGTCAAAAAAAAAAAAAAAAAAAAAAGAAAAAAAAAAGAAAAAAAGGAATCCAGAAAGCCAAGACAGCAAGACATGGCAGAAAGACTGAATTTTGGATACTAGCACAGGGAGCTGCTCAGAACACCCATAAGAAAAGGCAGAATTCTAGACTTAGTCTCAAATAGCGCACAAAAGATGGTCTGACTGACTTCTTGTGGCTCATAAGCTACTCTTTAAAACAGCGATTGCTCTGTGCTCAGACCTAACACCCCAGAAAAGTAAGTTGTAAGTTACATTGAGAGAGAAAATAAATAACAAACAAACAAAACAGAATAAAAACAACAAGAAAGAAAGCAAACACAAAAGTCAAACATTACCCAAGAGTTAATTTCTCACAGACAGCATGCAAACTTCTTAATGACATCATACTGGAAGCACTTGGAGGGCCAATTCACGTGTTAAGAAATGCTTAAGACATAACAAAAAGAAGCACAGAGCAACAGGAAGGCGAAAGAAGTCTTTAGAAACCAAAAGACTCCTTCCAAAAGCTGAAATCATCTTAATCGTAAGTGACCATAAATATTGGCAGGTTAAGTTAAAAATAAAATATAATAAACAAAGCATTACAGTTTTGTATTAAGTGACAAATATTCAAAGGCATCAGAAGTAACAGCAGTTCTTTCTTCAAACACATCAGGAGCAAAAAGCTGCCTGGAGACTCTGTAGGGTCATTGGATGATCAGGATACAAAAGGGTTCATTGAACAGAAACTAAGTGATTCCTTCAGAATGGTTTCTGCTATTTCATGGGAAATTCCCATGGTAAGAACTCACTGAGAAGCTCTTATGAGAGTATCTGTCTGAAATTCAAGTGACTTCAAAATATTGGTGAAATAAGTTGACACACTGTAACAAACCGGAAGATGAGATGGTATTCACTTACAAGTTGTGAAAGGAACTGAAGAAGTGCATACCTTAAAACTGAGGCAGTACCTGAGAACAGAAGACTTTGATTACAACACCAGTTTCCAGGGAGATCTGATTTGCATTAGGCAAATTAGTAGAGTCTATTGCATGGAACACAATTAGCAGACACTGTGATAAACATGAACAGAGTATCCAGATGGTTTCGGTATGGTGAAATTCTTTCTTAAGGGGATAAAGAGTAGGAATAAATGGTAAATTCTCACAGCTGAAGGTGTCCACCAGTGAAGCGCCAGTTCAACACTGTTCAATACACTTATAAATTATTTGAAACAGAATGAACAACAGGGTTACCATATTTGCCAGTGATACAGAACTACGTGTGACAGTAAGGCTGATTATAGATCATTTTAGAAGAATCTTCTCATGGCATGAAAAAGCAGGATATAAAATGAGAGATAAGTTACATGTATGAATAGAAGGTGATCCTCAGGGAGCAGAAAGAATCTCTTTAACTACCTAAAAGTAGCTTCCACGAGCTGCATTATTTTCCCCAGAAACAATACTGAATGATTTACAGTTTACTGGATCTTCCTTTCCACCCTTTTCATAGATAGGTGAAATAATTGTAATTTTCACAATACAAGGGATCTCCTCTGACTTCCATGAACTTTCAAAGACATTAGGAGTCAATTTTGTGATGATATCATCCAACTGTTTCAGCACTCTCAGATACGCCTTCTCACATCCCACAAAGTTGTACTTGTCACGTTTGTACAGAGGGTTCCTCACTTAACCCTTCTCTACTATCTGTGGTCTGCCATTTGCTTCAGCATTCCCTCTTGACTGTGTTTTAGTGCCCAACATTCCAGGTAAAGAAGGCCAAGTAACTAAACTTTTTTTCTGTATTATTTTAACTGAATTGCTGGCCCTATTCAACAACAGATCCACATCTTCTCTGTGCTTCTGCTTCCTTCTAACATACCTGCAGAATTTGCTACGCTTGATAACTCACGGAGTTTGAGCTCTAGCCAAGCTTTTGCCTTCCTCACTGCATCTCTAGACACCAAAGCAGTGTTTCCACATTCCCATTTTTGGGAGTCTGTACCCTCTTGCTCCACTCTTGTGCTTCTTTTTCCATTTGAGCTCTTTCAGTAGCTTGCTGTTTTTCCAGCCAATTTCTTTCTATGCCTGTTTCTTTTCCTTCGGAAGGGGTTAGCTAGACTGCTCTTGTGCTTCGAAACACAACTGTAGTGGAAAACCAGGACTCCAGGTGCAAACTTTCCCCCGAGTTTCTGTAATTTCAGTGATACTGTAACACTGTGACTGCACACGGCTACATTGTTCTCCAGAGTGTGAGGGTAGGTGCACAAGCACTTGAGATAATGTCCTGTTTTCTGCTTGTCTCTGAGAGGAATGTAGTGGCCTAACTTGTCACTGCTCCCTGCATGCCTTCACCTTGTCCAATCTAGCCTTGCTTGTCTCCTTTTCTTTAACTCTATCTTAAAGTCCAACTTCTTGTCAGCCAGACTATTAGAGATGTCCATGCACCTTCTTGATAAGTGAATCTCTTTTCTGCTTGGTTGCTCATAGTCTCTGTGGTATCTCTTGGTCCTGGAAAACAGCCACACAGCTAAGCTTTGACCTGAACAACAAAGCTAATTCTGCCTGTCCTCTTCCCTGGAAAAACCAATGAGAAGGCAAACTGAGAGCCCTTCTCCTTAAATCTAACCTTTGGTAGTCTTGCTTCATTTTCCAGGCCACACTTTGCAGCATCACTGATGTCATATCAAAGAGCAGTAAATTCTTAAGCTCAGGATGATCTTTGAGGTCTACTGATGCAGGATGTTTGCTGGAAGCAGCCAGCTTCCCATGACTGTGTGTCAAGTCACCACTGAAGGGAGACCACTTATACTTAGCATTTCTTCTTCCTGACTGTTTAGATCTGTTGGCCTGGTTGTCTCTTCCATGGGAATGTATTCACCTTCCCAGCCAAGTGCCAAGATTCTGCATCTCTGCAACTCTGTATGACATATGCACTAGCTGTCCCAAATGAAGAAGTAGGACATATAACAAATAAAAGGCAGACTTGAAAACAGGTGAAAGAAGGTGGTGCTTTGCCTTAGAGAAATGGTTTTGATGTTTAATAAGCACATAACGGCTTTATAGGATTGTTGAAGTCTGAAAATAGGCAAGTTTTAAGCATTAGGTGGCAGTATCATATATTCTTGCCCTGCTTTTACTCTTCCTTCAGTGCATGCATATGGTCAATGGCACAGAAAACTTGTATGACCAATAAAGGCTATTCTCATTATTGAATCACACATTTATTGCCACAAAACAGAAACCAGAAAACATAATCATCTTAATATAAAAACAGATCTTTATCCATAAAATATGCAGATTTGGGATCTGGATTGTCATGCAATAGAACAAAACAATTTTGCTCTGGAGTCTTTAAATAAGCAGATAAATACACATCTGGCAGTATTTATCCTATGGAAAAACTGAATGAAACAGAATTAGACATACTGGACTGGATTTGCAGTTATGGTCCTGGGTAATCAAACATACACCGACATTGGCTGCACCTCAGCAAAATCAAGTATCAATAAAATAATCACTAAAATAATGCCACTCACACCACCAGGAATTGGTTCAAGTACTAGTCAGCTGCCACCAAAATGTCAGTATGGGAGTGTTGTAAGAATCTCTGCAAGGATGTTCCTTAGAGCAACAATACCAGAGTTAAAGCACAGTACAATTATAAAATAAGAGAGCCATAAGAATCATTGGTATTTTTCACCGAAATGGGAAAAAAAAGTAAAAATAATGAATCAACTTACTCTGCAAGTGTAAAAAGGACATTTAACCGACATTAGTGATCTGAAATGTAAGTCCTTACTATAGCAAAATAAAACAATCACAACTGTATCTACTCCTGGGTGATGAACACAGGAACCTTATTCTAGCAAAGTCGTTAGCCCCAGCAGTTCTATGTAAGACCTGGTAAATACCTGGTGCATCATTACAGCCCCCAGGCCCTGAGTGCAAAGCTAGCGGTAGGAATTTATGTTCCCTTTTCAAAAGGGATCAGATTTTGGTAACACAGTTGCTGAAGAAAGGCAAAGGAAATAAAAATGAGCCAAAACATACTTACCTTAAATATGACATTTGAAGTTAATTTAATGGCAGAAAGGAAGGGAGGGAAGTGTCAGAACTAACTTCCAGCAATGGTTTCTGAGTCACTGCATCTCTTACCCTCCATCCCCCACTTTAAACCTGTCCTCTGACCACTGTGGGAACCAGGGACTCAGCAAAAAGCCTGCTCTCTCCTACCCACACGCAGCAGTGCCCGGATGCCACACACATCCCCTCTCCTGTGACCACAGGCACTGTTTCCATGGCAGCACAAGGAAAACTGCACTAAACTGGTCAGGAAGGATGGCCAGGCAAAGCACCCTGCCCCAGAAGGTCCCTAGAGAACTGCTGTGCTTCAATGCACGCCACGAAATGGCTGATCTGGCACAGCCAGCAAGCTCTCAGCTCTCCTCCTCTCCCAAGCCCCCCATGGGCACGCTGCCTGGCAGTTCTGATCACTCCCTGGCTATGAGGAAGCAGAGATGTGCCCCTGCCATGATCTGAGGCTACATGAGAGGAACTCACTTTTACTTCACAAATACTCACAGTACGTAAGTCTTAACAGGGCTTTTCAGCACCTCAAGACTGTGTACGCACTGGGGTAACTCTGTCAAAGCTGTATGATTTGCACATCTGAACATCTCTAAGACAGATGAAGTTTGACATTTCTGAATGATCTTGGCTAGCCTAAAATGATGTGAACCTGGAATTGCAACCTACGCTTGTACAACCTATCAAAAACACAAGATTACTCTGGCCAGTTCCAAACGCCAATCAAGCCACCTGCCCACAAACCACAACGCAGTATCCAAGCACCACACCAGGTCCTAATCATGCAGGACAGGCATCTTCACAGGATCTCAGAACAATCAAGGTTGGCAGAGATCTCCGAAGGCCATCTGGTTCATCCCCCTGCCCTGGCAGCAGCACCCATGGCAGGGTGCCCAGGAGCACGTCAAAAAAGCATTCGAAGGTCTCCAAGGCAGACAGTCAACTACCTGTCTGGAAATCTGTAGTAGTCACCCACACGGCAAAGAAATGTTTCCTTGATATTCAAAGGGAATCTTCTGTGTTCCAATTTGTACACATCACCTCTTGCCCAGGCTACAGGCACTGACAGGAGCTGGGCTCCATCTTCCTGGCACCTTCCCTTCAGGCATTAGTTTTCAGGATTTTTTTTTTAATATTCTGAATTGATCATGGGTAGACTATCTCATCTTGCAGAGTTCATTCTTCTTTGTTCATGGACACTGCCTTGATTTCAGTAATACCTTGCCCCATGGAAAACACTCAACTTGAGAAGCTGCACTGAACAAAGCACTGCAAAGTCTCTTTGTTGAATCAAGCTTTTCTTCAGTTTAGACCTTCTGAGAGGAACCTCTGCAGCCCAGAATAAATAAATAAAGCAACATTTGCCATGCTAAACTGCAAGAACAGAAGAAAGGCTACTTAATTTGCTGAGCTTATTCTGTTGTCGTTTACTTGCATATTTCAGATTATATAACCACTTAAGAAGGAAAATGTGAAATCAGGCTGATTACTTAGCAAGTGCTAGGAATTTATAAAGCAATTCAGTCTTCAGCTTAAAAAGGAAGGCTAAATATTTAGTGCACTGAAGTCAGGAATTAAGCCAAATTTAATTTCTATGGACATTTTGTCGTTTTTTATTTATTATGTTACTTTTCATTTCTAGAGCTTGATTTCTATTTGGTAAAGACTGTGGCAAAGACTGCTTTTTTTTGTGTTACATGCTTGGTGAAGTCTATATAATTTCCTAAAGCAAAGTCAATGGCATGAGAATGAAAGAAAGAATTTAATGGGATGCACTGACTGTACTCACTCTACTCTACTTCATTTCCTCAAACAAGAGGCTGCATTGACTGAGAGAGACATTTCTCTGGCTCATGTCCATTGCAGAACGAAGTCAGAAACAGAGAAAGCTACACAGCATCAGCATTGCCTCCTTTGAATGCATTCATAAGAAGTGGCAAGAGAGCTTTGCAACAATGTTTTGTGATGTCTTTGACAGCAACACTGGAATATAAAGTGTCTTATCTTTTTCCCCCCCGCCCCACCCCAAAAAACAAACCCCTCCCCAGTTGTAACACTACTTAGTGGGAAGGATTTTGAAGATTCATCTCTTAGAAATCAGCTCCCTTGCCTTTAAGCAGCTTCATAACCCCATGAACAGGCAGAACAGTTTCTACCTCTTCTTCCAGTTCGTGCTTAGCACAGCAAAGCAGCACAAAGCTCTTTCAGAGTAACTACTACCGGTCCGCACAAGGCAGACTCTGCAACCAAGAGGAACTACATAAAACTAATCCCCAACGCATTGCAGAGTTTTGCAACCTCGCTGTTGTCAGAGGCAGAGAGGGGGCACCTAACCTCCCGGAGGCTGCTGAATTGGATACCTTCTGGCTTTTGCTTCTTTGTTTTTAATAGGATTTTAGCCACTGAGCTCACAGAGCATCTCTCTTAACCCAGGGAAGTGTTCTGTGTGTAATGAGTTTACAGGCAGTTCTATTTGCTACCAGTACATTTGCTACCAGTCTCATCTCTAACTAGAGATGCTAACTTTTTAGTGACAACTGCCACACGCAAATGATCTAATTACAAACATGAACACAAAATGCTTTGTTGAGAAACAGGGAAAGTGTTTGGAATAGCTTAAAAAGAAGAAAAAAAAAATATACATTTTGGAAATATTACTGTGTACATAGAATAATGAGGTCTCCCCAAAGATACTGCATCTTGTTTACTAAATTTTTTGCTGTTTGATTCAGATGTTAATTTCATGCTGCATTACATGGACAACAGATAGAATCTGTTTTATTTAAGCATTCACATCAGTTTCAGAAATCAAAGTTTGATACATTTTTGAATTAATCTTACGAAGAAATGAATTTAAATTCGCAAGTCACAATGACTCTGAACCTTAACAGCTCTGGTAGTGGGAATGGAGAGAGAAAGGCCTGGAGCTGGCAGAAGGTGTGGAATAATCTGTTCATGCTGCACACCAACAACAGGACCTTTAGATCAGACAACAGCTAGATTCACCACCAATTTGATTTATGCATAGATGAACCCATAGAACAGTCACTAATAGCTTCACGATTAATTATTTTTTTTTAATTCTTGACATATTCTAATATTCTACTGATCAGATTAGATCTTTTTTATTTTTCCTTTCCCATTTCAGAATTGACTGTATTCCTGGTACACACAGTACTGAACTACACACAAAAGAAAGAATAATTCAGTTTAAAAACCTACAGGCTTTTTGTTGCTGTTGTTTTGTTTTTAAAGGGTGAGGTTTGAAAAGTGTGTCATTTACCCTCTATCTGTCTGAAAATATGCAGTATCTGTTCTGTTTTTTCAGTGCAAGAATAACCTTCTGGATGCCAAAGCCACAAAGGAAGGCATCCCACTGTAGGCAGGCCAAACACTTAAGTTTTTGGAAAGAAAGATCAAAACAAGGAAGCCAAATAAATAAAAATAAATCAGCAGGTAAGACATGGCTGCTGGAACAGGACTGCTTTGTAGGATTAGCAGCCTACTATAAAATCCTTCTGTGTAACAGAGTGAAGCACAACATGATAGCAGATAAACTCCAATAGAGTGAATTTAAGTATATGTATCCACGTAGACAGAATAAACCAAACATCTGCCTGGTTTTTTTTCCCCTACACTTTGTTGATACTGCTGTCATCTGGACACATTATCCACACATCCCCTGAAACCACGTATTGCAATTTCCATCAACTGAAATTACACCTGCTGAAGAGGGCAGAACTGGCCAACAAGCTGTTCCTGAACTCAGCAGATGTTTTGGTAAACTGGGTCAAACTGATCTTTTTGTAAAAATCTATGTTCAACTGAAAGAAAAATAAATAAATAAATTAGTGCTTTTCACAGTTGCCTGTTATATTGTTCCCTGCAGGCACATGCTTCAAAACTTCAGCTGGGACCAGCATGAGGTGATAGCAAAAGTATCTAATGAATAATAATTCCATAATATATAAAAAAAAAATTGTGATGGAAAGGTATCTGGAAATGGTAAGGGCAGTGCTGACAATCAGCAATGGCTGAGCTCCCATTGAAAGGAGGCCAGCTTAGTGCCCAAAAGGCCACAATAGATGCAAAAGCAGTTTCGCTCCCTTCACAATGTACAGATGTCTATTCTCAAAACTGCCTTCCAAGATGCATTCATTTTATTTATATATACATATAGTATTCCATTTTAAATCTACTCTGACATTCACAAAAGCAATGAGAAATGCAAAGTCTATTGTCTCAAATCTGCAATTCATTTATTCTCACTGAATGATTTTTTCATTTTTTAAGTGTTCAATGAACATTAAAAATAAACTTTTAAAAGAAGAGAAACCTGCATAAGCAGGTTGTGTGAGAGCTTGAGAAACGTGCCTTTGTCCAAATAAAAGCGACCCTGATCTTACAAACAGCATTTCTGCTCCCCTCCCAACAGCCAGTATTAATTAAAAATTAGATTCAATTTGTTTCCTGTCATACAAACTTAAAAATAGGGACAAGAGGCCCAGGCAGGACGAAAGGTTTAACAGTAAAGCCGTTCAGAGTTGGCCCAAACAGACACCCAGAATCTATCCAAAGGCTGCATCCAAGCAGGCAATTTGTTTGGCTGCCTTATCTTGCATGCATGCCACAGCCATCCTGCTGCACTACTTATCAATGAAAGGAGGCTATTTCCAGAAAGTGGTGTCTGGACACCTTGCCTCTACATTTATCCAAGCTCATTTCCATTTGGAGGTGGTATAATGCTGATACCAAAGAATTAAAAGTAAGAATAGAAAACAGTAACAATCATTGCTGCTAGACTCTCCTAAGCTGATGTCACATCCCAAGTTTCTGAACATACTACAGGGAAAAAAAAAAATGGAGTAAAGGCATGTCATACAGCACATTTTGAGAACTCAAAAGACTGGATTTATTTCTAGCAAGCCAGTAACTAATTGCTGGATTAAATATTTGAAGTAGTTTTTTTCCTAAAAATCACAATTTCTCAGAAAGAGTTCACAAATTCAGAAATAGATCCTCTGAAATAAACACTTTGTGTATTTACAGACAAAATTAAGCTACTCTCACCTAGGTAAAAGCAGGTGCCATTCATCTGTGCAGTTCTACTTAGAAGCAAATAAGTCCTCACTTATGTCTTTGAGTGAATTTATTGTAGCCATAGGTCTGATGTCTAAGAACAGAGAGTAAAAATAACTCAGAATTTATTTAAAAACAAAAAACAAAACTACTCTTACACGAGCTCATGCAAGGCCTGTTGAAATAAGTCAGAGAAGTCTCTGAGAGCTTAGTAAGCTTCATTTGTAACCAGGTAAGATGTCAGAGTGAACAGGAATAAAAGTTTAACACAGGAAAGGAAGTCGTATATCACTGCCCAAATCCTTGACACAGCTGGTTACTCTTTATGCAACCTGCTTTCTTCTTGGGGGTTGGGAGGGAATAAAATAGTGTCAGTGATATCAAAGAAAGCTCTAAGCTTGTCAAAGTTGTACAAGCCAGAGAAGATGACTTTCATAGTCTGGAAATGCACTGCAAGTAAAATCACTGTGCAGCCTGCCAGAACAGATGCCCTTCCTCAGTCTGAAACTTCCTCAGTTGTCCCATCAACACACTTCAAACAGGACAGCACTTAACACGATCCCAATACAATTTTGGTAGCTGCTCTAAACATGGATTGGTGCCAGTATGGTATATTGGACACGTCTCACCTCCTGTCCTGGGATACGATCAAAGTGACTGCTTCCTTCTCAGTGTTGTGGATTTAAAACTATGAATATACTCAACTACTCAGAAACAAAGGTAGAAGTAAATAAGCACATACATACAGTACCCTCCTCAGTATGCCCTCCTGGTATCCTTAATGTACTTTTACTGACTCAAAACTTCCTGAGCATCCAGACAGGGCCTGGAGTGGTCTTGGGTTGCACCAAAGCTCACCACTACTGTGCTCTGCATCTGAGCAGGCTTGCAAGGATCCCACCTTGCAAGTTCCCCACCTTGGTGGGGAACATCAACTAAAAACAGGTGGCTATTTAATAACTTACTTGCCAGTGGACAGTAAGAATAGCTTAAGAGTAAAAAGCACGTGGAATTTTGTTACTAATTCAAACTAATTATTTTATCCTGCAAAACTACCCCTCATTTGGTAGTACATGCACCTCTTGAAGTTGTTTCCTCCTTCCTCCCGTTCTCTCCCTTCCTGAAGTCACAACTTATCTTTAGGTCTGCAGCCCAGAACTGCAGTTACAAAGCAAATTGATTCCCAGCCTAGCCAGCCACCTGGAAGGAAGCACTTGGCTCCTCAGAACAAAGGAATGCATGTCTGACTTAGAGCAACCCATAAGTGAGCCAGAGCTTTGTGACATATGCATGTCATTTCTCCTGCAATATTTGGAACAACTGATTTAGTACATACTGCAGGGGTTCATAACGATAATTCAATATTAAAGCAATTTTAAATTACTGTTGAGCACTGAAAATAGCATATTGTTAAAGTAAACAGTCCTGTGAACATCAATCATTAGAAACTGGGAAAATGTCATTCTTCAAAGGCAATTTGTGGGAGGAACACAGTTTTAGATGCACGTTCTAGATAAAATTCCTGTTTAAATGAAGAGATAATTTTGAAATTGTTTATATTTTTGTCGTTCTGCACTGTATGTAAATGTGTACATGCTTTCAAATAACTGCAGACACCTGCCTAAGAGACAGCGGCACTTGAAAATCCCCCTTACAGTTACACTTAAAGCTTTTTGGTGTTTAAATGTTTATTAGAAAAAGAAAAAAATCACACAGGGTACCCAGGCCAATAGCAAAATTATAGCTGAAAATCCAACACAGTAGTTATTTCACCTAGGAAACAAAATCAGAGTATTGGGCTTAAAGGAAAAAGAAAACACAACAGAACATGGATTGTCAGCCCATCAGTGCGTGCGGCTACCTGTGGTAATGGGATCCTGGAGGTGGATTCTGATCTTCCCTACAAATGGATACAAGAATCACCCAGAGCTGAAGCTCTGCATCAAAAAATAAATGAAAAATCTATACACTCTGTTATGTTATTGATGAAGATAATTCCCCACCTCTGGAACTAGAGTTCTGCTATATTTCATGTTTTGATCGTGAATACACAATATCTTTTACAGAAGTTCCATTATTGCTGATGAAAATTACTGGCATTACTGCACTACAGCATTCAGCCTTAAAGTGAGCTAAGGCAAAAGAAGGAGATCTGGTTAGTGGGCATTAATAAAACACCCATGCCGTACAAAACTTGTGTGTGTAGAAGCATAACTAAAGGAAATTATTATCTATGTTTGCTCAATTAATATATGGAAGAAGAAATATTCTAATCCTAGCACTACGTGTCATTTATTGTGAATGACTTTCTAGGAATCTGGGCTTTGTAAAAATTAAACCAAATATATGTCAGTCATTATAAATGTTGAGCACGTGCCTTTCCACTGGGACATCTAACCTCATGACTGCTTAGAAGGGAACAGGCTCGAGCAGGATGCTGTAGAGACAGCTCAAGTGTTTAAGTGCTTATTTAGGAAAGTCCCAGGCTTTCGCAGTTTATATACAAGACACACTTTTTCCCTTGTTCTAATCACATCATTCTGGGTGAACGACTTCAAACAATTTATGCAGGTAAAACCGGTGATGTTTTCTCCTCCATGGGCTATGCCAAAATGCAATTTCATTTACTGTGTCTGCAGTGACTAAAAGCAGTTGTGTGCCTCCGTTCAGCAAATGCCCAAGAAAATCTATGACTTCCGAAGCTCAGCTAAGGCTCTTCCACAAGTAGACGCATACCATAAAGCCACTCAACACCAACACCCAAGCTGCCTTCCCTAGGTCAGTTAAGTTTCACTCATTTCAGTAAATCTCAGGACCTCATTTTAAACAATTTGAGAACTTGTTCTGGCCTCCATTGCATGTCCTTGGTTTGGTAAGACAAGAAAAATACTGGAGAGAAATTACCAAAAATATATTCTTTGACTCAGCAGCCACAGACTGCACTAATGGCAATGAATTTCACATGAGAACTGAAGGCTCCCTCCCAGGCTAATGGCAGGGTCTGAAACTGGCAGCAGATGTTTTGAAGGACCCAGGGAATAAGTCTGAACATCAGTTAGGTAGGAAATTATTTAAAGAGAGTCATACCCTAGGAGTATTTGGCTGTGCACAAATAATGGCTTTCAATGTCAGGGAAAGACAGATAATGAAAAATAACTACATCACTGGGCAGAGAAAGCTGGAGAAAAGAAGCATAGCCCAAGCAGCAGCTCACAGAAAACTCACACTGAGCCATTTGTATGCTTGGTTCTCAATCTGAAGTTTGGCTATTGAATTTTTAGCACATCCAAAGTCAGTTGAAAGAATCAGCTGTGCAGACAAGGGACATCTGTTCTGAAACCAGACCGGTGCTGATGCGTAACACCGCATCCCTGAAGGAAAGAAAAAATTCCTCTTCCAGTAGATCTTATTTTAAATTATTTCTCTTCTGAATAATTTACTTCTTGCACGAGAAGAATTTGAGGTTTTCTAAGTTACAGGTTCCCTGCCTAGTGTCCAGCACATGACAACAAACAGCTTAAACAGCCCAAAAGAAACACATTAGGAGGTTCAAGCTAGACTGGACTCTGTGATAAAATACTGATCCATCTAAAAATGAGCTATTAAAAAACAGTAAATAAAAAGTAAAAACTGTATATAATACCATCTATTTAATTTATGTTATTGTCTACAGTTCTGTCAAATGCATCACGCTGGCATTATTGATGGTGGGTGAGTGTTAGTATCTAGACAGGAGAATTTGTATTAGATTTTGGTACGTCCCTTTGGCATGTTGATAAGCTCTGGCACCTAAGAAAGTCTGAAAAAGTTGTATACATTAAAAAGCAAATTTGGTACTGGAACAGTCAGCTCAAGTAAGAAATCAAAACAGAACTGCCTATTACTATTGAAAAGTTACCAGTAAATTCAATCGAAAACAAAGGATCAAGTGGCAGATGCTCACTCAACCATGTGCGACCTGAGAACTCCCACAAGGAAACAAACACAACAAGACACAGTAGCTTCACAAATAAAAAATGAGCCCCTACTACGGCTGCCATAGGGATGCTGTCATTTCCTACGGAGCTCGCTGTGCTGTGCTGCAGCAGCCTACCTCTCTCACCATGCTGCACAGCATGTACGTAGCCAGCAGCATCCCTCAGCAACTGTTTGTGCAAATCTAACAAGGAACTGGCAAGTATGTATTTAAGCTGAAATAAGGTGCCAGAATGAGAGTCTCTATGTATTAGAAAGCAAAGGCACCTACCCTCAGTTTCCAAACGAACCATTTGCTACCACTCCAGGCACAAATATCATTAGACTACACTTGTGCAACCCTAAGAGAATGGTTAAAAGCAGTACAAACCTGTATTATTCTACCAAAACATCTTAATGCACTGTACATACATACTCACTGATAATATTGTCCAGGCAATGCAAGTTTCCTTTTAAAGAAAAATATATATATATACTATTCATCACTATCGGGAAGACTAAGGCCACCACAAGAAAAAACAACAGTGACATCTTCCCAAGTGTTGGCTGACCACCAAATGACTCAATGCTTTAACTCACCAATTAAAACAATATCTATTTCAATGCCTATAGCTTCAGCAGAAACTGCCCATGAGCGGATTATTCCAGGCCCAAAAATACTCTATAGCCTTTCACAGAATCATAGAATCACAACGTTGGAAACGACCTTCAAGATCCTCTAGTCCAACCGTCCTCCCATCTCCATTACTACTACAGTCACTAAGCCATATCTCGTAGCTCCTCATCCAGATGCCTCTTCAACACTGCCAGGGATGGTGACTCCACCACCTCCCTGGGCAGCCATTCCAGTCCAGCCTGACCACGCTCTGAGAGAAAAAGTTTTTCCTTATGTCTAACTTAAACCTCCTCTGGTACAACTTGTGGCCATAGCACAGCAGGGAGAAGCGTTGCAACCCTCAACTCATCTGACAACTTTTAAAGCTGTGGAAGTTATTCAAGCTTTAAAATATTTCAACCTACTGAGAATAAAACTTACAGCATTTGTCTAAACACAAATTATAGTCAATGCTGATAAGACAGTTTTATACACAATGCTGATAATTCTCAGGTAACATTCTAAATTTATAGGTATTTTTCCCACACGCTTCCGAGTTTTCACTTGCCCCATTCCACTGCTGTAAAGTCAAGGACCTCTGAGAAGCAACCCATCCCCATACTGTAATTAGAAGGGGTGAGACACAAGGCATGCAAGGAGAGGCTTATCTCAGCTGACATCTAGGTGGGTTTCTAATTGCTCTTTCTTCCAGATCCTCAAAAATCTTCACAATCTTGTTGCAGTCAAGATAGACGGAGATAGATTCACAGTTGTGCCTCTACAGAGGGCATATGTTCAAGGCTGGGAAGACAAGGTGCCTGCCTTAAGCACCAGATTAACTTTTCCTCAAAGGCCAATTAACGGAATCACCATTCTGAGAGCTTCATGCCAGAGATCAAGACCTCTGACAGAAGCTACTTGCATCGGCATGATACCCTCTGCTAGCAGCTTTCTGAAAGGACCACTTCAGATCTCAGAAATAAATGTTTTAAATTTCCTATTAAGCTGACCCCAGCTATTGCCTACAGCACTCATCATTGCTAAAAAAAATGGTAAAAAGCAAGAAAACTCCAACAAAACAATAACCAACTTTATATGGCAGATTTACACATATGGCTTGCACACATTTATATACACACACACACGCAGCACGTTAGTATTACCTACAGATCCACTGTGAGGAAAGCTACTTAAAACAGAGAAAAAGTTGCTGCTGTAAGTAAGTATCATGGTACAAGAACGTGTGTGAAGATCTTCTAATTTAGTAGGTTATTAGGATGAATTTTTCCCACTGGCAGATGGCAGTTTTTATCCCACCTCTGTTAGTTACCTTAGGGTTCAGCAACTAGACGACTAGAGCAGCAACTGGAACACTGAACACATTGGGTTTTTTTGGCAGAAGAAAAAATGATACCTGCTGCTTATGATTATTTTAATGAAAGAATGCCTAAGCTTCTGATACATCATTAGTTTCTACATAAACAACTTCTACCTGTATAATAAAATCACTGAAGTAATTCCAACTTTGCCTCGAACTTCCAAAAAAAAAAAAATCAAGATGTACAAGTATGGTTGAATTAGCTCAGTTACTCAGGAATCAGTGGAGTAATACCAAAGATAAATTTGGCCCATTATCTACCTGCACAGCACAAATGAATAATGTAAATGTGTATGCAAAGGACCATGAAGTATCACAGCTTAGCAGTGCATTTAAAATGTATCACTAACTTTCAGCTTCTTGAAATATTTATCAGCTGCACTAGGTTCTACAGAGCACACTCTATTAGGGACTTCACTGAATTTGGGTTTCTACACTTGACATAGGGAACTTCAGAAAAGGAGATTGAAATCAAGTCCTGAAACAATTCCAGCTACTGTTTTGCCAAGTCCCTGAGTAACTGGCTCTGGCTCAGGCTCACGTCGGCATCCTCCCCACAGTGCCAACTCAACTGGCATCTTCACACCTTCCACTTCAGAGGAAGATGGGAAGTCTCTCATGATTAATTTCCAAAGCCAGTAATAATAAATTGTATGCAACTAAAAAGCTACTGAAATATCCCACAGTAACAAGAACACTTTGAGACACTGCAGCCAACTCAAAAGGATCACATAAAAAGTTCAGCAGTCATATTAAAAAAAGCAATGGCACAAACTAGTCAATAAGATCAGTTGGATTAACTAGGAACCAGCTTGGATCAGTTCTATTTCTCTATTAAGGATCTGAGCATCCAAAGGACAATTAGTCATGCTGAACACTCTGGAATACACTGAAAAAGACAGAGGGAAGGACGGGAAAAGAGTAAGTGCAAACCAGTCCTTACCAAACGGCTGAACAATAAAAGTAGTCTGATAGAAGAAAAACAATAGTTCGCAAATTTAATAATATCTATCCATTATGGTGAAATCAAAACAGAAATCCCCCAGAGCCATATGTTTAATTCAGCACGGGCTTTTGAAGGGAACTGCTTATTTGTGTAATCTGACAAGTGCACTCCCCTAATAAATAGAATTAATCCCCTATAACACATTCCTGCAGTATACTAAGTAGTAGTAGTAATACTAAAAATCAGCCTGCTCTGTACACTCCATTTGGTGTAGGTAAAAGACAACGGGGTTTTTGTTTGTTTCTGTCTCCTAAAAATTTCAGATATTTCACTTGAATTCAGCCAAAACATCAAGCTAGAAGATGCACTGTTCTCTTACACACAGATCTATCTGTAAAGGCTGTTAGGACTTTATCAGATAACTAAGTTGCACACAGAATTCACTTGCTTAATTCCTGGAGCAGTCAGGTACATTTCCCTGGGACTTCAGCAGCACCAGATGAAGCCATGCATTATTTTCACTAATCTTCTGTAATGAATTTCAAATTAGCTGACCCACCTACACTTAAATCTACCTGAAAAGCTTACTGAAGACTCAGAGGTTACATGGGAAATGCAAATCCCGCTCTCCCTTTTTCAGTATTACAATCTGAGAACGAAGACATCAATCACCACAGCTGACTACAGGCATTCATTGGGAAGATTTTCTAGGGTAGGAGTGCACGGCAACAGGTCTTCATGCTCCAAGTCTGCTACAATGCAGGGACATTTGGGGGCAAATAAAGAGATTATTATACCTCAGTGGAATTTCTGATTTTTAAAGATTTTCTCCAACCTTTGCTGTAGATGAGCTGAAACAAGGAAGATTGCTAGGCACAACGACCCCGGGTAAGGGCATGAATGAAGCCTTGTGGAGGAACGCTCACTTTCTTGCTTCAGAAGGACTTCAACAAAACTACTCCTGAGATTTCGTTTTGTTTCTTTTTGGTGGGAAGGGATTGCTGGTTTGGTTTTGGGGGGAGAGAGGAGCGATTGATGTTCTTTTCTAACCAAGAACTGTTCAAAACAACCAACCAACAAAGAAACCAGCAAACCCCAACACACGAAGAGGACCAAGCTGCCAGCAGCCACAGGTCACGCAGCATCTCCCCATCCCGAAGCCCAGCACCCCCTCAGCACTCACTCCGAGCGCCCGAGGTCCCGCAGCAGCCGCCCACCACAGCCCTTCCGAGTGCCGCCCTCCCCGCACAGCTTTACCTGAGGGCAACCCGCGCGGAGTCCGCCCTACAGCACGCCGCTTCCTCTCGCGGCCGCCGGCGGGGCGAAACTTAAGGAGGAGGCGGAAACCCGCCGGGGCGCGCTGCCGGCCATGCCGGGGGCTGAGAAAGGCGAAAGCCGGCGCCGAGCGCGTCCCGCCTCCGCCTCCCCCCGCCCGCAGCCGCTCCGCGTGCCGGGCCCAGCCACCGGCGCAGCCGGGCACAAAGGTCGCCATGGCAACGGCGCGCGTGCCCCCGCCGCGCCGTGGAGGCAACAATCCATCAGCCGGTGCCCCGCCCACCGTCCCCGCGCGCCCCGCCCGCTGCCAGAAGCACCGCCCAGCGGCGTTTCCCGCCCATCGGCCCCACGGTTGTGCTGCGGCCGCGCGGGTGGTTGCTTGTTGCTAACGTGGAGCTCGAAGAACGAAGGGCTGAACTATAGGCTTGCATTTCAGCCTTTTCTTACAATTATTACATATTCCATTCAGACTGTAAGGAAAGAGCCCTTTTTTTGCTGGGAGGGATCCATTCCCTTCTCTGAATCACAGCGGCCAGGCACCTGCTGTCCTCTGCCAGCCAGCCGTGTGTGAACAGTTGGGAGCCATAAGATTTCAGTGCACATTTCATCAACCTTCTCTCTAAATGTCACAGGGAGGCTGGGATCATTTCTGTTCGATGTTAGTAGACACGGGGTATGCATGTTGAAAGGAAAAAAAAAACAACACGCTGACCCAGGTTGTACCAGTTCCTCCCAAAAGTGAACAGCAAGAGCCTACAAAGGCTCAAAGGGCAGCAGGCAGGCACAGCATCACGGAACAGTTTGGGTGGAAGACGCCTCAAAGCCCAGCCAGCCCCAGCCCCGTGCTGTGGGCAGGGCTGCCACCCACCAGCTCATCTGCCCAGGGTCCCATCCGACCTGGCCTTGAGCGCCTCCAGGTGTTGAAGCATCAACAAACTTGCAGATGTACCGAGAGGAAAGGATGCAGTTAGCTTTCCTCCTGAAAACTCTGGAAGGAGAAATCCCAACAATTAACTGTATTTCTAAAACTTCAAGGAAGTAAAATGTTGCCGGGGGCAATGGATGAAAAATGCCTTGTAAAGCCCTTTTAGCTTCTGAATCACAGACACACTCGGCTCCTTTGTAATGCTGCCAAGCTGTAAGTGTCACTTAAGGAGAACAATGGAACAATTTACTGTTGTTCTCCTTTGCTGCCTGGGATGTAGAAAGAAGATTGTTTATGATAAATTAAAGGTCACAAATAAATGGCAATTTAATAGAAGAAAATCTACTCCACATGAAATAATGTCTCCGAGGGGTGATTAATTATGCAGGAGTCTGAGCACATCCTGTTTCATTGAAACACTGTGAATGGCCGTCCTGCTTCATTTCAATGAAGCTAATATGCATCGCTGTCTCAGAAATGCTCTGCTGAAAAAATAACAAAACAGGCACTGGATAGTCATTGCATCTACTGCAGCAGTGCACAAATAATGCAATGTAGCAGTATATTTAATAGAGGAATTCATCCTAACTATTATATACAAAGAGGTTTCACTCTTGTGGAGGTCACTAATCAAAATGGACTTCCGTAGTAGAATCATGAGAGAGTTGTTAAATAATCTTTGTGTAAGGAGATCCTATCTCATATAAAACTGGAAATGGAAGAAAACCTTTCGTTTCAAACCTACATACCCTTCATGTTGTTAGAATGTATGCATTTATGTATCACAGCATTTCCTACACACTTAAAATTTATATCCGTAAGTGTTCTGTTGACGCTCTTATTTGTATTCTGAATATGTGCAAACTTTGAAAGTTTGGACAGGGAAAACTAGCAGGAAATTCTATAATGTATTTTAGGCTTTCTAATAATGATTACTGCCCTCAAGTTAGTATATTGAGAGCGGAGTTCAGATGTATGTGCAGGATTTTTGTAGCACTTACACAGCGTATGAATGGTTATCTCTGAGCTGTTATACTAACATTCACCTCATTTTAAATCCATGCAAATGCGCATGGCCTGTCCTTTTCACATTGATTCTTAAGGAATCATTTCAAACATCTTCAAACATCTGGAGTATAGCACTTAGCTACATTCTTCATAATCTGAATGAAAAACATCAGTATTCAAATCTTTGTTTTTTATCAGATGATAAAAACTTGAAAATATTTCAAGGGAGCAATAACAAAGCCAGAGGCAAGGGTTAGGTTAGCTTGTGCTCACTTTAATGTGTCTAGTAAGCCAAGAGGATACACCCATGGAATAAATTGCTCTTTAAAGCAGACAGATTCACACACTTACAGTCACATAAATATTTACTGAGTTAGTCTTTTACTGGTTTCCATAATGTTTTGTTGATTTTTTTGTTGTTTTTTTTTTTTTTTGGTCTATTAAATCTTTTCTAGCACAAATTTAGCTGTTCTTCTGCTCGATTATGCATGTACGCTCAGGCAGCAATGAGTCAGGCATTGAGGCCCTGGAACGTGTCCAGAGAAGGGCAACAAAACTGGTGAGGGGTCTGGAGCACAAGTCTTATGAGGAGCAGCTGAGGAAGCTGGGATTGTTTAGTCTGGAGGAGGCTCAGGGGAGACCTCATTGCACTCTACAACTTCCTGAAGGGAGGTTGTGATGAGGATGGGTTTGGCCTCTTCTCCCAGGCAATGAACAGGACCCGAGGAAATGCCCACAAGTTGTGCCAGAGGAGGTTTAGGATAGACATAAGGAAGAACTTTTTCTCTCAGAGAGGTCAGGCACTGGAATGGCTGCCCAGGGAGGCGGTGGGGTTGCTGTCCCTGGCAGTGTTCAAGAAGTGTCTGGATGAGGAGCTACAAGATATGGTTTGGTAGCTGTGGTAGCAATGGAAATGGGAGGACGGTTGGACTAGATGATGTAATAGGTCGTTTCCAACCTTGTGATTCTATGATTCTATGGTTCTATGAGTCCTGAATCCTTCCTCTTTCTCTACTCCCATTTTCTATTTTGTGATATTAAAGTTACCATGAGATAACACTGCAATTACTGCAAAACCTCAGATGTTTTCTAAGGTTCAGGCCATTTTCTTCTTATGTTTTATTCGCATTTCTGTTTTGATTTGGGGTGACCAGAAACAAGTGAGGATTTTCTGTCACACAGTGCATGGTCACTCTGCAGACCCCTACTACACATCTTGCATTGCATACTCATATAACATACTCATACAGCATACATGGGAAAATTTTTTCTTCTATAATAAAGAAGAAAGCATTTTTTGCAGGGTCTGAATAGACAGTAATATGCAGCATTTATGTCCACCAACTTCCACGCTTTATGTACTGCAACATTAATGAACAACAGAATTCTAGATTCTACAGACCAAGCAGTCTTTAAGACTTAATGTGTTTCACTTTCTGTGAGAGCAATCATTTCAGTTATTTTAGGGAAAAAAAATAAAATGACAAAGCACTCAAATACCTTCTGACAAACTTTGTTAGAAAAGCTAACTAGAAATTCTCTATCTTCTTATATCAATTTATAAGGATTTCTCGAAGTTCCTTCACACCGAATAATCACTTTACAGAATAGGAGCCACTTTGAAGTCAGCCAGTGGAAAACAAAACAATTTATGAAGGATTGGGCACATCCACGACTTTCTGGAAACAAGAAATGAAAGTCACTATGATTCCAGTGGTAACAGACCGAAGACAAGCAGAGTGACTATGGAGAGCTCAGACTTATGGAAGTGCTGTCCCCAAACCCCCAACTGATTGATGATTTCTGCAATTTTTTTAAAATGTCTTCAATTTTAAATGTTCACAGATTTCTCTTTATGCAGTTTCACTTGTATTTCATGCTTACTGTTTTGAAAGCATGCATATCCTTCACAACAATCAAATCTGCATGATCTTTGGAGTGATAGTATAACATAAAAATCAGAGAAACTGGAGAAATCATCATTCTCACCACCACCATCCCCAAATATTCTACTGCCACAATTAATTAACATTTATGGAACTGTGATGTGCCCCTATAAGCACAAATGGAACTAGTTTGTAGTTTGCAATCTGTTAACAGTATTTCCTGTTGAAAATGCCTTCAGAAGAAAAATGGTGGTCATCAAGCATTCTGCTGGTTAAGTCTCCAAGAATGATGCCTGTTCTCTGCATCAGAGAAACTGACCAGATGCTCAGCAACACTGAACACAATGCACTGGAATAAGACGACTACCAGCTCACTTGACTTCCACATCAGAAAGTTGCTAAAAAAGGTTTCCTTATCAACCAAAATCTAATTGTCCATGCTGATTCAGACTTCAAGGTCTGATTTCACACCTTTCTGATGCATACTGCTAGCTCAAAATGTTAGGAAAATGGAAAAAGAAACATCACGTCATAGGCAACAAAAAACTTATTTTCCCTGACTAGCAATGCTGTGCTGAAGAAGTGACAAAGACGGGGTGTAGGAGTAACATATGAGGAATGATCTTAAACATGAGCAGTGGAAGCTCCCATTGTCAAAGTGTTCCCGGAGACCAGCATTTTTTCACAACAGTGTGCAGTGGAAAGAAGGCCACTGCTTCTGTCACAAGTGCATTCAAAAGACATCTCCCTTCGACAGACTACTTGTCACAGTGATGACAGGGAACTATGGAAAAACAAATTAATGAGAAAGTCTTAATTAATGAGAGATCTTAGAGGGTTGGGTGATGTCTGATATTTAATCCTTAAATACAGGAGTTTTTTAGTTGAAGCTTATTAGCTTATTCTTCAAGTAAAGGAAATCTCAAAATTACTTTATTTATTAGTAAAGTAAGTCCTAGGGGGAAAAAAAGGTACATTGGAAAAAAAAAAAAAATCAATATCGGAACAAGCAAATGGAATGTGAAAATGTATTATTACAGTTGTGTACTGCATTGCTGGGTGAGGTAATCAGTGACAGAAATAATTTATCAGTACAACACAAAAGCACAAAGCAGTATCTGTAGCCAAATTCCACTTGCTAAATCTTGTATGATGTACACAAACGTCAGGTATAGTTCAACTTCTGTGATGCTGAAGCTCTGTAATAGTCAAACATTGTGATGGGTTTTCTATCAAACTAAAATGAGTTCAAGATCCAAAGGGGCACTTTGAGTCTGCAGAACAAGCATGCTGTAACTTCACATGTCGTAACAGTCCTACATGGTGTCACTTCTTTAGTCTCGCAGTCACTCCGAACAACGAGAAGGCTTTTTAAGTATTACTTCGTGTCACAAGGCAAAGAAGAAATATATCCTTTTATCTGGGAATTCATCTCTGCCCAAGCATAAAGACTTGCTGCTCACAACAGGTTATTTTCCTCTTCTTTCTGAATATAAAATTATTTGACTTGCCTTGTAGCATCAGTAGCATCAGCCTATTTTTTTCCAAAAAGATGTTGAAAATGAATGTAAGTTTTTTGCCACATAGCACACTGCAATGTTAGAGACGAGGAGAAACGTGAATTTTTTTGTATGGACAGGAAATATCTTGATTTTTAAGTAAACCTACAATATATACATTACAGGTTGTGAGCTACTATTCAAAAATATAGTGGAAATCCATGGTGGGAGTGGACAGTATTGACAAATGTTTTTAATTAGAAAATTCTTTATCTATTTTTTAATTCAACAAATCAATTAGAAGTGAAGATGTGGTGATAGCAGTACGTAGAAACAGCAGAAGTTCAGCATGTAGAAGCCAAGGAATCAATCTGACCTTTACTCAGACACTTAAGCAATTGCAGAAATTATATATTAAGCAAATTGACATAAAATAGCTGTAATTACTTAGCAAGCATGGGAATTCTAAATCATCCTAAGCTCTGGCCTACCTGCATCAGGAACTACTGCTGATCTGAAAGAGTGTCTCCCAGGAGGTAGCTGTGGTTTGATGGGAGGCTAAGAGCAAGGAGGAGCTTTTCAGGAAGGACAAATTCTATGTTCAGTTGAATTATAAAGCAGATGAAAGCACAACTAAAATTCTAGAGGGAAAATAAAAGTGTTTTTAAAGTCAAAAGTATTGGGACAAGAATAAGAGGAGGGAATGAGGGAATAAAAAAAAGCTCTTTGAAACTTCTGTTTTGATAGTTTCAATACTTCAATTTTTGAAAATGGTTGTATACTGCTGATTTTTTTTCCATGTATATTTAAAATGTACATTATGAAATCATAAGGCTTAGACATAATGTTAACAAGTTTTCTTTTTTCATGCAAAATTTCTTTGACAGCTTGGCATACAGTTAATCACTTTTTAAAACTGAATGCACCCCAACACAGTGAACCTAATTTTCTAATCTGTCAGACAGAATTTGTCATTAACAAACTTTTCAAAACAGATAAAATCCTTCCCTTTTTTTTTATCTCAGGCTTCTGAATTGGCAAAGGGCTCAAGAAAATGTGTATTTTCATCAAGATTAATGAGTAATTACTAGTTGAGATTAACCAAGATTTAATGGATTTCTATATTGGTTGTGGAAGTTCTCAGAATAAATTGATGAATGATTGCTAGAAATGAAAATAAGTTAAGCTGATCATAAGGAATAATAGAGGTGAAGGGAGAAAACGAGAATAGGTAAAAAGCAGGGAGTGAATCTGAGGTTCCAAAAGGTACTTGAGCCATTGATACCAACAGGAAGGAGAGAAATGCACTCATTAATGACTTCACCCACCATTCTATTGGGGGTGGCAGACTCATTAATCTTCATAAGCAATCATACCAGGTACAAAATAAATCTGTTTCTGAGAATTTTGAAGGAAAATGGGAAAACCATGACTTACTGGCTACTGGGATTTTACTTTAGACTTTTGACCTGATAAAAAACACAGAGTACACCTGTTTCATAAGTTTTATAAAGGATATAATGACTTTGGGGAACAGGAAGACAGGGAACTACGATCAGAAGGCCTCAAATCCTACTTTCAGAACTTTTTAAAAACATTATTTGCAGAAAAAGAAAAGAAACATTGTTATGCATGCCCAAGAGAAAGCAATTAGGCCAGTGACTAGCAAACTAATTAAGTGACAAACTTTGGCAAACATTCTCCAGTCAATCATGCATTCACTCTAATAACTTACAGGTGCTATATTTAGATAACATCCTTCTCGCACCACCCAGCCTCACTCTGCAGCTCCATCATTCTACTCAGTCCATACTCTCTTATTACCTTTCCCTTCTCTTCCATGTGTGTCTCAACTCTCTAACTTTAGGCTAAGTCCAGTTACTTCAAGAAACACCACAGAAATCCCAGCACACTCTTGTCTCTGCTGATGTGGTCTTTCTCTGTCCCTCATACAAACCCAAAAGTACTTTGTTGATAAAAAACACCTACAGCCCTTTCTGTTTATACTGTCTGGAGCCTATGTTGCTGGTTGCTCATACTATGGAAGCATGAATAGCATTCAGTTTTTTATATATATATATATATATATTTTTTTTTTTTAAATCTGACTTGCTTCCTGTCTACCCCTTTATGCTTAAAAAATTAGCACAAGATAATCATCACCTCAAAACCCCCCCAAGACTCCCTGTAAGTTTAGCCTGTTCCCTGAGAAATGCCTGCAGACACCAGTGCCAGACCTCAGCTCCCCTGCTGATAAGCCTAGCTCAGCCTGGGGCCCCATTGCTGGTCACTGCCCCCTCACAGAAGAGCGGGAAGGTATATGACAATATGCATCACTCTATAAAAATATCCTTCAGCCCACCTCTACCTGCTCTGCCAGCCCTTAGTAACTTTAACCTAATTGATAACACTTTTTCTGTGCAGAATGCTGCCCCACTATTTTTCCTTCTCCCTCTTCACAGATCTCAAGAGATTTCAGTCACGTCATCTCTTCCCATGCAGGGATATAAATCCATTGCCTCCTTTCTGTTTTTGGCAGCACATTTTGCAAGAGTTTCTGCTTGTGACCTGACCTGTGCTAAGGTGTCTGTCAGCATTTACACCTTTGCCTGCAAGTGTAAAACTCAAAATCTGCCCAAGCTTTCAGAATAGCTGCACCTGTGTGAGATGTTTATAACTTTAGTAATTCAAGCTGATTTTCCACTGTATGGAAAATATTGGTGGCAACCAACTAATAACTAATGAGACTACTTGGTCTAGGGACTTACTTTAATATTTGACACTACATTATCTTTATAAAATAGGAGATGGTAGGTTGCATTATGCTGACCCATGTAAGAGCTCAAACTGATCTACATTAAAAATATCTGCTAGGAGTGGGCAAGGAAGGGCAGCAACACATTTCCCAGAATGTCTTACAAGAGAAGAAAAGTGAAGCCTCTTAACAAGAACTTTTACAGGCTGTAAAAATCTGCAAAAAGAATGACTGGAATCTTCCCTAACTCATCCTCTTGAAATATCTTTAAAATATCTGACATTGTAAACAGCCACAACTTAGGGCACAGTGTCTGTTCCTTCACCTTCAGAGAAGAGGGGTCTGCTTTTGAGTATGTTCACAAAATGGTCAAGAGAGGCTAAATACTATAAAGTAAGCTGCCTTGCACACTCTTCTAGTGTAAGACAGAATTTCTCTCAACTAAAAATTTGATAGTACAACTGCAGGTAGATCGGAGGACAGGGCTTGCTTCATGAAGAAAAGCAATATCTGCCCAAAAGAATATTGAGAAAGGTTCTGCATGCGTGGGCAGAAATGTTTCTTTTGAATTTTCTTAGTGATTGGAAGGAGATCTCTACTGCAGTGTTATAAACTAGGGAGGGAAGGGGAGGGAAGAAAAAAAAAAAGCATAAAAAACCCAGCCCCTTGTTTTTAATCCACTTAAGGACTGACTTGTGTTTCCAGAGATCAAGTAAGGTAGTTCTGCTCTACATACAGGCACATCCCATGTTGTTTCGAGAACAAAAGCACTGATTCTAATAGCTCCTCATGGCTTAGACAGCACACAACTAAGTATTTTACTTATTTTAACAGCAAAAAAAAATTGATGCAAAACAAACTTTTAAATGCATAGTCAATGATTGTGATAGTTCTACCACCAGGGAGGTGGTACCAAGAGTTATAGTCCCTGGAGGTGCTCAAGAAATGTGTAGATGTGGCACTGAGGGACATGATTAGTGAGCATGGTGGGGATGGGCTGACAGTTGGACTGGATGATCTTAGTGGTCTTTTCCATCCTTGATGATTCTTTGATTTGAAGCTATATTTGCACTTGTTGGAAGTTTTGAAAACAAGTATTTATACAATACTGGTAAGCAACCACAGCTGTCACAGACATCCCAGGAGTAAATATATGAGCAGAAAGAATTGCACCAGTTTAAATGAGCTTTTCCACACTTAAAAAGACATTCTCATGCAAAGCGCAACTAAAAATTAATCCAGCTTAGAATTTACAATATACTGTACAACCTGTAGCTGTAGGAAGTACAGCTTCTGAACAGGTAACGTATAGCATACAAAATAGCATATTCCTAGAGACTGTATTAATACAGCAAAATAATTATCAATATGTTATGTTTTTTTAATGAAAATATTTTTTTCTCATGAAGAATGAAACAAATAACCTTCTCAAGAACCTCAAATTGCAAGCAGATTTAAATAAGTAATAATCATAATTGATAATCATGTTCATGTTCTTGCTCCTTCATGCTAATGAAGACAATGACAGTTCAGCTAGAAGAAATGTCTTTTGCCAGCTGTACAGCAGTAAGTACTGGAATAAAGTCAGTCTGGAGATTAATTCACACTTTTTCATAAGCCTAAAGCGAATTACTTAGCCTGTGGGAACATAATTGAAAGCAGCTGGTAAGGAGTGCACAGGGCCCAGAGAGGCTCTTTCACCAGGTCTCACAGCCTGTGGGATATTGGCTATTAGCACTACTGCAGGAAAAGCTAACCAAAAGCTCTGGGAGGATGGCTTGTTGCCTTGCCTCATGGGCAAGCTGTTCACTGAACAGAACTAAGACTTAAAATGGTGTCTCAGATGTCAGAAATATTTTTTAAACTCATCACCAATTCACAAACAATTCCCTTCTTGGGCGGTCCGTCACTGGCTTTGAAACGTTCCAGGAGTCTGACACAAAAGATTGTGCAGTGTTATGGAGAAGAACATTCATGACTAAATCAAAGTCATTCAGAAAGAATAAGGAATTTTCTAGGCTTTATGTCTTGTCATGTCAGATGTTATGTGACAACTAATTCACAAATCTAATGAATTCTACTGCACTTAAAAACAGCACGTAATTTTTCAATTCAGGATTTAGCATAAAACAAACAAAAAAACCTGGTATATTACTGAATGCCTGATTAAGCGAAAGTGTCCATGGAAGATTCAGAGAATTCTTGTTTCCAATCCACCTATCTTGTTATCTGCTTCCGTATCACTGGAGTGATAGGGAATTTCTTCTACAGCAAAGACATTTTGATTTACTTGAGTCAAATAACCTTGAGAAAGCAAAAACTGTACGTGCCATATGAGGGACAACTCGTATTTTTCTCAGTATGGATAAATGTTGTATTTGATTAACTAACCACAATTAAACTCACAAGGTCGATGTTGGCCATGCTTAGCAACTAAGTGTGAGTAAGGAGCTCTATTTAAAACTTGACATTATTATGGTTTTATGATGTGCATGCAAAAATAGATTTAGATAAAATGTTTGACCATTATTTATGTGGTTATAAATGAAATATACCAATTATTTTCTGGAAAGTAAATCAACATTTTAGAAATGGAGAATAAGTTCATAAAGTCCAGACTTCTAAATTAAATAATAACATTTTTTGTTGAATAAATATGAAAAGTGAAGTGCAGCTTATCTGTATTTATGGGATGAGTGCTGCCAGAAGAAATGAAGAGCTTGGAAAAACTAGAGTAAATGTGCCATATCCAAAATTTGCCATGCACAAAGTAAGTTTAGTATTTATATTTTTACTTTGCTCTCTTTTTTATTTTAAAGGCTCTTCAGACCCTCTGATAAGCAGTCTACAGACACAGAATTGTTTGCCTAACAAAGTCATCTCTAGATACAAGAGCCCTGGCAAAGGACCATTCACCACCCTAAGTGTTTTGCACATTTTTTTCATTCAAGTTATGATTGAAAGTAAAGACTGAGGTCTCAGGAATTTTCTTGTGAATTATCTTCACAGTTGTATACTTGCAAATTCTCCTGATTTCCACAGAGTAAAAGTTTTTTTCACAAGAATGAAGTGGTAATTCTAATGCTGAATCGGGGCTTCCTTATCAAGCTTATTGTATACTGAAAACATTATTAGCAACCGAATCTCTTAAAAATATGTATAAATAAAAGGAGAGATATAAGTTCCCTATTATGTACCTGTTGCATTATTGCGCTGTGCTACATATGACTAAGTGACACTAAAGTTCACCATGGTACAGCTTCAATCATATTTGTTAGAGGAAGGATAGCTAAAAAATTACTTTCAGAATACGCTTGTAACTTCAGACCAAGTAGATCATCTCATTTTTATGGAGACTTCATAAGGGTTTTTCAAAATTTGTCAGACTTCCAAAGTCGTCTCATTCATTCCTTTTTGTATAGTCATACTCTTTCACATGACAACATTTGAAGGTGAAATTTAATAAATAATATGGAACAATTTTTTCTGGTTACTTTGTAAATTTTTGTTCTTTTTGTTGTACTGTCTTAATAGTGTTATTTTCCACATTGCATGGGGGCACTACAGGAGAACTTGGAATACTCTCAGCCTGAATTTTCTTTACTTCAAATATAATTTCAAGTTACTTTGATTTCTCAATGTGAATAACACTGAGACACTGCTCTATGCAGTTTAAAATGATAGGTTTTGTTTGGTTATTAACTTCATAGCTGAAGATGGAAAAGTAACATAACATTGTTAATGATGCTGATGCTTCCAGTTGGCAATGCATGCTTTATCACTGAGGCTTCTGAGCCAATCTGAACAAAAAGAATGACAGCATAAAAGGAATGATTTATCACTACTGCATAGACACCAAGGGGCATACTGTCTCAAAGGCTGATGCTGTCTTAGAACATTTCATTGCACTAAGAAAGCCATAAAGAAACATTATAGAGCCAGGACCATTCCTCATGTAATTCAGGACTCTTTTCTCAAAGGTTTTGTTGTCACAGCAGGAGAACCAGGATGCAGCTGGAGGGAAGGAAGAGCATCCAAGACAATGATATTGCCCTGCATCTTTGGTAGCCACAGGGGCTGAGAGCAGACAGGGAGCAGCCCCAAGAAGGAGTTGGGGGTACTGGTTGATGAGAAAT
Source organism: Meleagris gallopavo (assembly GCF_905368555.1). Taxonomy (NCBI): domain Eukaryota; kingdom Metazoa; phylum Chordata; class Aves; order Galliformes; family Phasianidae; genus Meleagris; species Meleagris gallopavo. Next base: position 23,839,837 of record NC_139406.1, on the reverse strand, counting down.
ACAGTATGAACCAGCAATGTGTATTTGCAGCTCAGAAAGCCAACTGTATCCTACACTGCATCAAAAGAAGCACAGCTAGTAGCTCAAGGGAGGTGATTCTCCCTCTGTTTTTTCTCCTGAGACCTCACCTGCGCACTGTGTTCAGCCCTGTGGCCCCCAGCATAAGAAGGACATGGAGCTTATGAAACAAATCCAGAGGAGGGCTACAGTAATGATCCAAAGGATGGAACACCTCCCCTACAAGGACAGGCTGAGAGAGTAGGGGTTGTTCAGCCTGGAGATGAGAAGGCTCTGGATAGACCTCGTTACAGTCTCCCAGTACCTAAAAGGTAACTACAGGATAGATAAGGAAGGACTCTTCATCAGGGAATGTAGTGATGGAACAGGAGGTAACAGTTTTAAATTGAATGAGAGGAGATATAATTTAGATGTCAAAAGGAAATTTTTCTCTCAGAAGGTAGTAAGGCCCTGGAACAGACTGCCCAGCTAAGTTGTGGATGCCTCATCCTTGAAAGTGCTCAAGACCAGGTTGGATGGGGTCTAGTGGAAGATATCCCTGCCCATGGCAAGGGGGATGATACTAGATGGTCTATAAGGTCCCTTCCAATCCAAACCATTCTGCAATTCAATGAAATCCGTTCTTGAAGTTTAAATAGAAAATCTACACTTGCCATAACTTAAAATGAAAAAAAAAAAGAAAACCTGTTACACACGCATGTACATTGTTTTCTGGAATCTAAAAGCCTGAAAGGTAAAACTAGTAACTAAATATGAAACGCTTCCCCATATTCAATTTAAGATCATGTGTGGTTTGGACTCTTATCTAAACATGAATGCCTTTTACAAACCACTACCATTTCCCGAACATTTCTACTGAGCTGTGACCTTAAAGAATTATCCCACTGTAATTATTTCTTGGAAGAAACATTAAGAAGTATTTTAGCTATGTTGTAAAATTATGATCTACAAAAGACAGTTCAGTTAGCAGACAGCTCACCTTGGCTTAACAGAAGGAAAAGCAAAACAAACAGAGAAAGAAGTAGTAAGCTTTTAATCACAAAGGAAATAAAACGTAACAGTAACTTCCCAGAACTGTAATGGATTTTGCATCACTTCATATTTTTAGATTGACTTTCTCTCTGACTAAGTAGAGCAGCCACAACTTTTGAGACAGATAATATGATTTATATGATTTTATGCTTGAAATCTTCTGCCCACAAAGTGCACTTGTTCTTCAAGTCTGTTGCATCAAAATCTGAATTCACACGAAGATAGATAAATATAAATAACTACAAATGGATAGGAGGATTAAGCAAATAGAAAAGCAGTTTTTCCTTCTCCTAAAACAGAAGGTGTGTCTCACCCTGATCATAAGATGAGATTGTTGCATATGTTCTTGAAGGGGAATACCAATAGGTATTCATATGAACAGAAGCTTTCTCGTGGAAATGTGTGATCAGTTTCATCCAACTAGGAAACAGTGAAGATGTATTAGATCTAGAAACAGAAAGTAAATCAGAAAAATATATTTGAATATTACCTCAAAAAGCAAATCTTAACTGACGTGATCTTTAATATTATAGCCAATAGTAAATATCTTTAATGTCACATAATTAGAGTTGCAATGTATTTGCCAAAGATAGGCAACGGTACGACATTTTCTTTCCTTTATTAGCAAAAGGTGGTACACCATACACATTGAGTTGTGTGACAAGCCTCCAACAACAGTTTCGTGGCTTCATCAGCACTGTTGAGTTCCCTCCTCTGGCATCCTTCCTACTTAAATCTATTCCCTGTTTTATATGTACCCTGGAGCCCAGATTATTTAATTAGCCAATAAACAATAACAGGAAAAGGTTTACCTATTGCTTCTTTTGGTTGTTCAACTGCATGTTATAAACCGATTACTTGTCTCCTGGTGCTGCAAACTGATTACCTGATTTAAAGCTCTTAATTAAATACCCATTCATTAAAGCCACACTTAAATGGAAGATGTGATATTTTGTAATTAAAACAATTGTTGTACACAATATCTCCATTTATATGACCTGTTAACAGTATATAAAGCTTGAGTACAAAAGAAACACTCACTGAGAAGAAATATACTGTAAATAGAAAATAACTATATGGCAATCAATAGGAATTTATTATTTACAATAGCTATTATCATTTTAAATCAACTTTAAACAAGCTCACAGGTATGTCACTGACCAGCCGCATACCTGTACTTACACCAGCTGTTTTATAAGAGGTGATCACTGCTCCCTCCACAAAATATTTCACTGGGGTTTCCATCTATTATTAGAATAAACCAATTCTTCTTCTCAGAATATAGGCACAAAGTAATTCCAATTTGCATTAAAAAATTTGGAGTTGCTCCCCTTACCCGGCAAATCAGTTTCCTTCCCAGACTTTTTCCCAATACACTATTTGCTTTTGCAGTTGTAGTTCTATTCTTTGTCTTGCCTCCTGCCAGTAAGCACTGTAAGAGCACAGCTGCATGCTTTTCACTCAGGCACTGCAGTTTTCTTTCCTAAACTTCTCTGTTCCCTCATCCTTACCCATCTGTGGCTAGTCAGTTCATACTCCCTTTTCAGAAAGGAAACTTCTTTCTTTCATGACTTCCAAGAAAGTACTCTGACCACTGTGACTAGACATGGGATACAGTATGTAGGTGATTTTTACCACAGTAGCATTAAAAGTAAGACAAAAACAACTTACACAATACAATACACTGAAAAGAAAATCACCGTGAAATACGTGGTTATATTTGGATAGGTATGGATACATATGAAAAAAATGGCATTTTTTTCAAGAAGTAGTCATATTTTAATCATAGTGCTCTTGTGGGATTATTCTTCAAAAGCTCCTTCATTTTCCTGTTCCACAAAGTTACATTTTTACCTTCATACGGAATATACCAGCATCAGCAATGCAGTGCATTTTGTATAGATGAAGGAAGAAAAAAAAAAAAAAAAAGTATAATAATTTACCTTTCTAAACTTGAACTTCACATTTCCACATTATGAAAAACAATGACCCAAAAGGTCAGAGTATGTTTCATATTAATTTTTCATGTGAGGGGTCCCCCCAAAAATAAATTGAATAAAGTTTTGCCCAGCATGCTCTCTGAGTCCTTGATTATTACATTTAAAGTAGACAAATAATTTCCTGGTTGGAAGATTCTGAATAATGGTGCTTTCTCATAGTTTGAGTTCTTCTATTTTTTTTCTTCTGTTGATTCAAAGAAACTCGATAAAAATAACTTTATAAAAAATAACTCTGCATAAGGCTTATAGTTTAATCCTTTAATAAGAATTAGTACAAAATAACAACTTTATTCAGTGCACTTCTAGCACCTACTTGCTGCTAGAAATGAGTTATCTGAAAGTCAAGTCAATGTCAGGTTAACTCACTTTTATCTTGCAATGGTTAGTGAAGATTGTAACATCTGCAAGATTGAGGCAGCATAACTAATAATGGACACAAAAGAAAAACCACATTTGATTTTACCTTTGGTGCACTCTGCGCACCACAGAATCAGCCTTACACCCTAACAAAAAGCTTCAGGCTGCACAAGTAGAGCTGTTATGCTAGGGCTAGAGCTCTAATAATGAAATACAGATCTCAGAAAAGCTGCAACTCAAATCTGTTTGGCTGCTTGAGTTACATGACAGCACATATAAATATTTTTCCTCACTTCAGCAAAATTTAAGGCAATTCTCAGACAAAATAGTCCTAAAGAGTTATAGTCAAGAATGTGGTCTTTTAAAATAATATCAATAGAACATACACTTCATAATCTATCTTGACTACTGGCAACTGCTGCTAAGTTGCAAGCATAGTGCAACTCCAAACTTAATCAGTCATCACAAAGCCTACCCTTTTCTCACCTTTAACTACAAGCATGAACCAAAAGGTCTTGCTTTTTATTTACGATACACCCAAGCAACCTTTCAGCCCTACTAGACTACGTGCCGAGGAGATACAAATCTGTAGCAGAGCAACATTTGTCTGCCCAGGGATAAGACGTGAGGTGAAGACAGAAAAAACTGCATTAATTAAGGGGTTTATGTATCTGCTTCTAAGCTGCAGTGCATATCTCCATACAAGAAGTAGTTCTGAGGATATCCCTGTTCTGTTGGTAATGGTTTATATTATTTAATACTCCTTAAATAAGATTAAGTGCTATAGCACTGAGCTCATTTCTCAAATGAATCTATTCCTGTGTAACGGCTATGTTAAAAAAATAAATATTTTCCATTAGACAAAAATGCAGATCTAGTACCAATAACTAGAGTTCCCCTCCTTCTTTTTCTCCTGGGAAAATTGCATGGAAAAAAAACAAGCCAAATGGTTAAGTGCCAGACCAGACATGCCCTGACTCCCTGTTCCTTCTTTGTATCCACACATCTATCACCCTGTGCTTTTTTTCCTTTTACTGCCATCTCTCTCTCTCCTCTCTGCCTACGTCCAGCTCCTTCCCCACCAAACAAGGCTCGTGGGATTGACATGACCATCTCAGGCTTTACCTGCACAGTTGAGAAATCGTTCTGCTTGTTCAGAACAGGCTCTGTTTTTGCCTAGACTGGGCTCTGCCCAATTCCCAGCATGGAAACATTCATCCTTTTTTATCTACTAAATATCACTTGTAAGTGTAGGATTACATTTATACGCAGCTTACTGACCTCTGCTACAGCAGTATCCCAGTACCTAACCACTTTTTATGTATATCACTGCCTACTCCATTAAGAAGGGGCTTGTGGATATTTCAGGAACTCAGAAATTAAGTGTAAAAACAACAGTAACTAGAAGAAAATCACATAAGCTTCTAGCACTGCACTATCCGTAGCATCTCAGTGCCAAAATCCATGAGAATCATTATCTCTTTTCTCAGGATGAAATTTAACCTCTGTACCAACAATATCACGTTAAGTGCTCCAAATGGTCTTGCTTTCAATGCTACAGCTTCTAAAACTCTAAATACAGTATAGTGTATCAATAACCACTCTGCCTCCAGCTATTTCAATAACTGTCACAGCGAATATGGGGACTAGCTGAATTGACCTGTATCAGTGCTCTCACACATAGTTTATTTTTACAGCTTTGGTGCAAGGGTTTTGTTTGCTTTGTTTTAAAGTTTTACTTTGGTAAAAGAGTGACAGTCTTTGTATTGTATTTTCATTTACATGCACATGGAAAAAAAACAAAGACCTTTGTTATCAACAAATGTTTTTAAAAATTTGCAGTGTATTAAGTTTCCATTCTTCCAGTCTGAAATATGAGTTGCTGTTCACAGCTGAAACCCCTCTCTCCCTAGGTACATGAGGAAAACAGCTAATATTTCAGGGTATTAATCTCGCTGGGTAAATTATTAATTAGGAAAATATAGTAACCAACCAAAAGCAACTTCATTTGACATAAACTTGCCAGTATAAAGGAATAGCTGTAGTACTTTTATAATACAAGTACATTGGTTAAGAAAAAATTGCTGAGAAGATGAAAAAAGTGAATGCCTTTAATGGAAAGTTTTCTTCAGGCACTTGATTTTGAAAGGCATACGAGGGCAAAAGTTCAAGAGTACAAGCTGGAACAGGGCTTCTCAGTAAGGTGAAGAAATGAAATACCATTATTTGAGCAGCACAATTGTAAAATGTTCCCCACTGTATTGTCAGAAAATTGCATATGTAAAGAACACAGATTTTGCTCTCCAGAAACTGACACTGCAGAATCCAGTATGGACAAGAAACAGGACAATACAGATGATGAGATACTTCTTTCAGAGGTGATAAACTTCATCTGTGATTAAGTTTCTGTTTCATTCAACCTACATTCTTCCAGTACTTGAAGAGAGTGTATAAACAGGAGGGGAAAAAACTGTTTACATTAGTTGATAGTGATAGGACAAGGGGAAATGGTTTTGAATTAAGACAGGGGAGGTTTATATTAGATATTAGGAGGAAGTTTTTCACACAGAGGGTGGTGACACACTGGAACAGGTTGCCCAAGGAGGGTGTGGATGCCCCATCCCTGGAGGCATTCAAGGCCAGGCTGGATGTGGCTCTGGGCAGCCTGGTCTGGTGGTTGGCAACCCTGCACATAGCAGGGGGTTGAAACTAGATGATCATTGTGGTCCTTTTCAACCTAGGCCATTCTATGATTCTATGATTCTAAATTACGGTGAAGTATATTAATATAATCAAAGCATGAACATTGGCAGAGATTGTTCAGGGTCTAAAGAATCTGAGTTCCTATAGTAGGGCTGTGAATATATTTTGCCACTTCGTGTATATTTTCCACTAGGTGAATTTACAAGGGGAAAGCAGCAGAGACGTAACAGAAGAATGATTTAAAAACTGATGCTCCTTCAATCTGCACATATAGATCCTCATGAAATGCCTTCTTTGCCTTAAATAAAATTAGCTCAAAGCTTTAAAATCATTTTACTGAATGAGAAATTGTTTGTGTCTTTGCCCCTGTTTACCAAACCAGAGATAACAAGTTTTGACAGATGTATTGCTGAACCTTGGTAATCTATGCTTTGCCAAAAATATTTGCTTTTGTGAAATAAGCAAAATGTGCACATTTGTGTCCCAGAATAGCTGAGCTTTGTGCTTCACACTGCTGAAAATGGGTCATGAAAGGGTCAAAAACTTGTCTTGGCCAAGTGGACCTGCATTTGGACAGTCTGCTGACCACCACCTAAGCTGGTTATAGCGTTCAGAGATTTCTGACACAACATAGCCTAGAGGATCAGTAATGATCAAGAACTGAATGGAGTCATGTTATCAAACGATTTTAAAAACTAATAAATCAGAATTTTCTTGAATTATCTCTCCAAAAAATGCGTGTAATAATTATAGGAGATTCATATCTATACCAAAAGGCTACAAAAGTGTAAGAGAGACATCGATATAAAAGGAAAACCTAGGAGTGGGTAACTGCCCAGACCAGCACATCCTAGCTTGGCTGCAAAGGATGATGACAACACCAATTAACGGGATCACTCTGTGCATTCTATTAGATAATTACCCAGATAAGGTCAAGGCTCGTATTCTCCTCAAGTGCTTTGATAATGGTTTATTACAGCAGCCCATTTCAAGTTACATTAGGCTGACAGTTGGTGTATGGAATACATTTCAGCACAGCTGCCATGAAACAATCTGGAGGTTAATGGGGGGGCCTGGCAGTGAGAAACACTGGGCTCTCCTCTGTGGGCTGCCTCTGCAAGGAGTGGGAAAGCGGCACAGCACTTTGTGTGATCCCCACAGTATGTGCACGCCAGTGTGCACTACTTCTGCAGTTACAATAGCCTTGAGCACTGTATAGGCAGCTCATGCATTCATGAGATTTCTGCTGATGAATGTTTAAGACAAAACATCTCTTCTGGCAGTGAGGTCCCACCCTTGGGGTTCCCGTTATTTGCACGAACTCTGCGTAGATACCACAGTCAAACCCCACACACTAAAGCAGTGTAATCATTTCAGTCAAGTCTTCTTTTCATCTATGCTTTATTTATAAATCTAACACTTCAGAAGCATATTTCAATGACTAAAAAGTACTTTAACGTTCTTAGATACTTCAAAATTATTCAGTACAAATTTCCACATCATAGAATCATAGAATCATAAAATGATTGGAGTTGGAAGGAACCACAAAGCCCACCAAGCCCCAACCCCATCCAGGGCCCCATCCAACCTGGACATGAGCGCCTTCAGGGATGGGGCACCGCAGCTTCTGTGGGCAGCTGCACCCGGGCCTCACTATCCTTTGAGTAGAAAAATTCTACCTAACATCTAATATAAATCTCCCCACCTTTAATTTTAAACCATTCTGCCATTGACAGCTCTGGCTAAAATAAAGAACTTAATGAAGAGATACAACTTCTTCTTCCGCTGACTTCAAGGAACTTCAAATTTTACCTGTAGTATTTTAACTGCTTGGTGACACAAACTGCCTTGAAAACATCTGCTGTAGTTGCAGACTCTATTCATTTGATATTAAATCCCACTTACAAGAATTCACTTATGGATGAAGTCTTTAGAGAAGGCACATTATGACTTTCCCATATAATAAAAACCCTTCTTAAATTTTTTAATATTCTGAGAAGCCAAGATAACCAAAGTTACCTTCTTAAACCCATACTTGAAGCAGCTGTTTAAGTGACCTGATTAAAAAAAAAAAGAAAAAAAAAAAGAAAAGTTTGCACATTTTCTCTTGACTTCAGTGAGAGCTGCTGAGTGCTCAGAACAGAAAATGAAGTCACATATTCAGCTGCCTTACTTTGATTTAATTCATCCTGCCACGGTTCAGAAATTATGGTCAGATAGACTTTAAATCAAATTTTCAAGTGCAAGCCGCAGAGGCTTTTCACTTCCAAAGGATTTCATTTCTAGATCAGAGAATGAATTTGGCTCTCTGACTTCAATGAGATTGCTCAGATTAAAAAGAAAAAAAACACAAATAGGTGGTGTTCTCTCATGTCTTACATGTAACTATACTATAAACTCTCATATTTGAAACTTCTTCTAAATATCTACTAACTAATCCTTATAACATGATGGGAAGAAAATACTGCATTTTACCACTGGGGAAAGAGAAGCTACAGCCACACCTACAAAAAGAAGCGTGTAATAGAGGGAGTACGATCTCAGAAGTTCTCTCCTTAGTCCACAACACCAGAGCTGGACATCCTGCTAGATGTGCACGCTGTCCCTGTAGGCCTGTCCTGCTCACTCATTTATCAAAACAATATAGTAGGTAGTGGCAGTGCACATGCATCAACAGTCCCGCTGTTACTGCATAATCTTTTGATTACACCACTCTGCCAGTTGACTAAAAATGCTGTCTTGAGACAGCACACTATCTGGAAGCACACCTCTTGAGGTCTAATAGTAATTCCCCTTCTAACAAGAAAATCACTCTTAACTCTGGCAAAAAGATGCTGTCAGAACTGGTGAGCCAACAAAAGGGCTGACTTCAAATGGATTCATCAGTCAACCTTCTCTTCCTGCTGGGAATTCATGACAGATCATGACTTTGACTTAACAGCACGCTTTACGGTTTTGCTTATGTGCCCGGAATATTGGCCACCTAAATTGTGTGGATCGTGAAAAAAAGATTGCGCCCAATGTATCTTGTCCTGTCATGGGGCACCACTGAAAAGAGCCTGGCTCTGTCCTCTTTGCACCCTCCCTTTAGGTATTTACAGACATTGGTACTCTACCCCTCTCCAGGCTGAACAGGCCCAGATCTCCCACAGTCTCCTCACAGTCCCCTTGCTCCATGCCCTTCACTTTCTTCATGGACTTTCCCTGGACTCTCTCCAATGTGCTTAGGTCTCTCTTGTACTGAGGCACAGGACCTGGATCCAGCACACTAGGTACAGCCTCACCAGTGCTGAATAAAGGGGATGGACTACTTTCTTCCACCTTCTGGCAGCACTCCTAATGCAGCTCAGGATACCACCCACCTTCTTTTTTGTGAGGCAGTATGTCCAACCTATGGCCTGGCACAGCTTGCAGTGCAGCCTGTCCACTGTTCCCAGTGACTTTTTCCCATAAAACGGCCATGGCCATGCACCCATCCTTCAACAACAACCACACCATCAGTGCACTACTAACACTGTTTTAACTAAACCCAGGGCACGGGTAGGGCAGTACTGTGTGGTGTTGACTCAGATGGTGGCAAATAAGTTTGTGGATTTTAATACACTGGCTAAACCACAGTGTTCTGAAGAGAAAAGAATATGCAGCCATGCTTTCCAGTTTGATAAACAAATTTGAGAATATCGAGATTGACAAAAAAATCAATTTACATTTGTGATACTATTTTCAGTTGATATAAATACACGACCTGCAAATTTTCAAAAGGCATGTATAGAGTGGCAAGCAAATATTCAACTTAAGAATCTGATCATGTCTCTTTACCAGAATTTCATAATCCCTCTTTTACCAGAGAAAAATATCCTTCACCTTCACAACCATGCCTTACTCATGTCACTGCTTTTTGGCAGTACACATTTGTGAACAATTGTCAAGGATGCAGTACAGGAGCAGTAAAATTTCATCAACAATCTCTGAGAAACACCTGGAGAGCTCACTGAGAATTAAAACTACTGCCATCAAACCAGTTATGTTAGTTGCACAAAAGCTTTGTTCTCTCTAAATGCCTATACTTTAACCTTCAACAATACAGAAAGTATTACTAAAATATTAAAGTTTAGCTAAGACATTGTATGTGTCCCATCCTCCGTCTTGAAGTAACTTCAGCAAGTATCAGTATACAAAGTTGGAGGTTAAAGTATAGGCATTTAGAGTGAATGAAGCATGAAGAGGCATTCCTGCATATCAAGCAGCAACATTTCTCTGGAAGCTAAAGTCACCTCTCCCATAACAGATTTTTACTATTTTGTTATTAGTGTCTCCCTATATATTTGTGACTGCTAAGCAATAATTTACAATATAAATTGAATACACCAAAAAAGTGATGCATGCTGCCTATATGAATTAAATGTTTTGAAAATACTTAAACAACCACTGTCTGGGATCTTATATGTGAAATATTTTACCCTTGTAATGACAGAAGAGCATGAAAGAGATTGTTTAGAACAAATGAAACTAAAATCCTTTAACACATTTCATAAAACAAAGTACTTTTGCTGTACAGCACCCCTCCCATGACGTCTAACCTGCCACACATACACTACAGGAATTGTCCAATGCCTGCACACCCACCTAATATGCGCAAGATGAACGAGCAATAAATACAGCTGCTCCCTATTCCAACCAAGATTTCTTAAGAAGAACGGTGTACAGCAAGCCGGCTTTCCTTTGAGACCTATTTTCTATAAGATTTCTTACAAAAATAATGTTATTTATCTTTGTTGCACCTTTGGGAGGAAGAAAACAGTACAAAAAGCAATAATTTTTTGCTCACAGTAAACCAGCTTAATGGAGCAGACATTAACCCTTATGTGAACAATGAATATACAATGTGTTAGAGATTATCTGAGTTTTGATTCATAAAACATTCACAGTAACAGTCAACACTATGCATACTAAAAACGTAGTGAGAAATTTGTGTTGAATAATAAAGATAAGCTAAAAACACCATTGAATATAACTAGTGTTTCTCTTTAAAAGTGAAAATTAAAGAAAAAAAAAATACGTTTCCAAGTACACCTAAAGCAGAAAGAGTCTTTCTCATTCAAATAATATTAATCTTTTGCAAAAGTTTGACTCATCGGGAAACAGTTGCATAATATCATCTGCTGAAACTGTTAGCAAACCAACTAAGCAAGCAAATATAAGAGTGATACTGAGTTAGCCTTGGACAACTTATTTGTTTTTGGATGGACAAAATATGACTTGAAGACACTGTTGCTAGGGAATGGTAGGATGGAAAGCAAATGCAATTTCTCTCACTCTTCTTCTGATAAGGAGGAATTGTTTATTTTTTAGTTCAAGGCATCCAGTGTTACGTGGACAAAAGAAGAGAGCTGAATAGAATTGTCTGTAAATGTAAACAGAATGACTATACTTCATATTGAAATAAATTAATTTTGCATAAAACTGTATGTTCTATATCACAGCTGATTATCATATTCTTGTGTTACATAGTCAGGCAGTCTGTCAACATTAAGGTTTACTTCTTACTCCTTATTCCCTGGATGAAACATTTGCTATTGAATCATACAATAAATTTACCTATACCTTGGCAAGGCCTTACATATAACAAATTCCCTATTAACATTATGGAAAAGGCCAGTGCATATTTTACTTCACAAAAGTGGCATATTGCAGGATGAATAAAATCTGGTTATAAAGCTAGACTGCAAGACTGATTTTCAGGCAAGAGTCCTGTGTGACTGAAGAGAGAAGGTCAACTTAACAACAAAAATCAGTCAGCATGTACAGTGACAAATATAGCTGCTAAAAATGAAAGAAAGAGAGAAAAAGAGAAAGGGAGGGAGGGAGGGAAGGAGGGAGGGAGGCAGGAAGGAAGGAAGGAAGAAGATGAAATGCTGGAATTAACTATTGTGTCTTCTGACTATTCTACCACAGTGGAGCCATCATCAGCTTACGCAGGAATTGGAGGGATGCAGAAGAATGATAAAGCAGCAGAGACTTTCCTTACAGTTCTTGTTGCAGAAAGGAGGTAAATCCATTTAAGTCAATTAAAGTTTTGTCAATGAGAACAGTAAAACACACAGAAAACGCAGTTACTTAAAAGAAAATTACCACAGCATTACATACTAAAATATGAAAACTATCCTAATAAATACTTGTTTACATCTAGATAGATGCTACATAGATCAAACATGCAACAAACGTTAACACTTTTGTCAGTTCCGGTGGCATTTCCTCACTGTAAGTGCACAAAATAGAGAATATTTATTGAAGTGGTAATAATTATAAATTTGAATGAACTTTTAAAGTGGAACCACTGCATAGATTGTTGAAATGTTAAAGCAATTAGAACAGCCTTTTTCAGCAGATTAATTCAGAACAGATTCCACACAACAGTGAAGTAGCTCTTGGGAAATAATTACTAAAATAATAAATGAAGTTCATGATCAAAAAAGATGCTAAGTTAATGAAGCATGGTTTCTTCCTGAATAGATGATATGTCATGTCACCCTGACCAAGATAGGATACAGGTCACTCGAAATCATATCTTCAGAAAAGAAAACAAACAGCTGCAGGAAAGATGGCATCCAAATCTCTCCTGATGGAACTTCTTCCATTTCGAGGGGCTGCAGCTACTCATCACTGTGACTTACTCTAACAACATAAATGTAAAAGGAAGGAAAGACAGAATGAGTTCTACTCTTGATAGCCATCCGTATATAGCTATGATAGCAATATCTTCAGTAACTAATTCTCTGAATTTAAAAAAAAAGCTCAAATTTGCTTCCAAACAAACGTGCAGTAAAAATTTAAACAGTGAAAATTTGGGTCTTCTCTGTGGAATAAAGCTCAGAGAAGAGATACATTGTAGGTCATGTTTGCTACCTATGAGAAAAACTAGAATTTTTGGATTTATTTCATGGTCTAGCTAACATCTGTTTTGTTGTAAATTAACAGATTGTTTAAAATCTGTTGTGGAATTTTTTGCTACCATCCAAATGCAGATTAGATCCTGTCATTCAGCTGCATGTTGCAGATAGTTTTGAATGTCTAATTGCAACCAAAAAAGGGGAGCCCAAAGTGTAATGGCAAAAATGTCACATTTGAAAGCTAGGCTGCAGTATTTGGTTTGATACTATTAAGAGCATGGCCCACGCTGGAAGTTCATCCTCCTCCAGCTGTGATGTGTGAAAACAAGGCCACATTAGGAGTCAGCTTCAGTGTCAGCCCTGCTCTACCTCAGCAGGATGCCACCAGCTATGTCCCCAGCTGTCGGAGTTGTACATGCAATACTGGGGGAAATCACTATTATGGTTTAGAGAGAACTGTTGGTGATAGGTGGATGGTTGTACTGGATGATCTTGTAGGTCTTTTCCAACCTTGGTGATTCTATGATTCTGTGATCACATTCCAAACATTGCTAGTCCATTTAATGTTTTAACAATTTAAAAGTCTAAAAGAAAAACTTCTGCTTTTCTCCCCCTTTCAATGTTCCTCTGAGTCCTAAGACTGATAGTTTCAGTCTTCAAAATGTGTGGAGAGCCAGAATGAGTTCTCAGTATTCCAGAGCACCGTGGTGTTCATGGTGGGGGTTTCTTCCTCTTCAGTCTTGGGGTGCCCTTGGGGCTGTTTCCCTATGTTTTGCTACCCCAGCTTTCTTCGTCCTCATGTGCCAGGCCTGTGCCAGTGCCTTGCATGATGTCCTTCAGGGACCACACAAGGTGCTTGGCCCAGGCTTCCAGAATGAAACCAGCAACAGGAGGCAACAGCCCACTGCCCACCAGGCTGTGGCTGCCACCAGGCATCCTATGCTGCCAGGTCAGGACCAAGCCTGTAGCTCTCTGGTAATGACAAAATTGTATTTATTGGACTACAGGATGGGAAAGAGGGCAGAGAATTCAGCTTCTCTCCTACACTGTCTGCTTTTGAACTGTTAGCCAAAACAAACACTTGAATCTTGTGAAATAGAACATCAGTCAGAGATGGGAAAAAGAACAGTTTTATTATTACTTTTAATTTGATGAGAATGGCTAGCAGAAAAGGAAAGACTGCTCCCACAGCACTGTGACTCTTAAGCTGAGGTCTGAATAGGGTACAGCAGTTTAGCTGGAACCTCTAGTGGGAATATCTTCTGAGGAGAAACCAAGTGGGTTGCCTACGAAGCCTGCCTAATGGGACACAAAGAATTCAGAGCTAAGTGCAGAAAATGGCGTGGGCACTGGGATGGGCTTTTTCTTGGCCAGATGCATAGGAATATAGGGTACATTTCTGCATGGGCAGCTCTTCAATGGATGCTTTGTCAACATCCATTCTCAGTAGAATGAGCAACAGCTGCTCAAGATGGGGACTGCAGCTGCCACACAGGAGGCTCCAACACACAGAGGACTCTGGCAGATAACCATCTTCAATATACTTTAATACACTTCTTAAGTGTTTGTATTGCTGTACAGTTTATGGAGACACTCATTTAACCCTTCCAAACATCTAAAGGGACAAAAGGCAGACAGAACAGGATGGAGAAGCAGCGTTGCAAAAGGGATCAAGGCAGAATGGCACAGGAAGAATAAAGCTCTAGTACCAATGAAAAAGACTTCTTGAAATCTCATGCTAATGAAATGGTGGCTACTGAAAACTTAACAGAATCACAGAATCACAGAATGGCCAGGGTTGGAAGAGACCTCAAGGATCATGAATCTTCAACTCCCCTGCCACAGGCAGGGCCACCAACCTCCCCATTTCATATTAGACCAGGCTGCCCAGGGCCCCATCCAATCTGGCCTTGAACAACTCCAGGGACGGGGCATCCATAACCTCTCTTGGGCAGCCTGTTCCAGCACCTCACCACTCACTCTGTAAAGAATTTCCCCCTGACATCCAAACTAAATCTCCCCTCCCTCAACTTAAAACCATTTCCCCTTGTCCTGCAGTTATCTACCCTTTCAAAGAGTTGATTCCCTTCCTCTTTGTAGGCTACATGCTAGGAGTCAAGTTACCTGGAAATTTAAAGTCTCCTAAGAAAGTTAAATTCATAAAGACAATGATAGGAGTCCTAGTAAAAAGGTTTTAGATCCTCTTAAGATTTAGGTGTTTGAAACTCCATGAAGTTGTTGCCTTTGCTGTCAGTAAGCTCACTGATCTTGCCTTGCTTGTGCAACTTGTACTGTCACTCAGAACTCACATCAGAGCAGGTTGGTACATGGCACGCGACTGCCTGTAATCCAAGCAGGATTGATCCAAGTGCCTATGGATACTTGCCACTATTCACTATTCACTACTACCAGTGAATTCAGGCAAAACAATCCTGTCACTGAAGGAAAGACATGATAGTTTGTGAAGCTCTAGGCAATTTAGGTTATTTCTTATAGTGAACAAATACAAAAATGGGATTGGAGAAGGAGATAGACATTCCCATTTAATCTTTCTCATCTGCTTAATAGGAAAAAAGAAATAAAAAATATCAGAAGAATGTGTGCTTTGGATCCTCCTCTTCATATGAAAACTTAAATCAACAGATGAATCAATGAAGGACAATAAAAATAACCCCCTTAATAGAATACGTAAGTCTGGCACACTTTGTCAAAACAAAAATGAGACACATGGACAGTACTACTAGAATGTATCCTGTTGTGGGACTACCTGGTTTCTTTTAGTGTTTCAAATAAAGACATTTCCCGTTGGAAGAAAATGCCTGCATTTAAAATTATCCAAAAAAGTCCTGCTGATTTCATGAATCTTTCATTGCAACAGTAATTGAAAGGACTTATCTTATCTGGAAAGACTAACGAACCTACTGCTCTGTTCATGAAAAAATTAGAAAGTTCATTCTAAATTGCTGTAAACTTATTACTTATCTATGAATTTAACCCAGGAATAAAAAGTGAGAAATATGAAAATATCTGTAGCTTAAGCCAGTCCTTTGAAATGATGAATGGAAAGATTTGTTTGTTGTTGTTTTTTTAAAGCAAACTTTTATGCGAGGATAAAATGACACCTGTGCATTCAGCTCTCTAAACCAATGTAAGGATTACTGTTTTGTTTTTTTTTTTTTGAGAACAAACCCTATCATCTTCATTTATAAAGGTAATTGCATTCTTCGTAGTCTAAGTCACTGCTAGAGCTTTAATTGGGAATAAGGTATAAGACAAAGCAAATAAATATGGTAGGAGTAGGCAGAAAGGCAGCATTTTCATTTCCTTTTGTGAGGAGACAGATTTAATTTACCGTATAAATTTTCAGCTACCTTTTTAACACAGTTAAAAATTCATGACAGTTACTTTTTTTGTGCAAAAGCAATTGCAGCTGAACATTAACAACTGCAATAAAACTAATTTAAGCAGAAAGGAACTTTGTTGACACTTCTCAGTAAATCCTTTACAAAAACATATTTCTACTGCATAAAATTCTTGTTTTGTGAAACCCAGTGGCCTTCTAACAAAGTAAGAAATGAACCTATTATACACAAATTTAGGATCTAGTTTCAGCACAGAATTCTTTCTCATTGTTTTAACAGAGGTTTTTCAAAGATATAATCTAATGATCAAACACATACCACAATCTAAATTCATTAGAAGCTTTCATTAATATTCATCCATTGCATTTGAAGCACTCAGGTGGAGAAATGCAAATGACTGGAAAACAAAGAAGTTATACTTGTGCTATATTTCAACCAGATCAGATAGTTTTAAATTGCATTAAATATATTAGCTCACATTAACCCCTGCTGTTAAAAGAAATCATACCAGCCCCTCAGGAGATAACTTCCCTGTGCTTACTGAAGTGAGCAGCTGCTATTCTGATGGCTTCTGATTGGAAGCCAACATAGACTGTAAATGATGAGGGCAAAAAGAGAGCATCACTGTAAACAATTACTATTCTTTTAGCACTACCTGCAAAGCAGAGAAAGAAGAGTAAGGATCTTATCTGAATTTCAGCACTGGCAAAATGCTTCTTTTCAATCTAATTCATTCTACTTCATTCCCAGAGAGGTTGTGGACTCTCATTCTCTGGAGATATACAAAACTCATCTGAACACTCTTCCATGGAACCCACTCTAGGAAATGCCTTTGCAGGGAATTTGACAAGATCTCCAGAGATCCCTTACAATCCCTATGGATCCCATAATCTTGTGATTTTCCTTCAGAAAAAAGGTAATATTCTCTGCATCTGATAAGGCTTATGATTCAATGTTAGGTTGCAGTTTAGGATATTAAAGCCACTAAATCATGGAAATGCTTACTCAAATATTAGGTGGAAAAAGTATTATTCTTGGTATTTTCACGTTAAGTAATAATACCTCAGTAACTCAGAAAACGTTGATTCTTTGATTCCTTTAAAATGTATTAGCTTGTATGTTATTCCACTGTTTCCACCAAAAGAAATAAGACACTAGTATATATCTACAGATGTACATAAGTGAGTTCACTGGTCAGTTCCAAAACTGAAGCACTGAAATTCCACCAAAACTGAAAATTTAATAGGAGCCCCCTTTATAGATTTTGTTCTCTATAGCTGAGGTCAGTTACTTAGCCAAAGTATCTGTACTGCCATTTAAAAATCCAGAAAGTAGCTTGAAATAATAGACTGTAAAGAAGCATTATTACTACAAGGAAATACTTGCTTGGACTGGCAATACTCTGACCCTTTCTTGTATCAATAAAGGGATCAGTTATCCTTGCTGCAATCACAGAATCATATAATAGTTTGAGTTGGAAAAGACCATTAAAGGTCAGCTCTCCTGAAATGAGCAGAGACACCTGTGGTTAGATCAAGTGCTCAGAGGTCGGTCTAGCCTGACCTTGAATGTCTCCAGGGACAGGGCTTCCACCACTTCTCTGGGCATCCAGAAAAGTGCCTCACTATAAAAAACTTCTTACATCCAGTCTAAGTCTTCTCTCTTCAAGTTTAAAACCATTTCTCTTTGTCCTATCACAACAGAACCTGCTGTCTGTCCCTTTCTTTTTTACACCCCCCTGTTAGATACTGAGAGACTGCATTCAGCTGGCTTCTCTTTGCCAGCTTGAACAGCCCCAGCTCTCTCAGCATATGAAGATGCGAGGAGATGTGGCACATATTTATCTGAATGAAATCCCAAACTGCCAGCCATGAAACCAGCTTCCATGTTCCAGGCTAAAGGGAAACAAATGCTGATTGCTTTGTGTTGTGGTTCAACCCTGCAGGTGTCAGCGCCACAGTCATTCACTCACCTCCCACTGTTTCCCAGAGGAATGAGGGAGAGAATAAAAAAAAACAAACCCTAAACGAAGTAAAACTCATGGGCTGACATAAAACTATTTACTAAAACAGAGAAAAGGAAAAATAAAATATTTATGATTATATATATGAACGTATATGAGTGATGCACGAGCAATCGCTCACCATCCCCTGACCAATGCCCAGCTAGCTCCTGAGCAGCAGAAGAGAGTGAGATGAATTCCCACTCCCTTCAAAACTCCTCCTACATGATGTCATATGGTATGGAATATCGTTTTGGCCAGTTTAAGTCAACTGTCCTAATTCTGTTCCCTACCAGCTCCTCAGGCCCTTCACTATGAATGCCCTCCTCTCTGTACAGCACTACTTAGCAGGAACTAGAAATATCAGTCTGTTATCAACATGTTTTTTCTCCTAGAAACAAAACATAGCATCATACCAGACACTCTCCGGAAAACAATTCTGTCCAAGCTGAAACTAATACACTTTTGCACTCAGGTTTGTATTGCTGAACCTTGCAGCAGAATTGGAGAGATAGGAAGAACTGAAGTTCTTTTTGCATTGCTTGTTCCGATCAGAGAAACTTTCTGAGCACTCAGTCTGCCTCTATTCCGTCAGTCTTCACTGCAGTAAAGCATTTAAACACAGTTTAAATTGGCTTCACTGGGATTTAAGTATAGTAATATAAACTAATGTTTCTAATTGTATTCTGAGTTGGCACCTTAGTGACTAAAAGATGAAGAATATTGTCTACTGTTGTTACCAGGAATCTAAAGGGACTTAAGGCAATAGTGTGGTTGGTCAGGAACTAAGAAACTGCTTCACAGCAGATCAGAAGACATTTCAAGTCTGACATTTTAACTCAGTCAGTTAGGAGGAAGTTTTTCACGCAGAGGGTGGTGACACACTGGAACAGGTTGCCCAAGGAGGTTGTGGATGCCCCAGCCCTGGAGGCATCCCTCAAGGCCAGGCTAGATATGGCTCTGGGCAGCCTGGTCTGGTGGTTGGCAACCCTGCACATAGCAGGGGGTTGAAACTAGATGATCATTGTGGTCCTTTTCAACCCAGGCCATTCTATGATTCTATGAAAAGTGGGATTGTACGTACTAGGAAATCAACACACGCAGAAAGTTTCAGAGGCTTCTGAAATATCTTTTATGAAATTTTTTTTCTTTTTTCAAATCAGAAAAGGTATTACTGAAAACACCACTAATTTTACACATACACAAGTTAATTACTGTCATGCTCCTGCAATTTATGAGAGCCTCTGTAAGAGAAAAATCACTAGACTTGGGTTTGAAAATATGCATATGTTATAATCGCAAGTAATAAGCAAAATAATTCTACTTGAAAGGAATTTGGGAAAGACATCTGAAATGAAGATATGAAGGGAGTTTACAACTCAATAGTTTCAGTTTCCTTGAAGGGGGACAGTTTTCTCCTATCAGGAAGGAAAGACTATTCCCACCTCACACAGATACCCTTTTGTGTGTGAATGGAGAGAAAAATTAAAATTATTTTTTTATTTATTTGTCTATTTATTTATTTATTTTAAGAAATTCAAACAAAACCATCAGAGAATACTATTACAGGCAAGGACTGGCCAAGACTCTGGCTTGATGCCAAAAAAAAAAAAAAGCACAAGACTTAAAATTATTATAACATTAAAAGTGCTTACAAGGCCTTTGTGGAAGATATTCCCTTTTCCAGGTTTACAAGATACTCCAATTAAGAAATGTTCCCCAGGAAAACATATATTATTAGATAATGTTTTAACTTAATTCTTACTGCTTAGAAAAAAATTCTCCATGAATGAGAGCTAATGACTCACATCAGAGGCGGTGAGACTGTTCTTCACCTGAGAGGGGTACAGAAATGCTACAGGAGAATCCAAGACTGTTATAGTGACTGTTCATGTGAAATCACTCAGTATTGCAGTGATTAGGCCAAAGCAACTGTGTCTTTGCTACTTAGCTTAGTAACAGAAGTGTTATATATATAGAATATATATAAATATATATATTTATAATATAATTCACTTGTTTTTAAACATTGTTGCAGCCTCCATCTACAACACTATCTTCTGCAGGTGTAAAATTAGAATCCCTATTTTCAGGGCCAGCATGTAAGACTCAGATTCAAGGAAGCACTTAAGTAAATGTTTTACTTCTAGCATGAGCTCAAAAGATTTACTGCAATTGTTAATGGGGGGTCTGCAGAAGGTTTTAAAAATAACTTCTTGCTAAATGATAAAAAAAAACACCATGTGGACATTAGCTAGCAGAAAATGAAATGCCCCTGTAGAGCGAGAACTGCTCCTATATTAAGCACAGCAGGGAAACTCAAGTTTCCTGGCTTTCTGGTACATTTTTTCCTTTATGCCAATAAACCACATAGATTTGAAAAAAATCTGACAAAAATAGATCACCATTCCCAAAATAAAACACATTAAATTGATTCCCATCACACATGCCCTTTGACTAGGCAAGCAGTTAGGTAAATTTTGACCAATTTTTAGAATACTGGCTTTGGTCACAAGAAGAACCTTATGCATGGAAGATTATCACAACAAAATCATGGAATCATAGACTTGCTCAGGTTGGAAAAGACCTTAAAGATCATCAAGTCCAAACACAACCTAACCATACTACCCTAACTCTAACAACCCTCCTCTAAATCACGTCCCCGAGAACCACATCCAAATGGTTTTTAAACACATCCAGGAATGGTGACTCAACCACCTCCCTGAGGAACCTGTTCCAGTGCTTAGCCACCCTTTCTGTATAGAAGATTTTCCTGATAAAGCTTTTTTCCTGATAAAGCAAACCTTTTCTCCCCAACTACAGAAAAAGAGAACATCGATTCCTGTCATTTCAATATTTAGCAGCCGACAAAGTTTTCCCATCTAAATAAAACTCAGTTATTTAAATATTTGCACAAGCAGATGTAAGTAATAACAGAAATAAACTGAAAAAAATATTTACTTAAATGCTGATAGCGTCCTTGTGAAGTACACTGCCAACAAAAAGTGAAAGCTTTGAAGAAAAGGTTATGCAGATATTAATTTGGTGAGTGCACTTCTCTCCAGTATTAAAATAACAGTGGGCAGCGATGAGCACTGCAGGAACTGAACACAAGTAACCTATTGCAGAAGCTGCCACAGTCTCTTCAATGGAGCTGGAGAGCGGTTACAAGCGCGAGTATTTCCTTCAGTTATACTGATTGTTGACAAATACACTCTGTTCAAGGGTTTTATATGCATTCATACCACAATTTTTATTCAACCGATCACCATGTGGATGCAAGCTTGTAATACCATTTTTGCTTCTTACTTCTGAATGACTTTTTGCACATTTGAATTGTGTACCAGTGTCCACTGATTTTAATATCCACTCTCTGAAGCCACGCTCATTTTTCTGCCTCCTACTTAATTTAGAGGTCCATTTCCCTTTCTTTTTCCAAAGATATGGAATTGTGGGTCCTACACAAATGAAGATGTTGACAGCTAATTCATGAGGTGACGAAGGATAACATCATGTGTTTTTTTCTATCAACAAAAAAAGAGAACATTGCATTACTGACATACTAATGTGGTTTTTTTATTCTGTTGATTTTAAGATCTGGTCAGACTTTCTCATAAATGAGCATGTCAATGTACTCAACCAATTGAGTACTGTCTAGTAATCACCTTTTTTTATTTATTCAAAAAATTTTTTTAATCAGTTGTAGCTCTTCACTCTAATGTTAGCTTTAGTTCTTCTTTTGCAGGGAAAGGAATAACATTCAATCAGCTTCTTCCTAAGAATGTGTTTTGAAATAAATATCATCATTACACTTTCCTGAAATACGGAAAAATAATTTGATTTCATGCTTCAGGCAGTCATTGAGCTAATCGTTTTGTAAAATCAGAATTGGAAATGCTAAAAAAAATCAGTTTCCTTTTCAGTATTTGTAAAGATGTTCTCTATAAAAAAATAAAAAAAAGAAAAAACTTTATTTTCCAAAGGCTCCCTAGAGGCAAATACTCTTTTCAACCTCAGGAATAGTTTCTTTTATAACACAAAAATGTCATATCAATAAAATCTTCCTACTGCTCTCTCAGTTCCTATTTAAATAGACATATTCCATCAAGGAGCCTCCAAAAATTGACTGGAGAAGATGGCTCTCTCACCCGACTGAAGGTTTCCAGCTCATCAGTTTCATTGCTATAACTCATCAAGTCTAACCATTTTCCTTATTTATAAAAGAAAAAAGAAAGAAAGGGGAAAAAAAAAAAAATAACACACAACCCACCAACCCCCTCTCTTTTTACTGCTTCATCCTTGAAGAGAGCTTTACTGTTTAAGCTTTAGTGTCTCAGCCCCATGGGCTGCCATCATCAACCCATGTAGAAAACAACAATAAAATGAAATCACCCATAGAGGTCATTCTTTTTGTCCTGTGATAATATGAAAAACCAGAGGACTAGCAATGAATTCCAGAACTTTAACAACGTGAATAAATTGTGAAGTACAAAACAGAATGAATATGGGATGTGACATCCATTTCACATGAGTCATTGCACAGAGGTGCAGTCTGAATTCAGCAAAGATATCTTCCTGTCTTTATTGAAGAAAAATGACAAATAAGAGAAATTAGATGTTTTTTTTAGATATTTTTAGTACAGAAAAAAATCTATCTTAGAATCTAGATGCAGTATAAAGCGGTAAATTAAATAACATCTGTATGAAAACATTTGAGAATTGTAACTAAAGTCCATGCTTTCTCCTTGGGCCTCTTCTCTCCTCTCTCTCACTAAGAAAACTAAATTCCACAAACCCTACCCTAAGGTCTGCTCGATAGTTAATTATTGAAATAAATAGACTTGCAGTGACTCAAGCTGGATGATTACTGCAGACAAATCTATTTAACAGCCCTGTCTTCTGACTGAAGAAAAATATTTTAGCAAAGCCTGACTCATCAAAATGGTGATGTGACTGAAAATTTTCATTCACCGAGTTTAAACACTATAATACAACTTAACATAAATACTACTTTTGCTCATGTGACAGCAAAGAACTCAATATTAAAAAAAAAAGTCACATACAAACTGTCAAAGCCCTCAAGATGGTCTCTCAACGACTCAAAATCTTTGATGACCCAAACATGACTGCCGCTTCAAAGCTTTTTAGATGAAACTTTTGCAAGATTGATGTTCCAGTAAGTATGATCATATACATCATACATGAAGACAATGAAAAGATTTAAAGATTACCAGGATTAAATTTTATCATTTATCATAAATTTTAACACTCTAAGACATTTATTGCACACTCAGACACTTAATGCACTTGGAAATCTAATTCATGTTAGATTCCAGGTTTTTAAACAAATAACAAGTACTCCCATTATGGCAATTCTCTCTGCTTTTTTAATGCAGTAATAATTCAGAATAACCATAACATCAGGAATTTCAGTTCCCTTGACTAAGATAGCAGACTACAAGTTGACAAAGGTAGAGGTATTTAAATATAGATGTGAACTTCAGAACCATTGTATTAATTTAAGGAAAAATTGGCAAGTATAGAACGGTCTAATCAATGACCACAGCACAAAATTCCCTAGTGTACACTCCCACCTTTTCGTGAAGGAACTTGCTTGTGTAAGTCAGGATGGGTAGCAAGAACAAGAAAAAAGGCATCTGAATCAAATAGGTCCACAGGAGGTTGTCAAGAACTGAGTCTGGTGTCAAATATTGCTAAAATTGGACTTTTCTGAATGAAAACAGGACTTCATCCTGTTTAAAAGCAATCTTTAGCCAGGTAATAAACAATAGGAAAGAGTATACTTTATATATATGTATATATATATACACACATACATACACACACACACACAAACATTCTATACATATCTATATATTTTCTATAAATTTAGAACCACCAACACTAGGGTCAGAAAAGACTGATGGAGCCATTGTTGACCACTGTTCTCCAATAACATGCATGCAACTACAACTCGTTGCACTGAGTTTCGCCTGTGTAGCTTAAAAGTCAGTGGCATAACAAAAAGGATGAGATGCGACAGAATTGTGGTCACATAACAGAAGCAGCTGGAAAATCAAATGTCATTTGGCAGCTAAACTTGAAATTTATCATAAGAAGTCCAGTCATAATACTTAACTGATTTATTCAACCTTAGTGAATACTTTAAGTACCTGGCCGTATGTCCACTGAAGAATAACTGAAAAGTCTTATTTTTTATTTGAGACAGCCCCCAAAAATAAACACATCAGATTTTGTAGATTCAGTAACTACAGCATCTTCAAGTCTTTTAAATTCCTAATGCTTCCTTATAACGAGAATCCACGCCTGTATTTGTTTGTTTTTTTATTGTTTTTATAGAGTCTCTCCCAAAATAGAACTCACTGCTAAGATAGAAAAACTATTTTAAAGGGATAAGACAAAAAATTTTGAACAGAAGATATAAAGTAGATGTTAGTTAAAAGGAGGGCATCTCTGTCATTATATTTGAAGCTTCAAGGTGAATTTATTTGCATTCTTAAAACCACTATCAACACAAGCAGCAATTAGATGAAATCAAGCTCCTAAGCAAGTAAAAAATTCCAAAAATACTCCATTTGATTTATGTTTTTATCTTCTGCTCATCCTTTACTGACATCATAATAGCACTGTAATAAACAATTTGTATTTTATGAAAGCCAGAGCACTTCAATTAAAATCAGAGTTTTAGATTGCCAGATTGAATTTAAAGTATGAATGAAAATCCTTTTCCTCAAGATGTTGCCACCCAAGGAGACTTACTGTACTGAGACTTACTTACTGTAAGGGACAGTGACAGGGAAAGTGCAATATTCCTACTGAGTTAAACAGAACAGTGACTAACCTTGAAAACACTAAATATACTGCTTTCTTCTGGACAGTCCTGGGCTTCAGGGTAGAAGATGATGATGATGCAGTATTTAGTGTTTCTTTGGAAATAAGAATCAGTAACATATTCTTATTGTAGAAACTGAATGTGGTTATACCTCATTACTATAGGTGAATTTGTACAAAGTATACAGGAAAAACAGGCGAAATAGCAATCAGAAAATGTGTTACTGTCTCTGTGAAACAAAAGTTGTTGTTTCCTCTTTCTTTAATACAGAAAAAAACCCATGTTTTTAGCAACAATTAATTATACAGCTCTTTCTAAATTTAGAGATTGTAATAATATCCACTTCAAAAACTGTGAAGCAGAAGTGCTACATCCCATTTTAGGAATCAGCAATAACTGAAGTGATTTTCGTAACTCTCTACAGAATCACAGGATGATTGAGGCTGGCAGGACCCTTTGGGTCCATCTGTTCCAACCTGTGCTCTAGCAGGGACACTAAGAGTAGGAAGCTCAGGCCCACGTCCAGGTGGCCTTTGGAAATCTTCAAGGAGGAGGCTTCACAGCCTCTCTGGGCAGCCTGTGCCGCTGCTCTGATCACCGTCACAACACAAAAGTGCTATTCCCCCTTGCAAAACAATACTATTAGATACAAATTAAGCGTCATAGTTATCCAATTCAAGGAAAAAAGTTCAAAAAATTCTGGTAGAAGAAATTAATGGGAAACCAGGGAGCTTGAAAATGGTTTAAAGGGAATACTACTACATAAATAATGTTAGTTAGAATGGCCTTTGTACAACTTTTCTTCTAGATACTTCAACTGGTATGGCAAATAAGCTCTACTGTTTGGAAATTCTAATGAATTGTGACAGCAAGACACAAAGCCGGGCAAAGAAGAAAGTTGTGCTGCATCTCATTCAGCAGCTCATAGAATCTATGTGAGACATCTTGTTTAGCTTGTGTATTGGATCTGGATCCAAAAGATAATAGTCCTCTAACACAGCAAAGCGTTGTCTTTACTTGGTTTCAATTCTAGTGGGAATAGTCCAAATCGTGATAAATCCTTACATCTTTTCTATATGCAATGGAAAAATTCTTTGAAAGCGTACTGAAGTATGTAAGTTTCCTGAATTCTTTTAATCATACTCATAACTGTAAATTATTCTTGGGAGATCTTGAGGCAGTTGATATTGTAAATGGACTTCAGAATTGCACCTGGACAGCTAAAGTGGAACAGGCCTAGAACTTAACTCGGTAGGGAAGAAAGGTAGGGAAAAAAGCTGGATAGCATCAAATGTTAGGTCACATAAAAACAACTGTATGAGGAATAGTTACAAGTACAGCAGAAGCTCCTAAGGAAAAAAAATGGAATTCAGTTAAGGGAAAAATAGAGGCTCTGGGGAAGGCAGTGCAGTAAGACCGTGCACACTAATCAGATAGTGCCATCTAGATCTTGGAAGGCTCTATACACTCCTGAACATCAGTATTTAATCCAACTGCCAGGAAATACTTAAGAAGTAACTATGTCCTTAATATTGATCTATAAATAAAATTACATTAACCATCAGTTGCCTCCTTAGCTTCAGTAACAGAAGCCTGTACAATGGATTGAACAGTTCCAGCTCTCTCATCTTATGAGAAATGTACTCTCACATTTACTTTCAGAAAATTATGCCTTCTATACAGAAGGCACACATAACATGCTATCATTAAGATAAAAACATGTCATTCAAAATTGGGACTTTTAACCAAAAAACAAGTTCAGTGAATTATAATAGTTTTGGTTTTAGCAAGCCAAATCTGTCTATTTCAAAGCATATGTTTGGCATATCCTTGATATACAAGTCTGGTAATCAGTGAGATTATTTTCTTCTTACTTTGCTGAGGAAACTAGAATTTACACTCTTTTGATTTAGACTTAATGCATGAACACACAGCACACCTACATATTTGAGGCAGAGTGGCCCGCATAAACAGAAGTTGAGCTTTGAATATATAAAATACTTTGTAAAGTAAGAACAACAAATAGTCATGTTCTAGGCACCTCAGATTGGTAATGCAAAATAAGTAGACACTTTTGACTGCAATTTTTCAGTACTTCAGTTTCCCATCACTGCAAAACTAAACACATGCTCATCCACTGTAGTACAGCATATGCTACTGAAAAGTGTCCTAGAAAAGCTAATGAGGAAATTAAAAAATCTGTTTCTACTCAGAATTTGAGTGATCTTGATCAGTAACACTCAAGGCTGAATTTTGCAGGTAAACCAAACTACAGCCAGGTGAATAATAAACACTTTTTACGTTAAATAAGCCAAATGCTCTGGAAAGTTGTCGTATGATCATGCAACAACAGATTTATATCCAAGTGTGAACACATTTAAGTTCCTGGCAAATCTTTATTGTAATGATTAAACTTTTGAGCAACTGATTTAAAAATTGAGTTACTTTTATTATCTTTCTTCAACCTTTTTAAAGATTAATAATATCATATTTGGTTCTATTGTCCAACTTTCATAAAACAGAATAATCAGAGGAATGTCATTCAACTCGGTAATTCAAAGTTCTCATTTCCTTGCTTTAATATAATTTTCTACCAGCATCTTCACTTACCTCCTGCTCTAGAGTTCTTTCCTTAGGCATTTATCTCTACTGCGAAGGCCTGTCATATTCTTTTTTAAATGTACAGATGCTACATTCTCTAAATTTTCCTTATCTATTCTACCATTAATATCTTCAAAGAACTCAAACAGATTAGTTCAGTATGATCTCTTCTGCCTGAATTCACAATGGATATCCTTTATCAAACTGTTTTACTAAGTGCTAGTCTACTGCATCTTTCTTTATAAATAGATTTCCAATGCTTTTCTCAAAATGGAGGCTTTGGAAGACCATTATTTAATTTTTCCCTCCCTTCAGAAAATTATCTATGAAACCTGAAGCACTGTCCATTTATTTAATCTTCATACTATCATGAAAAAATCAAGAGGTTTTTTTGCAACATTAGATACGCAGTGGACTACATGTATATTTAATAGAGACAATATCTGTGCTCACTGTACTGCCCCTCAAGTCTCTGTGCAGAGTTTCCGTATTTGTTTCTTACACCTTTTGTTAGCACTGTGTACTTTCAGGCAGGAGGCTGGCCCATGTTCTCAGCAGATATGCATGCCCTCTGGCACATTTTCTGCACATGCAATTTTTATCCTATAAATGTGAGGTCGCCTCACATAACACTCAGACTTAATACTACACATTTAGGCCTCTTTATTTGGTAACTAGCTTTTCTTCTCTTCAGCTTCTATTTTCAATTAGAAAATCTATATTTCACGGTTACTGATGTCAGTTACTTATTCTCTATATCATTCTTTGAACTTATTTCTAGAACATTAATACTAAATAGTAGTGATCAGCATCTTTCCTTATTTCTCTGCACTTTAATGCTCACAGTGTGTTCTTACCTCTACTAAGCCAAAGTTGTTTCTGTTCCTCTTTCAGATATCCTAGGTTTTCAGTATGACTTTCAAGTATGCATTATTCAGCTCTTTCAAGTATCTCTTTACCTTCCCGTGTTTGTTTCTCAGAGATTACCTAGTTTCCCTCATCTCTTTTCATGCTCTCTCACAGTCAGCACAGAGCCAGGACAGATCATTCACTGACATCACTAGAGCTAAGACTCAGACCAAACAATGAAGCTTGCTTATTCTCCCCTCACATGTTTTTCTCCTACATCTCATGTTTTTTATTGCATCATTCCCTTTGCAAACTCCTGTTTCTTAATATTTTACTCCCATGTATTTAAAACCCAAACCCACTATTTCTGGCTGTACCATTCTGCTCCAGAGGCTGTCCTCCCATGTCCCGCACTGCAAGATGCTGTAACTCAATGTTCTGCCTCAGGTTCCCTCAGGACATCTCAGGGTGAAATGGAAGGGGCTGGCACTGCCCTCACACGGCTTCTAGGGCTGCACATTCTTGGTACCAGCTGGATCCTGCTGTGTGTACTGAGAGGCTCCTGCTAAGCTGTTGTGCTTCTGAGACCGTTTGTACGAACAGAATGAACAAAGCTCGCTTGTCTTTGTCCTTGTTCTGTGCTTTGTTGCCACAAATTTTTTTTTGCCAGCTCTTCAGTGTGTTCAAAAACACTGCTCTTTTTTTTTTTCTGCCTTTGCTTCCTGACATATTTTCCTGATTATTCAACTTGAATGACATTTTTACTGAACAGGTATAATGGACTAGTTTAAATTAGCAAGTCATCATACAATCCAAATGGCATAATGCTATCAAACCTGACACATGGGTTTAAGCTCGATTTTATAACAGTTTTAGTTACATTTGTTGATTATAATGCTTATATTTTATAGCATAAAAAAGAACAACAAAACATCATAATAATATCTAACCTTTAAGAATGGAAATGTTATATTGTTTTTCAATTGAATTTAAATGTCTAAATCAAATGAATCTACTTTGCACAATGAGCTTGACTGTAATGAAGCAGGATGCTTTCAGGAATAATGTTTGGTGTGTGTGTGTTTGTGATTTTTTTATCTCCCTATTTGGAATGCAACTGTAATGCCACAGCATTGAATTGCTTGGTTGTTGTTTTTTTTCTGTCCAAAATATTAAATGCTGCTTTACCGATTTGTATGATGATATAGGTTTACTAACATTAATGTAGTGTTTTATTCAAATAATAATCTTAGATCTTTGTGGACTGAAATATCAGAAATAAACATCTGATCTCATAAAATTTGTGGGGGGAAAAAAAAAAAAACTAAAATCAGATTTATATCAGAGAGAATCGGATTAAAAGAACAACCTGTACTCTGATTTCAGTGATAAATATCAGCCCTCAGTTCAGCAGATGTGTCAAAAGTGTTAAAAAAAACCAAATACAACTTTCCTCCCTGTGTTAAATGCAGTTGGAACTCCTTCCTTGCAATTTCTTTTCTTTTACTAATTTTAAATACCTGTATTCCTTAGGAAAAAAAAAAATCAAAAATTCAAGTACGGACAACAAATATGTTAACAAACCCAGAAAAATCTTATCCAGATTCCATTAAACATTATTTTGTTGCTAATCGTATGAGAGGTAAGCTTATTAAAAAGATAACAAATCTTTTCATGAAGAAAAGAGAAACCATCCTTGATTTGTCTTCTTTCTGAAGTGTCTGTCTTAATGGACAAAACTACTCTGATATTCAGGCAATTTTGAGGAAAAATCAGAGTTAAAAGATCATTCTCAAGAAGACTTATTGGTCCTCTTGTGATTTATCCCGTTTGAAAGGTAAACTTGCTAATATTCTCACTGGCTCAAAAGCAAACACTGTTTGTTTATTTGTTTTGTAATTTGTCTTGTTTTACAGGCACATTTGGATTTGGTGGAATCCCTGAAGTGGTTTATGAATTATGCATGTAAAAAGCAAAATGCTGCTGTAATGGACATCCACACACAAACAAAACAGAACAGAACCCCTTCACATCAGGCTTATCGCTTCTCTGCTGTTTGCTGTGGAAGATAAAATTTTCACTTCTCTCAGCCAAGATCACCCAGTCAGCTTATAAAATTAAAACCAAACCCATATTTATTTGAAGTTCTGAAGAAATATTTAAATTGCCCTTTTTTATGTTCTCTGTTAGGCATTTTACATCTTTGAAACACCTTTATGGATAAATATTGATTGCAGTATACAAAGGATTTTTTTTTATTCAAGGTGAGGTTTTTCTTTGAATCAAAATGAAATTAAGTCCCTAGTTTTAAAACTCATTTTCTATGTTAACTTTATATTCTTCAAAAGAGTTGACTTTCTTTAGTTCATAATCATGAAGATGTATTTCATTTTCATTTTAAAATTTCTAAATGAACAGGGAAGATTTTACACAAAAATTTTGTCCTGGACAAAATCAAAGCCAGTCAAGATATGGTATGACAACTAGATTAGCAGTGCACTCCATTTTTTTGCAAGGGCAATTTTTTAGGTGGGAGCAAAAGGAGGATGTTAAGGGGAATGAGGATATAAAAACAGAAGTGGCCACATCCAAATTAAAAAGAAACAGAGAACTTACTAAGTTCAAATCATGACACAGCATAATATCCATACTAATACAACTAACATAAACAGTGCTGTTCAGTGTTCAATGAGAAGTATCAACAAGTGCATCAAATGACTGAAAAATGGAAAACACAGGCTTCAGAATGGAAAAAACATGGTCAGTTGCAGACACATGGAACACATCTGCTCGTGACAAAGGGACATTTTTGCACAGTGCTTTTGGTGGCTTGCCTTTTGTATTTTGTCTGCTGCTCTGCCCCCTTTCACACAAGGGCCAGGGGAGTGTTTTCCAAAGTCTCCACTGCAATATTTCTTTTTTCCCTCTGTTATTCCCATGGCCTTGTATTTGCAAACTACAACAGCATTGTTACAGCAATTCTCAAGGGAAACAACTGCAGCTTGTCACTCCTTTCCCCTGTATTCCTAGCCCTTCATTGTAAACCTTACCTTGCATTTAGGGAAGCAATACATGCATTCAGAGAGCTTAATGGCCAAGCAATGTGTAGCACCTGTTGCTCTAGAGAGAACACCCAGGGAGGGATCTAAACACTACCTCCTCCAGCTGGACACTGATGCAGTTTGTCATTTCTTTCTCTTCCTCTCTCCTTTTTTCTTTTTTCCATTTTTCCCCTAACTTTCACTATTGCCATCAGCATATGCCACCAGCTACAGAACTCTGCTAATAAATCTTTATGCACATGAACTTGTCTCAATATCTTTTGAGTAAAATCACTGTTACCTGCCCTAGCAGAAGACTGTCTCTTTGAATTCTTTGAAAGGAGAATATCACTCCTGTGTTCCTGCTAACAAAGTTTCAAGATGACCGAAACCCTTCTTCAATTGCATTCTTCACTCCTAATTTTTCTTAACTACACACAAAATTTGTAAAGAAAAATATGAATTGAAGGACAAGTAGACTCACACACGACTTTCCAGAAATATACATGAAATTTTCAATATTTCTCAGTGCGTACACTGTATTTTGTGCTTCTCATGGAATTTCAACACACACTCCTTTACTTTTATATCTAATCTTCTTTAGAAGTCTAGTCTCAATCTTTACAAAACCACTGTGTTAAGTGCTTATTTCCTTTCTAATCTGAAGGTATTGCTATGATGAGAAACCTTCCAAGTTGCCCCAGTCAGGACAAGATGAGTTACAGAACGCTTCTCTGATACAACCAAGAATGTTGAAAAAGATGATAAATGACAGAAAAGAGAACCTGCACTTTCAACATTCTTTTGAAGAATTTTGAAGAAAAATATCTTTTTTCTGATAACATCCAAATAACTTTTGCCTATATTGGCTTTTAGTTACATTCCTTCTGTCGTCCACTGTTACAGTGCTTTTGGTAGAGTCACTGTTCTGACAAATAATATAATCAAGATTTAAACATACTTTGAAAATGAAATTATATGAAATATTTCTTATCACAATTATTTGTTGTTAGAATGGGATGCATCAAAAACTGTTTCATAAGATTTTGACAAATTACTATGATCCCAGGAGTCCATTTTCTGCATAGAAGGAAGTACCTCATTCCTGTAAGAAAAGTCTGTACGTCTTGATGGAAGTGTGATGCTCATTAAAACTTCTCAGGAATTTTTTTTTTTTTTAAGTGGACAGCCAAGTTTTTTCCACTGCCCAGGAAACTCATTGGTCATCGTGACTGCTATCCAGATCTGGTTCCCTATTATTATAAACAATGAGAGACCATCTGACGAGTAATAAAATTCTTATAAATTCAAGTAACTATTTGAAGAGCAACTAAGTAGGATAGAAAAGTAGACATTTTAAAATAAATTATGACTGGAAAAGAGTAAATAAGAAATGTCTTCCAGCAATTTTTTTTTTTTTTAGCAATCATCAAATGAAGAGTAGCAGATGTTTTAACGTAAGATGGTGGTTCTTCTGATAAGACACACTGAAGCTGTGTGGGCAATGCTAGGTGATAAAAATGTACATGGGCTTAAGAATAGGGAAGAAAAAAAAAAGCACCACATCTCATCTAATAAGTAAAATGCATTCTGGGGAGGTGTCAGCAAATGCTTATCTCCTTTTATTTTTTCTTAGTCTCATACTTATGACTATTTTTGAAGACTGAATACTAGCTAGCTAGATCTTTGCCCTAACCTGGTGTAATACTACTTACATCAAGCACGAACTGCACTGCTGTACATCACTGAATGTAATCCTTTTGTACTATGAAAGATTATTTTATACTAAAAATGATTTTTAGTAGTGACATTTGAGTTTTGATTAATATTACTTCTCATATCTGTTGCACTGGAGAAAACATAATAAGTAACTATATTCAGTTGGGCTTCCAATATAAAAGAAATTGTAAGGTTTATCTGAGCTGAACACCTTCATTTTAAAATACACATAGTATTCTTGATAGTAATCTTGATGGTATGTGTGACAGCTTACAATTGTTTTCCTAAACTTATTTCACTTTTTAAACTAATTTAACTTTTAACTTAATTTCATTAACTTACATAACTATGAACTTTAGCATTCGTTAATTCAGTTTGAACTTTTACAGCTTCCACTTCTAAACGACTAAAGATGAAACCTGTTACCACAAATCTTACTGGTTAGGTATTTCCCTATTCAGCCATTCCCTTGATAAGCTAAATAGATCATTTCCTGAATCAATCATCACAGAGAAAGTTTTCCATACCTTTCATCACTATCATTCTCCGCATACTCCTCAGTTTATCATCTTTCTTATACAACTGCCAAGCAAGAACTAGTTAATATATTTCTGTAGAAGTCATACTAAAAACAAAGGCTGCTCAAATAACATCAGGCCTCCAACTGAAAGTTGCTTGGCTTCCAAGTCACAAGTAACTCTTGCATCATAACTCCCCACCATTTTTTACGACACAGTTGACAATATTTAATTATCACAGAATCACACAGAATCACAGAATGGCCAGGGTTAGAAGAGACCTCAAGGATCATAAAGCTCCAACCCCCCTGCTACACACAGGACCACCAACCTCCCCATTTCATACTAGACCAAGCTGCCCAGGGCCCCATCCAACCTGACCTTGGGGCATCCACAACCTCTCTGGGCAGCCTGTTCCAGCACCTCACCACTCTCTGTAAAGAACTTCCCCCTGATACCCAACCTAAATCTTCCCTCCCTCAACTTAAAACCATTTCCCCTTGTCCTGCTGTTATCTACCCTTTCAAAGAGTTGATTCCCCTCCTGTTTGTAGGCTCCCTTTAGGTACTGAAAGGCTGCAATAAGGTCATAATGCAGCCTTCTTTTCTCCAGACTGAACAAACCCAGCTCCCTCAGCCTGTCTTCATAGGGGAGGTGCTCCAGCCCTCTGATCATCTTTGTGGCTCTCCTCTGGACTCTCTCCAACAGTTCCCTGTCTTTCTTATACTGGAGACTCCACACCTGGATGCAGTATTCCAGATGGGGCTTCAAAAGAGCAGAGTAGAGGGAGACAATCACCTCTCTGTCCCTGCTGGCCATCCCTAATTATGCTCTGAAATCATTTTATATACAATATACAAAAATATACTTTTATCATATATCTTTACATATACAACATACAGCGTTTCTTCTGTCTGTCCCAGTATAACACAGATTAACTTGTCAACAAATTAGCCGGTGATGGTTGCTCATTTGCCAACAACTGCCTAAAAGTACCTGCAAATATCAAGTGCATGAGGAAAATCTGTTCTACTATTGCTGTCCCTTCTATCAATTAATTTTTACTTTAACAACAACAAGATGTACAATCATTTTGCATCTAAAATTCCTGATTAAATAGCAGTTATTCTTCTTCCTACTTGAGTTTTGTAATAGTATTAACAGTCTTCTTATTGGAAGTAACTTTCTGACTCCAAACTTTACATAATATGAACTTCTATCATACTTAAAAAAAACCACTTTTCTATTGCTTTTATTTAGCTAGTCTTACCTCCCAAGTTTCCTAAATCTCTCAGATTCCAATTGTATTTATAGAATATATTAACATTAATATATTAATAGCTTGACATTATTATCTGTTTGCTTATATATATGCATATACATAAATATATATGTATTTTAAGCTACCTTTATACTGTATTTTTCTACTAGTCTCTTTCATTTTTTATCTATTAATTGTTAAACCACATTATTTCCCTGTTATCTTGAAAAGTAATTGCTTTCCTTTTATTGTAAATGTTTTCTTCTGGATAATGTACCTTATAATTGTTTTCACTGCTGTGAAAACAGCTGTCTAGAAAAAAGCACTTATCATTCCTTCTCACGTGGATTTTATCCCATTTCAATCCAATAATTACTAAGCCAGTAATTTATTCTGATCAATTTATTAACTTCTATTAAACAGATCAGATTCAAAAAAGATCTCTGAATCATCAATCTGATTTCAAAAACATACTTCTTCACACCTACAATCTGAGACCTCCAAGCATACTTTTTCATTTTGCTAGTGTACTGCTGCAAAATGGGGATTTTTTAGTAGAAATTTACTGACTTACAACTCTGGAAGAGGACCATAGACAAAAGAAACCTTAAAACATAACACACTTGCTGATTATTCAAATCATTTCTTATGTGTGTCTCCCTCATATTGATAGACTTCATATTTTTGCTCTTAGCCACATGCAGAGGAGGCCATTCTTTCTGTGCAGTCTCCCATGAAATTCTTATTTATCCCATCATATAGATAAGCTTGTTTTTACTGTTCTGAATTATTCAGAAGACTAAGGACTGGAAAAAGAATGGCATAATTGGGACTCTTCATTTTAATAAACACAGCTGATAGAAAACACATCCCTATTTGAAGCAGAATCTGCCATTAAGAGTCAAACCAGTATAGTTGCAAGTTAATTACCTTGACAAGTAATAAAAATTGTCAGTATTATTTCACTTCACTTTTACTACTTAAGAGAACAAAACAATTTGAAATAGTTTGTGCACTCTTTTCACACATAGTAATAAATATTGCAATTCCAGTGTATTTCACTCCAACTGATTAACATCATTATTCTTTAAGCTGTGCAGTCCCAGAAAAATTTAATCATCCTCAACTTTTACAGTTGAAACCATGTAAAATTTTCCAATTTTGTGCCTAGTCTGAGAAAAGAACGAGTAAGCTAAAATACGAGCAACTTAATCTATATTCATATCAACTGAAGGGATTAGAGATGAAAAGTTGGAAAACAGTGTGGGATGAAAGAAAATCAATAAAGGCTGAAAAAGGATTTAATTGCTACTGTAGTAAAATAGAGGTCAATTATGCGAATTACAAATAAATATACTTTTAATGTTAATATTAAGCATTTATTTAGTACTTATCTGAAAGCACTTTGCAAACAAGTAATTAATTGGTGCAAAGAAAAAAATTCCAAACAAATTACATTGACTGAGAATAGTAAAGTTATGAAGGCTAGAATGCAGATTTAATTCCATAATTTCTTCCATCTTTATTTTAGAGCAGCATTAGTTGCACTGTAATATTAAACAAATTAACTGGTTACATTAAAAGTCAACATTACAAAAAGTGAGAACCAGCCATGATGCAGCAACTTTGAACTCTCATTTTAAAACACTGTTTTTCTCTCTTGATGACTAGCTTAGACACAACTTATTAAACAAATGGAGAAGCTCATATCTCAGAACAAAGATGTCAAAATAAATGAAGTAGCCTTTTAAGCCTGAAAATAAATATTTCATGCTGGTACAGCAACTGTAAACAAAAAAATAATGACAGATTTATGTAAATGTAGATTTTAGTCATGCATGTTGTGATCTAAACTTGTGATTCAAATGCAATTCAAAGCTGTGTAAACCCATTAAACAGCTTAGTTTACTGGAAACAATACAGTCAATGTAAGAGTAAAGGAAGTAAAGCAATGCAAGGGTCTTGGAAGTCAAACACTTAAATAGATATTCAACAAAAGTATTTGTATATACAGAACTTAATTAAACAGAGAGCATTTTGTGTTTGGTTATAGGGTGGGTTGTTTTGCGTTTGTTTTTTTAGTTTACAAGATGTAATTTCTCCATTCAACTCCATTCTATTTTTTCAGCAGGCATTACTGATTACATTTGGACTGGCTGCAGTTGCAAACGAAGTCTGATTTGCTTCACTGCATTTTCCTATACACTTGCTAGTTACATTTTGGAAGACTGCATTACTGTAAGAGTGTTTTACAACTTCAGTGGGGATCATTAAGTCAAAGCTGGCATACTGCTGCCATCATCACATACAATGCTAGCACCACTAGTGGGTTATTAAACCATTACAAACATCAAGAGGCTCCTTCCAATATATGATGTGACAAATTCTGTGTCTTCCTATCTGCAAATCATAGCAGATACTTTGGAGAATCCTTCTTCACTCAGACACATCCATGGTCTGAAATCATTCCTTCTACTGCAATCTCTCCTTGTTAACTTTCTTTTTCACTACTGTAATTTGTTATACTTTTTTCCATTCTACTCTCTTCTGTCATATATCAATATCTCTTCCCACTCTTGTATAATCAGAGGTGTGATTTGATACCTTTGAATCTTACCCTCTCTGAGGATTGCAAGTTCCTTGAGCAATAGCTTAGCTTGGGTCAGCATCAGCTAGCTGCCAACTGCAGTTCTAATATGAGAGGAATGCTTTATTAAACCAAAAATATTAAGCCAGGCTTCTTGCAAATCAGGGACAATAATGATGTCAATTCATTTAAAAAAAAAAAAAAAAAAGGGCTAAAGATGGTATTATATCAATGAACCCTCCAGATTGTTTGAAGCACATTCCTGAGCTTTGCAAGTGCTTTGTACTCAAACACTCATGTTTGCTATGTGAGACAATCAGGAAAGTCCACATTGTCCATGTCTGCTGAAGCAGATTCCATGTGGGATAAGTGGCTGACACAAAAGGCACGGGTCAAAATAGGTCAAAGGATCATCGTGAGTTGGGGACAACATGGTCACTCCATGAACAGCGCTCTTCAGTCTCTACACAGTAATAAGCACACAAAAGGGCAGGATCCTTAGCATGGTGATGAACCACGGTAAGGTGAAAGAAGCATAGCCACTCATAGAAAGGAGGGCTAATATCTCCTGAGAGCTGGAAGGAGTCAGTAAATAAAATGGAAACTCTTCTCTTACTAGGAAGAGGGTGAAGAAAAGACATTTTTCTTGCAAGGGGTCTTTTCAACAGGCAGATTTATTGGCTCTACTTTTAGTTTAGTCCTTATTAAGTTGTCCTCTCTCCCCTAGGATGTAGTCTAACATTACAGAAATGTCAAAATACAAAAGAAATCATGCTATACACTGCTGACCACTACTTCTAAGAAAAACGTCAAGTGTAACCTCAACCACAAACTGATTAGTAATCTGCATAAACCAAATGGCAACTAGAAAGAACTGTTTCAGAAGGGATACTGCATAATTACCAAGTATAATCTTGAAAGGTAATATAAATATGTTATCAAAGAATATAGAGTTTTGGACAAAAACTATTTCATTGTTTTTAGTCTTATATTACAAATATCAGGTATTGTTGCTCACAGAGAAAACTTCAAGTTGAAATTTTCTTTGTTACTAGATATTGTAAACACCAAGAATTCAACACAGAAGAGAACAGATGATAGCGACATAGAGACACTGATCTCACATAAAACTAATACACAGGAGATTTAAAACTGGAGTCTGTGATATGGCAGTGTGCTGCTACTGATGTGCCTACAGACAGCTGAAATACAGTCTAGGACGAGAACCGTGTATCACTGACTCTGAATGTCTGAAACAAAATGTGATTAATGAAAGAAAGAAAAGATCTGGGAGGAATGCAGTTAGCCCCAAGCCCCTTTCCTGAGTTACAATATCCAAAATAATAATATCCTACATTGTCTGTAGGGTTCCCATTTGCACCCTCACACAACATTTAATGTGTGATTACATACGAATACAGCCAAAAAGAAAACTGAGCAGCTCTTTCCTCATCCTTCCACCAACAATACTAATATTTCTTCATCTTTTTACGTTCTCTCTGATAGTACAAACCTCAGATGAGACAAAAACCGTTCCAGATTTCTTCCTGAATTGACATAAACTCACTGTTTGTTTAAGAATTGCATATCTTTTGTTCAGCTAATCAAATATTTGAGGCAGGGCAAGTTCGGGATCTAAAGTAGTTATAATTAATGGCAATAATAATTTAATTGTACAGGTACTCTTGCCTTTGGACTCAAGGAATGAGCTAGATGACCTCACAGATTTCCTCTAGCTCAGTTTGTAATAATGCTATGAAACAAACCAAACTAACAATGTGAAATGACAGAATATATTAGCCTTGAAATGAACAATAAAAACAACACTGTATGGCATTATCTTAATACAGAAGAAGACTAAATACACCGTGAAAGCTTATACTTATTAATCCCTCACCAACAGTAGTTTCCCTCTTACTATAATGTGCTACTGGCTTTATTGATAATAGATCTACCTACAGAATTCCTACATAAGGGGTTAAAGAAAAAATAATGACTTTCTTTTGATAACAAGCTATCACACTGCATCATCCTACTTGGATACTGCAAATGAGTGTTGATGTTGGGTTCCCTAAAGCAATTCAACAGAAATAATCAAGCCTAATGCTGTGGAAATTCAAGACAAAAAAAGTTTGAAAAAAGACTGCAACCATCTGCAGTAGCTTGGGGGGAGCATTTCAACTATGAAAAAAAAAAAAAAGTGAGGAAAATATGTTACATTTTACATTACTCATTTACCACCATTTTAAATTAGCTTCTTCCATTTAAAGTCATCAGCTTCAGCTTACAGTTCAACTGATCATCCTCTCTGCGTCTTCATGCCTTAAATTGTGATTTTTGAGACAATAAATGAAAATAAATGCTTTAATTCAATGTAGCTATTATTTACTGTGGTTCCGATGA
Organism: Meleagris gallopavo; assembly: GCF_905368555.1. Lineage (NCBI taxonomy): Eukaryota > Metazoa > Chordata > Aves > Galliformes > Phasianidae > Meleagris > Meleagris gallopavo. The sequence continues at coordinate 23,799,641 of NC_139406.1, read as the reverse complement.
AATAAAATACATAAACACATCCTATAAGCATCTGCTTGGCTAGACAAATAATGCACAAAGTGGAATTTGGGGCATGTGCTTAATATGAAATCCACGCTTAAACTATAAAATTAAATGTGTGATTGATTGACATCTCTAACAAAGAATAGAAAGGATACAAGGAGTATTGGACGAGTATATATATATATATATATATATATATATATATATATGAGGAGTATATATGTTATTTACAAAAAGAGTTTCAAAACACAATAAATTATTTAAAAAGAAAAGATTTGGGCGCACCTCCTAACAGTGAAGAGGACTACATAATTCTGTCACTTACACAAACTTGAGGGAATTTAGACAGAACTGCAAAAGCAGTAAATAAGAGCAAGAGAACAATCAGGCTTTCTACTGTTTTCTACCATAGAACACTGTCTTGAAAAGCACCTTGGGGAGTTTGTTCTCCCACAGACATTTTTCAAATAGATAGTCAGAGTGCTAGAAAGAGAACAAGTCTGTGTAATTCACTTCTATCTAACTTTGAGGTAAAGAGGATTAAAAGTATTAGAAAAAGTCATCAAAGTACCTTTAAAATTGTATGATAGACTATCTTCTTGGTTAATTGCTTAGATGTTACCTTTTGTCTGAAATATCTTTTTTCCTACCCAATCATAAAATGAATACAAATAATTGTACTTTCTCTCACACTTACACATTTCTGCATCCTCGTTTCATCTTTCTTATGACAAATGTATTTGTGAAATGCTTATCAATACTGAAGTTGGATTAGAAATATAAAAGCAGTCTAACAGTATAAAAATGACTTTTTTTTTTTTAAAGAAAAGGCAAAATTATATTTGGTCTTTTAGATATCGAGCTAAATCATAGCAAATCGTATTTCACACTTGTTTTCTGTATTAAATTGCTAACATCTTATGTTGAAACTCTGTACATATGGATAAGATTTTTGTGCATGTTGTTCATTTTGACCACACTATTTATATACTGCCTTTGTTTGGTATCCTTGGTATAGAAGTAGAAATTATGTCATCTTGTTGAACTCACAGTCTATGCTAATCCATCCTGAAAAGGGCTTCTTTTTCTTAGTTGCCTGTTGATTACCCGCATAAGTGAACTAAAAAAATAATGTTTGATTTGCAAAAACAATCAAGCCACCCTCACATACGAGCTCTGAAGAACAGCTTGCTGGCCCCTGTGCAGGTAAATACCATAATTATTGTCCCTGCCTTCCCACTGTTACTTTGTAATTCAGTAATAGACCATCTGTAGCTCACTGCTGGTGAATCATCTTGCATCTTAATGCATCATTTGAATTATCTACACGCTATGTAGTGGAAATGATGTACACATTACAAAACAAAACATTTAAGAAAGCTTACTGGGTGTCTGCGTAGCTGCTCCTTATGATGCTCCAGGAAAGTTTATAAAATAATCTAAAGCCCGTTTTTTGAGGCAAAGTATGGCTTCCCACAGAATGTTTCTACACAGTTACACTACTATGCAAATGCAATGAGGTGATACTGAATTTTCCCTGTAGCACCCAGAATTTCAGAGATGTCCTGCAAAAGAGATTTAACAGAGCAGACCTAAACTAACTACCTAAACTAACTACCTAAATTCTCAAAGATGCTCACTGCCCCAATACCTGTATCAGTTATCAAGCTTAAACCAGCAAACCAAAAGTACTAGAACGCATTTCTCAGCAAGATATCAGCTTTTTTGGGGAAAAAAGGAAGAACACTGTAATTTCTTCCCATAATGATAGTATACACTGTTAAACCAAGGAGACACAGAAATGCAACACGTGCAATACTTTGGAGAAGTATTATATGTGGAATATAACCTGGGAGAATAGCAAGAGACTAACAACTCCTATTTTTGATAGAGGTTCAGAATACTCAAAATATACCTTACTGCACTAACAGCTTTTCTTTCATACATGGCAGCAGCCTCCTCTTTCCATATCATTCCAGCCTTTCCTGAGTCATAATTCCTGTATGAACAAGTAAATCCAGCAACAGGACTGAGCCGGACATTGTTTGCCTGAAGCTGTTGCAGAATTAGGGGACAAACTCTCACTTTCTCTGTTTTGAGCTTTTGTAGCATGCTTTCCTCAAAACTATACTTACCAGTAGTTCAGATCAGCCATTAGGGGGTCACAGAATAACAAACAGGAAGCAAGAGCTGCTGTAGATATACTTAAGTTGGCTTGGCTAGTAGCACTGATCTAAAGTTACTGTATAATACAATTGGTACTTTTATAATTGGTACTGAACACATTTTTGAGACTTTAAGTTTCTACTTCACCTGCGTGAAAGAAACTTGTATCCTAAGAAAATTAAAGCACTTTCCTCATGTTACTTGAACATATAACAAAGTTGCAGGGTTTTTAACTCATTTTTTATTCCCAGTTGCACTCAAAAACAAAACAAAACAACAACAACAAAAAAAAAACACAAAAAACAAACAAACAAACAAAAATAAGACATCCTTATCCCTACTTGGGGAAAAAAGTCTTCCCATCATTTCTGCTGAATCCTAAGAATTGATACACGTTTATACAAAAAGAACCTGAAGCAGCTGGATAGGATACAACCCATTTGTTGCTTTTAATCTGGCACTGTGAATATAGAAACCACCAATTCTTAATTTGCCTTTTTTTTTTTTTCCCCACTACGAAAATCAATTGGCAGCAGTTTCTAGAAGCCCTGCTAAGATGACACCAAGAATTGAAGCCATTTTCATGCAGAATTTCTGAAAGCCTTAATAAATTATAGCAGATTCAAGGCACTTCATGATTATCTACATTGGATTTGGAATTAGGTTTTCTTTTTTCTTTTTTTTTTTTTTTTTCCTGAGTCATTTTTATCAAGGCTTTCTCTTCTACAGCTGAAATTTAAGCTAGCTAAAAAGCACAGAGAATTAAAATTTTAAAAACTACATAATTTAAGCAGATTTTAATAAATCTGTGATCCTGAGATTTTTTTGCCTCCCACTTTGATTTGACATCTTTCTTAGAGGTGATCTGAAAAGCTATGATTTTCTCTCTTTCGAAGCATTTTTGTTACCTTGTTCTATCAGTCTACTTAATCATTTCCAATTGTATTCAGTTCCTGCATGTGTTAACATTCTTAGATGCCACACATTCCTTGTATCTATTAAAATTAACACACCTCATTTCTCACCTTGCTTCTGTGCCAGTTTTTGCAATAATCTTTGCACTTAAAACTCTCTGGTCATTTCTCACAATGTCCGTATTTATGATTCCCATTGTAGTATATAAGCGAGGTGACAAGCTGATTTCAACATGCATTTAATTTGAAGCACTTAACTTGCAAGAGGCAACTACATATTAAATGCTATTTAAGTGTTTATGAAGATAATTAATACCTAAGATGTTAATTGTGCCAAATGATGTGAGCCTAATATAGGAGCAGGAATCACACCACCTTCAACAACTTTGTAAGCTGGTGCTCAGGAAAATTCAGGATAATATCTAACAATTGTAGAATCATTTGAGTTGGAAAGGACCCTTAAAGCTCATCTAGTCCTGCAATGAACAGGAACACCTACAGCTAGATCAGGTTACTCAGAGCCTTGTCCAGCCTGACCTTGAATGTCTCCAAGGATGGGGCTTCCACCGACCTGTGGAACCTTCCACCAACCTCTGGGCAACCTGTGCCAGTGCCTCACAAACCTTACTGTAAAAAAAAGTTCTTCCTCATCTCCAGTAAGTTGGATGATGGAAAATTCAGGAAGATATACTGAGTTTAAGGTACTCAAAACATGTATGAGAGAGGTGTTAACTATGAGGCAGGGAAGCCAGAGTTCAAGGAGTATTAAATGATCCCATCAGAAGTAATGTGGATGAAGGATGAAGAAAAACAAAGACCTGTAAACATAGATTGGACAAAACATTCTACCAAGCAGCTCCAAGATCTAAATTGGTTGATGCTTATAAAATACCAGAAGAGAACCAAAGATAACAAAAAAGTAAAAAAACAAGAAAGCTACAAGATAAAGATGAGCAAGATAGGGAATAGTTTCAAGGAAAATAAAACATATATTGTTTTCAAGAAATCTAGGCAATTTCTAACTACAGCAGGCACGGAAAAAAAAAACCTTACACCATATTGAAACTGCAGTTCTTCACATTTCTGGCAAAAAAAGTGCTGTGATCTCTCTTTCAAAAAGATAAAATCAAATCATTTAATTGTCAAAATAACAGAATATCTTTCAAAGAAGAGGCAAAAAACAATGCCTCCTAAAAAGCTCATTCACTTTTTCTTCACACTAAATGTTCTATCTGAAAAAGTACAGATTAAGCAGACTTCTCAAAGTTATTTTTTGTGGTTTTTTTTTCCACGCTTTTCCAGGCTCCAGTCCTAGCATTATACAAAATCTGTACTTGTTATAGAACAAGTAAGGCAGACAGAATTTCTCAATATCAGTATTTGCTACTTTATTAATTCCAGGTTTTGTTAATAGTGGTTGGCTCTTATGTCTACATTGACACTTACCTGCACATTATAAATATAACAGTCTGTTTCATAATACTTCAGTACAATGCCATTAATATGGGCTACATAATAGAATGACTGCAGCATACTACTCCATTGTAAAACTTCAGTTATGTTCAACAGACCTTATTTATATTAGTGTGATTAAAATAACTTTTACGTTCATTAAGTGTTTCATTGGACTACTCCTGGGGAATAACTGGGAAAACACAGAAAGCCCTCTGCAAGCAGCAATAGCATCCACACACAGGGTAACTAGAGCAACTTTTGTTTGTATGTAGATTGTTGCTGTTTTGTTCTTTTTAAACATGATGGTCACAGGAGCAATTCCTTCTTCTAACACGAAAAATATTGCCAGAGTTCCACTGAGCTGGGGAAGCTATAACCCACTCAGGTGTCCTGCCAAACCAGAAACTTCCTCTGAACTTCTGTTTGAAGTTTGTCACATTCCTTCCAGTTTGGTCTAATATAAAAGATGGGAAAAAGCAATCCAGTGAAAATAGGGCATTCTTTTTAAACAGTTCTGGGAAAAAAAATTAAAGCTGTTGGGAAGAATTAATACTGAAGTCATGACAGAAAGAGAGACTGTGAAGAAATCTCATTAAAATCAGTTCTAAGCAAGGCATGGAAAGCTGCCAAAGTGGGAAATACTACCAAGCACAAAAATAACAGAGAAAACCATCAATTTATTTTTTAATTTCTTCATTTGTCCTCTCTCTAAAACAGAGTATAACTTTAATTCTAGATAAGAAATCTTAGATAAGGTTTGCATAGTCAAGCAAAAACTCCCCACTTTCTATTCACACTACTGTCTACCACATGCTCTTAGACATTCAAGTTTACAAGTTTCTCATCCCCTGAGAATCACTAAGCAATTGAATTTCCTTCATTTAGATAGATGTCATTTTGTATTAAAAAATGAAAATAAAAAAAATCTTACAATAAGGGCTAGCTTTTCCCTCCTAAAAATACAGCTTAAATAACATATAGCTTAAATTACCTAAGTAAGAAAAATTGAGAAACTACAATATGGTTTCAAAATATTTACAATATTTGTAACTTGACAAATATTGCCTATTCAAATGACCTTGACTTACCAATAGTTATAAATTTAATCTTTTTCAAAAACATTGTAAGCAAAGAAACAGGGTGGATTTTTATTCAGAATAAATTCATTTCTCCCATACAACAGTAATGATGAGACAACTTCAGACTTCCCTGAAGCCTATACTGCACATAGCAAACCCCCAAAAGTAAAAAAACAAAACAGATACGAGTCCTACAGTTTGGTGCTACTTTATGCCGCAGGTGTTTTGTTTCGTTTTTTCTTTTTAGTTCATTTTTCTAAATTAATGTAGTATCATCAGGTGAGAATAAAAGTATTGTGAAGGTATAATTATGCATACATTTTGACTCAGAATTAACACACAGCTTACACTGTTTCATTACTGTAAGCAGCACATAACGTATGGAGATGCACTTTACATTAATTATTCAAATATGAAGAAGACAGAATTTCCTTCCTGCAAAAAGTTTTAAAGTTTATTGTATTTATTATGCTGTGCCTCAGGATACTGGCCTTTTTACTTCACAACTGATTTGACAAGGACAGAGTTTGTGATAATTAGATTTTGTTTTATTGATTTTGGCTGGTAAGTAACCAATGTAATCTTGTTACATTCTACCCTAACTTTGAGCCCTTTCATGATTAACTGTTCTGGACACTATTTGAATTGAATCACAGCAGAAGTAAATGTGAGACATTCTGAAATGCAAGTCAGTGCAATAATTCACTCAGCCCAATACATACGCTGAAAGAGTTGCTTTTAGCATGTCATATTTTTTGCTGGTACATAAGGAGGGCAACTTGTAATAAAGAGGTTTCAGGAAGTAGTAAATATGATGCTTTTGCCCCAAAAGCCTTTTAATATCATCCATCAGAACTTCACATTTCACACAATCTCTGAGGACCCTCAGATACTCCAAAAATAGAAAGAAAAACTATTAGCAGGATTAATTGCTGAAATATTTGGTAACATACAGAGCTTGCACAGTGAAGATTGGCCTCTTCCTACTTCAGACATAATTATACTCTGTAAACATTGGGTAGCAGAAGAGCAGAGATAAGCTAATGGCAGCTACTAAGCTCTGTTGCATGAGATTCAAAATGATAGAAAAAAAGGACAAAATAGTGTACCAATTTTCTGTGCCAGCAACCCACACAAAAGGCTGCAGCCTCAGTTTATTGGAGAGGATGGCTGCACAAACTTACCACACTGCCACGTGATGCAGGAGTATCTGTTACATCAACTTTTTCCTAATAAAGGGCAAAGTCACCTTAGGCTGGATGGGAAATCTGTGTCTGTCTCCCACTTGTAATGACATACTCCTGGGCCTGAGACTGCTAGTGATTAGTCAGGAAATGCTGATATTGCAATTAAAGTTCAGCAAATTATGTTATTTTATCATAAATTGAGAACCCATCAGAATCTTAATCAACAAAAGTTATTAACATAAAGGAAGGGGCAAAAATCTGCTGAAGTCACTGAGATATTTTCTGAATCTGCTTAGGAAGCCAAAAAAGCTGAAGTCTCTGGCATGTTTCCTTAAGTTAAAAAGCCTCTCAGGAAAATAATATTATTCATCATGATTACATCATCACAGGGAAAAAAAAAGTGCTAAGAAGACAGTGAGAAGAAAAGAAGTTCTATTTTAATTAGCTTAAATCAGGAGAATTAAGAAAGGCACTGCTATGCAAATTCCCAAAGTTAAAAGAGTCAAGACTTTTCAAACCTAAGGTATTGAGAAAACGTGTCTAATGTATGTGAACTAAGCAAAGCAAATTAATTTTTCAGCCTGCTTCAAAACCATTCATATGAAAGCTTCCTGGCAGTCATTCTGAATCATTAGAAAACTGGTGAGGAAACTAATCTCAGGTGCAGATCTACAAGACAGATCAAAAGCCTCTTCCATATCCCTTGCTCAAGAACATTTGCAATAGCAGTTGATTGTAGACAATATTAAGTATTCTCAATTTATTAAATAGACAGTAGTTGAAACTTTGCAGGGACAGAAATTAGTTGCTGCTATCACTTTGCTGCCAACAGATCAAAATTCATGTGAGAAAAACGAAGCGCTTTCAATGAAGATATGAAAATAATAATCAATTGCTCATCAGCTTCATGTTCTTTTTTTCAATGTATTGTTTTCAAATTATATCAATCGGAAACTAACATAGCTCAACAAAAGCATTAAATTGTACTTTATAGCATAAGAATCACGTTTCAATACTAAATATACTTTTAAACCCATTCTTTCAAGAGTAATCACATACGAAACAAATAAAAAAATCAAATCATGGTATCTTTAGAACTCAATTGTTTTCTCTTCTGAAAATCAGATTAGATTTTGATTCTGCTGCATTTGTTCAACAATCAATCCCAATAAACATGTCCTAAAAGATAGACTGACAAATGAATTAAAGCACTTCAATTGTTGCTTATTTTAAACTTAAAAGTCACTAAGATCCATAGCATGATAGTTTTAATATTCCTCAAGTTTGCAAGTCAAGTCAAAATACTTTACCAATCTCCTTTAAATTCACCCTTAATATCAGCTAATACGCTACTGTTGAGTTCATTAATTTAAGAACACTTTTTCTGAACTATAGGAAACTGATAGTAATTTTTAATTCAACATGTACAAATAATTTTTAAAAAATGATTTTTCTAGGCAGCAAATCAAAATGTAAATGTTCAATGATAACAAATCTTACACGGCTAGACACTTAGAGGTCAAAACACAATCTAATATCAACTGTAGTGTGGTTTAAGCTCAGCATTACTACTATAAGATGATGAAATAAAAAGAATATTGAGCAGGTATGGAGTATAGCTTCTAAGCAAATGCATTAATAAAGCAACAGGATTACAAGCTCAATGAAAATTAAAAAATGATGTATGTATATTATTTCATCTCTGGAGTCCATGAAACACATGTCCCTTTCAGTTAAAACAACAACAAAACAAAACAAAAAAAAGAAAACATGAAACAACCTGAGAGTTTTAATTGCAACTAAGATGTGTATAAACAATTCTGGAAGACAGATAATGTTAAGCTATTTTAGGTCCTTAATACAAAGAAATGTTTCTCTTGAAACTATCTCCTATAAAAATATCTAGTGTCATGACCATTGGATATATCATATTCATACACAGTATACCTATTGCTTACACCAAAGAATTTCAAGTTTCAAGCTCTTTATATGAAATAAATTTGTCACTTGCAAACAAAGAAAAGGAATTATCAATCTACCTTTCAGCATCCTAAAGTATTGATGTCTCAGCCTTTTAATACAAGATTTTTAAGAATTACACAGGTACAAGAGTTATTTCGACTTTCCAGCTGAAAACACATGTCCCTCTTTTTGATCACAAAACTAAATCTTCTTTGGTTGAGGGAGGTAAGCATTGACTAATTTAGCCGTATTAAAAAAAGATTTGTCTGTCAAGGAAAAACTATAGAGGACAAAAACTCTTTTCCTTACCACTTACCTTGTTTCCCTATAGAGGAATCCCATTTTAATCCAAACAATCAATTGCGATTTTTTTTAAGGATTTAAATGTCTGGTTCAAGAAACAAAATGGAACACCTTCTACATAAAATTTTGTGGTTTATCTTTCTACTAAGATATTTAGCTCCTCTATGAATACCTTCAAAGATGCCTGCTGGTTTACCGTAGTTTATTTCTGGTGTGATTCACAGTATGTTGCTTTAGAGATACTCTGATACGACAAAGTGGAATCTCTATGTACTTACTGCCCCAAAAAACACACCTGCATATGTTGGATTTTGTTATTGTTGCTGAATTGATTTTCTTTTGTTTGTTTGGTGTTTTTGCATAAACCGCATTTTTACTTCATGGTAAAACATGTTTCTACATATAAAATACAAAATGCAATATATGTGCATAGTTGTAGCTTCTTTCACTATTTTCAGTATTAGTTTTAGTATTAGATTTCCTTTGCAAATAGACTCAGCTACAGGACAGGAAGTCAGAAACTGTAAATGGAGCTAGGATATATACTACAAGGATCTTTCATATGGCTAGTGAACCTGAAAGGAACAGAGGTCAGTGGAGGATTTGAAAAGTATGTTTTATCCCAGCATGCCTGTAGCTATGCAACAAGCACAGCGTATAAAAAGAATCAGTATTTTCCTCTACAGTTTTTAGAGCTTCAGACCTTGAGTTGGACTTGGCTGTCCTTACTCATTCACCAAGCGTATAGCTCGATTTGAAAATACAGAGCACTTGCAGCTCCTAATAATTTCAATACTACCATAGAGTTCAATAACCAAAACCAACACCATCTTCATTTTCATTATCATTGCAGAGGCCATTAAAAATCAAGTTTGGAAATTCTATGTTTTCCTTCAGTTTACAAAAAGCAGTGTTCTCAGTTACACGAATGTTTCATTTTGCTTTCATTCATGTAGTTCTATTATTCTGAATATTCAAGCTATTTCTATTATGGATACCATATCTTGCTTTGGCAGAAGCATATGAAGAAAACTTACAAACTAAAGCAAATAACTCCTTGTCCAACTCTCACTTATATGTAGACCAAACAAGAAGTTTCAGCAGAAACATGTAAAAGCAAATCTGAAATATGAATGTGAGTGTTTTAAATTTACAGGCTAACATTATACTTCATATATTGCCACAACCTGCCATGCAAACATGTTTTTACAATAATATTTTCCAATGTAGTTTCATACTCCAATCAGCAATAAGGGACTGGATATCATATTCTGAAAAATAATACCACTGAAGAGTAATCTTTCCTGCAGCAAAAAAGGTTATACACCTTAAGCAGGACAGGACAGAATTCTGTATGGATAATCTCAGTGCACAAGGATAGGAGGGACGTGGGTAGTTAATTCCATAAAATATACAAAAAATCTGACAGATATAATTATGTTCTCACGTACCTCCATCAATTTAACAAGCAGTGCTGTCAGGTTAGACCTGCATTCTATGTTTTCACAATCTAATGATTATCAATCAATATGAATAAACTTCAAAATCCACCAGGAAAATAAACCTGGCATCTTTTTGGGCTTCAAAAATAGAAGCAGTTTCCTCTGTCTTTCTAACAGCAGACAGCTTGACAGCAAAGAATGAACTGGTCTAGTTTCTGCACAGTATGACAGAGTTCAGATGAATCAATTATCAGCTGAATTTAAGATATTCTATGGTAGGCATATAACTGGTACATGCACGTCAAAAATATCGACATATGCACTTCAGCAACAACATAAATACAAGTAAATACTAAGTGAATATCTATGCCAAGGTCATATCTACACAGTTGCTTTTGAGTCCAATTTTCCAATTAATCTCTACACACACACACAAGAAAAAAAAACCAAAAAACAATAACAACAAACAGTTTCACTTGATGGCCCTTACCTATAGCAATCTATGAATTAGGTCACCAGTCTTAATTCATAAAGACATATTGTTACACATCTATGTGGGAGCTCAGGATTATCAGCAGTGACAACTGGCATTTTGGAACAATTAAGGACCACATGGTCACACTTCAGGCCTTTAACTTGGATAACATCTGCCTAGCATTCGATAGGCACAGCTGAACAAATTCTCAGGCCTTTAGTTTATGACATCTATTCTATTTCTGCAGTACTCTGGTCACTGCTCCAAACAGTGCTGGAAAGCATCACTTCATCACACCTCTGTCTAGGGAGAACATGGCACCAGAGCTTCTAGAAAAAATACAGGTTAATTTCTGCACAAACATGTATTTAATGTTTTAAGCTATGTTTTTAACTAACATTCTGTGAGCTCAGCTTGACCGAGCACACAGAGCTTGTGCTTCGCCATCCAGCAGCCTGTAACCACGTTCCCAAAGACCTACTCCTGCTGGCTGTAGATTAAGAACAGCAGTCAGGTTTCAAAGACTCTCCTTAAAAGTATAAAGCAGAATACCTTTTATGATCTGTGGATGACAGAAACTTACTGAAACGCTTACAGTTATGTAATATCCAACTTCTAAGTCAGACATAAGCTTTGCCATACTAAAATAGAATTATTCCTGTGTCGAAATACATTCTGCAATGAAAATTTCAGTGAAATGGAGCTGTGCATTTGAAAAGGAGCTGTGATAATGCAGTTACAGTTGTGTGGGTGTTGGTGAGAAGGCTGTTAAGGTTACATGGGTGCCCTAACTGTGCATTTTCACATCACAATATGGCTAACTTAATTTTAGAAAAGGCAAAAATAGCTGAAACTTCATGTATCTATATGAGGCATATCTTAACGTATGTAATGGGTTCCATTAGATTCACAGAATAACTCTTCTAAATTACCACATTACTACAGACATGTCACAGAAGTATGAATTCTAGAATATTCAACATCACTTATTGTCATCCATATTTCATAAAAAAGTAAACAACATATTGGCTCTGTTGTGAGACACTATTAAAAAAATTCATCATCATGTGGATTATAATTACACTGATTACCACAAAACATTACTTGAACATCATGGATTGATCTAGAATAGAAATATCAGCTGTTTATTTAAGAAAAGAGATACTGCAATGACAGTCAAAGACATACTACATACAACAAGTTACTAAATAAAACAACTGTAAATTCAAATATCTGGTATTTTCAGCATTCTTCTTATTTAATATAGTCAGTATCTTTAAGACTCAGTTATTGTACTGTACAACACCTGAGCGGCAGTTCTGAATAGTAAAACAACCCTTTACCATTTTCTACACAGGTTTTCCAGGCTGCTAATATAGCCTTCCTTATAAGATATTTTCTATATTACATTCTCAATACTTAAAGCATTCTGGACTATGAGCTTTTTAATTGAAAGAATATTGAAAAAAATAATTTTGCCCCAAATACTTCAACATCTCTAACAATACAAAACATATGTATAGAAACTCTTAGCAATTCTGAGAGCAAAATAAAAATAACAAACAACACCCTCCCCCCAACAAAATCAAACAAAACAAAATCACCCAGAATACTCAATGTTTCTCCAGGACTGTTATCAGCAGCAAGTTCCAAAAAGAGCCATGATTCTGAATAATTTTGTTGTCAAGTGGAGTGCTAAAAGCACTAGTCAAACACTGTAGTACTGCATCTACAAACAAACTTAGCCAAATTCCAGTCATTCCAGTGATGCTCAGGGTAAATGATGACAGAAAGCAAACATTTGACAATGTGCATACCTTATTGTATGTACTGAAGCATTTAATATTGATTTTTCACATTGCACCCGTTATGCAGAAACTGATGAAAGAAAGCCCACCTACAAAACTCCTTTGCACATGCAAAAACACAAGCAGCTGCTGCTTCCCGTTTACATCCAGCTTGCCAGCTTGCACAAAGCCAAGGCTAAATATTTGTGGAATTAAATTCCCTTTGCTGTCAGGAGATGGAAGCCGAGAAAATCTACAAAGGAGTTTGAAAATACTTCTTCAGCACATAGGGATGGTCTTGGGAAAAGCCAAAACTCAACTAGAGATAAAACTTGCAAACAACACTGTGTACAACGAAAGACTTTCTAAGTCTGTTACCAGTAAAGAGTAGAATAAGGGAAATATGGGACCACAGGTGAATGGCACAGCTGATTTAATGACAGCAAACAGGGGTATGTATTGAGGCACCTGATGAGGCACTCTGCCTCAGTTTTCATTAACCAGAAAACCAGAGTAGGGTAGATAATCAGCTTAAACTTAAGAGTTATATCTTACAATTACCTTTCCCTAAAGCTCTCTAAGCTCTTAAGAGTGAAATCAAAACTGACTTAATTCACCATCCCATTTATGTAACTAGGCTGAAAAATTCCAGCTTCAGCCATTCCTACAGCAGTGCAAAGAAGCCCTTGGTGATTGTGTTCTCCTTGATTAATTCAACAACTCTGGGCTGATATCTGCACTAGGCGATCAAGGCCAACAAAAATAAACGCTTCTATTACATCTTATACTAATGAAGAGATGTGGTTGATGTATATTTAAATTTGGCTTGTGCTATCTATGGTCTTTGCAAACCAAGTTCAATGAAACTCAAGTATTTAGAAATCTGACATTGAAGTTACCCATCTGAGAAGCAGAAATATTCCCCTTCTTCAAAGACTGCTTTCAATCATTTACATTACAGTTCTGTACTGAAATAATGACTGATTTACATAAAGAAAATAATCTCCTACACTCAGCAATGTTTTCATTCTGAATAATGCGTACAATGTGTACATTATGTTGTCTAACATAGTGTTTATACTTATCTAGCATAAAACTTCAGCACCTCATTGGTAATGATCCCTAAGGAAAAGACTTGTATTTGAATTTTAAAAAATGAATTGGGAGAAAAATCTATGCACAAGCGTTTGTTGTGGCTTTACTTAATTCTTTGCTTCCTCCTCTCCCCCCCCCCAAAAAAAAAACTTTCATTTTTTTAGGTAACAAAAAGTTATTATGCATATAGTATTCTCCAAACAAAAATAAAATATAAATTAAATATTGCTTAAAAAAAGAAAAACTGAGCAAAGGAAGGGCCTAACTTTTCCAGATGTAACCCAAAACGTGAGTCCTTGAAAGAGGTAAGTGCTGAGACGAGGTTTTTCATTCACAAAAAAATTTTAGTATGTAAGATGTTAGTTTTGATGAGGCAGTTTTACATAACAAACTTTCAACAATCTAGAGGAAACAATTTTGAAAATATTAAATGAATACCTCTTTATCAATAAACACAACCTTTGTTTTTCTAGCCTGCATTTCAATAAAAGTGAAATAATACAGTATTTATGAGTAAATTTAATCTGTATCCATTGCAAGTGCTTGAGTACAACTTCCTTTACAGCAAACTACTTCTGAATGAGACGGGTCAAACTTAATGGAATCACAACTCTTCAATTTTATACTGGTATTTTCAGTTTGCCTGCTTTGCACAAAAGCATTTCAGCAGTCTTTACATACAAATCAATGTAATGGTTACTGAGCTAATATCTCATAAAATACAGTGTTTTACAAGGAAAAGCCCAGAGTTATTGGATCAGTTTTATGTGATGATTACTGTTCAGGGGTCTAAGCAGTCTATGAAACAGGGAAATTGTAAACAAATGCTTTATGTTTTTAGTGCTGCCGTTAAAAAAAAAGAAAAAAGGAAAAAAAAAAGCATCATTTAAAATAAAGATTCTTTAAATTAAAAAATAAATAAATAAACTTAAAAATTAATGACCTCTAGTTGAAACAGAGCCTGGAATAATTTCAGCCTTCTAAAAACCACTTGAGGAAGTTACAAGCATTTAAAAATCTATGAGCTATGTAATGAAAACTGCATTTCAACATGGCAGTTCCTTATTGGCACTGCCTGCCACCGTCTTTCAAAAATGTTTAAGTGCTGAGCTTTGTATCTGTTTACTGCTGACACACAAATCTTCCTCTGCTTCCTAACAACACAGCACACACAACCAGACATACAGGTGAGATTTACAGGCCCTGGCAGCTGCAGAAGGCACCCATTGGCACCGCTCCTACTTGAGCAACAGCACAGACACCTGGGAGTGCAACACCTATGCCAGTGTGAGCACTAGTAAAAGGCTGATAGCCATGTACTGCTAGGTTGAGGCCAGGCAAGGCCTGGCAGAGGGTCCCCAGGGCAGCGTTGCCAAGCCTCTCCAGCCAAGGAGCGATGAAAGCTAGCCCTATGCTGGGGCTGGAGGTCTGTCCTGCTGACCTTCCTGCCTCTCCTTGCAGCTTTCAGTGCCAACTCAGAGCTCGCTGGCCCCAGCACCACCATCCAGCAGGGACTGGGGCCATCCCATGGCTCTGTGACACCTGAGAACGGCACCTCCAGCACCATCAGCCAGGCAGCATGAGATCCAGCACGCAGTTCTGGAGTGCCTGAGAGCAGGAGCCAGTCCAGCCAGCCTGGGACAGACCAGAGAACAATCCACTCACGTTTACATCGAGATAAAGACATCTATACTCAGTTCCAAGGACACTGCGAGAACAGACGTGCTACAGCCCCAAGAGGTGTTGCTGATAGATGCATCCCAATATCTGCCAGCCAGGGCCATCAGGGTCCTTTAGGGATTCCCCAGCAGTTGGCAGCAGCAGGTACAGACAGGGAGGGCGGGCCCAGGCATAAAGCTGCTCAAGAGTATGACATCGGTCTGAAAATCCCCACAGCCAGCCCCAGAGAGCAGCCCCATGCACTGGCTTCTGTCTACAGAGACCATCACAATAAAACTTATTCCATACACGTTTGTCGGTTTCATTCTTGTCTGCCTTTCCACAGATGGGCAGTGTTAGGGGCTGGAAGCATAGGACTGCTTTCTCTCCAGCATCTAACCCATATCTTCCTTCCTGTGGCCCAGTCTAGGCAGAGCTGGATTCCAGCGTAGAATCCAGCAAGGTGCAAGGTCTCCAATCCCCACAGGCTGCAGCCACGCTGACAAGGGAGCCCATTTCTGGCAGTGGTTCTGTCCTTGCGGGTGTGTATAAGGAACACAGTGGTTGCTGCATGCTGTGGAGTAGGCCAAGGCTTTCCTCCTGGATTTGGGCAGTGCCAGCAGGTCTCGGGGTGGTTCTGCTTTGGGGATGCTGCCAGAGTAGGGCTGTTGTAACACATCAAGCACATGAACCACTAATTTTTGTCCCAAAGTCAGTTTTCTTGTCTTCTGTATGAGTAATGCCATTGCTACCATTCTTTACTTACTTGGTCCAACTGTCTAGAGAAATAGCTCACTGATCTCTTCCAGGATTTCCAGTTTCTTGTACTAACGCTCCCAGTGCAATGTGACTACTTTCTTGCACATATAATTCAAAAGACTTTTCCAGATTGGGAAGTCTCAGAGCAGAGACAGACATCAAAGCAGCTTTCAGTTGAATACAGGCAGTTTAGCATTCTGGGTTCCATTCCAAGAGTTCTCTTTCAATAGCATCATATAAAGCAGCCATGTCCAACTCATGGCCTGTGGGTTGCATGCAGTCTGCCCCCGGCTCTGTGCTATAAAGGTAGCAGCTGTTTCCTACAAATGGCCCCAGACATGCACCCATCAGTCAGCAACAACCAAACTGTTGGTGC
Organism: Meleagris gallopavo; assembly: GCF_905368555.1. Taxonomy (NCBI): domain Eukaryota; kingdom Metazoa; phylum Chordata; class Aves; order Galliformes; family Phasianidae; genus Meleagris; species Meleagris gallopavo. Next base: position 23,782,979 of record NC_139406.1, on the reverse strand, counting down.
TCAATTAATACTGTCTTGAGATTGAAACTAGGGAGGGCAGTGCTGTGCAGTGCTGACTCAAGTGATGCTAAACAATTGTATGCTTTTTAACACATTAGCTAAACACAGGTACTCTAAACAGAGCAGAATATGAAGCTGTGTTTTCCGCTTCAGTAAAGGAATTGGAGAACAAGTTACAAAATTGAAAAAAAAAAAACAAACCCAAAAATATCAGTTTATACTCGTGATACCATTTTCAGTTTATATAAATATATGACCTGTAAATTTTCAAATGGAATGAACAGAGTTATAAGCAGATATTCAACTCAAAAATCTTACTATGTCCTTCTATCAGACTTTCATTATTTCTGACTTACCAGAAAAAAATGCCCTTTACTTCACAATCATGCCTTATTCACATCATTGCTTTTTGGCAGTATGCACATTTGTAAACAATGGTCAAGGATGGAGTACAGAAAGAATAAAATTTCACCAAAAGTCTCTGAGAAACCTTGAGAACATCCGCTGCCATAGAACCATCTTGATGTGTTAGTTATACAGAAACAAGGTCAAATAACTCACTAGTTTTAAGAAAAATATTAAAAATAAAAATGTTTTGTTATTTAGATATTAACAATATTATATATTTTACAAGGGCTGCTCTAAAAGTAATGCCTCCTACTTTACTACCCTGGCCCACAGCATCAGAGGCACATACTGGTGGTAGGGCAGTAAAGGGTGAATCTTTCTGCCAATATCCCATTACATTTTGTTGTTGTGTGACAGATGGCAGCAGAGGGGCAGTCTGACAAAACAGTGTCTGACACAGAAGTGTATATAGAGCAAGGTGTGTCACTGAATTCTTCCATGGAAAAGAAATGGCACCCACTGATATTCACTGATAATTGGTAAACATTTACGAAGACCAAAAAGTGGATGTGAGCACAGTGAGGTAGTGAGCAGTGCATTTCAGCAGTGGCAACGGCAGGTCACCTCCACTGCTGCAGATTGTTATGAGCACGGCATGCAGGCTCTTGTTAATCGCTGGCAAAAATGCACAGCTGATGGTGGTGACTATGCTGAAGAACAGTGTTCCGTAGCTGAGAATTTGCTTTATCGAACTTTGCTCTTTGTAGCTGTTGTAGTTTCCATGGAAATAAATAGGAGGCATTACTTTTGGAGCATCTTGTAGCCCAAGACAATTCCTCTTTACTTAATGTGACCCGGGCAAATCAAAACAGACACCTGTGACATAAAGGTTCCAGGATCAGTCCATCATTGGCATCCATAATCCTGCCACACCTGAGAAACCTCATGGTCCCCATTCTAGCTTCTGTGCTGCTATTTGGTACATTGTCTCCTTTTGCTCAACCCCCAGGCTGTGAGTGGTGGTAAAACCTAGGGAAAATCACAGACTGACAAGCTATTTGTGCTTTCTTCTTGGATACTCTGTACCCAACAGAGCCCGAAAAATTCAGGAGACTTACTGTCAATTGTATTATTTCCTCCCCATCTCAGCACCAATAAGGAGATCATCTACATATTGCAGCAGCGTAGTTTCCAGATGTTCATGCTGCCATCCCTCCAGTTTCCAAGCAAGATGATTCCCAAGTATCATCAGGCTATTTTAAAGTCCTGAGGGAGCACAGTCCAACACAACCGTGTTTTCCTTCCAGTGTCAGGGTTTTCCCATTCGACTGCAAAGTCTGGCTTGCAGCGCCCAGTGGGATGCAAAAGAAAACATCCTGCATGAGATGAGGAGGCCACAGTGTGAACTGTGCTGAGCTACACATGGCCCAAAGGCCACAGCTTGGATGTGCCTGGCTCACGGTTAGCACCAAGACAGTCAGCATATCAGTTTTCTGTGAGCAGGTTTAACTGCTTCTTTCAATGCTCACAGCACTGAGACGAGCTCAAGAGAAATCTGAAAATCAAGGTGTCAGCTTTCTTGAGAGCACTGTACAAAGCTGTTCTTGCTTTGCTCACATATGGTCAACACAGAAACAAAGCCCACAAGGTGGCTTACAGCAAAGCAATAATTAAAAAGTCAGGTGTCCATGCCATGAACCAATGACTTTATGGACATTAATCAGAACAGTCATGTTGCACATACAGAGGACCAATTCAATCTGGATACCATGTCTGAGCAAATAAATTTTTCTGGTTCCTAGAGCACTCTTGAACTTAACACAGAAACTACAGAGGAGTCACTTCTGAATTAGCCCACTTTTGCTGCCTTATTCCATGCAGATCATGCCCTGGGCCCCACCACTGGGCAGTTCCCTAGAGGTCTGTATGGGCATAGATTTCCTGGTGCCTTTTCTGCTGGTGTTCCATGAGACCACTATGTGACCGAGGGCACTCAGACAATGCAGTCCCATGGCAGCTCGAGTAAATAGAAGCAGACTACATTACGAAAAACTGAGTCCTCCAAAATATGTTTATTAAAGAGAGGTATCAAAGCAGAACAAAAATGCACATGGGTTAAAATGTATAGGCCTTTACTGCCAGAAAAAATAATTCTTCCTCCTTCCATGACCTGTGGTAACAGACAACAACTACAGCTCCTAAGGACATTGATTTGGCTTTTGTATTTGAAAGTGTCTATTTCCTTCAGTTAATATGGCCATTTAGGAAGATTTTTAATAACATGACTGGCAGCATTTGAAAAACGTAAAGCCTCACCTTACAGTAAGTAGATCATACAGTGAAGATCCAGATAATATAATTTTACTATAAGTAGGAGTTTCAGACAGGAATCAGTTAAGTGAAAAAATGCATTAAACATCTGTTGTGAACTTTTAGAGTTGACTCAACAGGGGTTAGTGAACACAGAATCAAAGTATTAATTAAGAATGAGATGATTGGTGAGCATTTCACATCCTCCGAGCTTCAGTTACATCAGAGTTGGCTGTGGACTCTGAAATTGTAAATTGAATCATCAAATATCAACACGTATGTCTAAGGCAAGTAGCTTTACTGTAATACAACTCACATTAAACATGCAAGCTAAATTATGAAACTGCTCTCTATAATCAGTTCTAACTATGAGTTGACTATAGATACTAGCTAGAATTAATTTTCAACTTAGTCATTATCCTGTCATCAGAAATGCTATGTGGCAAAAAAAAAAAAAAAAAAAGGCAGTTTTTCATCCTTACACAACTAATTTTTTTGCCAAACAATTTTTAGCACTTAAAGAACTTAAGACAGAATCCTACGCAACTGGCTGCATTCTCCAACCTCTCAGAAAGAGCTAACAGAGAGCCTCACAATTTCAGGCTTATCAGGGGATGGGAGGCCATGGGAACAACGATTCAGAAACTCAAAACAACATTTTTACATTAGGAAAGGTTACATTTTCTGTCTCTGTTTTCATGAATCTGTTTCCCTGGAACTACAAAATTTTCTGTTATTTTTGTAATGTTTCCTAAAGCAAAGGAAGTCTTTATGCCTCAGTATGGGTGACAGTGCAGATTACACCAAGTTATTTAGGTAGCTGTTTTAGAGGACTGTGTTAGTCCTGCACATATTTCTGGTGTCAGTTTTTGTTCATTTACTAGCACTAAGTTATAGTTAGTATTTGATGCACTTGGGCAGTCCTTATCTCAGAAGGAACCGCTTTGTACTTGCTACTATCAAGGACCTTCCAGGTGCCTGGGTTTCTGGGGTGAAACATCATTTAGCAAACATCTGTGCAGCTTGCTGTAAGGAGCCTGCTTTGACAGGGGGGTTGGACTCGAAGGTCTCTAGAGGTCCTTCCAGCACCTATAATTCTGTGATTCTGTGAATACAAATTACTTTTCAGCTGACCTTTATTGTAAAAAGAACTCAAGCTCTTTGCTTATAGTGACACTCAAAGAGCCTCCCAGTCTGTAGAGATGCTCAACTTTGGACAGACTGCCATCTATTATTTCCTGGGAAAACAAAACTGAAGTAAATTGGTCATCTTGGCAAAACCTACTGGTACTCATTTTCATCTTCCTTAATTATTTTCTACTCTTAACTGAACAGTTGTCATGCTTTTTTTTATTTTCCGCACAAATTAAATCCTGCTGTTCGTGACATTGCATTCAGCTTCTGAGGCTTTTACACAAGCACAGCAGCATTTAGAAAAGTAGATTAAATACGGTACCTGTGCTAGCCTGTCAACATTTCTAATAAGGTTGTTATTTAAATGTAGCTTTGACAGCAAGTTAAATATTAGTTTAATTGCAAATTACACTCTAAACCTGATTTTCTAGTAAGAGCACTGAATGTTTGCTATTGAGTGATGGTTTAATTTATTTCTAACGGGGACTTAAAGGACTTCTCTCACAATTGTAACTCAAAACAAAAAGGAAATGACTGAATGAAAAAAAGTACAAATTTGTAGATTATAAATTTAAATGGAATTTGTGACATTATAAAAATACCAACAAAATTTTCTAGAACTCAGAAACAATTTCTTAATCTACTCAAGAAAAGGAAACAACATGACTGAGTGGGAATAACATTTGAGAGTTGGGTGAAGATTGCCTTTATATTTTAAGTAAAGCCCTGAATCTTGTAAAGAACCTCTGTGAATCACTTTTGGAGCGAGTTGGAAGGCAATTCTCCCAGGAGCTCCATATTGCTACTATTACTAATACAAAAGACTGGATTCCCCAAACATTCATGTATGGATTTCTGGTTTTCATTGATTGTTAGATGCTTAATATGGCTAGTTTCAATATGACTCACCACTCTTGGATATTAGACAGTAAATTTATGCATCCAAATATTAATTTAGTCGAGAAATACTAAACTTGAAGAAAAAGAAAAAAGGATACATATAACTTAGCCTAAAACAAGGAATACTACTAAAATTAACAGACTTCACAGTACTACGTATGAAAGCTATAATGGTCCATTCTTGTGTTCTCTAAAAGTCAAAATCATTTATAATGTATGTGCCACTGCATTAAAAAAAAAAAAAACAGAAAAAAAACAGAAAACCAAACATAGTATCCATAGAAATGCTTCATTCATTAACTGAGATAAGGTCTTTCTTAGATTTATTTGAATCTAAACTAGGAGTTATTTCTTGTACAGAGCATAATTATTGAGTTACGAGGAATTATTTTACAAAGATGAAAATGAGCATTACTTCTGACAGAGATTTAATGATATTTCATCGTTCGTTACTCAGTGTTAAATGAAATAAATGGTAATTTTTTCCTTTGGGTTTAATCTAGAGAAGTAAAATTTCTAGCTGTATTACATCTGTACAACTTTTCTGTATTGTGGTTCTTACATGAACTACAAAGTGGTTTATTTATACCTAGATAATACTCAGCCTCAACTTCAAAGTGATAATTTTAGTGAATTCAAATACACACATTAATAGACTAAATAAGAAGTATCTGCTTATTTTGTACACAAATCAGAATATAAACAGTTATTCTAAAAATGTTAATATTTGAACAAAAAATTACAATGTTTTCTGATTTTAGCTATTTCCTAGTTTAAGATTCTATAATGAACCCTGAGGAATGATTTCCTCTGTAAATAAGAATTCTTTATAAAGAACTCAAGAATAATGTGAGATCATTCTGTTAATGTTTCTAGAGAGACACATCTTTGCTATGTTCTATATCCCTACCAAATGCAAAAGGTTGGTCAAAGTGGAAGTCTTCAGGTCATTTTCCACTACATTCCCTGAAAGCTTTGCCTTTTTGTTCTCTGGTAGTTCCAAGAAAATCTCATTTCCTATCAAAAAAGACAAACCCATGTCATATGCTTATGAAGAAGCTTGAAAATGTGAATCCTTTAGTTCACCTACTACCAATATTTCTCCACTAGCCCATATCCCTTAGAACAATATCTAAACATTTCTTGAACACTTCCAGGGATGGTGACTCTACCACCTCCCTGGGCAGCCCATTCCAGTGTCTGACCACTCTTTCAGAGAAGAAATTTTTCCAAATGTGCAACCTGAATCAAGCTTGGCATAACCTGTCCTGTCCTAGTTACAAAGGAAAAAAGTCCTATACCCACCTTAGCACAACTTCCTCTCACGTAGTTCCAGTGAGCTGTAAGATCTTCCCTGAGCCTTTTCTTCTCTAAAAGAAACAATCCCATTTCCATCAGCTGCTCCCCATAAGAATTGTGCTCCAGACCCCTCCCTAGCTTCTCTGAACACCCTCCAGGGTCTCAATGTCTTTCTTGTAGTGAGGAGCCCAAAACCGAACACAGTACTTGAAGTATGGCTTCACCTTGAAATGTCACTTCACTCAGAGCTGAGTACAACAATTTGTGTAATATCAAGTCAGCAGCATCTGTATGCTGTCTTGCTCCCTTTTCCAGGCTAGCTTGTAAGAGGCAGGGAAGTATGGACTGTTCCCCGTTTTAATCCATTTACTGTCATATAGCATTAGCAAAAGAGGGAAAAAGGATTTAGCTAACAGGCCTGACAACTGAATTAGGAAGTCACACAGGAATCCAACTAGAATCACAGAATCATTAAGGTTGGAAAAGACCACTAAGATCTTGTCCAACTATCAATTCATCACCACTATACCCACTAAACTATGTTACACAGGGCTACATCCATCCACACATTTCTTGAACACCTTCAGTTATGTTGACTCCACTACCTCTCTGGCAGCCTGTTCCAATGCACTACCATTCCTTCTGAGAAGAAATCGTTCCTAATATCCAACCCGAACCTCCCCTGGTGCATCTTGAAGCCATTAACTCTCATCCTAATATAACTTACTCAAAGATTTGAAAAAAAGAGTAAAATTCTGAATTAAAATGAAATCAAAGTGCAGAAATGTCTTTTCCTGTTGAGACAATCACATTAACTCTTTCATTTTTTACTTATATATCCATATAGGCAAGAAATAAATTTATCTTACTCCCCAAGAAAGTGAATAAAACAACTTTATCCTACAGTGGAGTAATTTCTTCATCCAACAAAAACAAAGATTGATTGTAGCAACTGAAAGCTTTCACTATATTAAAATTTGACAGGTGGGAGGAAAGTGTTTTTAAAACTTTTGGCAGGTTTTCCTGGAGGATAAACAGGCATATCAGGCAAAAACATACAAAAATGACAATCAAATCAGAAAAATATAATTTGAATTCTCATGTTTCACTAAGAGCAAAGATAAAATATTTAGATGTTATTTTGAAGTGTCTCTTTTGTTTATTATTACATTTGCTCGTTTTATTGAAGCCAATACTAGGCAGATGAGATATAAGAACATGCAAGAACAAAATAATCCATAACAAATTACTGAAAAGATTTGTATGGCAGGTACAGTTCCTTCTGAGCTCTCCTCCAGTTTCAAAATCTGTCAGAAAACAGTAACTGAGAGGAAAAGAAGTAAACAAGCAGCTGCTCAAATTTGAAAAAAAAAAAGCACTACAGAAAGAAATACCAACTTAATTACTTTCCATATTAAAGACCAAATAATACATGGTTAGTAGATCTTTCCTTTATAAAGAGCCTCATAATTGAATATGTTAGATTTGATCCTTTGCAGCCTTCTAGGAATTCTAATGCAAAAATTCAAAAGGTGTGCTCAAAAAACATCTTGAGTTCTGCTTTGCCAAAAACATGAAGAAACAGTGCTGCAATAAATATGCTAGAAGGATGAATTTCAAATTTTCTGCTTGCTAATGCACTTTACTGTGTATGCTCCTAAAATTATTTTCCCAATTTTCAATTTTATTTTATCAGATTAAAACAAGTGCATTTGTTTTAGTGTGTGAGAGACAAGAAAAGAAGCTTGTTGGTGAAATTATAACCAGGGCAATCAGTATACTTTTTTGTATATTATTTTGTCATAATCCAGCAAGAGATTTTTGAATAGTAATACTTTTGCATTACATGAAAAGCAATAGCTGAGGAAGAAAATTCATCAATTTACAAATAAAACATATTTTTAAAACTAAGTGTTGCTTAATATTGACCAAGCATTAAACTTAAAAATCATGAATTTTAAGCTTTAAAGATTTCACAATCTCTTTCTGACAGGTAAAGTCTATGTTTATAAAAATTTTTTTAGAACAGATAAGCAGGCAAAATATGATTCTAAACAGCTCATCACTTGTAGCTGTTCTAAATAGCCTTGCATTACCTTTGATCTATAATGGCTCTACAATAAGAGTATAGAATGTTTGGGGTTTTTTTTGAGTCTACACAAACTAGTCAGTCATTCCTAGCTCTATAAAGATAGGCAACTGTACTTAAAGGCAAGTAACCAGTTCCATCACTTTCTTCAATGTATGTCCTTTTGCGTGTGCTTAAGCTATTTGCAAAGTCGGAAGCCTCACCTGCTTTTGTGACTGCCCTGGTGTAACAAGACTGGTTTGCAACTCGGTACTCCCACTCCCTCAAAACTCCTTCCACACGATGTCATACGGTATGGAATATCCCTTTGGCCAGTTTAAGTCAGCTGTCCTGATTCTGTCCCTTCCTACGACCTTGGGCCCTTTGATGCAAATGCCCTTATCTCTGTACAATACTGCTCAGCAGTAACTATAACACTGGTGCATTATCTGCATTTTCTCCTAGAACCAAAACATAGCATCATACCAGATACTCTAAAGAAAACAATTTCACCTGAGCTGAAACTAAGACACTCATAAAAGATTACCTGTCTTTTGAGCTCTTAAAAGTCATGCCATTCTCAGAAGACATACCATTTCCTCCAGTATGCAATACTACTTGATCAATGCTATGCTTAAATTAGCTGGCTACAAATTCCAGAGCAAACCAGCTTGAAATTTTGAGGCGTGGTTTTGTACAACCTATGAGCAGAAAACGCAGAAAAATGATTTACTAAACAAACACATAGAAATGTCTTAAATAGATGGGATTCTTTTCTTAAGAGGAAATCTAAACGTAAATTTTAGTAGTTGCCTACACTAAATATGATTACAAGCAGTAATTCAACAGGTATAACCTTGATGGATAGATGATGTCCCTTCACCCCAGTCATCACACCTGCTGCAGTGCTCTGAAATTACTTAGCAGCACAGTGCAAGAGGACTTGTTCTTGACCTTAAATTATATGTTGCTCTATACACAAAAATAAATGGTGTCATTTTGATATCCAGCATCAATTGTCAGCCACAGCTACTTCTGTCATAATTACAGAGGGACAACGTAAATGCATTTAGATACACTTCTGTTCAGCCAGGTAACTGAAATATCAATAAGCTCTCTGTATACTACTCTATTTTTTGACAGACAGTGAAAACCTGCTCTTCTCATTAATTTAGAGGGCAAAGAATGCTCATTATCGGTGTAGAAAAAAATACCATCTTTGCTTATCTGGGTTTTTTTTGTTTTTACTTTTTTGTTTGCTTGTTTTCTGAATTCATGGTTCAGTGTTTTTTTTTTTTTCTTTTTCTTTTTCTTCCAGTTTTTAAGATTCCCAGTTGAAAAAAGTTCAACTGTTTTTGAGAAAATCTTTTGTTTACCATCTCTGGCAAAGTTCCCGAGACCTATAATCTATCTTTTTCTTTTTTCTCCACTGTGCATATTACTGCGAGTAAGGACGATGCAGTTCAGACTCATACCACCACAGCTGTGCAACTCCTTTTATTTTGTTTGGCTTGCAGTGATAACCAATAAAATTCAATGAGCTTGTAAAAGAGATAGCGAAGACAGAATGCAAACACTCAAAACATACAGAAGAGAAAGCAGATGCATGAGAATAAAAGTAATTTTGTTCTCTCTGTTGCAACATTACTATGCTACCATGGCTAAAATAAGCTTTCACTAAATGCATCAAATTTCAAAATACATTTAATGATTAAGATCCTTAAAAATAATGTCATCTTTTTGCTAAACAAGCAAGCATAACTACTTCTGTATCAGTAGTATTTACAATCCTAATCATGCATATATTGCACTTACTGATCGTATCATTACTGAGTTTCTGAAGTGGTCTATATTTACTTCTGCATAGTGATTAGGTAGTCATAAAAGTTTAGCATTCATCATTGGATCTGCTTTAGAATACCCCACTGAAATATTTTCTTGCTATATGTAATTCTGATAATATTAGTTTTGCGTACATGTTGCACCAATTTTTCTAAGTCATCAAGCATACATAAGCTAACTTTGTTAATACAAATGTATTTTAATAACTCTCAGGAGTAGAATAAATTTATAGCATATTAACATTTTAAAATTGTTACTCTGGACGCTTACTAATCGCTTTCTTTCAGATAGTTCTTTCTAGCCATTGTGTAGAAACAAAACCAAAATTATTTCTTCAGCAAAAGACAAGTGTAAAGATTGCTCATTTTCAAAACATTGTTGAGTCACTGATTTAATTTTTCTCTGTTTAGGTTTTGTCAAACTTCAGATCAGCCTTCCCACATTTTACAAACCTTCTACAATCTTTTAAAATAAGAATTAAGTCCATATCCCCTACAAGCCTAAAAATGTACAGGTAACTTAACACTGAAATCCACATTAACTATGAAACACAGAAAATTAAACAAGAGCTCTCTGGAACTTAACAAAATATACTACATAAAGTATTTATCACAGGAATTATCATTAGTTTTTTAATTTATTTTTTTTTTTTACAAATATGTTATTTATAAAATTATATAAAAAAGATACAAAAAAGTCACACGATTTGGATATTACATCATTTACATTTGGAAATTTATGTTAAAATTGCTCTTATACTTTCATGCAAGGATTCACTTTTATAATTAACTTTATCAGCATTTGATTCCAAGTCTTCAAAGATGAACCTTTCAAGTTAAAACCAGGATTCAACTCAAATCTCTAAGCCTCTGACTTGCAAATAACCCATATTACAGCTAATGAAGTCATTCATACGATATTCATGTGAGTATAGTTATGTTCATGGATTAGACCTCTTTTCCACTTATATTTATACAGAAACAGTTTGAAAATTCAGCTTCTAGTTAGTCAAATGAAAACAGCTGTTCGTTCAACAGCTCCATCAGTCTGTCTGTCCTCCATTAGCCTCTGTGTTCAGGAGCTCATGAGAAACAAGTTCTCAGAAACACAGGTATGGTGCAGTTATGACAGGGAGCTCAATCCAATTCTTTCCTACTGAAGAAAAGATAAACTCATTTCTTATTTTCCATAACCCACATAACTAACATACTTTATGATCTCCTTCTGTACTGTTGGCTTTTTTTTTTTTTTTTTTTTTCCCATTTCCTCTTCAGATATCACTGTTGCTAAAACATTTAGTACGTTTCACAGGCCAGACTTTGGAGTATGGAGAAAAGGCATGTTTTGGGGAAAAGAATCCCAGGAAACAGAAACACAACAAGACAAATTCTGGCATATAAGGAACATTGAAAGGATGAGTGGTCAAGAATACCCTTTGGAATTTATTAATTCATGTACAGCACCAAGCTGGGATTACACACCTGCTGGGATCTAGAAAGAGTGCATTTCTTTGGTTTCTTTACTTTTTGAACCTAAGGGACTCACTCAGCTTACCGACACAAGCAGCGTGTTGCCTTCCCAGATGCTAACCACCTGCCAAGGCTCTGAGGGCCATAAACCCACGTTACGTGTCCCATTAGCCAGTGCACACAGATAACGAAGTTCTGCTTAGAACAACTTACTTCAGGAGATTCTGATAAATGACTATTAAAGCATATTCTGAAAATCAAGTTATTCTAATTTGAAATTAGACATGACAGGATCCAGAGGTACCAGCAATAGGAATGATGTTACTGTTCTGAGCAAAAACAATGCTAATAGAGAAAGGCAATCTCTTTACACAACACATGTTCTATCCACAAAATTTCACTTAAATAAAATTAAGATAGATATAGCAAATGGATGGCAATCCTTGTTCTGCAGAACTGTTTTTCTTTGAGACTAAAATTTAAAAGTGCACAAGAGACCAGTTCATATCAACCAACAAGCTTAAAAAAAAAATCTAACCTTGAGTAAAAATCCCTATTTAACAAGCCTTTATTCAATTATCTTAGAATGTATTCAGAACAGTACAATGTACTGAGAAAAAAATAATAATAAAAAAAGTCCAACCACCAAACTCACACTGTCAGATACTACTTTTAATCCAAATGTAGACAGTATCCTAGACAGTATCTAGGAAAGAAAGCATAACTTGTTCATGAAGTAACCAAGAAACCTTATTGGAAAACTAAGCAGCCAAAATTATATAAACTCACTGAAGTCAATATAGCTTTGCAATCATTAGAAAAAGTAGAACGCACTTCAGTTTTACTGACAATGATGCAACAGAAGGAAATTGGGAAAGTAAACTAACTGCTAACATTTTTTTTCAGAAAACACTGATATATAGTTTATTAGACAATGTAAGCTGCAACTTCATTATTATACTCCCTTTCTGGGCACTGTTTAAATACATAGAATCACAGAATGGTTTGCGTTGGAAAGAGCATTTAAGATCATCTAGTTCCAGGCCCCTGTCTACAGGCAGCGACACCTCCCTCTAGACCAGACTGCTCAAAGCCTATCCAGCCTGGTCTTAAATGCATCCAGGGAGGGGGCATCCACAACCTTACTGTACAACCTGTTCCAGTGTCTCACCACCCTCATAGTAAAGAATTTCTTCCTAATATCTGGTCTAAATCTAACCTCTTCCAGTTTAAATCCATTTCCCTCCATCCTACCTACCCTTATAAAACCTCCCTCAGCTTTCCTGTAGGCTCCCTTCAGATACAGAAAGGCTGCTTTAAGGTCCCCCTGGTACCTTCTCTTCTGGCTGAAGAGCCCATGCAGAGTCAAGAAGGAGCAGAACAGAATTGAAAAACAAAAAAATCCACTAATGCACAAAAAGTAGAACAGTGTTGTTGAATAGCATTTCAGTAAACTACACAATACCAACTCAAAGCAGCTCAAGTATGAATTTTCTTTAAAGGACCACATACTTCACTGGATTTAACCTGTAAGGAAGGGGAGGAAAGGATTTGGTATTTGCCTATGACTACTGCATCAACAGTCAGATAACAGATACAAACAGGTCACAGTCTTGCCTGTGTTGCATGAAATACTAATCTGGCATTTTGGCACTGGAATTTCTTCTAAATGTTCCCTTAGGGCCTAAGAATTGTCTCCAAAGTGAGCAATCTTTATTTTCACAGCAACCACTTAAGCATGATAGAGATAACAATCATTGTACAATACCCTAAAGTTACATTACTGCAACTATTACATTGTATTTCTCTTGCAGCTTTAGAAATAGCTGAACAAGTACCTGGCAATACTTCGGCGAAGCCCAGGATTAACCCAAAGAATAGTCTCCTGCGGACCTGACTGTGCATTCAGGAATCGACTGCTCTCTGTACCACTGAGACCAAGCTGGTCAGCAAGCTGGTCAGCAAACCAGCTTATTGTAGCAGCTTGAGTGGCCACTCACTTTCATTTGTTAGGAATATCTATCCTGATTTCCCGTCTACTTGCTTATATGCTATACACAGACCATATTACGATTAATTTTCTTACTGAAGTCAGATCTTACTTGCCTCACTTCATTTTATGCAACATGATGTGCAAGTTACATAGGTAGATGAAGAACAAGTTCTGAATCCTCTGATGGGATGGGCTCAGCTACTACAACATAGCAATCTTCATCAAAGAGCATACAACACAATTTTTGTACCTATTCTATTTGCCAGCCATTCATCTAACACAAGCAGATGACTGAAAAAAGCATTCTGTCTCCCCTAAGGGACCCAACCTGTTCTCTTCATGTATATACACATGCAACTGGCCTGAAATTTAGAAAAAAGTTTCTATTCCCAACTCAAAAAAAAAACAAAACAAAACAAAAAACAAACAAACAAACAAACAAAAAACGATAAATACAAGCCATGGAACAAAGAGACTGTGAAGAGAATAGATCAGTTATCATTAGACAAAGAAGGATGTCAAATTTAAATGTGAGGCTACAATTACTCTTTTATATTATTAACTTTAGGAAAACATGTTTTGTTGTTTTTTTCCATGTTGCTCTCCTGTAAGCATTTAGGTATGGCTGAGTTTGAGAAGTAATAGCTTTGCCTCTAAAACCTGCTTAAAAAACGAAAACTTCATGTAATGGAAAATATGGTTAGGAAAAGGAAAAAAAAGTAGATTTTACCCAAAATTTCCAATATTCCATTCTGCATTCACTAGTTTTCTCCTTCATCCACCTATCCAGTTTCTGGATTTATTATTTCATGTCTTACCACTTAACACAAAAGTTAAACATTTATGAGATTATTCTTCAATAATCAGTCTTCCCCAGTCTCAAATCTTGTTTCTCAAAGTGTTAAAAATGAAGCAATCACATTGGTGGAATTATTAAGTCACATCATCCTCAAGCAAAGCGCGTCTTCCACAGATACACAGGTATAAATTAAAGTTTGAGAAAAAAAATCTGCATTATTATTGAATTAATCATCACAAACATAAAAAGTCATCTACTCCCACCTACTCCTAAAAATATGATAATTTCCAACACCAGATTGAGGCTGAAAAATTATAAAGCTCAGAGCCTCTCTACATCACTTGTTCCAGTACTATAATAGCTTCTACATTAAATTTTTGCTATATCTACTCTGAACTGTCCAAGCTGCCATCTACAGCTGTTGTTGCTGGCTAAACTATATGTCGCTACTGAGAATAGCTTAGTGCCATCATCTTTGCCATTCCAAGTTTTTATGAGCTAACATAAGATCATCCTTCAGCCTTTGTTAGCCTAGCTTCCTAAAAAAGACAGTTCCCTAAAATCTCCTGTCACATCATGTGGTTTCTGACCATTTTGGTATCCCCTCACTGGACTATTTCCAGATTCTCAATATCCCTTTTATGTTGCTAATTACCAATAACAAGACATAGCTGTCCAAAAGCAGCTTCATCAGCTCCAAGCAGTGGTGGTAACAGCCTTCTTTGGCCCACTAGTCATGTTTGTCATTTCTTCTAATGTAGCCCAGAATGCAGTTAGTCTTGTCTGCAGTGAAAACACACCATTGGCTCAAATTCAGATTGATGTTCATAATGGCCCAAGGTATTTTTCATCAGGGCTGTCACTCAGCCTAATACTTCCCAACCTAGATGGATGCATGGATCATTCAACCTCAGATGAACCTCAGGAGAATTTCAGTCGTCTCACTTTTAATTACATGAAATTCCTGTGACTAAGTCCTCAGGTTCTCAAGGTATCAAGATGCTTTAAGACTTTAAGACCTACTTCAGCTGTCCAGGCATTATTCACAAATTTGCTGAGAGTGTATTCTGTTCAGTTCTGTCATCCAAGTCACTAATAAATTAAATTACACAATTACAAGAATCAACCCTTTAAGAATTCCATTTATTAGTCTGCTAATGAGTCAAGCTACTGATGACTATCCTTTCAGACCAGTAATCTAGCCAATTTTCAGCCCACTTAATACCTAGTTTGTGCTTCCTCAGCTTACTATTGACAGTTAATGTGGGAGAAGCTAACAGGAGCATTAGTAAAGTTCCAGTCACATCGTATCACCTATTTTCCCCCCTCACTCACATTGTCAATTCTTTACCCTACAAGGGCACTGAGATTAGCAAGACATTAATTGCACTTAAGAAATCTGTGTTGACTTTCCATTTACCCTCTTGTCAGTCCCATGTCTGGAAACAATTGTGAAGTTGTGTGTCATGATCTTTCTGGGGAAAGAAACTGACCTGGCATGGCCTTTAGATCCCTCCCTCCATCCTTCTCCTTTCTTAAGAACTGGTATAGCAATAGCCTTCTCCCGGTTCTCAGGACTTTACTCAATTGTCATTTCACTGCTACTTTGCAATCCTATCACCAGAAAAACCTCTTGATAATCTTGGCACAGTGTCCAAAGAAGCTGAACACATCCACATTGCCTAAAGAGTCCCTGAACTCCAGCTCCCCCATGTTACTGTTCCTTGTCTGGAAACAGTTAAAAAACGTGAAATTTCTGCCTTTTCTGTGTCTTCCATCATTACATTCCTTCCAGCATTCATCTATAGACACACATTTCCCTCCTGCTACTCATCTATTGCAAAATTTAACTTTATGCCCAGAAATTTAGCTCAAAATAGGCTTTGGTCTTCCTGATTTTATTAGTATAGTTTC
Source organism: Meleagris gallopavo (assembly GCF_905368555.1). Classification (NCBI taxonomy): domain Eukaryota; kingdom Metazoa; phylum Chordata; class Aves; order Galliformes; family Phasianidae; genus Meleagris; species Meleagris gallopavo. Next base: position 23,766,903 of record NC_139406.1, on the reverse strand, counting down.
CCACAAGTAAAGAACAAAATAAAGTTAACATATAAAACACATTACAGTAGACGTGTACTCAGCTTCTATATCAGCATGCATGTAAGGTTAGAAATTATAACCTATATTATTTGAAAGACTGATGTAGGCTTTACACATTGAAAACTTCATCCTGAAGGGAATGTGGACATCAGTGTTCTGAAACGTCCCAGGAAGTTTTTGTAGGAAAAGAAGAAAACATACCACACAAAGCCTGGTTTTTCCCTACTATAAAATAATTGCTGCACCATTAATAAAAGAGCAAAGCTGCTCTTGATCTTGTTAATTCATTCACTAAAATAAATGGAACTGAATTAATCTGTCTCATACTATGCTGTTGAGCAATGAGCAGAATATCTTGCAAACTGCATAGTATTTATACATATATAAACGAAATAATATTGAACTTTCCAAAAAAAAAAGAAAAGCAAGCAATTTTAGAACACAACTGCAAGGATACACTATCTCCATAATTTGATGACTCTTACAAGCACATACTGAAAAAGGTAAAGAGTAAAAATGACCAACAAGGAAGGCATATGTCAAGAATATTCACATTTGAAAGAATTATATTTATTTCAGCAACTGCTGTTTCTTTGTAAATGCAAATCCTATCTTTGTAAATGTTAACCTGAAGCTTTTCAGTATTCTTATGTCATCCCATTCATTCCTGGCTTACTGAGAAGAGGTAAAACCTCTATCTGCAGTTCTAGTTTTTGAGGTAGGACAGTGTAATGATTAAAAAAGAAGACAATGAACATTCAAGTCGAAGTCTGACAAAATAGAAATTTTAACAAATTACTTAAGATGTTGATCAAAAAAGACACAAATGAATACAATTTATTAAGAGACCTTCCTTCTCTGTACGTACACAGATGCATTATCACAGTAAAAGGATCCACTGATGTGCACAAAGTTTGCAAACAGTAGTCATTACAATAATATTGAAGTATATTATCAAAACAAGATCCATGACTTTCTCTTTTTCAAAAACTTTTTTTTAATATTGAATCAGAAAATGAGAAAAAAATTAGAACACCTTTCATCATATGACACCTTCGTATGAAGGAAGGCTTGTAATGAAAAGGATATGCTATCAGAATGGGCTAACACTATAAACTATAAACTTATAAACTATATCACCTATACCTGTAAATCTTGCATTCTAACTACAGACAAAGAGCCTACCTTGTTAATGAAAAGGCAATAAAAATTCTTAAAGGACACTAATTATGTATCACACAAATTTACAGAAAGAAATCGTAAAATAATTCTTTGCATGACCACAGATGAACTGAGAGGGAGAAGATACAGTAGTCAACACAAGAAAATCAGAAGTCAGAAACAGAAGAGAATGAGCTCAACTCCTGTCTTGCTATGGTTGAAAAGGGGAAGGAGCACATTGATTCCCTTCAGATTGAACGGAAGACAACCAGACATTTATTCAGGAATTCATGACTTGCTATGATCTTTATAAACCAGCAAAGTGAATCAGAAAACATGACAATGAAAATTCTTATTCTCTCTCAAACATTATATCAAAAACTATTGGATTTTTTTTTTTTTTAATAAAGGAATACAATTGCATGCTACATGCATCCCACTCTGCCATGAAGAACTTTTTGATTTATATGAATTCTTACATATTCACTGAATTCATTGAATAAATTCACTGGATTTACAGAATAAACTGTAGTTCACTTTCTAAAAGCGCATTAATTTGAGTCATTAACTTAGCTTAGCTCTTCTGCATTTAAGTAGGTACTGCTGTGGCAAATACTACCAATGAATTTATGTGCCTGAGAATGAATCTCTCACGTAGAAGTACAGCACAAGTAGCAGTGCCAACTCAGTGTCAGCAAACAGGCACTGTGTCAAACCTCACTGTGTGGCTATCAAATTTATTATGGACAACTGTCTGCTTTCTACAGTTCATCATTCAGCCTCAGTATGAGAAACCTCTAAAGAAGATGTCAGTGCTGCAAATAAACTGTGGGGTGGTTAGACATCTTTATAGACTGCAGTGGGAAAAAGCACACCTTTTATGAAGCTTTTCAAACCCAATTTGCATGACTGTGGTACATCCAGTCCTTCTTTTAGGGGCAGAAGAACTGACCTAGTGTTATACTTGGATTTTGCAATTCATTTGTTCTGCACACAGAAAGGGCATTGGATGAACTCACATTATTAATTTCATCCTAAGAATTTAAGCACTATTTAAATGAGGTTTCAGAACTCACAGATGAATGAGCAAGCAGGAATACAATGTTCTTACTTCATACGTGCAGTGGGAAGCATAGCAGTCCAAGTCCTCAGAGAAAAAGGAGTTTGTTCCAGTGCTGAAACCATAGAAGCACCTAAGTCTCTTTCTGCAGTTATAGCCACGTAGAAAATGCAACCTATCATAGCTTTAACTGTACCAAAACGTTGCCTTAAATTGTGGCTAGAATCCATGGTGTTTGGTTGGTCCTTGCCACAAGTTGCCATAAACAAACAACAAACCAACTTAACAAAAGAAATATCTGTTTTTTACAGCACATGCTACTAAAAACATATGGAAAGAGGCACAGTATCCTCAATTTTCTGTGAACTGAAAAAAAACAGAATGCTGTAAGCTGTGTTGTAGTAGGTTCTCATGTAAAAGCACTGCTTTGTAAAATAAAAACTGAAGTTTAAATAGTTTGAAGGGCCCGTTTTCCCCCTGCAAACAAAACTAGCATGTTCCTATGTTAGTTGCGAATTATTCAGTTGTAGAATGTCAAAGCTTTGAAGCTTTGAAGATTTCAATTCATTAAAAATTGTTACGCTACTGGTTGACAAAAGAACGAGGTAAGGCTTCCAGTTTATCAAGCTAAGTATAAACTTGAGGATTTTCAAGCGTATTTGCTGACTTACAATGAAGAATGAAGTCTATTTATAACATCAGATGCAGTTACCATCAAGTGCTCTGTCAACAAAATCTTCAAATAACAGTCTACACTGACAATGAAGCGAACAAAGATGGTCATAACTATACACAGGAAAGTCAGTATCCAAAAATAAATAAACACTCAACTACTTTGAAAGAGGAAAATAATACTCTTTCCACAGCTAGCAGTTGAAAAACCTGAACGCGTACGTATTTCACTAAATATACAGTAAAAAAAGATTTGTGCCAAGATGTATTGCTACGCTGGAATGAAATAGATGGTGAAAACAGGATACTTAGTTTCAGGATAGGATAGAGTGCAACTCTTAAAGGTTTAATATACATCAGGATTCTGAAGACTATGAAATACATTCAAGTGAATGGATAATGTCAGGATTTTTTTTCCCATTCTAGTCTTTTCCCCTAAAGAAAGATTTCATTGAAAAACACTTTTCAGCGTGAACAAAAACTGGGAGAATTCCTAGTCAAAGAGTCTTGTGACGGTATACAAAAGGCTTGATTTAAAACTTAGTTACACAGCCAGACACGTAATTGCAGTGTTACTGTCAGGATGGATATATAATTGTGACCAAGTGATAACACTGCCAGGTTAGTGTGTTAGAATACCTCATTAACCAGCAAAATACCATTCCAGATTAAACAAATAATTATTTTGGAGGGTGCTACACAGCTGAGGAAGAAAGGCTCAATGCAGGCAGGTACTAGTTATAGGAAATATCTGAAAAAAATGCAAAGAAAAATGTTTTGTGAGGACTCAAAGAGAGACAGACATGGAAAATGAATGAACACAGATGAAATCTAAGAAGCGAGGCTCATGTTTTGGAATAACCAAGGAAACAGACAACAAGCACTTATTTGCTGTGTGACGATCCAGACTGAAGAAATTGAGAGAATACTAATGGAAATAGAAATACTTCTTCATATGCTGTCAAGTAGATAACTGGTGGCCATTTTTCACTTTAAAAAGTTGCAGCCGTGAGATATTATTACTCAAAAAGGTAAATTTTCTGGCACATCAGAAAAAAATCGTACTATCGTATGTAAGATAAGTGCACAAAGGGCTGTGTCTGATCCAAGAATCCCCCTCCCATTCTCACTCCCTACAGATCCACATCCATAATGAAAGAGTGCTCTGAAGAGATAAGTGAATATACGTGGCCCTGAGGCTCAAGAGAGAATAATGAAATGATTGATTACAGCTGTTGAAAATGAAGCCAAACTCATCTCAATGTGAAAGGGAATGCAGAGGTAACTCTGTTTTAGATAAATATGCTATACCAGAAAAGCATTTCAATTGTTTGCATAACTACCTGCGTGCTTTACAGGCCCAGAACTAAACAAAACTAGTTTCAGGTGTGCTACTAGTCAAAATGGCATAGCTTCTATAACCTATTATACTTGCTTATATACTGTGATCCTTTGACTCAACAGTATCTTTCATCCATGCACCTGCAGTAGGTACTCAGCATATTGTTCTATGTCTTTCTGTAGATCCCAGCTATTCCCTCAGCAAGTGACTGCCTGCTCAACTTCTAACTACATTTAGTGGCTGATGAAGTAGCAGTGCAACAGCACAAAGATATGACAGGGGCTGAGCTATGCTGCCTGCCTGAAGCCTTGTCCTCCAGGCCTGTACAACAGCTCACCCTGTCGGGCTCAGAGGAAGGAGTGTGTTCCCCATTGCAGAGCTTTCCAGATAGCTTTATGTGAGCCAAGTACTGAACCACATAATGTCTCAGCTTTGTACCAAGATTGCAAGTCCCCAGGACTAATCTCTGCCAGGCTTTCTCCATCTGAACTTTGCTTGACCTGACTGCAGCTTTGTTATTACTTCGTTTTGCTGTAGCAGCAATTTTTGTAATTGAACAGGTGTCTATGGTAATTTGTTATGACCATAGTTTGTACGAATGGCAGTATCAAGCAGTTATTCTGTGTAGAGTGAGGTATTTAATGCCACTAAAATGATGAAGTGCAGGCCTGATACAACAGCAGTGGCCTACAAAAGTGAAGTAGTTCAGTGCAGGCTCAAAAAAAGATGAGATGGGTAACTGGTTTGGAATTGGAGACCCCATGACTGTAACAACAGACGAGCACTGGGAGGGTGTGTACGTGATTAAGACTAACACCATGTTTAAAATCAAACAATCATAAAGACCTTTGAAGAGAGCTATGGTCTTCAGCTAGCCTCAACCTACATATTCCTTTCTGGTGACCAGGGGATGCTCAGAGTCATGATGGTAAGCATATTTTGAATAACAAGATTCATATTTATATCTAATCTATATTACAATTGCTATACTTTGTTAGGTATAGATTATAATTAAATAGTGATTTGAGTGCATTGCTGTGTCACTGTGCTAAACCAAAATTCCCCATAATTGCAAGCAACTTCAAATTAATAAAGTTCTATAGTGTATATTATGCCCTCAACATATAAATATCCAGAAGAACACGGCTAGAGAGTACTGCTCATGATAAGGTTTCAACAACAGCAACAGAAAGATATCCTAGAAGAGAGTTTCCAAACGTAAGTAGCTAAAACCTTACCTCATCTACTCCTTCAAAAAAATAAATAAAACTTTCAACAAAGACTTTAAGAAGAGAAACAGGAGAAAAAACCTCTCTTGAGCCACAGAATGTGGATTTTCTGTTTGCATAGAAGATGAAAGTGTCTGCACAAAGAGTAGCACTAAACACGTGCAAAGAACTGTGGCTGTACTCTTACATGTTATAGGTTATGCATGTAAAACCTCCCTACAAGATAAAGGGAGCTATCTTTGACCAAACCTACAATTTTATCTTGAGGAAGAGAATTTATGAATTAAGCAATTAATTTTTCTAGAATTTTAAAAATAATTGAAGATACTTAGTAAAATTTCAAGTCTTTTGTTAGCCTTTTACCCCTCCAAAATGGAAAGATTCCGATCAAGAGTATCTATAGAATAAGTTTGTGTCACCATAAATTTTAAAGGCACACTTCATTTCCATCATCAAAGGAGGAAAAGGGTAAGCATAAATCAAATATTGTTAGGTTAGTTTATTGTGTTCTAAAACATTTTAATATAACTCATAGATAGAGTTAAACTTATTTGGGTAGTGATGCATCTTAACTCTCAGGTATACATTCAATACAAGTTCAAACTCTGCTTAGCATTCGTTGAGTTCAGGTTTCTAACATGTGGGGATAAAACAGAATTGTATCATTTTATCAAAGTATAACATGCATAGTATTCAACTACGCATTAAGTTTTGGGCTTTTTTTTCTTAGAGTACAAAAGATTTAAATTGCCCACAGAAAGATACAGTTCCATAGCTCCACTTAGCAGTAAATGCATCCAAGAGTAGAAAACACACAGAAACAGATGGAAAAGCACAATAGAACTACTCAAGTTTTCAAAATGACAAAAAGAAACAAAAATCACCAAAACAATGATGAAAATTTAATTGCCTTCAAAAATCCTTCACAGAGCTCTAGTTACAAAAGCAAGCTGCCTGAAAAGTATTGGCAAGACAAGTGGAAGAGGGTTCACTGAGGAATCCAGAGAATGCTTTTACTGTTTCATTTCCAAAGAAAACAAAACAACAATAACAACAACAACAAAAGAAGAAGAAGAAGAAATAAAACCAATTACTAACCAAAGCATTCAGTTTAGTGTTTTAATAGCACTTTATTTTCTCTCCAGAATAGGTATGCTGCTTTGAAAAAGCCATGGGTCTCAGAAACTCTTTTGTTATGCAAATAAATGTAGCTGTCGATTGATCTTGCTTAATTCAAGCAATTCAAGCTCCTCTCAAGCAGGAGAGGAATACTGAAAACAGGAAAATCAAATATACAGAAACACGACGTTCTAGATAAGGAAGTGGGAAAGGCACATCCAACTCCTCTCCCATTGCATTTAAACAGGGTCATCACGTTAGATTAGACTTTCTGAAGCATTCTAAAAACTACTAAAAGAAGTTGACCCATGATTTGAAGCATATTTTACAGCAGCTTTGTTAAAAGACCAACCCTTGAAAACATCTAGACAAACCAATACAATACAATTCCTCAAAAAGGAAAAGAAAACACTCACCATTCAACCTGCCTTGTCACAAAGCTGCCTTCTAATCTTTAGGGGGGGTTATTTTTAACTTACTCAGCTAACTCATTAGCTGCTCCTAAATATTTTGAGTTCATCTGGATCCTCTCAAATGATTTCAAGTTACAATTGAGAACCCATTCCACTAGGCAAGTTAAAAGACATGAATTTAGATGTGAAAATATTTTAGATTTTAAAAAGCCCCATGAATGACAATATGAGAAAGATCAGCAGTGTTACAAATTTTATATATTTAAATTCCAATCCAGAGTTTATTATTACTTTCTTAGGGTATCATTATTCCAAACTCAAAACTCTTCTGCTAATGACAAAAAGAGTTGAGAGAGAAGTGCTGGTGGATCAGAAGAAACGTGTTCAGATCCTGGCTGCAGGATAACAAAGAATATTTTTGTCTTTCTTTATGATACCCTTTAACAGTGCTTTAAATTAGCATTAGACTGAACTGCCACTAAGTGGTATTCTACCCAGCTTCCCTAAAAATTATTGGCTCAAAATTACTAAATTTTGAACACTTCCAAAGTTAAAATAGAAAATATGCAACTGCAATTTTATTCTCATAATCATCATTTCCTTCCTCCTCTTCAAAGATGGTTTTGCTGGGAGATTATATTCTCTCAACATTGTTCCATCACACTAAATTTTATATAAGACATTCCAAACCTAGCTCATTCCCAGCAATACACAAGGTATGTATTTTGCGTTATTATTATTTTTTTTTTTTTCAGTGAAAGAGTTTTCACTTTCTTCATACTCGATCCATAGATACAGTAGCTATAGATGATGACTTACAGAATACAGGTATCTGAAAAAGAATGACTTGTCTAAGTGTCTTCTCTCAAACGCTGCCATTTTCAGAGAAGCCCGCGAATTTACTCATGGCTATGTTACAGAGCTCTACGAAAACAAACCCAGATTAAATCAAGAACTCAAGAATCCTGTAGAGCAGAGCATAAAGTATATCTATGATTTTCTTCCTCACCAGCCACTATGATCTCTCTTTACAAAACTCCAGTATTGGGAATCGCACATCTCAGAAGCAACCCCATCAGCTTGAGAAAGCATCTGAGAAGCAATAGCTCTACTCACACAGCCTTGTATTTTAATAGTATGTTGGTCCATTCTGCACCCTTAGAATAATGCTATCCAATATATACACATTTGTTGTATTCAAAATATCTAATGCAGTCAAATTCCTGTTACAGTGTATTAATATCTAAAATAAATATATTAATGAAAAGAAAGATGATACAAGGAAGTGGGATCTCTTTGAAATATTTTAAAATCTCACTGGAAAAAAAAAGATAACTCCAAAACTATGGAAGTGAATATATTGGCACATTACTGAGATGGTGAAAAAAATATATAAATTGAATATAATTAACCTGGGTCTGAAAAAGAGATGCCAAAATACACAAAGGCAAAGATAGTGCCTGATGTGTGAGGATGAGCAAAATATGAATGTATCATAACTGAACCTATTTAGAAAGATCCACAGAACACTTCAAGTTATTACACTAATTATTGGTTCCTACAAGGAAACAATGAGATTTTATTTATTTTGGCGAATATCACACAATATAGCATTCAGTTTAATCAGAAAAATAGCAGCAGAAATCATTCTGTGAACAGATTCATGGCTAAGTACTTGGACAACTGTATGAAATGCAGTGACTAAATGATTTCCTAAGCCTCTTCTGTCCTTATAAAATTAGAAAACTAGCCTGGATTGAAACATTAACCTAAATTTATGATTTTCTGAAACCTCAAAGATGATATATAGATGTAGAAAGAACAATCTGACAGATTGAAGAAAAGAAATTAAATCTTTCATCTTTTGTCATTTTCATCTGTAGTTTTACTTACAGATATAAAGAGCGCATAAAGTACATACGTTTGTCTCCAGGAAGTATGAATACCTAACAAATAAGTTCACAAAAGTCATGCACATATATTACCCTCATTTAAGAATGACACACGTTACAAAGTAATAATGATTACATGTTGTGTGTGCTTTTAGACTAGTTTTAACTGAAATTTCTGTAAAAAACAATTTGATAATAATAATACTGGTTATTTTTTAAAAGTATCTTTCTTTAAACAAAAAATATGTTAGCCTTATAAAGCTGGAGCAAATTTAACAACCGAGATCACTCTTTTATCCTTGTTTTAACAGGAGAAGTTATCAGCAACCATCTCAAATCCAGAGACTTCTGTTTTCTCTGGAATCAGTACTGTGACTTAAAGAACATATTAATCAACCATTTCTTTAAACAGAGAGAGAAATGTTCCAGCAGTGTAAGAGACTAAAGGTTTTTATTTTGTTTTTAAAGGGAAGTGAAAACAAGCACTTGAAAAATAGTAACTTGATTTGAAATAGGTAGATTTCAAAGCAATTCAGAAGAAATATTAAATGTTACACAACTCCTTTGCGTAAGCTTTATGAAAGAGAGGAGAGCTGTTCTCTGGAATAGGCAACTGCTCAGATGGTGAAAAAACATGAGTCACAAAATCTAACAGAAATGTATGATACTATTTCTGCATTAAACATAATTGTCAGTGCCTCAAGAGCTCTCTCACTTTTAGGAAATTATTTTATCTCATGTTCTCCAAGCATTTTCACTTAAAAAAAACAACCCTGCCAAAACAGCCTTTACTAGATCACTGTCACTACATCCATCCTCAGCTTCCAGGAGAGCTGTTTCTGCATGCCAAGAACTGAACCACTGTGAACCACATGTCTATAGATTCCCAGTAAAAGCATCAGCTTTACTATGTATTTACTCAAAAGGCTCTCCAGCAGCTATTTTTACCTACAAAAAACAGCATTATGAATGGGTCTCTTCCCAGGAACCTTTTAACACTGAGTAGGATCAGAAGTCTCTTGCACAGATGAGAATTCTTAATCAAAATCGTACAGCACTTTTTGCAGAAGAAACCTTATAGATGCAATAGGAGAATTTGTGTTCTCAGAAATCATGATTTCTGTTTGTTGAAATTTTTTTTCAATGTTTGCAGACACAAAAGTAGCAGACAATCAATGAAACAAAAAGCAGCTTTCACTTTAGAGAAGTTGATAACCCCTACTCCTGATGAGGACAGCTTGAAAATATCAAAGGTAAAGTTCACTGTCTAGCATCCAAAGATTTCTTAAAAATATGGTGTGTGATTCTGACGTCACCTCCAGCAGTGCCTATGACCTGGAAGAAGCTAGAAACAAGAAAAAAAACCTGGGTTTACACCCCTTATCCTTTACTACTTCTCAAAGGTTTGAAACATGAGCATTATTCAGTATGCTTGAGAAGTTGTTAAGCACAAAGAAAATGTCTAATATGTTAAAGCAAGTAGTTTAGGATTCCTTAAAATACACATAACTCCTCAGCAACAAAATATAGGCTTCCACTTCCATTTAGTCATAAATCCCCACCTTGAAAAGCATGTAGCTAAATTCACAACAGTATGAATGCCACTTCACGTTAAAGGCAAAATTGTTTTTAGATCCCATAAATCTGTTCCTCAAAATAAGAGACAGCACATAGATCTTCAAATGCAAAGCTTCAGATTTTTCCAATAAATCATTTATGTTTCACATAAAAATTAAAACAAACATCACTTCTATGACTTCTCTGTGCCTTCTTTCATATATCCTGCCCTCTTCAAAGAAAAAAATACTCATTACAGTACTCAGTATTCTAAATCCCAGGTAACTCTCATGCAGTCACACAACATGCAAACACAGGCAATTCTCAAAAACTCAAGTTTCCTTCTGGGCTACAGTGAATAATAAAGAAAAGACTCATACCAAGTAGTGATACTATTCATTCATTCATCCTTCTAAAAATCAAGGGCTAGACATCTCAACAGGCAGATAGAAACTTACTTAATCTACTTCCCTAATGCTGAATTGATGTAATACATTTCATCTGCTTTAAGTATGGCAAGAGCAGCCTAGACTTGTTCCAACAAAACACTATCTAATAGAAGCCTATCAAAATATACATTATTATGGGGAACAGAAAACAGAAATAGAAAGCCAAATCAATTTGCTATTTCAAACCTTTACTACAAAGTAATAATAATAAAAAACATTAAATTACATGGCTTTCCCAGCAGCATGGCTGAACATAAATGCGTATCATAAACTGACTTTCCTAAAGTCACCATATATTCTGAAGAATGCATTGAGATACCCCTCAAAATTAGTCTAACTTTTGATCTTAGTACACACAGATCACCCGTCAAGAAACAAATTCACTGGAGAGAACACCAATGAAATTTTCACATTTTTACCCTGTATCACAATGACACAATCGATTATCTTTTTAGACAGCAGTAGCATAGGTTAGCTGGTTATTCATAGGAATCACAAACAAATTTGCTAATCTTTTCCATTTAAAATCATTTTTGGCTTGTGGTTTCAGTGCCAAGTTCCTCTAGTACTCTTTGACTTATTCATAATTTTTTTTGTGTGTGTGGGGGAGGATTTTATTTTTATTTATTTTTCTACAGTTGCAAATTACATGGCTAAGTACATTCTAGCACAATGATCACAAAATTCAGCAACAGAAAAGCAACTTCTCACTACTCAATACTTGTTTCACATTCCAACAGATAAGTACATGCATCTTCTACCAATTTGATGCCCATGTCTATATTTTTTCAAAGAAAAAGCCAATAGCTAATAAGAAAGATACTTTTCATGGTAATAATAAAGTAACACGGTCTGAAACACCTGTCTGAAGTCAAAACAATGATACAAGCTCAGTCCTGGAAGAAAAAATGCAAACAAACACTTAATCTGTGGGTAAATCTGAAAATAAAACAATAAGCACAAGATGACTTTTTTTTTTTTTTGCCCAATGATGCAACAGCTATTATTGCAATGGTATTAGATATCATAAACCAAATTCATGTTAATTTCACTAATGAAGCAGTGAACATCTTATGCTGCTAAGATCACTACTTTATAACGGGAGGAACAACCAAGATGCTTACAGGAAGGAGAAATCTGACCAAAAGCAACCATCTATGTCTCTTTCCAGGATACCTGCTGCTACAGCTGAAGTGAACAAAGCAGCAGTGGAAACTAGGTGTTTTTACAAACCAGAACACAAACAATCTCTTGAAGTATAAAGAGGCATTAAACAAAATCTAAGACAATCAACCCACCAAAATTGACATAAAAACATCCAAAACTGTCTTTTTAGAATCATGCAGAGTGTCACTCAAAAGGTCTTTTTCCTTCTAAGATTTCTAATGTTTCTGATTTTAACTCCAAGGCCAAAAGCTTCTATCTCTCCCAGTTTTGCTCTACAATAATCTCATGCCACGCTGCGCATACAATAAGAATAAAAACAAGCATATGATGAACTTTAAAATCTTGGTATACTTTAAATCTTTTAACTAAAATGTCTGGAATAACAAACTTTTCTCAAACCTACTATTTGTCAGTAGTTCTTAAATACCACCATGGAACCCCACACGTAAGTCACCAACAAGAAAATGAGACATTTTTCAAAACTAATGTCCACAATAAAGACTAAATATGAAGGAGAAAATCAACACTTTAATTACATTGAAGCTATTCCTAGGACAGTACATGGAAGCATACTGACACAAATATTTTATGCTCTTTATAACTTGCATCTGCTAATAAAATTATTCATGTAATGCCTACTAAACCTTGGTAAAACCATCAAATTATAATATTCTCTCCTAACACGCAGACACAGTTCTGGCATACCTGTTCTTTAACTGATGCTAGAATGGCAGACGTTGTCTCAGTTTCAGATCCATCACCGTTGGATGTGTTCAGCACAGGACTGAGGGAGCTTGTCTTATCAGAAGACGAGGGCTGGTCTGGAACAGGCATAGCTTCTGCAGTTTATGGAAAAACAACAAAAAAGAGATTTATTTCAGACTGTGAATAATTTTTAAAATTCATTTCAAAGCAAAATATATCTCCCAGTCTTACTCTAAAATATTCACCACAGTACATTTGGAGAGAATTCAAATCATTTACAGTTGTGATTTTCATAAAGTATTCCAGTGGCAGCATCCAACACTAAATTACAGTATCACGAAAGTAATGAATCATGAAGTGCTTTGCAAACAGTAAACCAACTAATAATACGAGAGAAATATAACACTTCCAGTGCTGGCTTCCTAATTCAATTGACTATTTAGTATCTATTGTATTTTAAGCCTTGGTGACTATTCCTTTATTCCAGTCTAGAGGGTGATTTTGAAAATATTTTATCAGAGTGTTCTTGAAGAAACAAGCAAAAAACTCAGCACACCAGTTGTTAAACCATTTTTGAGATCCGTTACAAAACAAGACTCGTAGTAATTGCAGGAATTACTAGTATTCCTTCTTTGAAAAGGATGATACATTTTTTTCTGAAGGCTAAGCTATATTGTAATACCTCCACTTAAATGCCACAGCAATCACCATTCACATCAGTGGCAAAACCTTATGCTTGGCTCCAACCCACTTTACATAACTCAGGTTTTTACGAAGATAGATATTATTTATTTATTTATTTATTTTAATGGAAAGAAATGCAAAGTCTGAAGAAAAGTAAAGGGGACTTGGCTAACAGCAACACACAAAATTAAGGTCACAGAGTAAAAATCAGCACATTGCCGTGACAGGGAAAGCAGGGCTCTAAAAGAAGGGAGATTACATTCTATAAAAGTTTGGATCTAAGCTTCAGTACTGCCCAGGAACACTGATTCAGTCTAGATGGGGAGTCTTTTTCAAAAGCTTCCTGAAGCTCAGAAGATGAGCTTTCTTACATACAGTAAAAACATGAAAAAGCAGATTATTCATAAAAAAAAAAAAGGTCAGTTATTCTCTAAAGTGAAATTTCCATATCTTTCAGACTAGATTAGTTGACATGTTGAAGCACAAGATTACTATCATAAAACATTACTTTTCATTAAAGCAGCTACACATTTTCATAATCCCTTTTTGTAAGGAAATAAACAGAAGTGATAAAACTTCGTCTTAGTTCTGGTAATGTACTTGCTCTAGGTGCTTAACTATTTGAAGTTAGTATGTGTTTTAAAAAATGGAACAAAACAAATCATTACTGGCTTGTAAAGTACCACAGAAAACACTCATACAAATAACATAGAATCATATCAGAATCATAGAATGGCCTGGGTTGGAAAGGACTTCAAGGAAAGGATCCAAGGATAAAGCTCCAACTCCCCTGCCAAAGACAGGGCCACCAACCTCCCCATTTAATACTAGACCAGGCTGCTCAGAGCCCCATCCAATCCGGCCTTGAACACCTCCAGGGACGGAGCATCCACAACCTCCCTGGGCAGCCTGTTCCAGCACCTCATCACTCTCATAAAGAACTTCTCCCTGACATCCAACCTAATTCTTCCCTCCTTCTTCTCAAAACCATTTCCTCTTGTCCTGCTATTATCTACCCTTACAAAGAGTTGGCTTCCTCCTGTTGGCTCCCCTCATCCTAATGCCCCACCATCCTGCATAATCCCAAAGGACAACTCTGCAGATCTGGCATTTTCATATATGTTAACCAGAGGAGGTAAAACCCAGCAAACTAAAAAAGACCAGAAGTCAAGAGTACCCTAGTCTCCCTCCCAGCTCTGCAATGAATTGCCATTTGATGCCCAGTTTCCCTCTTCATCTGACAAACCAAAAGGAGTTGCCTGCTCTGCCCCCAGTTCCCTACCACAGCACATCATTGATGACTGAACCTGGCTGGGAAGAAGCAAACACTACCTGAAGGCTTCTGGCTCCAGCCAGAAAATACTTGTTCTGTGCTGCAGCTCTCCATACTGGACAAGATTTAATTGGCAGAGTTTTTTGTGGGGAGGAAGAAGAACACATGGTGACCTGTGTGGGAAGAGATCACCCCTCACTTCACCAAAGGGAAAGAGTATAAGATGGAGGAAGAATCACAGAATTGCTCAGGTTGGAAAAGACCTTAAAGATCATCAAGTCCAAACACAACCTAACCATACTACCCTAATTCTAACAACCCTCTGCTAAATCATGTTCCTGAGCACCACATCCAACGGTTTTTAAACACATCCAGGGATGGTGACTCAACCACCTCCCTGGGGAGCCTATTCCAGTGCTTAACAGCCTTTTCTGTAAAGAAGTTTTTCCTGATTTCTAATCTAAAGTTACTCTGGCACAACTAGAGGCCATTTCCCTTTGTCCTGTCACCGGTCACCAGTGAGAAGAGACCAACCCTGCTCTTGCTGTAAGCACCTTTCAAATATTGGAAAAGAGCAATGAAGTCTACCCTCAGCCCCTTTTCCCCAGACTAAACAGCCCCAGTTCCTTCAGTCTGTCCTCATAGGGCATATTCTCTAAGCCCTTCACATGCCTTGTTGCCCTTCTTTGGACCTGCTCCAGCACCTCAATGTCCTTTCTGTATTGAGGTGCCCAAAACTGAACACAGTACTCAAGGAGAGGCCTCACCAATGCCGAGTACAGGGGCAGGATTACTTTCCTAGTCCCGCTCACCACACCATTCCCGATACAAGCGAGATGCCACTGGCCTTCTTGGCCACCCAGGCACACTGCTTGCTCATATTCAGCCAACTATCATCAGGATGGGCAGAGACGTGTCTTGTGTTCATTTAGTTGGATGGGAGGAGATAAATCTTTTCCTTGTGTTCATTTAATTGGTTGTTTTCTTCGTTTCTCATTACTACAATCAATAATTTTAGATTTATGTTAATTGGAAATATATCTAATTAAGCATAATTCCTGAACTCAAGGCTGTTTTTTGTCCATGAGACTCTCTGAGAGCAAATCCAAATGAGGCACACTGGGGCACAGTTTTTTCCTATTGCTGTTAGGTTTTCAGGAAGATGGAAGAAAATAAGCCTCTATGAGTTACTGGAAAACATGCACATGCTAGACAAAATGCTCAGTTAAGCACAAACCCTCCAAAATACATAAATTTGTGAGAAACTATAAGGGTCAATTGGGAAGCCTTTGTGATCATAAGAGACTACTGATATGACAACACCAAGTTCTCTGCTCAGAATGAGTAATATCAGTATGACACACTGCCTCTTGCTATCACAAACTTGTTTTGGAACTGCATTAAATTTATTACATTTTAATTTTCAGATGCTTTTTGTAAACACTTTGTTTCAATAAAAAGGCATGGTATATCGCTCCAGCAGTATTTGAAATTTTCCAAAAATCAATTTAAATAGAAAACAAATCTGATAATGCAACCAACTGTATTTGCTTCAATAAAATAGGCTCAATATATGGACTGAGCAGTGCTAATATTCTACAGTCAACTCATGCGTCCCATGATTTTTGGCTTTTTCTTGTTGTTTGTCTTTTGTCCTTTAATATATAGCTTAAAATGATGAGTAAAAGAAAAGGCATTCTGCCTTTAGAAGTAATGTGTTATGCACCCATTAAAATATTTCTTCTGGACAAAATACAATTTCTATCTCATTAGTTCAGTTTATTATTACAATTATTTGAGGGTGCAAGATTGTAACAAATTGCATTTAATAACATGACACTGAATCTCAGCGTGACTTTAGCCAGCTGAGCCTTTAATGTAATGTGCTTTAATGTTTTTGCATTATGCAAATTCATATGAGAAAAATCATATACAAAGAAAGCAGAGAATTGAGTTTGCAATATGACAGAGAAGCTACTGTACTGAAAGCAGTTATGTTCAAAAAGAATCATACATGAATCAGGAATAGTATTGCTCAACACTAACGGAGCAGCCAGCATTTGAACTGAACTAGTCCATTTGATCAGATTAGGAATACATTTTAATTCAGTCTGGTCTTCAGTATAAGAAGTCAGGCACTCTCAAGTCTTAATGGGGCTTATAACTGCTGGTACTTAAAAATTACAGAAGATGGGGCTGAAAAGGGCCTGCAAGTTCCCCATCTCACTACAAAAATTTCCCAATGATGCAGATTCTCTTTCTTCCTAAGTCACTTGGAGCATTTAACATGAATAATCAACTCCTTACATCATCCCCTTCTGAAGCCTCCCATGGCCTCCTCTGCCTGTTTTGGAGTTCTATCCACCTTACTGGCAGAAAGCTCGTTTTACTAGTTAACATGCTTTTCCCAGTACAACCTCAGCATGTCTTGTACCATCTGAAGCACACACAGAAATCAAATTACTTCATCACTAGCACACATGGTCACAACACTCCTCTGCTCTGGGCTCTCTTTTCTAGAAAAAGCTACTCCAATTATTTTCATCTTTCCTCACAAATTACACTTGATGATGATAAGCTTTTAACAAAAGGGAGCTTAGCCCTAAATTCAAATGGAAAATTATAGCAAGTAGAAGAAAAATAAAAATTAAGAAATGTAACAGTATACCGTGGCTGTATATATAACTATAACACAATCTGTTGTATTTGATTCCCCCAGTTTCCTGCTATTTCATATCAGCGTCAGAGAAAAACAAATGAAATTCTGTAAGTTAGAGCATATACATGCTCCTGAGAGAACCAAATTTAAATCTTAGATGATCATTCATAGATGAACAGGAAAAGTACTACCAGCCTGTTGGGAACATACTGAAAGCTGGATATAAATAATTCATGTATTCCCATACTTAATATCACTGGCAAAATTCTATGTGGAGTTTGATTATTTTTTTTTTTCTTCTCCCCCGTTATCTTTCTAAGAGAATCTGAAAAATTCACCTCATTTTGGGGAAAAAGAAGAATAAATAAGGTTATAGATAAAAAATAAAATGTCCTCTTCCCTATGCGTGTGAGGTGAAGCCAGGGCAGCCTTGTGCCAGACACAGCCAGCTCCAAGGGCCCCACCACAAGGCATGGTTGGGCAGCTCAGGGAGACCTTGGGAAGGGCTAACATTTTATACTGCATATCAATCCTTAGGTAAAATGAAGAAGTATATATGCTATTTATCCTCACATATGGAAACAGCAATGTCATATGCTATGGTTTCACTTGAAAATTTAATTTTAGAAGTGCACTTTTATATGGACTTTAATCATACTGGACATGGACCTACAAGGGTGTAGCCATGAAGACATTACTGGCAAAGGTATTCTGGTGGCAGAATTCACTGATGATGTTGTCACTCTTTGTCAGTTGCCGTGGCTGTATCACCTTTCAATGAACTTATTCTCCTCCACAACAGAAATGCAATGCCTCATTCAGCACATTTACACAGAAGGCGGCCTAGAACTGAAAAAGCTGCATGTTCTTCTGTAAACCAAGCAGTTAATTCTTTTCCCACCTTTAACTGCATTGTTTTAATAGGTTCTGGTTCTTTTGTAATCTATGTTTAGATAAGAAAAAATCGGTTTAAAGAGGTAGATTTTTTTAAAATATTAGCTTGACATTCCTTTAAAGGTCACTTTGTTAATGTTGCTTGCATAGTCTACTGTTGCATTATCCCTTTCTGAGTAGAATGTACAGATGTGTCAAAATAGCTCCAGAATGTCTGAAAGTCTATGGTGAAAGAAGAACCACCAACTATGCTGCCAGCTGCATTATATCAGTGGAATCAGGAAATCCAAATAAGTTTCTTTAATTAAAAGGTATTACGGTAAAGAATATGTACTCCCCAGTGGGTTTTCCCCATACAACGAATCATTAATCAGCGAGAACATTCATCATAAAAGCGTAGGTCATGCTGTCTTACTACACAGAAATCAAATTTGGCTCAAAAATCTAATCTGGAGAACCATAAAATGACATGGAAGTAGCCCTGGATAAGAACCAATCAATTAAAAACAATTCAACATGCAGTTGTGCATCTAGAAATAATTTTTGCTTCCCATAACAACAACATTCTGTTACAGACTGCAGCATGACTATCATTTTAATAATATGCATTTCAAATATTCCTATTAAAATATACATAAAAAATAGCCAAAACAATCATTTCCACTAACTTACACTAGTTAAGCCAATTCAACTATTTGAGACTTAGTTTAGTCTGCTTATCACATACATTACTATTAGAGGCTAACCAAGATGTTTTCACTGCTTGAGGATTCAGGCATGCAAGGAATTATCAGCAGAAAGATGACCTATTTGCACCCTTCTGGAAAAATCAAACTGGAGATGTGATCGATGACTAAGACAGTATTGGCTCTAGGCAGCAATTTATGTACCTACTAACACTGCAATAAACTTTTCAGCATTATAGCTCAAATACTTACTGTTCCATCACATCTGTAACGAAAGTAAATCTTTCAGCTGTGTGACAGAGAAACTGGACAGGAAGTACATAAAGATGTGCCTTGCCTTCTCCTGCACACAGAACAAGTGAAACTGTAGATTCCTTTTACAGAGGGATCACTGTGTTCTGTCTTTGCTGAGAGTTTGATACAATTTATGTCTGGGTAAGGATTATTAAAAAAAAAAAAGTTGATAATCTCTTGAGTTCATGAATCAAGGGGAAGAAAATCTTCCAGATCCTGTCAAATATCTCAAAGAAGAAAATTTCTTCTGATTGCTTAAGTAGTTATCACAACATCCTAAAGCATATGCCTCCTACGTAGAAATTACTAAATGGGAAAACAGGTTAGTTTAAAAGCATGTTATATTCTAAACACCTTTGCAAAGACTTAAGCTCAAGTAGGGGTCAGGGATATGAGGGATAGAGTCAGTGTTCTATCTATTCTAGTTCATCAGAGGGACTTTCCAAAGAGCAGAGGCTCTATTCTCTTTCTGGGATTTTTCTTTGCTGGTAGACCCATCAAGTTCTTTATTAACTAAGAAAGAGGCCACTCTTTCTTCTGGTGTGACGAACTGCTGTATTCTCAATTAGTTTAACCACAGTATTTAATGCCTCCAAATGGACTGGAAAGAATCCTCTGGTTTTAAAAATGGATGAAAAATGATCTCCTGATTGCAGATTTCAATGAAGTATAAATTCAGGTTCTGAAAACCATAAACTTTCCATTTTCCCCCTTCTCTTAGCAAAATTGGTATAAAAAACATAAAAGATGTCACAGTAAAGGATTAAGACAGCTATAACTGTAAAACAAAGAGCTTTATCAGAAAATTTTCCTCAACACCCTCATCTATCCTTTCTTAAAATCCTACAGATAAACATATAATACCTAAAATGGAAATGACAAATATTGGCACATATGCAGACCACACATATAAAATTCTCCTCCCTTCTCTTTCAGAGATACCTGACTCAAAAAGGCATTTCCTGTAACAATCCAAAGATCACAGCTCAAAGTTTCTTCCTTAGAGACTCTCTACTCCTGCCAAAGTCGGATCAAAATGCGTCCCATTCTCCAACAAAAAAGCAAAATGAATTATCTTATACAGACAGTAGTCAATATGAGGTCTTTTCCTAAGGCTGCATAAGATATTTTCACTGTCTGCATTAACAATGACAGAATGCCAGAAGCCAAACCTGAAGTCTTGCTTAAAGCTTCAGCTATCTATGATGCTTAAAGATATTTTACTTCAATCTGATCCTTCTAGGTACTGTTTGTTCATATAACATGTCATAAAATAAGGTAGTCTTGTTTCTATAATAATTTGAATTTCAAGTATTTCAGGTCACTATCCAGACTTCCTTCATAAAAATCAAACAAAAATTCTCACAAAATTTCCAGTGATTTTAGCAGTATATAAGGAATGCATGAGAGAAAAGCTTCATTATTTGGCCCACAGGGCTTCTGAAAAAAGGCAAAGAAAAGGTGCCCAATGCATGTCACTTGCTTTTTTCCTCTTTAACTTGAGTCAGCATCCACACGGGCTCTATAAATATTCAAATAATCAAACCCAGGAAGACTGACTACTCTCCAGTTAAATGTTCCCAACCCCCTTCTCTATTGACATATTATTGTAATTAAGTGAATAATTAGGAAAGATAAAACATGCTGGCTTGGAACATGTTCCAACATCATTGGCACTGAAACCACCTACTAAATCCATAAGAATTTTCCCATACCAGTTAGCATACACCATTTGAGAACTGTGCAACCTCCTAAAAAATTTATGAAAATATTTCACAGCTGAAGTCAGCAATGTGATCACAAAGAAAAACCAACATAAAAATTCATACTTCTGCCAATATTTTACAGATCTCAGCATGAGAATTTACAATAATTGATTTCAGTTTTGCTGAAAAGTCTATTCACAAATCTAGCAAAATTGTCCTATTTGTGGAACCCAGAAAAAGAATATTGTGTTACTGTGGGAATGAGAGCTCTTATTTCAGCAACAATGCAATACCCTTAGGCGTTCAGAACAAAACGCAACAATTAAAAACAAAACTCGAAAGCACTCCTATAGTGAATTCTTGAATTTTTTTTGATCTACACATCATAAGAGAAGGTGATACTAAAAAATTATGGAATGTTTGCTTTGTATTTCTTTTCATTCAGTGGTTATTGTCTGCTGGAGGTGACACCATGTACTGGGTCTGGTTGGGATCAAGTTAATTTTTTTCATAGTTGTTCACACAGACGTGCTGTGCTTTAGATTTGTTACCTAAACAGTGGGCTGAGCTACTGCTGAACACTGTCAAGATCTCTCTTGTTTCTCACAACAAGTAAGCTAAGGGTGAGCAAGAGGCTGGGATGGGACACAGCTGGAACAGCTGCCATGAAACAACCAAAGTGAAATTCTTTACCATATCACATCACATTCAGCAATACAACTGGGGGGAATTTCTCCAAGGTAGCTGTTACTTGGGGGCTGGCTGGCAATGAGTGATTTCACATTATTTGGTTTTCTTTCATTTATTGAACTGACTTTATCTACTAGTTTGTGTTCTTGCCTATCTTTCATTCCACTGGGGGTGCTGTTGTGTAAATGACTGAGCAGGGGCTTAGCTGCTAGCTGGGATCAATCCACCAGAAACTATTAGTAATTCCCCTCAACATCAACAACTGTAATGAGAAAAATACAAACATATTTTGTAGTTCAAGAGATGGGATTGATGACAGCCTGTTCAAAAACAGAAATAAGACAAAAGCACAGCCCTTCAAGTCTGTATTCACTAAGGTTTCATGCCAAAATAGACGGTTTATTACTCCTACTTAAATTTAAATTGCTAGCTGATTCACACAGAGTACTCTTAACGTCTCCCATGGCTCTGAACCTGAAGTAGGATAGACAGTTCTGTTACTGGTGTAATCTCAGGACTAATCTACTTCCTCGCTAATTCCTACAGTTAAGGAGCTTACTTATATATATCATACTAAATTGCACAGATCCTCTTTACCTCATGTCTCACTCTTTTATAAGAGCTGGAATGCAGAATAAATACTTACAGCACCCATACAATACTATGCGAAGTGCATCTCTAGAATCATAGAATCACCAAGGTTGAAAAAGACCTCTGAGATTATTCAGGCCAACCGTCCTCCTATCACCAATATCTCCTCACTAAACCAAGTTCCTTAGTACAACATGTGTCAAGAACATTTCTTGAACATCTCCAGGGACAGTAACTCAAAACCTTCATGGCCGCAAACAATATCCAGCAGCTAGGACTGCACTATGGAACTATGATAGCATAGCTATCCCTCTGGGATTCCTTTCACAACTGTATCTCTCAAATGGAGAGCTGGTGGAAGAGCACAGTCTCCTCATTCACTCGTTCAACACACCTGGATCTGTGGAAATCATAAATTGCCTGCTTGACAAACCCTTCTGAATCTTTTATTTGAAGCTTGTTACACACCATTCTTGCTTTCTCATGCTATTCCTCTTTACAGTGGGTTTGACCCCAGCTTCATCCAATCTCTCCAAGACCTCCCAATTTGTCCCTTATCTCCTTGCTTCTAAGGAACAGAATGTAATAAGATGATGGTCTTTGAGCTCATTTTCACATGTGAAGCTGGGATGTTGTAATCCTCCCTCCCTGCCTCCTCCCCTGCTTCTTCTAAGTGCATCATTTTATATTAATCCACATGGATTTTTATCTAAGTGCTCAACTTTGCTGATCCTTCTGCAGACACAGTTTGTATTTCCCTATCTTGAATAGCTTAGCATCTATGTCATTCAACTATTCACTTCCTTTTCCAAGTCATTTAAGGATGCCCACTGCTAGATATCACTTTGATGAGCTACCTCTACAGTAAACTCATTAAACAGTAAACTCACTAGTTATTGATGTTACTTATTTCTTATATTTTTAAGTAGCTTTTTCAACATTCAATAACTTCCCTCTTATCCCACATTGGCTGTCTTTAAAAGCTCTAGAAAAATGGAAATTATTGAAATCTTTAGGAAAATTCAGCAAATACCAACCAGAAAGACACAAGATCCTTCCAGGAATTCTAACAAAATTATGATGAATTACTTCCCTTTTAAATGGGCCAAACTTCAGAAAACACTATTTAATTTTAATAATATTTTACATAGTTTCAAATGAATTGCCTAGCAAATACTTCTGGTCTCTAGCTCATGAACATACTCAATAGCCATTACAAATCTGGCAGAATGACTGGGTGCTTTCCAGCCTTCTAGCACTCATAGTTCAAAAGGTTACACGCAACAATATCCTTAGCTATTCAGGTACTTAATTCTTGAGTTACCTTAGAGCCCTCAAGTGAATATCACCTTTTCCTGGTGATTTGTCTATATATATTTTGATTTTGTTGGTAGTGGCTTTTTTTTGCTTCATTGCCTCTTTACAGATTTTAAGACCCCAAGAAATCCCCACAAAGAACAGTTTCAGCAAGGGAAGACACAGTAGCCAAGATTTAAAAAAACCTTCCTTTACTTCACTCTCAGTAGCAGCTAGCATGAGTTATGCCTAGATAAGATAGCTGTTAGCATATGCCTGTGAATATTAACTCTTTGCTGAGGCAGAAGCAGATGAAATATAGTTAACCACCTGGCCCAAAGGAACAAAACAGGTTGTGTGTGCTAAAGAAAACCTACACAAACAACCTGTAGATTATCAGAAAGTGCAAATACATCAAGAAGCATCTGGAACAAGCAGATTGTGAGCAACAGCAGCAAATCAGAATTTGAAAGGACTAATCATCAATAAGGTATTCCCTGCTCAATCCTACAACAAAGGACACTTCATTTTGTGGGTAGACAGAGTATCATAAAAACAGAGAAGAGAATCCTATCATGCTGCATCAGAATTTGGGACCATCTGGGCAACACCAAAACAGCCTGAGAGCACTTCAGCACACCCAAGCGACCCCATGATTCTACATCCTGATTGCACACAGAAGAGCATTCTGACCCATCTGATTTCTCTCCAGGACTACATTCTCTGCTCCGTTCACAGAGAAGTTATATAATGAATCAGTATGGCTTCTCATAGAAAAGGGAAGTCATGTCATTCTTAAATTGCGTAGATCGGTGATAAAAATGTTTTGTTATCCAATCTGCTAAGCCTTCATACTGTCGTTTGGTCTTAGATGACAGCAATCTCTAGCTGTCCTATTAACCCCTACACACTCACTGTCAAGCTTCCTGCACCAGATATTAAGAAGTTTTCCTTTTTTATTTCTTAACTTTTTATATTCTTTTAATTATATTTTACATTCATTCTACCAAACAGCAAAATCTTCCTTATTTCTTACATTGGAACTTCACGTCAGTACTCAGCTTTGCTGAATAGCCATCCCAGACACTTCTTTTTTGCTATGTTGTGTTATTCCATTCCATACTGGTGTCCTTCAAGCAATCTCCCTGCCTTCTTCAAGAATAAGTCTTAACCTACCCAATTTCCCACAACCTTCTTGGTAATTTGAGGTAAACGTATAATCAGGATAGAAAATACTTTGCCAATTTCATCATCAGTGGAAAACATAGAATAAAACAGGTAGGCGAGAATCTACTTTCCTGCAAATGAGTTTTATTATACATATTTTTAACATACATTTTAATACTGAACATTTTCTTTTTCCCAATAATGTGCTTCAAAAATCATATCTTTACAGCTCTTTGCATTATGCCATATTGGTAGAATACATCTGTTCTTTCTTTCTCCGTCCCTTAATCAGCAGGTTAATAGTCACACTTAGAAGTGGTGAGTGAAGATGTTTTAGTTAAAGTCAATAAGGAGAACAAAGCATAAATTATAATTAAAAAAATACACAGCTTCTAGATCTGAAGACATCTGAAAAGACAAAGTAAAATCTTATCCACACAACTATGCTTTAGGATATAGATGGAAATGGTACCAATGTCATAGTTCTTACTGTGTGAGTAACTGCTTGTAAAGCTATACCACTTAAAATACTGAAAAGATAAGGAAAACATATAGCTGAATTGTAAAGTTCACAAAAAAAAAAAAAAAAGACACCATGAAAAACCCAGAATAAACATAAGAACTTCTCAGGTATATAAATAAATAAATAAAAACTTTTTTGCTACCAAAAAATCCTCACCCCACACCATTAATGAGATGACAGGTTTGTAAGGATCAGCCTGGTTATTCTACAAATATCAGTATCATTCCTTTGTGTGCATTTGAAATGCTAGAATACTGTAAGCAATTTATGTGCTCTCATGTCATTTTATAGTGTAAGAAGTATTACTATACCAGTGATGCCAAAACTTCCAAGAAAAGAAAATGCTACTATTCTCTTTCTACAGAGTGCAGTATTTTTTCCCCCCCAGATTGCATAGTTGAAAACATTGTCCTGACCCTGGAATCTGGATTTCTGTTGAATAAGAAAATAAATGATACATCAACTACATCAACTTGAATTAGGATCACCATTAAAAAAAGTCAGAAGAATAGAAAACTCTGTTTCTCTGCCTATCATGAAGTAGAGGCAGAAATCCTTGCATTTTTACATACACAAAACAAGCTTGAAAGTTTAGATTCAACTTGAACACATTTCAATCAACAATAAGAATAATTGTAAGCGATGACAACTCCTTCAAATTCATTTTTTTTTTTAAATCTACAGCCAGATATTGTGGAACTCACTGAGAAATCTACAATAAATTACCTAAAGATGTTGTATGTCTACTTGTAAGTTGTGTCCTGTGATTTAGAGAAGGTAGTTGCCTGCATTTTTATTTCAGTCAGTCAACCTGAAATTACTGATCCCTTCCCACAGTGGCTCAACCAAGCCCGGTGTTCTTATACAATACTTATCTTCTATTTTGGTTTCTTTCTAGCCAAAATGATATCCAGAATACAGCTAATCGATGGAAAAGGATAAAAATATGTACATTCAAGACTGTCTAATAGTTTCAATCTTCAGTCTCTCACACTAAAACAGTGTTAATTTAGAGTGCTATCTATAAACACTGCATGTTGAGTACATTCTTAAAATACATCAGCTAGGAATCCATGACTTGCAAGACTTATTACGTCTTTCCTATTCCCGTTTTCAATACATCAAAATGGATATGCTAAATGATAGCAAAAATCAATTGGAGAAAAATATCCACAAATCTGAAGCCTTGCATAATTGCTTCAGAGCAAACTTTTCTGTGTGCCATTTAAAATATTCTGTCTACCTTCACCAGCAGCTTGGAATTTCTCATTCTTGAGCCTTGATCCTCCCAGATAAGGAACTTCAAAGGTTTGTTAATTTAACAAGTTGATTGATTGGGATGTATAAAGTAAAATCTTATGAATATGCTAAAATTTAGAAAGACTACAAGGTGTACATAAAACCAAACAGTGCAACACAACATAAAACATCCCAAATGTTGACAGGGACACTCAATCAGACATAAAGTCTTAAGTGTGAGGGGGTCAGGCTGATAGTGTGAACTGTATTTGTGAAATGTCTTGCTTATCCATAGCTATTTTGCTTAGAAAATCACAAGCTGAACATCACCAATTGATCTCTCCCTCATATCAACAGACTACTCAGGTGATCTTTAAGAGCCAAGCAAGTCATGTAAAGGAATGGTGCCATAGCACTATCTGAACCTCACCAAATCTCTCACTTTACTGTCAGTGTTGCCTGAAAATCCACAAGTTGTCCTTGAAAGGAGACACTAGACTCTACTCTCAGTAAGGATCAAAAATGGAACTAGCTTAGTACCATTACATTGGCCTTTAATTATGATTACTTTTGTTGTTGTTGTTGTTGTTTTTAACTCTACCTATAAGCATTCCAAGGCAAGTGATTTACAACAATTTGCTCAAAAAGCCTAGAACTAGAGCCTGCTTTTACAATATTGTAACATTACTATCTTCTCTTAGGGGCCCGTTTACTTTACAAGACTTACCAAGAACACATCAGTACAGAATCTGATTCTTAAACAATAGCCTTGTGATAAAAAGGGACATTAAGATATATGAAACAATAATGAAGTGATAGAAGGAATTAGGCGTAGGAAGCAAGCTGGTTATCCCCTCAGTGAGCTGGATTTAAACCAACTAAACTGGCTGCACAGAAATGAAAATTGCCCATGACTGATCTGTTCTAGAATTCTACTGATCACCGTGTAGCCCTATTTTACTACATCAAACTTATTAATGGTAACAGAAAAGTTATCAGTATATGTAATTATATTTTTTAGCATCTACTCCTTCCATGTATTATAACCCTTCTAAATGCTTCCTTTTAAAAATATATTTATTTTTCTTTTAATCATTCCTTCGTTTCAGATTATAACCAAAGCTATTGTCCAAGTTTTGAACTGAATTAATGCCATATTACTATAAGGATTAAATCCTGAAGATCCTGGAAACTACCTTGCTGGCTGCTATTAAACAATACAGTTTAAATTAGAGCGGTATAACAACTGCTGTCCTCCCTTCCCACTGCAAGGTTGATTTAAGATGCCACTAAACTCCTTTGCAATGTCAAGTGGCTGGAACAGAAGCGACACTCATCCTAAACAGATACATTTCACCGCATATGCAAAGTCACACACAATTGCTTTAAGTTATACATGTTTTCCAGCTTCCGTTTTGGCTATCTATATTACCCAGGTTTAACCACCTACATGAATATATGAATGTAATTAGAGAGTGCTCCAATCTTTTCCTATCTACAGAATCTAAAATGACTTTATTTACAAACTCCTCTTGTGAAATCACACATCACTGCAGATAATCCAGTTTCTGTAGTTAAAAGTTTGTACAAACTCCTGCAAGTGTTGTGTTCAGGCACATACTACCAGTGGTGCAGCAAAAGGCCCTAGAGATTGGACTGACAATCTGTGAGGAAGTCAGAAAGGCAGGT
Source organism: Meleagris gallopavo (assembly GCF_905368555.1). NCBI lineage: Eukaryota > Metazoa > Chordata > Aves > Galliformes > Phasianidae > Meleagris > Meleagris gallopavo. The sequence continues at coordinate 23,738,725 of NC_139406.1, read as the reverse complement.
GCCACCCCTCCCACTCCTCCAGCAAGGGGCTGCAGGCTGCCTCTTGAACATGAACCACTGTGCTGAAGGAAGATGAGAAGTGCAGTCCCAAGCCTTTCTAGGAACCTTGTCAGCGACTGCAAGGAGTGAGGTTTTTAAAGAGCTCTGATGAAATCCACTTATTTCACAAACCTAAAGCTGCTACGGAAGTTTCACAACCTTCTTTCTAGCTTTCTCTTTTAATTACAGGCAGAGCTAGTAACGCTTAGCATTTCTCAATTTAAGATCCTATTTTGAGCCACTTACTCTTTCGACAAGCTGACTGCTTGGGCCAAAACACTCCATCCAAGCAGCTGTGTCATAACTAAGCGCCTTCCAGTCTTAAAACACTTCAGGCATTTCCAAGAATTTTATTTTTGAAAAGTGTCTTTTGCATTATGAAAAAAAGTATTAAATAAAAGTGGAAACTGTGAAAGTACTTATGTTGTACAAGGCATAGCTAGGAAATTATTATTTGTATTACAAGAGCCTTCAACTGCAATTGGACCCACTGCTCCAGAGCCACAAAAACTAAGAAAAGACAGCCCTGGAAAGTTTAAAGCCTGGATGGATAAAATAAAGAATGAAAGGGAAAATGCCCATAGAGAAATAAAGTGATCTATTCAAGATACAGGAAAGGATATGGCAAGTCAGTAATACTGCTCAGGAAGATAGACCAAAAATGAATTCTGGCCTCATTCTCTGTTCTCTAGACTCTGCTGTTGCTTCTCCTAGAGAAAGGCTTGCAGAGGAAGCTGTCAGCCCACATTACTTGCAGTCTGAAATGTACTTTCAAATAGAGCCCTGCAAAAAAGCAATGCAAGTGTCCAGTCCTTGTACTCTGAAAGCATGGTGCATTATAAAAAGAAGGATGGTGTGTCCTACAAGACTGTTCACTGTGCAGCTTATTGGTTTGCCATGAACACGTATCATCTCTCAGCACTTGATTAAAATTGATAATGTAGTCACCACGAATCAGAAATCTTTGAGATGTACAGATGAGAACAGCGAAGGAAAACAGAATAGAAATTGTATGGACACATTCTTCATACACTAAAACAGAAAGGAAGGCTGGCAGACAGGGCACTAGAATTGGTAAATATTTAAGATATTAAAGACCTTCCTATGAGCTTATTTCCATGCTACATAATCTTATTTGCCTTACTGAATTCCTGTCATCTCAATTTACTACAGTATTTTTTTCCTCCTCAGTTCTATGTGTGGTAGGCTTTTTACATGCATGCACATAATATACAATCTTATAAAATTATACACACCCATACATAAAATGTACATTGTCATGCCCTATGTACATAGAGAACTGCAATAAGTAGTTATAGCAAACACAAAGTAGAACTTAAGTAAAAGGAAAGTGACTATCGATTTAGTCTCTTAGCTCTTAGGTTTCTTCCAAGACAAAAATATCATAAAAGCATCATAATGCACAATGATATTTAGCTGGATTGCAGAAATTCAGATCTCACTACTGAATTCAACACATTCAAAAAAGCAAACATAGAATTCAAGATAAGTGATTATTTTCTGACTACAAAATTAATAGTTCAAAAGCATCATTTGTAAGTTTCTTGATGGCTTGCTATAGCTTGTCACTTTAAGTATGCACAGGATAAAGAAATTCAGCTACAAATTCACTAACCTGCAACAAAGCCAGATAGAAGTAGAAGATAATCATGGCTTTGAGGCCCCTTTTATAGTTTACAAAATCAGAAAGCTGAAACAGTCCAGACTTAATAATCTCTACAACCACTTAATGATAAAGATTTCTTTTTCCCCTTCCCTTGCCTCTCAAAAACTAAGTAAAATCCCTGCACAATTCTTTAATACTGTAAAGAAGCATTTAAAATGTGCATCAAGTCATTGTTTTATGATCCTCAAACATCTACAAGATGTAACAAATGAACACACAGACTGTACAAGGCTAGAAACAGCTATTCATTTGCTGTATTCATGACTATCCATTTCCTTTATTTATCTAACTGAAATTTGCTAGCAACATTTTGATATACAACACCAAATGAACAGTTATGGCAATGAATCCTCCTGACTTAACATCTACTGTATTTACAATTGACAAAGATAAATCTTGATAATGCAGATGTTTGTCTCCTTTCCTGTCCTATACCTTAAATAAATCATCAAATATATTCTATTTATTGAGCTAATTGTTAAGCACCAAACAATCTTGGACAGCTATGCTTTGTTACTGTTACCTTTAGCCCACCAATTCAAGCTGGGCTTTTATAGGCATCTGTGAATTAATTGATAAGGGTTTCTCTTACGAAGTGTGCTTAATTCTGCTTACTGACTGCAGTATTTTCCTTCAATTATTTTTTTTAAAAAATAATACTTCACACTTCATCTGACTTAATCTGTAGTGTATATATACTCATGTATCTGACCTGTCCTGAAGAGGATTCACATATTACAAAGGGAGAAGAAAAGAAGTACGTGTACAGGATCAATTTGTTGTGTCAAGATTCTAAGCGGAACAAGAAGCAAAAGAAAAGGCAATTCCAGGACATGTTCAGAGAATTGTCTTGCACACATCGCTTCTACAGTTTCCACAGAGTGTCTCACTGATATTTAGTTATATATATTTTTTTCTCATCCAAATACAAATATTGCATTGAATAAGCCAACTTAATTTACCACAGATTAGAAAAAAAAAAAAAAAAAAAGATTGAAGCAAGCTTAATGGAGGTATGAGCATTTCCAATGTGCTCTTAGTATATTGGGAAAATTCTGTTACCCAAGATGAAGTTCTGTCCCACTACCTTATGTTGGCAACTCTGAGATTGCCAACAGACCACAGTATGAAAGTAAGAAGTGAAATCTCCAGAGAAGAAGGTTAAAAAACACACCAAACACCAAAAAAGAATTAGTCTCTTGATATTGTTGTCTGCAAAATAATCATATAAAACTAGCCTTTGTGTTAGAGTCCGCTGCCCATATTCTTTTCCTAGTTTGTTGGGAAGAATGTGTGCTTCCAGAGTGATTAATTCCATCGCAAGAGAAGCTTCTAAGGCAGACAGGATGATTCATGTTTAGGGGAGAAGGAATCATCTCTATTACCTGTAGTGAGCGCTTAGACAACTATTTTAAACTCAATGACTACATTTTCAGGTAGCTAAAATTAGGTAAGATGCATTGCATCTGAGACGCAGAATAAATTTACCAACAAATAAGCTCATCAGGAAAACATTATCTAATCAAAAGGTTATTCAAAACTTCTGGAAGGATGAGTAAAAATACCCAGTGCTAGCAATTGTCTCCAACATGTAAACACCAAAGATTTTCTTACACTTTTTCTGTTACATCCACAGAATTACGTAGCATGGGAATTTGGGTTCTTTTTTTCATACGTTTTCAACATAAATATGTATGCATGCAAATTCACTACTAAAATAATTACACAGTGTACACTGCATTTATGACAAATTGACAATTATTTACCTTTTGAAAAGGAGATAACATAATACTCTTCCAGAGCAGATGAGGAAAATTCATTCCTAACAAGAAATGCTTACAAAAATATTATTTTAACTGTTCTTTAGTTATGTCTGCATTAGAATTTAAGAATTCAGTCAAGTGAATGTTGATAGACAATACAAATAAATTTATTCTCCACAATATAATTAATTTTTTAAAAAACTGTTTTGTTTTCAGCTAAGGAGTTAGATAAGAAAAAAAATGGAATTATCAGAAAATCAGTAATACAGAATGATTATTCAGTCTAGAACACACCTCAGGAAGTTATCTTATCCAACATCCTGATCAAAGCAGATCAACATTAAACTTAGACCAGACTGTTCAGTGCTTTGTCCTGTTGGCTCATTAAAACATTCAAGAATCAAGACCCTACTGCTTGTCCAGACATTTTCTTGCAGTGGTTAATTACTTTCACTGTGAACAATTTGTTCTCCCTTAAGTAAAAACATCCCCCTCAGAAAGGGTCTAACTCCATCTCAACAAAAAAGCCTGCCTCAATCTTCTTGGTAACCTCCTCTTAAGTATGAGGAAGCTGCTACAAGGCCCCCCAAAACCATCTCTTCTCCATGCTGAACAAGCCTCAATTTCTTAGTCTCTTTTCACAAAGCAAGTTTTCCTGGTACACACCAGCCTATCGCCTTCTCCTGAATTGGGGTGCCCCAAATCCTGAGCACAATATTCTAAGACGCAGTCTAATGAGTGTTGAGTAGAACTGAACAAACATTTCCTTCACTTTACTGGATATGCTCCTTGTGATTAAGCCCAAGTTGCCATTGGCCATATTTGCTGCCAAGATGTGCTGCTGGCTCACACTCAGTTTGCCATCTTCCTGAAACTACATGTCCACTTAGCAGATATTCTCCTCAAGTCAGCGAGTGCCCAAGATGTAGTGATGACCCAAGTTAGTCCATTCCAAGACCGCATTATTCACCTTTGCAAGCTTTAGGAGCGCACAGTCATCTCCTTCCTCTAGTCTATGCAGGCACTTCTCAATGGTAGACCAGTCTCTGGGTGCTACAACTGTACCTCCCAATTTGTTCTTGGCCACTTGATGAGAACGCCTTTCATCACTGACTGATTTATTCTGATGAAGAACTAAACAAGACAAGGGCACAGGACAGATCCCTTAAGGTAAACCACTCATGCCTGGATTGATAGCCCACTAGTTTTCATCTATCTAGTGAGCTACTCAGCTAGGATGTAATGTGCCAACTTAAATACAAGGATGCTGCAGCAGACTGCATCAATGCTTTTCTCAAGTCCTTCATCAAAAGTAAAAAAAAACCTAAAGAGTGAGCTCTTCATAAGGAGAAAAAAACACTGACAAATTCCCAGAAAAAGATATATTGTGCTCTGTGCTGTTTAGTATATTCACACTACTCCCTTCTTCAGGTGCACAGGAGACAAGTAAATTTGCTAATGTACTAAATTGAAAGTATTATAGAAAATGGTCAATTAGGAACAAATGCGGAGGACCTTACAAGACTAAACAACTGAGTAATAAAATAGCTGTACTTCACTGGCCTCTTGAATGCTGTGAGACCGTTCTGGTTTCCTTTCATTAAAAGGATACAGCAGATCTGGAAAGGCAAAAAAGGGCAATAAAAACAACCAAAGGCATGAAATGGCTTCTGTTTAGAGAACAACAAAGCATGCCAGAACCCTTTGGTCCAGAAAAGACAGGGCTGAGGGGATGAGTGAAAAAAGCTTTATAAAATCTTAGGTAGCACAGGCAGGGTGAGTAGGGAATAAGAATAAATAGGGAGAGCAAATGAAGTGAGCAACTCATAAGTGCCAAGCAAGCAAAAGGAAGTGGCGGTTATTTATCCATCACTGAGCTGATGAAGTCCTTGTAAAATGAACTTGCAAGTTGCTGAAGGTATACATGACTGCATGCAAGTAAACAAACAAACAAGAAAACCCAGCACTGAGATTTCTAAATAAACACAGAACCACACTTTGTAAAAAGTCTCTGAGACTATGCTAAAAAGTGTGCATAATGCACACTTGTCTTGTTCTGATCATTTGTCTTTGGCCATTTTTAGCAATATGACAGTGGATAGATATTCTTAATCACTGATGTCAGATTCTCAGCCAACATAACTGGTTAACTGAAATATAGCCAAACTAAAGCTTATTGTAGGCGTGTGCTGTCTGTGAGTAATCTCGTCTGAACTCTAGATGTAGATTCCAGAAGGAGTGAATCTCTTGTAGGTTCTGTACCATATCTGCCATGCCAGGTATTCAGAGCATCTCAGAAGGCATTAGGCTTTTACGTCAAGGTAACTGAATTGAGCCCTACATTCCTAGAACAAAGTAAAATTAGAAAAATGCCACATGAAGAGCTTAGTAAGAGGATTACGTACGTATTTTTCACAGAAAATGTTTTTTTGTTGTTAGTTTTTTGTTTTGTTTTTACAGCACAAAGCCAAATTCAGATAAAATTTATTACCCCAGAGTTTGCTATGGAAACAAAACACTTACTTTGACAGCATGCTGAGTAGACATGGAATGACTTTGTGCATAACAAAAGGACTACTGCAGCTCTTTGGTGCTTTCAAGCTTACACAAGTTTTAAATAAACTTCAGAAAGCTGCAAAGACTCAAAACCAAATGGACAAAAACAACATGAGTTTATGAAGAGAAGTAAGATTAAGCTACATTAATAAGAAAAAAATGAAAAATAAATACAGGTAAGCATTTGTGACATCTTCAGGACTATACTAATGATACATTGATCTATTATGAGCAAGAGGACAAATATTTCTTTAAAGACAAATTGACATACTGGTGTCTCTCCTTTCTTAAAGGGTCTGACAGAAAATCTGAATATCATTTTGGAAACATCCCTCACAGCTCTACAGTTTGCAACATTACTAATTTAAAATTACTTTTAATACAAATCACTTTACTTAAACAAAAGCAGAATATCTCTAAATTCAAGAATACTTGGACAAATACTGTTTCAACATTGCGCCTGATTTCCTAAATTATGTTACCAAGGTTCTATAATTTAAAAAGAACCACTTAAGTTTTTCACTATACCATTTTGTTAATTTATTTCTTTTCCTTTCTCATTCATGTATGCAACATAACCAACATACAGGATTCATGATCTGCCAACAAATGCTAAGTGTTGCAAGTGCACAAACGGAAGCTAAAAAGATTCCCAAATACCCCCTGCCCCAAGGATTTCACAAGTGGCCTGCAAAATATTGTCAGGAAGCAACAGAGCATGGCTGGAGCATATGCTGAATGAATCAGAGTTGCCTTCTTAAGACAGATCGGTGTTCAGCATTTACAAGGCAAAATACATTAGTCTATCACATTAGACAAACGCACCAGCTGTAACAATCACACATTATTAAGCTCTGTTTGAGTTGGTGAATATGAATTGAGCTGTTCAACAAATCCAGTACAAAGGAAGCAGCCTTATCCACTTAGCAAGAAAACAGATCTGTATATATACTGAACCTTAGATCTCTTGAACAAGGCGGTAGGAGAGGTACATGAGCCAGCAGTGTGCTCTTGCAGCTCAAAAAGCAAATGGTAACCTGAGCTCCATCAGAAGAGGGGTGGCCAGTAGGGACATGGAGGTGATTGTCCCTCTCTACCCTTGTGAGGCCCCATCTGGAATACTGCATCCAGGTCTGGAGCCCCCAGTACAAGAAAGACAGAGAGCTGTTGGAGAGGGTCCAGAGAAGAGCCACAAAGATGATCAGGGAACTAGTACACTTCACCTATAAAGACAGGCTGAGGGAGCTGGGCTTTTTCAGTCTGGAGAAAAGAAGGCTGCAGGGTGACCTCATTGCAGCTTTTCAATACCTACAGGGAGCCTACAAACAGAAGAGGAATCAACTCTTTGAAAGGGTAGATAACTGCAGGACAAGGGGAAATGGTTTTAAATTGAGGGAGGGAAGATTTAGGTTGGATGCCTGGGGGGAAATTCTTTACAGAGAGAGTGGTGAGGTGCTGGAACAGGCTGCCCAGAGAGGTTGTGGATGCCCCATCCCTGGAGGTGTTCAAAGCCAGATTGTATGGGGCCCTGGGCAGCCATGGTCTAGTATTAAATGGGGAGGTTGGTGGCCCTGCCTGTGGCAGGGGGGTTGGAGCTTCATGATCCTTGAGGTCCCTTCCAACCCTGTGATTCTGTGATCAACGGTGGTGCACAATATGCTGCCTGCTCCTTTACAAGCACTGCACACATATTAGTCACCGATCTGCCAACTGATAAATGATGGTCAACTAGATCCAGACTGTCAGACTGAAAATAAGACTGCTTTATTTTCAGAGCTTTGAATAATTGCATTTCTTATGAAACCCTTCTTCTGCCCACATTTCAAGCACCTCAAAATAAGAAAAAGTCATCTATTGAAGAGAGATGATACTGGGATGATTTACACAGCTACGGAACTGGTACTGTATTAACTCTGTCTTCTAAACTGACCACTCATAAATAGTTTGGAGCATGAAAACAGTATAGTAGAAGTCATATACTGAAGATGACTGCATTTATTCATCTGTTATGTATTAAGTCCTATTGTGAAACTGTTTTAAAAAAGTCTACATAAATTCTTTGCAATACATTTAAGGAGATGTAATATCTTTTCATAATTAAATACAATTTACAACATAATACCACTATTTAAAGTTGTGTGTTTCTGTGTCTTCTTTAAGAAAAAGACAAAAAGCATTATTTTTCCATGCTTATTACTTGCTTAGTCGGATTGGCAGAGCTTCCTTACGCTTTACAACTACAAACCTCAGTTCTGTGGGCAAACTACGCTGATTATATAAGTGCATTTTAGCAAATACAAATAAAAATTGGTATATGGGAAAAAAAAACAAAACACTGATTTTAGAGTGTATTCTCTAACGCTGAGCCCAAAATCAAATACCAGATTTTGCTGTAAAATTTATGATTATGCACTTTTAGTTGGGTGCTGGGTTAAATTCTCTGCTGTGGTGAACTGACAAAGCACTTAGAAACCACTCCTCTGCATTTTTTAAAAATACCCTTTATCAGGTATTCTATTCAGCAGAAATTTTTCCAGTCCAGTTAAGGAAAGACGGTGTTACATGCAGAGTTGTGATTTGTACAAATAACACCTGAACTTCAAGCCTCATATTTCTGCACTGATTTTAAATTGTGCATTATGGTTAATAGTACATAATGATCTGGAAAATGTTGGTGTTCACAGCCCCAAGCATATGGCTAATCTCCCCCATAAGGAACAGCAACTAGATCCAAGGGAAACATGTCAGGAAATCAGTGTCATTACAGATCATGGAAAACAACATATAGCTCTCTTGAAATAGGTAATGTAAAATATCAATTAGCAAAGAGCTGGAGAATAACTAATGAATTCTAGAAAGTCAACAGTTACACTGAATTTCTTCTATGTATAATAAGACAAAAAATAAGACAAAAAAATATTGGACGTAAATCCATACTCTTCTTTATGTTGAAATTGTACTTCAGGAACCTAAAGCAAGTTCACAATCAGTCCAGAGATTAGAGAACTGTAGAGGAATGCACCTGGGAAGTTTGTCAAGTCTACTTGGATATCATATGCCAAATAAAACCACTTACTAAAGTAATACAGTACTTATTAGCTCTATGAAGTCGCTTGCACTTAGCACAGTCAACAGATTGTCAGATGCCATAGAAATAATGAAATTACTAATGACAGAAGCCAGTCATTTTGAAATTGAATAGTCAGAACAGGCAGCCAGCAGGACTCATTAGAGAAATAAACAATATAAGATTTCTACCAGAGCTGACAGATACAGGCACTTGAAGGTGCTTTCCCATTGAAGATAGAGGCAGGATCCTGTGAGGAAAATGGGCACTCAAAAAACATTTTTAGATTGTTAACCAAGAGGCTCAGACCAGAAAAGAAATAGGAAGCCACAGAAATGGCCTTGGTATACAGGGTTAGGTCCTTTCATTGCAAAGAATCTATACATTAATATCAGAGAAAACCACTGAAGAAGAGGGATTTGTCTGTATCTCTCCAACAGGAAATAAGATCCATTTTCAGAAAAGCTCTGGGATTTAATTTGATTGCAAAGCATTTGTTATGTTAAATTTTTCAAGGAAATGCTTGGGAATGTGTTATGTTGGGTAGACACTAACCACTGCTACTCCCTATTCAGCAGGTACCTCCTTCACCTTTATTAACAGCACACTAGTTTTCATGCATTCACATATAAAAACCTCCATGAAAATAATTAAAGTATGTTCTCAACGAAAAGAGTTAACATATACGGAGTCTAGTGCTTTAATTTAATCTCCTGCAGTACTTAGTAGACACAGTCATAGGGCAGATCTGGTTAAATACACTGTATCACAATATGATTTCAGATATCTACAAGAATTACATTTCTGGCTTGTTTGTTTTCCTTTCCTCCATTATTAAGATTGACATAAAGAAAACTTTTATCCACCCTTTTTCTCCATACCCAGGGGATATAGATGAGTCATGTAATTTGCACGAAATTTTCCAAGGTAGCCTGTAGGTAATTCACCAGTAAAGAGTCCTAGCTGGGTGAGAAATAGTTTTGGCTTTTTCAGTCTTTAATTATCACCACAGAATTATACTTGTGTCCTAAAGCTGTAATGAAATAAGATTCACTAATTCTTTATTGTACACTTTATAAAAATAATTTCTTCTTTTCAGAGAGGCTCCTCTATTGCCATTTCTTGGTTTGTATTTCTCGGAGTTTGGCTTTTTGTTTCCTTTGGGATTATTTTTTTAAATTTATTTTTTAGTGGATTGAATTTTTATTTCTTTCACCTTCCTCACTTATACCTTTCTCACATTCTTCATGTGTACCTTTTGATCTTTGATTGGTTATTTCTTATTCCATGTATTCCATGTTATGTCTTTTACAAACCTGAATTTTTGGACTACAAATGTGTTAGCACTTTCTCATGATTTAGCTGCACTGATGTCAGCAGGTAATTTGCTTCACGAAGAAGTCCATTATTACCCGGGTTAATAGTCCCCAGTCGGTTCCATGATTCCCTTTTATGATTTCCATTGTCTTGGCTGTCAATTTTTGTGTTTTGTAAATCTGATAAATTTTCCCCTTCAATTAAAATTATATGTTTAGAGAACAGAGATATCCTTAACACAGGGAATTAATTTGATTTGCTGTAATTAGCATTTTTTCAGACGTCACAGTCATCTCAAACTCAACCCAGAAAACAAAGAAGTTCTACAAGAGCTTTCACATCAAATTTTCCCTCTAGGTTTTCCACAATGGAGATGTCTACTTGGACCTTTACTAAAGTAATTTCAACTACACTGTCCCAAAAGTTAATCTTCCAATCACAATACCTCAAGCAAGGCTCTTTTTCAGAAGCATCAGTGAATGGAAGGAAAAAAAAAAAAAAAAAAAGGAAATTATCTTTGACCATAATCTCAAGAGAAGTAGAATAAGTCAGTGATTTCACTTTCATTTCCCACTCTGTGCAACTCCAAGTCTCTTTACTGTCCTTGTCCAAACTTCAATGAACGTTATGCTTTGATTTCTGCATAATTTCTTATTTCTATGGAAATTCTCAAATAATCAGACACATAATTTGGTTTACTGATGTACAAGATGTTCTGTTTCTAGAAAAGCCCTCAAATTTGCTTTACTAAGCTAGTTTGAATTAATTTGTATTTCAGCTTTTATGAAACTGTCTATGGTTTTATTCCATGAGATTAGAAACCCTATGCTCAGTGGATAACAGCCAATACATGCTCTACTAGAGGATAAAAATCTTATGAATCTACAGGTAAAAGATACAAATGTATATTAGCACACAGTACTGCTATATACTGAATTGCTTTCTCAATAATGCTGAATTTGAGAGACTAAGTAATTTGAGCTACTGAAATATCCATACAATTGTAATTTAATTTTTGCACAAATTAAAATAATAAATCCCTAACCTCTACTGGGGGGTATACAGTCTTCTATTTCTTTTTCATTTCTGCTTACAGCTGTGGACTCACGTTCTTTGCAGTTGAGCAGACATCAACTAACCTCCATTTCTCAAGTGTCTCAGACTACTAAGATGCATTTAATGCATATTTACAATAAAGGTTTTCTAGTGCTATAGCTCAAATCACAATGAGGCAAGGCTACTGACAAGCTGAAGTATGTTCCAGTCAAGAAAATTACTGGGATGCTGGTTAAACTGTTAATGTCTAGAAGGTCATGGTGAGGATCACCTCCAAACATGAGATTGTGGCACATTTTAGGCAGATACAGTAATAATTTCCTTAAATTGATGTGAAACAGTGTTCACAGTGGGCACTGTTATTTTAACATTCACTTGTAGAATAAAATTCAGCATAGCTTTTCTGACACATTGCTGAGTACATTGAAATGTAGTTGTTATAAATTATAACTATATTAGAAAAAAACGATATCAAATCTACACTATGAAGCACAAGGGAGAAATGCTCTTGAATACTGCTGCCTGAAGTACAGAAGAGGCCATTGAATGTCCCAAATTGAATACGTACCAACTTAAAACTAGGAAGAAAGAAAAACAGGAAAAACAAACCAAAAGGAAATATGAAACTATTTACGGTATCCAACTTTGGCAAATGAACTCCAAATTTTGTACATGAACTATCATGATGCATCTTTTCTGCAAATCAAAGTATGCCTTAAGATCTTGCACAGAACTCCAATAAATAAAATTCAAACATCAACGTCAGATTTTCATATATTTTAAGAGTAATATGCTTCATGGAAATTGCTGCCCCAAAAGAGACGTTTACCTACAAAGACTAGACAAACAAATCTTTCTTACAATGAGAGTAGCCATACTGGATTTTCAAAGTTGTGTGTACCTTGGGTATAATGCAAACATGCAAAACACAGCCACATTTCCTCCAAGAAAATATGCAACAGAAACTACCATCAGCGCAGCAAGAAGAAAATCCCCCAGCAGCCAGGTTTCCTTTCTGATAACATAGAGAAAGCAGTTTTTAGGCTCCGTAGGGCTGTGCCACCTGTTGATACCTGTCTCAGAGAACACACAGAGGAGGTGTGCAGTTCACATGCTGCAAAAATAGAGTCATGCGCCTGACTGTATGGATTGAAATGTCTTATGCCAGTAACATTCAAATGTCCACAGACACAAGAACAGTTTACCTCCAGTTAAACATTTGCCTAGTTTATCTGCTTTTAGTAGATAGACTCAACACAGCTGAAGAAATCACCTGACAGTGGAGAAGGGAAAATACACATATCACCAAAATAAGCTGAGTAGTGGGAGCTACAGCTAGCAACACAGGATATTTTCGGTGCTCATTCCATGTAGATGAGTCAATAACCTTAATGGAGATGGCTGCTCTGACTGGTAAGATAGCAAGAGCAGTGCTCTGTGACTGGGGATGCAGGTACAAGTAAGCAGCTCAATAAAGGATCCCCAGGTATTCACCAGTATGACTGAAGAAGAACAGAATCAAAGGTCAGGCAAAAGCTGTTTTGGTATGAATCCTGAATCAGAAGTGTGTATGGAAGAGTACACACACAAATACCTTTCTAAAGAAAAAAAAAGTGCATGTAAATGTACAGCATTTAAAACAATCAAGTCAGTTTAACAAGAAAAAAACATCTCCCTTTGTAACTACTCTTAAAGAGTTTGATAAATTTTGGAATAAAATATTAGGAAAATTGCAGCACTTACTGTTAGCAACTGCTTGGGGGTAAAAAAATCTCAAGCACACTTTGTTCCTACAGCATTCTGACCAAAGGCAAAAGCTCTCAGCTGTACAAATGCTGCTACAGGATAAGCCCAGCATGAAGGATAGGACCGCCACCATCTACAGTGCTCGGTAGACTTGACTTGATGCTCCAGCTACATTTGGCTTTTTATTAATTTCTTTCATTATTTCATCTGCTAAGATTCCCTGACTACTAAACTCCATGGTTACATGCAGCAAGATCACAAGAATGGCTTGCTAATGCAAAAAGATTTTATTACAACCTGGAGTATATTTTTTTTACCCTTTTGCATTTCTCCAAATGCAAAAATAATTCAGTCAGATTTCATTCTGATCTTGGCAACAGCTATTACAGTTAATATCATAAACAAATTAGAAGAAAGTCATTGTTTAAATATCTTCATACAAATAAATATATTCAGTACTCTGTTATGTATCTGGTTTATCTTGGCAGTCTCTTTTGTTAATAATATAAATTCAGAAGTTAAATTAGCTATAGAGTTCTTTATAAATATGCACTTCAAGTAATTTCTTTGTTCTTTTTTGCTTTTTAAAAAGATATCCCACTGATATTACTCCAATCTATCATTTGGAAAGTGCTTTTTTTAATACAGAAAATCCATCAACCTAAAAAATGTGTATAAAAATTATATGAGATCATAGATTTTGTATCTGCACGTTGTTTGTTTGTTTGTTTTTTTAAGAAGAAATTAAACTTGGTAGAGTTGATGAGCTATATATATGTGCATATATATATATATATATACACACACACACATATACACTCAAGTGCAGGCTAACTTTGACAAGCTAATTGGTTCTGACATCAACTCTCAAACCTTTGGCTCTGAGAGTCCTCCAAGAGAAGAGCATACCCTGCAGCCTTGTCCCCCTTTCCTAGTGTCACTTAAAATGAAAAAATAACAAGTCAGCATCCTGAACTTGCCCCTCAACCTGCAAGTTTCTAGTTTGAATCAATACCTTCAGGTAGCAGACAAGCACCACAGCCTTTAATCTTCATAGTAAATTTTTATTTGAAGTGGAAATTTAAACAGTCCATTCCTTGTAAACTACCTATCTCATTCCTCCTCTCACATTGCAGTTAAGACAAGGGGTGCAACTGTCCCTGCTCTTCTTAGCATCTACACAGCAGACCAGTAAGATCATCATCACACATTTTACGACAGTTGCGATGGCCCTCTGCCACCTCCCATCATTTCATCTTTCCAGTAATCCAAAAAAGTAAATTATCTTCAGAGTAAGCTGAAGCTTTCCAAAAACTCTATAGAACATATTTGAAGGTTCCACAAATTCCAAATATCAAGCCTCCAAAACAAGAATACTTAAAATGCAACTCAATTCTTTTAAAATAAAGGAAAGCCTAAGGGATACAGAAATCAGATTCAAAACAAAGACCAGCACCTATGGAATTGCGTATGGTGCGAAATTATTACACACAAGATCAGTTCAATTTCATACTGTTTTGAGTTTATTTGCATTACTTACTGATGTACAAAAAAAAATCAGTTTATATTAAAAATAATACTACCTATTGATGCATATAGAAGCACTTCATTAATGTATCCTTAAAACAGTTTATGAGCACTTACAAAAGCAATGGCTGGCACCTAAGAAAAGAGACCAACCCCTCTTGCTGCAGCCCCAGTTCCCCACAGTTACTCCTTGTAACTCGTTTTCCAGTCCTGCCACCAGGTTCATTGCTCTTCTCTGCACACGCTCAAGCAACTTAATGTCCTTCGCATAGTGAGGGGCCCAAAACATGCCAGCCCAGCCAGCACAGTCACAATAATACCAGGTTATACACTAGACACTGACCTCGAGGAACAAGAACATAGGAACAATTATTTTGAAGGTATAAGGGAACCAAAGCGAAGCATAGGC
Source organism: Meleagris gallopavo (assembly GCF_905368555.1). Lineage (NCBI taxonomy): Eukaryota > Metazoa > Chordata > Aves > Galliformes > Phasianidae > Meleagris > Meleagris gallopavo. The sequence goes on along the minus strand of NC_139406.1, from coordinate 23,723,558 downwards.
TTTTGGGAAACAGTCTAAGATCAGATGAGATTGGTGAGGGTTATCTTGCCAGGCTAGCTTGAGAACAAAACAATCAACTAACAAAAAGAAACATCATGTAAATAACTTATGTTGGTTTGCATGCAAATCTCAAGGAAAGAAAATCTGAATTGTCCCTTCTTTTCCTTACAAGGCCTAGTTCTTTTTTACTTACAAGCTGGGTGACTTTGCTGGGCTGCATTCTGTTTTCTGTGGGACAAAAGTCCCATATTCCTTACCTCTCCCATAAGCACTACCATCTCTCTCTGATAATGTACTGCTGTCACCTACATAAAACTGAGTTGAGCTCTGCACAGAATCATTCATTGCAAATAAAGGTCAGTTTGCAAGTTCTATCATGAGAACAGTAGGGCAGCACATAAGTAAAAATATCATTCAGTATCCAATCTAAGCCGAACAAAAGATGAAGTTCAATCAGCTTACGCAAACACGTCCTGTTTACTGAAAGAGCCCAGCAGTAATAATGATATCTGAATTTTATTTACTTTTAGTCTTAATGCCAAGGTGTTTAGATTTTACTTATCATACACAATCCACAATCTCCTTATCTACAGGAATGCCAGATATGCTGCTTTTTACTATAAACAACATCTGCTTAATAAATAACTCAGGTGCTACTTAACAAGATAACATTTCTATGACAAATGAGGAAACAGAAACACTATCTCAAGTCAACTGTGCAAAGCTGCTCGCTACCACTTCTGAATATAAAACTAGCTTTGTTACTATGGAAGGTATTTAAGGAGTAGTCCAAGCCTATAACCATACATTATATTCATGTCTAAAATGTTATGTTCAGAAATGTTTAACACAGCTTTTTGAATAATGATTAAATGCGGCTAAATTTACTGTAAAAAGCATTGAGCCAACATAATGAAAGCTTAGGAAATATCAAAGCACTAATTTAGTGTTTTTGAAAGCTTCCAGGCACTGCTTTTATACTTCATGTGTTTTTCTCTGCTTGTTGAAACCAATCCTGTCCTCCATACTTTAGAAAAGAAAGCAAATGAAAAAGCAAGCATCACTCCATCCTTGGTGAGTACTACTCAAGGATCCTGGACTTTACAGCATTCATGATGATAAGGACATCCAATAAACATTTGTTGTTCATTATTTAGAATGGTAAAATGCTGACAGGAATACGAATTTGTTCAGTCTAGATCTATACACATTAAAAAAAAAAAGGGTAAAATGTAAAAAGACAACATGATACATGAGCATTGGGGAGGACTTTTGTTTTTTTTGTTTTTTTAATAAATACAGACACAAACCACTGCAATGTGGCTTCTGATGTTCTGGTCTGGGACTTCATAGTAAAGTACGTATCAGCCTATCTACAACAACATATGTTTGAGAGGATAAATATAACAGGTGTTTCATTCTGTGCCTTTGCCCTGTGACACCTGGCAGTACACGTTCTGTGTGATGCAGTCAGTGCTGGACTGCTGACAGCATTGTGTAGAGCTCAGTGCAGCATGAGTGCTGGGATGCCAAGGCCAAGCACTGATCCTTCAACCCTGACACAAAGTGTTTGGCTGCCTCCAAGCATTGCGTTTTCAACAGCCAAAAGGCTGCTGAAATTCTTGGCAAATGATATGTATCTCTGGTATTTGCTGCTGGCAGAAATGAATTCAAGAACAAAACTTGGCTATAATCAAAACAAATTACAAGACTTCTCTTCAATGGGTTTCCCTCGACTACAGGCTATGAAATCCCGCAGCTATGCAAATCTTTAAAGTTGTCTTCCCAATCTTTAAAGCTATAGGCAACATGGATTTTCTTTTTTCATAGAAAGCATTAACATCTCAAATTTATACTACTAAAAAGTATACACAAACAACATGCCAATTGTCATTTTCTAAACATTTCCAATACATTGCAAATCATAATATATTAATTAATAAGAACTGTCCTCCAAAGTAATAGTTTTCTTCATTAATTGAGAAGGTTCAGAAGCAAATAAGTTACAGCAAATAAGTTTCTTAAATTAAGTAACGCATCCACAGAAAACAGATACATATTTTAAAGTTACTAAATAAATAATAATCACTAAAGTGTCTATTTTGGGGGGAAAGAAAAGGAGTAGGGAGGGAACCAGCTAAATGAGATGATGATAAGCTAGTTTTTACTTTATTTATTTATTTTTTCATTTAAAAGGAGACAAAAGCCAAGTTCTGGGTACTTAATTCTACACAGTAACATCATCCAACAAATGCTATGGTCAGGGAAATAAAATATCTACCTAGTCAATCACAATCTTTTTGAAACTGATCAATGATGCTGTAAACTAAAGTCCTATAAAATACTCTGTACACAAATCGTTCAAAAATAATAGCTAAGAAAACTCTTAACACTGTTTTCTCCTTGAAACTGCATGAAGAAGATCTTTGAAAATACTTCAGTGAACTAGTAGAAAATAAAGTTGATTTGCTAGGAAGACAATCTTTGCCTCAAAATGTCACATATTTAAGATGGACAGGACAAAAAAAATGCAATTCACCTTCTGAAGAAAGATTTTTCTCCCTTTTACTTGTATTTGGCAGATTATGAAATTACTGGAGTTAATCTAATTTTTTTTTTTTTTTTTTTTTTTTTTTTTTTTTTTACAACCAAGATAGTCAGTTCTGTACAACTATTATTTCAAACAGTACTTTGTAATGCATATCAACCGTGAAATACCATTACAGAGACATGGAAACAACAAGCAGCCAACTTTCAGTCAAATCTCTGACCTTCAAGACAACTGCTCATCACCCACAACCTCTCTTTTCCTGCTGGTTTGGCTGGATGCCGTTGTAAAAGGAAGATGCATGCTGTTATGATAGGCTTATTTTGCTACACTTGCACTGCATTTTAAGCATGACTCTGAGCCTACGTACAAATCCAAGGTCCTTCATCATATATGTAGTGTGAATGCAAAGTTGTGCTGTACAGGGATACGAATAGGACGCACAACTTTAGTCACAAAGAAAAATACAGAAATGAACACTTCCAAGTAACTATCATTGAAACCTTAATGCTACTGCGAAAATAAGCATTTTCCACACTTACAAAATAAGAATTTACTGAATCAACATTTATGTCATGAGGTTCAACATTTGTTTTTCCAGAACGTCTCATTCTTGAATTCCATTTATTTAGCAGCATCGTTACCTATAGCAGTACCTTTCCCTAGCTCATAGAGAAAAGAAAATGGAAAAATGGTAAGAAAAAGATATCCCTGAAGGGCAAATAATGGCCTACCTTTACGCTTTGCAGAAAAAAAGTTAGACAGCAAATTAAGCATAGTGCATCAAGATTTTAGCTTAAAGATCTATCCGGTCCAGTAAGTCAGAGTATATTTAATTCAGTAAAAGATCTGAAGTATCAGGAATGCTTTATATGATTTTATCAAAATCCAGTAAGAAAGAACAATGCAGTAAACACTAAGCAGTACTTATGACCTTCTGCCAAGGTAAGTTCAACTTAAGAGTCTTTTGTCCCAAACACTTTTTTTATCATCGTCGATGACTTCTAGTTTCACACCTACTAACAATATATAAGTTTAGTTAAAACAGTAAGAGAAATTGAATTAATCTTAACTAGCCATTTTTTCGTTGCTGGAAAACATCTAGTTTATCAGTTACTATTGCAAACACAAAAATTATTAAGGGCTACTGACATAAACTTCATGGGAGTAACAATTGACTTTATCAGGCAAAACATAAATAATTATGCTCAGAACAGCATCTAGCAAAGTACTGATAATCAGATCAGCATCTAATTCACTGCTCAGGAAGCATTTTCAATTACACTTAAAACGAGTTGAAGGACTTGGTGAGTTTTCATGTTAAGTTAGCTACATACTTCAGCTGAATTTCTGAGTACATAGGTTCTTTATTACAACACATCTTTGAAGAAAAAGATACCAGATGATGTTTTACTTTGCTTTTTCCCGCTCCATAAGAAGCAATCTCTCAAGATGGTCTCTTAACAAATGCCTACATAACATCCATGATGTTGTCAGGAGCTCAAAATACCAATTAAGTTTTAAGAAAAAGTAGGATAAGTGCAAAACCACAATATGTACATTGTCACCTCTCCTGAGAAAAGCTTGTGTTGTTTAATGCTTTCCAACGAAAACACCAAATATTCTCTGTTCCTCATTCTGGACTTTAAGCAAATGTGAGGCTAATTAATGCACTAAGAGTACTGTTATTGAAGATACCAGTAGAAATCATAATTTTACTTTCCTCATTTAATTGCATAACACTGAGGTGTCACATTTACCAATGCATAGATCACAAATGTCCTGTAGGCTGCAATTACCATTTTTCAATGTTACAACACTGAGACTGCATCTGTGGTAAGATGCGATTATAGCACACACAAAAAGGCAGGACTGTTAAAATCATATGAAGAAACCTAACAGCTTAATATATTAACAGCAAATGACTAAGCAACTCAAGAACACATCTGAGTGATCACATTCTGAATTAAGTACCAAATTACCATTAAGTGACTTTTTCTTTGAGGCTTGTTTCAAAACGCATTAGTTTTACTTATCACACTTTAAAAAAAGATCAAATTCATCACAAAAATGTAATGCTGTAAAGCTACTGAAAGAAATCAAAGATAGCTGTTGCTAGATTTCAAATGAGCATTTTTAGGAAGTTTGGGCAGGGGAGGGGAAGAGCTTGGCCGATAGACAAAGGACATTTTACCCTCCAGCTTTCAAATGAGCAATAAACTAAAGGCTATTCACTTCCATCTCTCACTTAACATAGCCACAGTCAAAGCAATGATTTCTTTACTCAGATGAAGTGCCCCTTAAGCATGCCCTAGATTTTCGATGAATTCAGTGTGATTTTAGCTGCACAGTTTCCCCTGAATTAAATGGAAACTACGTGACAAAAAGGCCAAGCAATTTTATATAGAACTTGAAATGATCAGTATATTCATATGTCAGACCTGAGAAACCTTAAGATATTTTTTTTTTCAGTTCATACCACAAGCAAATATTAACACAGAAAGAATTTAAGTATGTGCCTATAAATAATTACAGTAACTGTACTTTCACTCTACAATAAATTACATCCATTTAGATGATTAGGATACTTCCCTTCACTAGCCTATTATTTTATTCAATTTATTACATAGTAGTACTCCTAGAGCAAAATTAGCATCCCTTTTTATATTTAATTATGTAGAAATATAAAATAAAGTACATATTTCTATACTTGCAGCACACTATTTCTCTCTTGTGTAGATCCAAAGACAGCAGCTTTCAAAGCCAGTTTTAGCAGCAAACATCATATTGATAAAAGGCTTCTGCTTTAGTTTCTTCACCTGTCTGTGATTTTCTGAAACAGGGATTGCGATTCTTTCATTTACAGGTTCCTTATTTTCAGTTAACTACAATGGCAAATCAGGAAAAATGAGGGGGTTGTGTGGGATTTTTGTTTGTTTTAAATAACACAGGTAGGTATAAGATTTGAAATAAATAATAGGAATGGTTTTGTACTGTTCAGCTAAAAGTGAAGAAGACTTAGATGAGAAACACCAACAAAAGCCAATCAAAGTATGGGCATGAATGAGGGAACTATAATCTGTCAGTTGAATTAGGGCCTCTGTTATAATTTTTAATACTTTTGTACAAGGTCTAGACTAATTTTTGATTTTTATATTTAAATACTACCATCAATTACTAAATTTTATTTTCAAAGCCATTATCTCAGTGGAAGAACACCTGATATAAAGTCTTTGTTCATTGCTGAAGCATTAAGAAAACCTAGATTTCTCATAAGTTGTTTATCTTTTACAGAGCTTCCCAGCAGAAACGAAAACACCTAAAAACAGAGCAAAACCATACCCACAGATGAAGAATAACTGTCCATAGCTATTAAATAGACCAATGCATAAAGAACTGTTTTACATCGTTAAGTGAGTTGGACAGAAAATAACAAGAGGAGAAAACGACAGTAGACAAAATAACAGAAAACTTTACAATAGCACAGTTCCGCAGGTCAGCACCTCAGAGTTGTGGGCAAGGCCACCACTCTTACCTTTGAATTTCTAATAACAGAAAACCATAGAATCACAGAATGGCCTGGGCTGAAAAGGACCACAATGATCATCTAGTTTCAACCCTCCCGCTACGTACAGGGTCACAGACTACCAGACCAGGCTGTCCAGAGCCACGTCCAGACTGACCTTGAATGCCTCCAGGGATGGGGCATCCACAACCTCCTTGGGCAACCTGTTCCAGTGCGTCACCACCCTCTGTGGGAAAAATTTCCTCCTAATATCTAACCTCCCCTGTCTTAGATTAAAACCATTTCCCCTTGTCCTATCACTATCCACCCATGTGAACACAACCTAAACTAAACCTAATGTGCAAGAAGGAAGTGATGAAAACATTATGTCCATATGTTAGAATATGGGACAATGTAATGAACCATGATTTCTTCTTTTTCATTACTTCAGTTACATAGTACAACTTGTACCTGGATATATTAATGAGTGCAAATATACAATTATTCAGAGAAAAAGTAGATAACTGAGGACAGACAAATGTATGTATTCACTGTGCAAGAAGGTTTTAACTTTAAACAACGGCAAATATGTATATACACATGAACCACCCTATATATTACATGCACGTGGATAGATAGATAGATAGATGTGTGTATATTTATATACTTAATTTTAAACCCTTGTTACATTATGAATTCATGCCCTGGAAGTCCTTTATTGCAGGCTGCTTATGGCTGCAATGGAAAAATTCAAATATGTATATTTTAGTTGGCACAAAGCTTTTTGAATTCCAGTGTTTCACAGCAAGGAAGAGATGACAGGAGAGGACTACCACACTTCAGGTTCAGAGAGCCACCTGCTCCGAGGTACTGCAAGTTAAAAAAGATAGTGGGCTGGGAAATTGAAGTACTGGCTTCCTATTTCTTACAAACATCTTGACAGCCTGCAGCTTATTCTCATGAAGCTGCAGTGCCACACATGAATTCTCCAGCAAAAGTGGGACCTGAGGAAGACAGATGGGAGGGGATGGTAACTGGAGGCTGTCCCCTCCCCTCCAGTGCTTGCATGTTTACTTTTCATCTGCATCTGTTGTCAGTATCAAGAAACCATGAACACCTTAGAGATTGGTTTAAAAAGAAACACCTGTTTAAGTTTTGAGAAAAGAACTGAGGCATCGGTTCCCTGCTACTGGCACAAGAAGATAGGGAGAATGCTTCAGGTGTACTTTTCTCAGCAGAGTAATGGAAAATAAATAGCTTCCAGTGGCAAAAATTGTAGTGAATTGGAGTTAAGACCCATATCTCCTACATCTTTCTCCAGTGTCATGCTTTTTGAGCTGGATGCTTAGCCCATCTGGATGAATGCATGTTGACTGGAAAAAAACTTTCCAAGACCAAAGATCTGGCATCCTCACAGCTCCTGAAAGAAGGGAACTTTCCTATTATCAGTATACTGTGGAAGAGTGGGTCACTGCATGCTTCAATCTCATTCTCTAGTCATACCACAGACCAGTTTTCTGCCTGCAGACAGGACTTTGCATTTCTACCTAGAAAGTAGTGAAGCTGCTGACACTTACTCCTAAATGCACAACCTCAAGAAGAGCTATATGGACACCTGAGAGCTCATCCTTTATCTGCATTAACAACTCCCCATATGCTACTGGTGCAACTCTGATAACCTGAATTGCTTCATATAGGGTACTGAAACCAAACACATTAAAATTCTGAAAAATATGGGAAGAGTCTAAAACCATTTCTCCCTTTTTTAACCACACACTTGTAATTTTTGCAGTTTCTGATGGGAAGACAAGAGCCCCATGCCTCCATCCAGGAGCCACAGATGCAGCTAACTGTTTCACACTCAACTCTTCTCACAATACGGGGCTGAAGTTGTCACTCAGAATACATTTTGTTTATGTCACTTTTAGGGAGGGCTGAAATTGTTGTATCCCATTTCATATTACTTTGTTAGGTATTAGTGGATATGTGACAAGCACACATCACTTCTTAGAAATGAATGATGCAATATAGAAGGGTGCCTCTTAAATAAAGCCAACTTTGAGCAAGCAAACATTAAAGGGTAGTGAAGGGGGAGAAAAGGTGGTTCATCTCTTCCTAAAGCACAGTGTTGAAGCAAATGTTAGAAAAGGGGATTTGATTTGGGTTTAAGCACGCACCATGAGTAACTGGAAACATATAGGGCTTACCACAGCCTGCTTGTATTTGAGCTGATAGCTTTCTCTTCCTCTCCAGTTCAGTGTAGTCTTGATGGAAAAAACAAACAAATAAAAAAAACAATAATGGCAAGTGCTCATACCCCAGATTACCAAAGACATACGATAAATGCCTCCAAACAAGAGGCTCTGCAGAGGGGGTAGTGAGGAGTAGCAGATGAAAGCTGTTTTATCCTCTCTGGGAACAGGGAATAAACTGGACGGGGATGAAGCGTATCAGTAAAACAGCCTAACAAAGATAGCACTTGCTGTGCTTGGTCTCTGGAGAAAAACAAACCAAAGGAAAAACAAGCCGATCCACTTCCAGGGCACAGCCTCTGTCCTCTGCCTGGCAGAGGATTAAGTCAGCTGGAAAAGTAACTTCAAAAGAAATTAAGGAGAAAGCTTTAGCTTTAGTTCCTTCACAAACTTCACAGAGGCTACAGGGAATTTGGGATTTCTGCTTAATGCCCACCTTGCCATTACCTCCCAGAACTTGTAGCTTTCCATTAGCATTACTTAAAAAAGAAAAAAAAGTCGCAATGCTGGAGCACAGCTCCTACTCCTGTGAGTGCTATGAAGATGTAGTGGACATCAATTAGTCATCCCAACACACACGCACACGTTGCAAATTTTAAAACACTGCATAATTAAAAAGATTACTTTAAAATGCTTTCATATGTTGCTGCAGAATCACTTCAATGAAAAATCCAGCTTTCCAACTGCCTTGTCTTAAACAGCCTTGCAGCATCAGATGTGTTGCCCATAGAAGCTCTGGTGCTCCATCCCTGGAGGTGCTCAAGGCCAGGTCAGATGGGGCCCTGGGTAGCTGAGCTGATGGGTGGCACCCCTGCCCATGGCATGAGATTGGGGCTGAGAGGGCTTTGAGTTCCTTTCCAACCAAAACCGTTCTGTGATTTTATAACTGTGGTTTCTCCTCTTCCTGTAAAAGAGGCACACCCACAAAGGCATGCCATTTTCTGAACTGGTGCTAGTCCTCTATGTCTCATTATGTTTGAGCAAGAAACAAATTAAGAAAAGAACCCAAAAAGTACAGTATCACAAAGTCAAATCTGCTGAGTACTTCAGTATCATAATCATGGTATCTTATTATTAAAAGAAAGCATCTGAACCCAAATTCACCCAAATGCTAGTTTCCATCTAGCTATAACCCTTAGATTACAATATCCATTTAAAAATACGTCAAGTACTGTACTTAAAACGATTATTTCCCACACAATTAAAACTGTTTTCTTGTTTTCAGGCCTCAAGAATATTTTGAGGTTTTGACTTTTTTTTTTTTTTGAGTTTGAGGAGCACCTCTAGAACAAGCTGAACATTTTTGTATTTCAGAAGAATTCAGTAGAAAACAGTGATTTTAACAATTAAATAATCTGGAACATGAAATTAAATTATGTTTCATAACCAGAATTTCAAGTCCTGCTGAAGGAACTCTGACTTCCTTTTCTCATCTCCCTAGTTTCTAAACAGTACTTTAATGATGCTTAGAGATAGAACTAGTGTCATTTAATTAAAACTAACATTGCTGGAAATGGTATTCAATTAGGAATAAGGAAGAGCATATGATGGGGGCTAAACAGATCTGGCTTCTATCATTGCCTTTCTTAATGCACCACAAGTGAATCATTCTCTCTTTTCCTTCTCACGTTCCCTATCTGTAAACCTGGGAAATACAGAAGAAGAAAAAAAAAAACAAAAAAAAAACTGACCTCTGTCATTATATCTGAATGCTAAAAATACCTTAATTTTTTTTTAAATAAAGCTACAGACATTTTGGATAACTAATAATCAGAATGGATTTTTGACATCAATTTGCACATCTAACTACTTATATATGCAGTAACATATAGAACATTTAGATCAGTATTAGCAGCAAGAGTACTGTGAGGTTAACTGCATTTAAGAACAAGTCCAAAGTCATTCCAATAATTTTAAGAGGTCTCCTCATTCCTAACAAAGAGGATGTTCTACACTAATTGCACTGTGCATACTAGTCAAATGCATTTTCTATCTTCTATAAAGAATTTTCCTCCCACTTGAAGATTTTTTTCTTTAATTAGAGGTGCACATGACACTTTGCCCAACCTGGAGAAAGAAAACAACCAGCTTTCTACTTTCTTTTTAACATACAGATGGAAGTCTCCTGAAAATAGAGCTTTGTTTACAATGAAAACAAAGAAATGCAAGAGAATACAGACTGATGAAAGCAACAAGATGCATCAACTTTGTCAGCATGAAAATATCATCCAATTAGAAAGTTAGTTGTGTTAAAGTAGACAGTAACCCACTCCACTGCAGTCATCCAGCAAGGCCCAAGACATGCCAACTTTTTTTAGTTAAAAAAACAAGATAGAGGGGGAAATTTATATACTTTTCATAAACAGCATTAAGTTCTTAAAATATACATAGTCTTTGTTTTAAAAATAAAGGCAGTAAAATATTTTCAATATTAAATAATTATTGAAATCATTACAGCACTGAAGATCACCATCCTTCAGACAGCGCATTCTGCTGATCTACTCTACACAACCATAAAACCCAATTCATTGGTGAAGACGTTGCTTTTGGCAGAAACTGAAGTTTTGTACCATGAAAATTTGACAATTAATGTTTGGTTTTAAGTTCTGGGAAGTTTACCAGTTGATTTGCCAAACTAGCTCAAATACTGTAATTTAACACGGTATTTAACATCCATTAAGACACAGTAAGATCACTGAAAACTTCATAGTACTGAACAACAATACAGGCAGATACTTATATTATAAAGTCCCCTAAACAATATCATGTAATATTATATTTGTTCTCTCGTTCAAAACCCATATCTGAGTGTTTGCCACTTTATGGAAGACACTACACAGGCAACTCTGTGCTATGTGTCATAAGAATTGCAGCAGACAAATATATAAATTTAATACTTGAAAGTCTTTAAGATCACTCTTTAAGGTCACCTTCACAAAAATAGCACAACAGACTTGCTTCAATCCATATCATTTTTCTGTTAAGATTCTAAATTGATTCCATAATCATATAAAAACAAGCTCAATACACAATTAGAGCTAACTGTTGCTTCTGCCACTGAAAAGCACAAAGTAATCTGCAAAGAAAATTTTTCTCCTTTCTGAGGTTCACTGCTTAAAAAAGTATTTTCCATAGTAAGTGGCATTTCTTAGCGTAATTCTGAGAACTAATCAGATCGTTTTCAAGAAAATGTCAAACCATTGCTCCAGGCAATGTTCTGAAAATTAAACTGACGTTACATTCAATTTATAAGAAATGAATTACTTTTTTTCTAATGAATGCTTTTTTTTGTATATTAAAAATGAAAATATTTACCATTTAATACAATTATGATTTCAATTACTGTCAGCTTTACTGTCTTGAATATCTTCAATGTGAGAACTAGCAACTTTGATTCTAATGTTCCATGTAACAGGCAAGAAACAAATATTTCTAATACTTTTGCATTTTTAGTGCTCTTTTGCTTGACAGACATTTTTGCCTGAGCTAGTTTCCATATGAATGCAAATTTTTTTCTGCAGATTTCTTCACTGCACTTCTGAAGTACAGGACTGGGAGCAAAAACCACATATTTTGAGCAATCAAATGAGCTAAAGGCCTCAGTATCATTATCATCAGTATCGGTACAGCAACCCAAAAAAGATGCTTGATTTTCCACTTAGAAATCAGTATATTTATAACAGATCTTTGCATTATTAGAACACAACAACCCTTCCGTCATCTCATATAACCATAAAATAATCTCAACATACTCTTGATAGATAAATTTAAAAAGTAAAATAAACACAAGGAATCTTAAAATATTAAATTGTTAATAAAACATTCCTGAAATAGTCCTTGATGGTGACCATCACAAGAGGAAGATATTTTGAATGCAATTCCCAATAATCAGATCCGAAATTATTCCCAACACCTAGGTGGTTGACTGTGGTTACTATACCTTCAAATTGCAAGATGGATCACAAGCAGAATGAAAAGGAAATTAACGAATTAATATTCTACAGCATGGGGAGGAGAAAAATAAGGGATGGGACCAGGTGCCATACAGATAACTGGAAGGATTGGTCCTTGTAAGACAGATGCTCCAGACTTCAAACCATCTTTGCATCTTTCTGCTGCCCTCTCTCCAGTATTTCCATGCATCTTGAACAGCATCAGACCCTTATCAGGACAGAGGGGAGGGAATGGATCATCTTCCTTGAGCTGCTAGCAATGCTCTTCCTAATGCAGCTCAGGATACCATTGGTCTTCCTAGTCACCAGGGCATGTTGCTGGCTCATGGTTAACTTGTTGTCCACCAGGTCCTTCCCAAAGAGTTACTACACAACAGTGTAAAATCAGCATCAGTAAAGAAAGGTATCCTGCAGATAAAGACTAAATGGCTACCCGGTAAACTTATATCAAATTCACACGGTCATGAAAAAGCAACGCTGACATGTACAAACAGCAGCAAGGCTACATCACTTGGCCCTCAGTGTTGTAAGGACCACAGGTAGCAGCACGTCCAACAACAATCATCTCACCCTGTTCTCCTCTCCAGCAGATCAGGATGAAGGTCCTCTAGCAGGAAACACACACTGTGCTCCCCTTCAGTAACTGTCCTGAGATACTCTGTGCCTGTGCAGTGAAAGGCCTCTGCACCCTCCTTTTTCAGTAGTTTCACACAGAGACCCCTTCTCACCTCTCTGAAACTTACTGACTTCCTGGACCCTCTAGTCTCTTCAGTGGGGTCTCAGAAGCTCATTACAAACATACCTGGCTCCAAAAGCACTGAAGCAACTCATGGGCTAGTGCCATCCTGAAACACTAGTCCCCTGCAACCCATCATGTGCCTGTACCCTCAGGCACTGAATCTCTCCACACTCACTTTAAAGGGGGCTCCAGAAAGCTGCTCCCACTGACTCATGATGATGGGCAACAGCTGCAGGCCATGGGGTAATGTCCCTCCAGAGACAGCCCCCTCAGAGAAAGGCCAGGGAAAGGGTTCCCTTCCCTGAGTTATTAGGGCTTGCCATCTGCCATCATGCCTCCCCTGTTCCTGCATGCATGAGGAAATGTGCCTTCTTCCATATAACTTCACAGTTCAAAAAAGCAGTCATTAGATTAAAAAAAACTCATATATATTAAGTACAGCATAAGACAAATATGGAACAACAAGAAAATAACCTGAAATCATAGAAATCAGTTACATGTATATAATCAAATTGAAGATGTGGGAGTATAGAGAGGAGAGAATTCAGTGACAAATTCTACTAATCCATTCCTTGGGAGGTATTTTAAGTTGGTGTTCAGTTATTCATCACTTAAAGCTAAGTAGGTGGTTAAAAGAAACTGTTGCCCTTTATTCCATATTTAACAGTTTATAAATATCTAATCGGTTGCTTCTTCCAGTGAGCAATCTACTGATCTAGGAAAAGAAAACTGTTTTCAAGGTTTCCCTGTTCATACTTGTTTAAATCTGAACCCAAGGTTTTTTCATTCCAAAGATATTGGTTGCTCCTATGTACTTGGTCTCTCTCTAGCTTTCCAAAAACAAAATATTTCACTCTCCAGAGGCACGTGTGTTACTCCGCCTACACTTTAACTTGCTTTCTGGGACTTCATGGAATGAGTGTGTCATACATCCAGAAAAAATGTAAAGGAAAAAAAGCTAAGTTGTAGCTTCTCACCTTCACGTCCCAGGGCCGCATTCACAACCCCCAAGGAATTGTTTTAAAGAAGATGAGTGCAGCTACCTTTATGTTCCTTTCCAGCAGAATATCCATCCAACCTTTACTAACAGGAGCAGACAGTAAGCTCCAAACAGCTTTTGCTCATTGAGATTCCCTGCGTAGCTATACTGGAAGACTCTGCCCATTTGACTTTAAACACCTGAAGTGTTTAAAATGTTACAATACTTCTCAAGAAAGACGATTCTTTTTACATGACTCAGAATTCAACCAATTGAAAGTCAATCTCCCTCATGTGCTTTAAGAAAATCATTCACTTGTTTTGTGAGAAACTTGAAAGTCTCTTCCTGAAACTGCCAGGGAACTCTAGTCAAAGCTTCTGTGATGTGTGACATGATGCAAACAAAATTCAGCTTTTAGAAAAATTTAATAACAAATGTAAATTTACATTTTCAGACCAGTGATATTTTATTTCTTTTTAATAGGCAATAGAAAATTCACAAACACCTAATATTTTGCCATCTGATCAAGGAAAAAGGTTTGCTCAAAGTTACAATTTTAAGAAGTTATTTTCTTCTACTTGCAAAGAACAGCACATTAGAAATCATACCAGACTTTTTTAAACAAATAGACAAGGCTGCTCCTTACCTTCAGAAGCCATGTATAAAACAGAGTTTTATAAAAGTAAAGTATCTTAGCCTACCTGATTGATCTTAATGTTTCAGATGATAAAATATTCTGAAAAGCCTCTGGCAGGTATATATTGTGGTGAAAATATCAAGGTCATTAAAAAGTATAAACACTAACTAACACTGCACAACAAAAGTGAAGCCTGAGCAAAGACTCAGAATAGATGTCAAGATGACTACAGCATAGCTTTATTACCTACAGTATCAAGGAGATTATTGAAAGCACAAGTCTGCTCAACATCAAGGCTCTCTACAGTAAAGCCCACAGGCACCAGTTACATCATGGAGGGAACCAAGGGACAGCACAACACAAGATTCCAGTAGCAGTGCTATGTCCCACGCTATCAAGAGACCAAAAAAAAAAAAAACCAGCACAGCTCTACCTAGTTGCAGGAATTTGTTCTAACGTCACCGCTACTACTGACAGAAAGCTCCTAGTGCCCTCAACAGAGGTCAGAAGAAAATCAAGGCAACCTTTTACCCTCCTGTAACTGTTTTATATCCTACTAGACTGGGCCTATCACAGACATTTAATCTGCAATAAAAGTAAGAGAATAGTGACTGAGAGAACAACAAACAGTGGAAAAAAGGAATAGAAAAGGCACTCTTGAAATTCTTCATTGGGTATACAAGCATTAGGCATATAAAATAATGAAAACCATTTTTGTTATTCATTTATATTAGCATCCTTGACAAAGGAAATTCAGTAATAATTTTACAGAATTCCAAATAAATTCTATACCCTGAGTTCCAGATGCTCCCTGATTACAAGAGAAATGCTTATAGAGTGCAGCTAATAAAAGTAAGCTATGAACACTGCACACAAGGAAAACAGAATTTGAAAATTTTTGAAAGAAAGCACTGTGTGTTTCGATGGAAGAATGAGTTCAGTGATTTTCTAGGCCTTTCCTCCTCCTTGGGATTTCTGGATAGCATTCTGCAGGAAGATCTCTGAATTTGGTACTGCTGTTCTATTACCCAGAAACCTATCAACTTCCTCTTCCAGATGCATTTTAATTTCTCTTTGTTTCAAGTTCAGCAGAAGACTGCAGGGGTATAGGAACGTGAACACCATTTTCCTCATTCTCTTACTTTCTCAGTTTGTAATACTCTATTAAATAACTGCTGGTTAACTTTTCCATAGTAAACTAACCCACCAGTTGTCTGTAGTCTTAAATACAAAATACAGACATTTTAAATGATTTTAAATCTGACACGCACAAACATAGGTTAAAAGAATAAAATATGATACAGATAGTATTGTGAAAAAACAAGCTGCAATAGCCCACATAATATCATGGGGATTTTAACATCTTTACTATACTCAAGTAACTGGGGGTGGGGAAAAAAAAAAAAAAGGAAAAAAAAAGCAATTCTATGTTTATAGACATCATTCTTCACTTTGGTATTCTAAACACGAGCTCCTCCATAGTGAGAGCAATATATCAAGCTACACTTCCATACTGGAAGCATTACATTTACAGTCTCTGTAAATGAGGACTAACCACTTTTGCAAAAACATTAATTACATTCAAATCGATATTTACAAGAGAGTTAAAATGGCCAACAGGATACCACTGTCCATATCGCAGTTAAAAATAATCACCAAGTGAGGGCACATAAGCCAAGAGAGATGAAAAAAGGTCTTTAGGAAATACTTTTAAAAGGTTATCTTTCACATTCATAGACCACAAAGATACATATTTATGAGCTTAGCTTTTTATATAGCAAGGTAATGTATAACTCACTCCTCCTTCTAAACTATACCCTTAGCATTGTCTCACTTCGACCATCTAACACATCTTTTTACAATTCAATCATGAATAAGCTCCTTGCATTTGCCCAATGAACAGCAAAACTGTGGGGCTAACAAAATTACCTTACATCAGAAGGCATCTTAAAAGATCTAAATGTTCAGTGATTAAAGGTTTTGTGCACTAAGCATGCCTTGTTTCTTCTGCTTTCCCATGATTCTATTTCTTCTTGTAGCTCTACCACTGCTTATGTTATCTCAGAGAAGATTGAACTGATTGAAAAAGAGCCACATACGTGCCACTCTTCTTTTAGTTTCAGTAGCTGCAGGTGACATAATCTGAATTTCATTGGGCCACTGGATGAATAACATTGGATTGGCCCTAGAAAATCATATAGGTCAGCTTCCTTGCTCAAGGGGGCCACTATGAGATCAGACTAGGTTTTTTGGGAATTTATCCATCTGCATCTTGAAAAACTACATGGTTTGAGGCTACTCAGTCTCTCCAAGCAACCTGATCCATTTCTGACTGTTTTTATTTCAAATTTCTTTCAGCTGAGATAAAAACATAAAACAAACAAAAAAAACAACCCTAAACTGTATACGTGATGCTGGATTCATTCAAGGATGACATTCATACAATGATAATTATTACTCTCAGGTAAGAAAATTGATCTTTAAATCTTCTGTAGAAAAGTTCTTTGGAAATATTTGCTTTAGTCAGTTTTAAACAGCGTTTTAACCTTCAGTATTTAAGGTTGTAGTCAAAAATGCTGCCATGTTAAGAAGTTCTTGTTGAAATAGTTATCAGTTGCTATCTCAGTATTATATTATTGAAAGTTTATAGAAATACCAAATGTAAGGATAGTTGGAAGAAAGAGATCCATTGTAACAATGTTTTATCAGGTGGATTCCACCCTGCTAGCTAGCGCCATATCAACAAGCCTGAAAAACAGTTTAATATATGGCTCACCAGGAACCTGCAGCACCAGCCTAACTAGACCAAAGGCTGGAAAGTGTCCAGCCAAAGCTGAAATTGCTACATCAGTAGTGAGAGAAGCAGCACTTCCAAAATAATAATAATAATAATAAATAAATAAAATTCAACAGTTTAAAGAAAAAAAAAGTGAAGGTAAAAGGACACTTTTGTCTGGGAGATGCAGAGATCTCAGTGTAGACTACGTGCTAGCACTGATTGAAGTTATCTGTGATTTCAACAACATTCAGAGGACCTTCCTTACAAATTAGTTTTTGAACAGAAAGTATGAATAGTGATAACTTTTATGAATACAGCAATTCTAGTTTACAAATAAAACAATGCATTTTTTAATAAAATATCAAGACCTGAATTTTGTAGTGATTTAAATCTTAACAGATATAATCAGTCAAATTTATGCAAGCCTAGGATATCAAACAGATAAACGTATATACGACAGACTTATAGAAGTACTTGCAAACATAAAAACTGCTAATATTAGTAGGATGGGAAGAATGACATATAGCTTAAAGCCCCAGAAATGCAGGATAGATAGTGTCTCATCCTCAAAGTGAAAGCTGACTGTCTTCACTCTGAGGTTATCTTGAATGTGGATCTAAATCCCTACCTGTAATTAATTAATACAAACTAATCTCAGTGCTGTATACTTGTTCTATATAAGAGATCGATCAAGAAAAAACAAATATCTGTACAAGTTGATATCCAAAGTACAATGTCATTTGGAATATTCCTCTGAATAGTGGATTTAATTTTATTGTGCAACTGGAATTATCAAGAACTGTTCTTAAGATCCTAAGTAAACTGAACGAAAGGAATATTCACTGTAAATGATCTATTGATAAAAGAATAAGAGTAATAATTAGAGTGATTCTGTGCCTATCAAGATAACACTTTATATTGAATAGAGAATTGAATTCAGAATGTTTCTTGTCTGAAAGTAGTAGTAAAATTGGTGTTATTCCACATGGACACATCCCTTCATGTCTCCTCAAGTGCTAAGAACACACAAAGTCAGCATGGTACACACTAGGTGATATAGAACTGCCAGTCCGTTCAGATGTGATACATTCTATTTAATGAGAAAGAACACAGATAACAGCTATGAACTGAAACATCAAGTGAAGAGAGTTAAACCTAATACCAAACATACGGTTAATGTTACCTTTGATATCATAATGTATACAAAGAAAGGGCTCTGAAAGAGAGCCACATGTCTGGAGAAGTCTAAGGGGAGACCTTATTGCTCTCTATAATTACCTGAAGGGTGGTTGTAGTAAACTGGGGATCAGGCTCTTCTCTCATGTAACTGGTGATAGAACTGGAAGGAATGGCTTCAAGCTGCTCCAGGGGAGATTTAGGCTGGACATTAGGAAATACTACTCTGAAAGAGTGGTCAGGCACTAGAATGGGTTGCCCAGGGAGGTGGTGGAGTCACCAACCCTGGAGGTGTTCGAAGAACATTTTGATTTTGTCTAGAGGGATGTGGTTTAATGAGAACTATTGGTGATAGATAGGTGGATGGTTGGACTGGATGATCTTGTAGGTCTTTTCCAACCTTGGTGATTCTGTGATTCTATGAGCATATGAAGATGGAAGAAAAGGTTTTACTTTTTAAAAATCAATAATTAGTGTGTTAGAGGAAATGTTGATCTTCATAAACGCAAGGGAACAGATTAAAAAGAACAGAAATTGCATTATATTTTAGATTAACAGGTGGATATCAAAAATAGTCAAACTGATATCCATTTCAAGCTTTTAACGTAGAGGCTTATCATCCATAGCAGCATAACGATGATACTGGTTTGCCAAAAGATATTTTGCTTTAAAGTGTTAATATTGTAAATCAGAATTTTCCTGAATGTTTCTGGTGAAGATAACTGCATGAAGTGTGCCGAGCTGCCTCTTTGCTGACACCGTCTCCCACAAAATGTTTTTCCAGCATGGATTGCTTTTTTACTGTGCTGATGCACTGAAGAAAAAAATAAAATAAAAATTAACTAGGCTACAGAACACCCCAGTATTTTTGCTTTGTTTAAGGTCTTTCAGAATAATTCGCATTATGGGGCAACTTCCCAAGTGAGGACATTCCCAAAGCTACAACAATTTAAGGTGTTTATAGCACCCCTGAAAAAATTAGAATGCATGCATCCGCCTCTTCTTGAGCAAGTTTCTCTTTTTTTGAGCATAAGTGCGTCTTAGTAAAGGATGACACTATCATTCAAGCTCAAGTAATTTTTCCTCCACGACACAAGAAATAAAAATTTAGTAAACAATTCTCTTTTTGTACTGAACAGTAATATCAGAAATATAATGTTTCAGAGTTTTATTTCAGATTATGTGAAATGTTTCTAGTTTTATTTCAAAGTTTTGTTTTTGTTTTTATAAAGAAAAAAAGCAAAAATGACTACATTTAAATCTACTCTTATTCTACCTCTATATTTGCAGTATGTTCTACAATATCACGAAGGCACAGTCTGGAAGAGATCCAAGCTGCTGGCTAAAATGCAGTTTCTGTGGTTCAAGAGATTTACTGTTGCTAGGTTTGAGTTTGTTGTTTTTTTTTTTTTCTTTTAAGCAAACATATCTTAGTATATTGATGCTGATTTAGACAATAGCAACAATTAATATTATGTCAGCTTCACCTATACCTCCCACCTGAAAAGAACAATCCATTACCGTGAGAACAAGTATTTTGGGGTTATTTACCCACTCAAGTGTACATAAAAATAATTTGTGCACCAGAGAAAGAATATTAGTGTAAGACATTCTACTCTATCATAAAACAGACAAATCTGTGCAACCAGCACTGGGTCTTTTTAAGTAGAGATTCCTGAAGCAGTGCAGATGTTTCAGATAATTTACTGATTTAAAATGTGTTTTCAAACAGTATTGCAATTCATATTCTAACAAATTATAGCCATCAACTCTGCTTAGATGGATCCAAGTTAACCAAATACAATAATGAACTAAAATGGTCACCTCAGAGACTAGAAGATTAGGAAGAAAGAAAGAAAGAAAAAAAAAAAAACAGCAAAACCTAAAGTGTATGGATTTCTCACTAATTGATAAACCAAGTTTTGGGGATTTTTTTTTTTTTTTTTTGCTGAAATTTGCACATATTTTGGGAAGGTTTCTTTGTTTTGTTTTTTAAATTTAAGTGTATTTTAAGGAAGAAAGGTACACCTAGTCACATTTTTGTTTCTTTTAGCAATGAATTTTAAATCAAACCTTCTTCAAGATGTCAGAAAACATCCCAATGAATTCTTTAAAGTACATATCATATTAGACTTAAACCCGTTGAATCACAGTCAACATGAACATTTAAAAAATATCATATTCAGATCAAGATATTTGTGCTTGTAGTCTTTTCTATTCCTTAGCTTTAATCAATAAGTGGAAAAATTGTAGATCAACCCCACAAACGCTTAATTTCTCTGATTCCATCAGATCATAGCAGATGATGTAAACTACCATACAGATCAGTTGGAATGTTCCTAGTATATTTTGTAGTGTGCTGAATGGTTTATGAGTCTCATGCACTTCTTCAAGGAGCTCATTCTAGGAGAGTTCTGCTAATACCCACACATCCATTTGGCCTGCCTGGCCCCTCTTCCCCAGCCTTTGACTCAAACCAGAACATCCACTGGGTGAACCCCTGACATCACTCATTTTCTATTCATATTTTTTTTCCCCTGTAAATGCAAACTAATTACAAGTGTGAGGCTTTCATATTGTTCTGTTTTAAGGTAAGTATAAGAGAAGTTCAGAAATTGTCCTAATTAATGCATTCTTTATTAACCCGTCACTGGCAAAGACGCATCTCTGTTTTTCGCATTCGGAATATCGCATCTTTAAAAAAAATGAAAACAAAAAATTGGTGCTGACTCAGTGAAACAGCAGATACAGCCAAAAGTATTTATCTAACACTCATACATGCCTACCCATAAAAATTAAGAATTAATAATTTTTCTAACTTAAAATTCTTCCTGCTTAAATAGTCAAATACACAATTGGCTTCAACTGCAGAGCGGGGCAAGATATAAGAAAATAGAAAAAAATCCACATACATTTCTGTTTGTATTTGAGAATATCATCCTGGTTATAAAACTAGAGTGAGCATGAGTTCCACCCACTACTGCCAGCAACTGACAGAGGCACTGATTCAAGATATGGAACAAAACATTTTGCCTGAAGAAATCAGTGTCAGACTTAGCATTCATTTTACCGCAACTTAATCAGCAATGGGGGTGGGGAATAAAGTTTTGAAACTAAAATGTTCCAAGTGCAACAGAAGAAGGAACAAAAAAGGAAGAAAATTCTACAAAATTAAGTTGGCTATATCAGCAACCTACACTTAAAATTTAAATCTTCTTCACATAAAAGCAAGGTCTGGAAAAATTTTATCTTCTATATAGATTCATTCCTGTCATCTTGTAATTATCCTCCAGACTGCCTTTATATTTTCAAGTTCTTTGAATTGACATTATTTTATTCTTATTTCTATCTCCATCATCATCATCCACAATTCTTTTAACATTTTCTTTGAAAGAAACAGTTCTGAAAATATTGAAGCATTGTCCTAAAAGCATTCATAACAATAGGTTTTCAAAGTCATCTCCCCCAAACTAGAGTCTCTATTCGTCTTTTTTTTGTTTGTTTTTTGTTTTTCCTTCAGAGCTAGATAGCCCTCAACACTGCATTGTAACATATTCTTCTTACACTTTCATTATTCATTGCCAATTTGACTGATAATGAAACATTTTGCCATCTTTGCTCCTGTTCTCTTTGCTCTGGTCTCTCCATTTCTTAAAGGAAATTGAATTTTTGTTTCGTCATAGCAATGCTGCAATAAAACACCACTCTCTTCTGGTAGTATGCGATGTGATAAACTTATTGTTTTTGTTACCACAGTAAAGCTCTAAGATGACAGTTTCTGGAAATTAGTAACAAAATTCTCACGTCACTAATTCAGTCAGTTATCTGAAAATAAACAACAAAACAAATGTAAACAAAAAAAGTATTGTTTAGGTTAACTTTCAGGTACTCTAGAATACGATTAGCATAGACAAAGAATCACAGAATGGCTGAGGGTGGGAGGGCCCTCTGAATCCATCAGGTCCAACTCCTGCTCAAGCTGGGATACTCAGAGCGGTTCTCTGAGGCCCATGTCCAAGCAGCTTTTAGAGATCTCCAAGAATAAGATTTCACCACCTCTTTGGGCAAACTCTCTATGCTTCATCACCCTCAAAGGGTGTCCTGTGGGAACCTGCTCAGAATAGAGTTCAAGACAACAGAGACTTGAGGATAAACCTCAAGTTAAGCACATGCTTAACTTCATGGCTGCTGCCATACTTCAGCCAGTTCTGCTTAATTTTCACACACAAAAAAAAAAAAATAGGCTGCCCATACAAATACAAACTTGTTAGACTTGCACTGGTATCTGTTTCTCCTTGTGTTGTTTTCCTCCACACTAATTACATCCTTCCAGCTGCTTTCATACTTACATGTATGCTAACATAAAAGTAGAAGAAATTTTCTCTATCAACAGGGTGGAAAATACAATCACTATGAACCAAGATGTAGAAAAATAGACGTGCCACTAAACACTATCTGTAGAGAATGCATCAGTGTTCAAAGCAGAGTAGTTTCATACCACCCCAAAAGAATTTACAGGATTTGTCACAGCAGATCATATTGCTGCTCTGAAACCTGGCAGGCTGCCTCCAGCACTGGCCAACACCTGATGCTTCACAGAGAAGGGAGTAGCAGCATATTGCACCTGGCTAATCTTGAGAGATTTGCTCCTTAATTGCTAAGCAGAGCAGAAAAGAAACACACTGGAGCTGCTCTTGGGCTATGTAAGTAATTTTACTTAGTTTTAAATTTAGCAATATCAACACTTTTAGGTGACACCGCATTAAATGCAGTCTATTAGAACTAGCTTCTTGCATTGAACTGATAGAGTCCATTTAGAAAAAAAGTTTGATTGGGTACAAGTTTGATAGAGCTATGTCTCCCACAAAAGCTAGCATATTCTTTGTCAGCATATGAAGAACTAATATGATGGTTTCAAGTCCTTTTTTTTTTCCCCCCCCCTTCCTTCTTGGGCAAAGCATACTCCACAGAAATATAAGACTACTAAAATCCTGCTCTGCGGTTGTATACAACCACTATCTTCAGTAATAAGGAGGTTGGTCTCATTTAGAAACTCTGGGATATTCCCATGATACAGGAAGCAGCAAAAAAAAAAAAATTGAGTTAACATGTCTGATTGTGAACAATCTTTCCCACCTATTCATAGTCCTCCACTCCCTTCAAACATCCTGTCTTATGTTTCTGGATCTCCCGGAGAAATCTTTCATGACAGATAAATATTCCTTATTGTACCCAAAGATAATTCTCAGGCACTGAAAAGAAACTGTTAGAGCAGAAGAGTGATATTTTTATAGTTAATGATTACAACAACTATCTTTGACAACGTGATATGAAAGTCATTTATTCAACCCAACACCAACACAATGATTTGGTGGGAAAAAAAAAAAAGAGATCTCTTCATAAATAACTTCTTATGATAAAATTATACCATATTCAACTCACATTTTTCTCAAGTTATCTCATTTACTTTATAGATTAATGATGGTCTTCATGCCCAAGCCTCCTTATACTACAGGATAAACATTTTCAACCTACTCATCAGTCTGTCACATCCCTCACTTTTTATGACCCTCTTCAATTTAGTCAAACTACTTTTGCTGGCAGAGTAGGATAAAGTGCAATTAGATTTCTCCCAGTTTGAGATAAACAAGACGGACTTTACACTCCCTTCTACCATTGTTCTAAGCAGTTTTGTACAAATTTAATACCATATAAGGTCTTGGTAACACTATTTTTAAGAAACTAATTTTAATCATTTTTAAAACACCAAGGACCGAGTTTGAAATTGGAAGGAAACATTTAATATTTAACAGTTTTGGGGCACTCTCACTAAGTATTCCTTGATGCAATTAGCATTTCACTATAAGCAAGGTAAGGACTTTAAGAACACCTGCTTGTTTAGGATGATGCCACTTCACCGTGATTTTCCCAGCAAGTTGGTAACAGATGGTTGCATCCAAATAAAGATGGATTGCTATTCAGCGTTAGCAGTTTCATTCTTATTACTGTAACTATTAAATTTGTTGTCAAATCACTATCTACCTTTTCCATCATATGATTTTGAAAAAGCCATTTATTGTTCAGCATATTACTTATGAAGTAGACACCCGATCCTTTTAGATGTCTGTAATCAACAGAAAACTTGATATCTACCCTATTACAGAAAATAGAGAGCTATTTCCAGTTCAGCACTTGCCCCTTCCCACCTCTGCAACCTACTTTGTTTACTGAAGCTTTCATTTGCAAATGCTTTTATCTACTAAATGTCGCACCAAGAGATAAAAAACTACTTGACTGCACAGAAAACACCTAAAGAAATTGCCAGGAACCTCTCACTCAACCTCTCTGATATGGAGAATTTGAAAGGAGGATGTGTTCCTTAGCCAAATCAGAACAGTTTCAATAATTTATAACATCTTCAGCTAGGCCACACTTATGCGTCTGCATTTAACACATAAAAGAAGATGAAAAGTTTTGTAGTACATTTTGAGAAATAAGAATTACATACAAAATTTGAGCCAAAGTCAGTCGTAAATTGCATCACAATTGGTAACAACTAATCCTCATATCTTCATAGAAATAATACAATGTGTTCTTCTGTGATTTATTAACTGGAAGCATTGACTCACAAGCAAGGAAAGTTAAGAGGCTTTTCAAATTCGTGTCCAACCAATATAGTTTGAAACTATTTAAATGTTTATGTTCAAAGTGGAATAAAATAACGTCTTTGTGTGTGCTTACAGTGTATGTGGTTTTTTTGGTTCATGCAAATCTCAGCTATTTTAAGCTGATAGGAGTAGTCAAATTCTCGTGCCTACATATAATCAACAAGCCTTGTGTGAAAGCTCAGTCCTACATAGTGCTATGCTAGTGCTATGCAGAAACGTACAGATTAATCTGGCAGGATTATATCAAAGACGACAATTATTATACAGACAATTAAAAACTCCAAAAGACTACCTTTCAGTGCATTGTTCAGGGTGGGTCAGTTTGGGTTCAATAGGATCAGGAATATTGAGCTTTGTGCCATTGAGTTTTTATCTATTCCTACATTCCTCCAGAACTTTCAAAAAAAATAGTCAACTCAAAAAGAAAAGACAAGCCTGTTACATTTCCAGTAAACTCAACTCCCTACCATCACTATTCTGTTTCCCGTTTCCCTTTACAGTCATGCCTATCTTCTTAAGCTGCTGTTGTCTTTTTGGTTGTGAGCTCTGATTACATTAGATACCCCGGGAAAAAAAAAGAAAGCATGAAAAAAAAGTAATGTTGCAAGACAGGACAGTAAAAAGGAACAGGTTATGTTATGCTTATATTCCAGAAAACAGCATCCTGAAGGTAAGTATTCAAAAATTGCTGCTGGAGCTGCAATGACTCAGACCTCAAATAAGCATCATGTTTTGCATTTCAAGGTATCCCTAGCCCTTCAGTAGAGTCAAACTGATAACCAGATGGGCAGCGGTAGCTATCTTGCCTCTGTGGTGGGAAGCCACCAAATTATACCATTTTCAAGAAGGTGTTCTCTTTTCAGATTAAGAAGTTATTTGAGGCTCGAGTCTGATATCTTGAACCTTTGGGCAGAAGTGAGAATGAGTGAATACACACAACAGTGCTGTTTACAGACTGGTCACCAGGAGCCAGGTTTTGTCAAACTGCTGGATCCAGGATGCCTATCCCAGACTTACATTTCTTCTTCATAGCAAATCTGTACTAGTTTCAGTGGAGCTACGCTCTTTACAGACTAAGCAGCACAAATAAGGCAGCATTAACTTCTGCAGCAATGTGCAACTCAACATGACACATAGCAATAAAAATTTAGAATTCCAGTCTACTGAACTTTAGAATTCTGAAGACTTCTATACATCCTTCAGGAAGCTTATTTGCTTTCTATTTACATGTCTAGTCACATGCAGTTCTTCATATACAAAACAAAGCAGAGATCCAAGAAAAACAGTCTCTACCCTAAGCATTCCTGCCATCTGGGGACATGGGCTTGCCATACTCCAGCAGCTCTGCAGCTGTACAACTATCAAGGAACCACCACTGCTGGCATTAGCCGCAGCAGCTGCAAGGCCGCACAAAACTGATCCAAGGCCAAAACCCAACTGCAATACAGATGGGTAACAGACACAACAGAGCCATTTTCTCACGTCTCCTCACCTCTCCTCATCACCCCACAGGCACTCAGCCTTGGAAGCACTCACGTTCAGGGCAAATGGCAGCCAATCTTCCTCATTCCAACTCAGTTTGCACAAGTATCTACAGGGCACACTTTGTGCAACCAAGATTCACCACTACGTGTGGGCAGCTTCTCGGCTGCTTCTGGATTCAAACTATCAGTCTCAAACTTAACTTGTAATTTTCAAGCTACCTCTCCATTTCGTTTCTCTAGCATTTTTTTTCCATTAAAGAATACATGGTTTTCCATACCAGGGTTATTCAAGACTTCAACAGCTCTTTGGAGAGCTAGTTTAGGATTAAGTAATCCTCCTGCCAAATGTTATACAACTTTTTACATTAAAAGGCAGTGTCAGAGCAAAGGAATTTATAAGTTCAGATAATCAACACTTCAAAATAGTGACTTCATCATTAAATTCCACACTTAAGCTTCCTTAATTCTCTGTAATAAATTTCTTACAGGTAATAGTACTCCCATGGGAGAACTGGGGAAGTAGAAGAGAACTGCTTTTCCTCATCTCAAATGCACTGTCTTAAGTAACTCCCCAAGGGTGGTCTCCAATTTAGTGCTGACAGTACAAAAACATTTGATATTTGATTGCATTGAGTCCTACCACTACGGCTGCTACAGATCAGACTGGTAGCCAAACTGGAAAAGGGAAAATATAATTTCTTTTCTTTTGGGTAATCAATTCTTGTTCAAGTGGGGTTTCAGTGAAAGCATGCACAAATCGGTCAATGTTCTGATAATTTTTCTCACTAACCTCAGCTGAAAGTCTTGCCAGATATACCCAGAGTACCACAGGGTATACATTGTGTTACTTTCTCCAAAACCTAATCCTGTTTCACAACCAGGATACACATTTCTAAGTCAAATCAGAGCACATTTATGCTAATGTCATTCACCTCCAGTTACCTCCACTAGTTGACTGATCTGAACCAACAAGATTCCTCCATGGTAGAAGCAGTTATGTAGGCAGAATTGCCAGTTTCCCAACATAATTTATTCCACACAGGAATATGAAATTAAATTTCAGTTCAGAGCAGATTTACCAACCCTGTTCCACTGCCACCATCACATCAAAGTTTCTATATTTTAGGCATATCCTTAGTAGCCTTTTCAACTCCAAAGTCATAGAAATAGGTGTCAGTATTTAAACCTGAGCCTCTTAGAAACTCTATACTTGAAAGAATCATCCCCTTCTAAAAAACACAACTATATGCACTTGTTCAATATTTCTTCGTAAAAGCCAGTTCAGTGAAACTAACATGCTGACCTTTGTGATATAAATATGCAAAGTGATCCATCTAACAGCTATGAAGTCTTAAGAAAGGTTGATAAAAACATATACTTTTGATGACCTCCCACTGAAGGGAATGTTATGCCTAAGGCTAAGTGCTCCCTTATAATGCATTTGCTGAACACTGACAGCCTTTCTCACAAAATGTTTTGCTGCAAGGCTATATTAAAACATTTTGTTTTGAGCTTATCTCATTGCAAAAATATATCATTGCTTTTACTCTAAAATAAATAAATACAAAATATCTTTTGTATCAGTAATAGATACCCCTGCCTTCCCTCCCAACATGAGGGCTCTGAATTTTGACTTACTTTTGATAGCTCATTGACATAAATTTTGCAAATTACACTGTAACACAGTTAAAATTTTTTACTTGATGGTGGATAAGCTCTTCCAGCCTCATGCCTTGGGGCACAATGAGGGGTTCAGAGGAAGAAAATACAAAAGGATAAAGATTGTAAAGTAGACTACACCAGTAACACCAATAGTTCAGGAATATGCACTACTGCTTTTGATAAAAACTATTTTTGTATCAAGTTATGGCATTGAGATCCTGAAGAATCTCTGATACTATAGAGAAATAAGCTGAAAAATAAAAATTATTCACACAAAGCATACTTGATAAGTGAAAGCTCTATGCCTAAGGCACATGTGAAATAGGCAAAGACTTGATTTCTTAAAGCACTTGGAGTTATTCTAATAGAACCAATTGTGAGGTTATGACTGGAAAATAATTTTCCAACACATTTACAGATGTTCATTAACTCTCTCAATCAGCACATCATGAGTACTTTTTTCTTTAATTGAAATGTTTAAGCACCAACCCCTCTGACAACTCTCATTATTAACCATTATATTAGCAAGGTTTTACTCTCTGAAAAATAAAGCTTAAAATATAATTTCTTAACTTTTTCAAACATTTTTTTTTTCCCCACTTAGGAGAAATGATTAGTTGTAAACACATGTTCTACATTTATAGTTGTAACGCACGCACAAAAAAAATCCAATTCCTGAGATAGCAAGTCATTTTTCTTAATGTTCACAAGCCATACAATGGTTTGATGAAAGAAAATGGACTAGAAGGACACATCCCTTGGAGAAGTTAGAGTAATTTCTTGGATGAGAGAAAAGTGGTGATGATTATACTCGCTTGCTACATAAAGCTGGTTTCGTTGACTCCCTGGGGGTGGGAATGAGCTTAAGAAGTTTCAAGATTTCACATATGACTAAAAGAATTTAAATTAAGGACTTAAAGAACACATAAGATTTTGTCATTCTGCCTTTTTGTTTACTTAAATGAAAAGATTTATCTAAACTGAATAACTGTTGAGTGCTAGTTCACTTAGGTAATTATTCCACTTGCATAAAGTAATGTAAATACTCATTCGATAAGTGTAACTTGAAATACAAAGTTATTCATTTACAAATTTACTGGCTAATTTGTGGCTAAATGGTGAACTAATTAAAGTAAAGCTTCTATCCTCTTTCAAAGAACACTAGTTTCCAAGTCAGAATGATATAGCAATCTCGGGTGGGAACTAATTAGATTTAGCATATTAATCATGCTTGTTTCTTCAGAAGGAGAAAAAAAAAAGTCTAGCTGGTTTCTTTTTGGTTGTTGTTTGGGGGAGGGAGTGGCAGAAAATAAGTAGAAGAGCTATATGTCATATGAACTAAATTCCTGCTGTGACATATTTGAACCTTTTACACTGTAATAACTATACAACTGCATAGGAAAAGATACCCACATATGTGGATATGTGTATAATCAATGAATATACAGATGTTATAATTATGAAATATACAAGAGAGTTTGGCTAAGCAGGTTATTATACCAAAAGAGAATAGAGTGCTTACTCGTGTCCTGGGCTCGCTGTAAAACTCCAAAGCAGGGATCACCAGAAAGAGATCCTTCCCCACTGGTAGTCAGCTCTTAAATGGGTCTAGGAGAGGTGGAGCCAGGCTCCACCCCTTCCAGCAGCACAGGTGAATTGCCAGGGCTGACTCATTACTCACCTCAGGTGATCAATCAGAGGTTCAGGCCATGATTCAGCAGTTCCCATACAATATGGGTTGCCAAACCTATTGCCAAGCTCAAACACAGAGCGGAAGAAAGCCAAAATCCACAGGGTGGCTTTGTATTTAAGCATCACCTACACATGAATTGTTAGCACGTGGAAGATGGGGCCAAAGTTGGCACTAACTTTTTGCACTGGTCACTCATGGCTAACAGCACCATCTAAGCAAGCCTCAGGAGTTCTTGCTGCTGGCTGGTACAGTTAGCTGTTATTCCAGGTACTGTCTGCTTAGGCCTAAGTGATCTACTTCTCTACTTTCTGACTGTGTTAACATACACTGACCGTGATGTCCTGATACATATCTTACACTGAAAGCCATGCTACTGCTGTGCTCGTGAAATGACACAACAACAAAAGAGATGTGCATTAGCAATAAAATGATGATTTTTCCTTAATTAATCCATATCTACTATACATCTACCTCAGAATTGAGCTTACCTTCCAAGAGGATCGGTACAGAATGAGCCCTGGACTTACAGCAGAGATAATCCTTGTCCCTAAGAGACACAGTCATTTCCTTGAAAACTGTGAAACAGAACAGTTCTGCAGGGAGGAGAGATGCACAGAAGCAACAGCAGCACAGCCGCCTCATTACACAAGGCTCAGTGATTATACAATATTGAGCAGTGCTTATGTTCATCAGCCAGAGACATATCACTGTATTAGGCAACAACACAGCAACATATCACGACTCCTCTCGATCTCTCATTTTCACAGACATGTGAAAATGGAGAGGGGGAACTGTTTTCAACTGGCCCCTTTCCAAATAAAATCTGAAAACAGATAGAGAATAGCTGATCCAGAGGCTTTGTCAGGCTTCTTGAAGAGAACTTGAATATGAGTTATCCAGCAAAGATGACTTATGATATTGAAAAATAAAAAAAATAAAAAAAAAAGTCATCGCAGTCTACTTAAAGTAATCTTGATTTTTAAAGAGATATTTGAGTGAGGGCACTGTCTCATTTTCATGGTTCAAATGGGCAGGCTTTTGCCCTAACTTGACAAATGAGAAAACAACAACACACCTTTACAGGGTTTTCATCATGAGGCATAATAATTTAATGAAGTAGATAATTCTAACAATAAGTAATAGATCCAGTCTCCTAAATCAAGCTTGCTACGTGAGGATACACTGACAGACATCTTGAAGGAAAAAAACACAATTGTTAACGCTTGATTATCCTCTTACTCTAAGCTATGCTTACTTAGGGAAATAAGCTTAGATCCAAACTTGGTTACACTCCTTTTCAGAAATTTTGAATAAATTTACTTATCTCTCTCAAAAAAAGAAATATTTACCAATAGTAAGTCAAAACATTAAGAAACCTATAACATTTTCTTATATCACGTTTGTACAGAGCTGCAGTTCAAGTCATATTCAAGCAAAATATCTTATTGAGCTATTACTCACTATAAAACCTATTTCTGTTCTGCATCCCTGATTAAGTCCAAATTTATAAGACTGGAAAGAATCCAAAACAAGAAATAAGTATAATTCCTTAACAACAGATCTTTTGGCGGGGGGGGGGGGGGAGGGGGAGAGAGGGAGGGAGGGAAAAGAGAAAGCAAGCAAAGTTCTGAAGTACATTACAAGGCTTTTAATGAAAATCAATGACATTTTAAAGGTAAAAGTTTAGAATGCAATCAAAGATTTTAAACACCAAAATCAGCGTGTGCTTCAAACTTTGATTTTCTTTTGTGTGCCCAAATTGGCCTTGTCCATTCATCACCTTAAAGTAAAGAAGTGACTTTGAAATGCCACTGAGTGGTCCATGCTAACAAAGAGTTCCCATGAGCCATGATGTGTAATGCTGGATGACATATTCTGGCAGATTATCTATCCTCTATTTGAAGACTCATTTTCTTTGTATTTGCCCTTAAGCAGCCTCTCCCTACCCAGCAAGCTGGCTTGCAAGGTGCCACTGGTCTCCTTTCTTCAGTAACTGCTGCCCAGGGCATGCCTCACAACTCTTGCCTCAGGGCTGGCTAGGGAATAGTAGATGGTCACAGATCTTCTTTAGCTGTAACCACAAATATCAATACAGTCAGGACTGGGTAGGAGGGTTGTTTCCTATAGCTGAACACCATCTCTGCAGTGACCTACTTTCTTCAGCTCAGTAATACCTTACTTTTCTACATCTTAATGCTGACTCTGCAAAGATTTGCTTTAACTGTATGTGATAAAGGTCCAAGTGCAACAAGTCCTGTTGCATTTATGTGGTGGGAAAAGAAAGTAACAGTAAGCCATTTAGAAAAATAGCATCTGAAAAGAACATTTACGAACACATGAGAACAGCCCCCAACAGAGCCTACACTTCTTCCTCACACACATCATTTCAGGGCACCCCCAGAGAAGAGCTAAGTCATCCAGCACTTTTCCACACTACTGCCCTTGAGGAGAGCAGACACCACCAGCCTCAGAGCACAGAGAGGCTGCATGAGTAAGCATGATACAAGCATTGCTAAGTATAGGAGAAGAATGTCTGGCTGCACTGTGTTTGATACATCCTAAAATGTGGTTTTGCCTGGTTTGGCTACCAGGACACACTACTGGCTCACGCTGAGCTGTTGTCACCAGCACTCCAAGGTCCCTTCGTCCTGAGCTGTTCTCCAACCAGTCATCTCCCATCTGTGTCTAGCATCACCCTGTCCTAAGTGCAGCAGCCTTTCTTGTAGTTCATGCCCTTGCTAATCAGTGTTTCATCTATCTAGGCTCGAATTCAATGCGTCTTCTCTTCCATAGAGTAAAAGTACCTTTCAGTTTAGTGTCATCATCAAACATGCTGAGCACGCACAGCACTTTTGTATCCAAACCACAGATAAAAATGTTACACAGGCCCAGTCCTGGAACTGATCGCTGAGGAATACCACTGGTGACTGTCCACTAGCCAGATGTAGCTCCATTTACTACAGCCTTCAAGCTTTACTGTCAAGCCAGTTCATCATCCAGCATAGTGTGAACCTGCTCATCTCATAGTTGCACAATTTATCCAGAAGGATGTCAATAGAGTCTCTTCCCTCTTTCTCAAGTAACTCATCTACCATACTCAGGGTCTTGTACCTATTCAGCAGCAGAAGTTGAGGGGGCAGTCAGGGGCTTGCATCCTTATCTTCACGCAGAAATTTGCTTCCACCCTTCGGTCTCCCTCAAGTTGCTGTCTTTATCCAGGACAGGTCAGAGTTCTCCCCATCTCCTCTGGAAATCTGACCAGCAGGCAGAGCAGCTCACTGCCCAGCACACTCCACACAATGTGTGTGCTCCAGCAGAGCTCTACCTCAGGGAGCAGCCCCAGCCACGCTCATAGCCCAAGAGCTGGGCAGTCGCATGGACAGCCTGCAGCTCCATCTGTATGGCTACGCTGCTGTTACTGAGCAAGAGTAACAGAAGCAGAGAAGCATACAACATTGTCCACTTCTGACTATGACTAGGAGGCTTCTTTCCATATTCAGAGACCCTTCAAAGGGTCCTTTCCATGCTATTCCTTCAAAGTAGCAGAGTAACTGGCACAGTAGAATCAGTCTCCCTATGCCAGCCAGGGAAAACACAACAAAATATTACAAAACCAAAAAGACCACTACAAAATGTTTTTTTTTTTTTTTTTTAATCCTGAGCTAACATGAACAGTGATCCCAAAGTGCTGCCCAACTAAACTCCATAGGGGAGGGAAAGTAAACATGGTGTATTGATGCCAAATGTAACATAGGCATGCAATATGTAAAAACATAGTAGAGATGCTTTTATGCATTCACTGTACTGAAAATGTGTATGTTGGCCTACCATGGACAAACATTAACTTCTAAACAATTTTCCATAATTTTGAATGCACTGAGATGAACTATAAAAACTAAAAACATGTTGAAAAAAGATGATTCCTGAAAGTTAATATGTCAACATTTTTTATGCAGCACACTTTATCTGGCATTCTTTGGAGTCTCCTTTACAGAATTACAAAATTAGAAGATCAAGTAAACTGTATGTTAGATTAGAAAAGTAATTCGCTCCTGTACTGTAGGAAGTCAGTACAGCCTGCCAAATAAGTGATTTTTAATCTCTATCAGATCTCTTGCCTGTAAAAACCATTTTTTACTTTTCTATCACAGATTTGAACTTACATGAACTGATCCTTCAGTGTATTAACTAATAATTGTCTTTCATTCTTAACTGTTTAATGAATAAAAATGTTACTTCATATAGTGTGCATATCCACTACCAAAGAGTACCACTGAAATAAGTTAATTACTTCAACTAAGTCAGCCTGTGCATACACATGCACTAACTTTACTCTCTTCTTATCTATAAGCAGAAAAAGAGTAGCAAATATTAAAATTCTGGTCTTCATCTGCCAAACAGCAGTCCATCAAATAAACAGCACAGAGAAATTTTAAAAACACTTAAGTATTTTTTCTGATGGACTGTGAAGCTAGAGGGCTGTTCTAGAAAACGTGAACAATCTCAGACAATTTACAACACTGTCATAAAGGAAAATACTCAGTTGACATCTCCGAATGACAATTTTTTTTTTTTTTCCACTTCTATAGACAGCAAACAGTAAAAAAAAATTAAGAATTAGTATTTGTTAAGGGGAGTATTTCACACAGCATCAAGCAGAACCCCAAAGATGTAGTGCCTTATCATGGAACTTAGGAAGTAACCTGAATTTTGATATGTTGTAATACATCAAAGAAGGAACTGAAAATGTGTAGGGGAGTCCATATTATAATAGGAGATGCATTCACCCTTTTCACTCACTGTGACAAAACGCCTGCTTTGAGAACAATGAGTTCTTCCAAATTCACTGAACAACTACATGTTAATGTATAAACACCCTGCAGCCCGATCACACCAACACCAAAGAGCCAACCACCCGAAATTTCATTTGCTCAATAAAGTCAAGTGTACATGCATAAAATATGGACAGCATATGCTTTATGGAAGAAGCAACAAATCCTGAATCGAAGTTGTTCTCATCCACAAAGACCCTTAAGAAAAAAAAAATCAAGTAATGAAAACAACTGCTGGGAAAAACGGAGGCAGCAGAAAGCTGGCGAATGCACTCCATGGAACCCAAAGGCCTACGGAAGTACTGACCATACCCAACCCAGCCTCTCCGCTAGAAAAAGTAAAACAGAGGAAATAAAGGCAATAAGACACAGCTAGTGGACTTCTAGTTAGGAGTCAAGTATTTTACCCTACTTCTTCTCACTTTATCCACCCTCCCCCCAGCACCTTCCCCAGATGTGGGTGATTAGCAGGAAAGGATCATCTTTACTATGGCGAGTCACATTCCCATTTAATATTTTTCCACCCATAATCTACTAGCCATTGACCACATTGACATAATAAAGTTATATGGGACAAGGAGACCTCAACTCAGCCAACCAAACCACAGACTCAATTGTATCCTACTTTAAAACACAGAAGTACTGTCTATTGTAAACATTATACAAAAATTTGAAATCATTTTTCCCCTAAACATCTTAGTGTCGTACAACAGCAAACGAAACCTATAGCTGCTCACCACTTAATTTATAAGCTCTATCTTGCTTTAGTGTTGTAATCAATTAACAAGCCTGTGTGAGATAGCAAGAAAACAGTATGAAGATAATTATATGCTATTGAACATTGTGAAATTGAAGTCTAAACTACTAGGATTTATTTCTATGTGCATTTTTCCTTGAAGAGTAGCAAATAGTCTTTTCCTTGGACACAGCTTGAGGCAAATCAGCAAGTACTTCCTTCTTCTCTTTTAAAATGAAATCTTAAATAGAAATTATCATCCTTTAATATAAATCCATCACTATGGCATAGAGTGAGCAGCTCACAATGCTGCAGGAATGGCTAGAGGAGACAAGCTCCATATCAACTCCTCCCTTATGCTGCTCTCATTTCTTCAAGTGATGGGAGAAATTAGCAGTGATAGTTCCCTCTGTTGACATCATTATTGGAAAATATGTTGAAGGGAGTGACACAAATATTGACAACAGTTGTCTCCTGGCTGTGCTGCTGGAACTCTCAGAGGAAAGCTCTGTGATTCAGGGATTCATACAAAGCTCCCTTCACTTCTGGCAACAGCCATGAACAATAAATTAAATTTTTTAATGAAGGAGCATGTAAGAACAATGACTGCATGAAACACAGCATAGCCAGTCAGTCAAAGGAATTCTTCCATTATTGAATAATAAAATTCAAAGGAATTATTCCATTATTGAGGCTGCATTAGTGCAGCCTCACCTTGAATACTGCATGCAGTTCTGATCTCCTCAATATAAAAGGGCTGTTAAGGTCCCCAAAAGCGTCCAGAGGAGGGCAATCAAATCTAATAGGACTGAAGGCATGTCTTGTGAGAAGAGGCTGAGAACTCAGAATCTCTCTTCTAACTGAGCTATTCTAAACATTGCAGTGGCCTTAAAAACTTGTTAACTTCAACACAATTTGTTCCTCCTTCCTCACTCCCATTTTTGTCTGCTTTCTATTCCCAGCTGCAACAACGTAAGCATTTATACTTTCAAATTCACTCAGGGATGCTACACAGAACAATTTAATTGAAGGAAGGAAGTCCTTAAAGTAAATAAATGCATTCACCTCACAAAACAGGATAAGAGGAAAAGCCTTGACCTTGAAAATCATCTGGAGGATTCTATCCACTTAAAACAAGCCGAAAAGATGGTGAGGTCTGCAGCACACAGCTTCTTCCTGCTCATACTGCAGGTAGCTGACACTCTGGGACCAAACTTGAGGATTACTTCACTGTTCTGAACTGCATTAACAGATCCTGCTTGGAGTGCTATTTTTTGAGGGGGTTTTTTGGGGCCTGTTTTTTCCTCTTCCTTACCATAGTAGTAATTCAATAGAAATACAGGAATGGTGTTTTTTTGTTTGTTTTTAAAAATCTTTGTAATGATTAGCAAAAGTAAATTGAGCTTATACATAACTTAAACATATAAATGCTCTGTGTTTGTACATTGGTTGCTCTGAAAGTAATGCCTCCTATTTATTTCCATGGAAATTACAACCAATACAATGAGCATAACAACACTGTTTGACATAACAAATTTTCAGCTACAAAGCACAATTTTGATACACAGTCACCACCATTAGCTGTAACCAGGAATGAACTTGCTGCACTGATGAAAATCTGCACCATCAGGTGATCCACTGTTTCAGAGTAGTTCACCATGAACCCCTCACTGTACTCGCATCCACTGTTTGGTCTCCATAAACATTCAGCAAATGTTGACAAAAGCCAAATAGGTGTCATTTTTTTCCGCATGGAGGAATTCAATGATACACCTTTGCTTCACACACTATTCTGCATCAGATGCCATTCTGTCAGACTATCCCTCTGCTGTTATTTGTTGCACAACAACAAAATATAATATAATATTGGTGGGAAGGTTCAACTTCTACTGTCATACCACCAACATCTGCCTCTGACCTCTTGGGCCAACATCATAGAGTACAAGGCATTACTTTCAGAGCAATCCTCATCCATAAGATAGCCCTTAATTCTTCCCTACAGAGAAAGTATGGAAAAATAAACCTTTAGAGCTTACACTACATCTACTATGAACTTAACCACGAAGCAGAACATTTTCAGTGTTGCACATCTGTCTTCAAAAGAGATACATGCAGTACAATCTGCTTACTTCTAATGACAGAAGAATGTGCTGTTTTGTTGGCTTTTAAGTTTCTGCATATAAAGCTAACATTTAAGAAAATTATTCTCAATCATGTAGGATAATTCTGGAAAGTTTAAGTTTGGAGTACAGGCTTTCAATGCATTTACAGATGGAGTCTGCAATCAGCAAGCAAATTAGAAGCACATACTTGCTCTTGGATTTGAGAACATGTTGAAAAAGTCTGGTAATTTTGCTCTCCTCATCTTCCCTTTTGTTCCTCTTTCTCCCCATCTCTCCTTCTGTTCCATTGAGGAGAGCTTTTTCAAAAAAAATCTCCTTTTATTTCATCAGTTCTTGAAGTGGAGACCTGTTTAGCTCTCTACTTCTTTCCCCGGGATGTGCTGACTCCTATTGCCATTTCAAGAACAGAAGAAATGGGCCAAACACCACTGTAATGGTCCTCCTCAAAAGAGGTAGTCTCTGCTTGTACATCTTTTCTAAATAACATCTCCCTGAACCAAGGAACAAAGAAGAAAGGGATGTTTCAAGGACGATCTTCCCCAAAAGTTTCTCCACTACAAAAATGATACAGAGACATCATGTGTATTTGCATTTTCTCAAAAATCTAATCAACTCTAGGCAGATCATTTTAAGAAATGCAACTTTATTATACTTAGATATTTGGTAATAGCTTGTTGTTGTAT
The DNA here is from genome assembly GCF_905368555.1 of Meleagris gallopavo. Lineage (NCBI taxonomy): Eukaryota > Metazoa > Chordata > Aves > Galliformes > Phasianidae > Meleagris > Meleagris gallopavo. The sequence continues at coordinate 23,685,109 of NC_139406.1, read as the reverse complement.
TTTTTTTCTAGTATGTCTTCTTACTAGCAACATCCCTCTTGTTCACCAAATAGGCTACCAAGTTTAGTGGAAATCGCTCAAATGCTCAGGCTGCCAGTCCTACAACTCTGCATTTTCTCTACAGCTACATTTTGCAGAGAAAATGCTTTGTTTTACCATTTCATTTCTATTATAACAGCAACAAGGAAGTGTTAATTATGTACTCACTTCCCAGCTATGAAATCTAAGCTCTTCTATTCTTTCACAGAAAAATACTCTTTTCCAGGTAGAGAAAACATTTCCTTTAACTGTTATACAAACTGATATTACTAGAACAAATGGCTCAGCTTTGGCTTTAAAAGAACAAAAGGAAAAGTCCCCTAGTCATTGTGCAGCTTTTCTTGGGCTCTGAAAAGTTTGAGTCAGCTCAAAAACAGTAATTACTGAAGGATTTCTGAAACTAGGCCTTTGCTGAAAGGTGCGACTGTTCCACTAACTATGCCTTCTCTCAGCTTACTATATCACCATGTCTGTCACCCTGTATCTGTCAAATGGATGAAAACACACAAAGCCATAGATAACTTTAGTCATACGTGTGCAGTAGCTGGCTGTTCAGAAATGACAATTTCTGATTAAGGTACAAGCCCCATAGAAGCACGCTACACATACAAGAAAATACCTGATGATAATTATCCAGGTAATAGGAACAACTGAATAATAGCCGTAAATGCTGATCCCTGAAAAAAGACCAAGAATTTTGCCTGATACATAATAAGGTCAAGTAGACAACAGTGAGAAGCCAGCTACATTTAAAATATTCATTTCAACTTAATTCTACTAATTAATTCAAATTAATTTCTACTTGAAAGATCTGTTCCTGAAAGTTTTTCTCATGCCAGTAACTCCAAACATTTTTTCTTGAAATGTCTCATTTAATAAAATAATAAAATCAGTTAATAAAACTGATATTTTGGATATTTTGGTTTAACAAAGTATGAAACAAAGAAACACTGGGAAAAAAAAAAAACAACACACCAAGAGAAACAAAGTTAGGAAGAAGGAAACTCATGGTATACAAACTACACTGAAAGTGAAGGTAAATGAAAAGTGTAATGTTAGAGATTCTTCAGGAGGTATAGCTTGAGAGCTGGTCTCTGATGCCACTTTTGAGTACCAGTTAGTCAGGATGCCTCTTATTGCAATAGTAAGTTATCCAGCAAGATCAAGATGAGAGTTAGAGAAAATTGAGCTAAATTTCCACTTCTATTGTTGGAATGAATTAAGAATTACGCAGTTTTGTGAGTAGCCCCTGAACCACATTTCTGCAACAGTCTCTGTAAGTCATTGCTTTCACAGTCAAATTTGACATCAAGGAGAAAGCTGAAGAGTAAATGGAAGCCCTGATCTGACGGCAACTTTCACATGAGGTCAACCATGAATATTGTTGTGTGCACAGATTTGAAGTGTCAGAAAGATATAGGATGAGATATTATCATGTTTAGCTGTGATTTTTTTTATATTATTTTTATCAACTTTTTTTTTCAGGGTACATAACCTGTTGAAGAGGTAGCAAAAGAATTTTCAAGACCCACCCACTTTCAATTCTTTTGAAGTTCCTCTTCCAAAAGAGCATTAAAAACATTCATTAACCAGCTGAAGTCCTGGCAGAAGCATGCAAGTAGAAGACAGGGTCCTCATCTCCTTGTCACCAATATATCCCATGCTACTATAAGCAAGCAATACTATGTATGGGCTTCAAAATAGCTTACCAATATCATCTGTCTTTCTTCAAAATTAGATTTCCTCTAGCAACTAATTTCTAAATGCACAAAAAAGTGTTTGATGTCTGCCCCCGTATCTATTGTTTATCTTTCATCATTGAAACATTTGCAGAAATAATTAAAAGAAAAAAAGGCCATAGGCTCTCAAAGTGAATTATTTCTTCTGCCATCTGTAATTTTCACTAAATCACTGATACCTGCCAGATTTTTGACAATCAGCACATACAGAATTATTACACCGGCAAACATCTTCCTCAAGCTTCTGTGTTCGCTTGTATTCCAGAATAGCACTCATTAGCTAGGGCTGCTTTAACATAAACTAGTAGACACTGACATGAAACCATATTTACTTTAGTTACAAGTCATCATCTTCCATGCAAAGTGATGCCATTTTGATGATGATTTATACGTTGTGCTAGAGGTATTTTATTAGCAGATACATTCACATGATTTCTGTTGTCATACTTAACCTAATAACATACCAGTAACACAAGAGTTCGTCAGCTACTTTTCTATTCAGCATGCACATAATATGAGCATGTTCATAAAAATGAGTCACTAAGCACATCTTCATCTGACATCTCATCAACTGCACTGGTAAAAATATTTCATTATCTCCAAAAATATTTTAAAACAGGCCGGTGACTTTTAAATAGAAAGAGTCTTTGTATATGAAAGATAAAGAACAGGATATATTCTTTCTCCAAATGGTTTCAAAGTATTCCTACAAAATTCCTTCTATTCTATTTCAGGTAATTTCATTCAATTCATATTTCTGCTTTTATATTGATAAAAATCAATCCTAAATAGGACACGCAAGGAAAATAATGATCATTGAGCTGAACCACGTGTCATTATACATAGATGTTAGGAACCAGTAAGAATAGAAAATTGCATAGAAGCTGGGGAAAAAAAAAAAAAAAAAAGAAAAAACAACAGAACAAGGCACTATATATATGGTAATGTGGTATGGAGACCTCCAACGTAGAGATAGAAAAAAAAGTCATCTAAGTCTTCAACACATTTTCTATACATATACAGTTGCATAAAGACTGCTAAAATTAGAAATCAATAGAATGTTTTCCAGTTGATTAGTCACCACTGAACACAAACCTCCAATGTTTCAGCTGTGGGAAACTGTGTTTATACAAATTTCTCCCCTATTTGTAAAAGCTGGTATGATACACTTTATAATTTTCAACCTCTTATTTCACTGCAAGCGTTTTCAAGTAGAAAGCATAAAGTGAAACAATGGGATAAACACACTTAGCTGTATATAAAACTTAAACTTCATTTTTACAAATTTGTGATTCATTAATAGACATAATCACCACTGACTAGTTTTGCAGGGTTAGTTTTTTTTTATTGCTTATTTCTTGTTCAGTTTTTTTTTTTTTTTGAGTTTTTAGTTTTGTTTTGCTTTTAAATGGATAATTAAGTATTTAAGACTAAAAACAGCTGAGCCAAAGAGTATATTTGCTTAATTGCATCACGTCTTTGGATTTACAGTATGCCTATAGGCATTTGATTTCCTGCAAGATGACACTGGCTTGAAATACAGTTTAACATCACTTTTCACAAGGCCATGTAAAGACTGTACTAACAATAGCCTTGATGATCATTTAAAACTTCAGTGTTTATGTTTTACAGGGATATAAAACTTGGCAGGACTTATAAGCCTCTTCTAACATGGTCTCTGAGTGTTTAAGTGGACAAAGACAATGAACAAATAAAGAAAAGCCTTCATTTAAACAGTAGACATGTATGCATACATTTCTGGCTTCATATATAGCCAATGCAAATGACAGAGAGGGAGACAGCCATCTTGCAGCCATAGGCATAAAATGGTGATTACTAGCATTTGGTTATGAACTGAAGGGAAGACAACTATCATGTTAAATACTGACAGAAGTATATACTAAAGCAGCCTATCTTCACTTAGAAAGCTTTTTTATGGAATACAGTCTATAAAAATGCTTCTGGCAGATGAAGTCTGGTCTATACATCCATTTCATTGTCTTCTTCATTCTACCCATGTTTTCAAGAGATCTCTGCTGGATGCCATACCCACAGATCAAGTTTGATACATAATGAACCAGGATTGGAAAGAAGTGCATAAGAACTCTGGAAGATCATTAATGGTGTTTTGCTCCTACATCTCTGGCAGGCATCACATATTTGTTATTAACAGTAATTTATTCAAATAAAAAGAAGCTGCTACAGCAGTTGTCTATCTGCAGTTTTTGAAACATATTGTGATAATTAGAAATCCCACACACACTGAAAAAACTTACAGTGGATAAATTTGTTACAATATTCTGATGTCCTACATGCTCACTTGCTGCATTCAAAGCACATGACGTTAAATTACATGCCCTTGATTACATATTGGATATTTGCTACAGGCTATTACAAAGTGCTACCAATCATGCAAGACAAAGCTTTGCTAATCTAAGGAGCTTGATTTCTTGACATGATTATTTGAAACGAATTCGGACTTCAAATGTATATTGGATCTTGAATATTTTTGAATTAAACACTAAATACTTTGTACTCAGATACTCGTGCCTGACAAGTCCAAAGGATAAAGTAGTCTAAGCATTTTTTTTTGTAGTCTGAAAACAAGCTTCCTTCTGATCTTAGTATGTAAAAATATCATAATAAAGTCACTGAACTAAACAGCTCTACATATATGATATGCCCATTGACAATATTAAAAGGACTATTTTTCTTTACCAAATAAAGGTAAGCACACAAGAGGATACAAGTTTGGTAGTCAAGAAATGATGAGGGAACGAACTATCACTGAAAGTCAACAAGACCACCAGCAAGGGGGAAATTGTCTGCACTCTCTTTCATTAAAAAGATATTTTTATTTCATATCTTCATGATCACTCCAGGATCTTAGACCATCAGTATGACTCAATCAACAACTGATCATTGATTGCTTGCCAGACTATGACAGCATATAATTTCAAGGTTTGCCAGGGTGACAGATCCTGAGTAGATACAACTCATGTTTCCATAATAAGCTGATCCTTGAACAAGAATATGTCAGTATCAATATCCAGAGTTCCATCTTCTGTCTCCAGCGGTAGCTAAAAACAGGTGCGCTCTCATACTCTCCCCAAATCCACCGGTAAAGTCACTATATTTAACAGCTCTCAGTGGATATTTTCTTCCATTATCCTTTCCAAACCTCTTAACAGAAGGATTATTTTTATTGTAGTCATTAATTCTTTAAAAAAAAAAATTACAACTGCAGCAAGCCGTCCTACCTAACTACCTCTTTAAAGGTTAAAACCATTTTCTCACTATTTCATTGTGTTCCTTGGTTGCATCATTCAATGACCACTTGATTGTAAATGGAAGACGTAATAGTTATGCTTTCTCTAGGCTTTGTTGGTCCTAACCATTCACCATCCCTCAAAGAGGTGCTGTCCCAAAATCTAAAAATTATTTCCATTTTCTATACATTTTTCCATCACTACAATAATTTCAGAACTTTGCATAATTCTGGTGATTGGGTAGATGATTCTCAGAAATCTGAAATGCAGCCTCAAAACTATTTCATCTCTTTTTCTTGATCACCTACAAGGAAGTTAGTGATTTGTAAAACCATGAACTCTTGCAGAAAACATTCAGTTCATTTCCTGCTTCTCTGGATCTTCCTTGGTTCACAAAACCATAGCGTACTTCACGTAGCCATAGACTTTAGAGGCCACATGCTTCCAGCTTTTGCTGAAAGCATGGTCAATACTGAACTCATAGCAGGGTGCTCAGGGCTTGGCCAGACAGGACTTGAAAACCCTCATGGACAAAAATTCCACAGACTTTCTAGGCCACTTCCTCCAATGCCTAATTATCCTATTTCCCCTTAAGTCAGAGCCTCTTGATTTATGTACATAAATCTCGCTTCCCTTGATTTACGTGCATTGGTTCTTATCTTCCAGTCAAACACTTCATTAAACAGTCTTGGCCATGTTTCTTGATTACAACCTCATAGATACTGAAAGACTGCCATTAGGTTCTCACCCATCACTGAAAATTCTTCCCTAGTAAGAACAAGTCCCCTTTCCCTTAGCTTCTCCTCAGAGAACACGTGCTTCAGCCTTCAACTATTTTGGTGGTCCTGAATGAAAATGTTTTAGTCCAACAATGTCTCTTAAACTGGATAAGGAGAATCGGGGTATCTAAAGCGGGATCTGATATTCTAGGTGTGTTCTAATGAGGACTGAGTAAAAGGGGAATTAAATACTTCCATTAATGTAGTAATAACCCAGGAGGCTGTTGACTCTCAATACTGCCAGGGTACATTGCATGATCATAGGCTAAAAGGCCTACTTAATTTTAAAAACAGTTTACTCATCTCTTGCCTACATCCCATGAGAAGTTTCACAGAATTTCTTAGAGAGTCTGCACTTTTTCTTACATGTTTGTAAAACTCTCCTCAATTAGATTATCTAGGTGCTACTGCACAACAAATTGCTATCATAAAGATGAATGAAGGTAAGAGAAAGTTTTCATTCATATGACTTAACAAAATTCAAATTCAGATGAGAAATAAGTTACTTTCTCAATTCAGTTTCCATAAGCATGCTTGAACAAGTGAAGAGCAACGGAACACGTTGACATAGGCAGGTGGAGAAATCACAGGCATAAACACCTCTGTCTGACCATGAAGCAAATATCCTTGTTTTACCTACAGCAATGAGAGAGTAATTCTCTCCTGTTCACACAACCGAATAATATGAGACACTAGAAATTTGATTCTGGCTATGACAGGTATTTGATTGGGGAAATTATAGGCTCTAAAATGTTTGGAATAGAGATTGTACTTGAAACAGCATTGCCTGTTTAGGGAATACATTTGCCAGACAGACAGTAAACACTGTGAAAGAAGAAAATCTCAGCTAAATAGAATAATAATTTAAACAGCAGAGGTGCTTATCTTAAACTTAGTCAAAAAACGCAATTGCTCGCTGTAGTCTGACATGTTAGAGGCTAGGTTCTTTTGCTTGAACTGTTTTTTGACAGATTTTAATGTTAATTGGTCTGGGGAACATGCCAGGCAACCTAAAACATTTTCTGCAAAACAAATGTGAAGGAAATATGGCTCAGGATGGAGAGCTTCACAATTCACAAGAGCAGAGAACAAGTACCATTCTTTACAGGGAATAACAGAATGAGCTGAAGAAAAGATATTTTTTAAAAGTGGCAAGCAACTAGCAACTCTGCCACAGAATTCACTTTCTGTACATTAAGCAGCAATAAAACATTAATTTCACTATAGTAAAAATGCTGACCATAAACTACAACAAGGTCTCAGCAGAAATACAAAGCAGTTGCAGTCAGCAGGATCTTACTGTACACAAATTACCATTTACAGCTAGTCTCAAAGGCTCTTAAGAAAAGAAAGCAAGGAAAAACAAGTTGCAAAGGAGAAAAGGCAGCACTGGTCATGTTATCCCACAGACCTGGATACTCACCCTTTTCATTCATTCCCCACGTTACAGCTGCCAGATTCAGCTGAAGAATGCAGCTAGAGAATAACAGCTGCCACCATGGGATCGTCATGGCTCTGTACCTTACCAGATTTAACAAACAAGCAGCAGCCACAGGACTGTTGATCAAGTCAGAGACATTGATTTTGAAGGAAGTGAGCCTTGAACACCTGCATGCAGCACAGCTTACGCTAGCTGTACAGCCAGCAGTATTTCAGACTTTCCAACACATGCTCAACAAACAAATCTGCAATTCTAGCAAAAGCCTTCCTCACATGTGCAAACATCTTCCAATTTGTGAAAGCGTACAATATCATCATGATATGAAAGGGAGGGCTGAACTTATAAACTTTTAAATCCTGCGTGCCCAATTCTCATTAATTTTCCCTAAAGCCACAGGCACTAGTATTTAACAAACTTGCAAACTGTCAAAGAAGTTGAAAGGGTACCTTTCAATAAAACAGCACAGACATGGATGTCACTCCAGGAGATTGTCTCTTTGGAAAGAGTCTTGGCTCTCAGTCCTGAAAAGGACACGAGAGCACTCGCTTTGCTCTAAGATTGTAATTTTGCACAATTTTTCCATTTACTATTCTGGCTGCTCTTACAAATCAGGAGGAATGCAGGCTCCTTCTTCAAACTGAAGGTGCAAAATACCTACACAGACATAACAGCTGGGAGGGAGGAGGAGGAAGGAAAGCAAGAATCTTCATGTTTGTACTTCAGAGCAAAAGCCAAACAAAATCTGTTTCTCCAATGAAGAATCAATATATTGACATTAAGAGGATTCTGGCCAAAAGGAGAAAGAATCTCATTCATGTATATGCTGCAGCAGGGACAATAAATTGGCCCAAGCTGTTTAACCCTTCAGAAAGAAAAGCAGCAGTGAAATACAGACACAACAAACTGCTAAACTACACTGACTGACTGTCTCTACTATTTAGAAAAAACAAAACAGCTATTTACCCAAACACAAAGGCTCAAATCTAACACAGTCCACCATTTAGCAGGAAGATGAAATAAAGCAATGAAAGAGAACCTACAAGAATTCTGTGGAGGCAGACAATGAAAACAAAAGTGAAAAGCTTTATTTCTCTCAAATACATTAGCTAAACACTCGCAGATGAATAAGGGCTTTCTTCCATATACCTGAGAGTTATGAGAAATATCCCTCAGGTACAAGTAGTTTATAGCAATCACTTGATTAATTCATTTCCTGTGTATATACTTATCACATTTTGTTGAAAGCTAAAATTCACATTTAAAATGTTTTCCTTTTGTATTCGCTGAAGTTATTTCCATTTTTACAATCAGGTTAATTTTTAAGTTAGATTAGATTTAGATGTAAATACTTGTACTAAGTGGAGAAAAAAGCAATGAAAGATTTTCACATAAAACATTTGCCATCACATCATCAGTACTTAAAAAATATTTACTTGAAAAATTGTACTGCAATGTGCACCATTTTCTAAAGATTGTTACAGCACACTGCTTTGTAATTTACTCTTCAAATATCACCAATAAAAAATTAACACATTCATAGCAAAATGGTATCCAAATACTGTCAGAAGATCATTTTATCACAGGAACAGAAGTTTTAAATGCAGCTTACTTCTTGAGACTGCCGTTAATGAACAATTACAAACAACTGAGAATTCACTCCTGGTATGAATCCCCCCAGCCCTTCAATACAATAGCACAGAGAGACATGTGGCCTTCCTTTCAGAATTATGTCCCAAGAAATTACATCTTCCCATTTATAATGGACTCCCTCCAATGGACAAATTGCTGAGGCGGTGTGCTCTTCCAAAGAAGTCTCCACTTCACTACCTCCAGTCCCAGGCTGATTTGCAGGAATTGCTTTGATTAAGGTAAGCAAGCTTTCTTTTGTTATCCAAATACTACATATAGTGGTTATTTACTCTATATTTTCTTTAAAAGAATATTTCAAATAAATCATCTTTGAGCCCAACAAATCACATACTTCAGTGGAGATGTAAACAGGATCCATTCTGCTCATAACTTGTCAGTAGGGAGACTGGAAAATATAGTCATGGATTTAATGATTTTTCTTTGATACAGTTGCCACACAGCTGCTACAGAAACTTGTACGGAGGGAGATAATACAGATTTACAAACTAAATTCTGCTTGGATACCACATCTGCATAGGAGATTAAAAACTTATAAAGAAACCAAGAAAAACAACCAGCTGAAATAGAACTCTCATGCATTTCAGATTATTTATTTTTAACACATTGGAATATAACCCTTAGCTGTCTTTACAAAATTTGAAATAAAAGATTCTGTGTTGAAGTTGTTATTGTATTTGGAAGATCAAAAGTGATCTTTTACTGTCACATACTTTCAAAGAAATTAGAACATAGCATATAAAAGCCTTGATGTCCAGCCTCCTTAACAAGTAGTACAAGACCCTCTTATGATTCCGTTAGTTCAAGACAGAAATATGAAGTTAATTTCATTATTTCTAGCAAAAATCCAGCGCAGAGATACTCCTTGCAGGCAGACAGTTCAGTCTGTCAACCTTGAGCAAGTTCTGCCATCCCTAGTTTTCAGTAAAGAAAATGTTGGCTCTACATAGTGAGTCCCATGCCATTCTCTACCACCAAGTTTAAGTGACTGCAACTTAAGGCACACCGTACACAGCAGTAATATTATACACCCTTTTAAAAGTAATCTACTTGAAGCCACAGAACACGAGCACAACACTGTGTGCACTCATACTACATCTTCTTACTCTGTCCTAAGTTCTGCCACTCAAGAATGATAACATTTTATGATACTGTTTTTCTTAGCAGCTCCAGTATGATAACAGCACGTTTCCCGCTGCTCAGCATCTACAAAGCTCAAGGAGACATCTGGCTTCTAATGCATTAGCAGTTCTCATTGTGTTGTGAGGGCCGTGCTTCCTCAAGCGTCATTGCTTTCTGTTTTGTTTAAACTTCTAAGCTGTTTAAATAGGGACCTAACAGAACTGTAGCAACCACATCTCCATTAGTGATGGCCAGCCTAGGGATTTAAATCCTGTCATTTGGGACATGACATGATCAGGGCTTCTTTCTTTGCTTTGATCTACCAGATTTTCCATTTTAGAGAGGGCCTGTGTTAATTGATCTGCTGGAGATTCAAAAGAAGAGTAAGTCTCAAACTCCTCACAGGACCTTACTATAATAGGAAATACATCGGATAGACATGTGATAGGACTCCAAAGTTCCTTTAGCGCTAGACAAAAACGTTATCTTGCATCCTATATTCATTAGTTGTATGTTCAGCTTCTCAGTATCGAGAGGACATACTCCCCTTAAGAATGAAGTCAATGCTTGACTGAGACATAGCTCCATAACTAATTAGTCTGCACGAAATAAGACAGTAACATTGAATAGCATGAAATCTATACTGCATCACATAGCATGTAACATTCTTAAACACACATTTGTATAGAAAGGCATGGGTATCATACCATTTTCAAATATGTAAATTCTGTAAAGTTAAGACCTTGATAAATTACATTTCAGTAATTATTTCAAAACAAACAACAGAAAAAGAGAATTCTTAGCATTTGTTGTTTATTTTAGACAATAAATGGAAAAGATGATTGGGTTTTCTGGTTTTTTTTTTGTTTTTTTTTTTTCCTAAATACCAACTGTGACTCAGGCAATTTACAAACATTTAGATAGCTTTAAAATGAAATGACCTAAAATTTGCCAGATTTCCAGCATTAGAAAAAAAAAGATTATGTGCAAAAAGGTTTGAGAGATTATTAAAGCTCTCAACATTCGTAGCATTAAAAGAACCCCAACAGAGCCCAGTGTTGTGCAACACAGAATTAAAAAACAAATGGAATCATTCAGATATCATGTATCAACAGAGACTCTACTACAGCTTTCCACCTCTGCAGGCACTTCAGATATTCTGGCCTTCATAATACCACTTAACAAAATAGGTAGTCCACAAAAAAGATAAAACACTGTCAATGAACGACTAAAGATTTCTACATAAAGTACAAGAGCAATTCAACCCCCACAGCCACCTGCTATATCCAAACTCAGCAGCCGTGAACTCAGCAGATGAATCTGAGCTTCCGACACAGAAACCATAATGTATTACAAAGGTAGTGTCTATGGAACATATGGCTACTACTCAGACTTCACCAATAGTTCCCTAGAGCATACAAAACAAAAATAATTCATGGAAGAATCAAAAGTGGGAGTGAGATATCATTATATCTATGTATGTTCATAAACATATAATTTTTACAAGCACAAATGGGTTACATGCTTCAAATATCAAAAATATATTGTAGTATTTGTCATACAATCCTGCTCCAGTTAAGAAAGCCAAAGCTGTTTTTGTCTGATCAAAGCAAGCCCAAGAATTATATTCTTGTTTTTGTAGAAGCATTCTCCAAAAATCCAAAGTCATTTTATGACTATCAACATTTCAATGCATCTGGGCTGTACACCTGTATGTAATTAGAATAAGGAAAAGCACCCCAAGGGGTAAAACCACTGACAAAGCAACACAGTATCACATATTCTTTGCATTAGTTTCCTTGCTTTTATCTTTATTACCAAATTCATTTCTTAAATGTATTTGTATGGTTATTTCAGCATTTACAACAGAAATAGATTGACAATTCAGTGTCCTCCTTGAATGCCACCAGTAGATTGGCCACTCTCCTAGAAAAACTTTCACTGCTTCAAAAACAAACAAACAAAAAAAGGAACTGCAGTACATACAACCAGTACTGAGATTTTTTTTGTTTGTTTCCAGAATATAGTTTTAAATTTGATCTCATTAAGCTTTGTTACAGCTCACTAGCCATCCACTTCATTTTTTTTTTTTTGTAGTTAATCTAACTCTGGAAAGGGAGCCCTCTTGGTGCAGGAGCACAGAGCTACTTTCAGAGTAATAAATAGTTATCCTCATGTATCAGCTCCCATTCATCTTGAAGCAAACTTTGTCTTAAAAGAATTTAAAGTGTGATCCTACATTTTAACAAGAAAATAGAATACCTGAAAGAATAAGTAATGAAAACTAGAAAAAACAAAGCTTAGGCTAATATGGTGGATTGCCTTACTGCTACGTGAAAGTAATGCCTCCTATTTATTTCCATGGAAACTCCAACAGATAAAATAACACTATTTGATGGAGCAAATTCTCAGCTACAAAACACTATTTTGCAACAGTCATCACCATCAGCTGTGAATTTTCTCCAGGAATGAACAAGACACTCTGCTAGCAATCTGCATCACTGGAGGTACCTCACTGTCACAAGTGCTAAAACACACCACCCATCACCTCACTGTGCTTACATCCACCGTTTGACCTCCATAAACATTAATCAAGTTTTGACAAATGTCCACGGGTACCATATTTTTCTGCATGGAGAAATTCAGTGACACACATTTGCTCCATTTGCGCTTCCATGTCAGACACCATTCTGTCAGACCGCCCCTCTGCTGCCATCTGTCACACGGCAACAACATGAAATAGAATACTGGCAGAAAGGTTCAGCCTCTACTGCCGTATCATCAACATGCACTTCTGATGTTGTGGGCCAACACAATCAATTAGGGGTCACTTCAGAGCAGCCCTCATACATTGTTCATTCACCCTTTATAATCTTTACATCTTTAATTAAGTGTAATTTGGGATGGACTATCCATAGTATCTTTTGGACAACTGAATTTCTTCAGCATCACTAGGAAAAATCTTGGATGGAATCACTTAAAAATGACTGCTTTCTTACTGAAGAAGTCTTAAATCTCTGCAGCTAGAAGAGCAGGTAGCAAGGCTCAGGGTAACAAGTGATCAGTTTACTGCTGGTGAAGATATATGTAATGTTTCTAGGGAATTATCTGAAATTGAATTTTCAAGATAATTTCCTCATAGCAAAGCAATTCCTTATTTATGTGAACAGATTTTTTTTTTTCTGTTCCTTATTTACTTTATTAAATTTTGTCACCCACTGTATGATGCAAACCAATATTCTAAGTTTGTGTTCACATCTCACAGCCCGCCCAGGCCCATCACTCAGCACCACCCGTGCAAGCAGCACTCCAGGACCTAAGGCTGAAGCATAACAAATGCCTTAGTGGCTGTCATGGTTTAACCCAGCAAGAAACTAAAAACCACACAGTTCCGCTCACTCATCTGCTCCCAGCAGGATGGGGGAGAGAATTGAAACTCATACAGTGAAACCAGGACAGCGGCTGATGGTGGTTCTTTGTTTTCAAAATGTTTTTTTTCAGTACTTAACTGCTCACAGATGGAGCATTTGTGGAGAATGCATTTTATACCCCATAAACACCCATCCTACAGATTCCCCTAAGCTTTAGTGCTGTCACGAGGCAGCAGATAACAACAGTCTGTAGGATATTGCTACATTACTACAGTAATGCTGGAGCAAATTTTTAGGCAAAGTTGACTCCTCTCTGGAAGTCACAAGGTGCTCTGGGTGTGCTTCCTGCAGTCTTCAGGATCTACCTGACAGCCTTTCCACCCCGAGGGTATTCAAGGCCTTGATCACCATCCTTCATCCACATCTCCAAAAGTCTGTGCTTGGATCCATTTGTCCCTGGGGCCCCTTTCCTATAGTGTTTTCCTTCTGGTGCTTCCAAACCCATATGTTCACAATCAGATCAACTTTAAGATTGGTATTGCAATTATCTACATACACAATAGGAGGGATTAGAACGTACTGACTAAATTAATTTACTCCTGTCTCTTCCAAATCCATGGCTTGGACAGCACTATGGGAGGGTACCCCGTTGGAAAAAAAAAATAGTAATAATAATAATACCCATTCTGGTAAGCATGCAACAAATAGCCGTTTACACACCACTGTTCCCCCCCTCCCCAATCCTTTTGTACTTAGCAGACATCTGAAAGTGTAAGGGTAAATTTTCTGTTTTAATCCTGTCTAAGGCATCATTTCCTTTACTTAAGAGTTTTTAAGGCTTGGTAATCTTTTTGCCCTCCAAACCTGATTTTCTATACACGTTTATCACCAATTACGTATGCCCCATTCAAATAAGTTAATCAGCCCTTGTTGCAAGAAAGGACTGATAGAACTTACCAACATTTTGTTGTCCATCATTTCATCCCAGACAGACATCAGATGGGCACAAGAGAGCAGAGGGTGCATTTCCACAGCCCTCCACTCACTCCTCACAGCCTTCCTTTTTCATTGCTTTTACCTCTCATCACATATTAGGAGAGTAAAGAGACAAATTCCAAACAGAGGAAGCAGCAGCTTTATATTGTTTTATTACCATCTGTAAATTTACAATGCCTTACCATGTAGGTATTTTGGTTAGCTTGGTTCTTTTCTCCAAGCATTCCTTAATATAATTCAGAATCAGCCTTCCAACTGAACTGGTTTCTTGTGCAGCTAGCTGATGCATTTATTCATTAGCTTTAGTGAAGCCCTAGGCACAGTGACAGTATAAATAACATTACAAAGTAAAGCCCAACATGCCCAAGAAACACCATTGTTTATTAAGGAAAGTAAACAACTTTTTTTTCCTCCGTCTTTAAGAATTGCATACAGTCTTCAGAGATAGGATAAGCAAGCTCATGATTTTTCTATAAACATATGCAGGTCTTGTCATAAATCAGCTCAAAATATGTGGCACATCCTATTCAAACACTCTTAAAAAAAATGCATATACTTGGATTAGTATAGATTCAGAAAAATAAACTACTTGCATTTTAGAACTAAAGTTTACTCATTTTTGTTATCTCAGCTACTTTTTGCTCATAGCTCAAAGGGGAGGGGGGGGTCACACTAAGCCAGTCAAAACAAAATTGGATATAACACTCTGAATTCATTATCCTATACAATTTGACTTAAATACTGCAATACATAAGCAGTAACAAATGTAGGTTTGGGATTTTTTTTTTGTTGTTTTTAAATCAAGCTTAACCATGGTGAAAATTTCCAGCACATTTTATGTGATGTTGTTCACCATCCATGCTAGATAAAAAAGAAACTAACTTATACCTTCCCTCTCCCCTCCTTATTTATATCTTTGTTTAAACTAAAAGAGGGTAGATTTAGATTAGATATTTGAAATAATTTTAAAAATATGAGTGTGGAGAGGCACTGGAACAGGTTGTCCAGAGAAGTTGTGGAAGCATTCATGGCCAGGCTGGATGGTGCTTCTGGCAGCCCAGTCAAGTGGAAGGTGTCCCTGCCCACGGCAGAGGGGTTGAAATGAGGTGATCTTTAAGGTACCTTCTAGATGAAGCTATTCTGTAACTCTATGATTCTTACTCCCTTCCTTTACATTTTTAAGCAAATTAAGTGTCTTTTTTTTCCTAGTAGAACTTGATGCTTTCTTAACGTCTAAGTCCTCCAAATATATATAATATATATAATATACCTTGTATAGAGTGCATCTCAACCAGTAGCCCAGCAAAGAGTCTGTGCTTGACATAAGACTTCAAAATATTAGTGAGTTGTGATTTGTGTAAGTCATAGACTTTCTGCTGAATATAAGAAAAGGGCATATTTCACACCTACAGCAGAAATCCAAGCTCCACACATCAGCAAAATGTCCAACAAAACACAAAAATGCAGAGCCAGCCTTTGCTTGCTGACTTCAGCTAAGACTCCTAACTGCATTGATGGACCATGTAATAGGCTTGCTACTTTGATGAATATTCATCCTTACAGGCCTTCTCTTCACCTTTTCAAAAAGCTTCCAAAGTACTATAAGAAGTTGTTTGCAGCACTGTTATGCTGGGCAAAAATTATTTGCCAGAACACTAATACACGGTTTAATTTTTAGCATGGAGAAAAGTCTGGATCCCAGTGAAATATCGTGTTCAAAAGAGAAGCACAGGGGAAAGTTCTAAAACATTTTTCACATTAAAAATTTAATCATTAAAGTGTAAAGCTGTTTTTATAGAAACAATGCTTCATTTAACATTAATGAACCCTACAACTCAAAAGCTTGCCCCTAAAATAAATTTCATTTCCTTTTCAGCACCTGTAACATGCAAGCCTACTGAAATATACGTTAATATCTGTTAAAGATCATTTCAATTTATGAAAGGTTGCAGTTTGCGAATGAGTGAACCTAAGTATACACTTGAAAATTTATACTGACATTTGAACACTGCGGGTTTACTCTGTGCACACCAAAATAGGCTGGCTCTGTCACCCAGGCACCTGAGAAATCATGCTCTCCTAATTAACAGCAAGCAGATGGATTTTTTTATTATTATTATTTTCCAAAAATTAGCTTCAGTACCTTATTCAAGTTCCATAGTAACATGTAACTTCATTTTCTTCCCCAAACTTCAATATAAATATGACATTAAGTGAAAGGATACATTTCAATTTAACATTTACAAATTAATTTTGACTAATTTTAACTGACTTCTGAGTAGTGTCTGAACTGGATGCAAATGAAAAATAGTTGGCATTTATCTCCAAGTGTTGTTCCCGTATCACAGATATTCTCTTGTGAGACTGGAAAAATACACTCCATATCCACACAAATTGGAAGCAGCTGCAATGACAACTGATTTTTGGCAACTGCAGTCTCTATCTACTTGTAGGTACCAGAAGTAGTCTCAATCCCATATTAAAACTAATTAACAAGCCTAATAATGTCACTACTGCAAACACAAATGCCAGTTTCATCAGCTAAAAAAAAAAAAAAAAAAAAAAAAAAGAACCACTCATTCTTATGCTACACTTACTTTCAAAGTACTTTATGGAAAGAGATAACCAGATCTCTTTCTCTTCATCTACTGCAGTGAAATACTCATTTTATTGCAATGGAAGGTTACCTGGGCTGCGGACTTAAAGATACAGTACTAAAACAGAACTAGTACAGGAGCGTCACAGCTCAGCAGATGTTATGAAAATTAGATCCCACCTTTCTGCAGTGATGCAGAATGGGAAGATTTATGCATTTTCTTCCAGACCTTCATACTCAAGTGGTTAATTTTCTGCTGTCATGACAGGAGAACACACTGATCAAGTCCCCAAAACAGGAGCAAGAATAGTGAAGTGTTAGAACAGCACTAAAGCAGTAAAACAGACTGCAGTGGGAAATAAAATCCTCTTCATAGGACTTCCTTGTTCCAGGACTTGGACATCTGCAATTCAAGTACTTGAGATAAAATGGTTTGAATGGGTCCTGGTTCATAAGGGTTTTTTTTTTTTTTTTTTTTTTTTAAAGTAAATAAATCAATCAATCTTCGCAGCATTTCTGAAACACATCCTGAAATATCTGAATATGGTGACTTCTGGTCAATCAGCACAGAGCAGTTCAAAAACACAGTAAAAATGGTGAAGCCATAGTACAGTGAGATATCCACTAATAGCAGCAAGAAAATCACACAGACTTGTTTCTTTCATACCCTTTCTCCTATTGAGGAGGGGAATATCTACAAAAGGGACAGGAGATGAAGGCATGGCCACAACAGATCTGGAAACATTAGCAAGAGCTAATGAAGCAGCACAGGTCACCCTGTGCAGAAGAACACAGAGCTGGGTCTGAAAAAGAGCAGCTAGATTTTGTACAAGGAGGGACAAAAAGGCTGCATCCTTATTCAGTGATACAATTGAGGAAGACAGCAATCAGTTTTCCTTTCCTATGGACCAAGAACAGCATGTACATGCTCACTACTTAAAAGGCAAAAAATAAAAGCCATTCATAGGAATGTTTAGGTTAAGGAAATGAGGCCAGATTGCAGGTCTACCTTTTTCCTGATTAAATCCCAATCTGAGCGGGGCTTATTGTCAGCGCTACCAACAGAAGCAGGCACTCTCCTGGTAGAGTCAGGCAAAACACACTGATCAGAGTGCACCACACAAAGGTTCTTAAATTGATATTTTACTTCGCTAATTACTAAGGGATGGCGTCTCCTACAACAAGTTAAGAAGCCTGACAACTTTTCTGTGCCAAATTATTTCTAAAAATACTAAATCCCACCACATCATATAAAAGAAAACCTAAGCTTCCTAACGCCAAGTGCTGTAATGCTATCCCAAGTCAGCAGACAGAAAGCTGCATTAATCTCTCCCCTTACACACAGGCTTGTTAAATGGTGGCAGAGGGAAAACACAAGGAGCTTGTTGTTATCACTCAGCCCTGCCACCGGGAGCCCAGTGGGGAGGCTATGGCACCTAGCAGGAACCATGCTCCATTTGCAGCTCTGACATTGGCAAGGCCCCACAAAGAACATAGCGGTGCCATTATTCATGAGCTAAGACACACTGAGCAGAAGGTAAAGGGATGGCAAAGGAAACTTGCACCTCTCTGTTCTTCTGACAGGGCTAGCAGGTGAAGGACAGAGCTGTTACTCTCAATTCCAATGCCTACACCAGCAGAGAAGTTTTGGCCAAGCCAGAAAAAGGCTCTGCTCTCACATTCACCAAAAAATTGGGCTTGAAAACACAAAGCCCTCACACTGACAGGAGAGGAGAAGATGAGCTAAAGACTTTTCCTGCACTTCCACAGATCAGTGTGTATCCTCTAGTCTCTGAAATAGAAGCAGAACAAGCTGGAAAAAAGGCATTTAAAGGAGATGTTCGTACAGCATATATACATCATGAAGAAACTCCCTGTAACTGTGACCTAGACAGATATTAAAGTGGCAGGTGTTCAGCATACATCTGGGAGACAGACAAAGCACTGTTAATCTCAAAGAAAAATAATGCAGCGTGATATCATGACATCTGGCCGTACGCAATAAAAACACAAACATTTCCTCTCCCCTATTTGATAAGCAAGCAATGAATCTCTTAATTATCCACATCAAAACCAAGTTCAAAAAAAATGACAATGAACATGCTTGTAACATCTGGATGGCAGCATTTTTTTGCTAAGTGAAAAAGGACTCTATTGCTTGTGGATCTGATTCTGTCCATCAAGCTTACCCCTTAAGTCAATGGCTATCTGTGCACAAAAGAGAACACATTTGTGTAAGATGTGAGATTCTGTAAGCAAATAAAAAAGTTCTAACATTTCATATTGTCTTTGAATTTGTTTTTATCCTCCTATTACCCTCTTGAGCATATCCATAGCCTTTTTGTGAAATATTTTGCCAATTCTTAACCCATTTAAACAAGAGGTAGTCTTAACAGGCCTTTGAAAAAATAAAGACATCTGATGACTGCAACAGCACACAGCAATCACTTATTTTCAGATAGGTGTCTTTGGACACCAAGTAATTAGTAACAGAATGAATTAATAAGTATTAATTATTCTGAAGGCAGAAACAGTTTTTCTTAGGCTGAGTTAGAAAATAAATTTAGTTAAAATTACCGTTTCACAGTTTTATGAGGGTATTTTAGAAAGACGCATATTTTATTTGTTAAAATTGTTAGGAGTACTATTTCACTAAATGTACAAAAGCCTTTAACCACTATATTCACCACCCACCCGTTAATTTTAGTAGATTTACCATAAGGAAGGATGCAGAAGGCAAACTGTCAGCAAACTGGACTGAATCTTGTCCTGATTACTTCAGCTTGGAGATGTTTCAAGACCCCTTATATAATGCTATTTATTTCACCTGACATTGCAATTGCTCTTTCAAGCATGATTTGTATAAATCAGGAAAGCATCTTCAGTTCCCCTTTCTGAAATCCTTATCTTCAACACAGCGGCTTCCCCTCCAGAATGACAGTTCTAGAGCCAAACTGCAGTGCAAAGCCGGCCCTTGCACATTTCAGAGGATGCGGCTCTGCCAGACCATACAGCCCAACAGCAGCAAAAACCCCACATCTTTCCTGGCACAGCACAACCTGGCTCCAGATCTCCACACTGTTTAAAAGCTTCACAATTCAGTCACTACCAAAGAGGAAAACATCGATGCTTTACTCAAAGACCAGTGCAAGAGGCAACAGAAAACAAGAGTCTGTCTTCTCAACTCGCAGATCTGCCAGTATTGAGCCCTTCAGAAGACTGTGGAAATTGCTCCTGGTCTTTAAGACTTCACTCTTCCCCAGAGGAGACCACAGTCACAGTCTCTTCTGAATTCTACCAAAAAACAACAACAACAACAACAAAAAAACACACCACCAAAAAAAAAAAAAACACACAATACATATTTGGTGTATGAATACTACAATACTAAAAACATCCACAAATGAGAGCTTATTTAAGTGTCCTTATTGGAGTGATTACAGGACCATCTTGGCATCCCATTAAAAAAAATCCTATGAAAAAAGCACCTAACTTAAACGCAACAGAAGGCAATGGCACGTCTCTCCACGCAAATGCGGAGCACTCATGCACTGGAATTCTGCTTACAGCACGGAAGAAGAAATCCAGAGGGAAAAAGTGACTCTCAAACATTTATTCTGTTGGTAAATAGCCAAGTATACTATTTAAAACCCCAGCAGCAGTACAGCCTTTAATATAGGCTTCTAATTACCCACATATCATTGAACTATGCTGCTATTAAAAAAAAGGTATAAAAATAAAAACCATCTTCTATTTGTACATGTATTTCTCGATTAGTTATGAGATATTCTATTTCTGAACTCCTTGTTCACTGAACAGCTGCGTCACATAACTGAGGAAAAAATGCTGAAGCTTCATTTTTATCTGATCCATTATAGAAGTGTAAATGATTAAAAAACACAGAAAATGACATCTTTGGTCATTATACTATTAGGAGAATTGTACTTTCTTCTAAACCACATCATCTTACAGCACATCATTACTCTTCAGAGACAAAGTAATTGTCACTGTATTTGGGGAAAACAAAAACATGAAGTGTCGGTGTATGCAGTTTTGTAATAAACTGGACAGACGCACTCAAACTGTCCACATAACTCCTCTACTTATGAAGCAAAATGAAAAAGCACTACAAGCTACAGAAATAGTTTTTTGAAAGCTCCTCATTATTCATTACAGGTACTACAATTTCCCAAGAAACATTTCTAACTGTTGGATTAAAGAACTAGAAATATCAATCCATTGCCTCTCACTCTCTCCCCTATCCTTTAAAATAAAGAAAAGCCCTCTTGCTTTCGTAACATGCTTAAGATGTTCAAAATTAGTCAAGTTTAATTAGCACTCCCTAAATTAAGCATCAGAAGTACCAGTTAGATAAGCTGTTATAGTTGCAGAACAAACATGCTTTTAAACTGCAAAACTCCATATCATCTCACAATAAGGTTGTTCAAAACCTGTGTCCTGTAGATTTAGCCACGCCTATACCTTACTGGCACATGAAAGAGCCTAAACCATGTTTACATTATTAAGAAATGAATCAGTATGAAGTGTCTTAAATATTTGGATATTCAGGTATTGCCAAGTTCCAAAATATTTATAAGAGCCATATTTATTACATTAAGAAAACTACAATCAAGTGTACTGGTGAGCAACTGAGAGCAAAATAGTAACTTCTAAAGTGCATCAGTAAAACAAAGAATTCATAAATACAAAGTCATCATACACAACTGAATCTGATATCTAAGACAGAATCGTTTACCAATCTGACTATACATATAAATATACGTAGTCTTCAAGTAAATGAATTAAAAATGCTGTCATATGGACATTTTATTTCTATGACGAACTACAATTAGTATGAAAATTCTAAACCTATTTCTGAAATCAATCAGTTTAATCTTAGACACCAATTCCAAATCTCATTGATTTATTTGCTACAGAGTTAAGAAGCCCTCTATCAGGAGTCACTTAAGCTCCATCTTCCCCAGGTGTTTCCTAGATCATGAGTCACTCAAAGCTGTAATGCCATTTTCACTCCACCTGCAGTGTCTCAGCTGATTGCACTAAAGGGTAAGGATCCTCAAATCTGGATGTTTTAGACTATTCAACTAATTTTGCTCCAATGCATATCCAATAGGACAGATTTACCTTTTGCTTCCCCCCCCTTTCCCCCCCCCCAAACACACACTCCTTTTTTTTTCTTCCCTAGAAAGACAAAGGATATCAAATCTCATCATTCTTAAGACCACCAGCACAAGTAACACTACCTTAATGTTTTGCAAACCCAGCTGATATTGTTTAATGCTATGTCCCTTAGTCTTGCTACACTAAAAAGTCTGTGCACTTAATTGGGACAATTACTTATCTACCTAGTCCTCACTCACTATTTTCACAATGTTTCCGCAGCATTCTGTTAAAAATGAGCATCAGTAACTAACATTATATCACTTTTTTTTTTTTTTTTTTTTTTTTTAAAGTATGAGGTTTGGTTCTTTTTTCCTCAGGCAGTTAGTTTTGCAATATTCTTCAAATGCTCTTTAAGGGGTCATGTAATTATTTTATACACAGTAACATTTCTGTAGACTAAACAAGAATTTGGATCATGAACCGCTATAAATGCTCTGTTAATACATATAAATTAACAAATTCATTAGGAGATTATACAGTTTGAGACAAATCCCAGTGGTGTCTACTCATGTAAATAGTCCAACTGATGGCAACAGGATTTCGAAAGCAAATATGAACAGGATTTGGTTATGTTGATGAGAATACAAAGATTCCCTTTACCTTGACATAGGGCAGAGAGTCATATAAGAAATTCTTAAACAACCATATCTCACTGCAGAAGCTTCCAAATACCTACAGAGCCCTTAAGAACCTTCTTTCCCCAGTTTTTAATGCGATGATAATTCCATCTTTTATATACTCTCTGTAAGGATAGGCAGCAGATATAATTACCTTCGACCAGTTTTTGGGTCACTCAAGAAAGGTATCAATCGCATTCCAGCAACAAGGAGGAATCACCCCTTTCCAAGAATCAGGGCTCGCTGTAAATTCCCAAAGGAAACAATCTCCAATTGGTGATGCTTCTTTTTCAGCTGCCAACCATTAAATGAAGCTAGGGTAAATTGTTTGCACCTGTAGTCTCAGGGCTGGTCACACTCTTTCACCAGGTGCTCAATCACTGGTTCAGGCCATGACCTAACAGTTCCCATACACCATCTTACTTTTATATGTCATTACTGCCTACAGCCACTTCAAGCCTGGTGCAGCTGTGCAAAAAGCTGCAGTTGAGTAGAATTCCTAGGAGTATTTCAAACTACAAATATGCGAACATGTCCAGATATTTTTGATACGCATCTAAGAGAAGCAAGAAAAACGCAAATTTGAGCCCCTGACAAGGATGAACAATTTACAGCCCTCTAAAAAGCTGTGCTTCTGATGGTGCCCTCTTCACCACTAGCTGCAGCTGATTGGCAGTGACACTGCTTAACAGTCCAGTGTGTTAAAGCTACCTGAGGCTTTTTACTAACTTGGCAACAAATGGCACAGTCTTGTGCAAGATTCAAAGGAATTGGTAACTTGTAGTCATATAGCCTCAGCTGTCATACCAAGCCTTGGTAAAAAATTGTATTTATCTTAATGTATGCTCTGTGTGACTTTAGAACATTGTGCATTTTCCCAGTTCGGAGAAGTTATGAATAAAGATAAAATGTTTTAAAAAATCTAAAACCAGACTTGTCAGTCATACAGATAGTGCCTAGTATCAAAAGACACATACACACACACACTCAAAGGTAACTTATCACTGAGTAGAAAGACTTCAGAAGCAAAACTGAAGAAGTCCTTTTTAAGGCATCTGAATTACTGAGAATTGTAAGACCTATTAGGAACTGAATCTCAACATGCAATTGTGCACTTTTGACACCACTGAGAGAAAACTTACCAGTTTCCTTAACCCAAAAGCAACTTCTTGGCACCCCCTAGAGGTTTTGCTCCAACAGAGGAACGGTTCAGAAGAAACAGATAACTTTCTGTACAACTTGAGAGAACTGAAGATCCAGAATTCCAATGAAAAACCAATGCAGACTTATATTCATTTCAGACTGCAAATCTAAACCATCACAACACAACAATTGATGTACAATTGTTTTCAGTCTGTGTCCAAACTGCTTGTCCCACTCAATTAGCCCAAGACTGCTGGGTCTATAGATAGGATCAACAACTAGAAACAGTACATCAATAATAGTACTTCTCTTCTGGAGATCAGGAAACCTAGTTTTCACCACACAAAAGTTTCTAACACTGCAGAGTTCCTCTTAGTTTATAAGGAGAGAAAGCAAAGACAGTTAGCAAAACACTGTATCACCCATCTATGCAATGCTCAAACAACAGCTCAAACCTCTGGCATGACACAGATTTGCTTTTTTATGCATTTTATGTCTTACCAAATGGAATTTAAATTTGATTTGTGCTCTCTGAATAAAAGAAATAATAATCACTTGATCTGCCATCATTTGTCCTGTTTCTTTCCCCATCCCCTCCCTCCCCCAAAACCTATCCATACCAAATATGAAAGTTTTTACTTTAAGTTTTACTTAATGCCTCCTGACTTTGTTATCAAGTTGGAGCTAGAATGCAACTTCCTAAAATACATAACAATGAACTACCTGTTTGGATCTTGTTGGATCATGCTCCCCAGAGTCCAAGACAAAGGTGCTCAAACATTAAGCATTAATTTTCTGTTATAATCATCCTACATGCCTGAAAATACAGGGTCTTCCAAGCAGTTCTATGACTTCGAGCAATGTCCTCAAAACAAAGCATAAAACAATAGTTTGTTTAAGATACTTCATTATGAATGAAAAAAAGGAAAATGCATTTAACAATCTGAATATTAAGAGGCATTTCCTGTCATCAATGATACCATAAAAATGTAAATTCCAACTGTGAAGTGTTTATTTTTAGAACAATTTGAAACTGCAAGCCATTAATCTAAAGCTTTCCAGCTCAGAGACCGCTGATGCTTTGCTGCAAATATCTCTTCTTGCTTTTGTTAGAAAAGCAAATCAAAACCACTTGGATTAGAGTGCCAAGGGTATCTCAAAAGTAACAGAAAAAAAGAGAGCATGCAATACACTTCTCCAGTTTTACTGTCAGAGTAATCTGAGACATACCTATTGCTTTATTCAAATCAGCCTGCCCTATCAGTGACTGATGAAATGAAATGAAGACCAATCACTAATAAAATCATAGAGTATCTTCTTCAGAGAAAGCTGTATTGAGACTCTTGGAATATCTTGATGATGCCTTCTCAGGGATCCAATTCTAGCTATTGTGAATTTTGAATTTTAGGAAACTAATTACTGAATGTAGAAAAGCTGGTCTTAAGGCTGAATGATGCTGCACATCTCTACCATAGGCATATAAGCCCTTCTAGAAACCATGCAAAGCTTTGAGTTCCTTTACAAACTGCTACATCCAAGTTCTCAGGTAATATCAGAACATTAACTTGTTGTCTGCTTGCAAAGAAATTTCTCCTGCACACAGGAAAAGCCACAGTAAACAACTGACATCCTTGGGATGATTAATGCATTTGAGGTTGAATCTGAAGATCACACACGGTCTCAGGTTTGCAGAGAAATGAGTTACCTGCTACATTGAAATCAAGTGTCATCTGGAGCATGCCAGCCTCCCTTGTCCCAAACTGCTTCTGCTCCCTGTTTAAAGCTTTGTTCCTCATTTGAAATTAAGTAACAGTTCAGCAGATGTTATAGCTCACTAAAATCTGATTTTTGTTTTGTCAGAAGTCAAAGAACACTTACAAATTATTTAAATACTCAATAGAATTGGGCACAGCTCTCCACAAGCCTTATCAGAGTAAAGTGGAAGGGAAGAATTATTTCCCTCCATGTCCTGATGATAACTTTACTAATACAGACAATGAGGCTGTTGCTCTTCTTCACCCAGGCTGTTTTCCCGAGCCAGTTGGCACCCAGTACAAGATGTTACTCCTACCCAGGTGTAGAGCTTGACAATTTGCCTTTGCTTAAACTTCATGAGGTTCCTGTCAGCTTATTTCTCCACCCTGTCAACATCTCTCAGAATGGCAGCACAGTCCTCTGGTATATAAATTACTTCTCCCAGTTTTGTATCATCTGCAAACTTGCAGACAACGTTTCTATGTCCCATAACCCAGAAGACTAACAACAATTTTAGGCAATACAGGATCCAGTACCAACTCTGAGGCACATCATTAGTAGGTGGCCTCCTGCTGGGTTTCACACTGCTGATTATAACTCAGCCCAACCAGTTTTCAGTTCATGTTACCATACATTTATCTAACCCACACTTCAAGAGTTTGTCTAACATGATGATATGTGGTACTGTCAAAAGCTCTACTAAAGCTGAGATAAATAACAGTCAATGCTCTCCTTTCATCCACCACACTTCTCACTGTAGAAGGCTATCAGTTTGGTCAAGCATGTTATCTGTTTCACAAACCAATGCTGATTGCTTCCAATCACCTTCTCTGTCCTTCATGTGTTTGGAAATGATTTATAGGAAGATTTGCTTCATCACCTTCCCAGAGACTGACCTGAGGCTGGCTGGCCTGTAGCTCTCCAGATGTTTGTTTTCCTCCAAGTCTTCAGGAACCTCCCCTGAGTGCCATGACCTTTCAAAGGTAATTGTTAGAGAGTTTAATCTCTTACAACTAGTATAATAGTAGAAATTTAAATGAAGGTGATGGTCAGATACAATTATGAGATTCATAAATACTGACTCCTTCTCCATGCAGTGGAAAAATCTACTGTTGCCTACAAGCTAATTCTGAAACACAAACCAGCTGTTTATTAGTGTTTGATTAGGCACATTCTTGCACTGTTTCCTTTTCTCCAGTACGGACTGTGTTAAAGTCCTACTGGAGTCCTCCAGAGATAGCTGTATAATCCCACAGCAAAATAATGCAATGCAAAAGAATTTCATGTTGCTACAGGCATGACAAGTGAATTCAGATTCTCAGTCACTAAGAACAGCCTAAGCCCAACTCAGCAAAAGGCAGAATCAAAAACAAGTAAGTTAATAACTGAAAATACAAATAATGAATCCTGGAGCAAAGCTTATGAGAACAAGATATTGAGTGATGTCTAGGAAGGGTACCCAGCTGTAGAACTGTCTTCTGGAAGAAAGAAAACAAAAAGGAATAAAAAAGAATTTAAGTCCATCCACCTTCTGAGAACATAAAATAATTAGTATCTCTACCATGAATTAAGGAGGTAATATATTCTACAATAACCTAACAGTAAGCCAATTTATCTCCTAGAAACTCTAATTTTTGAAATGAAATTTCTTTTCAAATTATGTCTTTAGGAAATATTGCCATTCATATGATATTTCCCCTTTTGTCACATATGCAGTTTATTAACCTCACACTTTGCAGACTGTAATCTGTCAATCTAGAGGAATAATGGATAGGAAAAAGAATATATGCTTTGAGCAATATACAAAATAGAAATGTATAAAACGTAAGAGTATAAGGAATAATCATCCTAGGTGCGTGCAGTTAGAATAGTGATATTTAGAATTATTAAAAGGCAAATATTCAAAAAGGCCATATTTTCAACGCTGACCACAAGTATATCAATGGATTAGAGTTGTTAAATAGTAATAGAAAATATAAATGTTTTGCTAAGCAAAATGCTTTGAGTTGTTGTTTTTATTGTTTATTTTGCTTTTATTGTTGTCAAGTGTTTTTTAAACCGAAGCAGCATCAGCTACAAAGCCACAACTAATTTTTCTTCTTTGAATTAAGAAGTTTACCGAGTTTTATTTTTCAAAATGAATATTGCATCAAATAGATTTTTGATTATGTATTACATTATCTTCTAAGCTATTACAGAACAATGTAGTCTACTGGCCACATTAAAAGCATCATTATACGTTCTTGCCAAAGTCCTAATCCATACTTGTCAAGACATTTTACTTCATTTTAAACACCTGAAATGATAAAGGCAGCTGCTATCCAATACAGCAACTGCATTTTACTTTTTTATAACATTCTGACACTGATTCAGAAAAAACAGGTACTTTCTTGTTGAGGAAACAGTTATTTTTAGTAACTATGCCAACCTTGAAATATTTTCCTTCTCCCACTCCCACTATCTTTCCATTTTATTTCTGTATGTTGTTGTTGCAGGGGCACAACTTACGCATAGTCCTCAAAGCCTTGCTGAAGCTGATACTGGCCTAAGTTTCTTCTTCTGAGTAACACACCCTAGTGGAGGGGAAAAATAAGTCAGTGGTTACCTTCTGATCCACTGCATTACGTCAAAGTAACTATAGGGTGCTTTACTATTTTACCTTACAAGATGGATACTGACAAAAAATTATCTCAGAAAACACTACTTCCAGGATATTTTAAAGCTTCGGCAGTATTTTTTTAAAACAAAACATCAGAATCAGCATTTAATGCTTTGCATTATTACCTACTTGCAAAAATGTCCATATGAAGTCAAGCAAAAGTTTTATGGTATCCATGCACTGATAGCAGCATAACAAGAAACAACTTTGCCTGAACTACACTGAAAGAGCTGCATGTTCTGGGAAACAGAGTACATAAGAAACCAAGATCATGTTTTCATGCTTGTATCTGACCTGTTTTTAACCTCTCTATGCGTGCTTTTTCTTCAGCAGTTGCATTAGCTGGGTTTTTGAACTCTTCAGCACAGAACCATCTGTGAGAATGTTTTGGACAGCACCAGTTCAACAGGGTTGTGTTCTAAATTCAGTTGTCAAAACACTGATGTAGTACAAAATAAAAAGCCACAGCTATGTTTGATTGCTTAGATGAGTGATAAATTAGCACTGCAGTTTGTTATTTCATTTGTTCTTTCATATGGGTCTTTACATATGGGACCATCAATGCATCTTGCTGTAGCGCATGATTTTTCAAGCATGCTGGAAAAGAGATGGTCACATGCCTGTGTACAAAGACACTGCTGAATCTTATGTCAGACTGAAGTTCTTGTGTTTTTTATGGATTGTAAGAGCTCTGGGATTAATTCAGAGGTGTTGAGTTCACACAGTAGCTCAAGGTCTGAAATGCTGGGATATTCACGACTAGCTCTGAGCTCCTTTTGTAACTTTTGCTTATCTCAGGTCCAGTTTCATAACAAAATTAGTAGTGATGAGTAAATATACTTCCACTCAAACTTTGAAAACTTTGGTTCCACATCAGAATAGTTCAGGAAAAAAAAAGTTTGAAACGAGCTGCAAACAACAATGACTGAAGGAATTTTCTTGAGTTTCTACCACAAGCTAGCCTATATCTAAAGGAAGGTGCCTCAGGCCCTTAGCAACATCTGTTGCATTTCAGCAATAAACCTTAATTCTGTTAAACAGTATGAAGAACTATTAGAATATAACACACATTTGAGATCAAGAGAAAGAACTCACATTCTATCAGAGAGCACGAGATCCCAAACATTTAAAATGCAAAGAAGGCAACAAGATCTTCCATAAGCCTTCTTCTATTTAAGCAATTAATGAGTGTTTCAAGACAAACATAACAAAAATCTTTACGAAAGAGAAAGCCTGAAACAAGAAGAACTACAGAAATAAAAAATTGAGAAAGGTCATACTGCTTTATATGTTTCTTATCCTTAGGATAATATCTGAATGTCTTAAGTTTTACTAAAAATTTTTAGAAACAGACAAATATTCAAACTTCAAAAGTTTTGGACACAGAAATATTCAGACCTTAAATTACAAGTCCCTTTTTGTTTTTCTCCTCCACACATATATGACAAAAAGAGAAGATTAAAATATCAGAAGCATTGTTTAAGCCACAGTTTTTTGAAGAAGCTCTATAAAGGGATTCATGTGCACAGAAGAAAGGGCTTTGTGCTGGCTTTCCTTTCTCTGACGGATCTTGTGAAATGCAGATATATAGCTATGATTCAGAAATATACTTTATATCTAGAACCTGGTATTGAGAAATAAATCACAAGTCCCTAACCCTTCCACATAAACTACTGTAAATTGCACACTGAAGGGAACAGAATAGAAAACTAAAATTATTTTCACTATTGTCAAATTCCATTGAGGTAGTAGAGGATTTATCACACTGATATTGCCTCCTTTCACTGATCCAAAACAAAAAATAAAGTCTCAACTCATGCTATTTCGGCAGGTAAGAGTCTTGATGTATTACACAGGCAGTCTGAAATGTTTTAGCTATCACCCATTACTGCTGAGGTTGATTTCCTGTCTGAATTGGAGCAGTCTCTGAAAGCCCATAATATAATTCTATGTACATATTTTTACCTTTACATATATTCCATCACCTTGATCTAGATTGTAAAATTTTACTCTTTTGACTATCTCCTATTCCATCCACTTAACTTAGTTGTGTCAAAACTGTTAATATCATTCTAGCCTTATTTAGTTGTTACACTGTGGGAAAATGAATAGTTTTACCTCAGAAAAAATTAAACAACTTCACTGATATAAAATTCAAAAGCTACCTTAGTTCTCTGGCAGCAACGACACAAAGGACTGCAGTTCTTGCTCAGATAATGAAAACAGCTACTGACTCTTATTAAAAGTCTACTTATAACCTTTTCATGGTACTTACTAAACTTGAGTGCAAGCTGATAATATTCATGAAGATTTCTAAAATATTCATTTCAGGAAACATCCTGATTCAGAAAGAAGGAAGAAAAAAAAGAAAAAGAAAAAAGATTTATTTATTTATTTTAGTTTAGTTATATGACATGGGTTTCTCTGATTCCTAGAAAGTAGGATTGATCCAGCTGAAACATTGTTATAATTTTGATCGTGCTCTGTACATTTTACACAACACGCTGTGGAAAGGGTCAGAAAACCAACCAAATTTAAACTAACCACCAAAGAAGCAGAGCTGTTTTTAAAAACATCATAGCAAAATTAACATTCTATATAGACAATAAAGTCTTACTAGCCTGAGTTTCAGAGGCTACCATATTTCCTAGTGAGAAGATGGAAATCTAAATGTTCTTTTTTTTTTTTTTTTTAAGCTTTATTCAAAAAGCAATAGCCCACATTAATATGCATTCAGCAACATGTGTTCAGTATTCAAACATATTCTCAGTATTCAAAGCTTGTGCTCTTATCTTTCAGATGAAAGTTGAACCTAAAGTCCAACAGCTTATTCCAGATCAGAATAATAAATTACATAATTAAAACGTGGAACTCATTAATCCTATTTTCACTGTCAACCCCAATTTAACTTCTTTGCAGTGACAGCATCCTAACCTGTAACAAGTTTACCAACACAGGGAGCGGTTTTGCTGGTTAGGTAGGCAAGTATGAAAGAATGGAACCCAGAAGAGCATATACTAAAATCTTCAGCGTGCACAGGGGAAGAATCAACACATGCTTCTCCAAAGGAACATCTCAAGAGTCTGTAGTAAGGATTCATCTGATCCTTACAGTCCACAGTGTAGGACTAATGTATTTCAGAAAGTTTGACAAAGATACATACTCTTACTCTGTAATCTCAAGAGGAAACACTATTCCTTCCCATTCTCCATCTGACTTCAGTTTTAGGGACAGCTTCAATTATCCCATTTGTATCATTCCTTCTACCCAATTCATCTTTTTCATACTAGCCACTCGTTCTCATTTGTTAAGTAAAAAATATGACTATATTGCACAGCAATATAAATTACATACTTTAATGAAAACATGTGACAACACAACCATTTCTTGGCATCCTGTCAACATACTCTAGTAATTAAACTGAAAAAGGAACCAGAAGACCATATTCAAATAAAGATTTATTTGAAAAAAATATGAACAAATATGGATATTTAAACATTATAAGAATATTAAACCCTTCACAGTCAGGACCTCCTGGTATTTTACTGTAAGCATATGAAATAGAACACTGTATAAGAAAACTTTAAAATGAATTGTGGGGGAGAAATAATTGCTTCATTCCCTCAAAGAAAACATTTTCATAGGAAGTAATATCACTTCTTGATAAGCACACAACGATATCAGCTAAATAAGCCTTACGCATCCAGAACTTAATTGTTATGGATGTGTAAGGATCACAGAATTGCAGGGGTTGAAAGGGACCTCGAGAGATCATCAAGTCCAACCACCTGCTACAGCAGGTACCCTACAATAAGCCACACAGGTAGGTGTCTAGAAGAATCCTGATTATCTCCAGAGAAGGAGACTCCACAACCTCTCTGGGCAACCTGTTCCAGTGCTCCTTTACCCTTACCATAAAGTTCTTCCACATGTTAGTACAGAACTTCCTTCGTACGAGTTCAAGGCCATTACTCCTTGCCTACACACCACAGAGAAGTGCCTGGCCTTATCCATTTGCTTCTCACCTTCTTTTAGGTATTTATTTATTGATGAATGGGGGAGCCCAGAACTGGACACATTAATCTAAATGTGGCCTCACTAAGGCAGAGTAGAGGGGGAGGATCACTTCCCTCAACCTGCTGATCATGCTCTTTTTAGTGCACCCCAAGATACCACTGGCCTTCTTGGCCACAGGGCACATTGCTGACTCATAGCCAACCTGTGCCACCTGGCCACCAGGGGTCCTTCTCTGCAGAGCTCATCTCCAGCAGGTCACCTCTTAATCTGTATTAATGCATGTAATTATTCTTCCTCAGGTGTAAGACTCTACACTTGCTCTTGTTATTCCTCACCAGGTTCCTTCCTGACCAACTTCTCAAGTCTGTCCAGGTCTTATTGAATGGTAGCACAGGCTTCCAGTATGTCAGCCACTCCTCCCAGCTTTGTATCATCAGCAAACTTGCTGAGGGTGGACTCTATCCCTTCATCCAGGTCGCTGATGAAGATGTTGAACAAGACCCCCTGAGGAACACTGCTATTTACAGGATCTCCTTGTAGAGAAAGTTAGCTAAACAAACTACCACCGATTTTCCTTCCTCCACTCTTTTTCCCCCATCTGGAATTCATACATTCATCAAAGATGGAAAAAGTGTAGCAAAACTTACAAATTCTAAATTTTAGGAAAAAAAAATGTATAAACTAGTACAGAGGTTATTCACTCTGCCTGTTTGATATACCACCGAGATGCCTGTGGTTTTCTTTAAATCAAAGAAACAGTATTTCCTGCATCATGACAAACATTAGATCATGGACTCATGAAAGACCCAAGTAGATGAAAAAATGCTGACTTAGGAGAAAATATTTTTGACCAAGGTCCATCTTGTAAAGCATACATCTTCCATTGAACCAGTTGGATTTCTGTTACTTAATTGAGAATATGACTGAGTTTTGCTCAAAGAAAAAAAAAAAAAAAGCCAAAAATTATACAGCTTTGGAGCTTAGCATGTCAAGTTGCACGATATAGATGCATTTGACACAGGTGCAGCTAGTTCCATCTTGCTTATAGCATTCAAATAGCACACACAGAAGCATTTTGTAAGCAGGTTCAAACTGGTTTATTTGTTGAATCTGTGCAAGGCATCCTGTTACACCTTGTATAATTTTTCAAATAAAGTATTCCTGAAAATGTATATCTGAAAACATTTATTAGAAATCAGATTATCTCAACTACCTATTAAAAGATTGAATCAGCATCGTTTTATTTTGCTGACAGTACAGCTATCCTGACTTTCACCCTCTCTCCCAGTCCCCACCCTTTTTTATGACACAGTGAAAAATGCAAAAGCAATTTATAGTGCTGAGAGTCTTTGGCTCCTTGACAAACATCACCGCTCCCAGTCTGCTCTGTCAATAGATCACCAACAATCTGTCATCCAGGGACCTGAAATATTGTCATCACCACTAATCAAAAGCCAAGCAGCTCCTCACTGGATGTGTTTTTTTTTTTTCAGAATGGAGACCATGCTAAGGAAGCCTCAAAGAGCAATCCATCAGCCATGAAGACTCCAGAGCAGCACTGTAGAGAAAAGTCCTTCTCCTTACAGGCCAGCTGAGACAAGGCTCTGCTTGCAGTGCCATTCTGCTGAGACAAACCAGAACCTGGCTTCAGGTGTCTGCACTCTGACACTATACAGTAAACAGCCCGCAAAAATATAGGTGGGCATACACACATGAAAGGGAAGATCAAGTTCTCTGAAGTGACTTTGCCTTTGCTGGTGTCTTTCCAATGATACCAGTATATTCAGGAGATCAGAGATGCTAGGTCTTAAAAATCCAAGACATCCCAAAGTTCTCAATGTAGGTCAGGATTATCTGGCATTTAGCTGGAATTAAGCATCAGATATACTATATTCCTCAAACCCTAATGCTGCACCTATATGTATGTATGTATGTAAAACACATAATAAAAAGAAAATCTTACCCTGGAAATCAAATTAAATTCCCTAATCTAACTATGCAAAGCTTTAGCCATTCTGAACTAAAGCAAAGGCCTAAAACATGAATAAAGTATAAAATTTTGTTTTTAGCATTCAAAGCAAGATGCCTTCTCAGTTTAAATTTTTTTAATACTAATATATATGAGCTAAAATAAATAATTACTCTTCACTGCCAAAAAATCATGTATCTTCAAATAGAGTAGGGGAAAAAAAAAGGCAGATAAAGTTACACATGCACTGTATCTCCTAGACAGACAGAAAAGTAACAATTATGAAGCTGATTAGAAGTCTACTTCTAATTAAAAGGTATTTACAGAGAGGGAGCATCAAAACTCAGTTGCTCAAAACTCCACCTCAGAGAGGAAGAGAAGAGATGCCAAAGTTGTTTTGTATCATAGTTTCACATTTCATGCATTGAACATGACTGCTGCTAGGTTATACAAGGTGACACAATATAAGGAAGTGTTTATTTCTTTTTGAAATGAGGAGTATTATTCATCCTTTGATAGCTCATTATGACAGTCAGCACTGAGAATTAAGTGTGCAGTATCCCAGTGGAAGCACACAGAGCCTAACGAACTTCCCTAATTTGACCAGAAATGCATGCCTCAGTATTTGATTTTAATGCACAAAATGTAACGGCACATTTTAAATACTTATTTACCTGAGTGTATTAAATAGTTGCTTTGTAGAATAGTGCACTAGGCTTTTCAAATACATGATGGCTTCCATTCAATCCTGATATTCATATGTAAGATCCTTCATACCATGACTATTTCTAATGTCAGATTTTTTTAATCTGCAATTCTAAACTTACTCCTTCATTAGACATGCATGTTTCTAATTAAGTTCAACCTGCCCACCCTTCTTTGAAGAGATTAAAGTCAGAAACCACCAAGACCCTTGAGGCTTTGTGCAGATACTATACTTGTGCTTGTTTGCCACTTCTGACTTCTGTTGTCTTTACCAAGAACAAGAAGCTGCCAACTGCCAACCTTGTAGGAAATACTTGTAACCAAAAATACGTACTTCTGATCTTACAAAAATCTTTAGCAGACTATCATAGGATATGATAGAGGAAATTTTGTTATGTATCTAATATACATTTCATTATAGGGTGCTACATGCCATTGGTAAAATTAAAGCATATGTACTAGTCATTCATTAATGAGGTCTGTGCCAGATCACAGATCTTGTTTTTCCGAGAGTGAACCAAAGTTTACCATCTAAAAAAGAAATCACAAACAGCAGAGAGGCATGTGGGAATTAATGTGGTGATCCCTGCGCAGGGCTTTTAATCCTGTTATTCAACATCATTCTATTGGGATAAATACTATAAACCTGGTTTAACAAGAAATAAAGAAAATAAATGCCATGTATCTTCAATTATTCTTTTCATAATGATCTTTCTGAGAATGCACTCAGCCTTCTGTATTATAGACACTTACAAAGATGAGGCATGCTTTCACATTTCTAAGCTTTTCCATGCAACACTAAATGACTTCAGCAACATGATAGAAATCCACACATAAAGCTACATGATTCTTATAACTCAAGCTTCAAAAATATTATTAGCAGTAAGAATAGCAAGAATAACACGATTCTTCAATTATTGTCACCTTGCTTCATGAATGCACAAGATATGGTTGATTTTTTTTTTTTTTTTTTAATACCCAAAGCTTGTTCACTTATTCACTGCATTTATAAGCACAACTGGTCAGACAAGGTTAGACAGAATTGAAGGTCCGGTTACCCTGGACATGAGTACTTCATTAGAAACCCTCAGCTTAACAAAATGAGTCATCATATTTGTCAGTTTGTCAAAATTGTCATAGACAGACCGGGACTTTGATTTCTAAGAAGTCACTAGATGATCTATCTGGAAGACCCATTCTAGCATCAACAGTGTTTTGGAACCCAAGCCCTGCTTTCTGTGAGAATTCAGCTTCCAGAACACACAATCTCCCTGTCAAAGGCCCCAAGCCATTCTGAAGTGAGATGCTGCCATAGGGCATATTCAAAAGCTGTAGTGGAGTTTAGCTGCTGTAAGAAACATGAGACAGATGATTTCAAAAATGCTTTCAGGTCTCAGCTTATTTAAAGAGCTCAATGCCTCTGAAAACTTGCAATAACAAGGCTTCCTCTGCCTGGGTTTCTCTAACCTTGACTCGTTTACATTGTTGAAGACATTCAAGCCATCGTTTCCATAGATAATGAGTCTCTGACCCAGACTTCTGGGTCATTTTAGTTTTCAGACACCTTCATATTCAACATCATACAATTCCTCATGCCAAAAAACGATCACAAAAAGGTTTTTGCCTTTCCGTATGCCAAACAAGTAAGGTAACAGTAAAACCTTTGGCAAGGAGGAGGATTATTTTTAAGCATGCAAGCTTGACTGGGACAACAACCTACTTTCTGTGAAAGAGCAGACAATGTGCGTGTTCAAGAATTACTTACTTACTACCCAGAGAGGTACAACATTAAGAGAAGAATGCCAGAAGACACCTCATTGTAACTTGCTTCTAATTATTTCCCTAAACACTTCAGCAATTTAAAAGAAGTTAACTTTTACATATTAATTTATCTCAGGTCAAGTCTAACCCAGTGTGTTTAAAACAATTAAGAAGCTCATAAAAAAATTCTTATTTATGCTACATGCCTAATTTCATTCAGCTCTGTTGAAAAAAATTCAGCCTTAAAGGGATATTTTGGAGATGCTTAATTGAACAATAATTTACTGTGTTAGGAAAGAAAAACATACCTGTGGCTGAAAGAGGAGTATATATGAAGAAAGATATTTATGAAGAAAGGTTGAGGGAACTGGGCTTATTTAGCTTAGAGAAGTCTCCAGGGAGACCTCATTGTGGCCTTCCAGTACTTGAAGGAAGCATATAAACAGGAGGGGGAACGGCTGTTTACGAGGGGGGATAGTGATAGGACAAGGGGGAATGGTTTTAAACTGAGACAGGGGAGGCTTAGGTTAGATATTAGGGTGGTTGGTGACCCTGCACATAGCAGGGGGGTTGAAACTAGATGACCATTGTGGTCCTTTTCAACCAGGCTATCCTATGATTCTCTTATGCTAATATTGTCTGCTTAGTATAACATTTAAGTTTTACGATCTGTTTCCAAAAGAAGTTTTCTTGACTGTTAACATTTTGAGTGATTAAGTCAACTGAAAACTTGGCAAAAATAGAAAAAAAGGGGTGGGGAACAAAAAAAAAAAAAAAAAAAAAAAAAAAAAACCACCAAAATCTTCCCTTAAAGAGCATTTGATGTAGAACTTCTTTGGCTCTCAGATGCTCTTAACTTATGTTAGCACTCATTGTCAACTCTGCATATTTCTGCCTTCTCAAAATGAATGTAAACAGGTGGAAAACATAGTTTGTTATATTATAGAGCTAGAATGGCTAAAGCAATAAAACAATCAAGTATAACACCAAATACTGTCATTACAAATACAGCTTTTTTTGCAGTTTTCTTGGTAGGTTTGAGAAATACAAGAAATACAAAGTTTCATTAGAAGTCTTTTTTTTTTCCTCTCCAAAAAACTTCAACAAAATAGAGTGCCCTTTTGATCAAGATACTACATATTCCTCTATATTTCGTGTCTCCTGAAGTAACTGCTTGTTCCTATAACTGAATTTTTGAAAGCAGAACAGGGAGATTAAGAGCCAGTAGGATGCACCAGAAGTTAGCATGCCAAGAACAACTTAAACATTAAATGCTTGCTGTCACAGATAACGAGATGTTTCCCTCTTTCCTAATTTTACAATAAACAAGCATCTCATATGAGAAAAAAAATAATCTATTAGCATAGCTATCAGTGTCCGTATAGCAGATAACATATTTCCTTTACATTTATAATGACCAGAATATTGCCAGGGAATCTGGTCAGACAATCTGCTTTTACAGCCCATTCATGGTACCACATTAGCACATCCCAAGGGAACAGAAGAAATCACTTCAGTGTATCCTGCTCCATTCAGACTTCTTTCCAAGTACCCTAACTACAGAACAGCTATAAACCAACTGCATTGGTTCAGCAGTTCATGAGCAGAGGATTAGAATCGTTTGAGTTGGAAGGGACCCTTAAAAGTAATCTGGTCCAACTCTCCCGCAATGTACATGGATACCTACAGCTAGATCAGACTGCTCAGAGGCCAGCCCAACCTGACCTTGAACGTCTCCAGGGACAGGGCATCCACCACCTCTCTGGGCAACCTATTTTCTTAATTCCAATATTGCATAGCTGTCTATGTCTTCCCCCTTAAAATCAGAAAAAAAATAATGCTTCTGTAAATGTACTGACATTTGTGAGCAAAGTCAATCTCTTGCTCAAAAGCAAAGGCATTTTAGTCTTATTCAAAAATCATTCTGTCATTTAAAAAAAAATGTATTATATTTAAAAATCCTGCCTCCATTGCAATGTATTACTTATGTTGTATACAAGCATACTACTAAATTTAACACTGTGCAGTTAAATAATCACCCAAAATTCATCCTGTAATAAGATCGTACTGAGACCTTCAAAAGGAGAAAAACAATCCATTTCATTTTTGACAGATAAAGCTGTAACTGGAAATATCAAACTTCATGACTTACAAGTGCAATCAATAAGAATCAAAACCACAAGTTCTTATTTAAGTAAAGAGTGCCATAATGATATGTTTTCCTTATCTTACTGGCAATCGTGAACGCAGTTGCTTCTAGGAATACTTGAAATGTTTGTCTGGAATCCTAACAAAGATATGCAGGAATTGCCATGAGTGATAGGCTCTAAAAATCGTATCATACTGAACCATGAAATAGAAAATGTATCTGAAGTTTAGTGCAAAATTTAACAGTCGTGAGTTCTGCTGATTTTGTTATCTGCTCAATTTACATGCCAATCTACAGCCCTACTTAAAAACAGATTTCTTAAAACCCTTAAAATAAGCTGCTCCATCCCTTCCTTTGTAGCATAAGTTGATGTTACACGTCTCGAGAAACAAACACATTACAACAGATCGCAGTCATTAAATCGATACCATCCATCAGCAAGGATAAATTATGCAAACAAGAATTATGCAAACACTTTTTTTTTTTTTAGTTGATACTATTTCTATTTTGTGCAGCTGTCTGTCAGAGTTCACTATGTGAGGATGAAATAATTTTAGGAGCATTATTAAAAAAAAAAAAAGTGAAAATCAGAAGCTAGAGCCATTGATGAGCCATTTATCACTGCTTGGCATCAGCTAAGGGATCTGACAAGCAGAACTCAACACAGTAGCTGGAGTTCCCTCCCAAAGCATCCTTCTCACAACCCACAAACCAAACCCTCATGCAACTGAAATCCAGAAATAAACACTTTGCTTCCTACCAGAAGCTTTAGGAGGTATTTCCTTTGGTATGTACACACAGCACAGCCCGCTCCTCTTTTTTCGAAGCCTCTCTTATATAACAGGCTGCAAAAACCATCTCTGAGCACCGCGACCAAGATGCAATCTCCCATTTCTGTACTGCAGCTCTCAATAGTCTCATCCAACACATCCCCAAGCCATTAATCAACTTCTTACTAATAAGAATGATCTATTGCAAGTTCTGTGCAGCTTTGCAGCATGCAGACTGATGATATTCCATCACAGTTCCCTAAAGTGAAAGGCATTTCCTGATGAGAGGGGCAGCTTCACACACAGAACTGGTCTTACAGGGATGTTTGATCACCACAGAATGCACAAGTTCTGCTTAATTACTGCACTCTTCCCTGGCGGTTGGGTTTGGGGTTTCTCCCTATGCCCACAGTGCCAATTAACTGACCGAGTCTCCAAAACCTTGTGGGCCTGAGGCCCACCTCAGGTCACACAGCAGCCCTCCCCACAGACCTGCACCGACTCCCTCACACCACGTCACTTCTGCACTGACCAACTAGCCGAGCTGCCTGGACAACATCAGCCCAGCACAGCCAGGTAACTTCCCGAGCTCAAGACAAGAGGAGTAAATCCTGAGATACAGGATGACACACATCATTTCCCTCCCTTGATTGAGCAGAAGCCCACAGCAGACTTACATAAACCCTGCACAGCTCTGAGTATGCCCTCACTCCCCAAAGGTGCGGCTGTGAGTGTGGCACAGCCCACGGAACAGTTGGCTACCAACTATGGCTCCACTTTACGCGCAGACCACAAAAAAAGCCCGCAACATGAAGTTTTTATTTCATCGTGTTATCACCAATAAAAGAAGCAAACGTGGTTTTAGGTGCACTGATATATTCTGCTACAGCCAATAAAGTTAACAGCTGGCTTTTAATAGAGGCCTATCGCTTCCTACAGATTTTCCTCTAAGTTCGGGCTATTTTCCTGTAAC
This sequence comes from Meleagris gallopavo, assembly GCF_905368555.1. NCBI lineage: Eukaryota > Metazoa > Chordata > Aves > Galliformes > Phasianidae > Meleagris > Meleagris gallopavo. The sequence continues at coordinate 23,644,408 of NC_139406.1, read as the reverse complement.
ACAGGAGGTTAATCGTGACACCCTGACTCAGAACAAAGCACACACCAACACTTAAACTGTGAGAAAGAAAACGTCTGAGCACAATAAGATACTCTATTCCCATCTTCCACGTATCCACGCTTTCAGTCCCTACAGGGGAGATTTAACATGGTTCCCCAAATGATTTCAGTTCAGGGCTTTCTGATTCCTCTCCGATCTCTCTGGCCAGACGGGTTGGTGTGCTACAATCACCGCTCGTGCTGCTTCACCTCCTCCGTGTGCCCTCACCCAGCCGCGGCTCCGCGCTGCCCGATCGATGCGAACACATTACACACCAGCAATAGAGTAAGGGAAGGGTACAGGGAAGAAGAGCATCTTTCTTTTCAGCCATTAAAAATAGATCAGCGAGCGCTCCGCAGCCCCTTCCCCACCCCCTCCCCGAGCGCAGCGTTTTGCGGGGGGGCTTCAAAGGAAGGACACCCCTCAGAGCCGCGCAGACACGCAGAGCAGCCCCGGGCCAGACCGCCTTTCTCCTCCTCGCCCCGGCCCATGACTTCACCGCCGTAACGAGAGCATCGGCGTGGGGCGGCAGGCGGCACGGAGCCGCCACTGTGCCCTACATAGGCGGCGTATGAAAAAAGGGAGGAAAGAGATGGGGGGGCGGGGGGGGGGAAAGAGAGGCGGGAGGAAGAAACAAGGCACTTTGTTACCTCCCGTCTGCAAGCACAAACGGGGCTCCCGGCCGCCTCGCCGAGGGGAGCAGCGCAGGAGCCCGCACCGAGAAGCCAGAGAGGAAGGGAGGAAGGGAGGGAGGGAGGCGGGGGACCTGGCACCATGACGGTGCCCGCCGTACTCACCGATCGGCGCCGCTCCAGCCTGTTTCCTCCCGAGCATCCACCAAACCCCAGCGGCAAATCCTCACTCTGGTGGGCAAGGATGAAAAGGGCCGGGGACGGGGGTTGGGGGGGGGGGGGTGCGCCAGCCCCGGGCTTCACCGCAAGGTCCTGACCTTGCCCAGCACCAGCTGCAGCATCTTCGGCTTCCCCCCCCCCGGGCGCGCCCGTGCGTGTGCGCTCCGGAGCGCTCAGGACGGCCAGCAGCCGGGGCGAGGCGCGCTCGGCACCCACCGCCCCGAGGGCGTGGGGCTGCGGCTGAAGCCGGGCTGCGCGGCCGCGCCGTAGCGCTGCGCGCCAGGCGGGCGCAGGATGTGGCCGGAGGAGACGCGGCCGCCGCCGCAGCATCTGCCGCCGCCGCCGCGCTGCCTGCCTCTCTCGCCGCCGCGCTGCCTGCCTCCCGCCCTGCCTCCGCCCCTCCCTCCCGTCCCCTCCCCAGCAGGAGCGCGCCCGCCGCGGCCGAGCAGCCGGCGCTGGCTGGGGGAGGAGGAGGAGGGAGAAGGGCGGGCGGCCCCGCGCCCGATGAGGCGCCGCCGCTGCCTGCGCCGGGCGGGGCCGCGCCGAGGCCTCGAAGCGGGAAAAGGACGGCGCTGCGGGAGGGGACGCGGGGATCCCCTCACGGCAGCTCTCCTCGCTGGGGAAAGCATTGAAGAAATGGGATCTGGGTGACGCCCGCGCTCGTTATCCCGCAGCTTTCTCTCTGCATCCTTGGTGGGAAACCTACCGTGTTTGCAGAAGTCTTTTCGCGAGCGAAGAGCGCGAGAAATATGGAAGTCGTATTTACTTATGTATGCGCTTAACCCTTTACCGAGAAACTTGCGTGCGACGCAATGACAGCGCGCGCCCGAAAGTTCCCATTCCACCTCTCCGTTTAAGCGCCGTTGCGGCGCTGCGCCCGTGTTGAACAGCGGGTTCCGATCTCCTCTGGCGGACGCCGCTCAGCCCGCGTGCCAGGGGCGGTCGGGGCATCGCGCGCCGCCTGGGTACCACCTGCGCTCCGGGCTGGAGCAGCGCGGCTGAGCTCGAGCGGGGGCCGAGGGGGGCTGCTCCGTCCCCGGGGCAGCGCGGTGGACTTAGTGCTAACGGGTGTTTAACTAGCAGGGAATTTGGGAGAGGTGTCCGTCACCGGACTGAACTGATTCGGTGGGAAGGACCGCCACCGCCAGGTTCGAGAGCAACTCGCTGCTGCCACCTTTCGCTCAGCGGCTCCCCGCTAAGCCGGGGCTGCTCTGCGACCTCCAGCAGGTGCCTGCCCTGCCCTGCCGCCCGCGGGGGGGGCTGAAGGATGAGGAAGAAGCAGCAGCGGGAGCAGGGGGCCAACCCGGCCCTCCACGAGTGTCTTTCTGCTCCTGTTCTGCGATACGGAGGAAGAGGAAACGAGAGCGGAAAGTACAAAGGAGTAAGGGCAGCTCCTGGAAGGGGTTGCTTCTTCCGTCGCAGCTCCTATGTGCCCCTTTCCTTCCCGATGACTCAGCCGCTTTCTGATGAGCTGGAATCCCAGAAAGGTGCAGGCTGCTCCCTTCTCGGTCCCCGCGGCCCTCTCAGCCGCAGGCAGCCTGTGATGCCAGTCTCACTTAAGCTGTGCCTTAGGAGTGGTGTATCCAGCATAATCCTTGGTTAACTTCATCGACTTCTAAGTTCCCTTTCTAATTAGAGGGGAAAAGATATGGAAATGATGACCGCATCAAGGCTGAGATTTTCGAGCATAGAAGCTGTAAAAAGTCTTTGTCACTTATACTTAACTGTAATATTTTCAAATGTCCTTGAGGGCTTAAGTTTCTACTTGCTGAAGATAAGAGCAAGTGAAATTTTTGCACCAAAAAAAAAAAAAAAGTCATAACATGAGTAGATTTAAGTCCAGTAATACTTTTTTCCAGACAATTTCCTATCCAAACAGTAACAGCTACAAATTGTTTAAACTTATATGCAAGGCTTGTGAATTACTATTGTTAGTTGGCAGCAATTATTTTTTTTTCCTGCTGTTAACTAAAAATCTAACCAAGGAGAAAAGGAAAATATCCATTGTCCCAAAATTAGACAACCTGTCTAAAACATGAGTTACATGGACACAAGCAATAATGGTATCTGCATGTTCTCTCTCAAAATAAATATATTTACTCTTGGATTAATCCTTCTCAGAACAAGGTATGGGCGTTTGTTTTCTAGGTTTCTGGACAGAATGGAAAACGCTGGATTTACTTGCATTTAGATAATGTTTAAAATTAGATGTATACTTCATCTGAAGGTTATTAAGATCAGAGAATCACAGAATGGCCCGTGTTGGAAGGCACCTCAAGGATCATGAATCTCCAACCCCCCTGCCATATGCAGGGCCTCCAACGTCCCCAAATCCAGATCCTTTGTTGAGGGGAGAAATGGTGGGCAGCACCTTTCTTTGTCACGCTGATGTCAATGGGAACTATGAATACTAAAAATGTAACTGAATTAAAACTAGGTCTAGGAAACAGATTCATGTTGCAGGCAATCTTTAGCAATCCTGGAATCAGTAGAACGTTTTTTTTGGCTTTTTTAATTAACTGAAAAATCAGCTAAGCGTAACTAATATTTCATATTTGGAGCAATACTTTAAAGAGGTTATTGTTTTGCTGTTTTATCACTTTCTAAGAATCATTTAAAGGTGGAATTATTAAAAAGAAATAGACAACATCCATAAAAGTAAACATTTCCAATAGGAAGTATGTATTTCTTGAGACACACAGTATGTTGCCTTAATGAAAACGAATATTGAAACAGCTGATTCAAATTTCTTCTCTCCCATTTGACTATGATATTATCTTAATAAGCTAAGTCAACCTTGGATTATAATATTTTTATTTTCTATTATTTTTTCCTAAGTTGTTACACAGTATTATGTACACAATTGCATACTTAACAGTAAAGTACATGTAAATCCTGGAATGAGAATGGTGTCCTATAAGACAAAGAGAAAATAGCAAGAGAAGGTTTGCATGATCGCATTTGCATAAGCTTGTGATCCCATGGAAATATTTTTTTTTAGCAGCAGTCTTTTAAAGAAGTATATGGTATTTTGAATTCTGAGACACAGCTGGTTTTGACTCAGTCTTGTTATGAGTAGATTATTGTTTAAGTGCTAAGCTTGGCTGGCAAAAGGAAGATACAATTGAATTTATAGTACCTGCAGATTTTGTAAATGCATGTATATTTGCACTGGGAAAGTTGGATTGTATGTACTGAAGACAACTCTCAGTTTCCTGAGACTTGACCAGGATTTTCTTCTTCCTAACTTTGTCCATGGATGATCAAATTGATGATTATGAACAAAACCTCTATAAAACAGATGGATTGGAGTCTTTTTGTTGGTTTGTTGTTTTTTTGTTTGTATTTCTATCTGCTGAATTTAAAAAAAAAATCACTAAAAAAATGAATATTAGCTAATAGTTTCCATTTGTCTATTAAGCAATTTGACATTTTCAGCATATCAGATTTTCATGTACAATGATACAAAAAGGTCAGAAACTCAGTTGAGCACATCAATCACAAATAAACAGCAGTCTTGTTCAATAACAATTATTTCATAAGAGAACTTTATCTAAGAGTTCTTTGTAATGGGACAGTAGGAATTTCATATAGCTCAAAGAAAGAACACACAGGGAATATTTAAGAAGACATAGAGAATATGAACAGTTATTTCTATTAAGGGCACACATCTGAACTAAAGGAGATTTGAGTTGGTTTGTTTTTGTTTTTAATTGAAATATAGTTTTAAAACTTTTTGGTATCTTGTACAGAAGATGAAAGGCCAGAAGTTCAAACAAAAACCAGTGTAATATAAAAATTCTTCTTCCCAACATGGTAAAAATAAACTTTCCTGTTAGAAATTCATGTATTATATTGCACACAGTTTATACAAAGACGTGAGTGTTCAGTAACAATTTCTGCACCCTAATTCCATGGAAGAAAGTAATCTCAATCTATCTGCTTGTGAACCAGTTTTATGAGAACTAAGCTGTCAACTCAGCTGAAAATCAGAGTCTTGTTTTAATAGTTCAAAACAAGTTTATCCCTATTAGTGTCAATTGAAATCCCAAGCTATTCTCAGAATGTATTCCTTTGTTCACTTAAAGCTGCAAAAGCATTTAGGATTAAGGTATAACACTTAGAAAATGATATTGTGCTTTTTGGATTATTTTTTTCTTTCCACTGTACTTGTTTGCATTTTGTGTTGTGTTTGTCCATCTCAACAGTAGAGGCCATCCTGCAAAAGGCCAAGTAGAAATATTGCCACAGATTCGGATAGAGATGGTTTGAATAGCAGTTAGCAAAATGTCATTACGTGGACTATGCTTTTATTTAATCCAATTATGTGTGAGTTTTAGCTCGTAGTTTTCTATGGTGTGAATGGCTGCTAGAGTTTAAGGAACCAGTAGATTCAACATCTATTTAGGTCTCGCTGAAAGCTGAGGTTCTGCTTACCCTGAAAAAGAAGTGAATTACTTCGCATGTCTTGCAATTATGTAGCATATTTTTTAAACTATTCTCTATCACATTCAGGCAACAACAGGAAAAATGAAGCTAAATTTGGCTATTAACGCTGTGAGTAACACTCTCCAAAAGTCATATGCTTTTTTTTTTTTCCATCCAGTATGGCTTTCTATTCTCAGAGACAGCTGATCTGGTTTCTTAGTGTACAGGAGATTAGCATCTCACCTGATGCCTATCCAGGCTCATGCTCTCAGTTTCATTTAGTAATCACACTAGCAAGCTTTGTGAAGTATGGAACCACTGAAGGTCCTTGGGTTAGCAAATTCCTGCAAGATTTTCTCTGTTCCACGCAAATTTTTACATATCATGCATATTTGTCTTGTCTTCTTACATGACATTTACTTTAGTCTTTAGTGTACAGGAAGGCTCGTTACAATATTCCTTACACATCTATATTGGAGTTTCTTGTTTACCCTCTTGGTGCTTTCAAAGTGTTTTCCCCACTAGTGGAACCAAGGCTGATATCACAGCTGGATTCCATTCTAGAGTGCACCAATTGCAACAAGGACTCAAGGTCCTCTAGCGTGCTTTGTATGCATTGAGGCCTGGCAGCAACTGTGGATTTTGTTGATGATATAGGTGTGATATGGACATAGAGTCCTGTAACATTAAAAGATCTCAGAAAACTGAGCCCCAGTTTTCCCTTCTTTGCACTGTACCAGTGAGTAATGTCAATATTTCCTGTCAGAAGAAAAAACATTTCAGCCAAGTGGATCAGGAACCAAAACTCCACCATTTCCTCTCTTTCCTTAGCTGAGCACTTTTTTACTTCATAGTTGTGAAACAGATGCCTGATTGTCTCCCACCTGATTGTCTCCCACCTGATAACTCCTTCTGTCAGTCCCCAGAATTTGTCTCAGAAAAATGTTGGAGTGCATCAGATTATCTGGTTCACGCAGATTGCCAGGTCTTACACTTATTGTTAGAGATTCTCTTGTGTAATTGGGTATCTGTAGCCCTATATGTAATTTGCAGTGGAGAGACATGTTTGTCAGCATTCCATAGAATCTCCATACCCAATTGCATTTCAATGAACTGAATTTTTTAGTATAATAATTTTAGCAAGGAAGGAACTGCTTTAAAAGACCATTCACCAGGAGTGAAATGGATGAGTAGGGGATTACTGGCTTATGGATGATAAGTAAAACACTGAATTTTACTCATGCAAGTTTTCAAAATCATGGTTTTCCACTGGAAAATCAGATTTTTACAATAATCTTCTAAAAATGGAAATAATAAAAACTTGATTGAGACATTTAAACAAATATAAATTGTTCAGCTTTTTACCTTTATCAAAGATATTTAAAGTTAGTGCTGAAAACTACATTGGGAAAATATATGGAACATATGGGGAAGGATTTTTTTCTAACTTTCTGTTCTGCTTCTGCTTTTCCAGTTTCAGGGTAACACGAAGAGAAATACGAGTTTATTATCCTGTGCATTTTCAGCAGAAAAAGTGTCTGCTTATTTTGGTCTAATCCTGTTATTTAAATCTCTGTACTACTGCAAACCTAGCCACCTTGTGTTATTTTTAACTTAATGGAAAATAGAAATATGTATTTCATCAGTACCACCTGCTTCTATTAAAAAAGAAAAGATAACTGAGTTTAGCATGCTTTTACCCTTCATGCAAGAAGAAAAAAAAATGAAAGTAATATTATGTAATACTTAGTACTAAGAGGGAAATAATAAGATATTGCCAACTCCAAATATTAAGATTTTTACTATTATTATTTTTAATCAGGATCTTATTAAAAATTTATCTGCATTAAATTTAGTTAGTCAGTGTTTGGGGCTGGATTTTGGATTTTCCTCAGCTTCTGTGGCTACAAGCTACAAAACAGCTGTAGATGTTCAAAAGTAGCGTAGTTTGTACCAGAATCAGTTCTTTCAGAGACAAGTTAAAAGTATTCTGTGACAGCTCTGATAAACCCAACAGTAAGAAGAACTTTAAACTGGTTAAACCTTTTAATTGAAGTTCAAAAAATCTTTGACATTTCCCATGTCAACTGTATCCCTTAAATAAGTTACCTTTGCCACATACAGAATTCAGATGGCAATTTACTTTTTTTTTTTTTTTTTTTTCCAGGCTAGGACATCAATTCAGAAAATCATATTAGATTCAGTGACCTTTGGTGATGTTTATGTTACTTTGTGATGCTTGGCAGATTTCTCAGCTGTTATAAAGCAGCAGAGAGTAGTACAGTGCTTTGGGTTGTTTGAACATCTTCTGTAGAAAAAATGTCGGTAAGCAAATATCTTGCTTTGTATTCTTTATCCTATTATTTATTCCAATGAGCAACAGACATGATGGTTGCCAGTGTAATGCTGCTTCAAGGAATTTTGTGACACAGCATAAACTCTGGTCTACATGTATGATTATGAATTTTTAAGTTTAGATAGCCAAGAAAAATGAAATCGCAAGATCATAATATAAAGTATCTCATCTTGCTGTCTTATTGCAGTAATCCACAGTGTCAGCTAAAATAAGGTTTTGAAAGCTGCAATTTTTGTTTTCATACACTGAGTTCAAAAGAAGAAACAAATGCCTCTTTAAACAGTGCAGTATATGCTTATAAGTATTAAAAATGGCAAGTGTTAATGTGAACAATATGTAAATTTTATCTTGCACTTAGAGTTCATACAGAGAAGTAAGGGCCACTGTATTATGGTGAAGAAAAATACTTATTTCGTCAATTTAGTGATTTGTTCTTTTAGTACAATATCATTTCAGTTTGCTATAAGAAATCTGACCTGTAATTCTAACATATCAACTAACAATCTTAAGACTGTTGTAGTGGTAGGAATAGTGAACCTTTAGTATGTTCCACCATATATGTATATGTATGATGCAGTCATTGTAACAAGTGACTGAGGGTCAAGATGCTCTGTTATAAATCTTCATAGAGTTCATGATGATTTCTATATGCCTGTTTTCTACTTTTTCAATTATAAAATGGAGATCTCTGGAGAAGGGATGCAACATAAGCATGCAAAATACAAAAACATCTTTAACATAGCCAGTGTACTCGAGTGGCCAAGAACAAAGAGCCATCCCAACACAATATACAGTGAAAGGTAGATGCACAGAATATGATTGCCTTTTTGGCAGGCTTCTCCCACTGGTTTGTCTGGTGTTCTCTGCTTTCCTTCTTCTATGTAAAGAATGTTACAGGAAGAGGTAAGGTTGCAAACCATATACTGTAAATTTCTATATTTTATTGTGGAGAATGGCCAAAATGACGTAGTCATGATCATGTACTGCCTACACTTTCAGATGAGTGGAGCTTTATTAGCCTTCCAGAGCTAACTGAGAAGGCTCTTTCACTTGTATCACAGGTGCCTCCCTTGCTCTTAACTTCTTGTCTCTGTAGATATATCATCATGTGATTTCTTTTCACTGTTATTGTCTACCACAGCCAGCTCTGTCATCCTTCAAACTCTTTTTGTCTGAGCTACTGACCTCTGTACAGATCTGTTGCTACTTTTAGGTCAAATTCCATTTACAGTACCCTATTGACTGTAAGACATACTCCTTTATCCTAACAGACTATAGAGGCTTTCACATTTACTCTTAGAGACCCTGTTTTTCTTCTCCGTCCATCACCACATTCCTATTTTTCTTAAGCAGGTGTAGGAAACTATGACTGCTTAGTTAGCAATTCATTTAGATTTGTTTCTCTTTTTTCCCCCATGACAATCATTCAATCCCTTGTCTATACCTAATCTTTAGTGGCTTAATGGAAACTAGATATAATTACAAGGTGAGAATGAAAGAAGATTACACATCTGGGACTGCAGAACTGTTTTCTCTTCTCCTCCTCCTCATCATTCTTGAACAGAAGTTATAGCATAGCTATTACTTGAATAATTCCTGAGTGTGCACAAAGGCTTGGCAAACCCACTGGAGTTTAAGGCTGAAGAGATTTCTCCTATCCAGTCTGTTTTCTGCTCCTGTTGGGATCATTCAGTTGTGAGACTTAGTGTGCATTGCCAGTAGAGGAACACAGCACACGTCTGGCCATCCATATGGATGTGATGTGCAGTGTCTTTGCTTGCACCTGCATGCAAAGTGGAAATGAACAACACAGCTGAACACCCTGTTCTCCCTCTCCAGATGATCAACTTGCTAGTGGTTATTAGCACACCATTACTGTTCATTGGTAGTTACTCCTGCATTCAAGGGCCCCTAGATGAGATGGGTCTGCCCCCTGTCCATGCCCTGTTTAACACATCTCCATCTCCAAATTTGGATTTTTCCAGATTCTCATCTCCTCCAACTTGCTGCCTAGCATAGCTTGAAGCTTGCTGGTGAGTCACCTCTGCTTACCTGCACAGAGAACAAAGTCACACAGAAAAGGTAACAGGGTCAAGAATATTGTATAGACTGCAGTGGTCAGGTGCAGAGCTCATATGGACAAGAGTTTTGGCCCCTTCTGTGGCTTGGTTCTTTTCCTAAACACACTGTAATAAACACCTTATAGACCTCAGACTAAGTTTGCTTTTTGTAAGGTCTGTGATATTCCTATTTCCCACCCAAACTCTTGTTATCAATTAGGAAAAGCTAGTCTAACCTTTCCAAGATTTTGAGTGACTCATTCAGTTGTGTTCCATTAATGTGTGTTCCATTAATGAGCAATCTGAAATATCTAATTTTTGCTATTGTCTCTGTTATATCTTGTTCCTTAGTACCTGTGAATCTTGGTGGCTTTTTTACTTTTTCTGTTTCTTCCTTTTGTTTTTAAGCAGGGTAGCCATTACTTTGTCCATATGAAGTGTCCTTACATTACAAGTATGTACATATCCTCTACAATTCACATAGCTTTACCTTTTCTACATATCCTTACAGTACTTATTTATATTCTTCAATCTTCAGGCAAGTCAAGCTCACCTGCCTAAGAAAATTGATCTAAGATAAGAAAACAAGGCCTCTTACTTAAGGACATTTATTAACAAGATTCTGAGGAAAGCATCACTCAACTTCTAAGAAATACAGCCTTTGCAGACACAAGAGTGCAACTACAGAAATAGACTTTGATTTTTACAGGTACTTTACTGGCAGAAGAAACACACTGATATAAAAAGAAAAAAACAGCTTTCGTAACAACAAATTACTAGACACTTGCATTATAACATAATATGAAGAATCAAGACAGACCAGGCCTATGAGATTTTAAAACACCCACTTTTAAAACACAGTGATCTTCAGAGCCTTTAGAGCTGTTTTGGCAGCTTTTCTACAACAGCAGCCAAGAGAGTCAGACTATTCTTCAGAGAGCTACTAGTATTCAGTAAAAAAAAAATATATCAAAACTCAGCTGCATCACTCTGTTTCCTAGGGTATCTTCTCTAGCAGTTTCTTGGCAATTTCACTGCTATATTGCCTAATGTGAGAAGAAATTGCACATGAAACTTCATTTTGCGTCATGTTCTTCAGCTGTGAAACTGAAATTATTGAATAAGTCCATTTTCAAAATTTTTTCTTCCCAACAGAAAGGGAATACTTGATGAACATACCCTGTTATATGAATGAAAACAAAACAAAACAAAGCAAACACGAGTAAATTCGTCTTAATCTGCAGTGAAAATTTTTGGCCTGTTCTAGAAAGGCAGTTCATTATCTGTCCAGATATTCCATAGACCTGAGCCCTCCCCAGGGACAGCTTACCCTTCCCTTTTCCGTCTTTGTGTGACACAAACTGAAGCTGTTCCCTCACTTTGAAGCAATCACAATTCACACTATGGAATTGAAGGACTTCTTAGATCTAGAGCTTATAGCAGCAAAAGAGTAGGAAGGTGGGATTTAGAGTCATTTTTTCTTTTGCAAGGATTACGTGAGAAAAGCAGAAGCTTTTCTATATATAGGGAAATGCATGGATGAATAATAAATAGTTTCTGAATTCAATGGCTTAGACTTTTACAACCTACAAGCCTGAAAAATTCCTGCAGAGAGGACTGGTACCACATCTTTCGTTGAGCAATACAAAAGATTGTATCTTCCAAGAAATTTTTGATGATTTTGTTCATTGTAAATTCCTAAGAGTTACATATTAAGGTAATTCCCCTCTAAACTCAATAAAAATCTTTTTATTTTTTCCTCTCCCTCTCTCGCTCTCTCCCTCTCTCCCTCTCTCCCCTTCCCCTTCCTTCCTTCCTTCCTTCCTTCCTTCCTTCCTTCCTTCCTTCCTTCCTTCCTTCCTTCCTTCTTCTCTCTCTCTCTCTCTTTCTCTCTTTCTCTTTTTCTCTCTTTCTTTCTCTCTTTCTTTCTCTCTCTCTTTCTTTCTCTCTTTCCTTTTCATGGTGACACAGACAGTTAATCTAGAAATAAAGATGTCCACCAGGTATACCATAGTTCCACATTGGAAAATACGATTTTAAAAGGTCCCTTACAAATTTTCAAAATCCTAATAATTATTCTTTTCCCAATAAATATTCTAGCATCTTCTGGGGCCAATTTTCTGTAGGGTAGATATCACACTTTTCCCTGTGTATCTAGATTCAAGTAAATACTCCAAATTAGATCTTAACTTGCCTAAGTTAATTACCCTAGCTATTCAGTGTACACATTCAGATGATATTGCATTTTCTTATTCTTTCCTGGAATATGTAGGACAATACTAGATAACAGGTGCACAGTAGGGCCACATAGATGGCTTAGAAGTGCTCTGTCTTTCAAAAACAATCCTCTGAGAGTAGCCTTTACATGCTCACATTCTTTACTTCTTCCCACAGGACTAATTTCTAACAGGTTTCTTTTCAACTTTTAGTTGCACAACTGCACACTGCATTTTTCACTGCTAACTTTCTTGTTTTGTCAGGTTATTTTTGCAATCTATCAAAGTCATTTTGAATTCTAATGTTATGTTTCAACACACTTTCAGCTTTGTCTGGTTTTCCATCATTTGTACATTTAATAATCTTGCTTTTTATTTCAGTATCAAATCCATTAATGACAAAGTTTAAGTAAAAATGGATTCTGAGCAGACCTCTTCTGCTGTGGGCAGTAATTTGTTGATAACTACCCCTGATTATGGTTTTCCAACAAGATTTACACCCACACTGAAGTAGGTTTTATCTGGATTTTCCTGTAATAAATTGCATGTAGATCATATCTCTCTAACCTGTTTACCAGAGTATCATGTGAGACATCATTAATACTTAAAATTAGTGTCACAATATGAAGTATGTTTTTACTGTTTCTATGTTTCCATTCTACCCCCAAGTCTTGTCACCCTGCCACAGAATATAATTATATTGATTTGACACTTAATCTTTTACAAATCCATGTAAGATGATATCAATATTGTAATCTTTTAGTATCTTCACTACTAACATACGGCTTATTTATTTGCATCAAGATTATTCAGGGTTAACAATGGAGCAAAAAAATGTGCAAAATCCACATTAAATCCTCCAGCTTTCACCATTCTCAGGTTTCGCCTGCAATTTCGCTGCTTTTTTCGACACAAATTTTCAAAAATAAGTGCTGGAGACTGTGTTTATTTCAGTTCCATAAACATTTTAGAATGAAATTTATTGGAGTTAGCTGATATCAAAGTAATTATCTTACCTGAATGCATTCATACCTATTTTCTCTTTGCTCAAGGCTGAGATCTTATCCCACTGTTGTGAACTGACCAATTGTGGAAGCCAAATGGTGATGGATGGGGAATTTGGGAGAGGCAAGGTTCAAAAAGATAAGAAATATTGGGTTTTTCTAGCTGATGATAGTTTTATTCTCTACTGGATAACGAGCTACATTTTTTTCTTTTCTGCTAGCATGCTAAGCATTTATTACTGTGATACGTCTTCCTGTTTTCATGAGGTTTATGCTTTGTTCATTTGTTTCCACATGCTTGCCTATGTTATTCTGCACTCATCCTTTGCAATCTGATTCAGACTTCACTTCCTGTATTCTTCTTTTGGTTGGAGCAATTGAAGAATTCATTAGTTAAATCAATTGCTTCTTATCCTTCCTCTTCACTGCACTGTAAGACTGTGAAAACGTGGCCCTGGCTTAAAAGTCCTACGTAACCTGAAATTCTTTTGGAAAAGATGATGCTAAACAAAGTAGATGTGGAAGATAAAAAATTATCAGAAAATATACACCTAATAAAATACAGACTTAGTTGGCTTTTTCTTAATCAGCCATACATCTCATTTAAATAGTATGCAGATTCAGTAGAATTGTTTGGATTTATCAATTAAATATTTTGATATAATACATGTTTTTTTAAGAGATAGCCTTTTTTTTTTCTCAATTGTTTTCAGAAAGTCTGTTTTATAACCCTACAACTAGATCATTAACTCTGTTTTGCAAACAGTGCTAATACTAGTCAATCATGCTAGCTAGCATTTAACAAGACCTAGAAACACCTCACAGATTATGAAGAATCACTACATGAGCAGGAATTTACAGATATGAACAATGCTGACAATTCAATTTGTGTTTCTGACTGTTTTTGTTTTGATTATTTACACACACACACAGCACACAAGCAGGAGTCGTCAGCTCATCATGGCTGTAAAGGTGACTCAGTCTGGCAACTGATGCATCTACAGTTGATGAGCTGTTATTAGAAGCTGTCACTGTGGCCTGTAAAAATTATTGTAATTAACTTTGCAGAATTCAGTTTTGCTGAAAAACAGTGGGTCCTCTTATGCTGAAAGCATTTAGTGGTCTCAGTTTTTACATGGTAAGTGACATTTTGCAAGGTACAGTATCTTGTTTCTTGGTAATTAACAATCTTCTCTATTAATGTTGCAAATTTCTCTCCATCAAAAATAGATTTAGCAAATGCTATACAAGGAAAACAAAAGATCTCAAGTTCTTGTCGTCACACATGCAAACAATGATCAAGGAAGGAACATATTACATGTCACATATTGCCACATTTTATCTGAGAAATAAGGCTTCTTTTCTGTGTATTTGTCAGAGCTCATCACACCTCCTTGTCCTGAGCTTCACTTGCAATAACACTATACCATTTGCTTAGAGCCAACAATTTTTTACTGTATCTTTAGTCTTAACATCTGTTATAGCATTTTTGTCCTATTGGATCCGCCTCTGATGTATCCGACTCAGAAGTACAGTTACTTGTGTGGAGAACTTCCCTACCATTTCAGGAGAACAAGCCATTGCACAAAACAGCTCCTCATCAGTCCCTAGAATATTTTTCATGAAGCTTTCTTTATGCTGAAAAGAACATAAAAACCCTCACATTACTCAAGCTTGAATATCTATTTGAAACATGCAGAGCTTAGCTCTATGTAGCTTCCAGAGGTGTTAACTAAGAGTAAAATGGGCAAGGTTTAATTTCTATTGTTTTTAGCCATATTTTCAAAAAATTTGCAGGGAAAACTAACCACTAGCTAGTCACTGGTTTGCCTTCAGGAAATACATCAGATGTAGTGCTCCACTCTTCATTTTGGCCACATTATCTGTCACTCTTCTTTCTGCTCTGTCAAAATTGACTAGGAAGATCCACCTTGTTTTCACAAGATGGAGAAAAAGGGGAGAAGGGTAAAGATTTTTTCATCAGCTTAGCAGGTATTTGTGCACTTCAGAAACCTCTTCTGTCCTATTGGTGATGAGGTTCTCCCATTACTTGAATGACAAGATAGAGGTTTGGAAACCCACATCTGAATGAAAGAGAAGGAGGGTGGTATTTGCAGAAATGTGCCTCCATTAAGCAAGTGAAAATTTTCTAAACATGCCACCCTCCAAATTCCTGGAAAGTACATCCTCTCCTTCACCTTTGGAGCCAGGGCTGCCCAGGCCCATCTACTGGTAGAGAGTAGCTCTAGCCAGAGGCAAAAGCAGGAAGGATTGTGACCAGCAGAGCTCAAAAGGAGTACACAGAACTTGCCAAAATAACCAGGGAGTATCCAGCACCCTAAAGAACACAGTGACATATATATCCAGTATTTGGGGGTGACCTACTGGCGAGGAGCTTGGCACAGAGGGACCTGGGTGTCCTGGTGGACGACAGGTTGGCCATGAGCCAGCAGTGTGCCCTTGTGGCCAAAAAGACCAATGGCATTCTGGGGTGCATTAAAAAGAGCGTGTCCAGCAGGTCGAGGGAGGTGATCCTCCCCCTCTACTCTGCCCTGGTAAGGCCTCATCTGGAGTACTATGTCCAGTTCTGGGCTCCCCAGTACAAAAAAAGACAGGGATCTCTTGGAAAGAGTCCAGCAGAGGGCCACAGAGATGGTGAAGGGCCTGGAGCATCTCCCCTATGAAGAAAGGCTAAGTGAATTGGACCTGTTTAGCCTTGAGAAAAGAAGACTGAGAGGGAATCTGATCCAGGTCTATAAATATCTAAGGTGTGGGGGTCAGAGTGGTGAGGTCAGACTCTTTTCAGCAGCATGTAGAGACAAGACAAGGGGAAATGGACAGAAATTGCAGCATAGGAAGTTCCGCATAAATGTGCGTAAGAACTTCTTTATGATGAGGGTGACAGAGCACTGGAACAGGCTGCCCAGGGAGGTTGTGGAGTCTCCTTCTCTGGAGATATTCCTGGACACCTACTTGTGTGACCTGGTGTAGGGAACCTGGTTTGTCAGGGGGTTGGACTCGATGATCTCTGGAGGTCCTTTCCAACCCCTATGATTCTGTGATTCTGTGATTCTGATTCTGTATCTCAAAGTCGTGGACCACCATGTCACGTGGATGCTCATAAGGCAGTATAAGACTAAAACTGGAAGAAGGTAAATGAGCTAGGAGTAGGCAGCAAAGGTACTGGGATAGAAAATATGGGCCATATGTTCTCTGGACACAGTCAAACAGTGGAGAGTATGTGGCCTGTACAACAGCTGCTATCATTTCTGCTGAAGAGCTTTTATTTCCTCTTGCCTACCTAATTTTCAATGCCGTGACAGTATTTGCTTCTGACTACACTGGAACAGACACTTGTGTGTTGTAAGATACAGTTACACAACTGTTTTGGACAACTTTTGGAAGATTCTAGAAGACAAATGAGGATCTTAAAATCTAGATAAAAATAAAGCTAGTTGTATTTTCAAAGGGGAAAATGCTGAAATGGTTCTCATTTTATATTTGCAAATCATTTTATCAGAATGTGCCAGCAATTAATTTTCCTAGCAATTATGTGTGCAACACAAAAGGATCAATAAAAAACTGGGAAAGGTAAAAACAATCATGGATTGTTAGATGTACCATATGGTGAGGGCAGACCTTGAACAACAATAAAGTCATCATCTTCCGGCCTTTAATGTTCATTTGTTTTCCCGTTTGTTTTTAGTATACCCTATGGCAACACTGTAAATCTTCTTCATGTGTAATAATTCTTATTACTTTTTTTTTCTTGCGATTACAAAAGGTGTTTTATGTTTATCAACCATTCCAGACAACACAAATTCTAATATATATCCAGAGCAGTAAAGAGATTGAGTGTATCGGTGCCTCAGATAGTGTGGTACATAAAATCAAACATTAATAAAGGCTTTTGACAATCTCCATCTGTTTGATCTTCACACTTCTCCCTCTGCTTTTTTAGGAGATAAAGTCTTGAAATATTTCGGCATGTCCTCTAAATCATCTAGTCTTCTAGTTTTTTTGTGTAGATCAGAAAATCTCAATTTATGAGTCACTTAGTCCTATGACCAGAGCAGGGAAGTGTTTTTCTGAGGTCATGGGTGTTACTTTTGTGTTTTTGAGAAACAGTTTGAAAATATTCTGGAGCACTTCTGAATTTGAGGATGAGTTGCTGCAAGAAGTTGACTGTAGGGTCATAGAAAGCTGTGGAAAGTGTGATTACGTATACTGTGATGCAGGAGAAAAAAGATTGAGAAGCTTGTGAATAAAATATCCAGTTATAAGGCTGGTGAAAATAGCATTGCCATTTCACTGCTATGAGCATAAAATGTCAGTGCAGCTTTTCTTTACGTAATCTGTTGATGTCCATCTTAGTAGCTAAAACACAGCAATTCTCTCTTCATGTTTCTAGTCTTCCTTAACATAGGTTAAAAACAACAGTTATGAAAATAAAGCAATTTCCTAAATTCTAAATTTTTTTGGTCTTTGTATTAAGATCCCGACCTAGAAACCAAATTTGCTGATTATATTGTCTCCCAGTTCAAAACTAAAATCAGGATTTACCAGATTGAAAGTACAGAAAACAGAAAGTATAAGTGTAGAGGTTGAAAATGATCAAATTTTCCTCAGTTCTAACTCCTAGTTGTTTTCCGCACATCATTTATTGCTCTGTGAAAGCACAAGTCTTAGGTTACAGTTTCATGCTCTCAATGAGTTTAATGTAGAGGAAATATATTTAAGTTCATATAGACAAAAAAATATTAAAACAATATATTTTGATACGTGAGGAAATGGCACTACAATTAAACATATGTCAAGAATTGCCATGTGAAACTGAAATTCTTAATTCTATTTTTTTTTCTTAAATCAGTTCTTTATATATGTCATTATTTTTTTTCCATTTGCTTAAAATAGTATTAATCTTGTATTTGGCAAAACGAAAAAGCAGTAACCTGAAGTGATTCACATCATGTTATGAACAACAATTTAGCCTCGGTTAAATTTTTCTTCTTTGTGAAGTAATCTCATCTCCCACAGAGAAGAAAAATCTCTTAAATCATTAAGTTCTATTCTTAAAGGTGATGACATATGTGTCACAAAGAAAGCTTTCTTACAATATTTTTAAAATAGATTCTTATGACAGTTTTTAGCAAGGGGAAATGTATTTTAACAATGGATAATGTAACTTCCCAGAAAGTAACTATCGTAGAATAAATGTACTTCTTAAGCGCATCAAAGCTAAACACTATCAAAAAAGCATCTGTCTGCTCTTTATGAAGGAAGATCAAGCAATTATATTTCCTTAACTAAGAATTGTTTCCCTAAAACTGTAGGTAGCCTAAGGTTGAACCAACAAAGCAGCTTAACAAAATACTCAGCAACAGACTATAGGTTCATGTCAGTGTAGGAAGCAGGTTTTCTAAAATTGAAGCTACAGGTATTTATGTAATTTATAAGCCAGCCCCTCTAAAAACTCTAGAGATCATATCTAGCAGAATCTTATTTCTCCTTGCCAAATCCAGTGTCTTCAACACTGATTCATGAACACAGACAGTAGGACTGGGTAGCCTATTCAAATTTCCTAGGTTGCAAAAGTATCACTGCAGTTCTGCTACAACAATATCCCCTGGAAATTTCTTGAACTTCCTTATTAAAATAGCTCTGAGATAATCTTTTCTGAATCAGTTCAGAATGAAATGTCCAAACAGTTCTCACTTCTTTTATTAGTGTTCATTTCAAAGAATTCTCAAACTAGCTCTAAGGAGGCTTCCAAGACCTGGCTAGACAAAGCCCAAAGCAGTGTGATCTATACTGAATTTTGACCCTGATATGAGAATGAGATTGGACTAGGTGGTCTCCCAAGGTTCTTTCCTAACTGAATATATCTATGCCTATGTGACCTCTGTCTGATTTTTAAAATGCTTATTTACAATGAAAAATCTAGCCATAAGTGTGACAAGGTTTTGTGGATCAAAACCTGTTGTAGGAACCTGCAGCATTATGTGCTTTTAGCATAGTCCAAAAGGATCTTTTGGTTCAGATTTGGTTTATGGGATTACTGTGGCTGATTGCTCCTCAGCTACAGAAAAGTCAGCAACAGTTCAAGAAATCAACATCTCCTAAGCATTCAAACACCTTCATTTGTATTTCAACTCTCTTTTCTATAGTAGTTTGTCTCTATTTTTTATGTGCAATCTTCTAAGAATCCTTTTGTTCTCAAGATATAGATTTCTTCCATATATTCTACCAGGTCATATTGAATTTCCATGTTCTTCTACTTTTATTCTTTAATGATGGAAAAAAAAAAAAAAAAAGGCAATTACCATTCTATCTTAGAAACTGCATTACACTAAATTTCCTTTAAATTTATATAACTTTTCCTATATCTGTTGAGAAAAAAATTCTTACAATAAACTTACAGCTAAAAGAAAAAAAGGTGGAGTCTCTTGCTCTCATGGACCAGACAAAAATGTTATGCAAACTGTGATTTTCTTTCCTTCTATTCACAATTTTGGTTATGATATTAAAAAATGTGGGTTCCTATCGGAGAGAAGCTAAGATGCAAGGATGAGGAAATCTGCTAAACTATTGGCCTGAATTCTGGTATTGAAGCTAACATCCCTTTTCCATGCATACACTAGGAATGATCAAAGTACAATATTTTCTTTCTGATTTATGTGTTCTAGCACCTGTGTTTTAGCACCTGTATTTAGCCACAAGGAGTTCCAATAGCAGCAAGATCATTTCTTCAAAAGACAACCAAACCACTTATGTACTTTTGTCTCTGGATTGCTTTTGTCCATCAGCTTCCTGGATATTCCTGACTAATGAAAAGAAGTAATTCTTCCACTGTTTTGCAGGCACTTTGGTAAGAGTAAATGCACATAAAAGCTATCAAGGGGACACTGATTCTGTTATCTTTGACACTTTCACTATCATGCTTTAGTATAGGGCTCGCTAGAGGACTTTATCTACCCAATACTCATTATTTCTTTCCCTCTCATCTCTGTAGGTCTCATTTTCTATGATCCTTAAACAGTACTGTACCTGTATTCTTCCTTCCAGGCCTTTCCCAATAGGTTACACAAAATAATTCTAGATGTTTTCCTTAGCCTTCTTTAAACAAAGTAAAGATCTTCTCCACTGCTTTTCTCTTACTTTCTTGCAATCTCTAATTTCAGTGCTTCTCAGATGATGTCATTTGTACTACCAGTCCCAAAAGTGCTTAGAATACGAGTAAGAATAGTCTAAGTACTAGTTACATGAGTATTGCTTTATATGAAATTATCACAGGCTGATAAACATAAACAGATGTGTGTGCATGTGTGTGCATGCATGCAGACATCTGTGTATTGCAGGCATAAACAAAAGACAATTCCTGTTCTCATGGGAACAACAATACTTCAAGCTTCTTGAAAACAGGGAAAACAGGAAGACTTTTTTTATGTATAAATACTACCTTTGGTAGAGAAATCTTACCTGCAACATGACAGCCCCTCTCTTCCTAACTGCAAAACTTCTCTTTCTTTTTCTAAACTAAAGCAAAGAGTGAAACCAGCAGCTGTCACAGTATGGTTTTTCTAGGTGAATGGTTTCTGTCAGCTACCTCTATGTTTTCCAGACTAAGATGAGCTTAGCAGTCATTTTCTGAAGGTATGGTGTGAACTGTTGTAAACACTGCATGAATTCATCCACAATCAGTTGTTTGATGTTTTATCTTTTTTTTTCCAAATGGTCCATTATAACATTCATTTCAGCCAAAATGAATGTGTTCCTATAGAACTATTAGGAGAGTGCAGTCCTGAATCAAAGGCCAGAATTCTTGTAGAAAATCAATATGATGTTTAATTTGAACCGAAATATCACCTTGTCTTACATTTATGTAAACCTCAGTGCTCACCGGAGATTACTTTGCACAGATTTTATTTCAGAACATAATGAAAAATTAATTCAAATTGGCTAAGCATTGTTAGGAACCAAAATCTAGTTAAAGAATTTATATAGAGGAGATAATAATGATGATAAATGGAAGGCATGAGAGTGCAGAGAAGGATTTCATATATTTTTAGTTTACTTATTATTTAACTCCATCATAACTTGCAAGTATTGGGTACAGAAGAACAATAGTTTAAAAATAATAAACTTAGATCTAACATAAAACACTGAATAAGGAGTTGGCATCTTACAGCTTGTTTCTTGCTGTTAAGAAAAATTGTATATTTTGAAAATTAGAGGATGAAAAAAATAAAACCTTTTAGTTTAGGCAACTTTCATGATGATCGAAAAACACTAAGAAATGGAAGAACCATGGCAAGTTATTACTTAACATACAAGTTATACAGAAATACGTGCTTTCAGGAATATGATACCAAATTGCCTCATGAGTTTCAAAATACAAAACATACCACCAACTAAATATATCATAGTATCAGCTGGTAAGGAAATATTGTGTATCCAGCTTGTTGAAGGTCCGATAATGAATGAATATCAGTGCTGTTACACAGTGATGAATGACAAATAACTGGCTGACTGCTCTCCATCCAAAAGCAAAACACACTGTCATAAATCAGATATGTTTACTTAAATCCTGATTAATGCAGACTTTAAATAGTTTCCTCTAAGGAGGAGACACACGGTTTAGTCAATGAACAAAATATATGTAATACAATCAGTGTATTAATATAAACTGATATGAATATTATACTGGGTGATATGAAAAAAAAAAAAAAAACAGCAAACAACATGACATTTACTCAGTGATGCATCTGACTCAAAATTCTTAAACTGTACCTGTGTAAACAATCAAATACTTAAGTGGAATCATATGCCCCAGGATGAATTTTATCTAAGATGTAAATATGTGAATAAATGGTTAAAGGACATAAGACTGTGTAAAGAAAAAGTGCCCTGGGAAGTGCATGATAATGTTAAGGGAAGGTGAGATAACCTGAGTCATATATTTAACAGGCAGTGGGAAGCCTGTCTGAGGAACAGATTCGTAAATAATTCATAGAGAAATTACCTAAGCATTAAAATGATCATATAATTTCAGAATAATTTCACTTTGTGCTATTTGTGCTAGAATCCTGCTAAATATTAAATGAAGAGGCATTTTTGGTAGACACAGTAAACTTTTATGCTGAAAGTTCCTTTAATCTATAGAAACTACTATTCAGACATGTTTGGAAAGATTCACATTATTTTGTACTGTTCATACAAATGTAGATATACAATGTATAGTACTCCATAAATCTTCCGTCTCTTTTCAATTTATCTTATTACAGGGATACTTAAGATAACATATTTCAGATAAGATATTTCAGTTACATTCTCCATCAGTCACCATAGGGGATACCTAGTGTCTGCGGTTCAGTGACACAGTGTTTCTTCTGAGCAGCTTTCATCAGCCAGCCACAGATGTATTCTGGCAAGGAAAACAAGAGCAAAAACTTCCAGGAATTGGCAAAAGTGCATCAGATAACAGTTGCTGTGGTATGAACATTGACTTTTTTCACTGTGAAATGGTCTGATGTCCTCCTATTTCTTAACCAAATCTCTGCCATAGCCCATGAAGAGTGGTTTGTTCAACGGCATGATTTAGCAGATCTGGAGTCATACTGAATTGCTCAGTTATATATGTACTCCCATAAATCTACCTTTTAGAATTAAAGGATAAAGAAGCCTGCTGAATTACCAAGATTCATACACTGATTGTTCCATTTTAATGTTGTATGCAATGATTTTTAGTAATGGTAATGTTAAAATGGTTTTAAGTAGAGATACCTCCACTTAGCGTTTCACAAAAACTAGGAAATATGTGTTAGGATAAGAAATAATTACTTAAAAAAATACACTATCAACAAAACACTAAAAGAGTGTCAAAGATGATGGTCAAAGAACCATCAAGATCTTTTTTTTTAAATGTAATAAGTCATTAATTAAAATCTAATATGTTGTCATATGTACATATGTCATGTGGAAAAAAGTATTCCTTTTCAGATTTTGGCAGACAGCCATTGTCCTATTTTCTAAGTAAACAAGAAAGTATAGAAAGATAATGAAATCAAAATGATAGGAGAAATGTGACTTTTTGGCTTACTTTTTGGCATACAAGTCTGGAGCTTAGTCACAGTAGTTTTTATTAAAAGTCTTTCCTCCAGATCCTGGGAAGATAAGAGAGAAGGAAGATGCATTAATCACGAGGGGTTCTTTGCTGGCTTTATAATGAGCTAATCTGATAATGTCCATAGAAAGGTGAAAAAAAAAAGTTACTGTCCTTTGCCTCAAACAATCTTTTAAAAACCATAAGAAAGGCAGTGGCTAAGGGCAGGTATTGAATAGACTCTGTTTCCAGTACACCAGTTTTGGTTCATTCATTTCAGTTTTGCTGTTTGCCAAAAGTTATTTTATTCCTGTCTTTTTATGGTGTCCATGGTCTGGTATAATATTCTTTTAGGCATTTTCTCTCTTTCCTCTGTCTTTTGAACTTTCTCCTATCAGTACATGTTATTAGGAGTCAGGGAACATTTTGTGAACTTTCAATGACTTTGTGGAACTTGAGCTTACAACTGGGATGAGACCTCATCAGTCTCAGTTATTACGGTTGTCATAAATAGATCTGTTATTTTCTCAGTTTAAAGCTGATTCAACACTACGGTTAACAAAGTTTAAAAAAAAAGAAAGCACTTGCTGCTACATCTCTGGGCTTGACATTTCTAAATAATCTTAGAGTTTCCCTTGTCATTTCCACAGTTGCTAAAAGGCCCTATCTCTGGGAAGCTTAGTCAGGAAATTATAACATTATGCAGGAGACTGAAATGCTACATGGGGTGAATAAGGGTCAAATCTGAACTAAAAGATGCTTCTCATAACAAGTGAAGGTAGTTGGATATCTTTATGGTGTTGAATAAATATAAAACAATATTATATCCTATGAATCTAAACTTCTATGTTCGTTAATGATTAAGCTCTTGAGTTAGAAATAGGACTTTAGGGAAACTCTGAAGTAATGCCTGACAATGGAAATTTATTAGCAGTTATCATATAATGGCTTCATTCCTCTTTGAAAAAGAACTTACAATAGTTCAGTGGTTTAGTCAGCGTGTTGATTTTGTAGAGAATCACAGATCACAAGCAGTTTGTTTAATAATGCTTTTAACAGGTTTTAACAGGGATACAAAAGAGAGGAAATAGGGTTGGCAGACCATTCTTTCTTTTTTTTCCTCTAGTTCCCAATCATGAAGTCTAGAAAGATAAGACTTGGAGAAAAG
This sequence comes from Meleagris gallopavo, assembly GCF_905368555.1. Taxonomy (NCBI): domain Eukaryota; kingdom Metazoa; phylum Chordata; class Aves; order Galliformes; family Phasianidae; genus Meleagris; species Meleagris gallopavo. Next base: position 23,620,184 of record NC_139406.1, on the reverse strand, counting down.
TCAGTTTAAGAACTCAGCAGGAGTCTTGCTTGACAATGGTTTGCACATTTGAGCCCAGGATTGTTAGTTAAATAAGAGAGCTAATTCCAAGATGTATTTCCTGGCTGATAGGAGCTAAGCAGAATATGAAGACTTTTGGGACTCTTTCCAGTTGTAACTTCACTCTGGCTGAAATTTCCCATGCTTCCCTCCCCACTGCTGAGTGAAGAGTCAAATCACTAACTCACTTGGCAAACCGTAGGTTACGAGGAACAAGTCTATCAGTTCCCTTATGAAAAACTTTGTTGTAGTGGAGAGCTGAGAATTAAGTCAGGTAGAAAATAATATGATAAAGAGAAAGACTTTTTCTAGCAAGAAGAAATGGAGGCAGCCAGGGGCAGGAATGTAAAAAATAATAATAATAATAATGTCAATGATACTAAAGAGAAAATTGAAATCAGAATACTCAGGAAATGAATAACAGACTCTCACAAGCATCACAACTCTGTGTTTTTTCTAGTGGGGACTGCTGATAATGAATTGACAGTCCTGAAGCCAAAGAAGAACTGGAGAATGGAAAATGAACACGCTGCCAGACAGAAAATAAAACATGTAGACATAAGAAAAAGAAAATCTGATGGGAACAAAGAAAAATTTATTAATTTATTAATTATTATCAAGGAGAAATATTCCCACTGGAGTGGGTGAAGTATGTCTGAGGGAGACATTAAAAGGAGACATATTAGTCAAAATAATTTTGTGTAAAGATTAAAATATAAACAGTACTGGTGCAATATTAAAATTATTCTACATATTTCAAGAATTTTATTCTGTAGTTCTTTGTATTATAAATACTATAAGTATTTGAATTTGCATACTTACTGGATTTTTAATTTCCTACATATGGATGACAGAAAAATTAGTCAGAATAGCACAGTCATTTCTGTTTGGGATAGCTGAGAGATATACCACTAAAGAACGATATATTGAGAAGAAATAAAGCTATTCCAGAAGGAAATAGTAGATACACAATTAAATGCCTTGAGCAGGATCAACTTAAAAGAAAGGATAAACAAGCAGTTCCTAACTAATGTTGTCTAGATCAAAATCACTGATTTGAGGCATGCAAAGAAATTTAGGGAGGTCAGGCCAAAAAGATCTCTGTATCAAAGGTTCTATAAAGGGAAAAAGTATAACATATTTTGATTTTCTTGACGTAATTAAAATAGGAAAGGGCACTACAGGTATCTGAATATCTAGGCAGTTAAGACAAGATACTAAGAAAAAAAATGGAAAAAAAATATGAAAACCTGTAAGGATGAAGAAAAAAGAAAAAAAAAATGATTAATCCTCAAGGAAGTAAGGAATCTGATCAAGGAGATAGGAAAGATAGTAATTAGCCAAAGTTGAGCTCCTCCTGATTAAGTTCAAAATTAAGCTGAATATAGCTCCAGGTTGAATTAGTACTCTGCTTCTGTTTTCAGAAAGTGGGGTATTGCTGAATCTGTTACAGGAAATAAGACAGCTTGGATAATAATGGAACAGTATGGAACAGTAAACCAACACACTTGAAATTACAAGAAAAATCGAGGTGATCAGTATCTCTTCAGCAGTCTAATAAGTAGACTACCTGATGGGATGGATTATCTTCAGCTTTTATATTGCTGACTACAGAAATATAGGAAATCACAAATAAGTCTAGAGGTGATTATTTTGACTAAAAGTTCAGTGTTGTGTGCATGGAAAATAGTTCATGAAGTAATGAAAAGGCACTTTTCAGAAGGAGTGAGTTATCTGGACAGCTGCAGATAAATTATTTTGACCCTTGCAGTGAGCAAAACTTAGAATGCACGGGCAAAGAAAAAGTATTTAAGGCTAAGGAGGCAAATAGAAATTCATCTAAAATGCAAGAACAAGACGTTCTTGCTAATAAGGATTGATAAAAGAATATTCTTCTAAAAATGAAAGGTTTATGAAAATGAAATTACAGTGAGGAAGAAAAATTTGAGTTCATAAATATGAGTTAAGTTATCGGTGTGATGTTGCCAAGAGAAAGAAAATGCAATTAAACATATCAGAAGAATTTGCTGAAGAGTAAAAAAAATTAATGCAGGACCCTAGAAAATTATCTTGGGTACTACATATACTGTATATATAGCAAGCATCCACTTTCAAGAACATTAAATTTGTACCATAAGAAACACAGAGACTGTTCAGAGAAAGAGTAGATATTTCTGTGAACAGTGACTAACAGAATAAGATTTAGTAGTGTAACTAAACAGAGACTGAAGGGCACACACTTGTGTTCTTTGTAAGAGACTTCCATTTCCCTCTCTACTTTTCTAAGCAAAAATTGTAGAGGAGTTTCTAAAAACTGAAACATAACATTAGGACGAGTTAAAAATGTCTAAGTTAGAACTGAGAAGGTATATATATATATATATATATATATATTTTTTTTTTTTTAAAGAGACTTTGAATGATACGTTCACACAAGTGACAGCATGTTATTATTTTATTTTATTTATTTTTTTATGACTCCATCCCTTTCTGATTTAGGTAACTAGCAATGTTACACTTTTTTTTAGGGCAAGGCTATTTTCTGTGCCTTGAATAGCCTCTCTGTACCACCTCCACAGATGTACCTTAAAGATTGAATCTGGCCTGCAGTAATGTAGCTTACATAGCCGCAGTTTTCACAGTTGATAAAATTAGAATGGTCTCTGTGCTAAATTAAATCTTTTTAACTTTTACTGCTTCTGTTTTTTTACTGTGTTGCATGTTGGGGTGTCTAATTTTAATTTAACACATTTATCCAAAACAAAGAGTAACATAAATAATTCCAAAAAGCATAAATAATTCCAAAAAGAGTAGCATAAATAATTCCAAAACTCATAAATAATTCCAAAATTGCTGAATCCATGCTAAATATCATCAACCTGAAACAACTAAATCATAAATAATTGATATTTCTTGTAATACAATTTCACGTTATGTGTGTTTTCTTGATAATTATCAAAAATCATTGTTGACTCCAGCTCTTCACTAAAGCATAACATCTACCATTCAGCAGGAAAATAAGTTACTTCTATGTTTCACCAACAGGTGGTACTCCAAATTTCTATATCCCTTTAAATACTAATATTACATGGTTCTCAGGAATACCACTTACAAATTCTTTTTGTTTGTTTGTTTGTTTGTTTGTAACCTTAAAGGAATTTATGTTTTTCAGTGAAAAAAAAAAAAAATGCCCATACATATAATGATTCTGAAGATATAATGACTTGGCAATGGATCTTCCAAAATAACGATCAGAGGGCTGGAGCACCTCTCCTACGAAGAAGGATTGAGGGAACTGGGCTTATTTAGCTTAAAGAAGAGAAGGCTCCAGGGAGACCTCCTTGTGGCCTTCCAGTACTTGAAAGGAGCATATAAACAGGAGGGGGAACGGCTGTTCATGAGGGTGGATAGTGATAGGACAAGGGGGAATGGTTTTAAACCGAGACAGTGGAGGTTTAGGTTAGATATTAGGGGGAAGTTTTTCACACAGAGGGTGGTGACACACTGGAACAGGTTGCCCAAGGAAGTTGTGGATGCCCCATCCCTGGAGGCATTCAAGGCCAGGCTGGATATGGCTCTGGGCTCTGGTGGCTGACGACCCTGCACATAGCAGGGGGGTTGAAACTAGATGATCACTGTGGTCCTTTCAGCCCAGGCCATTCTATGATTCTATGATTTTTGCATACTATGAAGTGCAGCTAGGTACTTCAGAAGCAGCTAGTCATGTAAGCTACTAGTATATAATTTTAATGTCATCTTTTTTTCTCTCACAATCACAACAATCTATGGTGCATTTTCTGCCAAAATGATATAGATTCTGAGCCCTCCCTACTTTATGCAGTTATGAAGTACCCACTGACTGTAAGTATCAGAATATTAAGAACTAAAAGGATAAATTATAGCCCGGCTTAAGACTCACATCTTATACTCTCATTAAGTACAATGTACAGTGAGAAATAACAAGTAAGAAAGTAGGAAACAGAATATTAAGTAAAAGGTGTTGGTAAAAATAAGCTGAATTTTAATTTTGATTCAAATTGACAGTAAAGAGCAAAACATTCTGAATGACGATTCTCTGGAACATCTTCCAAGTTTTGTGTTACAAATGATGGAGGATTTGAAAATGCCAACAGTAGTAAAATTATGCGTGAACTGATAGTTTTATGCTGACAGATCACTTATGAGGAAAAAATAACTTAAATGGGCCTTGTCCAAAATAAAATTCTTATAATTCAGGACAGAAACTTGTATTATTTATCACATGTAAATTGAAAAGCTGTACTCCCTTGGTTCCATAGATTTCAGGATTAGGAAGACAGGTAGATTTTTACTGATTTCTGCTTCCCTTGACTTGTAAGAATTCAGATTATTCACAGCCACAGAATGTTGAATCTCATAGCTTTTTCCAGCCTTTCTGGCCCCAGAGCATCTTTTGGTTGAAGTTGCCTCATATATTAGAAGTGAAAAGACCAGGATGGAGAGAAATTAATGAAAAAATAAATCACACCTTGTAGCATTACACTTTTGGTTTATTGCTATATTTAAAGACCACAGTATGTCTTATAAGTCATCATGTCACTGAGTAAATGATCGAAAATAATTCTCAGTAGTTTTCTGAGACTTCCTCTTTCATTTCAGTGAGTCATAGTAGTTTATGGATTCTACCATTGATTTTAGTATATAAAATGTATCTGTGCAAGAAATTCCTTATTAAACATGTTTTGGTCACAATACTCTTGTTTGTACAAAGCAGTAATTATTATGAGGCATTCCTTTTCTTGTTTGATTTTTTTGACATGAATGTTCCATGGGATACCAATGCATGTCTCTAAATAATACTAACAAAACAGTTGTAAAAAAAATAAACATGAATATCATACAACATGGATACCTCAATGAGCAGGGAAAATTCAAATATCTGTTAGTTCACATTCTTTCTTTTTGTATTTATTTCCTCCATTTTAAATTGATTCTCTTTAAATATGTCATGGATTAAAAAAATTAACACCTAGGTCTGGCCTATTGATCTGAAGACATACAGTGATAGGAGATGGCTACTATTGTTTCCTTCCCTGCTCACCATTTCTAGCTATGCATGATACTGAACCTACCTCAAATTAGATTTCTGTTTAGAAGGCATTTAATTCTTTTCATCACATCTACTACATGCTTTCTGCTAATATGTATACATCTATCAGAGCTGCATTTGCAGTATGCTGCATAAGACATGCTATCTACTTGGAAACCACATGATTAGCTGAGTTGTCCCAGGGTTGGTCTCTTCTCACTGGTGACAGGTGACAGGACAAAGGGAAATGGCCTCAAGTTGCACCATGGTAAGTTTAGGTTGGATATCAGGAAAAACACTTTTACAGAAAGGCTTGCACTAGAATAGGCTCCCCAGGGAGGTGGTTGAGTCACCATCCCTGGATGTGTTTAAAAACAGTTTGGATGTGGTGCTCAGGGACATGATTTAGTGGAGGGTTGTTAGAGTTAGGGTAGTATGGCTAGGTTGTGTTTGGATTTGTTGATCTTTAAAGTCTTTTCCAATCTGAGTGATTCTATGATTTTATGATTCATTATTTTCCAAAAAAATGTAGAAAATCATTCACCAAAAATTTCCATGATAGTTCACTTCAACACTGGCTATTGTCTTAGAGATGATCTTGAATAGTGACTATGGACAAAAAGGCAAACATAGTTATCCCAATTATCAGCACATTTTTAGTAAAGATAGATTTTAAGATCAATGTGTCTTTAGAAAAATTAAGTAAGTCTGATTTCTCACGGAAGGGATCAAATCCAGATAATGTCATAGATCAAGATTTAAGTTAATCATTTAATACATGACTTCTGTACAATTATAAAACAAGGTGAGGATTGGACGTTGCCAGCCAATTGTGAGGTTGCTAAAAAAGCTGTCAAAAGAGAGAGTTTAACAGCTGTAAGAAAGGAGGGAGATTGTTTCTAAACAACGTCATAGGAACCAATCCGATTTAACAGATGCAACAGAGGCCACCAGGAGTAGACATGGGTTCATTTAATTGTGGAAAACAGGAAGCTGCAGACTCTTGTCACTAAACCAGGGAGCAGCAGAAACAGAGTGATATTAAACAATGAAAAGTCAGGCACTGAGGGAGGCTGAAACAACTGCTACAGTCTGCTTAGTTATCCAAATGGAAATGCGGGAGGGGAAATCTGAGTTGAGTATGGTCATCTGGAGAAGATTATTGAGCTGCCAGATGGGAGTGGTGCAAGTTATTCTAATGACAAAGCAGAGAAACAGAGTTTTCTGACAGACATAGACCATTACCAGAATTGCTCTTTGAGACATTGGCAGGACCTCATCCAGAATATCACATACAGCTTTGGCAAGACTTTGTACAGAAGCAAAAATCTGATCTGCAGACAGACAGTGATTTATTAGATGAATTAAAGGGAGAGGAGTATCTATCTTAAGAAGTGAAATTAAAAGTGATTGCCTTCTTTGTCTTAGCTAAACGGGAATTTTAGACAGATTAGGGATTTGTTGTAGTTTGTAAGTCACACTGGTGAAGTTGCACAGCTTTGTTTTATTACTGCAAAAGAACTGGTGATGCTATAAATCTTTCTTTGGTAACAGTGGGGAATCATTAGAAATATTTATTCTAATTGGATTTTCAGTATATTGTAAGAAAAGTTATGTGTCTAATACTCTGAAGATTTCCAGTACTACAGTTTTACGATATCATATGAATATGAAATACTTTTATTGTTCAATGTGGATCACTTCTCTAATACAAAATAAAACACCAGAGAAAAATTGCTAAGTCACTGGAAAATTTCAGCAACAACAACTAGAGTAAATGCAAAGTCCCATGAAAAGGAGTGGTGAGATTTAAAATTCTTTCTTCTATTCTGTAGCATCTAGATATTTATACCTGTATTATCACATCTCTGTTCTTGCAGCTACCCTTAGCAATTTAAATAATTTTCCATTCTAGATGTAGTTGTTTTTCCATTATACTATGGTCACTTTTATTACTTTATTGAATCATCTTTTAATATTCAGCTTATTTTTATTCTTAATTTCATGCCACTCTACAGAACACTGTTTTTACCCATTTTCTTGACTTCTCACATTGTGAGAATGTGAAAAAATATCAGTCCAGAATGTATTGTTAGTCTTTTCTGCATCTTCGAACTGCCAAGATATTGTTCTAATATATCCCCTTTTCCATGTTTCCATGCTCTGTTCTTACTTTTCATCTCTGTAAGACTGCTTAATTAGCATAGGATTTCTGTAGCCCCATCAGTATTTGTTTATTTTTGTTAATTTTGTGAGATGCAAGCAGCAAGTGATGCAAGTAATTGGGACAGAATGGGATTCTGCATCCTCCTCAAGCTCAAACTTTTGAACTCAAAATTCTAGGCAACCTTGCTAGAAAATTTCAAGCATTTCTCAAAGTTTTCAATATTTTCAAAGTTCTCAAAATTTTATGAAATTATAACTATGTAAAACCCCTGATTTACTAAGGTGAAGGTTTCTATTGCTTTTGCATTATTTTCTCTCACTAAAAATAAAACTAGCATAATTTCTTTTTATTATAACCTTGCTATTTTGTAAAGGATTCTGGTGTTTTTTATCTTGACAATGAATGTGATATCTGCTGCTTCTGGTGCATTCATTTGTCTAGGTCTAGCACTAAGAAATTAGAATTGCTTATAATGCCTCAATTTTCACTGTTAATTACTTGTCTTATAACCTTATAAATAATTCTATTCATTTCAAGACTTAGTCCTCTTTATTGTATCCCGTACACCAACTTTTGGGACATTTTCAATACTTCTCTCTGTTTCATCAAAAAGTCTTGTTTTGTTCAAGCTGTAAATTCTTTACAATCATCAATTAAACTAAAATGTCCCTTTGTTTCTACATTCATTTATGTCTTTTCAGAACTGCTATGTCCTATACTTTAATCATGGTTAGTGCCACTGGTCTTTCTTTTATTATTCCTGTAACATTCTCTCCGATATATTGCATGGGAGTTTTTTCCTCCATTTTACTGCCTCGACTCCTGATTTTTCTGAGTGAGATTTCAAAAAAAGTCATATTAGTGCTTGCAGCTAAAAAATATTTTATGTATTCTTTCTACTGCAAGTCTCACATGTTTGCCTTTTTGTTTTGCTGTTTTAAAAACTTCAGTTGTTCCCATCAACATTTACATATGGAGACTAGGCATATCTAATTTTTCTCACCCTCTCTCTAGTCTCAAGCTTGTTTTACTGTCCATGCCATTATCTGTATCTGCGTTGAGACCATATCTCAAGACAAATGAGTGTGTGATAGCTTCTGGGTAGTCAAACTTTCTTATCTTGACAGCATCACTTTTTGATTCAGCCAGAATCTTACTGTATCTCCACCCTGCTTCTCTAGAGAGGACAATCATTCCACTGAGACCTCAATGCTCTTCCTCCTTTTAATTTGTTTGATTTTCTGAATACTTCCATGTCTCATAAAATGCTCCCATGTACTGTATTGGTGGCAAGATCAATTGCATAATATAGATTTCTATATAGGTATATGTTTCCAATATGCTGATATGCAGATCCGCTTTCTGATTCTTTGTCCTGTCTTGGCTTGTTGAAGAAGTATAAAATTTGTCAAAACTATTTATTTAGGACTATCTTTGAATAGTGCAGTAAGGTGCAATTTTGATCTCCATTTTTTAACTTAGTTGTGAGTTTATTTATAAGTTTATTAAAACTCAGTCCCAAATACTTAGAAATTCCTGATTTTGCAGCGACCAAAGCTACATAATCTTAGCTATTGAGAACAATGCTAAGGTAATTGTGTTCAGTATGTAGTCATTTATCTGTCTAATCTATCTATCCTAACACTGTACTCAGGTTTCTTTCTCCCTGTATTCATATCTCCTTTGCCATTGCTTCACTCATAAAATTTCCCTTCTACTGCTTTCCTATTCTATCTGTACCTCCTGTTTATTCTTATATAATTCCATTGACTTATTCGACCCCTGCTTTTTTCCATGGTCTCCAATGTAATCCTAATATATTTTTCTCTTCCCTCACAAGCTCTCAGCATTCGACAGCTATCAGACTGCATGCAGCATGAAGCTAGTGCTCACAACAAACATCCGAAAGCATTAAGAAGGAACGCTTCATTATTTTGCCACTCTTCAAATTAAAAAAGCTAGCAGTATTAACATCAGTGAAATTTTCTAATTGACTCTTTTGAAGCAAGAGAGGCTGGACTCTAATGTCTTTCTCCTTTAAGATGCACATTCTATAGCACATTAATATTATAGGTCCTTGAGTGCTTCATACTGTACCTAAGGAGAGGTAAAAGTTAATTATTCAGCAAACTAAAAGCATTTTAACAGAACTGAAAAATGGGAAAGAAATTATATGTAATTCCTTATAGCTTTCTATAACAAGAAGGATTTTAACTCTAATGGACAGATAGAATTCAACTGACAAAAAACCTGTACTATAATTTATACAACTAATAAATAAGTGCATGACTGAACAAAGATGCACAAGAATACAGAATATATATATATATATACTAAAAAATTTTGTATTCTAAACAAAATATACGTGAAATCTAATGCACATAGAAAGCATACAGTGAAAACAGGAACTTAAAATAATTTTACACAGTGCAAATGTAAAACATGGAGAGAAATTGGTCTTATTGTTAAAGGAAGTTTATACCAGCCAGAAAAAAAAAGAAAAGAGATGAGGTAGATAGAAAGTAAATCATTCAATTTACTGGGAATATGATATAGAGTCAGAGGAACTGTGGGTTTTGTTTTCCAGTTTCCTCAACTGTCAACTGGAATTTTCAGTTATTAAAAAAAGTTTTTGTATACTTAATCTTCATGCAGTGCACATGCGGAAAACAAAGACTATGTTCATCTCTTTTAAAAATTTTATTCTATTTGTGTCTAGCTTCTTATTCATTGATAATATTATCAATATTATATGAAGTTTCTATACATAATTTGTCAATGACTCTCTAGTTTAGTGTGTTATTCCTATATAACTCCACTATTTGAAAAGTAGAATGAATTAAAAATAAACTACACATTTGAGAAAGGAGTAAATTTTCCCTTATTTCTTTATGTGTGTGTGTATATATATAATGAATATTATATTCATTATATTCTGGATGATTGGCAGGGAATGGGACCACTGAAGATAAGGAAAAGGCTGAGGTCCTCAGTGCCTTCTTTACATCTGTCTTAATCATACTAATTATTCTCGGGGTACTCTATCCCCTGACCTGGAAGTCTCAGATGGGGAGCAGAATAAACCTACCCTGACTCAAGTGGAAATGTTTAGAGACCTATTACTCCACCTGGACAGTAATAAGTTCATGGGGCAATTGCTGTAAATCACAGATAAGTTCCTGTGGGTGCTCATTCACCATAAGATAAAATATCTACATAATCAAAAATACCAGCCTTGCCACTGAACCCAGAAATCTGAAGCCTTCTGTTCTGTTCATTCATGCCTAGTCCTTCCCTAATATATCCACACAATAAAGTGCAAAAGCCATTGCATGCTGAAACTTTTGACTACTACTTGCTGCTATGTCTGTCACCTCTTGTCTCATATCACAGTACTCTTCCCCAGAGTGCATACGTATGGGGCACATTTAAATAATTAAACAACTTCTTCTGTTCTTGTATTTCCATAGAGGAAAAAGGATTCCTGCAGCACAATGAAAGCAGAAGCAAGAATGAGAAAAATAAGCAACATAGATCAAATTGGTGAAAAATTAAATTTTAAAAGACCACATCATTGTCTAGGATGAGGAAATAATGGAGAAATTTGTGGTTAATCACTGCACACAACCAGTCTTAAATAACATGCAAGCAGTTTAGAAAGAATCTGCTATCTTGTGCAGGTGGTCACCAGTCTGATGTGACAGCAGAAGCTAACCTGTTGAAATATGGACCACCCTTTTAGACAAAGTTAACATTCACAGATTAGTTTCTGTCCCCTCCATGAAAGATTTCTTGTTGAATCTTGAAAGCCAGAATCCTAGCCATCACTTTCATGCATGCACACCTGTGACAAAGAGAATGAACAGGAACCAGGGAGGCAGGAGTTGGGACTGGCACGTAGATGAGGAAGTCAAAGCAATGCAGTGGGGATGGAATGAAGATCCTTGGTAGCCAAGTTCTTCCCAGGGAGTTCAGGCAATGTATGCTCCTTTCTCTCATGTGGTGAAACAAAACCATGCACTGTTCATTTGATGGACCAGTCTGGGTGCCCTCTCTGTGAAGCAAGGAACTTATGTTCTGTTACCTTAGGAACGATGAAACATTAAATCCTTAATGACTTTCTTTTAAAAGATACAAAATAATCAATTGACATGTGATCAGTGTTGGTGCTCACAGACACTAAATAAATTTAGATTTATTGATTTTTTTTTCCTCCTATTTTCTCATATAAGAAACAGGGGGATTGGTTTGGTGCCTGAATGTAGGTTTCTGTGCCATTTTAACACAGGGTATCCTATTTAGCTTATTAGGAAAAAAAACAGGCCCTGTGCTTATACCTGTGTTTCCAGTGCACATTTCTAAGACACCTCTGGGCACAGTATGTTTAAGCACAGAATGTTTACACTGTCTTTAAGCACTTAGTTGCCTGATGATTTGTTATACCCCACAGTACTTTGTCAAACAAAAAGCGGATATATTCAATGCTAATTTTGCTTAGGTCAAGAATCAGGATTTTGATGAGAGGGTTTCTCTTACATTCTGTACCTACCAGTACTTAGTTCCTTCACAAAACTGGATATGTATGCAAGTGTACCTACTTCACCCTGAGGTGACATCCAATGTGGTTAGTCTACTGTGAAATAAGGAGGACCAATATCCTTTACAGGTCATGTAAATGTCAGGCTCAGCAGTTCCTTCTGTAATGAAATATACTGGGCTAGATTTACTGCTCCAGTTGGATACCTCTAATGCTCAGCTAGTGCAAAATAATCTACTACAAGCAGTGTATCTGAAGATAAGCTGGAGTGGGAAATCTTCAACTTGTCCATTCTCAGTTTTGTAGAGTACTTTCCCACTTTCCTGTTTCTGCATTCATATAAGAATTCTTCAGGATTTACAGAATTAAAAAAATTCATCTGTCTCATATGGAGAACTCTCCCTTGAGCCTCTTCCACACTATGCAGTGTGGGAAAAATTCCTCCCTCTGCTGGGTAAATCTCAAGAGATGAAGCATGTATGTCACACAGATCTTTGGACTGTTCTAGGAATCTGTTCCAAGCAAGTCCTCTAGTCTAACTAAAAACACAACATACACTAAGATGAACAAACAACCTGGCAGCAGTCTTCTTTTGCTGCCAGCTTTCATTTCTTAATGAGATTTTCATTTGAAAAAAAAATGCTTTTCTTTCTCCCTATCATCTTTTCATTTTTAGAAAGGAAACTTTTCCTTCTGAAGAGGTGTATTTTTACAAATCTTTCTGCCTCTTTATTTTATAGATACTGTCAAATTTGGCTTCTAAGACATTGATCAGTGAAATAATTCAGCAGAATTTTTCATGTCAGCACTTGCTTTCTGGCATTTCTTATTTCTTCATTCAGAATGTTACAGTTTAATCAGTGTGTTTGCTTTGCAGCAGTAATAAAAATGTCTGTTTCCTCAATTTTATTCTTGGACATACTGAGCCAAAGTTGCTACCTTTTCCATGTCACAGTTTTTTTTCCATCTAACAAGACTCAAAGCATTATCCGAGAAGAGGAATATACATATGATGGAATTAAAAGTTGATGGAAAGGAACAGGTAGAACAAATCTATAAGCAATACATATCCATTTATATTGTGAAATAAGAAATATACATGAGAGGGGGTTTCTAATCTTATTACATTAGTTATACTCTATAACTGCAATGAAGCGATTTACTGTGAAATCAGGCTCATGCTCTACAGATCATAGGATTATGGTCTCTGAAGCTTATTAATGCTAATGCAACATTTTACATTTACTTAGTTGGCTTTGAATGAATCCAGAAGCATCAGTTCAACCATCCGCTCAGACACATTCTTCATTCTTACGAGTCTCAAAAAAGTGTGTTGCTACATGTAGTAGGTGTACATGAACAATGAAACTGTTTCTGTGCTTTGCTATTTGAGGGCAGAGGTATATTGAGCTGGCTACCATTGCTAGTCACCTAGCCAAGCTGCTTTTCCTTCAGGGGTTACACAGCCGTGGGTTCTCCTCAGTGCTGGGCAGAAAATGTGCAAGGATTATTAATGCTGCTCAGAGACTCTCTTTGCACCTTGGGAGGTTCTAGTCTGAGATATGCTATACAACAGCTCATCTTTCTAATTCAGTCCCTTGTAATTCCTGCAGGTTAGCAAAAGCCTGACACAGCTGCAAGTTGGTTGCAAGACTCATTTCCGTAGTTTTGCAGATTGAAACAGAAATAGAGTTGCTATTTCTTCCCTTCCACGTACCCCTGCCAAGTTTAACCAGCTTTAGCTTTAATTTGCCAAGAAAAGGAGTAAGTTAATTCTCTATTTGTGAAATACAGCTAAATACAGAACTGGCAAAACAAAATGGAAACGTACTTTTTGAAAGACGTTTTTCTTTCATTAAATAATGCTCACACCATTTTGAACATTCTTTTGATGCAGCATCTAAAGATAAGCAGACCAGAAGAAAACGCTGAAAAGATGCTCATCACAGCATCTGCCAGTTCAAGAGAATACTACACATAAAAGGATGATGTGTGTTGGAATGCTGGAAGGTTTGGTGGGAAGCTGAATGGCTGTTAATTTTCAGAAGTATGTCTCCCAGGCAGCATTATGATATAAATTGTTTACCTAAAGAGGAAAATTCATAAACATGGCAGCATGAAGAATGTTTATAGGATATAACAATCAAACAAAATTCTTCATTCTATGTCAAGCAAATCGCTGCTAGCTGGTTACAGGAGTTAGGTATGTTCTCTCCAGAAAGGTTTCTTTGAGTTCTGAATACATTATGGAACAATTTTTTAGATCATTGGAATCGCAGGGAGATGGAACTAGATGATCTTAAAGGTCCCTTCCAAACCAAACTATTCTATGATTCTATGATATTAGATGTTGAAACAACAGTTTAAGTAGAGAAAAGAGCATGACTGACAGTGTTATGGCAAGCTAACAAGCTCTTATGGACCTTGATGCAGAGTTGATTGGATCACATTTCAGAAATAACACTTGAAAAAGATGTTAATTTTCAGCTTCCATTTGCTATTCACTTGGATTGTGATCTAAAAAGTTTCCTCAGGATGACTTTGAATGCTATGATATAATTTTAAGATGGACTGATTTTCCTTATCCTTGTCTAATTCTTATTTCTATTTCCTATATAGAAACCTAAGTCTTTTCTTTTACTTAAAACATTTATTTAAATTAGTAAAAATTAACTTTTCCAGGGTAAGTTGTGATAGATGCTTAAAATCAGTATTTGGAGACAACCCCAGGAAAATTATCATTAGTTAAATATTTGTAAGGAATGATCATAGTTTGATGTAAGAAGGATTCAATTATTATAAAAAACAATGCTTGGAAGAACATTCAAAAAATGGGGACTAGGCAGTTATCTCTTCCTGCCTTTACTAGTCATATAAAACAAAATTTTGCATCTTTTCCAGTGATTTCTTTTCCAGATCGAAAAGAAAATTCAATATCACAGACCTCGTGGCTAATTTTTAAGTTATAGTCTTTTCTTCACTGCATAGCACTTCTCCTGAAAACCAATGGCCTTGATGTCCATAAAAATTATAATACATTATCCCTACTTATGTATTTTATGCTTAATGCTTTAGAGGAGTGTAATTAGTGCCTCTCATTAGACTAATTCCATATGATTATAAATCTGAAATTAATTCCGCTATTTTACTCACTTTGGAAAAAATGCAACAGAATTGTGACTCCACACATTACCTTTCAACCTGTTAGTATTATTCTTTTTAGATATTACCCCTATTTGTTCTGGATACAGATATAAGAGCGAAAAAAATCATTTGTGGAGAAAAACAGGAGATGAGAACACTGTGCAGTGAAGGTGTTAATACCAAGAACAAACTGTCCTTTTGCTCTGGAACCAGAGATTCCATTATATTCTAAAAAAAGTTTTAAACTGAGGATAACTATGTTGGAATAAGGCTTTTTGCTATGTCACGTGGACTTAGCTGTTTGACTTCTGACCTATTCTATCTGGGATTCTCTCCTTTCCTCACATAAATCTGAAACCCCAGAATGTGAATCTAGGGCTGTGAATCCTAAAGTTGGGTATTAATGTGAATCAAGAATTAGATGAAGGATGAAGGAATGCCAAACTCTGTGAAAACTTGGCAACCGAAGTTGTTGAAGTTGAAATTAATGGTTTAGAGTACCACATTTGCTTTACAGTGAAAAAGCATGCATTATTTGACTCACTTAAAAATGCCTATGTACAATCATAAAATGTCTACTCACTCTGATCCTTCAAGTACTCTTTTTTTTTGCTACCAGAAGCGAAAATACCTCTGCATTTCCAACAGAGAGGATAAAAAGCAATTTCCCATCCAATGCATTTAAAGACATGGGAATAAAAAGAATAAAAAAGACACCTGGTTACTCTGAAATAATCAGACCAAAAAGAAATCATAGACAAAGGATCATAGGAGCTCTAATCTCCTGGAAAAAAAAAAAGAAAAAGAAAAAAGAACAACCCAAAAAATAGAACAACAGTAGAAAACTTGGAATTTCAGCTTCTGTCAGCTAGAAAAAACAACAACTACAAAAATAACATTTTTTTCTCATAGCTTCTCAAGTATAAGGATTACAGGACTCCTGGGTTATATCAGCTTAGATTTTTTTGTTTGCTCCTTACTTTTGTGGGTTCATTTTTTAAAATGTGAAAATGTGTTTGCCACTTTTTCCCATTATTTCTGCATTCTCTGTGTCCTTGCATTATTCACACATTAAGGATCTACCTAAGTGGAAACACTGTTCATAGTTCTGCACTGATTTCACCAGGGCATCTTTCCTTCTGCCCCTACTTATCTGCTCTCTTAGTGTTTTATTGTTTTGTAAGAAGAATGTATTCTGTCACATTCATGAATTGCAGATCAGTTTCTTATGAACTGGCAGGACTGATAGCAGTAGTTTTTCTTCTCAGCAGTCTATAATTCTACTTCTTTCTTATTGTTTGTAATTTATGTTTCTACCTTACCTGTTTCTTTCTCCAGATAGCTAGGAGAGCTGCCTGGAATACTAGTTGGCAATTACATTCTGCAGATGATTTCTGTAAATTGGTCTACTTTTCAAACACTTTAAAGCAAATTTATTTTACCTGAGTGGAGATCAACTTAAGAAAAGGAAGAAGAAAAGTATGCAACATTTACATGGCTGAATATACATACTCCAGATTAGATAGCATAAATGCCATTTATACATTCCAGCTAGCATTCATTGGCTTTATTCCTGAGAAGTATATTTTAACACTCATTTTCTTTCAAAGAATATTTTTCTAGCTAATCTGTATATATTTTGAATCTAGTTGTCTGCATGTTTGATATGCATTTAGTAATTTCATTTTTTCCTCTCTTTTAGTCTCAACATGATAATGTATGACAGTTAGGATTTTAAACTTAAATTAGTCTGATAAATCTGAGAAAGTTTAGACAAAAGTGAGCAATTCAGGAAATCTGCTTTGTGTTTTATCCTAATCTAAAAGTTATTATGTTAAAAACTAATACAATCATCACTTCATAGATCACTGAAATGTAGCCACAAAAGAATGGAATAAAATTAGGAGAAATTACTATAGTCAATTGTAGTCAATTGAAATTATAGTAGCATTTCCAATAATCACTGTGACCAATATATATGTTGAATACTTTTGGATTTTTGGAAGGTAAAATAAAGAAGAATTCTGTTTTAAGTCAATTCAAAAGCTGGAAACTCATTAACACAATTCATCAAAGATTTACTTTCTGTAGTGACTGTATCTTTGGTCTTTAAAAATTGCTACAACTTTTTCTTGGATTTCAAAATGGCAACTTCTGAAGAATTTCACAACAGTTTCAGAGCTGTGAATGTCTCATTCTTTCATAAAGAGATGTAGAAATCAATTTCTTACCAAATCTAAATTAATTTCAAGTTCTTAAATAAAGTTACAATAAAGGAAGATAGTTGAGCTGTTTCCTAACAACTGTTATCTTGCTATATTGTCCAGGCGTTTAGTATGGTATCTAGTATATCTAGTAAAAATTTTGATGACTTAATGCATATTCACAGATATTGCTTTTATAACTTCAGGAAATTAAAAACTATAAATTATCTACTTTTAAGGATATATATTTGAAATATTGTATAGATATCTATTTTGACGAATCAGCATTTTCTTACACTAATAAAGTCACAGAATCACAGAATCATAGAATGGTTAGAGTTGGAAGGGACCTTTAAGACCTAGTTCCCCAGAGCCATCTCTTCTCCAGGCTGAACAAGCATATCTCCCTCAACCTCTCTTCATACGAGAAGTGCTCCATCCCTCTGATCACCATCCTGGCCCTCCTCTGAATCCCCTCCAACAGCACCACTTTTTCTTGTCCTGAGAGCCCCAGGCCTGAACAGAGTACTCCATATGCGGCCTCACAAGGGCAGATGCAGCCCAGGATATGGTTGACCTTCTAGACTGCAAGAGCATACTGCTGGCTCATGTCCAGTTTTTTGTCCATCAGGACCCCCAAGTCCTTCTCTGTAGGGCTTCTTTCAGTGAGTTCTCTTCCCAGTCTGTAATATATCTGAGATTGCCTTGACCCAAGTGCAGCATTTTGCATTTGGCCTTGTAGAACCTCATTAGGTTTATGTGGACCCATTTTTTAAGCTTGTTCATGCCTTCGGATGGCATCCCTTCCTTCTGTAATATCAACTACACCACTCAGCTTAGTGTCATTTGCAAACTTGCTGAGAGTGCACTGAATCCCAATATTTATGTCACTTACAAAGATAATGAGGAACATCAGTTCCAAGACGGACCACTGAGGGACAGCATTTATCACCAGCCTGCATTTGGACATAGAGCTATTTACTGTAACTGTTTGCAGCTGTCCAGCCAACAGACACATCCTATATCATTACTCATTGTTAGCAGTATATTAAGTTTATAATAATTAGTAAAAAATATCACCTATACCCTTTTAATAAAAGTAACCCACTGAAATGGCTCTGGTCTTGTACCAGATCTGTAGGTTGGTAGCCCTACCTGTAGCAAGGGGTTTGGAACTTGATGTTCCTTGAGGTCCATTCTGACCCAAGCCATTCTATGATTCTGTGATTCTAAATGTTACATAATAAATATTGTCCTGGAAAATTCCCTAATGTATTTTATATTACACCAGACATTTGGTTTTGTTTTACAGTGGAGTATCAGAAATTGAAACGAAACAGTTGTCAAAGGGAAGCTGGAAAATTAGTCATTAATAATGGATAGATGGATGGATGGATGGATGGATGGATGGATGGATGGATGGATGGATGGATGGATGGTTTGAACAATTATTTTTTCTGACAACTTCTAAGGGCAGTATTGTTGGGGAGAGATCTCAGAGCCGTCTGAAAATTAGGAGAGGAAAAGACATAAGAAGTTTTAATACCTAGGTAGGCCAGCTTTTTCTCTTCCCTCCTCCCCTCATTTTTTATTCCTAATTCAAGTGATATAATTCATAATTCCCATTATTAGAAAATTGGCATTAATTTTTTTTTCCCTCTTTGAAATAGAGACAATATATTTGATTTGACAGCTTGTTTTTTTATACTGTCCTTTCATTATGTTCCATGCAGCCTGTGCTAAGCAGGCACAGGTTGGAAAGGATTGTTGCTCCCTAATGTGTGGCAGAGAGTGCAGAATGAAGGAGGTCAGGTGTCAAGTGTTCTTTCTGAAACTGAGGTAGGATAACCCCCATGCCCACCCTGCTGCTTGCTATCCATATGTTCTACACGTCTGGGACAGCACACTCCAAATAATCATCTGCTGAGCTCACCAAGTATTTGATCATCTCCCTGCATAGGGGCAACTCAATTTCTTCCTTGCCCACCGCAGCCATTGCAAAGCTGATGGAGACAGAGGGTCATGTAGGCAGCATTGTCTCAGTTGTGCCCACATATGGGCCAGGTACAGTCCAATGTCACATCCATGGCCCCAGGCTGTGCAGTGGGCTAGGGAGGCTGAGGTCAGGAAGCTGCTCCCCTCACTGGCATTGCAGAGGACAGGAGATGCCACAAACCGTAAAAGAGGCACTCGTTTTCATCTGAAAATTTCTCTTAAGACTTTGCTCTCATGCTGTTTTCTTTTTCTGTCAGTGATGCCTATTCTTGATGGAGCTGTGCCCAAGAGACTGAGAGCAGCTTGGATTCTATGCTGACACCAATGCTGGTGCAGATCCACATGTTCATCATGCTTGCAGGACTTGCTTGGGATGTGGGGGTGGGGGTTTTTAAGCTGGCCTGGACAGGTAGTATTTTTTTAAAAAGGTACTAGATGGATTATTCTCATGTATAACTAGAAAAAAATTCATAGCTAGAAATTTACATAGATAGATTTGATCTAATAGAACAGAAATCATTTTTCAATTTAGGCTGTTTGGTCCAAACCTGAAAACCTCCTGTAAGGGAAGCATATCTGTAGACATAGAGGTGCAATTGGCAGATACTCATTCTGAAGCAAAGCCGTAATTTGGAGAGTTTGTAAGGTTTCTGTTTTTTTCTGAAACTGATCAATTATGTTAATTTTGTATTCAAGTTCCATGTGGTTTACTTTATCAAAAAGCGAGTTAAAGCATAAAGGTAGTAACTTCATGGTTTTTTTTCTGTCCACCATTTTGTCACCTGTCAGTCAGTATATGAAGTATATGAAGTACTTTTGCATTTTTCACAGGCATTTCTCATATATATTTTCTCAAATGACTTAGTAATATTGCTAGATTTTTTCACCTCGCTGTTCAGCTTCTTTTCAAGATTGCTGATGACTAAGTTAAAATCACGGAATCAAGTGCGAGAGATGAGAGATTCTTCCAGTAATCTTCCGCCACCCTGCAAACTAACCATTTCAGCAACTTGTTTACTGTAAATCAGAAATGTCTTTACCCATTTAAGTCCCCTTTTCCACAGTCATCTTCATCTCTTTTAGGTGCACACAAATTCTATTTTTTAGACAGTTTCAACTAGTTAACTTGCTGCAGATGTTGAGATACTGGTCAGCCCTAGGATTCCCCTACAGCCCTCCAAAATAATTGGTACCGTGTTAGGCATGTGTCAGTCTTCTGTCTCCAAACTGTCTGAGGGAGAGGTCTGTGATTTACTGTTTCATCCACAAGTTTCCCTGGAGCCCAAATGTAAACACCATTCAGTCTTGTAGATTTTATTTTACTATTCATTTTAGCTATAGCTTTTGTTCTCTCCTGTAGTCTTCTTTCCTCTGTGCTCCTTTCACTCCTTCATTCATTTCTTTTTGCTACAGACACCCAAAGAAGGCTTATTTCTCATGTTTGAAAATATATTTATTTATTAATTAATTTATTTATTTTAAATATCTGCACCTTGTTTTTCCAACTCTTTCTTTGGCCTTGCCATTTTGTGTATTTATATATAACTAGTCTATCAGTGATTATCATTCCTTCTATTGTTCACATTTCAACATTGCTTAAGGTTTTTAATGAATCTCCCTTTCTAATGAAAGGCAGTTGAATTCTGTCAGATCCTTCCAGACAGGCTGCATTCTTTTACTTGGAGATGCCATATGATAGTTTAAATACTCCCTACTGGGAATGATTAATCTCTTTAACCTTTTTTTAACAACTTTTCTAATTTATGTAGTTTCTTTCCTTAAAATCAATCATCAGTAGACCTTTTGATTTGGTAGCTTCAGGATTTTGTAATCTAAGTGTCTTATGTTTATTCATGACACAGTGACTCCTAATGATATAATCTGAACCAATTTTAGCACACTGGTTTGGGACAAACCTCAGTCACTGCATCTAGATATTTAATCTGACACAGATATGATATTCACCCAGACTACCACTTGACGTTGCCCTTACTTTAGTAAGATTTATTTCTCCCTCTCATCTTAGCAGCCTTCTTTTTCAAAAACTTCAATAAATTTTAAGATTTATGAAAAAGTCATCAATTTTTTTGAATATTTGCAACTTCATTTTCATTCAACGTGAATACATTATCTATGAATTTTCAAATTTAATGTACAGAGCTGCAGTCAGACATTGAACTCAAAGAAAAAACGTATCACATCTCTCTACTGGACTTCTGTAAGATTTCTCTTACCAGAGAAATATATCCCTCTCTTTACTATCACGCCTTATTCACATTATCACTTTTTGGCTATACCTACATTTGTGAACAACTCTTTTCAAGGAAGAGGTACAGGAAGAGTGAAATTATATTAAAAATCTCTAATGAACATCTTGAGAACTAACTAGTAATTGCAACCACTTCCATCAAACCAGGCTGATATACTAGTTTCAAAGAAAAAAGAGCAAATATCCCACTAGTTTTATATTGTTGATGCACTCTTTAAAAAATAATAATGAAAAATATTTTAAAAATATTTTGTTACTTCTATAGTTAACCAAATTTTAGTTCCTCTTCAGTGAGTGTGGCCCAGGAGAGCGCCAGGGTTGGACACCTGTGGACTAGATGATCTTAGAGGTCTTTTCCAACCTTAATGATTCCATGATTCTTTGATTCTATAATGAGCAGCTTGGCTTACTTCAAATCCAATATTCTATCAATATTTACCAGGATCTACACACTGATTATAATGGCAGAATTCTGCCCAGTTTACCTATGACTTCATGACTTGCATAGTTGGACCTAATAGAAAGAGTTCAGAGGGGAGCCATCAAGAAGATCAAGTGACAGGAGAACCTCTCCTATGAAAGAAAGACTGAGAGCTTGGATTGTTCAGCCTGGTGAAGAGGCTCAGGAGGGATCTTATCAATGTATATAAAAACCTGAATAGAGAATGCAAAGAGTTTGGACTCAGGCTCTTTTTGGTGGTGCCCAATGATAGGACAAGAGGCAGTGGACATGAATTGAAAGGCAGATTCCCTTTGAACGTCAAGAAGTACTTCTGTGCTGTGCAGGTGACAGCACTGACGCAGGTTGCTCAGAGAGGCTGTGGAGTCTCCTCCTTGGGAGTCTTCAAAAATCTCATTGACATTGTCTTGGACAACCTGTACAGGGTGTCCCTTCTGGGACTGAGAGTGTTGGGACCAGATGCACCCAGAAGTCCCTGCCAACCTCAACAATTCTGTGATTCTGTAATTCATGCTTTCATTGTACGTACGCTTGCATACGTTTCCAAAAGTGAGTCGTGACTACTAAACAGAAAGTGATACAACTATTTCAAGTTTTCTTAATTTAAATTATTCTCCCTTTATGTGCTTCTTACTTAAGTAAATCTGTGTTTCACGTGCTTGACTTTTTCAGGCATTTTCAAAGTATTCCAAGAATCTCTACATTTTGTTGTTTTTTTCCAGACAGTGAAATGACCATACGTACTAGAAGATTCTTCCAGACATTTTTTTAAGAAAATATCATTCAGAGCTACATGTTAGTACTTGCTTACTCTAATCCCAAAAAAGATATATTCATTTTCTTAGTCCTAAAACACATTTTGAAATTTGTATGCATGACAGTAAAAATTTGTCTTATTGAACAATTAATTAATGCACAAGACAGTATTCATACATCTGTGTATGGATAGGAATTGTCCATTTATTTTAAAATATTTACCATATTTGGTAAATCAGTTTTCCCATCATTTTTTGCATGTTTTTGTTTATTTCTTAGATTTCCTCTTGTTCAGTCAAAGAAGTTTTTATTTTTACTATAACACATCAGTCCAACTTTTTAATAGCAATAGGACTAGAATAATGTTATTTAAACAAAACCAGACACTTGGAAAAAGTAGTATCTAGGTTTTGTGTAGTTTTACAGGGGTTGTCTGCAGCGGATTAAGTCTTAGGCTTACATTATAACAAAACTAGACTTGTTTCCTAATTTAGGTGCCTGCAGAGCTTCCAGCAGCCCTACCTCCCTTAACTTTCTTGTGAGGTACAAATATGGTATTGACAACATCTGCTATAATTCTATTCAAGTATTAATAAATTTATTAGTGTTGCAGAGTGAATGCTTTTCTGTTTTACTCTTCCAGCTGTGTTTTTTATTCATTCGCTCATTTCAGATGAATAATCTTTCAGCTCTTCTCTCTGTGAAGTTTACAGGAAATTTACAACTCTCCAAGGGTGACTGTTATAACAACATCAGATACACTATTAATAATTCTTTTTTCCTTCTTTCTGTCTTTTATGTTACGCACTTTGTACCTGAGTTGGCAATATATTTTATTCTTATTTCACCACTTGCTTCAGGACCCAGATTTTACTCGTAAATGGAGAAAATGAAGTTGAGATGGGGCACTGCACTGGCAGACACAGCCTTTCTGGAACTTCAAGTATCCACTGTGCTTCAGCAGAGAGCTGTAAACTCCACCAACAAATGATTAATAGCAAGTGTATTCTCTGGTTTATAATTACAAGAATAAAGCAGAGTTGATATTTCATGTCATCTCCACAGGCTTTCCCATGCTTTTTATTATTTTTTGGTATTTGATCACAAGGATAGCTATTTTTGTAGGACAACAACACACAAGATTTTGATAGAAGTTTATGTGAAAATAGAAATTCACTGTAGATATAAGAAACATTTTAAAAATCATTTTAGTTTTCCTCCTCTCTTCTTCTGAAGCAAAAGATCTTGGCCATCTATGAAGTCAGGGAGCCCCAGAAGAGACAGTGCCAGTGTTAAGATGACATTCAGCATCATTTAGTGCTGTGGCATACTTTTAATTAATTTCAGTTAATAAGCTCTAGCAGGTGGATAAAAAGTTCTGTTTCACGATCTCTATTCTACAACACTCTCAGGTTTCTTATTAAAGAATGATCAAAGCTGCTCAGTCTAGCCACGACCAGCACCATATTCTGGGGGAGCATGATACCATTCTAACTTGTTGACTTGTCAATCACATGTAGTGGCTCCGTCTTAGACTCAGTCTTACTCACATTTTTGCGTATCTATGTACTGAGTTCCCCTTTCCTCCCCAAAGCTCCTCCCAAGGGGACCACTGTTTTCGTTATTTATTGCGTTCTGAATTAGATTTGTTAAGCTGTTAATTATGTAGCCCGAAGCTGATTTTTTTTTTTTTTAACTTTCTCCATAAGGAAATCTAATTAGTGTGTTTTAATCTGGATTTCTGTCACATTGTGTGTTCACCTTTCCCCAAATAGATTGCAAGAGTGTGAAGTTGCAAACATTAATATGGAATTTTATCTGTCTTTTATGATTTCTCAACATATACTAGATAAATCTTGTCAGTTATCTCTCTCTCTCTCTCTATCTACATTCCAGATCTCATGTATCTGAGCAATCTTTTCAGGTAAGCTTTATCCCACACACATACTCTGAGGAATTGCTGGTTTTGGAATGAGGAGGGATTTTTCTTCCAGTTCAGACTGGCTGAGATATTGGGTTTATTTTCATGTTCCACTGACAGAAGTTGTCCAAGACCAGCATCTTACCCAATTTTCTCAAAATGCTTCCTTTCATTCTTGGACAATCAGACAAGAATGCCCTCCGATTTTTCCCTTTCCTTTCTAAAAATCTGGGACTAAAACAGCCTCCAGAAACCTCTTTTATTTGAGACATAGTAGTCTACACTGTTTAGATTAGGGAAGAACTAGAAATTTTTCATACGTTTGAAAAACATTTAGCCAGAGGACATATGGCAGAAAGTTGCTAGAACCTTAGGATAGGAAATATTGGATTGTAATTCAGAACAGTATACTAAATGCAAATAAGCTTATTTGCTTATCCAACTGAAAATAGTTAATTCAAAAAAAGAAAGGCTATTGCAGATATGACAACTTCTGTGATGGTAAAATATAGCAAATAACCCTCGTAAAAATAAATTTGGCAAGGCTATAAAACCCAAAACTACATTTCTTGTTTAATTTTTTTTATTATTATTATTTATTATATTTATTATACCAAAGTCTTCTCCCTTGACTATACCGTCACTTAAAATACCATTGTAATATGGGAAACTAATATGGCTTTTCTATTCCACTGATTGTGCTCTGCATGAGTGTAAATGGTGTCACCAGATGGAAGGCAGATCAATAGGTCAGATCTCAGAGATATAAAAAATTCTACTAGGTTTCAAAGTAAATACAGTCTTTCAACTGTGTTTTTAAAAAACTGCCCATTTTCTTTTTACAAATTATCTTAAAGAACTAGAAAACAGTTACTTACCTTGCAGTCTATTCTGCTGTGGCAGTTTTACTGTCTTCATTTTGGCAATTGTTGCAATGGGTATATATTTTCAGCATGGGAAGGTTAAGATATAAGAATTATAAGCTCACAGCAGCCTTTCATCAAAAAGAAAATCTCACCTCCAAGATCTTTTAAGAGAAACAGAACATTAGGATGCCATTGGAGTAAATGGCAAATACAAAGGAGATAATTTTTTTTTAATTATATATATTTTTTAAAGAATAAACGAGTTGTCATGAAAAATGTCTTGAGTCTAGGATCTCATCTTGTATTTGCACTCAACAGTAGATTCATTCAGAAACTGAACTAAGTTATTATGAGAAATAAGAATACATAAAATGCCTTAACAACTGGGCAAGCCAGTGTAATGACAGATATTAACAACTGGCTTCAGATGCCATGGAATCATCTGGGTTGGAAGGAACCATTAAAGGCCATATAGCCCAGCTCCTCAGCAATGAACAGGAATTGCCTGCAGCTAGATCAAGTTGCTCAGAGCCCCATCCAGACTGACCTTGAATGTCTCCTGGGATCGGGCATCCACTGCCTCTCTGGGCTACGCAGTGCCTCACCACCCTTATCATAAAAAAATTTTTCCTGGTAGCCAGTCTAAATCTCCCCTCTTTCAGTTTGAAACCATTTCCTCTTGTCATATTATGGCAGAACCTGCTAAAGAATTTATCCCCTGTCTGTCAGGTCAGCTGAGCTGTATCATATCAGTTGTAGATTTTGCCCAGAGAGGTTCGTTATGGTACAATAAGGCTTCTTCCCCGATGTAAAATAACATTGTTTAATATTCCATCTTGCTATCTGTTACATGAGAGAAATGATACCGACATTGAATCCGACATTATTCTGGGGTACAATTGCAATGCTAATGAATGAAAAATAATCCAATATAAAATCAGTAAGTACAAATGGTCAACGCTATTTTAGCTAAATTGAGAACTTGATTAGTGAAATAATCCTTTTTCAGTATATGCATATTTTTATTTCTCTCCACTACTATCTTCACAGCTCATCTTTGCCATTCCTGTCAATAAAAAGACAAAAGAAAACAACCTCAGGCATGGACAGCTTCTACTGATGGCATAATATAATATAAGCATAATGAAAGGGACCTGGTGCTTTTGCAGCTTATGGACATTCTACTTGATACAACTGAGAGAAAACTCAATTGTCATTACTCAATATTTAATAAAAAATTAGTTCAGGGCTAAGCTGCATTAACACAAACTCTGTAGTTGGTCTGAGGGGACCCAAATTGTAATGTTCATGACAGTGATGCATCACCTCACTTTAGTTTGGAACTTACAGTAGAGGTTTCTCTTCCCTGACAAAAACACTAGACAAACCCGCATTAGTGTGAGTTGTCACAGACCTTTCTTTTCACATAATAAATAATTAAATCAGGCTAAGTGTTTGGCATTTTCCAGAAAGGTGATTTGCCCTTGTTGAATGCTGCATACATTATAGCTTTCATAATGTCATCGGAATGGGTTATTTTTACAGGTAAATGTTCTTCTGCCTCTAGATAAGTGCCAATCTGTTTACTGAAAATAGCAATTGGAATGCAGCAAAGATGAATTTTAAAAATTGTAGTCATCGAAGTAAGCCACTTCAGAATATGAATAAATATTCATTTGGGGAGTGTAGTTTATTTTAATGACTTTTTGTATTCTACTGAATAACAAAAAGGCCTCAGCTTTCCTCATGCACTTCAGAATCAAGTATTTACTTGATTCTCAAAAGACCACATCATGAAATAATTTCAAGTGACTTGTCTTATGAGAGCTTTCCTGCAGGAGTTCAATTTTTTTGGATTGAACTTTACCTACATAGCTCATAAGGGCTCATCATATTCTCAGCTGAGTAAACTAGAGTTCTGTACCAAACAGAAGATAGTCCTAAATGAATATTGAGATTCTTGTTTTGTCTTGCCTTTTGTTTTCTTCCAGTTACTCTCAGTTGATAGCACATATTCAGTAATAAGAATTGTTAAACAGCTATTATATATGAGTGACATGTAGCAATTTTACAGGTAGACAGAGAAGAGTAACTCTTATAACCGTTATTATAACTTCAAGTAGCCTCAGGAGTACAGTACTGTAATTATGGCAGCTTTCTTATGAGCAACACTGAAAGTCTACTGGGTGTTATAATAACGTGAGTTTATTTTTATCCTGCTTTGCTAAGAAGAAAAATTTTATGCCATCATAAAACTGTCCATGTTCAGTTATCTGTCTGCTAGTCACTCAGTCAAGATCATGAACATCTTTTGAACTTGATATCGGATTTTAATAGATGCGGCATTGAGCAACCTGGTCCAGTGGAACAAACCCTTCCCCACCACCACTAGCAGAGGCGCTAGATGATCTTCAACGTCCCTTCAACTCAAACCTTCTTGTGCTTCAACTAGAATTGGAAGTGTAGCCAAGGACTCAAAGCTATCAAGCTCCAATAAGCTTCATGAAAATTAAATTATTGTATAGAAGTTGAAGGTGTTAATTCATGTTCCCTTCAGTGAAAGATTACATTCTGAGCGTGTAAGGGTGCATGCTGCCTTTAGTCTGGATCGCATTGTTTTAGTGAAGGAAAGAGAAAGTAGAACGATCTGACACATACACAAAAATTTTCTCTTTGTCTTCCCCCCCATAATATAAAACAAAACAAGTCAAAAGGCTTAATTGTACTGCTTTTGGTGGTCACAAAGGAGCCTACTTCATTTCCTCTGTGTTTGATCTAGAATCTAATGGAGAATTCCTATTTTTTCCTGTGTCATCAATTCCTATTGATGAGTTTGCAGCAGTATTTTCTCTCATTTAAAATTATTTCTTCAAAAAAATATTGATTTTTGCAATGAGCTTTTTATGCACTAATTAATTCTCACAGTACCTTTATGAAAAAACTACATATTATTATTTGTATTTCATAGAGATTGAATTCCAATACAACATCAGGTTGAATCTATTTTAAAGAGCAAGGTTAGATCATAACTGCTCTGATATTTGTCAAAATGAAAAAGAAAACCTCCAGAAGGTACTATCCTAGACACAGTTATGCTTCACAGTTCTAGCATGATCTTTATCTGCATTTTCCATATATTTGAATAAACTGGCAAATCAGCAATTAAAGGTTTTTTTTTTATTATTTTTCCTATGGTAAATTTTTTTTTTCTTTTTTTTCAACAATTACAACTCATGGAATTTTCTTTGCTTATTTCTTTTCAGAACTTTTCTTCTTAAATATATTTCAAAACCATAATATAGGACTATTCATTTATCCCTCTGTAAAAGTTAATAATTCATTCTCATTTCTGATAGATTTTATTAGAAAACAATTATACTAGTGTGTTAAAAATATTTCCAGAATTTAGAACAGAATAAAACATTAATACTAAAACAGATTTTTTTTTCACATGATTGTTGCAGAAAAATTTAATGTGTAATTACATTATTGGAGGAATTGATATGATTTAACATTATCAGAAATAAGTTAACAAATCAGAGCAGTGGTTGCCAACCATTAGTAATTAACTATACTACTAAACATAATCTAGTAAAACTATGTTTGTGAAATAATCCAGAAAAATAGAGTCTGGAAAAACTAACACGTGACTCAAGTATCTTTGGTGCTGAAGACATTTCTGTGTTTTAACTCTGCACAGAATTTAACTTCAAAAACACAAAGCATGAAAACACAAAATTCCCTTTCTATTTCTATTAAAAACTTAGTCCCAGAGGCATTTGGTGGCATGGACTTATTTCACTGAATTACATACAATAGTGCTAAATTAAATGCACTCTTTTCTCTTCTGAAAGAAATGACAAAGGAATTTATTCTTTTCTGCCTTTTCTTCTCTGTAGTATTCATTGTTGTGTTTCTAAGTATTACATGTTTTTATTCTTCATTAAAGAAAGGAGACAAATTTCGGAAAAAAAAAAAGTCTTAAAGTATTTTCACTACTTCCAGTGATTCACATTAACTCTTACTGAGTCGTATAAAGTTGTTCCGTTTTAATTCAGAGGACCTGAACTGAACACTGTATGGATGCTGATCCATGTAAATGGTACCCAGTTCTTTCTCCTGAATAGTTGTTCCCAGGCAGTGGCATGCACTCAGGAGTAAGCACAACCAGTCTATTCTAAGCCTTGAAGTATGTGTCACTTCGTATCTGGAAACATTATCTTCCCATGGCTTCCCATACTTCACAATCTCTTGTCTTCAGCTTTTCTAAGAGTCTTTAGAACATACTCATAAAATCGTAGAATCATAGAATGCCCAGGGCTGAAAAGGACCGCAATGAACATCTAGTTTCAACCCCCTGATATGTGCAGGGTCGCCAACCACCAGATCAGGCTACCCAGAGCCACATCCAGCCTGGTCTTGAATGCCTCCAGGGATGGGGCATCCACAACCTCCTTGGGCAGCCTGTTCCAGTGTGTCAACACCCTCTGTGTGAAAAATTTCCCCCTAATATCTAACCTAAACCTCCCCTGTCTCTGTCTGAGTTTAAGACCATTCCCCTTTCTCTTCTCTTCTCTTCTCTTCTCTTCTCTCTTCTCTTCTCTTCCTCTTCTCTTCTCTCTCTTCTCTTCTCTTCTCTTCTCTTCTCTCTTCTCTCCTTCTCTTCTCTTCTCTTCTCTTCTCTTCTCTTCTCTTCTCTTCTCTTCTCTTCTCTTCTCTTCTCTTCTCTTCTCTTCCTTCCTTCCCTTCCCTTCCCTTCCCTTCCCTTCCCTTCCCTTCCCTTCCCTTCCCTTCCCTTCCCTTCCCTTCCCTTCCCTTCCCTTCCCTTCCCTTCCTCCTTCCCTTCCCTTCCCTTCCCTTCCCTTCCCTTCCCTTCCCTTCCCTTCCCTTCCCTTCCCTCCCTCCCTCCCTCCCCTCCCCTCCCCTCCCCTCCCCTCCCCTCCCCTCCCCTCCCCTCCCCTCCCCTCCCCTCCCCTCCCCTCCCCTCCCCTCCCCTCCCCTCCCCTCCCCTCCCCTCCCCTCCCCTCCCCTCCCCTCCCCTCCCCTCCCCTCCCCTCCCCTCCCCTCCCCTCCCCTCCCCTCCCCTCCCCTCCCCTCCCCTCCTCTCCTCTCCCTCCTCTCCTCTCCTCTCCTCTCCTTCTCTTCTCTTCTCTTCTCTTCTCTTCTCTTCTCTTCTCTTCTCTTCTCTTCTCTTCTCTTCTCTTCTCTTCTCTTCTCTTCTCTTCTCTCTCTCTTTCTCTTCTCTTCTCTTCTCTTCTCTTCTCTTCTCTTCTCTTCTCTTCTCTTCTCTTCTCTTCTCTTCTATACCATTGCAGGATCAAAGCCTTTTTAATTGTTAGAGGTATGATTCTTACCTGCACACATTCAATTCTAAATCATTAATTAACTGCACTGAATTCTTCCACTTTTACCTTGAAAACTCACTTGTATCTTTCCACTGATAGAAAACATTATAAATATTTAGCAATACTTTTCTTTCTTCTACACTGAATTTATGCACCTAGTTATTAGATAATTAGAGCTAATTATGTAAATTAGATCTCACAAAAATTACATTAAATCAACCTTACATTTAAGAGCAAGGATGTAATAGTGAGATGGAACAACAGATAACTAAGCAACTAGGGCCTTACAGCAGTTGCAAGGCTTCCAAAACTCTGTATTCATCCTGCAGTGAAGTGCAGTGGGCAAAAGAAGGTGTCATGGTACTTTACTGACAGTATATACCAACTAAGATGCACAGCCATTGCTCGATAGCCTTTACTCCTGTTCAGTGGGTGCACCCTGATGTCCTGTTCTGGCATGTCCTGTTAATTGCTTTGAAGTATGAGAATGTGTTGTGAGCTCAGTTCAATTATTGGAGTTCATATTGATAAAACTTGAGCTAAGTTGCCCTAGCAACCATAGTGATCAGGACACTGTAACATGGTATACAAATACTGCTCAGTTACGTAACTTCAAATGCAGCAAAGCCAACTAAATTTCACAAAGATCATTACGCTCACTAATTTAGAATTGGATACATCTCACTGACCTTTACTTGAACACCAGTTCTTACCTTGCACATCTCATGGGGAAAGGTGGGATCCTCTAAAAAATGATTAATTTATTTCTAAAATTTAGATTTTATATATTAATTGATATCCATCCTCCAGAATTCTTCATTCCATTCCTAAACTCTGATCTATTACAGTGTTACCTGCTTTGGCCGATAAACAATGCTTCCTTCCATCTAACTCCCTGCATTTGGAATTTTGTTCTGAAATCCACATCTGATAATATGCAAAGAAATATCACTTTCCCATCTAATAAATTACCTCCCCTACCCTTCCGCGCCCCCTCCTTCCCCCCCCCCCCAAAAAAAAACCAAAAAACAGGGAAATAATGTAAGAAATAGAGTAATTTTGTGACTGTGGAGAAAAACAAGATCCCACTGGAATCCTATGTGAGAATAATCAGCCATAATATTAAGTAACGATATCAACATGCAGTATAAATATCAAGATATAGATTTTAATACACAGTTTTTGTTAGTTTTCTCAGTTGTGCATGCAAGTGGCTTAGACTGGAGGAATTTGTCAAAACCACTGAGACCTTATCTAATTTTAGGGTGCAAGCCTTTCTGTTAATTGTCCTTTTCAACTTGTCTTACTTAAAATTTGTAGAGAACTGTATTTATGGTTTCTTTTAAAATAAATACAGCCAAGAGAAATGACATTTACAGTTTTATGTACTGTTCCCCATCTTTTTGTGTCAACTGAAATACCTCCCATGTTGTTGAAGTTCCTCTTTTCCATGACTTCTAAATACATATTTCTGCATGTACCCCTTTTATCAATAACAACAAAAATTATATATATTTACATAAAATATTTTTTACTATTAAAGTTGTATTCTTCTCCATAGAAAATTTTTTTTGTTTTAAACTTTAATCTCTTTAAAGCATTTAGCACTTTCTGGCACCTTTTCCTTAAAAATGCCTCAGTTAGTTTTGATGACAAAACAAGATATATTTAAGAGTTCTAAGTTTTGAGATGTTAGTTAATATCACCATTCTGGAGATGAGGTTTCATATTTGCTCCGAATTCATGAGATTTATTCAAGAAGAAGAAGAAAAATGTAGAAACCTACAGATTGACATATCTCATCAAAATCTTTGCATAAAAAAAATGGAGAATTCCAAAGAGATGACAAAATAATTAAACGATTTAGAAAAGATGAATTATGAGAAAAAAATAAAAAGGAAAATTAATTCAGTATGTACATGCTGAAAAAAAGTTTTATTCTAGTTGTCTCATACATTAAAAAACCTATTGACAATAGGTTTGAAAAATCTGTTGACAATAGTGGAAAAGAATTAGAATGCTAATCACTAAATAGCTTTCCATGTGAAAGAGTTGAGGTATCAAATTTTTCTTTTTTCTTTTTTTTTTCTGTATGTAACTTGTTATCTGACTCATTATTCCACCTGAAATAGAGAAAATGCTCCCTAGATGTCCTAAGATCTGCCTTCGTATTCTGATAGGAAACCTTAAGAAGAGGTTCATTTGGGATAATTTCTTGACTCCAGAGGAGTACATAGTTGTTTTAGATAATTTTAAATCACCCTTATTAGAGACTAACCCCAAGGAAAGACTACTTTCTGGAAGGTACTTACTTACTTGGAAAATATCAAATAAACAAATGCTCAACAGCAAAAACAAAATCTTGATATTCTACACTTCAAATTGCAAACAATCCCCAGGGAAGAGCCAAATACTATGTTATGCTTAGTGAAAAGCAAATTAATAGCTTCTCTAGACTTCCTGTAACTCTTGATATCATACATTTACTTGTAGGAACCCTCCTTAGAAAAAATAATATTAATAATCCTCATTAATTGGCATGTGCCTTGCAGAATTTTCTCCATTTGAGAGATTGATAAACAAGACAACATATATAGGAATGGACATGGAAGAGGAAGCTAAAACTATATTTTACAATTTGCTCACTGAGTCAACCAAATAGCACTTGAAAAAAAATAAATTTACATGTATATTTGTTTACTAACCAGCATAAATAGAAGTGTTAGCACCATTGCCTTTGAAAAGTGTATGACATCTGCTTGTCCTTGGAAAAGATGACATAAATATTTCCTTAAAAACAGACTAGAGGCAATCCTTTACTCAACAAGCAGCCAAACAAAACCAACCAAAAACGATAAGCATCATTGAAATTTTTATCTATTTCTAAGCACTGATATGTGGGTATTTGGTACCTATATACCTGTGTTCCAAGTAAAGAAAGTATTTACAAAGAAAGGAGATAGAATTTCATTTTACTTTCTTATAATCTTAAATTTTCTCCCATTATTAAAAAAAAAAAAAGTATTCTTGCTTAAAGAAGCTAGAAGCATGGGGAAGTATTGGAGCAGACTGATTACTACTGTGAATGACTGCTTTCCAATTTGGGCAGGAATACTGAAAATACATGAATATCCATATCCTTTGGTCATGTAATTAGAACAGCATTTGTAAAGGTTTCACTTCTTGCATAGGGCTGAGGTAATACAGGTGTTTTCAGTGTGTTCTATTACCTCCTGTGTTTCCAAAGAAGCCCTCTTAAAATGCACTGTATAAATTTTAAGTAAATGTGTAGGGGTGAAAAATTAAATGTGAAAGAATAGATGAAAAGAAATGATTCCATGTATTAATTGAATCACTGAAATCCTTTTCTCTGGAACATGCAGCAAAGACATCAACTTGTATTTGACAGAATTGTGTCTATACTAGGTGTATGATGTACTTATGCACAAGTTCTACCAGATGTATTCTGTGAAGATAGATCCAGTATTATTTAAACTCTATTTTAGTATGTGGGGAGGGAAATGAAAAAGCCATGCAGAGCATACATGAATAGTGTTTATCTGAAGCACAGATAACTTTATAAGAAAACATGCAGAAGGTTAGCTAACGTTAGTTTGTGTGGGCAGAAATTAAATAACTGCTCAGAGAATTATACCTTATTTCTGAACTTAATTAATCAGTAGTATGTTATCCAGATCATCGTGGTCTGAATGAGACTCCTGAAAACTGAATATATTCATTTCATACTCAGGCAACCATAAAGAACTCTGAAAATGCTACTTAGTGTCGGTGTTGAAACGCAGGCTATTATATCTACATAAAAATATTCCTCACTTCAGAAATCATATCATGTCCCTTTTCCTGATACTGTTAATATGTGAACAGTTTATTGTGCTTTACCTTCACTTGTTCATAAAATGTTTTCCTGTTTTGACATCTGGCCCTGGAGAAGGACAGTCACACTGACCTCAGGTAAGACAACCACCTATATCAGTCCTGTTTACATCTAACTGTGTTATCTGCAGTTGTTTCAGAGCAGTCAGATTAAAAGCAGCAAAGCTGCATTTGGTTATTACACTGGAAAAACACACACAAATCTGTTTTACAAATCTAATTTACCTTGATATTTGCTCTTATTAGTGGACAAGTAAGACAGCAATTTTTTCTAAGTGTTTGCCTCAAGTGTAGTTTAGTGGAATAAGCCATTAATTACTTTCAGAATCTGTAAGCTTGTATTTTCAACACATTTCCATAAGACTAGTTCTTATTTAACTTTATCTTCAAATTTCTGGTTAAGTAATTTTAACACAGTTTTTCCCTCAAAGTTACCTCTTTTTTTTTCTGGTTTGTTATCTTACATCTACTGTAGTGACCCAGAGCAGCTTGACATTTGGATAATTCCTTACCAGATTATCAAGGGAGAAATGCTTCATGATGCTTTCTCTGTAATATATCATTAGGCAGAAAAGAAGAAGTCTGCAAGGAGTAAGAAATAAAAGAGCTAATCTCCAAATCCCTGAATCTGCTCAGTGCATAGACTACTCTAAAATATAACGGTGCTTCATGTGAATGTGAAGGCCTGGCTTCCTTTGCATCTGCTACTGCCTCTACAGAACCAGGCCAAAAGACAATCTGACTCAGCAGTCTTTCTGAGTAGTGTTCTGTAGAGTAGGATTGGGAAGAGCATAAAGGCAGAGCTATCCTGCAATGGTATTTCTCTATCATACCATCCTAGACCAAACAGTCTGAAACTCAGTGACACTGTTGAAGGCTTTTGAAACTTCTTTGTGAAGCTAGAAAATTATTCATTGTACTTCAACTGTGAAGTATCAAAAAGAATGTAGAAAACTGGTTTTGATATATAATTTCATGTCAATTTTCTGTCCTCCTATTATGGCTCTTTAGGAACTGATCCAGTTTGAATATCTTCTTACTTTCAAAAGTGTTCCCATCTGAAACAGCTTGAAGGCCATAGGATAAAACCTCTCCCCTATTTCTTGTTCCAGGATTTTAACCATGTGTTTCTTACAGCCAGACTGGTAGTGTGCTCGAAGCTGAGAGGAAGGTGCTTGTGTTATGCAGCCCAAAGGGAGTATTGGCAAAATGTCCCAGGAGGCTTGCTCTGTCCATCTCAGGGATTCGTCTGCTAGCGTGTGAAGGCAGTTGGACACTTGTGTACACCTAAGGGTAGAGGCAAGCTCAGAATATTCTGTGGGGTGAGAGCAACAGTTCTGCTTTGCCATCCTACCCAGCTGTGGTAATCAAGCACGAAGACAGTCTGGGAGGTCTACATAGACAGTTCCGATCAGCTCCTCTGCTGATTTTTGTTCTATTTTTCTTCTCCCATTTTTTTTTTCCCATTTATCACCTTACCAAATAAACAACCTGCCCCCAATTATTTTTCCCCTATTGATCTTGGTTTTGGTACATTTTTGCCTTAATTTCTTATTTCTGATAGTGTTACTCAGGTGATTTCAATCGTATGTGGTATTGCTTATATAGTTTTCTAGTTTTTCTAGGTCTATGCAAGATTCCTCCCCCTAAAGGTCCCCAGTACTTACAATCTATGAAGTTTGACTATTTCTTACATGTGTACACTGGAATCATGTGCGAAAGCCTTCCTTTGTGGCACTTCTGTAGCTTTCGCTGGATTCTCATTCATCCATTCTGTTACATCAAGAAGTTTCCCAGGTTTAGTAGTTTTCCATGTCTCATTCAGCTAACATAACTCCAAGCCAAGTCCTAGGCAATCATTAGCCTGCAACCTCAGCAAAGTGTGAATAGTCTAAATGAAAAATAATCATCAGAACACTGCACTTTTCATACACATAAAACATCATTTTCAGAAAAAAAAAATGCTTAAGAAAAATGCAAATACATGTTTCAACAAGAAGTATGGGAATATATTTTAGAACCTAGTCTTGCTCGAAATAGTAAGAAAAAATCTAATTTGTACTCCACTCACAAGATCAATCCCTATTGATGGCATAAACAGCCTACAGAGGAATCGTGCAGATGTCCTTGCTTACTTGAAAGAGAGGATAAAAGCAGTGTGCTCCATTGCCTTATTCATGATGCATCATTGCCTCATGAATAATAACCTCTGCGATTTAGTAATTAAATATCTTTTACTACTTCCTACCTTATGTAATCACATTTACTTTTAGGACTGTACAGCTCAAAAAGACCTTCTGACCCATGAAATCCACTCAGCTGTGATTACAGTGAGCCATTTAATAAATACACCGTCTAGAAAGGGCCATACTGACATGCACTGTGTCACAAAGCACTTTAGTGCCTTAGAAATTAAGATCTTTAGTGTAAAAGATCACAAAAAGAGGAGGAACAATCAAGTGTATCAGCAATCCTCATGTCAGAAGGATGGCAGATAACTTTTTTAGGTGAATATGCTTTGATGAGCCTGGGAAACAAATGACACATGAAGATGCAGAGGAAGATAAAAATAACTTGGTCAACACAGCAGCAAAAAATACAACCTCATCAGGATGATGAGCTTTTCCATCACTTTTGTATCCATGTAGATGACTGCACAAAGATATAACAATACTGTGGAAAATGACAGTATGTGCCCTAAGGAGCAGAAGTAAAATTGTGTGAGGATTTTTAACTTGCAATTCATTTTCTTTTAAACTTATAGCATGATCTTTTTACTGTTTCTTTTAAGTCTCACTTTTTATTAAAAATTATGATGTTCGACTTTCTGCCAAAAGGCATTAGATCACTCAGTCCTCAGTGAGGGTATCTTAATGAAGGTAAATGTTTTTGAGCTTCTTGCAGGGAAGCTTTAAATACTGCAACCATTATGTGAAAATATATTTGGATTTTCAAAAGAAATTCAGCAATTACTTAGTACTTTTGAAAGGCATATACAACTTGGATGTGAGTTAATATAATATATATATATTTGATTTTCTCTGTACTTTTCTTAGACCTTTTGTATTGAAAATAACTATTATGTTGACATTACACTTTAAGTGTAACAGTTTGAATTAGATACAGTATGCCAGGAATGCTGTGAAGTATAGTAAATGGTAGCATCATAAAAAGAGCACAAAAAAGAGGTATAGTTTTATCAATAAATAATTACTAATTACTTAAGTGGTTACTATTACTCTATTCAGCACTGGTGAGGCTGCATCTGGAATACTGTGTCCAGTTCTGAGTCCTCTAATAAAAGGAAGACATAGACTTAATGGAGAGTGTCCAATGGACTGTCACAAATATGATGAAGTGACTAGCGCATCTCTCCTGTGAGAAGAGGCTGGGGCATCTGGGACTGCTCAGCTTGATGAAGAGAAGTCTTGGAGGGCATCTCATCCATGTACATAAATACCTGAAGGTAGTATGCAAACAGGAAGGAACTACTCTCTTTGGTGGTGCACTATATCAGGACAAGAGACAGTGTGCACAAACTGGAACACTAGAAATCCCTTTCGAATGCCAGGAAATGGATATTTCCTGTGAGGGTGATGAAGCCCCACGTTGCCAGAAAGGTTATAGAGTCTCCTCACTGGAGATTTTCAAAAACAAAATGGACATGGTCCTGGACAGCCTGCTTCAGCAGGAGATTTGACTAGGTGATCTCCAGAAGCTCCTGCCAACCTCAACCAATCTGCGATTCTCTAAAGTATGTTCTTTCACATATGATTTTGATGAGACTGCATGCACATATCAGTACAGTTTTCTAAAGCAGCTTCTATACTGTATATTATACAATTTGAATGCAGAATTTACAATTCATTATTAATTGTTAAATAAATGTATTAGAAATGAAACAAAACTTGTTTGTTTCAATTATGTTTGTTGAAATAATGAAAAACCTTTCCATATGTTTATACATATCAGATAATTTCTGATAGGAACCTTCTTACAGGACCAGTAATTTTTCAACACTCAAAAGCAATGCTGTTTCATAATATTTATGCAGTATTTAGATAACAGATGTTAACCATAAGGAACAGGATGATGATATATGAATTTGTAATGCTATTCTATGCTGTCTATTATTTAATATTCCTTCAACTAGATGCATTTCTGGACATCTTAAAATCCAGCCTCATCTGACTTCAATTACGCATTTGAATTATTCTGAAGAATTATCAAATAAACGTATTTTGTGGGAAAATTATTCAGCTTCCACTTTTCTCATTTAAGTATCCTGAAATTGTTTTCAGCATTGATTTTATTTCTCTTGAAAGTATTTACAGGACAAATTGTAAGTTACGTTTCCTGAGTTTCTTACTGAGGCCTGTGAAGTGGTGGGCCAATGTAGTAAATTAGGAGGCATTATTTTTTGAGCAGCACTCATGTAACAGACTTCCACTGCTTCTTCTGCAATTTAACTTCAAATATTTTTAAATAGCTCATTTAGTAATGACAGAAATGCTGTAATGTAAAATATGAAAATATTGTACAAATAATGATATGCAGCATTTAAAATGTAGACGTACCAGCTTTTATTGCTGTCTTTAGGAAGAAAAAAAATCAGAGGCCTCAGTTTTGCAAGTTCGTAGAATATATCCAAGTCTCCAACCAAATATCTGAAAGAGTAAATCAGAAGAATTCTGCTTATCCTCTCAGCCTGATAGTTCTGATGGGTCAAAACATTTGCAAATCCACACAGTCACAGTAGCTAAGTTTGCTAAAGAAAACATCTGAAGAATTAGATAAAAAATCTTTGTTATTAATCTAAAGATCTAGCTCATTACATCTGATATAGATATATATCCATTATACATCGGACACTGACAAGCGTTTCAAGCTTACCCAAGTCTTCCAGATATTTAAAGATAATAGCATAAAAAGGCACTAAACATTATATTCATAAGTGTATGTGCTCTCTAAATCATAATAGATACATCATTGCCGTGACAAAGAGAGTCACAGCTTGAGCATGATGCTCTGAGAATAATAAATGTCAGAAGGCTTAATAAAAGATTATTTCCATGTAATTATGCTGATAGTACAAAGTGGCAACTCAGGCAAGGAGTGATGAATGTTCACGAGGATCAGAAATTGGACTGTGATGTTTTCCTGTATCAAGGGTTAACTTACAACATCCAGCACAAGATATTGGCTACAGTACAAATATTTAGATTCAAAAGAACTGTTTTTCTTTATTTCATCTGTTGAGGTTCACTTTTCAAGTACATTAGATCTCTGATGTTTTAAGAAAATCTGTCACCATACTTAGGGGAGGATTGTATAAATATAGATTAGATAGATCTAGATTGATTACTTTATTCTCTTGAGAAATAAGGAAACAAGGAAAGAAGCAAAATATTATCTGGTAACAGTCAAACCTACTAAAAAGTATTCTAAACAACTATAAAGATTCTGTCTGTGAATATTTTTATTTTTCTAAAAACGAGGCTAAGACTGTATGCACTTTGAAAAGGAAACAAGGGTATGTTTTATATATTATTTACTTTCAGTTTGTTGTGTTTTTATTTTGGTTATCTGTATTTACTTTCAATTAAATATCTATGCTTATAAAATGTAAGCATAAGATAGTTATTACAGTAAAAGAGGAAATAAAACTGGAAAGTTACACCTTGGTAAGACATTTTTTTTCTCTCTGATGAGATGAGGCAGTTATAGAATTGGCGAAATTTTGATGATCATGCTTAGGAAGTAAACAACCCAAATATTTCAATGTTTTTTTTTTTGTTTGTTTCTTTGATCAGACTTTCACCACATACAGGAAGAATGTGAAAATGCTACAGCATATTCTTTCTAAATTCTTTTCTTTCAAATGACTGGCATTTTGGAGAAGCAAACT
The DNA here is from genome assembly GCF_905368555.1 of Meleagris gallopavo. Lineage (NCBI taxonomy): Eukaryota > Metazoa > Chordata > Aves > Galliformes > Phasianidae > Meleagris > Meleagris gallopavo. The sequence goes on along the minus strand of NC_139406.1, from coordinate 23,579,611 downwards.
AGGAAGTAAGGTATCACAGAATTGACCTTCACTAAATTGTTAGAGAAACATTCAAGAAATGAACTTTCATAGTAGATTTAATTTACTTTGAAACCATCTGTTTAGGGTTTTGCAGGGAAGCCATTATCCACTCATATTCTTAAAACAAAGATTTTCCATTAAAGCAGTTTAGAAGCCTTTCTGCACATCTCAGAAGAGGTGTCCAAAGTAAAAAAGGCGAGAAGCTAAGTTGTTTTTCTTCATAAAAATATAGTAAGTTTTTGAAACAGTGTATTAAATTTCATATTTTTGGTTAGAAGGGACATGATTAAAAGAGACAGATAGCATTCTAAAACTCTAGCATTTCCCCTCCACCTCACTTAAGTTTGCAATTTACAATATATGCTATGCAGTTTAAAGGAGGATTGAGATTAAGCTAGGTTTTTTTTTTTTTTTGGTACCAATTCATTGGCTCTAGGGAAGAATTCAACTTTCTTGACTCTACCTGGTAGTTCAGACACAGATCTAATTATTATTTTTTGATTTAATTTTCTTCTCCAACTAAGATCTCTCAAGTATTCATAACTTTTCCCCTATTCCAGGAGCATGCCTAATTTTGGCATGTTTTCAGTGCTATGGTAAGTGGAAATGAGCTCAGGACAAATTCCACTAGAGATGATCCTTGCACTGGTCATCCAAGAGCAACCAGCATGAGGTTGTTATGCACAGGAAGACCTCACTGATGTGGGGCACAGTCCCACAGTACCTGTGCATGACGAGCATAGACCAGGAACCACCAGACATATCTGTAATTAGAAGAGAGATTAAAATAAAGCCAGAAAGTTAAGAAGGTAGATGGCATGACACAGCATTTTCACTCTGGAGATTAGACAGAGGCCAAAGGTCTGAGCTTATATGCAAATTTTAGGACACTTTCTAAAAGGGTGTATGAATGGAAACCACAGATGAGGCCGGTCAGGGTATTTGGAGCCTGTAGGTATGTACACATATGGTTCAAACACTGACAATGAATGCTTGATAATCACTTTGCAATTTTTGCAACTGATAATTAATATATTTCATATTAGATTCTTCCAGAATGTATTTCCATATTTAGTTCCATCAAAAAATAATTGAAATGGAGTATCATAGTCGTCATTCCTACCGTCCAGCAAACCAATTATTCTAGCAATGAAGGGAATTGAACCTCAGCACATTCACTGTCTGTGTTTCTTACACTCTCGTCTTTACACATGTGTATCATAACTGTTTAATTAGTGCTGGTATCTTACAAGATTTAAAACTCAATAGACTAAAGCATGCATTTTAAATTCCCCTGTTAGAAATATAGGTACTGTGTTGTAGACTCCCACCTTTGAGGTCATATCTGCATTTCTGTTATTCCTGAAGTTAAATGACAGAAAGATTTAGTTGATGGACTCTTAAAAACCTGAAATCTGACAATGTTTGGTTTATCTAAGTTATAAACATATTCTTTCTCTGTGTTGTTATTGTTTCTGTTGTCTTTTCACTACTGATTGCTCAAAATTTTTGGTCCTAGATACTAAATGTGAGTAGTAAAGAAGAAAGGCATTAAGATTTTTAAGAAAAAAATGTTGGTCTATGTCATTGTAGAAAAAGAAAGGAATAGCTCATTGTTCTAATGAAAAGCTATCTATAATTCTGATAGCTTCTGACATAGGTTCTCAAATTAGAAACTATTACCTCCTGGTTTGAAGGAACACCACATGAAGCATTAAAGTATAAGCTTTTAGCTTGCTACATTAATGAATTCAACAGGTATATAAAATTTTAAATAACTTACATTGGTTTAAAGATGCATGGGTAAAATACAGAGGAATTTTAAATAGCATTTGATATATTTTCTGTATACTATTAATTTTTTAATATTTCCAGTAAGACATAATTCTTCCTGCTTTTTTTGCAGATATACAAAATCAGATGCGAAGATCTGATCTTTTACAGAACTTCAAAGTGATCTAAACAAGATGCCTTTGTAATGATCTCTGAAATATAACAAAAAATGGATTTTCACTCCAGGGAAGAGTGAATGGAAGAAAGTAGAAATTGAAGCATTATTAACTGGAATTAAAGAACAATCACCTACTTGCAAATTAACTCTGAACAAGTGAAAAAATGCCACTCTGAAGGAGATGCCTCTACGACAGCATAGAAGAATTTGAAAATAGCCCTACATAGGTATGATTAAAATCATCCTATATCTCACTTTAATATTGAATTAATCCATTTAATTGACCACAAACTACTCTATACAGCTTGTATTAAAACAAGACAGTAATATTTCATATAAAAAATCCTGTAGAAATTGTACAAGAATCTAATTTATCTGCTTCTCACTTATATCTCTGCATCAGCTGCATAAACCTAAATAGGAGGGAAAATGATGTAGCTAACAAGACATCCATGGGAAACAAACAAAATGCATTTTGTTCTGTAAAAAATACTTTAAAGAATATAAATTTAATCATAAAATCATTAAAAAAGAATAGTAAAAAACTAACATTTTGATGATATCAGGGTTTTCATAGCACAGATCATCTAAGGTAATTTTTCAGTGATTTCTTTAACAGCTGTGCTCACTTGAAATTAATTTTCAGCTTTCTGAAAAAGAGTTGAATCAGAGAAAGAACAGAAGAAAATCATTCTATGCTGAAACAGCCCATGAAATAAATCCTCTTCTCTGACTGTACTGTTGTATGGCCATAAGCATATATCAATAATGCTAAGGGCTTTGTGAAATCTAGTTTCTCTGGAGCCGCTTTCCTTAACATCTTTCATGACTGATAGAAAAGTCACCAGGATAATGCAAATTTCATGGAGATTTCTAGTCTGACTTCTTTGTCTCCTTTTTGCCATATAAAAATGGTCTACAAAAGAATACAAAACAGACTTTTTCCTTAATCTTAGATTCTTTATTAAGAGTATGCGCTTTTGAAGAAGTATGTAAATTAAAATACTTTCAGCTTAGAATATTGTTTCTTTGCTCTTCGTGGGAGACAGCAAATTGAATCCACTCTCTTCCATACAACAATTTTTATTCCTTTTATTTTTCTAGTCAAGACCTAATTTACTGGGCCCTGGAGCTATGGGTGCCTCTGAAGCCCTCTCTATTTGGTTGGATAGGCTGAGAACAAAGAATCCTTTTGTATGTGAGTCTCTAATATAATTCAAACTAAAATAGCTTCAAGACTCAGTGAGCAAGCAAACTAACTGTCTGAATAGAAAACCAAGTCCATAATTCTAACACAAACAGTTGTAGAGTTGAATAAACAGACATGTAAACAGTTATCTGAACTCTGCCAATAATACGTTTTAATATTATTTAATAATACAGCAATGAGAGCAGAAATCTTGAGGAATCCCTCAAGATATAAAGAGCTTCAAATAATTTTTATTATTCTGTTTGGCTGTTGAAAGTTTGTGATCTTAAACATTTTAATATTTCAAGGTTTCTCACCTTCCACAAACTCAAACAAGTAGGAATATAAGGAAAACACATAGTAATCACACAGAATGGTGAAAATGTTAAATTCTAATTAAGCATTTCTGATAACATATTTTTGTAGCATGTTTTTAAATGGAAGACAAAGTAATATCTGTTTCTGTGAATTTAATATGGACACTAGCAAGATAGCTAGGTATTTAAAAGTTATCAGCATTGCCTGGATGATTTTATGTTTGTGAAGTCATTTGAGAAATATCAGTGGAGATAAGAGATAATATGACAAATATTCTGGTCTTAATTCTGTTCAAAGATGTGACAAATTGAGTAACAAGATGAACCACATTTATAAAATGATATTCTGTGTATAACATCAATAATTCTGAGGTTCTTGTACATTTCAGGCCATCATTGTCATTGCTCAAAATTATTTGTATGTAGGGAGTGCTGCAATACATAGCATGCTATGCAGACAAGTAATTTTTCATAGTCAATAATGTCTTAACACTCTCCTAGAATGTCAGAAATGAATAGAAATCCAATGTCAGCAAAAATTAGTCTCTCTTGATGACTCAGGGGACAGGGGAACTGCACAAGATTAGTTCTGACTCTGATAATGAAATGAAAATCTGATGTTAACTCTAAAGTGCTGGAGTTCAGTTCCTTCAATTCAGAAAGATTCTGCTATACTGCAGTAAAATTCAAAGTCAGGCCTATCTTTAGTTCTGAACCCCAGGAGGAAGAACTTATAAATATGAAGGGACAATTTTTTAAGCAGCTGACATCTTATATAGGTGTTCAAATGAATGGTCAAGTTGGCAAATAGCCTAATCACAGAATCACAGAATTGTAGGGGTTGGAAGGGACCTCTAGAGATCATCGAGACCAACCCCCCTGCCAAAGCAGGTTCCCTACACCACGTCGCACAGGTAGGCGTCTAGGCGAGACTTGAATATCTCCAGAGAAGAAGACTCCACAACCTCCCTGGGCAGCCTGTTCCAGTGCTCCGTCACCCACACCATAAAGAAGTTCTTACGCACATTTGTGCGAAACTCCTATGCTGCAGCTTATGTCCGTTTCCCCTCGTCCTGTCTCCACGTACCACTGAAAAGAGACTGGCCTCACCACTCTGCCCTCCACTCCTCAGATATTTATAAACCTGGATCAGGTCCCCTCTCATTCGTCTTTTCTCAAGGCTAAACAGACCCAGTTCACTTAGCCTTTCTTCATAGGGGAGATGCTCCAGGCCCTTCACCATCTTTGTGGCCCTCCGCTGGACTCTTTCCAAGAGATCCCTGTCTTTTTTGTACTGGGGAGCCCAGAACTGGACACAGTACTCCAGATGAGGCCTTACCAGGGCAGAGTAGAGGGGGAGGATCACCTCCCTCGACCTGCTGGACACGCTCTTCTTAATGCACCCCAGAATGCCATTGGCCTTTTTGGCCACGAGGGCACACTGCTGGCTCATGGCCAACCTGTCATCCACCAGGACGCCCAGGTCCCTCTCTGCAGAGCTCCTCTCCAGCAGCTCATCCCCCAGCCTGTATTGGTGCATGCAATTCTTCCTCCCTAGGTGTAAGACTCTACACTTGCTTTTGTTGAACTTCATCCGGTTTCTTACTGCCCAGCTCTCCAGCCTGTCCAGGTCTCGCTGAATGGCAGCACAGCCTTCAGATGTGTCAGCCAATCCTCCCAACTTCGTATCATCAGCAAACTTGCTGAGGGTGGCCACTATCCCCTCATCGAGGTCACTGATGAAGATGTTGAACAAGACCGGACCCAGCACAGACCCCTGGGGGTCACCACTGGTTACAGGTCTCCAGCCAGACTCTGCACCACCAACGACGACCCTCTGTGCTCTGCCAGTCAGCCAGTTCTCAACCCACCTCACTGTCCATTCGTCTATCCCACACTTCCTCAGCTTTGTTATAAGGATGTCGTGGAAGACAGTATCAAATGCCTTTCTAAAATCAAGGTAGACTACATCTACCGCTCTTCCCCCATCCACCCAGCATGTGACAGCATCATAGAAGGCCACCAGGTTGGTCGAGCACGACCTCCCCTTGGTGAACCCATGCTGACTACTCCTGATAACCTCCTTTTCTCCCAGTTGTCTGGAGATGCTATCCAGCACAAGCTGTTCCATCACCTTTCCAGGGACAGAGGTGAGGCTGACAGGCCTATAATTACCCGGATCTTCCTTCTTGCCCTTTTTGAAGACCGGAGTGACATTGGCTATCCTCCAGTCTTCAGGGACATCCCCTGTTATCCAAGACCTCTCAAAAATGATGCAGAGCGGTTTGGCAATGACCTCCGCCAGCTCCCTCAGCACATGTGGATGCACCCCATCAGGTCCCATGGACTTGTGGACCTTAGTACTGCCTAGGTGCTCACGCACGTCCTCTTTCCTGACTAAAGGGAAGTCTCCCATTCCCCAGACCTTCTCCCTAACCTCCACGGTGTGGGATTCCTGAGGGAGAGCCTTTTCACTGAAGACGGAAGTAAAGAAGGCATTCAGTATCTCTGCCTTCTCAGCATCCCCCGTTACCAGAACTCCCCCCTCACTTAGTAAGGGGCCCACATTCTCTCTAGTTTTCCTTTTGCTGTTAACATACTTGAAGAAGCCTTTTTTATTATCCTTTATCACTTTAGCCAGATTCAATTCCAGGCGGGCTTTAGCCTTCCTTGTTGCATCGCTGCAGGCCCTGACTACATTCCTATATTCTTCCCAAGTGGTCAGACCCTTTTTCCACATTTCATGGACCTTCTTCTTTCCTTTGAGCTTGCACATGAGCTCCTTGCTCATCCACACAGGTCTCCTGCCACCTTTTCCCGATTTCTTGCTCACAAGGACGCACCGATCCTGAGCTTGGAAGAAGAGCTGTTTAAATGCTGACCAGCTCTCAGAGGCCCCCTTACCTTCTAGCACTCGAGCCCATGGGATAGCTCCAAGTAGGTCCTGGAAGAGATCGAAGTTGGCTCTCCTAAAGTCCAGGGTAGCAATCCTACTTATTGCTTTGCTTCTCCCACTCAGGATCTTGAACTCCACCATCTCATGATCACTACAACCCAAATTGCCCCCAACCTTTACTTCCTTAACAAGTCCATCCCTGTTGGTGAGAATAAGGTCCAGTAACTCCCCTCCCTGCGTTGGTTCCTCCACCACCTGCATCAGAAAGTTGTCTTCAGTGCACTGCAAGAACCGTCTGGACCGTGTGTGCCTGGCCATGTTGGTTGTCCAGCAAATATCTGGATAATTGAAGTCCCCCATAAGCACCAGTGCCTGGGAACGTGACGCTACATCCAGTTGCTTTTGGAAGGCCTCATCAGCCTCCTCATCCTGATCAGGGGGCCTGTAGTACACACCCACAACAGTGTCACCCTTACCAGCCTGCCCCTTGATTCTCACCCATAAGCTCTCCACTGCTACATCACTCTCCCCCAAGTGAAGTTCAATACATTCTAGCTGCACTCTCACATAAAGAGCAACTCCACCACCCGCCTAGCCAGCCGATCTTTCCTAAAAAGCACATAGCCCTCCATGACAATATTCCAGTCATGCGAGCTGTCCCATCACATCTCCGTGATCGCAATGAGATCATGACCTCGCGACTGCACGCGGAACTCCAGCTCTTCCTGTTTATTCCCCATGCTACGCGCATTAGTATACAGGCACTTAAGAGAAGCAGCATCCCCCCACCCCTCTCCAAGCCTTTGAACTCCACTGTCTCCACCCACCAAGTTTTGTTTGGAGTCTTGAACTGCCCCCTCAGTCCCAGCGGTCCTCATTTTGTCCCCTTCCCCCTTCATACCTAGTTTAAACACCTGTCAATAAGTCCCGCCAGTTCCTTGGCTAGAACCCTCTTTCCCCATGGAGACAGGCTGCTTCCATTTGCAGCCATCATGCCACGTGCCAAGTAAATTGCCCCATGATCAAAGAAACCAAAACTCCTGCGTCTGCACCAACTCCTAAGCCATTTGTTCAAAAGATGGGTTTTTAGGCTCATCCCAGTATCGTTTCCTGCCACTGAAGGTACAGATGTAATAACCACCTGCACACCTGTTCCTTCAACTACTAATATGTCATGCACTTAAATTATTGTGAAAAATCTGACCTGACAGCCTCAGTGAGTGATGAATACTACAAAGAAAGTAATCGTATTTAATTATCTGAAAGTTTTACTGATCTTTTTGAAAATTTGCTTCAAATGTGAATCTTCAACATGCTAGAAGCCATTGCTTGGCCCATGTTCATATTTAGCCATTCAGTATCTAAATGGGGGCTATAAGACAGGACAACTCTTAAGCAGAGTCTGCTGTAATAGGACAAGTAGAAATGGTTTCAAGCTAAAAAAGTGGAGATTTAGATTGGATATAAGGAAGTTTTTTATGGTAAGAGTGATGAGGCACAGGAACAGGTTGCCCAGGGAGGTGGTGGATGCCCTGCCCCTGGAAGCATTCAAGGTCAGGCTGGATGGGGCTCTGAGCAATCTGATCTCTCTGTAGGTGTCCCTTTTCATTGCAGAGGAGTTGGGCTAGATGGCTTTTAAAGGTCCCTTCCAACTCAAACCACTGTACGGTTCTATGATATTATACTTGGCCTCAGAATTAAAAATGTAACAAATCTCTTTATAAGAGAACATGCTCTTCATGCCCACTTTGTCCTTAGAAAAAAGTGCTTATATATAGAAAGAATTAAGCTATGCCTTTTTTAATGCTATCTCTTTTTTACCTCAAGAAGTAGCTCAATATACTCCAGAAGCTGACAGGCAACATTGCTACATGCAGTAACTAGATTTGATAGATTTGCTGCAGCTTCTGGAGATGAATTATTCTTAATGGCTTCTGATGAACACTGTATTAATGGGAAAATAAATATAGCATTGAATACTATTTAGCTGATATTTTTTTCCAGTAAAAATATTTTTAATCTTTCTTACAAAAGTTTTAAAATGTAAATGAGGCTTCTATGTTTTTTTAAGTAACTTATGTAGAGCAAGTGTGTATTCCTAAAGAAAATAGCTTATTGGAAAATAAATGTAAAAAAAAATTAAACATTTTATAATTGCACAATAACTTATAACTAAATATTAATAGAAATAAATATTAACACATAATATTAACGTAATTTGATAGCATGCATATTTATACAATTGATATGAATAATATATTAATATAAATATTAATGAATAAAGAGATTAATAACTCCATCTTTTACCTTCAAGTCATGTAAGGGAGTAAGAGAGGTTGTCACTCTCTTATAATCTTGCAGAAGATATGAGAAGTACAGTGTAAGGTATGGCTAATAATCCATATCTGTGACTTAGTGCTTTTTTAAAAAATGAAGTTTTGAAGCTTTGTGTTGGGTCATAGCTCAAAGCAAATCACAGCAATGATTCTGGGAGTAGTATTACTACTGATAGAAAATGGCATATACCTTTGGCAGTGCCAAATTCTACATTTCTTGGCATGGTATACTAGTTTCACAGAATTTTATATTTACTAAAAGCATCAGCCTTTAATTCTTAATATTATTAAGTTTTATTCTGCTGACATAACAAAGGAAAAATATGATAGTGTACTGATATCTACTATTAAAGTGTGATAGCAAATAAACTTCTTATTGAAGGGGCATAGAAAACAATTTTTTTGGTACATTAATTGTTAAATTAACAGATTTAATATGTAAAATAGCCACATAACCCTAATTACAACACTAAAAGAGTACAAAAATAAAGGGAAGATAAAAAAGATAATTTTTTCAAATGGAGTTTTCCAGAATGAGCTCAAGAAGAAATTTCTGTAATCCTATATATGATCTTTGTGTTAAAGAAGTAGAAACAAGGTAGCCCTGTGTTCTTTTGACTGAGCAAATTTAAACTGATAACCTGTATATAATGGTAATGTTCCTACAGCAATGACAATCTAAGAATGCTAGCTAGACAAAGTTTACAGACAGCAGTAATGCTTCTTTTATTACATCCACTGTCACACGTAGGAAAATTCAAGCAAAATTTCAGGTATACAAAAGACAAAGTTTCAGGCACATTAATCCTTCCTCAGGTCAGTGAACAGAAAAAACAACCTCCAAAACCAGAAGGAAATTTGGAAGATGTGATTGAAATTTAGTTAGATATGTATCTGTTAGTCTATTTCCAAAAGATAAGTCAGCTAGTACTGATGAAGTGGAAAGGATTTTTGGGAGGTGACTTCTATTTCTCAAAAACCCATTTCTGAAAGCTGATAAGGTATCAATTTCTAAAGGGAAGGAGAGAGACAAGGAGTTTATAGTCTTTGCAATGTTGAGAAATGAGGGAGGGGAAAAAGATTACAATACGCTGTAAACCCAGTATCTATAATGAATTTGTGGTTTTAGATATTCAATATAACTATGAAACTTAGTACCTGAGGGACAAATTTCTACAACAGGCTGCCAAATATATGTTGCTCATTAATGATATTTTTCAGTGATTTACTGTTGCTGGTCTTCAATCCAGTTTGCTTTCTTATTTTGTAACATAACTAGTAATCGTAGGATGTTCTGTATTGTGTATCTATATTCCAGATAGTCCTTGAGTTTAATTCAAATTCAAAGAATTTTCAAAATAAAAGTATTCATCATATTGTTCATAACTTAATAAAAATAGAAATACTTTGGGGAAAAATCAACAGAAAAATTTTGAGGAGAAAACCACTATAAAAAAAACCCTTCTTATTAAATAAAAGAGAAGAAAAAAAATAAGGTTTACTAACTGTTGGAGAGGCTGGACCCAAAGAGTTGTGGTAAATGGAATAAAATCCAGTTCAAGACCACTCACAAGTGACATCCACAGGGCTCAGTATTTTTCTCTTTAATACTTTTATCAGCGATCTAGGCAAGGGGATTGAATGCACCCCCAGTAAATATGTAGACAATGCAAATTTAGGTGAGAGTGTTGAAGGCTCTATAGGGATATCTGGATAGGCTGGATTGATTGGCTGAGATCAACTGTATGAGGTTCCACAAGACCAAATGCTGGGTCCTACACTTAGGTCACAAAAGCCCAGTGCAGCGTTATAGGCTGGGGAGAGAATGGCTGGAAATCTGCCTGGCGGAAAAGGAACTGGAAGAATTGGCTGATATCTAGCTGAATATAAGACAGCAGTGTACCCAAGTGGCCAAGAAGGCAATGGCATCCAAGTTTGTAACAGAAATAGTGTGACCAGCAGGATCAGGAAAATGATTACCTCCTGTTCTTGTCTCTTGAAGCTGAACCTCAAATTCTGTATTTGGTTTTCGGCCCCTCACTACATGAAACACATAGAGATGCTGGGAAGGAACACAAGTCCTACAGGCAGCAGCTGGCAGAACTGAGATTATTTAGCCTGGAGAAGAGGAGTCTTGGGGGAAGAGTTCTTATCACCCTCTACAACCATCTGAAAGGAGATTGTAATGAGGTGGAGGGCTGCTTTCTTCTCTGAGGCAGCAAGAAATTAGAGAAAATGGGTTCAGGTTGCACTACAGGAGGTTTAGGTTTGATAACAGGAAAAAATTCTTCAATAAACGGGTTGTGAAGCATTGGAACAGGCTGCCAGGGAAGTAGTTGAATTATCATCCCTGGCTGCTGTTGTGATGCTTAAGAACATATAGTAGTGGTAGAAGTGGCAGTGTTAGGCTTATGTTTCAATCTGATGATCTGAGAGGTCTGTTCTAATATAAATGATTCTATGATTTTATGAAACTAATATAAAGCAAATAAAGTTAATATACTCAAAAAGGCTTCTCAAGTCAAAATTTTCAAAAATGACTTAAAATAGGCATCTGTTAGGAAGAGATGGACATGTCTGTCCTCTCCATAGATCTTTTATCTTACCCTCTTATTTTCACTTCATGTGCTATGGTTTATTGTTTTACTACCAGTGCTCTGCTGCACTGCTTCTCTCCATTGTTCAGGTGAAAGAACTGTTATTGTCAGGAGGTAAGAAACAAGACATGCAAGAAAGAGCTTTCTACAATCTTTGAAGTACCTACTTAGAAAAATTGAATAGCTAATCCAAACACAAAGCTGAGTAAGTTTGACACAGGTTCATACACTATATTTCATGCTCTTTACCTTTAGGTTTTCATTCCTACATTTCATGTTTCACTACTAATAACTGCCTTTTCCCTTTCATGCCTTATTTCCAAGGTCTATCACTGGTTTAATTTATCACTTAAGAGGATATTAAGTGTGCTTTGTCAGATTGCAACAGTAATGTAAACACGCCTTCTTGACTTCCAGATAAATGTTTGATTTGTTAGCGTCATGTAAAAAGGTAGAAGTTCACAAGCAGGGTAATTCTTAATATGATAGTTCACAATAAATCAATACAAATACATTTTTGAGTAATCAAGGTCTGGAACCTCTGATTCCTTAGGCACTTTTCCAGTGTTAATGTTGGCAGAAGTAATGTTGAGGATAAGAATTAAATGACTATTTAAATTAGCCAATTCTAGTTTGGTTGATGAAGAATTTTAAAGCTGTCTACTCACAGAAAACGAAAACCTGCTAAAATAATGAAATTAGCTTAGTGCAATATGTGGTAAAGTTTTTAGGTACTGAAAAACATCCTTTGTGCTTGGGTGCCTCACTCCCAATAGAGCTCCACAGGGGGCTACAGGAAATATCAAGGAACTTTCCCTGGTGCTGGGGATCTCTCTTGTAGGAGACATAGGAATTCTGTGTCACTGAGACATCCAGTGAAGGAAGAGGTGAATAAGCTGTCATCATCAGAGAATCATAGAATCACCAACGTTGGAAAATACCTTCAAGATCATCCAGTCCAATCTTCCATCTACCACCAATATTTCCCACTAAACCATGATCCTTAGTACAACATCTAAACGCTTCTTGAACACCTCCAGGGATGGTGATTACACCACCTCCCTGGGCAGCTTGTTCCAGTGCTTCACCCCTCTTTCAGAAAGAAAACTTTTCCTAATGTCCAACTTGAATCTCCCCTGGAACAACTTGAGGCCATTCCCTCTGATCCTATTGCTAGTTACACTGGAAAAGAGGCCAATCTCCACCTTGCAACAACCTCACTTCAGATAGCTGTAGAGAGTGATAAGGTCTCCCCTGACTCTCCTCTTCCCCAGACTGAACAATTCCAGTTCTCTCAGCTGCTCCCCATGAGACTTGTGCTCCAGAAATTCATCAGGGAGGATGAAGAGAAGATTGACTGGACAGATAATTGGCAGAGATTAGAGCCTGAGCCATACAAGGCAAAAAGGGACTGACATCCAAAGGCCATGGTCAAACAAACTGTGGAGGCAAACTGCCAAGATGAAGAAAATTGGTGATTTATGATTTCCGGAACCTGTTTCACTTCTGGATCTGCAACTGCAGAATAGGTATTGGTGAGGTCTTCCCAATTGTGCCAGTGAGGAGGAAAGGCTTTGAGTAGAAGCAAGCTCATCCAACAGATCAACAACAGGCTGTGTGGACTGTGATGCAGGCAGGGTTTTGGCCTGCTTATTGAGGGATGGGAGTTGTTACCCAACAGCATTCATGTACTTTACATCTGGATGTATGGAAATAATGTAAAGTATTTTCAACTATAGAAAAATATTGAAGCTGCGGGCTGGTTTCGTGCAAAATGGCAATATGAAACAGGATTTAACATTCCAGTTGACTGGGATGTTTTCAAGTACAGCTGTTCTACACAGAGAGCTCTGTGGGAAAGTGAGGGAAGGCAACCAGCTGCCAGGAATCACAATTCTACCTTTTGATCCTAGTTTATGCTTAAAAGTGATCTTGATTTGGCTTTCAGTTTCAACCAATTTTTGTTACTTTTTTTTGTTTGTTTGTTTGCTTATGCTTTTTTTTTAAAGAAAGAATTAAATAAAATTACAAGATCGACATCTTAAGCTCTTAGTTTCAATTAGATACAGTTAGAAATTTTTTGTTAGTAAGAAATGACATTTTTCATTATGTTTTACTCTGCAAATTCATAATGGAACCTCAACATGAAGTGTCACCTTTCCTTCTCACTCTTTAAACTTGCCAGTGATTTAAATAAGGAGTTGTTTCTCCATTTACTCTATGACCATTGAACTGATTTACAAATTTACTGAGTCTGTTACTGGAATTCATTAAGATGTTCCCATGATGTAGAAAGAGTAACTCCTTAGCCTCAAAGGCTAAGAAGAGTCAACAGATATATGTTCATAGAGGTAAACCTGTCAATCTGGCTAGCCATTAACTTTACACATTGTATTTCACACTGTGCTATAGTGTTGAAAAATACTTGTCAGGGCTAATGTAAACAAACAGCCAACAGTGAGAATCTTAAAAAATAGATGTGAGTAGCTATCCCTGGTCAGACCCAGCACCTGTCTAGCCAAAGTCTGCCTCTGAACAGTCAAGGAAAAAAAAAGTTAAAAATGAGATAGGGACACATTCTCCTCAGAGACTAAATCACTAAAGGCTGAGTGTGAGTGAGGGACTTCTTGAGGCAAAGCTAGCATTTCAGAAGATATTTGGTAGGAAATAAAGAATATTAAAAACATGACCTCTTTTGGACACAGGAGTGAGATAGTGACCTCAGTCTGCTTAATTAGACAGACAACTACACTGCAATTTAGAAATATTAGAAATGGTGCAACAGACATCACTAAAATGAAAGAAAATTTCACTTCCTCCTGAGATTTCTTTTCTAAATTATTAATGAAATAAGAATGGAGTGGAGCACTTGACTAATTGGTTTAGTGCAAAAATTTTTATTAATTCTTTTTTCATGTAAGAACCTAAATAGAAAATACCTTTCATTTAATAATAGTTTTACGATACCCATCCACAAAAGAAAGGTCCTTCTTCTCATTTTCCTTTCTTTCTTTAAACATCTTTCTGCCTCAGATTTGTTTTGACTTCTGTTCCCTTCATATACATTGCAGCTATTTAGAAATGGAATAAAAATATATTTTGTAGTGCAACAAAAATAAATTCTGTAGGGTGTTTACAAACACAGAGCAAATCTGAGCAACTTGTTACAAGTTGGCAAATGCAATCTGAGTGCCAGCCAAGAAAGATTTCAAATACTTTCATGGTGAGAAGCAAATTACTCAGATTGTTCTGATAATGCTGCCAGTTGTTCTTTTGAATTTTAAGTCTGTGTGTAACTGCTGTGTTGTGGTACCTTGTACAGAATGATTGCAAGTTACCACAGGGCTCCCCCTTTTGTATTGTAAGGTTTTTGTTCTAGATAGCTCTGCTACCAAAAATCTTAAATTGCTCATGCTATTGTTACTGGTTATTTCACCTACCTGTTTTGAAATCAGTTCTTCAGGCTCAGTGCCAGCTGCTCGCCAAGCCAGTCTACCCTTGCTTTAAAATTTAAGGAGAAGAAAAGACAAAGGAGAGATCTCAACCAAAGTTACTGGGGAAGGCAGGCTTGTTTTCAGACTAGCAGTGTAATTTCCATTATTTTTAATCACTTCAATGTCACCAGAACTGGTAATTCTTATTCAAAACAATGTATGCATGCTTCCCTGGCTTTCTTCATTCAGTTATCCTCTCTCCAGTTTCTCTCACCATTATGTGTGTGGGTACAGAATATGTTGTTTTAGATTGCTACATTGTTCTGTCTGGATAGGTTTTGGAAAGTCGAAAACAGCTCTGGGAAGTCCCTATTGTAGTAATGCCTCTTCTTTCTCCCATACCTTTCTACATATAAAATGTACTCCAAATTGTTTACATTCTATAAATTGTATTTCTTATAATTTTTTTTTTTAATTTAGTAACAACTTATCTTATGTTGCCTCTAGCTTAAAAAATGGTGTTTTACCCAGTTTTGATTTAGACATCATTAATTTAAATTTATGATTCGGCTAACATATGTAATAGCTTTAGAAATCTGGAAGTATGTTTACATAGTATATAATAGACTTAACTAATCCTACATTGTCTTGATAAATCTTCTCTAGGCTCATAAATCCTACCTTCTATATATAATTCCTACGATTAATTTACAAAGCATTCCAATAAGTCCTAAATTTAAATAAGTAGATTTTTAAATCCTTTATTAGCACTTGAAGTTCAGAACAAGTAGATAATTTGTGAGGTCTTCAAAGCTAGACAATTACAGTTAAACGTATACCTACTCTTCTTCTTCTTCTTTCTCTATCTTTCCAATTTTGTCTGCAAATTATGACCCTCATTCTCTTTCATGAAATTAAGGTTTGGTTAAACAAAACTGAAAATCCGTGAACTTTTATTTGCTTCAGTTGAATTAACCACACAATAATAGTCATACTAGCTTGAGCCCTCCCAGCCTTGACTGCACTGGATAAAACTCATTGAACCAAAGATCAAAGAGAGTGTGGAGGATGTGTCAGGAAGTGATGCTGGAAATTCAGTTGGAAGTATATTCTTCTGAAAAGTAGCAACTGCAGCATGCTCTATCATGATGTTTCATTTTTCTATGACATTTCAGGATTCTTTTTAATGGTTCCCCAAAGCATTATTTCTCAAAAACTTTTGTGCCAGTAATTGTGGCTTTAGAAACAGTTAAAACTCGCTTCATTTATGAACTCAAAAGCAAGAGAATCTTACTTCTGCTGAAAGCTACAGAGTAGCTGAGAAATGAGGATGACAACCTCTTTTCGTGCCTCTGAAAGCCTCAAATCTATTATCCAAATCCCTTTCGTACGTTCTTCGGGCCCACACACTCGTATAATTTTACCAGCAAAATTATACAATCCACTGCTATATAATTAACAGACTTGTACCAGTTCAAAATGAGTGAAATGATAAACTATATTTGAAAATCCTGCCTAAATTGTTTAAATGTGTATTAATTGGTAAAGAGTCCTTCGTTATTTTGTCAGTATCTTTGAAGTCAGGGCTGTATCTAAGTCACTGAGCTTTCCATGTAGGTAGCGGGCAGCTTTTATTATTCCAGTGGCTCTGTGAAATCCTCCCTCCAGCAATTACAGCCTACTTGTGTGCTACGCACCTTCTCCACCAAAGAAGAGTTGTCCATAACCTTTTTCTCTACAAGTAAAGAGAGATCTATTAAAGCTTTTTCACTTGTAACACATTCCTGTGGTGCTAATGCTTGACTGAAAGGAGCAGGATTTAATTCTACCTTTTCTTCTTACAAGGCCACATACTAATATATCTTCTCTTACATTATTGACATTATTACATATGTATCCCTCCACAAGATTTTCTACCTCTGCATCACTGATTTCTATGACTCTCTGAGTAGCTATGGAAGAAACTCAAGGGAAGTAGGCTAGTGGTTAGTAGGCTTAAGAAAAAGAATTTAGTAAGCTAAGGATTTTCCTAGCACAAATTACAGACAGCAAGAAAGGTGTAACTCCTGTTTGTATTTTTTCCCCACATATTTATTTATTTATTTATTTATTTTTAATTTATAAATACCTATATTCATGCTTAGACATGAATTAATGTATAGCACACGTGGCATGGAAGCTTGTTAAGAGTAGTATATTCACTCTTCCCCTACTCCCAATCTGAAGTCCAAGAGAAATAATCTTTTAAAAGTTTAACAGTAATTATCAGACTAAAAAGTCTTCCAGAAACTTCAGATGGCTCAGGAAGGATGAGTATATAGTGCCTATATAGCAATCTTGAACATTAAATGAAAGGATGATTTCAATTCTGTTATAACTAGCATGTATCTTCGACTATGGCAGGGAAGTCGGCTTAAAGAAATTAAGATCTCTAAACTGACACTGCAAAGAATGTATGGTGCTTCAAGAAAAAGAATAATTGCATGTTGTTCCCCTTGTCTTTCAGCATTTAAGTTCAGTCACTTCTATTTCAATAACAAGCTCATGGTGTACCAGAGGTAGAATGTGTGTAAAGTTTCAGTCAGAAAAGTTTCAGACAGGTAATGTCCTTAGCTGTTATGGTACCTGGCGCATTCAAAATAATGTTGTTTCTAATTATACTTTAAAAGTCAGGACATGTCTACTTCTTTACATATATGCACATATACGTTTCAAGTACACATCATAATATATAGTATTGCATATTCTTTTAGTGTAGCTTATAGTATGTATGTATGCATATATTTATATATATATTATCCTATCACTGATAGTACAGAAATGCTATACTATACTAATCACAGAAATCACAGAATCATTAAGGTTGGAAAAAACTACTAAGATCATCTAGTCCAACTGCTGACCCATCCCCATCGTGCCTACTAACCCACACCCCTCAGTGCCATATTTCCACATTTCTTGAACATCTCCAGGGACAGTGAACCCATCAGCTCCCTGGGCAGCCTGTTCCAATGCCTCACCACTCTTCCTGAGAAGAAATTTTCCCTAATATCCAACCTGATTAAATAAATATATATGTTAATATGTTAATATGTGCATAAATGTGAATACATATGTGCATATATACGTATATACATGTATATGTTCTAACATACTAAATTTTAAATCACCCCCAGTGTTACAGGGAAGTTTTATCTATTCATTGGTAATACTGGCTAATGTTAACAGCTCATCAGGGAGATGATAATATTTTAACTGGGCCTCCATATATTGAATACCAATAAGGAGAGGAGAGGATAGACGACATATTTTATCCAAATTGTACTGCTCTGTATTCTCTCTTGCTTTTCCTAATCAGTTTCTAATCTCCTATGACTTCTTAATTATACAGCCACACGGACATTTATATCCTCTCTCACTCTTCCTCTTCTTTCTAAGCCATCTTCAAAGACACTTGTGATGTGGGTGTTCTTTCTAAGTAACTCTGTCTCTTTTCAATCTATAAGTAGGGATGGAGTGAAGCTTGAGTAATAAGCCAATTTCTCAGTAAAGGGATTGGCAAATGTAAATAATGTAAATAAGTAATGAAACACTAGAGCTATAGATATAAAATTAAATCAATTGAAATGTTTTTGAATAATAAAAGGAAGCTGAAATAGAAGTCAAGAACCAGGCTTAAAAGCTTGTCTGTAAATTCTCTATAAAAATTAAGGGTAGTGGTCCAGTCCAAGAGAGGATTAATGGGTTCAACAAAAAGAACATTTTGTTTCTTTTTACATTCGACAAACAGAGGAAAGAATTTTGTAGTCCAGGTTTCTGGACAAAGAAAAAAAAAAAAAAGTTGACAGCATATATAAATGAAAGTATCACGTAGAAATGTAAATTAACTTTAGTAGTTAATTACACACCCTATTAACCACTGATGGCTACCTTGACACATTGGTTATACATAAGAAGCAACATCTTTAATATGGTGTAACTGTAACACAAATCTAAATACAAGAAATACTGGACCACCTGTAGCAAATTTTTCCCAATTCTTTTTTATTGTTTAGTTAACACACTTCCTTATAGAGTAAATATGGCATCTTTGTAATTGTGTCTGAAAATCTGTAATGCTTTTAGTATTGCATTAGTAGATCTTTTGGATGCCATTTTATTACCAAGTGAAGCCCTAATTCATGACAAAAGGTAAATTAATTTAAACTCAGTTGAGTATCCTGTTGACAGTAATGCCATTCCAAGTTACTGAAGAACCAATCTCTGTCTCCCAGAGCTTCCAAACACACTGGGCAGCTCAGTTTTATTATGAAATTGCTGTTATCAAAAACACAGCTCATAAGTTATTTTGAGATTCATTATCCCTGTGCTTGTTGTAGAACTTCGTAATCGTTATAATTGTTTCAACTCAGTCTGTGATATTAATGGTGATGTGGGGAATCTCATTCCTCATGTTGTAATGACTTTATATTTCCTTTGACAGAAGACAGATATACATTTTATTAAAAGATCTGTGAAGAAATCAGTCCATTAGGGCAAAGAATACTTCAGAGAGATGTAAGAAGATTTTTACAACAGGATTGGAAAACTTGTCCTCTTTCTCCACTCTCCATCTGTCAAAATTACTCTTTTATACAGAATCAGAACTGTAGATGTTGTGAAAATATTATTTCAAGTCTAGATACTTTTTGATTTTCAGCCTGAAAAAATTTGTAGGACATGTAAGCTCAGCATTGAAGCTTACAGAAAATAATATTTGAAAATATTTCAAGGAAATAAAAGACATTCATTACACAATCTGTGGATACAAATTCAGAAGTTCATTGCAAAGAGTAGCAAACAAAAAGAAGCAGTTAAATAAACACTCAGATTTTGAGAAAATTAACAGATTTTGAAAATAAAAGTGTAAAAAGTAAGTAGAAGAAAAATAATTTGCCATAATCTGAAAGCAAAATTAAGTTCTTTACTTTTTCCAAAGGAGAGAGGCAGCTCTATCAGCAGCAGTAGGAGTTTGACGTTGTTTAATACAGTGAGAGACTGGACCCAGATCCTGTTGCTTTTTCCATAATGCTATGTAGCATTGTGGTAAGTTCTAAGGATCTGAACACAACCTCTTGCCTATGGGTTTAGCAGCCAGGGCTCTAGGCCAGCTGAGAGGCAGTGCCATTGAGAGTTTTCCCCTTCCATCTTGTGTCCTTGGGGAGCTTTTTCAGCCAATGGACATTTCAGGTCTGTCATCTAACATCCTTCTTGCCTTTGGCTCATCCACGTCCCCAGGGACAGCACTGTTTCATGGTGTAGTATCATTTCATGTCCTTTACTTGGGTAAAATAACAGCACAGGTTGCAGGAGAAAGTTGCTAAAACTAAAAGTAAATAAAACTTACATCTTATTAGCAGCCGTTGGTGTGAGAAGGAATTTCCATCTTTTTTTTACCAATCTTTTGAAACATTTCCTGAACATGTATGTTCATCAAAGTATCAAACACTTACTTCCCCCAAAAATGAATAAACTGCTTAATGTCTTCATATAGGCAAAATTTAGAGTTTTGCAAGAAGATTCACTTGCAGATACTATCGTACTTTTCTGGAATGCTTGAGCAAAAACATGCCGGAGGAACTAGGAGTGAAATCTATTCACCTGGAAAGTGACTTACCACAAACAGAAACAACACAGTGAACTCTTCCTTGTAACTCAGAATTAGGCCATCGTGTTCCTGAGGCATTTTGTTTTTCCTGCTGTCTTTTTAACATTCTGTTTCTGAAGGTTTGTACTGAAGAAAGGGAAAGCTCACTGAGAACACTATGGAGCCTATATTTCCTCAGCCTTTTTCAGCTCAGCTAGACCCTTTTTCTGATTAGCCATTTCACATACCATTAATCTTTACACAAATTAGCTTGCACTCTGGTCACTTTTGGAATAGTCTTACCAGTTTTATGTTGGTTACTCTGAACACTCTCTGGGTGCTTTTTATGTTCTCCATTTTCATTTTTGGCTTGTTTTCCATATGTGCAGGTGTCAGCAAAGCAAAAGTAAAGTGTTTAAGGAGCAAGATGGAACAGCAACTTCCTATTACTTTACAAAAAAATCAAAATATTCTGTTTGTCTTTCTTAGCATCAGGGGAAACTGGACAGATTATCAAATGGAAAATCTCCATCAGCAAAGTAAAGGTATCACATTATGTTTACAGAAATTTACATCCACTGAAGCAAAAGCTGTCATTTCATCATGTCACAAAATACTAACACTGTGTTTATGATCCTTCTGTCACAGGCAAGAATTTGCATTACCTCAGAATACTGCTAATAAATTCAAATATACACAGCCTAGTAAACATGTTAATGTAATAAATCACAGTTCTTGAAGGTCTCGGGAATATTTACAATTCTCTTTGAAAGCAAGCAGACCTTCAGAACACTTTACACTACTTCTTATCTTACAAAATTACATGTCACATAAAAAATACAACACTTGAATATTTCATTGAACAGTGCATTCAGGACATACTGTTGTAGTGTGTGTTTATACTTATACATAAAAATAAAATGAGGAATCCATTCAGTACTTCAGTGCCCCAGTCTCAAATGAATAAAAGAAAAACAGATGTAATTAGAGAGCAGAAAGCTAAATTTACCTCATTTTCTCAAGAAGGCAAATAGATACCTGGAGAAATGAGATACACAGATAACAAAAATTATAGCTCTCACACCCACATCTGTGTTCAACACTAAGTACCAGTCTCTTTGCATCTAAAAAGCTAAGCCCCTGGCAGTAGCCAGGGAATTATGGTTGGAAACAATGGGCATGTATTAAACCACAAAAAACAAGAGAATAGAAAGACCTCATCTGATTTCACTTATACTGATGAGCTAGCAGCAAAACATTAAGCAGTCTTACTTTCTAGGCATAAACTTTTCATTGTCACAATAAAGAAGTATTCAGCTTACCCTCCAACTGCCTGCTCTTATTATATCCAGAGATGGCCATTTCCCTTTCCTTCTTCCTTCCATTCCTTTTTCCATTTCCTTCTCATCAAAAGCTGTTCTAATTTTTGAAAACTAAAACCCTAGCTTTTATTCTACCCATATGAATCATTTTAAGAACTGACTGATATGAATTCAAATTTACTGAGAAAGAAGTTTAATGATTCCACTGATGCTGCTTATTCTGAAGCTGAGGAAATATCATCCAGCTCATGGAGAGTATCATGTCTCAGGCAACATAGAATAACATAACTGGTAGCCAATCAATTCTGTCAGTAGGTAAGCAGCTCTGTATACACAGCACCAAAAATTTAGGTTCTCAGTTCATGACTGGAAGAAACAGGCAGCTGCTTACTTTAAGGTTTAGATTTGATACAAAGCTTAAAACATACAAGAGTCAGTCTTATGAATGGAGATAAGTCCACATATGCCAAACGTCTACTGGGAAGAGTTCTTGATCAATACCATCCCTTAAACTGTGCATTGTCTGGAGTAGTACTGGCTGGCACAGGCCAAAACTTTATGTTACTTTATGTCATTCTTCTGGCTTTTTCCTTTGCCCTCTTTAGATTACTGGTATAAATACAGATGGGGAACAACAGCTGGGATTCTGCAACTTCCAGGAGTGCCTAATTTCAGAAACCAGATATTAGAGCACCATTAGGGTTGACTCACACACGTCATTTTGTTCAAAGAATGAAAAAGGTCTCTCAATTATACTGATTTCTAATGCCATCAAATGTTACTTATGCCAATCTTGTGGGTGCAGATTGTTAAGACTCAATTATTTTCTCTAAGTAAGAATGTAAGCCTACACATCCTTTTTCCTATATATACTTTAACAATATGGCTATTCTGGTTCTTTTTTTCTGGAGCTATTTTCCAGCAATCATATGAAAGCTTTGCCATTGTGCAGATAATCCAAGGTCTTTTAGTCTGAGATCAGACACAAAGAAATCATTAATACAAGTGTTACGCACTTAGAAAAGGAAATATTTGACAGTTTTCTGCATGAGGAACTACTTTTCTTTCATGTGTTTATCCTTTTGCTCTTTGTCATTCATTCATACTTAAGTATGATATAGATCCTGAACAGTTCAGCCACATGTACCTGAGGTGTTTTATTACACATGCAGTGAAGTTCATTAATTGTGCAGTCTACCATAAGAAAAAGTTTCTGTCAAACTGTCAAATCAAATAAACACATAAATGATGATACATACCTATGAAAGTTTTTTCTGTGATTAAGAACAATTCGATAGGGTTTTGAAACAAATAAATCTTTGGACTTGTATATTAACAATTTTGGATACTTAAATTCTTTTCTAATAAGGGAGTCTTATCCTCTGCTAATATTCTCATCTAGATATTCTTCACACACCAAATCCAACACTGTTGAAATTGTTGTGCAGTTCCTATAACTTTGTACAAAAGCAGTGATTTGGTCTATTTATTACAAAAAACAAACATAAAAGAAACCTCAGTGCAGATCATCACAGGTCCTGCTGCTAAAAACAGTAATCTATACATTGGATTGGGCTGTGGGGTGCCTCAACAATAATAAATGTGACGTATGGTAAAGTGCTTTATCTTTCAATTTCATTTTTAGTATAAACTCTTCTAAGAAGTCATTAGGTGAGACATACAATAAAATGACTCCAAACTAAACCTGTAAATAAAATTCTAATCAGCTTATTAAAAAAAATCCTCATCAGACAAATTCCTTTTTTTGGTTCTACACATTGGTGAATTACTTATGGATTCCTCAGAACAGCTGTTAATTCTGGCTTATCTCATCCAAAATTATTAGAAAAAGGGAAAAATAGCACTAATAAAAAACAAACAAACAAACAGTAAAAAAATAGAGAGCTTAGGAAAAGCTGAGAGTCTTCTGGAAAGCTATTGTAGTTAAGAGTCTTGTTAACTGGCAGCCTTGGATATTATTAAGCTTTTTCTTTATATATATATATATAGAGAGAGATACAGAATCACAGAATTGTAGGGATTAGAATGGAGCCCCAGAGGTCACTGAGTCCAATCCTCATGCAAAGAAGGCTTCTACAGCAGGCTGCACAGGTAGGCATCCAGGAGGGTCTTGAATATCTCCATAGAAGGAGAATCCACAGCCTCCCTGGGCAGTCTATTTCAGTGCTCCATCACTCTCACTGCGCAGAATTTCCTTTGCATATTTGTGCAGAACTTCCTATGGTCCATTTTATGGCCATTTCCCCTTGTCCTGTCTCCACAGCCCGCTGAAAAGAGGTTGGCCATGTGTCTTTGACTCCCACACTTAAGATATTTATAAGCATTAATAAGATCACCTCTACGTCTTCTTTTCTCAAGGCTGAACAGACCCGTGTCACTCAGCCTTTCCTCATAAGAGAGGTGCTCCAGGCTCTTTATCATCTTTGTGGCTCTCCGCTGGACTCTTTCCAGGAGATCCTTGTCTTTCTTGTACCAGGGAACCCAGAACTGGACACAGTACTCCAGCTGAGGCCTGACCAGAGCAAAGGGGGAGGATCACTTCCCTTGACCTGCTGGCCACACATCCCAGGATCCCATTGGCCTTCTTGGCCACCAGGACACCCAGGTTCACATTGCGGTGAGCAAATGCTAAGTCTATCTTAATTATACATACACTTGCTTGATTCTGCATTTGTTTTTGCTTCTGTTTGAACATTAATTATCCCAGGGAAATCATTGCTTACAGTGTATGTTACAACAGTTCAATTATTTAATTGCATTGCGGATAATGTCACAGAGACCATCAGGTATTACTCTGGGAAAACTCCCTTGTATTTTCACTTAACTTTGTAGGAGTCTTTGTGTTAGAGTTCAAACTGGGAATAAATTCATTTAGCAATCAAAGTTTAATTTTAATCTTGATTAGAAGATCAGATTAGTTTTTATTATTTTTTTTTGCTTGGAATTTTGATGTACTGGAGCAAATGTTGCTGGAATAGAGGGAAAGAAGAGGGCACTTATCAATGTATTTTTAAGCTTTGGGAGCTTGAGAAGGTTTTACTACTTCGTTCTCTGAAAAATCTTCCCATCATCTCACTGCAGATAATAAACTGCAAAATGTTGAATATTAACTGGCTAAATAGAGGGAATCATAGAATTATATAGAATAGTCTGAACTAATAATCTAATCAACTCTGTAGGTCAGAATATATTTGTAGCTCAGTTTATGATAACATTGCTCAAGACAATGCTACTAGTGAAAAAGAAAAGAACAGAAGCATGATCAAGTAAAAAAAAGTTTTATTCCAAATCTTATCTCCCCCAGAAGGAACTACTAATACAGACAGAACTAGCCAGACAAGCAGGAAAGAAAAGAGGAATTTAAATATCTAAAATGGGCAGTCCTTGACTGAAAAGTATAAACAGTTAGCAATTGGCTGGCCTGGCTGGAACTGTAGCAAATACAAGTGCTAAAGGAAGGTGTCATGACTAGTTTGATTCTCTCAAATTTACAAGAAAACGTGTTCTGTAGATTAATGACTACTTTATGTCATGAGTACACTAACTTATCACTTCAGTAATTCATGACATGTCTAACTTACAGCTTCCCCAACTTATAACTCATGTCCATGAGCAATGCAATTATTTTGGTGAGGGCAAGTGCTCATCTTTCCTCACCAGTCATGCTGCAAGTGTCCCCTGCACCACCACAGGAAGGCCTCATCAATCCTGCTACTGTTAGATCTGCTCAAAAGATTTTTGGGTCAACTAACACGTTAATAGTATCTTATTCAGTGGATTCTGAAGAAATTGCAGGCAATGAACGTGCAAGGATACAGGAGACAGTGGTTTCAGGAGACAGTAAGCTGCAGGTACTAGCAACTGCATAGTGATCTTTATCACGGTATCCTGACTGTGTCTTGCCTACATGCTGCTCCAGCTTTGACCTAATAGCATTGCCCCCAGCATACACCAGGCCTCAGCATGAGCTGTGTGTTAGCCAAAACCAGGGCATGAGTTGAGTGAGCAGCCACAGATAAGACATTTAGATTTCTATTTCCTTTGGGATAAGAATAGGCATCTCAGCAAGAGAAGCGTTTTCATTTTATTTTCATTATAATGTAACTGCCCTGAGTAAACAGTGCTTTATTTTTTTTTGCTGAGGGCCCGCTGCTGATTACTTAAACTTACCACTCTTACAACAAATGAAGAGAGCAAATACTGACCTGGTCACACAGGTTGAGGTAATTATGGCATACAGAAGGAGAAACATAAACCATGCATTTCCATCCTTTTCTATCCCAAAAGCTTACCCCAGCTATTATAGAGATAATGTCAGCTCTGATTTAGAATGCTCACTACGATCTTATTTGTTCACATTTCTGACATCACCTAATCATGCTCTGGCCCTTTGTACCTCTGATTAGAGATCACACGCAATCAGCCTTTTTGGCTGGTAAACACTTTGGAGATACCCAGCAAAGAGTCATTGAGGCATATGCACTCTGCATCTGCACGCCAAAGTCTGTATTTGAGTGTGTCAGGTTAGGTTTGAAGAACCGAAATGAGGTTGTTCTGTTTTTATTTGTTGTTGTTGCTGTTTGTTTTTGAACTTATGCACTTCAGCCACAACTATGAAGGTTAAAAAGCTTTTTGGCTACTTACAAAAGCAACCAAATTCTTCTACCATGATAAACATCCCTTGATAGGACTAGTGGGTATGGTCTCAAGTTGCACTAGGGGTTGTTCAGGTTGGACATCAGAGAAAAGAATGGTTAGGTTCTGGAGTGGGCTGCCCAGGGCACAGGTGGTTAAGTCACCGTCCCTGGAGGTGTTCAAGAAATATTGTATTGAAGGACATGGTTCAGTGGTAGGTGGATGGTTGGACTAGATGATCTTGAAGGTCTTTTCCAACCTTACCGATTATACAGTTATATGTCTCTATGATCCTCTAGCCAGATGGGGTCCCTATAGCAAGTGTAGAGACAGGAAATCAAAGCAACAGTACCTTAAAAAACACTTCATCCAATAAATACTAACAGCTCTATTGTAGCTAAGTTTTGCTATTGCAATCGATTTTGCTGTGTTATAGACTATGTTATATTATCAACAATGTCTTTAATTTTAAGGCTTGAGGGCATGATGAATCAGATCTCAACACTTTATCTGATGTTTTTTTGTGTTGTCTAGCAGAGCATTAACTCCTTATACATCCTTACCCAATATTCTAGTTCTTGTATCCAAATTTCAATTAAATTATTTTCCTTTTTTTTTTTTCCTCATTCCCCAGAACATGTAAATTTTTCCTTACATGTATTACTTAATTATGGAGTTGTTTAATCATAACAATGGTAATAGTTCACTGTATTGATACGCTATAGCACTAGTAAGTAACCACACTATTTTTTTTTTCTTTTTACTCTTAGAATTTGCAGTATATTTCAATATAATTGCTTTTCAAATGTGCAGTTTTATTAACTGTGTTGGCACAAGGGACTTCTTTCTAAAGAAAGATTTTCTCTCCTATTACAGTAAATCTTTCTTTATATACATTGTATTGCATTAGATTTTGTTGTACTGAATGGTCTTACAAGTCAGTTCACCTGGGCTAGGTCCAAACTAAATACTAGTGCATCGACTGAAGCTGCTGTAACAAAATACCAGACATAAATAATGCAAAGCTACTTTCCTCATCTTCTAACTGAACAATCTTTAGCGTCCTAGGAACCCCCTTAAGAGCCAGTTGTACATTTTTAAAATTGATTCCTACAGGTTTCTAGCAACAAATTTTAACATTTATATGAAATTTGGTATTTTATGGTGGAATGGGATTGAGGAAAAAGAAGAAAAAAAAAAGTTGTGGGAAGAACAGTCCTGTAAGAAATCCAAAATATTCCCAAGCCTACTAATCAATCAACAATGTAATTGTATGACTCATTAAAAACAAAACAAAACAAATTCATAAAACATAATTCACAAATAAAATAAATTATTCTGCACTTGGAAAAAAAAATAGTTACAAACTTTTCTGGTTTTATTATAAAAAAAAGGGAGGGTTAAAACAGCCCTCTGTAGGCAAAACATTAATAAGAACCCACGCAATCCACCCAAAAGTATCAGTACTAGTGGAACATTAGAAAATAAAATGCACTAAAACAAAAACTTCTCATTTTTTGGCTGTACGCACTTGTGAGTAAGAAATATTACTCCATTGTCTGTAATGAGACGAGAAAACCAGCTGATTCAATTCTGAATTTAGAAGAAAATGATTTAGATAGAAGAGGAAATAGCATAAAGCAAAACACAAGAAGTAAAGGACAAGGCTAAGAAGAATTCTGAGAAGAAACTTCATAGAAGGTTATGCATTTAGGTGAGAGACGTAGCAGTGCAAAAGATGCAGGAAAAAAAAGTGTTCCTGTAAAGAGTGGTGTTGAAGATGAGGCAAGAATTGGCTTGATGAAGCAAGAATTGTTCAGTCCTGTTGCGCAGTTGAGTTTTTGTTCACTTGGGCTCTACATATGAACAATATAACCGTTCCAAGCCTCATCTATTGGTTGAAAAACAAACAAACAAACAAACAAAACATTATGCATGTACACCTCTCCAATAATCTTTTGTGTTGCAGTTTGTAAAATAAGTCTTTGGATAATGTGGTACTCAGCAGCAGGCTGTCAGGGCATGAAGTGAGAAAGTGAGAATAGAAAAGGGAATTGACGCAGGAAAACTAAAAGGGAAGTAGAAGAGATGATAGCTCTAAGTGGAAAATAACAGTGATGGCAAGAACCTGCTTTGGAAATAAATATTATAAATATGCAATCCCATCAATATTCCTTCACCAGTGATCAGCTTCCAGAAGTTTCCTAGTCAGCAGGAGGTGTTTGTTGCTATGAACCTCTTAGAAAACATTTCATTCGTGAGGTAAAGGAGGTGTCACTTCTAAAACAATACTTTTGTCATTTACCAATTATAGAGAGGAATTCTGCAAATAGAAATCCAGACCAAGAAAAAGACCGATTTTTAAGTACAGCTAGTATACATAATAGGATTTCCACATAACCCCAACTCTCCTTTTGTTTTGCCAAAGAACAGAGTTTATTCCAGCTTATCCTGGGCTTTGTGTTCTGCCAATTAATATATATGCCTTATTTATGTGCTGAATTTAGTTATTAGAGAATTTAAACAGGATATTTGAAAGAGTGATAAGCTAAATGCATCTAACTAGTCTCAGAGGGAAAGCAGCTCCTTTTTTCAGAAGCTGATATGTACGGTAGATGTATGGACAAATTTATGTATTTTAATCCCTCACAAGAATAGCCTTGTGAAATAAACATTTTGACTAGATCCTCTGTCAACAGAAAATTACAGTCCATAAAAATGCATTGATTTATATTAACTAAACACAAAAGTTATTCATTTCATTTAGGATCCTTAAAGATAGTAATTATACTATATACTATATATACTAATGCAGCATATATATGAATGTATCAAACCAATTAACCTAAAAATAAAGTGTTCAATTCAAATTCTGGAAGACAAAACAAGAAATTTACATTTAAAATAATTAAAAGTTTTTTTTAAAAAAACCTTTAAAATATTAGTGACTTCACACAGCCTTCATTCATATTGATCATTGTATGAAGACCCAGAAACTGTCATAGGTGACAGTTTAAGGATAGAGGATTAAAAACTATAGAGAAATATCTTGCAACTGCTTGATTCAGTGAGACCCACAACTTGTTTAGCCATTTACATCAATCTGCTCACAAGTCTCTCTACAGAATTGCCTAGAAGCAATGAAAAATTTATAGACTTCTTCGAATGGAAAAAAGTGTGAATAAAAATCTAACTTTACTTAGCCATACATGCAACATTATGAAGAGATACTCAGTACAATGATAATACTCACTTTAGCCCTCCTTTCCCTACAAGGGCTTATGGAATGGGAGTGTGGCAGACATCTCTAGTGCCCCTCCCATGTTTTGTAACAGGTACATAAAACAGATTCTTTAAAGTTTGAAGTACCATTTTACAGAAAAAGATTTGTTGTGAAATAAATGACTAATAATGTTGTGTGATCTTCAATGTCTTCCCTAAGTACTAGAGGATTTTTCTAGGACACCTAAGCAGAGCTTGGAAATTGCCAGCACAATAGCAAAACAATCTAATTTTCTCCTCTTCCCAGTGACCATCTCTGACAAGAATCATGTGCCACGAGGAGCTGCAGGATGTTATAGCTATCAATGCAAAGGAATTCAGATAATGACTATTGATACAATGGATAGCAAAAGAATCCTGTTTTTTTATGGTGTGTCCCTTAACAGATATAATTTGGGTGAAAAGTCTTTTTGAATTCACAGGGCTACAGTGAATGTTGGAATTGAAGCTAAATGGTTCCCTGTATGCTTGCAGGTTGGGGCGTTCTGTTTGTGGTAACATAACAGGAATGGAAGTGTTTTGCAGCCGCAAAACAATTTGGCTTACATGCTGCAACTTAAAATGTCAAGTTGCCTAGTTGGATTCTGGAGCTTTAAGCAGTTATGGTTTGTGAATGTCCTCAGTGATGTTTTCTCAGCACTGTCTTAGTATTGGCATTCTACCCAGGTGCTGCAATGTTGCTGCCATAAATGAAAATGACCAGTAAGGAAATTCCTGCTATTTTTCCAAATTCATTTGTTAATTTTCTTTTCTCTTAGACCATGAAGTTCATATCTTGAAAGATACTATTCCAATGTTTGTCTTTTTATTTCCCACTACACAAATTAAGCATTTAGATATTTCAAACAAGTCAATTTTCTCCAAAGTGAGACTGTTTTGCCTGCAGTAACATCTAGCAAGCAGTCTCCCTGTCTGTAACTCATGAGCTTTCTCTCCCTGTCCTGCTGGGTGGGTGTTCAACTGCCAGGTGGGCCTAATCCATCACCCTGGTGAATACTAGGAAAGGTA
Source organism: Meleagris gallopavo (assembly GCF_905368555.1). Lineage (NCBI taxonomy): Eukaryota > Metazoa > Chordata > Aves > Galliformes > Phasianidae > Meleagris > Meleagris gallopavo. Next base: position 23,548,976 of record NC_139406.1, on the reverse strand, counting down.
ACCATCTTCCTTGTAGAGTCATTACTGAAACTCCCAGCAGCTGTCATGGCACCTAAGTTCCACACCAATCATTTATAAAAACCATTCTACTTCCTTCTCTTGATTTCTTTTGTAAAGAATGTTCTCAACCTCAAACACTTCAAGGAGAGAGTTTATTATGTGCATCTGACAAATAGACTGAGAGAGATCTAGATGCTCCGAGACAGGAACGAGAAATTTAACTTCCTATCTGATGCTTCTAAATGCTTAACAATATGCTGTTTTTCATGCTGCCTACTGACTTATAGGATACTTATTATGATATAGCATTTCATGTCTTTCTGTCTAAAGTTATAAGTCTTTTTTTAAGGGACACTGAGAAGGACAGTTATTTGACAGGTAAACCTATACTGGTGATTTTTCTGAAATAAAATTGAAGACACACAGCAGGTCCCTCTGTGATACCCTGCCCTGGCCCCTGTCCAAGTAACAGGACTTCCCTCATGGCAAGCTAGCATCTGTCTTCTTGCCCGACAAGTCCAACTGCTTGGATCCCCATGGCTCCCAGGATACTGGCAACTTGGGTTCTGAAGGACAAGAAGAGCATGCAGGCTCTGCTGTGACACTTTACTACTGCTTGCACAGCAGGCTGGCAGACAGCAAACACAGCCTGGAGGAAGGACTGGTTTAGAAGCCTGAGGCTATATGACAGCAGCACAAAAAGACCTGACCAGTCAGCACCGCTAGGACCTGGTCCTGCTTCTCTTTGTTCAGGAGCAAAACTGAGACCTTAGAATGAGGCTGGAGGTACTCACTATTGATTTAGCTCATTAGCTCTCCAGTCCTGTGGTAGAAAAGAGCTTTCCTCTACATTAATCCTAACTGGCAGCTTTATTTGTAGAAGGGGTTAAATTTGTGGTTTAATGCATCTGATAAGAAATATTGAGATGGCAAAACTGAAAACTAATTTTTCTTCCAATATTCTCACAGGTTACTTTCGGCAGCCAGCAATAATCAGCCATTAAGAGTCCTTGGTAGATCTCAAGTAGAATTCACAGGAATGGAAAGAAATCTATACTCAATACTTGATTTGAGCTTGATTTTGTTTTGCAAAACACTTAATGGCTGAAAGAAATGCTGACTGTTGCAAGAACAGGAGATACAGCTAGTACACTGGCTCACAAAATCAGAAATATTTTGTGAGACTGGGGCTTGTAAGCCTGAATTTCCATTATTATGTGCAGCGTTATATCTTTCCTGCCACAACAAATCAGGTTTCAAGTGCCAAAATATCAGATTCTTCCATATGCTTGCCTTGTATTTGCTGGGACAGACAACATACTGAGTCCTGTAAAGGTAAGTGCAAAGCTTGCCTTGCCATTTCTCACTGCTTTCTGTTTTCAAAGGACAGCACAAAACAGAATTATAGACCAATACTGATGATATTCATGATAATTCATCCGTCTTTTCAAACATATCATGTATTTCTTATCAGTAGCAAAACACTGTTTTAGACAGCTTTCTTGTAGTTGACCATTTGTGAAATTAATGTGCTAGAAATGAAAAAAAAAAAAAAAATACACTTCAGAAGATCTCCTGATTTCTTCAGTTTTAACTAAGTATGTAAGTTTCAAACTAATGGAAACATAGACTAACCAGCCATTAAAACTTCATTATTTAGGAAATTCTGTTAGAGAAAACAAGTACTGTCGAATTTAATTTCTGATATTAAAGTGCTTTTTAAATACTAATAAAATGCAATGCAAGGTGGCATCTGAGAGCAGGAAGGTTTTCCTATATATATATCTGAAGTTCTTTTTGCATATGGGATATAATCAAAGGCTGACCTCAAGCATTCAAATATCTAAAAAGCAGAGAACACTCTTCCTTTGAAATTTGTTTGCAAAGCATAATAAATCTGCTGGTTGGTTTTATGCTATGGAAAGTATGTCTTTGTCAACAATAGAAGGAATAATGGCATCTTCGAATGAGTGGAATCCTAAAAAACGACATGAATAAAGTGTATGCAAAAAGATTACTTCAAATACCAAATAAATTTTATAACAGACAATTTTTCTTGTTTTGACCACAGAAAGCTGATGTCAGAAGTTAGAATAGTATGCTAATAACTTAAAAGAAAACCTCAGATCTAAATATAGAATGTGGTAGGGTAAATTTTAGAATGGAACAATGAAATCCAAAGGTATGAAAATGTAGCTATATATTCTTGTAAAAATGAAATTTATTGGAAATCAGTAATGCAATGACAGCAGCTAGGAAAAGAGAAGAACATTCATCTTTGGAAAAAAAAATGTGAGAAGCTAAGGATTTCAAGGTGTCAGGTTGATTGATTTCACTCCAAATGAAGTCAGTTGATGTAATTATGTTTAACTGCAGCATTAGGTCACCTATTTATACAAGTCTTTTCATCTACAACTTGATATTTTCAAATTTTCTGACAAATAAAAGATAAGAAGACAGTGATGGAAAATAAAGCAAGAAGAAAAAAGTATTTACAAGAAATAAGGAAGTAATCAAAGCACTGAATGAACAAAAAGCAGATAGAAAATCAGCAAAAGCTCTTTAAGTATCCCTATAATAAAGCAATAATCAAGTTGAAATTGTTTAAATATATGAAGAAAACAGCAAGAATATTCAATGTTCAAACTTACCACCTCTTATACATCCCAACTTTTCAGCAGCACATTCTGGAAGCTGGCTGTATGACTTTGTCCCACACTTTTTAGAGAAGAAATGAAGAACTGTACAGATAAAAAGCACATTCTTATGGTTGTATTCTGTATTGAGAGAATTTGATGACTTATTCTTGTACACGTCATTGTTTTGATGTAAAGATTGTGCATCTTTAGTAGTGAGAAAACTGTTCTTCACTATTAAATTAGTTGTTTCCTAAATATTCCAAAGAATATAATGAAGGCAGAAATTCAAAAGCGATTCTAACTTGCACATATTATGTAAAGCGTGAGATATTAGCAAAGCTATACTAACACATGAATATTTTCAACAGTTGTGATTTCCAGACTGCTATGAGATGTGCTCAGAATGAAATTTAGTTTTCAACTTTTCTCCAGTTTAAAACTCAGCATATCTCTACCCAGAAAGCCATAGACTTAATAATAGAGTCACGGAATCATTTGACTTGGAAGGGACATTTGAAGGTCATCTAGTCCAACTTCCCTGCAGTGATCTAGAATAAGAGAAAAATCCGATATAGTTCTCACATGCATGCATGTAAAGTACTAGGATTTTTTAAAACTCTCATTGTATTAAAAAGAGCATAGAACACTTCACACTATGAAATACTGCTTTCCATTTTCATGATGCTCCTTTTACAGGAGCTCATTACATGATGAAATAGTGCCTGTCACAGTAAATCTTGAGGAGTTCAAAGATATGCTACTCCATAATTGGAGATTAGGCCTCTAACTGTAGCTTTACTTCGGATTAAGGAATTGATGGCTAAAAGTCAAGACTTCTTGCCTTCCGTTTAATGTATAGTGAATCCTAACAATAAAAAATTGCAGGAGTTCATGGAATGGAGTGAAAAAATTAGCCACTCAGTGTATTGTTGAAGATAGCCTAATTTTCTTAAGTATCTGAAAGTGGATGTAAGCATACTGAAGATGAGTCACCTCATCCTAACACAGAATATACATCTAGACATATTTTATCCTTAAAAACTGCACACTTTGAGCACAAAAACTTTCTGTAACCACTATAGAGAAAATTCATTTCAAGAATAGGTCTCTCCCAAAGACGACATTATATGTACTCATTGTTTTGCTATTTAGAGATTTTTTCATTTCAGACAGAGTGAAGTACAAAAAAGTTTACTCTATAGTGGAGTAAATAACAATTTTATGGGGCATTGAGTCTGGAGTTCATAAACCTGAAGTGCAAGTTATTGTGACCAGAGTGTAATCATCATATAAGGTGAACTGAGGTATTTTTGTGAATTTGTAAGTGTAACTGCCACAGTAGAACTTACTACCATTTATATGGAAGACATTTCTCCACTGCTTCTCAGAATACTAACTTGGGTCACTAAGCCAGTTACAGTGCAGCTTCTTAGAACTGTTTTTTTTTCCTCTGTTGCAAAAGAAACAACAAAAGTTGATCAAAATAATAAATAACTGATAATAAAATAATAAATTATATTATTTTATATATACCTGCAGCTAAAATGCAATCTTTTGGTGGGACGATGTATTAACTTCTCTTTTGTTTAAGAAGATTGAACACTTAAATGAAAATGATTTTTTTCATGTTGCTACAATCTAAGGAAATACTATTATATTTCTGATAGTTACTCATTAATATGCTGTTGAAAAAAGGAACAGACTCTTTCCTGTATGATTATTTAGTGAACTGAATTTAAACTCCATTAAGAATACTTGACAAAAAAATAAAAGATCCGCCACAGTAAAATTGTATGAAGCTAAACACACATTTATCTGTCAATAATTCATTGTTGACTTCCTGAGATGTCTGTAATAAATAATGGAAAACAAAAATAACCATTTTGTTTCTGCCTGTCTTTCCATGCAAAATCACAAAACAAATTCCAAGCAAGTCATCATTCAGAGACTCATTTAAAGATCATTAGAAAGTTAGGGAATTTGAGAGAACTTTTTTCTGTTATTTTCTCACTTCTATCAAACCATAAATGTATTTTCAAAAAATTTGGTGATTCTGCCTTTATCTGCCTGAGCACAATACCTTCTTAAAGCTATCTCAAAACACTGAGATGCAAAGACCTTTGAAATAGTTTCCAGACTCTTAAATATAGATTTGTATTGTAATTCATAACTAGCAAGCCTAGCCAGATATTAAAAAATCTGTGTGTACTCTATGGGTGGTAAAGAGGTTGTTCATAAAGAAAATATAACAATTTATTTCACAATGCCAAGTGCTTTCATATTCTAATTTTAAAATTCTTTGCAGTATATTTCTTCAAATTGAAGTTTATGGTGCAAAACTTTAAATAGGTTGAACTTTGTGAATTAAAAAGATACAAACTACTTGAAACAACACAAGAAAAAGTAATCAGAAGTGAAGGTCTTTATTGCTGTTATAATTATTATGTCTTAAATATGTAAATTTTCATTCCAGTTCGATTACTTCCTACTGGAGGTTTATTGTTGGATTTCTTTTTCAGAAAAAACACACATCTCAATTAAAATTTGAAATTAAAAACAACAACAAAAAAAAGCAGCACACAACCTCTCCGGGCAACTTATTTCAGCACATCATCACTCTCTCACTCAAAAACTTCTCCCTGCCATCTAATCTAAGTCTTCCACTCCTTGAATTTATAACTGTTCTCCCTTGTCCATCTGGCTCTGCCCTACTAATTGCTGTCGTGCCATAAAGGCAGTGGCTCTTTCCTACTGAATGACCTGTTCTAGTCCAGTCCCTAACCATGTTCCCGTTATCATCACTCAGCAACAATGAAAACATTGGCCTGCCATTAACATTGTTCTAGTTGAAATAAGGATCAAAACTTCGCATGTCTGATTTCTCTAATTATATATAGGCTCTTTTGCATCTGTTTCTTGCAGGAAACTTTAGACAACACAAGGCAGTTCAAGAATTTTTTCTTTTCCAAAAATATTTGTGCAGTGCTGAAAGTTTTAAATAACAAGTATTTTAAGACTATGATTTTTTAAAAAAAGGGAAGATTTATCTGAGGAAATTGTAGACATACACTTAAGAGAAAAATAAGTATTATTCTAAAGGAAAATAGTACTGCGTTCTGAAACATTGAAAACGAATCCAAATCCTTGTGTTTCATTTTTTGTTTTATCCATTGTTTCCTCGCAAGAAGACTGGTATCTTAAATCCTTATCACTTCCTTTTTAGTTCAATCTATCCTTTACTTCTATAAGTGAGGACAAAAGACTGAGAGATGAATGTGAAGATAGATGTAACTTTTGAGGTTTGGAAGTGATTTCACTGTCTGAATAAGAGCACTTCAGGAGAAATTCCCTTTAACCAAGGTGAATGGATATATAGTGCTTGCTGTAAGCAGGCCTGATGCAGGTCTTCCATGATTTGTGCATGACTTCACTGATCTATTTTTCAGTTAGCGTGAAGCTTATTCTCATTCTGCAAGCAGATAAAATGTTCAGGTAAGCTCTGCAACCCATGACAAGAGGGTATGCAAGACACTGCTAATGACATCCCTCAAGCATGGCTCAGCTTTTCCTCCTTCCTAGACTCTACTCTTTTCTACTGCTTTCCCCAGTAGAATAATAGAGCAATAACATCCAAAGCAATTCTCCTCCTCAAATTAAGTAGTTATTTGTAATGAAACAATCAGAAGAAAATGGCAAGGAATACTCTGTGTATAAGTAGATTAAATTTCTAACAATCATAGAGATTTAAGCTTATGAGGTTTAAGATTATGATGGTAATTATCATAGCTTGTATCCTGTACAGAGAAATATTTTAATCCCAGGCATAACAATGTGATGGATATAATGATTTAGGAGACTAAGAGAATAACAACAAAGATTGGAAGTGATTGCAATTGCAACTGGCTCTCCAATTTAAAAGGAAGCTTAACAAGATTCTCTGGAAACAAAAATTAACTTCAAAGGTTGCTTGTTTGAAGCAGATGTTTGACATAACATTAGACTTCATGTAGGAGAATAAAATATCCATTTATTCAGAAGAAATAACATGCTGATTCTATTGAGAATGAACAAAATCAACCTTGAAAAAAGGGAAGTGAAAATTATCTATCTTCTTCACAAGAAAATGCAGAAAGCATCTATACAGTTTCTGATTTTGAGATAGTAAATCAGGGAAACTATGCAACATGCTACTAAGAGCTTCTAAAGAAACCCTGTGTTTGAGGATATTTCTTTATGCTGATGAGCAATCTTAAAATATGTCTTAACCTATGTTATCAGAGTTACAATCTGAATGCTCGTGTATACGAGAATGTCCCCAGAATTGACTTTAAAACAACTTCTTCTATGATGATCTGACTGTAGCACAATACAGAGTTTTCATCCAGGCTGAAAAGAAAGGAGAAGTCTAAAAGAATGTTGAATAAATATGTCTCTGTCCTGTGTAAAGAAAAATAAATATTTAACACACTTCCTGTGGAAACTCATTCCCATTTATAATTATCCTTGAACATGGAAAAGAATCTGAAAGAAGGTTGTAGAGAGGTGGAGGTCAGCTTCTTCTCCCAGGTAACAGTGACAGAATGAGAGGGAATGGCCTCAAGTTATAACAGAGAAGGTTAGGTTGGATATTAGTAAAAACTGAGAAAGAGCAGTGAGGCACTGGAACAGGCTGCCCTGGGATGTGTTCAAGAAATGTGTGGATGATGAAGTGAGGGACATGGGTTAGTGGGCATGGTGGTGATGAGCTGATGGTTGAACCGGATGATTTTAGAGTTCTTTTCTTGGGTTAACGATTCTGTGATTCTGATTCTTCTTTAAAAAAATAAACTAAAAACATATTTCTTTTCCTTTCTTTTTTTTTTTCTTTTTTCTTTTTTCTTTTTTCAATGAGCATTCTTTGGAAAAAATATTAATAGAGAAATCATTCAAGGCACCAGGAGCAATTTTTGCTCCATTGGATTATACTTTTATCACTTTGGTTGGTAAAGGAAGATGTGCTTGGGGATAAGGTATTTTAACATGGCCTCTGATGCAGTTACTCTTTGTGCAGAGATTTCTAGCTATACCCAAACAGACCCTGGGGTTTTCAGAACAGTTATCTCCTTAGCAGTAGGAAGTAACCACTGTTTGATACCTAATACCTGTAATCAGGCACTAACCTTTTTTTGACAAAGGAAGACTAAGCCACAAACTCTAGTCCAAATCAGGTGTTTATAGTTTATATTGAAAAAAAAAAAAAAAGAGACTTGTGCAGACTGTAACTTATTTTTCAGTTATTATCTACAACATTCTATTATTACAGTCCCTTTTTGCTGTTTTTTTTTAGAAAAATTCGAATAATTTTTCTTGTACTCCTTACTTAAAAAATTTCGTTCATGTTAGGTACAAGCACTGATAGAGTTTCACTATCAGACACTCAAAAAAACAAGTTCGAAATTTATTACAGTGAGACTGGAGATTGAGTCTATATAGAAAACAAAAAAACGACTTAAGTTTGGTAAAACTAGGGAAAAAAAAGAAAAGCTTTAATGCCCTGATCCTGTTAGGTCTGGATTAGTATCAAGTCAGTTTCTTCACCTTAGGTAGAACCTATGGTAAATTGTGAGAGAGATCTAATTCACAGAGAAAAAAATCTAAGATGTAGTGATTACCACCATGTGAATCTCCTACTTTATCAATGAAGAAATCACATCCAAAAAAACAAAATGCTGTTTTGATATACAGAAAAAGTAATGAACAATTTCCAAATTTGAGGAGTAATCAATTTAAATTCTGTGAAAAAATATAGTTTTTCAATAGGCAGGAACAGTTCACGAATATCCAGGGAGAATAGCTATGAAACAAAATGAGGAAGAAAGACAGGAAAAGGAAGTATCTGAATTTAAGACTTTTACCCTTGACTTGATTTTTGGACCAGGAATCAGAGGTCCAAAAGCAGGTCATTCTAGCTAACAGGTATCGATAAGACATACTATGGCAGTGATCTAGTGGAGTTCTTCCCCCTTTCCGGTTCAGAGACCAGCTATTGCAGTTGAGATTTAAAGGTTCTAACTTAATATTGTGGTCAATTTAATAACAAAGTTCCTTTGGAAACTGTGTTGTGTTCTCAATAACAGTGAAAACTTTTTTAAGTCTGCAGTTACACAGCTCTACTGTTAAACCAAACTGACAATTCTCTTTGACAGTGAAGTTCCTCTCAGGGAGAAAACATGCCTTATAATAGTTGTTGCAACTGTGGGAAGCTGTGCTTAGTGTGTTCATTGTCCCCTCCCAGAGATGTAGACAACAAACTATGCTAGTATTCTCTCTTCAGGGCAGATCAGACACAGAAGTCATAAAAAAAGCATGTGTGTAGGAGATGTCACAACAATATTTATGGTTAACAGTAATTTGGATCCTTACTTAGCTAAGTAAAGAGAAGGAGATGGGGAGATGGTGGAGTTGCCATCCCTGGCAGTGTTCAAGAGGCATCTTGATGAGGAGCTACGAGATATGGTTTAGTAGCTTGTGGTAGTGGTAATGAAAAGACAGTTGGACTAGATGATCTTACAGGTCGTTTCCAACCTTTTGATTCCATGATTCTATGATTCTATCCACCTGACATATATTCTCAATCAATTATTGTTTATTATCATCTATTTGAAGAATTAGGAATTTTGCTTTTGGTTATAGTGTAAACCTGATCTTCCTAATGTTATGTATGTAATGGAGGACAGCAACAGAAAGCTTACGAAGATTAAAATACATCACATGTACTGCTTCATTTTTATTTACTAGGCTAGTTATGTTATTATTAACAAACACCGTGACTGAGAACCATATATATTCTTTTCTGCTGTTGTCATTCAGTTGCTAATAAGTTGGTTATTCAATTTGAGAAAGAAAGTTAAAGCAATACGTTTGTTATTCATCAGCTACTTTTTTTTTCCCATTGATAAAGTTTCTTTTTAGATGGTAAAGTTCTTGAAAATGTATACCTTAAGCATTTCTCAAAATATAATTGCAAATGGTTCAGATATGATCTTGATAATTTTTCAGGTACTCCAGGATGAATTTTAACGTAGTCTGCACAACAGAATCTCTCAGATTTACCTTACCCAAAATCACTCTCCATATATTTTGTAGGACTGTGCCCTACATACTGTTTTCCAATAAATAATTAGATACTTAGTCCCTTCTTGCTGTTATCCTTTGGTTGCTGCTGTTGTGTGATCAAAAATATTCATCTACAGCTTCTTTCTGATAAGGGCATTTCTTTTGTTCTTTCTCCTTTTATCTTCACCCAGAGAAATGCAACAAATTTTCCTCTCACCTCTTGCTCAACTTCAGAGAGTGACTTCAAAGTGTTCTTGATCTACAGTGTAATATTGGCTTCCTTTTTTTTTTTTTTTTTTTCTGTTCATGCTTCCTGAATAAGCTATTTCTATTTTACTAGCCTTCCAGTTCTATTGGCTTTTTTCACCAGTTCTCTATGATGATAATTACCCAAGTTTTTTGATTGTAAAGCAAGATTTCAGATACTTTCTCATAATTTCCTATACTTTTTAATTTGTATTTAAGGTATGTATTTAAACTGACTCTTCTTGGTTTAAAGATGACTGAAGAAAGTATATTCATACCTCAATAAAAAATCAGTGTCATGGAATAAGACATATATCCTCCATGTGGCTGCATGGTCACTAGTGCTGAGATGCATGACCATGTTACCATTCATGAGGGTTTGTACTCAGAAGGCAGCCTCCTTTTCAAAGATGGTATTTCAGGATGGCAGGTGGTAGGGATTATGAGACAAGTTCTCATACATATGAGAGTTTCACTCTCAAACCAGCTGATCTCTACTGTTTTATTTTCTTCTTTCTGTCCATTCACTAAATCTTATCATTCTTCTCAGTGAAATGACCTACTCAGAGAATCCAACTGTGAATTTTTTTTTTAATTATATCACAGGATCATAGAATCATTTGAGTTCCATATTGAGGGAAGGGACCTTTAAAGGTCATCTAGTCCAATACTCCAGCAATGAACAGGGACACCTACATCTAGATCAGGGTACTCAGATTCCCATCCAGCCTGACTTTGTCTCCAGGGACAGGGCTTCCACCACATCTCTGGGCATCCTGTTCCAGTGCCTCACCACCCTCACTGTAATTGACTTTTCCATTATATGCAACATAAATCTCCCCTCTTTTGAAAACATTTCCCCTTGTCCTAACATCACAGACCTGCTAAAGAGTCTGTCCCCTTCTTTGCTGTATCACCTTTTTAGATACCAAAAGTCTGCTGTCGGGTCACCTGGAAACCTTCTCTTCTCCAGACTGAAAAGCCTCAGCACTTTCAGCCTGTCCTTGTAGGAGAAATGTTCCATCCCTTGGATCATTTCTGTGGCACTCCTCTGGATGCACTCCTACAAACCTATGTCTCTCCTGTGCTCCACATCCTTCCTGAACTTCTTCATCAGCCAGCAGCAATGCTGGAAATGCTTTCATTGTACTCAGAATCCTGTTACAGTCAGGAGGGAACAATCCATATACATTAAGACAAAGATTCACTGCAAACCTAATAAAAATCTTGATAGTGTAATCAAAATATATCCAACAGTTATTTATCATTAGAGTAGTTATAGTACTACTAACATAATCTAAATTAATAGTGTAAAGTCTCATTAAGAATAATATCACTAAAACTGTTAAACGAGAAAATTTCCAACTATCATTTTCTTTGGTGATATGCTCACTCATGGAATGTCCTTGTGGGTACTAACATCATGACCACCTTCCTCAAACAGGGCGACCATGAGACACAGTGAGCAGTCATCATCTCATATTCTTCACCAAAAGATGTACAGTGTTATGGGCTGTATCTCTTCCTCTTTAGCCCCAAAGTCCACCCGCACAGTGGCTATTCTTCTCCCAGTTATTTAATTTGAGCCTGGAGCAAAGAAAATATAGGGAAAACAACAGACCACCAGGAAATTGCTGTCATGATAATATCCAGCTCTTGCCAAGGAATGCTGAGATGGCTCTGAATCAAGTCTGTGCTTACTAGTAAACGTGAAGAATTTTTATTGGTCTGTTAATTATCCATTGCAGTTTGCTAGCAAATTCCTAACCGAACACTAAAGATTTGATTTCCTGCTTGTAATCTGCTAAAATTTATCTGGCCAACTCCTTCTTTAGCACAAGGAGGTACTGGCTTCAACCTGAATGGCATATCTAATATGTTTGTTCTTTAAAGTAATTTTGATGTTTTCACTGAGTATTGCGAAACTTAAAGGTACAAATGAAATCCAAACTAATGGTGGGTCTAAGGAAAGTGCATCCCTTGTTGTAAGGATCTAAGCTTTCCAAGGATATCATAACTTTAAATTTAGGCAGATAGTCTTATTGTCATATAAATATGATATGATTGTCCAAAATCTTTATTCCCATAACATGAATCAAAGTGTCCTTATCCATCTTCATCTAAAAAGAGTAGTGTTAAGCATACTACACATTTTACTACATTGTGTCTTTAATATATTTATTTTTTTATGATTGCATGGACTATGGGAGGAGGAGTTCTTAGCACATTTTTTAACTTTTATAAAACACCACCTGGGAAGTTTTTTTCAGAATTGAATGTGAATAGCGAAGATATAGAGAGATGTGTACATCTCAACTGAAGCTCTAAATATCTTTGGTGCTAGAATATAAACAGAAAATTTAGAGTGCTTCAAACAGATAAAGAAATCCTTCAGTTTGTACTGAAATGAAAGTAAAATCCATGTGCATTTAGGAAAACAATAGTCAATTAAATTTTAAGGTCTGTGTAGGGCAAAGTTCAGTTTTATGACTGCTCTGAATAACGAGTTATTTTAATATGTTTATGCTTTTCCTTGTCACATGCTAAGTAGAAAAACAAATAAACACAAACAGATGGCTTTGACTCTAGAAATAACTTACTTCAAGCTGATTCTATTCAAGTCTAACTTCCAAGAATTTTACTGACGTAAATAGCACTTAAGCTTGTATGTAACTATTTGCATGACCAAGGACTGATAGAGCTATGTGTAAATCGTAGCTTGCCCTGTGGGAAAGTCACACATCCCTCTTTCTCTCTAGTGAAAGCAGTTTAAAAAATTGCCTTGGAGTTACAGAAACCCATGTCTAATCCCTAGTTTAGATATCATATGCAAAATCACATGAATGTTCTGCTTGCCTTAAAAGTTTATTGTGTTGGTCTTTCTCATTCTACATGCTGCCTGCTAATAATGGGTTGCCACATCATTTCCTGTCTTTGCCACATGTGAAGGCAAGTGGAAAACCAGTGAAGCCCTGGACCAAGAATAGAAACATAGAAGATTTGATGCAAACTCACTATCTCCCTATAAATGTGATTAGAACATCTCATTTAAAACTGTTGGAAGAAAATTTTGTGGCTACAGCATTTGCCAAAGGCTTATGCTCACCTAAAACTGAGTTGGTTTGAGCTTACACTTCCCAAAAAAATTTCATGTTGTTCCTTAGAGCTGCTTCACAATGGTACCTGCACTACTGCTGAGGAAGCTCTGTGAAGTACTCTTTCAAGATTAATGGTGTCAGAAAGAACAAGAATGATCATGAAAATCTCTGTCTGTAATGTAATAATGAAGCAACTTGCCTTTGCAATTTGCATTAAGTAATTACTGGATAAAAATGAAAGTAAATTAAGGGAATGCTCCTGAGATACATGAAATATTTGGTTTGAATCCTGAGTGGTACAGAAAGGAACGTTCAGATAAGAGCAGGCAAAGGCAATCAGGCCTTCTCTGTGTGCTCCTTAAGGAAAAAAATCCGTTCAGTTACATTTTCCAGGCTATGAACTGTGATACAGATTTGTTTTAAATTACACAGTAGGATTTAAAAATTAGGTATTGCAGCTCTATCAAGAATGTGGAAGTTCCTTCTGACTACTGCTCTGTTTATACCAGATACTACCAAATACCTCTGTATCTTGTGTAGAAATTATCTTTCATGGTACAACATGCTGTTGCTACTGAATGTATGTGTCCATATGTATTATATATGTGTGTATGTATACCATGAATATATATATATATATGCATTATTGAATTGTTATTTCAGTCATATGACTTTTACAGGAACAGAAAATCAGGCCAGATCTAGACTGTACACCAAAATATTTACCTAATCATTCACACTTGCTAACGGTCAGATTTTATTATTAGTTATCATCAATACATATGCAAAAAGCTTTGACTTTAACAGCTGTATTCTAAATTAACTGTAAGTGAAGCTACACCATGGAGCAGACGGCACATGTTTAGCACTGACAAATTCAGTCCTTTGTGAGCCTAAGTAGCAGAGGTCCCAGTGATCTGATTTAAGAGTGCATCAACAAGAGAAGCCAGGAATTAAGCAGTCTTACTTTCCTTCAGGTCCTTCAGGTCCTTCAGTTCTCTAATTCTCCTGTCTTGTGCCTGATATTTTTATGCTACCATTTTCTCCCACCAAGGGCATCGGGGAAGTCCTCCTGCAGTACCATATTGTATATCATTTTCTCTTTGTCTTTCCAGTCATCCTTCTTGTGTATTTGGAAAGACATCTTGTCCATTTTCAGTCCCATGTGCTTATCTCATTCTCTGTGTGTAAACCTTAATTATCTGGATGCCTTTTGTATGCAAACAGACATAACTTTGCCTCTTTGGTTATCGTTATTCACATACTTAAATTGTGTCTTTCTGTGTCATCATAGTGTTATAAATACATACGGCTGTGAAGTGTAGTATTTAATAGTTGAATTGTTTAGTAATTATAGTGTAGCTTGTGTTAATTATACTCTGATTATTTCATTTAGAATTTATTGGTATCACAGGCTTCTGCACTGGCTAAAATCTCCTTATCTCCTTATTTGTCTTGAATTAATCATTTTCTTCATTTGTTTCTTCAGTCTACTGAAAAAAAAAAAACAACAAAAAAAAAAACAAAGCACCCAATACTATGGCACAAATCTTTTGCAAGGGAAAGCATCTCTGACTGTCAGCAGAGATGACTCAGCCTCTTTCACCCAGTGAGCTGGCCATGAGAAAATTGCTTCGCTTTGGAGCAGATTCATCTGACATTAGTTACGGTATGATTCCTGAAAATGAAGATGCCATTTCCCATCTGCTAAGTTATTGTATTACTATCTGTACGGAAGGGAGTATTAAGTTTCTACCAGACTCAGCATGTATGTTATTAAAGCCTTTAGTACTGAAGTAGTTTAGATCTTTCTTTAATCAAACAGAGAAAATATAATTACATAGTACTATTTTGAAAGACAAATTAATCAAACCTCTTTCAAGTTCTTATTTTGCAGCTGGAATGTTGCCTGCTATAGTTTATAAGCATTTTCCCAAGTACTTAAGGTGCTCTTAATGTATGAAATGGGAAGTATTTGTATTTACCTGGCAAATGTCAACTGGATCTACTTCAGCTATTTATTTCTTAACTGTCACTCCATAGGAACTCTAATTACAGATTTTTCCAAATAAAGTTTTTTTCTACCAGAGAGGAAGAAATGTAGTTGGTTATTTCTGGGTCCAGCTGCATTTCCTCCTTACGTGTTCTGAGTTGTTAAAGCATGGTGAAGTTTACCCTAAACAAGGTCTCAGTAGATGCTGAGAAGTAAATCAAAGTTTGCTTGAGTTCTATTTTTGGTTAGTCAGTAAGAATCGGGAAATAAATCAATTTCATAAATATTCCTCAGTTATTCAAGTTTAGCTTTGTCACAGCTCCCCGTTACCATGGCACACAAACCAACTGAAAAGTTGTTGCAGAATAGCAGATCATATGCACTTATTGGTACCCCAAAGTTGGATACCTAGTTACTTAGCTTACTTTAACAGAAGTTCTACACTGGAAAAGAATGAGTGGCTCTTAGGAGATAATTTTAATGAGCAGCCCTGCATAACTAAGTAAACAAAGCAAATGCAAACAAAATGCCATCAACAATTTAGTTCCTCCCCAGCCCATCTTCTCTGTTATGATGGATTAGAGAGTGTGCCTGCATCAGAGTGGAGAATTAGCCAGGATAGACTCTTTTGTGGCCACACTTTTAATAATACTTAGAAATAGTTTGTTCTCAATTATTAGAAACTAGCTTGGACATTTACCCATTGCTGCCTGTAGAATGAGACAACAGATGTCTATTCTCTTCCCTTTGCTCCTTATTGCATTCAGTGTTTAGGTTGAAAGACAGAATCTGTTGTCTGCAATATTTTTCAGATGCCTTTTTATTTTACAATTGCCCTTTTTCTTGGTTTGCCTGTCTGTGCTCAGGGACAGATAGAAAAAACTAATAACAAATCAAACCTCAACTGTATTAACCTGAAGGAAATAAATAGTTTTGTTATACTGCAAGAAAATGATACAAATTTAGATTTGAAATCCATTATGTACAGCACTCAATGTAGTCAGTCATTATACAGATACCTCGGAATTTTTTTAATGCATTTAACTCTTTCTTACATAGGTAGAGAATGCAGAGAAAGAATGCACTAATATTAAATTATTTATTATCATTTAGTAAATTAAAAAAAATATTATTTGATGGGGTGCAAGCAGGCTAACATGGAAGTACTAAAAGATCAATCTGATTGGTGGGCCAATACTGTTAGAATGAAAATTTGGAAGAAAAATATCCTTAACTTCTATCTATTAAAGAAGATTTGGTCAAAAGAATTCCAATTAGACCCAAGCAAAATGTTTCCTGAAATTGATATTTCAGATAAATATGTTTCATAGAAATGCATAAAGTCAGATGGGACTTGACAAGTAATCTATTGCATTAGAGAGCTCATGCCGGGATGGCAAGAGAAAATAGGAGTTTATTTCATGGACAACATACATTATTTTTTCCAGAAAAGCAGCGGCTTCAGAGCTATAACAAGAAAAATGTAATCAAAGAGAGACATCCATAGGATTTTCAAATATGGAGATTCTCATAAAGTTTGAATGAATGGAATTCTACCTGCACAAGAATATTCTCAACTATTTGGAGATGACGGGATTTCCTAGTCAAGATAATACAAAAATAAATAAGTAGATAGATAGATAGATATATAGATAGACAGACAGATAAAAAATCCAGCAGCAGCACTCCTCCCTCTCTGCTCAAACCATATCCATATTATCTAGTTTAAATCCTTAAAATTTCTGCATAAAAACTCAGACAATAGAAGTGATATTTTACTTCCAGTGATACATGTACAAAGGCACTCATATCTGTGCTTGCTGTATCTTTGATAATTAAACCTCAGATGTAAGTTTTGCACAGTTAATCTTTCAACACTCATATACAGACAGACACAGAAGGTGTGAGATCTTTTGAATTGGAGTTACAAAATGCAAATACCAGAAGACCTCCATGCGGCAATAAAATCTTTGTGTGGCGGTGAGAAGTGAATGGGCAGTACAGACCATCTGGAAACTCATGGAAATGTAACAGTTGCAGAAATAATTCAAAGAATATAATATTTTAGATACTGATCAGAAACTCAAAGATATAAATACGCACATAATTATTTCAAAATAGTGTTACCTCTTTGAAAGAAAGTGATACATTGAAAGAAATCCAGTAATTTCATTTTCTGCTATGTTACCAACAAAATCTAAGCCAACAGAGATAAGAACTGGAATCATCTCCCAGAATTGCTGTCCAGCTTCACAACAAATTGGCATTGTGTACTACGGAAAACGGCTGGCATGAGAGAAGGAATCTGTAAACATTAAGAGAAAGCTGAATTCGGAATGGTTATTAAGTAGCGGAGCTTCCTCTTTCCAAGTATTTGTCAATTTATTATAGCTTAGGTAATATTGGAGAGTTCCGGAATGAAATATTTTTTATAAATAATTTTATGTTCAACGTGATAGTGACAGAAAGAAAAGATGATAATATTTTTTCCAGGGCCCAGAAATGGTCATCTTACACCCTTAGAGCATTGTAAAATATGAAGAATGGGAAGAAAGCCATAGCCTGCAGTGAGATCATCCTCATTAACTGTAGGTATGTGAACTATAGAGACTTCCTTCCGCAGAGCTCAGGGAGCTTGTACATGTCTTATTGTGAATAAAAAACAATGTTAAAAAATCTAAGACTTAGCAAAAAAACAGGATCTTTCTTTTTCCATGGTCTGTATCAGATCTTACTGTCAGTATTTTGCAGTAAAACACAGGACCAAGATTTGAGTTATGTCAAGAAAACTTACGTGCCTCATTCTGTGATCCTCTTTTAGAACATTTCAGTGGCCGAAAAATAATTTTGCCTAGAGTGAGAAGTGATAGAACAGGACAACAAACTTGTGCAGTGCTTGCAAATCTGGCACAAAGCCTAGCTCTGCTTTCTGCAGTACATTTGTCACGGCAAAGATATCTTTTCACAACTGAGGTGAAACAAAACTAGCTCTCCCTATCACCTTTTGCAGTCTCATTGAAATAAACACAACACCTTCTTACACACATATTCACACACACACAAAAACACAATTATTTTAGTCAGGTAGCACAATGCAATAATATTCTGATAAAAAAACCAATATAACTACAGTAGAGAAATAAACTTTTCATTATTTACATAACACCAAAGACACTTATTTGTATCTTCCATTCATCTATTATACTCTCTCAATGAATAAATGACTAAATCGAATTTCTCTTCTTCTAACTGCAGTGAAAAAAAAACCAAAAACACAAAGGATATCTTCACTGAGGGATTCTATGAGATTTAACTTTACTCTGTGTTTATTTTGAACACTTGCAGTACAATCTTACTTGAAGCAGTTGGACACCTCAGAATCTTTCATTTTGTTTACCAGAAAAGCTTTAGAGTTAGACAAATGTAAATGTATATTTACATAGGTCAGTTAAAAACAAATGTCTCCCACGTATTTCCATGGAAACTACAGCAGCTACAAGGAGCACAATAATACTATTTAATAGAGCAAATTCTCATCTGCAAAGAAATAATTTTCAACATAGTCACTACCATTTGCTATGAATTTTTGCCAGCCATGAGCAAGGATCTGCATGTTATACTCATAAAAATCTGCACCAGCAAAGGTAACCCACTGCTATTGTCACCACAGCTGAAACACACCAGCACCACCTCACTGAGCTCACATTCATTGTTTGGCTCCCACAAACATACAGCAACTGTCACTGGGTGCCATTTTTTCTTCATGGAGGAATTCATCATCTAAAGAGGTTATGTCCATGCATCCTCACAAAGAAAGATTGCATTTAAATAGGAATCAGCAGCAAGGAACTTACATGCAGGACAAAGCACCAAGTTAGGCTGTAAAAATCCTTTTGATGTGCTTCCCATTGTTTTTGGAAACTCCACACACACACAAAAAAGTAAACTGTGAAATTCCAATGTCATATTGTAAGAGAAGAAACTGCTACAGCATCTTCAGTTAGACTGCAAAATTGTCTGAATTGTATGCACACACTCCTAAGGAGAAATCTGACAAAGGAACCTTTCCAATTCTCTATTGCGGGCATTCAAACTAAGCCTTCCAGTGCGCTATTACAATATATTTTAGCCCTTTTCTTGAAAAGTATCCTAATATCCTCCTCATTCAGAGTTCATTAGCACTTGCTGGAGCTTAAAAAAACATCTAAAAGTAAAAGGTGCTTTTAAAGATATTCAGTTTTTCTGTTTGTCTCCATGCATTTTCTTATAAATGATACAAAGGGTCACACATAATCAGTGTTTCCTGGAAGAGAGTGTTACTTATCTGTTATCAGAGGAGGTTTGCATTTTATCTTGGAATTCAGTCACAAAATATTCTCTCTAAAATTAAATTTCTTACAGTGTTTATATAAAATCATTAGTAAATTTAATTAATATGAATTTCTCCACGACTAGCTGTATTTTAAATAGATATCTTAAGAAATATGTGGCTTGCAGTCAGAATATTTTGTTTTTCTGGATGATAATAAGAGAATTATAGACACAGCTGAACTTGTTACACAGAGCAGTGTAATTAAATAAGAGAGAAAATGTCCAGTGGAAAGAAGGAAGAAAATAAAAGCTTTGCTATGATATGAATTGCACATTTAAAAAAAATGTGGATTTGTTCTCATTAGAAAGAATTCTGCAAATTGTTATTTGTATTTTTATTGATCTGAACAACTCTGCAACAGCTCTGAAGAATTATTTAACTTAATATATACATTTATGTTAAAATGTAGTAGATAAGGCTGTAACTATTCTGAATAACTTGGAAAACTAAGTCTTAAGTTTTGAAAATGTCAAAATTCGCTGTTCATGATGAAATTTCTAAATGTTAACACATTCCTGAAAGGGCATTTATCCCTTTTTATTTCACTTCACTACCAAATCAGTTCATAAAGAACATGTAGAATAATTGATTGACCTGAACTGTAACCTTCAGTGACAATTCAGTGACTTCTGTGACTCACCTACAGCTAACAGCTTTTTTTCTTTTTTCTTTTCCTGAGTTGTTTTATTGGGTGAGAAGTAGAAGACACATAGTTTATTTATTTAAAAAGAAATGATCAACAGTTTTTAAAACGTGGCAAAATATTATTATTGGTTACAGCTTGTATTTTACAGATCCTTACATAGTAACTCATTTTGATGTATAAAAATGTCATGGAGATGCAACACATTTCTTCAGAAGCTAAGGTATGAAATCTCAAGGCAAAACTCTCTGGCAGTTTGCAGCAATTCGAGAGGAGACTAATGTAGTGTTACTCTCAGTCTCTCCTCTTTCCTCCTCATGTGTTGCCTTTCCATTACAATCTAGAGTTTTAATCACAAAGCTGCAAAGTAATTTATATATATATATATATATATATATATATATAAATTTGTTTCATTTTGGAAGTAGTTCTGGATGGATGGCTTGATCCATCCTTTTCTGAACACGTGGCAGAGAGGACAGGATTTTTTCATACATTTCTGAGAATAACATTTTGTCTGCTGTGAAATAATATCCAAAGTATAGTCAGCTGCAACAATTTTTTGAGTAGACTATGTTGAATTTCTCTTAGTAATGCACATTAAACTAGCTCAAAAATTACAGAGAAAGCTTGTGTAAACTTTTTCTGAGAAATATAGCACAAAATAGATTCCATTCAATGTTCCTGCAGTCATAAAAGTCAAGGATTAGTTTCTTACCTTTAGTTTCTGAAAACAAAGCTGAAGGTATGTTCACTCCGTATAGCACAACATTCATTCTAATCTTAAAACTATCACACAAAAGTATGAGAAGATTTAAATGCGGTTCCTAATTAAAATATTCACATCAGTAATATGAATGTTCTCTAAATAGATTTCCTAAAACTAAAGGAGACTAAAGACTGTCAAATACTATTGTTTTCTAAGCCATTATAACAACAGATAAATTAATCTGATATACTGAACAATCTTCAGCGGGCCTTTATTAAAGTAATGTCTTCATCCATATTTTGCACTTCCTTTGGCACATGTCGACAGGATTCTTGTCCTCCCCCTAGATTACCTACAGGAAGACACAAGTTAGAAACAGCTAACTTTTCTACTGGCATGCTTAGCACGTTTTCCATGCTTTTCTGTTATTACTGTTATTTCCCACCCTCTTTCTGCCTGGCTGGTTCATGTACTGCCATTGGAAAATATGTGATTCAATATCTGATGCTTCCTGTCAATTCCTGCTTGTGTTGATATCCTATGAATAAATTTCTTGAATATTAAACATAACACTGGTTTTTGGCTACTCCTAGTAACCAAAGACCTTCTCACACTTCCAGTAGTACTAAAGTAGGAATCAGTAAGAAAAAATTCCTAAATTATTCTTTTTGAAACATTTATTGATATCCATTCTGTTTTCTGTCTTGCGAACTGCCAACATCTATTAATTTGACAGATACACTTGAGGAAAAAAATTGTTTTTTTTTTCCAAAAAGAATTCTGACCGCATGTAGAAAGTGAAAATTTTCAGTTGAAATTTATTGAGGTCATATGGAGTGCTTTCCTTGAAAGAAGGAATTAAATCAGATAAAAATATGACATAGCCTTTAAAAATGTGTAATTGTGTAGAAAAATTGTGCATGTGTTTTTAATAAAACAGGAATATTAAACATCCTACCCGTAAAAAAAATGATGGATATGTAATAAATGACAGAAATATTATCATGTTTATGATCTTTTCTTGTCCTCTTTTTTTTTTTTTTTCAGAAGAAAATTTCCATTAATGTTGATGGATAGCAACTTTATAAATACTTTAATTCCCTAAAAACGCTAACTTGAATATTTTACAACATGACCTTGTATTTCTTATATATTTTGGAAACAATGAATTCACAATGCTATGTGCACTCATCTTTACTTGATAATTTGTTTATGAGTTCCATAATTCAAAAGTGAACTGAATTAAGTAATGAGAAAGATGAACTTAGGAAAGATGGCATCTCCAGAAATAGGCCTGAATTTAATTAGACATCATCTCTGAATAACACAAGGAAAACCTTGGTGTCACATTTTACTTTATTTTTAAAGACTTTTTGTTTCTCATGAACTTCATACATCCCTGTAGTTTTTCCAATAGTTTTTCATAACTCTCACTTGCCCAATAATTCCACTTTCCTACTCCCTCCCTTTCAGTAAAATTAATATCATGTTTGCAAAATACTGATGTGTCTGTTAACATTATAATATATGTTTGTTTTTATCAGTAAGATCAGCTGAACTAATAAGTACTACTCAGCAAATCTGTTTGTATTCAACTGTAAAAAAATACAGCTGCAGAGGACGAAAAACTTGCAATGAATTTTTAAAAAAATATATATATTTGTAAATTTTTTCTGAGTACTGTACTGAAAATTAACTCTTCTATCAATAAACTTTACGTAATTTAAATTACCAGGTTATTCTGTATCATAGCCACCACGATCTGAGATCTAAATATTTTGGAAATCTACAAAATGAATGTTTTTAAGGTCATACAGGATTCAAAGTCATCTTTTAATATCTGAGAGTTTCTACAGAAAACTATTTCATTCAAACTGACTTTCATGTTTTGAAAGCATAATACTTCTTCCCTCTAGAAAGACTTCTCGTAACACAACTTCACCATAACAGTAAATACTCTCAAATAATGCATTTTGAATATTGAAGTGCATTATAGATTAGTTTGGGTAGTGGAACATGTGAGGTTGTTCCCAGACAGAACTGGCTATTCACTTACAGTGGCCCCTGCTTCTTATGGCCAAGTTAGATTAAAAAATGTGTAGTAGGACATAAGGCTATCTATTATATCAAGTGCTGAATGGAGAAAACTTAAGGTTGTCCAGATTATACATATAATGATGTAAATGGCTTTATTGGATATTGAAAAATTCTAAGGAAAATTCTTCAATCAATAGAAGATCTTGTGGCTGTTCTTCAGACATAGTCACATTCATTCAGGAGGAGCGAGCTTGAATAAAGTAAAATTAGGCATGAGTAAAATCATGCATATCTGGCACTTAACAAACTTTGCTTCCCTGCTTCAAATTATAAAATAATGATAATTGAAAATAAAACTGTGTAAGATAATTTTATTTTCCTTTAACATGGGTGTAGGTACAAGGTTTCCTAGTACCCCTATCAGTTTTATCCCATTTCTAATTATTTTGTGGTATGGAAGAAATATAATGTTTAGAAGATTTTGTTTCAATCATCAACTCTTAAGTGCTAAGGTATTTCTATTTTCACCATAATTTTACTATTATTTATGTTAGACAAGTTTCCCAGAGTCTAGAGTTATCCTTCCCCCCAAAATGTCCTTAAACAGCATCACTAAAATTGGAAATTACAATCCTTTTAGTGTTAACTGCAGGTATTATGAGATAAGACAGCCACTTGCCAACCATTGTCAGATGAAGTCTCTGTTTTTACAGAAGCATCAAACCAGATATTTGCTACTGGCAAAGTACTGAGTTTGTCTCATTATAAATATGCTGTGCTGTACATCAAGTATAGTGGAGTACTATAAAAAGTAATTCTGTTACTGTGTCTTAGTGATAACCCAGCTGCCATGATTTCTGGATGAGCATCAAAACTCTTTGAAATTCCACATTGTTTTGTCTTTGTATTGTTTTGACAGCTGGGATAGCATCTGTACCAGATTGAAAGAGCCCCCTTTCCAGAATTTCAGATGTTTTCTCTGCTCTTATCTGAAATAAAGCTGCTTCTCTGCTGCATGGATATGAAACTGTTCAGACAAGAATGCTCAGGGAGTGTGGGTGACTCAAGAGAGTAGTGACTCCTTAAAAAGTGTTCTTCTCACACGTTCATGCAAACATTAAGCATGCAGAAGGCAGAGTATCATCAAAACAGGTAGTGCCAAATCTGCTTGAAGCCACTGCCAGAGCTTCTTGCCAGTACTAGCATTTTCAGTGCATCACTGTATTCTGGCTTGTTAAACAAGATTTGAAATCAACTACAATATTTCCATGTTCACTATGAAACACTATGACTTAAAAAACATGATTGCTTCAATTAATTTATTTTTTCTGTAGTAGTTGTCTACTGCCATGTATTGTAGAAGGCCCCAAAACATGCCCTACTCTCAACTTTTTCAAGAGGCATTGTTTTATATCACCTCAATAGATACTTGCTGTGTGTTTTATTTCCTAGAGACTGCATATCATAGAGTCATAAAATATCTTGGAAAGAACCCACAAGAATTATTGAGTCCAACCCTTGGCTTCACACAGTATTACTTAAAAAATTACTACATCTCTGAAAGTGTTGTCCAAATGCTTCTTGAATTCAGTCAGACTCGGTACAGTGACCACATCCTTATTCCAGTGCCTTTCAGGAAAAAACCTTTCCCTAACACCCATCTTGACCCTGCCCTGACACACCTTCATGCCATTCCCTTGGGTCCTGTCTCTGGTCACCTCATAGATCACCTAGTCAAAATCATCACAGGCCACATATCACTGTCTCCACAGTGTTGTCCTATTACTTTTATCATTGAAGATTTCTTTTCTGTCTCCACAGACTGCGATATGAATAATTCTTTGAAATGGGCAACAAAATAGCAGGGACTATGCGTAAATTCTTTAGTGTAAAGCTTAGTAAATGCTGTTCTGTATTTTTTAAGATGATCTATTTATCCAATCATGTCTCCTTATTTTACTATTTGATAGAAATCCCAATAATGTTTTAACACAGTCAAATAGTATGGGAAATAAAAAATTTACCGCAAACTGTAGCACTTACTAACTCATTTGATATCAGCATCATTTCAAGTTTTACTGCAATAATACTTTTTTTGAGAAATCCCAATAGTTCTATTTAAAATTTCTGTGCCTATGCTGCTGAAAAATGTAACATTACTTATTAAAACCATCTTGTATGAAGTATACTCAGTTTTACTGCTAATAATTTTGTTTCAGTTTGATTCTCCTGTATCTCTTGTGTGTTTTTACAGTGTTAGTTATTTGGATTAGCTTTTCTCAATTTTAACTTGTCCACTGGAAAATGTACTGAGGAATGGCACCAAAGTTTACTTAGACTGTTTATTACCTGATGACCCACATTGCATGCATCACATGGAAAATTGCACAAAAACCTATGTTCTTACCACACTAAAAAGTAAAAAAAAACGTATGCGAGGATACACTCGTTTGCACATCACACTCCATAGAACGTACTCAAACAGCCTGCAACTTCCCACCTTCCTTTGCTCCTCAATCCCTGTAATGTCTTCTTACAGCATTTGTTGGAATCTAGCAATTTATAGCTTCAAACAGCTATAAAAAATCCTGTCTCAAAAGCTGGGAAACAACCATTTCAGCATTTGATCCTGGAGTGCATTTTAATACTTCTTCCAGCTGCTACTCAAGAAAAAGAAGATGTTTAATCCCAATCTTAGCAGCACAGAAGGATAACCTGGGGATTGAAATAAACTGAGTTTCTGGTCTAACTGTGCTGGAAGAAGAGTTGCAGTCTGGAGAATTTCTCAGTAGGAACACATGCAGATGCATGGTTGAGTAACTTCTGACAGATTCATAGAATAGTTCTGTTTCAAGAAGATGAAATTTGGTTGAATGAAGGTTGCAGAAAACAACCAGTGGCCAGGAAGATTTCATCTGAAGTACTCGTACTGTAATGAGCTGACTCAAAATTTTATTTGAAAAACATCAGCGTACGACACATGATTCACAATTCACTGGTTATTTTGAAGAATATGAAGACAATCTGCACTCTGGGCTAGCATTAAAACATGGAGTCTAACACAATAAAGTGAACAAGGGACCATATTCCAGGGAGTGTGTTGAATTTTCGTGCCTCCCTTCCCTGACTATTTGGCAGTGCTTATCATAGCAACCTAATGTATAGAAATACTTTACTCAGAGAAAACATGCCAACAAACAAACAAACAAACAAACAAACTCTATTACTTCTTCTGGAAAAGGTAAACTAAAAATTGGCCCTTAGAAGAAATCTGTACCCAACTATATATGCACAGACCCTACACTTTTACCATCACTGTCATCTTGCAGTCCTTGTTGTGCTACAATTGAAATAGGCCAGATGGAGTGCAAGATGGTGCCAAAGGGAGTGACATGTCAGAATGACATTTCACACCTTTCCCTCAAGCTGCAGAGAGCAATGCAATAGCCAAAATTAATTTCACAGGTGTAAAATTTCCATTTCAATTTACAGAGATTCATCTTAGCCACAGGCCACACGATGCATCTGGTATTGTGTATAGAGTACCAGCTGCCCACCTTGTTAGTATTACCATAGACCAGTAAGCATTTGACCTCGAGTCATAATAGCACCTAGATATTCATATACAGACATGTTCTCTCAAAGAAGGCTGTTATGGTTCACAGAGCAAGAACAGAAGCAATGAGATAAGAAGTGATGGATGAAATGTTCTCAGAAGACATTGCACACACAGTAAGATAAAATTTCCAGAAAATCCATTTTCCATTGTAGCTTCTGGTGCAAATACATAATTGCACAACTATAGAACAACATGGAGAAACTTTCATGCGATTGCAATGGCTGTCATCATTAACTTGAGTGGGAATTTATGCAGTTTAACAACGACTATCAGTTGAGCCCAGTGATTTGATTTAAAACACGAAAGGGAACTGAAGTGCAAAAACATTCCACAGTAATTATAGCCTACTTTACATCCTAATTTCCAGTGACTGTTATCAACATCATTAAACATTGTTAGCAATTTTGTCCCCAAGCCACTTGTTTAGGTTTTCAGTTCTAAATTTCCCTAAATTTAGTCATTTCTTGAAATAATCCACGTGATACACATTTCACATGTTTAACACTATATATTTCTCTTATACACTCAGTCTAAAAATAAATGAATATACAAATAAATGATTCTGAACAGGATACATTTTTCAAATATATTCCCAGCTAGAATACTGAGTGGTATTATGCTCTTAGGTATTAGGAGTATATAAATATTATACCTGCCATTGAAGATCCAGCAAACTTTAGAAACTGTGAGAGTGGGAAGAAAGAATGTGTTTCCAGGAGGATGTTCACAAAATATTTATTCCTAATTTTAACACTGCATTGTGAAATTAATATTTTCTTTTAATCACTGCTATATACTACAGAATAAAATCCTACTGATTCTCTTCAAGCCTTCATATCTGCTATCTTTCAATGTTTCCACCATTCTCTAAGAGAAAGTCCTATCCTTCTCTTATTTAAAATTTTATATGCGATAAGAAAACTGCCATGTTTCTTGAATACAGAGATTTTTGTAGTCATAGTTTTATACGTTTCAGATAAAGATTCTCTTGAGATCTCAGTCCACAATGAAGAAATTTTCTGTGAAACTATGATTTGAAACACTTATTCAAACATTTGCTTTTTTTTCACACAATAACTGAACAATCTATAAGTTTGTTTACAAAAGTGACCCAAATTTATCACTCATTTCATCAATTGGGATGCAACTGTTAACCGTGTTGCTACAGTTACTCGGGTAAAGCAGATCAAATACAGTCTCCTTTTAATAAATAAGAAAGGTCTGCTTATTTATTAAGAAATATATTGTATACAGATTAATTATTAAATAATCTGAACTCATCAGATACAAAATTTTACAAAATATTGTAAGACTGTATGCATTATTTGTTCTGAACTTACATGCACTTTAGATAAGGTATTCTGTACTGGGTTGAGAATATACATATAAGTTAGGAAAATTAAAAACAACACGTGAGTTACTTTTAAAACATCATTTGCTGAAGAATCATTATTTCAGTAAAGTGAGACAGGACTTCTAGACAGAGGGCTCTGATAGTAGAGAACAAGTTGGAAACAGTGGTTGAAGAGTACTGTCTTAATTTGCAAAGTATGTCTGGAAAAACTTCTTTCTTTCCAAGAGAATAGCAGAGCAAAGCTTCACTATCTTGCTTCATCACTGCTTTGTCTTTGTATCACTGAGCTCTGAGACAAAATGTGTTGCTGCGAGACATCCTCATTGGAATATAGTGTGCTTTATGGAGAGCTTCAGAGTCAATTATCCCACATGGAGCCCAGTGATATACAAGGCCACTGTTTGTTGCACTGATATTCTTATAGCTCAAGATTCAATTCCCATTACCTTTCTTTACTCATTCTGTAACTTAATATTAACAAAAAGTTCCCATTGTTCATCAGACTACTTTTTTCTTGCTGTGATTTTGCCATTAAAATACTGTGGGTCCTACACAGGTCAATCACTTTTTTATGTTTTACAGAAACATTCTGTGAAAATTGTAATAGGAAAGGTAAAGACATAGGCTAGCCTGGGATTTTTCTTCTGCCATGCTTTTGATCTTTTTTTTTTAAGATAAATTATTGCATTGTTCCCTGTCTCTTTTCTGGAAGCTTTCCTGCCAATGTAGCTTGCCCTTTCTCAATAGAATTTGAGGAAGTCTTCAACTTCTTTCATATCTAGGCATTATGATAAAACTCGTCTTTTTTCTCAGAAGATCCTACTGACACTCTGGGAATGGATGGAGAAGGAAGGGGAAAAAAGAAGTTCAGAATAGATCCAGGTTTACTTATTAAGAGTATGGAGACGAAAAGAGCAAGCTTAAAAAACGAAGTTGGACAAATTCTGAAAATTATTTAAACTAATTTGAAGGCTTTACAACATATAAGTTGAGGATGAAGGGGTGAAGTTGAGCCTAGGAACAAGAAGGGGTGTTTTATTTTTGTATGTATTTATGTACATATGTATGTATGTATGTATTTTGTGTGTTTTTTTTTTTTTCTCCTCAATCTCCAAATCTACTTTAATTTGCAATAAATTAAATAAATTTTCCTCAAGTTGAGTCTGTTTTGGTCATGATTTTTAATTGTGATCTCTCTGTCATTATCTTCCTCCATAATCTTTTAAATCTAATTTTGCCCCCTTGTCCTATTGAGAACTGGGTTGGTCTGGCAATCAGCCACATCACAAAAATGAAGCTGTCAACTTAATACAATTGATCTTTGATAATCTGATAGACTATAGTAATTCTTATACCAAAGTTCCAAGTAACATATCCTCTTTTTAACAGAATTTCAGAAGAGGATACAAGTATAACTCAGCTATCCTTCTGGTACAACTTAATCTGGTATTCAGTGGGTTAAAGAACATCAGAGAAGAAAGTGAATAATTCCTTATACTGTTCATACTACATATATATACTGCTCTATACTGTTTTATGATATCCTTCAGTTTTCTGCTGTTTACATAGAAGCATTACAATCAGTTTCTCCTCTTCCATGGAAAGCATTCTATATTTCTGACCACCCTTGTTATATTCTCTGTAGTTAGATGTAACGGAGGAGCAAAGCAATTGAGAATTGCATATTATATGATGTGGTAACACTGAATTTTTGCAGTGGTATTACTATTATTATCTTTTCTCTCTGTAATAATACTGAACAACTTGTAAGCAGTTGAGGTGATATTTACAGCTATTAAGATCTTAGTATGCCGTGGTAACTATCTAGAATCATAGTGATCTGCACATGGAGTTGCCCATGTGCTCCTGTGTTTTATTTTACATATGCTGATAAATAGTTTTATCTGTAGTTTCCTTCATCAAATTGTTCCTTATCATAAGATCCCGATGCAGCTGTTGAGAGTCAGATTGAGTTTGGATTTAAGGATTTTTATTTTTCACTGCAACTTTTATTATGTTGTTACCCAGCCTGTTTATCAAGGACTTCTGAATAGTTTAATTGAACCATGTCTTTCCGCACCATCACTATTACTGTCTCTGCTCAGCCAGTGCAAATAGTTTCTTCAAAAAAAGTGCTAAAATATGCAATATATAACATTGTTTTTTGTGAAACACCTTCTCTTCTCTTCTCTTCTCTTCTCTTCTCTTCTCTTCTCTTCTCTTCTCTTCTCTTCTCTTCTCTTCTCTTCTCTTCTCTTCTCTTCTCTTCTCTTCTCTTCTCTTCTCTTCTCTTCTCTTCTCTTCTCTTCTCTTCTCTTCTCCAGAGCTTATTTCGTAATAATTCTGAGAAAAACATGGAAAACAGTACAGTTTTTGGATACATTAGTACAAATAAATATAGTCATTAAGAGACACAACAGTATTTTTAACTCAAAGGAAGTCCAAACACATTACCATCAAAAGATGAAAATCAATTAATAGAATTAAAATACAGAACTTAAGCACATATAGACATTAATTAAATACTCTACCGGTATTAACTGAGTAAAACCACCTGAAGTAAATATGTTCAAATGCTCACCTACAGAACTGTAATTTATGCAGGAAAAGGATTTGAGTTAACAGCTCTCCTTCTTACAAGGCTGTCTCTGTTAGTTTAAACCATGCTCTCTGAGATTCTCTGAATATCAGCTCAACAGACTAGAAATCCTCCTTCAAAGAAAACCTAAGAGCTGTTTTTAAATCCCATGAAAACCCCAGGAGATTGCTATGTATCTTTCCTAGGTAGAACCAAAGAATTGCAAGAAGAATCTGTTCATACTGTAGAATCTCTTTATACAGCAGAATAAGCTCCACATTTGGATGAATAAATATTAATAGAAGTATATTCTGAGTTACTTAATAGGCTCATTACTTTATCATGCTGTTGCAAGTAATGCTGTGCTGCATATCTTGGTTTAAGTGAGTACCATTTCAGAGAAGGACTAAAAAAATGTGTTTCTCCTTTTTTACCTTCCTCTCTTAACCCTGGGGATTTGATCACAAAATATAGTGTTTGTTCTTTGCTTAAACAGAGTTGTTTTGAAGAAAATGAGGCTTTCCACAGATTCCTGAACCTTTTACATCTAGGACAGTTCTTGGTCAGAACATTTCCCTGACTATGCTGCACATATTTTACATTAATATTTTAGCAAAGAAAAAATTTCCATTCCTACTGTCAATTCCCAAAGCCCTTATAATGTTCCCTGTTACACCCTTTGTCTGAATTCCATAGCAAAATTACCATATTAAAAATCTTTATAGAATAACTCAGTAACTATAAAAATTGATGGGCTTTTAAAAAGTTGGAGGAAACACTTAGCAAGAATGATGAATGCAAAAAATAATATGAAATACAGGAGCCTGAAGTTGAAATATTTCAAATTTGCAGTAGAATAATTTGGACTTTATATGAATGGCACATCCTTTGGTGAATCATGCTATCGTTATGATAACTTGGCTCACTGTGAGAATCCATGGTTTTCAAGCTGCTAATCAAATAGTACATTTCAGTAATCTTAAAGGACTATTTACAAGAAGATTTCTAAAAACAAGATGTCAAATTAACTGGAGAATACCACATGGAGAATACTACATGGAGCTCTTTAGGTATCTGAAAAATATCTGGTCAGTTACTATGTCTTTAAACCCAATTATTTAAGGAGAAAAAGAAGCATAAAGAAACATAGTTATGTTTTACAGTACATAATTGATCTCAAGGGCTTTTCTTTGTATCAGACCAGTAATGCCATCTTTAAACTCAGCATTCTTACTCTAAAATATTTTTCCATCTTTCTGGTCTGGGTAATAGCTTACAGATTTTATTTTATTTTCCATAACAAATCCTATACATTTCCAGTACTAGAGATATTCTTGTTAACAAAATATATTCATCCATATGTAGCCAATTACTGGCAGAAACAAGCATAAATAAATACGTATATGATTATATGAAATCTGTTCAAGAATATTTCAAGAACTTTAGTGAAACTTGAAGATATAATGCCAATATTAGTAGCACATTAAAAAAAACTGCATACCTTACCCTTGAGACAGTAGGGTGACAAGAAAGATAAAAGTAAACTTATGAACTCTTCATCAAAATCCATTCAATTTCAAGTGCTTTTGAAAGTAAAAAAAAAATAAATGGCACCATACAGTACATATTGTTTTTTAATCTCTAAGAATACTAAAATAGCATTCCACTACTCACTCACCTGAGTTAATCACCCTCACAAATTCAGTGGGGAAGTTAAAATACCCTTTGAATACCTGCATTTGGAAGAGGTTGCTACTCATTTAATCTCAGGTGCTGTAGCACTGTAATGTGACATGATATTATAAGTAGTTAATCTACCCTCTTTACCAACTAGAAAACATGTCCATCGTGCAAATGACTTTTTTTTTTTGAGTTTCAGTTCCTAATTGTTAGCCATAATGAATAAGGGTGTTACAGATATATTCATCTGTATAGTTTGAGAATAAAATCGAAAAAATTAGGCTTAGGCACTGAAGCAGATATTTGTATTATGAAAAATGAGCACTTGCAAGTGTTGTTATTTTTGTTTTTTTTTAAACAGAAATGAAAACTTTATTTGAAGATCTCCTATTAAGTCTATCTCATTTGAAGTTAGAAAACATTGCAATTTTCAAAGAAAAGTTTGATCACAAGCAATTATCAGGCAAAAGGTTCCAGAAGTTATCAAATCTGGGTATTTTCTTATTTTATTATCATTCTGCAGTATTGCCTGGCTACACATTAAATTATCTAGCAGGCTCCAGGAAATAAAATTTTCCAGGAAGATATTTTATTTTCCTTTGTTTAAACATCTCATCCAAAAGCTGACTGGAAACAATAGTATTATTGTCTCAGTGGTATAAACAAGAAACTGAACTTGTCAGTTTACCAGACCACCAATGTTTGCACAAGTGCAGCATGCCAATAAAAATCTTCAATATTAGCTGTTTATGTCTCTATGATGCATGTTCACTGAATCACAGATCCTGGCAAAAAGTACAGCGCCCAAAACCTGGTATATAAAAAAAATCCAAAATAAATGAAACACAGACTTTCATTCATTTCCATGTCACTGAAGCCTGAGCTACTGCTCCCACAATTAGCACTGAAAGAACCTACAATGGAAATTAATTGTTTGAAAGTTGTAGTTTCTGTGACAAGAAATAGGAGGCATTACTTCCAGAGTGACCTACATTTATATAATCCATTACGAACATCTATCATTTTAAAACTACAGTTTCAATTTTTAATAAAATTAAAAATAATGCAACGTAAATATATTTTGTTTTCCAATCTAATTGTTCAATATGCGATTAGTGTAAACTTTATTTTTATTTCTAATATTTATGTTAATTCACAGTTATTTTTGACAAGAACTTACAGCAGGTAATTAGATGGGTATACAGAGTAAAAGAAATTTTAGTAAATTTAAATGTTAATTGAAAGTTAACACCACAATTGATATTCTTGTTGATTTTCTATCTGATAGTTCTTTTTCTCATTAGTTTTTCTAATTCACCATTTATAATAGCTATTGTAACAAGAATTGCAATTAAAAATATAATATTCATTTTTAATATAAATACAAGAGCAATTCAATACAGTATTTCATAATATGGTCTCATTTTTTTCTGTAAATGAAATTTATTTAGCATTATTTTTTCTTCTCATACGAAGAGTAACAGATAAATTGTTTAAAGGGGTGAAGGACACTCCATGTCATTCAGACTCTCACTGAATAAAATAGTCATAGAAAGGCTTGGGTTGGAAGGGACCTTAAACATCATCTAATTCTACCCCCTTGACAAGAGTAGGGTCACCCAGGGCCCCATCCAACCTGTTTCAAATGCCTTGAACATAGCCTTAAACATTCTCAGGAAAGGGTATCCACAGTTTCCCATTTCAGTGCCTTACAACCTTCTGCATAAAATGTTTCAAATAATAACACTAGAAAAATATTGAAGAAAAACCACCCACCACTCATCAGTGAGAATGAATGTCTAGTTTTGGACCCTCAGTTTCAAGAGAATACCAAATTCGGAGGGATAAGGCCCTTGAACATTCTTGAGAAACTTATCTAATTTTCTGTCTGAATAAACATTCATAGGGATACAAATCTGCAAGGGAAACAATGCAATCTAATCCTCTCTATATGTGGTTGTGACTCTGGCTTTGCAACGCAAACACTCTTCTGCATTTCCAGGTATTAATCAAGCCTTTCATATGTCTCCTCCCAAAAACATAAAATTCATCAACATCAGCTTCAAGGAGACTGAACATCCCATCGTGTTTGTTACGCTGTATGCTGGACAGAAAAGAAAGTGGAGAACTACTTGCCATAGATTGGAATTCATTTACTGGTGTCAAAACTATTACTAGGAACATACACAGAACTGTATGTAAAATCCTGTAAAGACAGGATTTTTTAGTGTAGTAATTATTGAAGTAAGAAAGAGTTTGAGACTGGTGGCAAGGGTTGGCTTTAACACCCAGGTGGCTGTGCTGTCCCTCTATATTTTTCTTATCTTTTTTAAAAAAAGTAGAATCTAAAATTGATGCATATTACACCAAGCTCAGCATATTAAATGAAATGAAATTTGAAAAGAAAATTAGTATTGACAGTAACTTTGATTCTTGCTGTTAATATAGGAATTATTATTCATTCTAGGATCCTAGCCTCTGTATAATGTGTGTAATGTATAATCCTGAGATTATGAACCATGTTGAGGAAAAAAATGGGATCCTGGAAACAGTGTTTTTAAAAGGCTAAACTAGGTTTGAAACGAGGCATGCTCTATGCCAGAAGATTGGATGTATGGGGAAAGAAGCAAGTTGTGGTCTGACACTTTACAAACAAGGAGGGACAAGCAGGAAGCAAAGCAGGCTGATCTTTGTTTTTTGTTTTTGTGTATGTTTTTTTTTTTGGTTCTGTGGTCAGACAATTTAGCAACTACAGTGATTGAGAAGACCTCACAGAGCTTGACGTCTGGCATTGCTAACCATAGGCAGATGTGAGTGGAGTCAGGCTGTGCTTAGCAGTGCCAGAGAGCCCACTCCCACAGAGAAAGCTGCAGCAGCTTCCATGCACAGTTTGTACAAGGTCTTGGAGGATGTAATTTTTTTTCAGTACAGTGGAATGTGGTAAGTCCTGCAGGATTCTCCATCTTATGCCCAGCTGGCCCAGTGAAGTAATGAGTCCACAAGGATTCAGTGACAAAGCAAGGGGACATGCCACTCATCAAAGCATAAGTGCTGTCTCCAGCATTATTGACTTGCACTTGACTCCACTCTCCTTTGGGAGAGTGGAAATAGAGTGCCACTGTTAGTAGTACCAGCTAGAGTTACATAAAGTGAAATGCTCATCACTTTCTGCTGTATCCTCAGCCATTTAAGGGAAGGATATTTCCTACAGATTGACAAAATTTCCACACAGTGGAAAAAAAATTTGGACTCATCACAGAGCCTGAGGCAATTCCAGAAACACATCTCAGATGGTGAGAATACTCAGTGGCAGAAGAAGCAGAAACAACAGCTTATTATATCTAAAAGAGCTAAACAGTGTCAGCATCCAAAATAAATAAATAAATAGATAAATAAATAAATAAATAAATAAATAAATAAATAAAATTGACAGACTAAAATACTTCTCTTATTCTCTAAGATCATAGTAAATGCACCTCGTGGACTTATGTTCACCTCACTCTTTAAATTGGTTTATTGGTTTGATTCCCTTTTAGAATGGTGAACTTCAAGCCCTTGGCTTAATTACAAATAGACGTCATTTTGATGCTTTCATCACAGTCCCTTCTACACCTTTTCACTTTATAAATACAAATTTACTTACACTGGTCTAGTATTAAATGTGGAGGTTGGTGGCCCTGCATGTGGCAGGGGGGTTGGAGATTCATGATCCTTGAGGTCCCTTCCAACCCTGGCCATTCTGTGATTCTGTGACTGTGATACACTTTAAAATTAAAGCAGTTGAGAATTGTAGTGTTGAACATAAATAAGTACTACAGAAGTACATCTGTCACCATATCTATCTCTGTCAATCTGTTGCCAATTCAGTTTGTGTATCAGTTAGAAGAAAAAATTCAGAGCACCTGAATCTGACTTGAAATCTTTAAATGGGCTGTGACAATGTGTCTGAGAGGTCAGTCACAATTTTTTAAGTACAGCCCATTGCTTGTCTTGGTCACAACAAGTCTTCATGACCAGGTAGAATGGAATATCCAGGTCCCAAAGGGGCAGCAGATTTCATCTATCTAGCATGCAATGTGAATAGATAATTTCATACTGGAAACAATTTTAAAAAGCAATGTGTACAAGTCAGAGGAATCAGTGTTTAGCCTTATGATTGAACCATCTTCATAGGAACGGCTTTGCTTCTCTTGGGAATATTCAGAGAAAGCAATTTAAAAAAATATGCCTAGAAAAAGAAGTCTTAGAGAAAATAGAATTTGCTTGTAATTGCTTTTTTTGTTTTGTTTTATTTTTCTTTTTTTTCTTCTGTACATTTTGGAAGGCTTAGTAGCATTTTGAGTGTTATACATTTGGCCTTGAATAAAATGGTTTCTTTATACTGAAAGATCAATCGCATTTTTCTCTAATTACCCAGATAGCTCAATGTTTTCAGTAAATAACGTGATGTACTGCTGTTTTCATGTAGCAAGGTTACTATGAAGTAAGCATTGGAAAATTGTATAAAATAGTTGCATTAAATTATAGCCAAGAAATGATTTGCCTTGCTTTTATAGTAAAGAAATGGCTAAAGTGTAGTATTATAATAGGGTCTTATTTTCAATTTAGCATAATCTCATTTATGCTTAGACTGAAGAACAATGCAATCTCATGGATAACTTAAAAGACTTGCAGGTAACAGAAAGAACAGTTCATAACTGTTTAGGTGAGGGTACAATCTTCAAGATTAGTAGTCCTGAGGAATTTGTATCAGAAAAAGCATATTAATATTGAATGAATTTAAGACATCTGAGTTCTTAAAGACCTATTCTGCTTCATATATACTTATATCTCAATATATACTTAGATCTCAACCTCATTTCATAGCAAAATGAAGATAAGACACGTTCAGAGAAAATTCTAATTGTCAGGAAAAAAAGCTTTCATCTGAGAAGTAGCAAGTAGAGATTTGTTCTAGGTCTTTAAAACATCTCAATGAACCATAATTAGCAGGTACAAAAGTCGCAGTTCTCATTCCCTTAAAGTGAACAGAATTTTGTGGTTGACTACTTTATGTGTTATTTTTTAATCTAAGATAGGGTCACAGAAAATATTTTGGATCTTCTATTAAGGAAAATTCTTAGTAGGAATTTAACTTGCTGGAAGATCATTTCCAAAAAATAGATAGAAATATTTATTAAAGAAATAATTTCTTGCATCTCACTTGCCTTTCAGATTTAGGCTGCCTTTTTAAAAGTTTTAGGTGTTAGCTGAAATATTCTTTCACAGACCTCGTCCTATGCTGCCTGTCATCAAGGTATTTGCCACATATTTCAGTTTTTAAGAATCCTGTAGATACAGAATATATATATATATATATATATATATAATAGGCCCAGATCTCATTTACACATTACAGTATATCTGTCCAGCATGCTGAGAGGAGGGAAGTGACATTTCCATGTAGCTTAAAGGAAAACTGTTCTCATTTCATGAAATCCAGCTTTCCAAAAGTTCACACATCAGGGATCATTTGTCAACTGAGATACGGGATGACATTAAAAAAGTGTTTAATATCAGTTGGCATTTTGTAGGGAAGCAATCTGTGCAGTATATCTCAGTGCAAGAGAGTATGCAAAATTTTCCAGCACTATTTTGCTTATGACTTCAGTGAAGAAAATGTAGTAATTCTCTAAGTGGCTTTTTTTTTTTCCCCTAGGAAATTTCATTGCATAGTAATATGCTGTGAAATTTTTACACGTTCCTTAGAAGCAGTGATGTAAACAATGTGCTGTACTAGACAACTTCTTGATACCATTTAGACTCATCTCCTCTTACATTTGTATGTATGTATTTTTTTAGTGTTTACTAAGAAATGGTCAGGATCAAAAGAACAATATTACATACTCATCTTGTTGATACTCA
The DNA here is from genome assembly GCF_905368555.1 of Meleagris gallopavo. NCBI lineage: Eukaryota > Metazoa > Chordata > Aves > Galliformes > Phasianidae > Meleagris > Meleagris gallopavo. Next base: position 23,511,009 of record NC_139406.1, on the reverse strand, counting down.
TTAAAGAAATAAGTTATAGAAAATTTGAGATGTTTTATCAGAGAGGAAGATGGACTGAAAGCTTTGAAAATACTAAGATTCAAGTGATTTAACTTCAATTTAATTTAGAGATAGATTATTTTGTCTGTCCTAAGAGCAAGAATAAATTATGAGGTATCTTGAAATCTGATTTCATGTGTTTTGTCATAATTTTTTTAACAGACTTTTTTTTTTACCAAATTCATAATCACTTTATACTTTTGATACATGAGGCTTACAAGTATTTTAATTCATCTGATTTAAAGTAACCACTTGAAAAGTAGAACTCACCTCAGATATACACAGTATATATCAAGATATACACAGTATATATCACAGAATCACAGAATCATAGAATGGTTTGGGTTGGAAGGGATCTTTAAGATCACCAACCCTCCTGTTATAGGCAGAAACATCAGCCACTAGGCCAGGTTGCTCAAAGCCCCATCCAGCCTGGCCTTGAGTGCTTCCAGGGAGCAGGAACCCACAACCTCAATGGGCAACCTGTTCCAATGTCTTACCACCCTCCCATTTCTTTTTAATAATTAGTCTAAGTATACTCTCTTCGACTTTAAAACCATTTTCTGTTTCCCTGTTCCTACATGGCCTTATAAAAAGTCCCTCCCTAGCTTTCCTGTTAGCCCCCTTCAGGTAGTGGAAAGCTGTTAATAAGATCCCCTCACAGCCTTCTCTTCTCCAGGCCGAACAGCCCCAGCTCTCTCAGCATGTCCACACAAGGGGAGGTGCTCCAGCCCTCTGATCATCTTCATGGCTCTCCTCTGGACCTGCTCCAACAGCTCCACGTCCTTCTTGTGTTGGGGGCCTCAGTACTGGATGCAGTACTCCAGGTGGTGTCTCCTGAGAACAGAGTAGAGGGGCAGAATCACTTCCCTCGACCTGCTGGTCACACTTCTCTTGATGTAAACCACAATACAGTTGGCCTTCTGGGCTGCAAGTGCACATTGCTGACTCATGTTGAATCTTTCATCAACTGAAGCCCCAAAACCTTCTCCTCAGAGCTGCTCTCAAGCCATTCTCTGCCCAGCCTGTTTTTGTGCTTGGGATTGCCCCAGTCCAGGTGCAGGACCTTGCACTTGGCCTTGTTGACCTTCATGTTGGCATGGGCCCACTTCTTAAGCCTGTCTAGGTCCATCTTGATAGCATCCTTTCCCTGTAGTGTGTCACCTGCACTGCTCAGCTTGTTGTCATTTGCAAACTTGTCGAGTCTGCACTCAATTCCACTCTCTGTGTCCCCTACAAAGATGTTAAATAGCACCAATTCCAGTACTGAACCTTGAGGAACACCACTCATCACCAGTCTCCACTTGGACATTGAGCCATTGACCACAACTATCTGAGTGCAGCCATCTAGCCAATTCCTTATCCAGCAAGTGGCCCATCCATCAAATCATTCTCTAATTTGTTGACCAGGATGTTGCGTGGGACGGTGTCAAATGCTTTTCACAAGTCCATGTAGATGACGTCAGTTGCTCTTTCTTCATCTGCTGATGCTGTATATATTTACAAATGACGTTTTATTTTTGGGCATTACTGCTACTGAAAATATTGAAAATAGATTAAATATTGAAAATAAATTAACTGGAAAAAATGAAATTATTTTACAGTGTTATAGACATTTATGTTTCTCCTTAAGCTGCCTAGAGAACAAGTATGCTTTTTAAATTATGCGTTTAGACATGCATTTAAGTTTTTTGATTTTAGAACTTTAACCCTAATTAATTTATTTATCTTGGTTCAAGAACATAAATTAAGGAGACAAAGTAAGGTATTTTGAAAAAGAGATTAACAAGATACTCTCCTTAGGCGGAAAAGAAAGGTTAGAAAGTAGGATAAAAACTCTAGGAAAGGAATCTGTGAAAGAGAAATGCAGTGTAAAAGTTAAAAGTGTAATCTGTGGAAGACTGATGTGGGTAAATGAAGCAAAGTTGTCAGCACTCATTAGCAAGATGTGAACCAAAGAAATATCAGATTAAAAATCAGGTAGGAAACTGAGCTTGTAAGCATCTTCACATGGAGAATGAACACAGGGATAACAGAGCAATGACTCTGGCATGTATAATTTATCCCTAAATCTACAAATTTATTCCTCCTGTTGAAGACTGTTTTCATTTTTACATTACTGTGAACAAACACTCAAAAATTTTTGGTGAGCCATTCAAAAATTTTCTGTTGCTAAATATTTGTCAAAGAAAAAAAACTTAATTTTTATTTAATTCACTGGTAAAGCTTTTACTAAAACAGTTCATGACTATTAGATGGCATTTTTATGAAAGGCTATATTCTTCTAGAATGCGCTACTGCTTTGAAAACTACTCTGCTTTATCAGCTACAGTCAGCATTTTCAGAGATGACTTTCTCCAGACAGTACTTACATTTTGGGGGGTTGTTTTGAATTTCTGTCTGGAAATAGCAACATTTTAAATACAGATATAGACACACATGTATGCAAATACCTGCATTATCATGTTTACAGATAGTATAATATAATAGATACAGATAGAACAGCTATAATGATGTAAGTTCTATTTGCATACTTAAAACTCAGCTGTGATCTATGAGAAAAAGGCATCTGATTTTTGATTATCTGTTTATTTTATTTTTTATTAAAAGGAAAAATACTTAAAATTAAATACAGTATTTTTCATCCATGTTTTAAGTACCTTTCAGCACTATTTACACAAGTATTATAATGTCTATGCTGCATATAGAGTAGACGATTTAGTTTTAAATGATGGTGTCTTATAGACTGGAATAGGGAGTGCTTAAGTAGGTCAGACAAAAATCATTCCATTTTGACAAATAAACTACCTGGAAGAAGCCTGCAGATACTGGGGTAATCCTAAAGACCCAGTCTACAGATTAAGGCAATACTGTTGAAAGACACAACAGCATGAATGGACAACAAATGCTTAGTGGTTCAGTCTTTAATATTTTATATCTAACATTTTGAAATAAAATATAATTTAATGGAATTCAGGATGTATGGGGAAAATATAACAGTAGGCAGTAGCACTGTGAGGAATAAATTTCTGTTAAGTGGCAGAAGTTCACTGTCTGCTTTCTAATCAGAACTGAGTGACTGGTACCAGACAAGATCCAATTTCTTGGAAGAATTTATATTTTGCTCTTTTGCTAAGGAAACTTTAAATGGGTTTCTACCTTGTCTGTGCCTTTGCACTTCTCAGAAAATGTTAATGGCATTGTATTTCAGCCAGTTCTCTGCTTTTTCTCTGCTGATGTTTCAGAACATGCCTCAACTATTTTTCAAAAACAAGATTGTGAGTAGCGAAGCATTCCTAAGACATTTGACTGAAGTCCGACACTGAACATTATGGAAGAGCTGAAAAATATATCTGTCAAATTATGCTTCCATATCTGATATCTACATGAACAACATTGGTGAAAAAGCATATCTAAAGGTAGTGACTGTGTTGAAAAATAGTTCTTTTTCTAGCTGAGAATTTACCAAATAATGTCACTGTACTCTTTGTACCCATTGTAGTTTTGATGGAAAAAAAAGAGGAGGCATTACTTTCAGAGCAACCTATGTACATTCTGGATTTTAATGTGCAATTAACTTGAAATTTAGACTGGGCATTGCATATTTCTTTAAAAATGCTATGCTGTGTGTCCCTTAAAAAATTCCATACCTCTTCTGAAATTTTATATTCTACCCTTTAATTTAGCATATTGGTAGAATGGAATAGAAAACTTTAGCATCTATCTCTGATAAACTAAAACATCTTACAAAGTAAAGCTAGAAAAAGTTCAAAGAATAATGCTTATCACAGCATAGTAACGTTGAACATCAAAAGCTGGTGTTGAACATCAATGCACAGGAAAAAATGTGGAAATGAAAGAATATGAAAGGCATTCTTAAGTTTCTTCAGAATCAAAACCAGCATGAAGTACATTACTTGTAAGTAAAGAGAATCATTCAAAATCAGTGTAGCTCAAAGTGAATTACTCAAATCATACAGCAGCTGACTGTAGTTCTGTATTTTTTTTTTTTTTTTTTGCCATATGATGCCACAATGGTTCCATATTTAGCAGTCAGATAACTCACTCAGAATCTTCAATCACAAATTCCCAGTTACATCCCCTCATTATATAGCATTAGGAGGCAATAAGAAGGGGATAGACTCTTTAGTAGGTTCTGCTGTAATAGGACAAGGGGAAATGGTTTCAAAATAAAAGAGTGGAGATTTAGATTGGATATAAGTAAAAAGTTTTTTATGAGAAGGGTAATGAAGCATTGGAACAGGTTGCCCAGAGATGTGGGGGAAACCCCATCCCTGGAGACACTCAAGATCAAGCTGGACTGGGCTCTGAGCACCTGATCTATCTGTAATTGTCTCTGTTCATTGCAGGGTATTTGTACTAGGTGATCTTTAAGGGTCCCTTCCAAATCAAACAATTCTATGATTCTATGATAATACTGATATAATGCCCTCTTAAAATAGACTTTTTCCTCCTTTCCTCTGATAGAGATTTTTTTTTCTTCTTCTTTTTCCCAGAATTATTTTCTTTGGATGGTCAGGCATCTTGTACTATCTCAGCTAAATGTAATTATAGCCAGCCTATTCACATTTGTGCTTTTCCCAACAATGAGACTTAGTTTTAACAGCTTTATTTTCTAAGAGCTTCCCTTATGTCAAATTTAGAGAGTAATCATACCTCTTCTCAACATTTATTTTACTCATACAAACAAGCTGTTCTTTTTTTACCAGAATCCTGGTAGAATATGGTGGACTAGAACTTCATAGTTTTCCAGATGTGTTCTTCTTTTGGAAATGTTTAGCCTGGAGCATCCTATGATTGGATTTGTCTTTTTCACAGATGCATCTCATTATTTGAGGAATTTGGTTTCACTGGAAGGAACAATTATATTAAAATGACATTGAAATAAACTCATTCCCACCCTGTTGCTATGTGGACTCATAAACAGAGTACATTTCTCACAGACATCTTTTCTTCATTATGTATCAGATTCCAGCTTTTTGTCATAAAAATAGACTTTTGTGTTTAGCAGTTTCATTTTCTCCAATAGATTTAACATGATATCTTCCATATGTGAAATTCAAATGTGGTTTAAAGAAAAATATTTAGGAAGTCCAGAATAAATTTTATGTAACCACAGAGTCTGTTTTGAACCATTACATATTATATGCCACCTCTCAATAAAGTACAGTTTTCAGAAACATATAGAAAATTATTTTAGATAGATGAGAACATATTGAAAACCTAAGGGAATTTTCAATTTATCAATAATATTATTAGTGAAAAATAAGAATAGAAGGTGAGTGTATCCTTTGCAAGCACATAAGTAAACAAGTATCAAATATATATTTTTAAATTACAATAAACATGTTAAAAAGAATATTGATCTATATTAACATTTCAAAGTATACACTTATCTATCAAAATCAATTAATATTCCACTGATTGTGAAAGAAAAACAATACACTAAATGAATCTCTGTAATAAAACTGAAGGATGAATAAAGCATTTAATTGCAAACTCCATGAAGAAAGATAAAAATAACTACAGGCTGAAAGGCCAATGTTTCATTTTAATGTTCACTCTAAAAAAACACCCTTCCTTCTCCCCATCCCAAACAACAAGTCTTGTTTCCATAGATTTTAGAGGAAAACACTATCAGGAAAAAAATATGGTTTTACACAATAATATGGCTACACAAATACTTTGGGAATTCAGGAACACTGGTGGCAGAGGAATCTGAAATAATACTGGGACTGGAGTCTAAACAGCTGCATCTGTCTTCACAATATGAAAGACTGCTTTTAGTGATTAGTAGAAGGTAAATTCACTATGTCTTCCTCCTGAAATATTCTGGTGTCTGCTAATTTTATTACATTTTATGACTGAAAGACTTATGAAAACAATTGTGGTAATAAATTTAAGAAAGAAGTGAGTATAGACATGAAACAAGACAGAGGGAAAGAATAACTGTAGGTAAATGCATAGTTTTATTAAAATATTCACGAATAAAAAATTGTTTCTTTGTTAGATTACACAAGGTAGTACAGAAGGAATACAACGTGTCAGGCTATTCAAATTTTATTGAAATATTAGAGAATGTCATCTCACCAATTTGACTGAGACAAATCTATGTCTTTTATGAAAATACTGAAATCTTGTTGACAGTTCAAAACAAAGAGTAATGTTACAGAACAGTGTACTGAGATGGAAGACTTTAATAGAGGCTGAATATGTTATTTTTTCATTTGAAGTTTATCCGATAAATAAAATACAATGAGAGCGAGAAAGATGGAATTATCACTAAATTTAGTAAAACAGGAGAAAGAAATGGAAAGGAAACATGCTTGAGCAAAGAAAGTAATACTGAAAATAATAAGAAGAAAATGGTGAAAGAATGGTGTATATCATATATTGAAACTCAAATATCCCAACGACATACTCTGTCTGAATGACGGAATTAATGTTAAATGGTGCTAAGTCTGACAAACCCAAATTAAATCAAAATCAAAACCAAATACCAATCAAAACAAAATCTGACCCTCCAAAACCAGTTTTTGTTACATATATACATGAGTCAACAGCAAAGTTTTATATATGACAATGGCAATTTTTAAATACAAATTTGAAATTAATGTTGAAAATTTTGAGACAATTTTTTTTGTGTGGATATTTCATCTGTTTATTTGAATAAACTTATTAGCTGTTAGATCCAGAATTTTTTTTATGTTTATCAGTTCACTTAATAATTGTGCATTAATTTGTTTCATCTTTAGCGCAGTAGTAATCCTGTTAATTCTTTAACCTGTGCTTCAGTTGATACCAATGTCAAAAGATGGTTAAGATAAATATGAGAAAAATAAATAATTATTTTATTACTCTCTGTAAATTAAGTGGGCATTCTTTTTCATCTGCTCCTGAAGTAGACATGAGATGTTAAATTTATAACAACAGAATTTGCAACTCCATTATATGCAGTAGAAACTGTCTATGTAAATTAAGCTGGCTTTTTAAAGAATTAATTATTATCGTGGCAACTGCACAAGAAAGAAACAGAGATGACAGAGAAGAGAAAGTGAGCAGAGTGGTGACTGAAAACAATCTTTTTTGAAGATGTTGAACTACATCTCCTTCAGGAAAGCAGGTTAAGTTGCACTGCTTTTAATTCAGAGTCTCTCATTATTATACTTGCTTATGATTTTATAAACTTACTGTTACTAAATAAAGACTTGCAGTAAAAAGAATGAAATACCAAATAGTAATATTAAAAAAAATAAATGCACCTAATATTGAATGATCAAATATCTCAATGGTGTGAATGAAGGTAAGGGTTATGAAGTGAAGTATTAAGATTCCATTGTTTTTTAACTTTATAAGATATGTCATGCTTTTTTTTTTTTTTTTTTTTTTTTTTTTTTTTTAGGTGGAAATCAATGAAAATAATCAGAAAAAGCCCAAAGATGTCTGCTTAGGTGGATAACAATTTGCAACTCATATCTGGGTGAGCATGGAAAGTATCTTCACAACTAGATCACCTTCAGAGCTCTTTCTTTCTTTGTCCTCCTTTCTAAGAAAGGAGAGATCATGTTCTTACATGGATAACTAAAATCACCTTTTCCATCACATCCTCATCAGCCTGCAGCCTACAGATGAATCTGTCAGCACAGACACTTCATCTTTGCCAATGTAGTATTCTCCCACTGGGAAATATTTTGAGTTGCATGTGAGTAGTCAACAGTGCTGAACAATATAAACTCATAATACATATCTTCAGTGGGATACACAACCAGTGTTTGATCTAAATTAATATCTCACCTCTTCAGAGATCAGGCATCGGGGTTTTAGGCCATCTTTTGGGTTCCTTACTTTTTCTGTTTTTTAATCATTTGACCGACAGGTCATTCCACACTTCCCATTTTCATTTACTCCAATTTGTTTCCTAAAACACATTCATATTTTTCCTGATATCTTTTATTAATCTCATTCTCAGGATGAGGCTCTGAGGATATGTAAGAGATTTATCTGCCTCCAATCTGCATGAGAAAACCAATATGCAGAGAAAGAATGAACTAAAGTTTAGAAAAGTGATAAAATGGTGTAAGAATGCAAGATATCTCTTCTTAATAGTATCCAACATTTTAAGTGTTATAAACTCAGGGCCCCAATGAGATTCTATTCCCATGAACCAATACAGGAACCAAAGTAAGTGGTCACGACACCAAGCTTGCTGGAGTCCAAGAAGGGCTTGGAAGCCTTTTTGACTTTTGGATGATTTTTTGTGGAGTGAAGAATTGGACTCGGTGATCCTTGTCGGTTCTTTCAAACTCTGAATATTCTACAATTCTGTGATTGCAGTTAATTTATTCTTCTTATATTCACAGTCACTTCTGGACAAGCTGCTAATTGTTGCATGAAGACTTGTCTCTCTGTGCTACTTCTTTTTTTTTTAACTTGACTCTTAATATCTTGATTAATTGGACTTGAAAGGATAAGTAACATCAGAAAGACTCTTCTTTATATCATTACTTCAACTATTTTTTTTTTTAAGTGAAATAGTTCTCACATCCTTTGCTCCCAGGAAGATCAGTTTCACTTAGCATGAGCTTAATAACCATAAAATAAGGTAAATCCAACATCTTGCCTGTTCATCTGGACATGAATTTTCCTATTGTATAAACAATATTTCAATTCTAAGTAATATAGCATATTACCTGGTTATACCAGTTGCATAGATTTAGAATGGCATAAAAGAAAATGTAATCTTTAAGTTAATCAGAAAAACTAAATATCAATCAAGGAAATGCTGCATTTGTTCTCTTTTACATTATTTGTAGACTGATCATCACTAGGGGTGATACATTGTTTTGTTGTTGTTGTTTGTTTGTTTTCAGTTATAATTGTCTTGCAAATTTACTTGTATGTTAGTCTGTTACTGACTTTCAGATTTAAGTCTTTAGAAGAGATTTTTTTTCTTAAAAAATAAAATTGAGAATACTTCTCTACTGAGTGATACTACCGATATTGTTAAATTTTGACACTGCTGTAATGAATTTTTAAATAGTTAAATAGTTAAACATTAGTTAAATATATGTATATTGTATATATGTTAGTTATAGTTAAATTTACTGAAAATCTTCCATCTTAAATCTGTGAGATCTGGACCTTTTTGATTGTACAGGCTGTGTTCCTATTATTTAAAGTATATTTAATGATATAAAATGCAAGTAGTTCCTATTAATGAACAAAAAGTATTAGTGCGCATGTTTAAGGAAGGAAGAACATTTCTTTGATGATGGTCATTGATTTATAAGTGTCTTACCTACGTGCAATAGTAAGCACTGTATCAGCAACTCTCTGGAAGTCTCTGGGGTGTCCAGATTCTCCAGTCAGGATCTACCCACTGAAACAACTTTCAACAGGGCAGTTGGAATTTCTCATTTGGAGACTTTTGCAGTAACTCAAGTACTTAAGTGAATTAGGAATTCAGACAATAACTCGTTCTCAAACCAATCCACCATCCCAAATTAGTCCTTTGAATAACTGGCAAGCTTCTGAGCCAGGAGAGGAGTTAATGACTTAATGTGCATGTAAGTGAAGGTAAGGACAGCCCTAACACACCCACAACATGATTTCAACTATAGGGAAAAAGCTGATCTTTTCTTTAAATCTCATTTGTAACTTAAATTATATTGCTGTTACCACAGAACTAAACTGAAATATACAACTATTAGTGTCTATGTATGCCTATATGCTAACTGCATATGGCACTTGGTATCTTGGTTTTTGTTTGCTTGTTTGTTTGATTTTCAATTATAATTTACATGGACCATTATAAAATATCACACACCTAACTGATACATTTTGATAGCCAATTGTGTTTAATACTGTAATTTTACCATGAACAAACTGGATCATGAGGACAGATTTATTTACAGTATTGATTTCCATCAAAAGAATGTTAAAATGTAATGAAAATCAGGCAACTTAGTATAAATGGCAGTTGTTCAACATTTTTCACTGTACAACAAAATGTGTTTAAATGAATATTGAGTCAAACAGCCCGTGAAAGAACTTGGTTGAAATTGAAGTTTAAGAAATGAAATGTACTCAGCGACCTCTATATGGAAAATTGTTCTGTTGTATCAACAGCTGAGTTTTGTCACACTTAGCGGACTATCATACAGTTACATATGTCTAAATAGCCTTTCAGCTGTCAGTTCAGATTCTAGTCATTTACTTTCTGAATTTTTTCCCAGTTTGGACATTATCTTTACTACTCTGTATAGTTTAACAGAATCAGCAACTTCTGTCATTTTTATACTCACCTCCGTTTTTAAGGATTCACATGCATGTGCTGAACATCAAAGGACCCGGCACAGATTTCTATGGAAATTCTGCTGTGAACTGCCTTCCATTGCAAGAACAGTTGTTCTCTGACACTGAGTCAGTGTTTTACACACCACAGTTTGTTTGACTGTTTAACACTCAAATTCCTTATAACTGTGGGGCAGAAGCTATCTGCTCCTGATGATTTGTTACTGCTTGTATGGTCTTCTGATCCATATTCTTTTCTGTCACTAATTCTGTCAGCAGTTAGCATGGATGCAAAGAAAACAAACAAACAAGAAACCTATACCAAAACAACAGCAACAAAATCACAAAAAAATCCCCAACAGACCTAAACAACAAAATTTGACAACCAGCCAACCAGACAAACAACAAAAAATAAGTTTTATCTACTTAAAATATTCTTTCTATACTTCTGCTTTTCTATAATCTCTGCAGGTAATCTGGTAAATTTCCTGCTTCTCTTCTCCATGAAAAGAATTGTAGTATCAGTTTTTGCACCATTTGAAGTTGTTCTTCAGATGTTTTTTATTATCCACCTATCCCCTTTACTGTGCCTTTACACTTTGCCTGCTGCAGGTTATGACATTTTCTTGGACAAAAATTCCAGCTTTTCAAGATGCCTTGTTAACTTATCTTCCTTGCATTGACTTTTAGCTACTACTATTTATCATCTTTTCTCAAGTCCTTATTGACAGGTGATACGCTTTTGTTCTATGCCTCCAATATATTTTCCATGCTGCTTTCAAATACTTTTTTAACTTCTGGGAGTTTTCTCACTTTCTTATAGCTCCCCTTTTGAAAACTGTGGACAGCTATGGTATATTCATTTTTATTGTCCCTTAAGGGAGGTTGAATACGAAAACTTTGCAGCCACTATTGCACAACGGCTCTTTTAAAATTTTGCAGTGAGTCTCACATGCTGGTGTAAATTAAATAATTGTGATGGATACCTAAAACAACCTTAGCATCATCTTCAATGTCACTTTTCTCCTATTTGTATCAAGGTAAGTTAAATCCTCCACTGTCACCGCTTCTTTGACTTCCTAAGCATGTTATTATTGTTCATTACAGTAGAAACAAATGACACATTCCTTTTCTACAGATTTTTGGGTGTGTCTCAGGTAGTAAAAATAGTACTGAAAATGAGGAAACAGAAGTTTTAGAAGTCTGTCCTGTTCAGCTGCATTTCTGCATATCCTTCATGTCATTTCTTAATGATACATTTTCACTTGCAGACTTATTACTTAAGAAAACATAGGCCAAATTCATGTCTCTTCTCTCCTCATACAATCCATGTGAGCTGTTCCTGTCTCCTTCATGTTGTGAGCTGTTCCTGTTCAGTCATATTGCCCATGCATCATCATCCAATACTTTCCCTGTACTACACTCTTTCACATATGGTTCCCATTCCTCTACCTCACAGTCAATTTTTCTTTCCAGCTTTATTGCAAGTACTGTGCAACTATAAAGTCAATATAGAGAAGTGGGTAGATGCTATGGTTGTAATTTTCTGTTTTTCAAAGCAGTCAGCAGAGGTATAAATGATTAAATAAGTGCATAGCCCTTATGCTGAAATAAGTGGGAACAGTTTATAATCCTGAGTCAATGAGTTAATATTTATCACCACAGTATTATATTGATAGATCACACTGCACAGCTGCCTTCAGTTTTTAATGTTCTTCTATGCTCAGATGTTCTCATATAATCTCTTAATTAGTGAAAAGCTAGGTAACTATGAATATATGTTCCTATATAAATGCAAGACATAATATATAAAGTAAAATTATTTATAACAATATATTCTACTCACATTTTTTCAGAACACATACACCGTTCTAATTAAAGCAATATGAATCTTTTCCTTTCCTTACCTCCTTCTGTTTCCTCCATATTCAGCAGATATCCTGAACACTACTTCCAAATATTTCCTTTCAGTTTGATAGTACTGTACAATATAAATCTAGGTAAATACTAACCAAATACCCAATGTCAGCAAAAATGATCCCTGCACTTCAATTCCAATTCAACTACTAGTGTAAACGGCAGGTGTTGTCCATTTTCCTCATAGGACTTCCACTACAAACCTCAGTTACATTCATAGAGCTTTAGAAATGGAATGAAATTCCTGAATTATCAAATCCACTCTCAACTATACCGAGAAAAATGATGCGGAAGTCTAGTTCATGGGAATACATTGTAATGCCAGCTGCATACAACAGTTACTTATCACCTTAACATACAGTTAAGAACTGTAGCACTAGTTCAGAATATACAACTTAATTAGACACAAGAGAATTAAAAAAATAAGCTCCTCTCCAATATCAGACATTTCTTTTACTTGCTAATTCATTTTTACTTGCAGATTCATTTAGGCAACAGAAAAAGCATGAAAGAAAAATAATATCAGGTGGATCTCTCCTTATAGTTCAAAGAATATGAAAGAGACTCAATTCTAGGAATAAGAAGTCAAGGCTGAGGACAGACTTAGTAAACACTGTTAGACAATGCTGGTAGCAGACTGCTTGCTAAGGCAACGGTCCTGCTGTCAGGTAGACTTAGACCAAAAAGCCCTCCTGATCTCATTCACAAAAGGGCCCCTACATTGTAAAATCACAACATAAAGTTTTTAGGAGAGAACAGCTACCCACATTATACCAAAACTTGAAGATGACCCTTGCAAAAGGATCCAAATCTTCTCCACTTCTACTCTGTTTTCAAAAGGATACATCTATTTCATCCAGTCTTAACCAGCAGGAGCCAGGAAAAATTGGAGACGCTGCCATGGAACTGGATAGAGAAGATTATGAGAATGTGGAATCTTCTGAAAGAAATATGATGTGAAACCCTGGCACATACCAAAAAGGGAAGATGATATAGATTTTTACTGTGTGTTGGAGTAAATTTTGATGGCTAACACCAGATTTGTGTAGAACCTCTGGATGAACCTGAGAAGAAGTCATGAAATAATATGTAAAACCAGCACAATTCAGTCATGAGAAAATACCTCTGAATCAGGAGATAAATACAATACTGGTATAAAGTGCATAATGAGATTTTTTTTTTAATCCCTCACTTAAAAACAAACAAACAAATAAACAAACACCAAAAAATGTATTTCTGAATTTGTTGATTTTTGATGTGGTAAGTTAATACTATCATGTATATTTTAGCTTGTGTAGGCAACTCATTAAAAACAAAACATCACTGAAAGTATCTATCATCTAGAAAAAGTGTGGATTGTCTTCATTGTTATTGTGTAATGAAAGTGATCTTCTGTTCATATGAACAAACTTTGAAAAGAAAATCTGCAAGAAAGTTTGCATTTGTAAGATTTTTTCTTCTTCTCAAGAGTATGTCCAAATAAGGGTAACATAGTAACATAGCACAAATTGTACAAATCCGACAATGCATGCGTATCTCCACATAGCATTTGCATTAAAAATAGGATAACAAATCCCTGAGCATAGTAAAATTTTGCTTCCCCCCTCCCCCCTCGAAACTCAAATTCTGGTACTGTTTATTCCTTCTTTTCTTTCTTTAAAAGCATCTATTGTAATTTTATCATTCAGAGTATATAGAGTACTAGAATGTAAATGTGTGGACACCTTTACAGCTCAGAGATTTATCTGTTTACTTTTGCTGAATTTTGGAATTATCATCTAGTACTTTTCATTTGCTAGGTCATTACAACTTAGTTTCTAAAATCACCTTTTCAATTCATTTACAATTATCTTTAAAGTTATAATCAATCCCAAAAATGAAGCTAGTGGAAACTGTCTCATTTTATCAAGAAAAATTTTCCATTGTAAAATTTCTTGGCCTTATCTGATATATCTCTTACACAGGTTTGTTCTATTTGTTCAAGCTTCATAAGGCTGAATAAGATGTTGTTTTGTTTTGCTGTGAGTGCTTAAATAGATTTTGTTCTGCCATATATCGTCAATTTTGATTGTAAGTGATGTTCACTGAAAGAGTGAAAAGCTTAAAAAAGATAACAGCCAATATATACAATTTGATTTAAATAATTGAAAGAAAATATGCCTTCCCTGATATCCTCTACTATTAGGACAAGAAAAAATATAAATCCTGATGCACTTTGTAACACAAATATGCCTGGCTGGTCTGGAAATAAGTAGTACTAAACAAAGTTGGAAATTCTCATTCTGACTAGAACCAGGGAGGCAAAGTTAAATTTTTAATATATATTTTAGGAACATGTCTCTAAAAAGATGTGCAAAAAGTTCTTTTTCATATAAATTAAACAGTCTAACATTTTCAGTATTGAAATAAAATGCTTCATTTACAGAACTGGCACATAATTGTTTAAATCAATTTCATCCTTTCTATCCTGTGATGGCTTTCAAAACTCAGTACCAATAACTGTCCCTCACCACTAGAATCACATATTTGTAAAACATGAGTGAGTATAGAATACATAGAAATATAGAAAAGGTTGAGATAAAGAAGTAAAGCTGATTTAAGATGGTGTGTTCCAGGTCAGTCCAACAAAATATTGTCATGTGTGATTAACTCAAAATACAATATCTAACAGTTTATTTTATTAGAAAAAAAATCATTTTCATTAGAGTTTTATAGCAATACATTTCAATTATTCCTATAAAACCTTTCCAGCAAGAAATTTGAATGTGAATTTTAATTTATTTTTTCCTTGATAATAATGGGAATGAAAAAATGCAAGCAGATTCCAGCTGACTGAAATATCACAGTTACTTAGGTTCACATTTCTGCTTTACTCCATGGAGTTGATCGCTTGCTTTATCAAAGATGCAAGAAAACAGTTGACTTTCTAACTTACATGTTAAATTCTGTTTGCATTAGAATCTAAGGCTGCTTAATAGATGGTGATGGAATATCCACATAAAATCTTAGAAATAAGAATATGAATTCTACAGATTAAAAATGCATGGTACCTTGCTGAATGAGATTACAATTAAGAAAAAAAACAAATCTTTTCCCTAGGAAATTAATGAACATATTTCAAAACAAGGAGAGACAGCAAAAAATTACATACTATTTGGTTATTTGTGTAATCTGCAATATGGCTTTTTTTTTTTTTTTTAATAGACTCACTGGAAATGATGTGACTAATATAACAAATAATGGTAAACTGAAAGGGACCTTGAAGTGCAGGTGTAGATGGAAGATCTTTATTTGGTGATCAAGTTTATTTATGTTGTATCATAATTGTGATTATGCATGAGTTGTTTGCCATATGTCTTCAGTTTCATGATTATTGAATACTATCTGATGAAGTTCTATGAAATAAAATTAGATGTCAGAATATCTGGAAGTAGAAAATTATATGTGTTTCCATTTATTCTACCTCTGTCATTTTAACCTAGATCGGAAATGTTTATTAACAGATGTCAGTTTCCTTAGTCATACAAGAGAAAGACAGATTTTGTAAATGGGGGGAAAAAGAAGCTAAAGAAAGCATGAAAAAGAAATAATAACAGAACAAGGAAAAAAAAATACTGGTTACAAAGATGAGCTTGACATATTAAATATCAAAAAGCAGTAAAGTATACAAATGTGCTGAAAAGATACTCTTTGTTCTTCAAGAGAAAATTTCAGTACTTTAGTCAAAAAATTAACATCACCTGAGGCATCCTGTTATAGCATTCTTGTCTCTGAGGAATCCCAAGAGTTCTGTATAATAGTATCTTTCATTTAGACAGTCATTTGAATTAAACATTTTTTCCTCATTTGAAAGAGATAAGGCATCATTATTAGAGGAACTGATGATACCTTTCAAGCCTTTCTCTCTTGTGGATTCAGCCAGTTCTAAGACGGAAAGAAAAATCTTTTAAACTATCATCATAGCATCTCCACCTCGCAAGAGCAACTAGTTGATACAGTAATGGCACTTAGGAGCTTTAATTTTGCTATGATATAGTTCACCAGATCTTAAGAAGAATTTAGTAGGGACTAAGAACTGTGGTATTTGTCTAATGAGTTGCTCCATAACAGTACATATGCATATTCTTTCTTAATCAGAATCTAAACAGCAAAACTGTCCTGTCCCAATTATAACAGAGGCAGGTGCCATTCCAACTGAAGACATACTTTGGTTCATTTATCCTTTTTGATGAAATGCTGATTTAAATATACAAAAAATGTGTTTAGTTTTGTTTGAATTAATTATTATAATAGGCTATGTAACCCGCATATAAGGAGAATGAAGGAAAAGATCATAATGACTTCTCTGTTCTTTTCCGAGATCTTGCATCATTATAGGTGCATGAAAACCACCACGAAAAATGGATTCCTTATCAAGTGTTTGGAAACTACCACTTGCTCCACTTGCTGCTAGTTCAATTGAAATGCAGCTGTTGGATAGGATTATTTTGGTTCCTTAGTGGCAAGGAAACAGAATGTAGCCAGGTTGGAGCAGGGAAGAACACAGAGAAGCAGAATGCCAGGCTCTGCTGAAAGGAACTCTGCTCAGATGAGTCACTTACAGTATTCATGCACATTTATTTAGGGTGTGCAATTTCTTCTTCATCAAAATTGTGTCAGACAAGCAGGATGGTACATAACATTGACTGAAATCATTAAGGTAAGTAGGCTCTAGGCAGTATATTTTGAATAATCCACTCCTTTGTTAGTTAAATATTACTGGCTGGCAAGATCATTAGTTGCAAGTATTTCTTAACTGATTAGGACTGCAAAGGTCTATGACACATTAACTGACTATTCTTCTTCCACAATGCATGTACTGTAAAATACGACCAGAAGCACAAACAAAAAACTGTATTCATTGAAAAAAAAAATTGGCTAATTTACTCTAGTGTCTGGATTTTAGAATAGTTTCACTTCGTGAATTAAATTACAAACATTTATACAGGAAAATAATCAGTAATGCGTCTATGATTTCATTTTATTGTATGATTAGTGAATGTGTTAGGGCATCAATTCCTTGATATTTGATTAGTTACAATTTTATGACAGAATCCCAAATGAATTCACAACTGATATTCATGCACATGTACTTTTGTTCTCTCTTTAAATACAAGTACACAGTTCATATTGATACACTGCTGACACCTAGGAAGAACAGATATTCAGAAATAAGAGTACACTTTAGTATAGGATACAGAAGGATGTTCTTGATTTCTAGCGTTAAGGAAGAAACTGATTGAGAATATGGAAACAAATTAAAGCAACCTTTTTGGCTGCAATCCAGGAGAAGGCAGCATTTGCACTTGCCCATGAACATTAGTGGAAGCAAACAACGCAGTTCACCTCTACTATCAAAGAAAATGATATCAGTGCTTGAGAAGTTCATGTCCTTTGCATACCAAAAATTCATTTCTAAATTTTTGCTTCCGGGAGTTGTTCCACCGTATACTCTCAAGTAACAGAAGACTGAGGAAGGAAGTGAAAATGAATGGTGAAATCAGAAATAATTTATAATTATATATTTCATTATCTACTCTAAATGTCCCTTAATCTCAAAATAAATTGTTTTCTCAGAGAGATAAAGAAAGATCCCTGTTAAGGAAAGAGTATCTTTGATTCTGGCACAGGAGCAATTAATCCTTGCTTTTGTCACTGACCTTTAAAAAAAGAGTACAAATGAACCAATTAATTGACAGATTTGATCACATACCTATGACCACTTCCTGTAGGTTTTTTGAACAGTAAAGAAAAATGTAGAGGAGCTGTGTGTTTGATTTGCTTTTTTAAAAAGATAGGTTTCTTTCTCTACTGTTCCCATTTTGAATGAAAATGTCAATTATGAAGTGAATGTAAAATATCAATGTAAAATATTTTCTTCAATTTGTATTTGAAGTAAGGAATGTTTATGCAGCATTAAACATATTTTTTCTTTTTTTCAAATATTTTAAGTTGCTCTTACAGCACTCTGAATTAAATATATGAAGTGCCCTAGACAGCGTATCTAAGTAGAGAGAAAAAAAGCATGATGTAGCAAAGTTTGGGACTATTCCAGTGTTATCCAAAAACTGTGGTACAAAAGGTGCATCAAACAGGTGAATACTTCCTCCCATTTGTCTTGTTTCTCACCCATGCAGGTAGTTCAGTAGTTTTCTAGTGTGTTTGTGGGGTATTGTGGATGGGCAGGGAAATTTAATTCTGTGCTTAATGGAGGATGTAGAATGGATAACTATTTTTCACCCAGCTTCCTAAAAGATAGTATATATAATAGCATATTCATAAAGTTTGGAGAGGAAGGTTTATGTAAATATTTGGCTAGCAGAAAAAGAATTTGCTAAGCCAATGCAAAACTGTAGATAAATGCTAGTTGAGCTGATTTCATATTAATAAATTGTGCATGAGAGCTCAGAGCTACTTCTTGGTGTGAGGTGTACAACAGCAGACTGGAACTAAATAAGTTTTAAAAAAATGTTTGCTACACATCACTCAAGGAAGGCTGGGCTACTGCTGTGTAGGACTAACAGCAGAATCAGAGTTGTTCCACAGGCAGATATATCCTTAGTAAATTCTATTTTTTCAGAACTGGATGTGCGTTGCAATTTGCAGCACAACCTTTGTTTTTAAAACGAAAAAGTAAGGGGAAAATAAAGGGGAAAAAAGAATTTTGGAGATGGTGTTTATAAGGGAAAGCCCTCTAACAAGCATTCTCCTCTCTCATTTAATCACTCCTCACAACTTGCCCCATTCTTCCTGCGTGGGTCTGTTTATGCCTAGATCTAAGAAAAGGAATTGGCTTAAATGCTATCACATGTGAAAAATAAAGCCTTCTCTGTGCCCTTCTCCACATATATAAGTCAATGCTTCTCCAAGTTATAAATGCTGGCTAGAGTAGTGTGTTTGTATGTGCGTAAAGAGTAAATCAAAAGCTCTTGTACGAATGTATTTTCTACAGTGACAGGCACTTTTATAGGCAGAAAATTGGTTAAGCATGTTAATAACACAACTTGGAGTATACCATGAAACAAAAGATCTCTCAGTGAATTGACTGGAAAAAACAGTTGAGAAGTACAGACCTGTAATCATAGCAGCTCACACTATACACGGCTGATCATCGCTATGGCAACAGACCATGTTTAGTTACATCACTGCAATCAAGGGGGGATAAGCTACAAGGGCAAAGAGATACCAATTTCTGGAAAGAAGAAATGTGTTTGAATATATACACTGAACTATCCACAATGTCAAACAAACCAAAAAGCAAAGGAAAAAAAGAAAAACTACAAAGTGTACATACAGACATTTGAAGTGAATCAGCCACTCTTATTGTCTTACAATTTTCCACATGGATTGCATTTGTGTTGAATGAATGTATTCAGTTTTCTTCGACATTTCTCAGAGCCATGATGTGAGACAATCTGTAAAGCAAACTATCGAAGATAGCTGAAGGAAGAATAAGGCTTTTTATGATTTTGCTCCAGGATAATACTATTTACTTATTTGATTAATACTGGAAATGCCAACAGCATTACTAAAGGGAAGAAAAAAAAGTGTGAGTTGCACTTTTACAGAAGGAGATATACATTATGTGTAGAGAGAACAAGAAAAGAAGTCATGTGGGGAGCGAAGATACTGCTAATGAGACTGTGAGGGACAGCTAGCATGACAGCTCAACTACAGTCCAAATGATAAGCTCAATGCTCTTAGCTTCACCGAACTCTTTTCTTAGCTTCATTGAAGTCTTTTCACTGATTTCCAATGTTTTCTTACCTTCCTAAAAAAGTGAGTACTTTGACCTCCAAGATGTGCAAGAAACAAAACTTAATGAATGATCCAAAAAGCAAATTCACCACGGTACTACTATCTGCTGTGCTGTAAGTCTAAAATATGTGAACAAGCCTAGAAATCCAGTGCAAGGGGACTACTATTTTCTAGTTCATTTTCAATATAAACTTTACTACAGATTGCTTTTGGAAAACTTTTCATTTACTGTTGCTGTTTAATGTCATGTTCTTGCATGGTCAAAAAAATCATATTAAAGGAGTGATACATTTTTTATAAAAAGAGAGTCACAAAGAAAAACATCACAAGTCCCAGAGATAATAATATAAAAATTATAACATACCTTAAATACAAACTACAAGGATAGCCTTCAGACATTCCTGATATTCCTTTGGACAATGAAGTTCTGTTAGTTCAGACATAAAGGTGAGTATTAAAGATTTCCTTGAATTAGGGCATATATTATTTTTTGCTTCTTATTGCTTCTTATCCTGTAATACAAAAGCTATGTGTGCAGTTAAGCTATGGCAAAAAATAATTAAACACAAATAAATATAGAAGAAAACATAATTAAGAAGATTAAAAATGCACTTGTGCATTTATATGAATGACTAAAACATTATTCAGTAGTTATAGGAATACAAAAATTTCAAAATGTATCAGTTATGATACTTAATAAAAAAATGTACAAGTCTTACAACAGGCAAGTAGGTTCCTAAGTTCTTTTTTTTAAAACATAGATATATACGATCTAAATTTAATTTTGATCACTGGTACAAGAAGAGTGCTAACTGTATTTCAAAAAATCCCAGTGTATATACAGAATATATATTTTTCCAGGGTGCAAGAAAACAGATATAATGGTCAGTTTTAAATTGACCTAAGGTTTAAAAAGAAGTTGGCATTACAGAGGGAGTAGATTTCAAACAGGTTGGCCATAATATAATGTAATGAGAATATACTTCTTTTCACAGCTACTTGAAGTGATCATTTTTCCATAAAATAATACAGTGATTAAAAAAATCAGATGGACCTGGACAGGCTTGAGAAATGGGCCCATGTCAACATCATGAAGTTCAACAAGACCAAGTGCAAGGTCCTGCACCTGGACTGGGAAAATCCCAAACACAAAAACAGGCTGGGCAGAGAATGGCTTGAGAGCTCTTCTAGAATTTAAAAGATGAGCCTTATTTATTTATTGATTTAGCTCATTTCATGTTCCTGATATTTGGTGCAAACTGATTTTAAATTTTAAGTCCAAGCATGGTGGTCCTAATTGTTACAACAAACATTTATTGAATCCTGGTAGGATTTTGACATCAGGTCTTTAACCTTAAGATTAGACTGACAGGTATCAAACTGAACTTCCTAGAAGACCTCTTCTCAAGAACTCAGTTTTATGTAATGATTTTGGGGGAGGAAAAAAACAGTAATTTCATGATATATATGTATATTCATAGAACTGAATTCAGTGTGAACTGGAAAAAAAAAACAACAGAGAAATCCATTTTCTCAGACTGTTCACCGTGGAAAGCACGGTTTCATCACAAATATGGCATGGTTAGCCTTAGGAGTAATCTGAATTATTCTTTGTTAACAATAGAAATTTGAATCCTGTACAATGTGATTTAGTATACTTACAAGGTAATGATATGCATTAAATGTATTACAACTGTGCCTTTAAGACAAGTTCTTGCGACTGTTTCATAAAGAGGATTCTTCTTCAGTGAGATGTTTGTTGGATAGCATATTGTAAATTTTATGTCAGAGGTGTTTTTTCCAGTGCTGAGAAATTTATGTTGATGTTTCACCTACACTAGTAAATATACAGAACCAATGTTTCATCTGATTGAATAAATAGCATGAGTATTTTTAGGTGAAAAAAGAGTTTTTACTAACAACAAAAAAAAAAAATTGCAAGATGACATTTGACTGTTTTCAGCTGAATTTTTTTTTTGATAAAATTGCTCATAAATATTTTCTGGGGTACAGGATAGATCTAAAACATCAAAACACTTAGAAGGAGAAAGTTCAATCTGAAAATTTCATTCAAAACTTCTGTAATGAAGTTACTTGGAGGGGTGACAAAACTGTTTTTTGTTGGTTTTGTTTTGTTGTTTTTTTTTTTTTTATGTGAAAAGGATGAATTTCTTTGGTAGCTTGACAGATTACAAACATTCAGTTATTGTCACTACCCACAAAAGAGACTAAGTGATCAGGTTTGACTAAACACTTAATCTGAAGACCTGTTATCACTACAATGCATTTTTAATCTCTGTGAGTAGGAGAGCTGGAAACTCTACTTGAAAGAATACTTGAAAGAAATAAAAGCTACTTCTAAGGATCTCCTCTGGGGGGGAAATAGCATAGTTTGATCAGAAGAGGAGATCTTAGAAGTGTTTTTTAGAAGCAGACATGCCTTTTTAAGAATATGCACAAGTCTAGCATCTGTTGCCTCTGACAGGGCTTCCCTAGTAGTATGGATGCTTTTATTTTTTAGATTAATTTAGAATTGTTTAAACACTTTAAAGAGCCAAATCTGTATCTAATGTAAAATAGAATTCTTAACTATTTCATTTCAAATCACAGGAAAACAAAAAGACAGAACAAAAACAAAACAAAAAAAAAACAGAAAAATATGGACATGTAGAAGCTATACTTCTTTTTTTTCCTTTTTATTCTCATGCTAAAACCAAACTTTTAATCCTTCTGAAAAGAGTTGCAAAACCTTATGTATTCCAGTTATGAATAGGCAAAATTCATAGCTGTACTTATGAACTTCCGTGTGTAGTAGAATACAGTAAGCACACAGCGTGCTGCAGGCTGACAACACTGAAACGAAGTAAGCTGAGACTTCAGTAATGGTATGGTAATTTGCTTGCTTTTACTCTTACCTCCTTCTTGCCAGCCCATGATGTGTTTTCACATTTTACACACACACAGGCCAAGACAGATTGTCTCTTATGTTATGTCTGTACAGTGGCAAATAAAATGATATTCTGACAGGTATATCTGAATGCAATCCCCATGCAAATTAAAAAGAATCATGCTCACTGATCTGAAAGCGTGTGCTTATTTGAAAAATACACTAAAAATATTTCTAAATGGGAATTTCCATATTGAAAGTGTCAGGCAAGGGAGATACAACAGCTACTTCAAGGCTTTCAGTATGGCATAACAAGGCTTTGGAAGTTCTGTACAAGTAAGATGATGCCACAAAAAGAAATTGCCTTGTGAAGAGAGAGCTGCAGAGATTGCTCCAAGGGTGATCAAAATTTCAAAAGACAAACTCAAAACTGCACACTGACTGCAGTTTCCCTGGAGGGCCTAGGTTCCTGGGTAGGTCCATATCAAGGTGAGTCCCTTCCTCCCTTGCTCTCTGAAGAAAGAAATTCCAGCCAAACTGCTAACTGAATGGATCAACAACTTATGGCCTTGATAATCTCTGTAGTGCTTGCTCACAGGTCTAATTAAACACAGCCTGCAAGGTGAGGTGAATAAAATGAAAAAAATGCAAATTTTCTGTATAATAAGAAACAGCCACCATAGCTCTTAGTGCTAAATGTTTGCATTTTGAAGAGAGCAAAGCAAATGCTGAGGAAGTAGAAATTAGTTCTGTGTACAAGATGAACTGTGTTTGAACCTGCTCTGTGTTTCATATTGGCTCATGACTAATTTATCCCATATTCTGTTGGAAGCATATTATAATTGTACGAAACTCTGCTTGGCAAATGGGACCATTAGTGTATCTAATGAAGTGTCCACATTCACATCTGCAGGTGCAAACTGCCTTCATTCTTGTTGGAAGGTAAAAATGTAAGAAAGCTTAACAGTCAATACCTGTAAGATTGTTATGTTTCACTAGACAAAGAATGGTCTCACAGGCTTATCAAGTCTTTCAAAAGCTGATATAGAATCAGAAGAAATAACTGTTCTTTAACATGTCTAATAAAAATCAGTAGTGAGTGTTTAGCTGTTGACTCCAGAGTTCTGTGTTTGATGAGTTATCAAAGAGAAAGCTGAATCAATTTTTAACATTGTCTGTGTATTAATGGCTTCCCTGCTGATTTTTAAGTTACTATTCCCTTATCTGTCTGTTTAAACAAAAATTCATTGAAATGCACATTGATTTATTTGTACAAAAAAAAGTATGTACGTTGGTTGTTAGGCCACCTTCTGTGACTTTTCCTGTCGTAAGAGGCATATGTTCCATAGAATCCTATGCAGAACAGACATAGAAATATCCATCTTTTTCCAGAACAGTGAATTGTTTTATGCGCAGTGAAAATAATTTATTTCTGAAGGAGTGTTTCACTAGAAGTCATGCTATGTTCATATATAACTATGCGAGAACAGTTACATGCTATACACAGATGTAGTCAGTATGTAGTCGTAACATAACACATACATATATATGTAGGTTACTCTGAAATTAATGCCTCCTATTTATTTCTATAGAGACAATAGATACAAAGATCACAACAACACTATTTGGTAGAGCAAATTGTCAGCTATAAAACACTATTTTTCAACACAGTCACAACAAGAGCCTGCATACCACACATAAAAATCTGCGCGAGTGAAGGTGAACCACTGTTGCTGTAACCACTCTTGAAACGCACCACCCATGGCATGGCCTCACTGTGCTCACATTGACTGTTTGGTCTCCATAAATGTTAAGAAAGCATCGATGAATGTCAGTAAGTGCTATTTTTTTTGCACGGAGGAATTCCATTCCACACCTTTACTCCTTACACATGTCAAACGTCATTTGTCAGACTGCCCTTCTGCTGCCATCTGTCACACGGCAACAAAATGTAATGAAATATTGACAGGAAGGTTCAACCTCTACTACCATATCACCAACATCTGCCCTGATATTGAGAGTCAACATCATTAAATAGGATCCATTACTTTTGGAGAAGCCCTCAAAAGTATCACATAACACTGTTTAAATAAGTTTAATATTCTCGTTTCCCTCCAACAAGTTTGCACTATTGTACATACACATTCATGAAATTCTTAGGTTTTTATCCTTTCTATTTCTGTCTAGAAACCCCAGAAAAATCAGTGAAAGAGAACATGAAATATGGGACTAGGTCTAGACCCCTCCAAATTCTCACTCAGCTGTCATTTAACAAAGTCATTTTATTTCTGCCACAGACCATAGTCATGCAACCAAATCTTTCCAGTGTTGAGGCTTTGGTGGGAATTTATATATATGCATCACCGTTCGTTACATTATCTTAGTGTATTTACATCTGAATCTATTTGCTTACTTTACAAGGAAATATGCTTCTTCTTCATGGATGGAATAATCATCTGCTTTAGTTACAAAACATGATCACAAATACATAACATTCCAAAACACTACATTATAGCAACAAAATGGTGTTATCAAACTTGAATGTAGAAGAAATCAATTTACCTGAGTGCTAACAAAGTATTTGGCTGTAACATATTCTCTTCTTTTTAGTTTGGGAAATACATTTTACTATTTCTAGTATAATTTTAATGAAAGTGTTATTTTAATACAATGGTTACCTGAAAACTAATGTCAGGAATTTAGGAACCTAAATATGATGAATAACATTTACTGAAACTTTCAGAAAATTAAGCCCTAAATTCTGATATGCCTTTTTTTTTTTTTAAGATAAGTATAGTTACAGAAACCTAACATTTAGACACTGGGTTCTGAAATATGTCAACCACAAAAGTATTTTATTATAGAGAGTAGGTAGGTTTCTAACCAAAATTAAGGAGTATTCAGAGTATGTGGTTTACCAATCTGTTAGAAGCATATGAATCGTGCCTTGCTAGCACTTAGTTAAAGGAGAAGTAGCAAAGTGATGAATAAATGGCTGGCAAATGTGCAGACTGCCTTGGGAGATTGCACCTTCTCTTGCAATTGGGAACATTCAGACAAAAGACCAAAAATACTTCCTTGGGTGCTGGGTGGATGTGCCAAGTATGAGTGCTCAGCAAGCTGTGTGTCTTGAACAGAAGAGTGCTGAGAGAAGCGAACAGAAGACACAGCCAGATCACAGCCAAATTTTCTCGACTAAGAATGAGCCTGGAAGAAACAAATTGAGTTGTAAGAGCACGGAATTGTTCCTGTTCCTGATCATTCTGGTTAGCTTTTTGGAACTTTGGTGCTTTTGTTTCCATTTTTAATTATTATTTGTTTGGATTTGTTAGTTGTTTGTTCTTGTTGCTATGTTCAAATACAAATTTTTTTACAGCCTTTTTTCAAAAAATAAGAATCTACTCTGACCCCTGTAAAGCAGTCTAAATCAGAGTCTTGTTTTGAAGAGACAGCAATGAAAGTTACCACAGAGCAGAGCCAAGTTTGAGTCTGTCTGGGTGGCTGCAAATAAATAAAATCAAACAAGTGACCTCTTCCCTTTCCATTTTCCAAAACAAATGTTATAACATAAAATCAGTATTTCCACTAGAATCTGTTTTGGCATCCAGTAAGCATGACAAATCATATCCTATGACCTATAAGCATAAATTGCCAGACATTCTGGAGATGTAACAGAGTCTCCTGACTCTTTCTGATTACTTAGCATAACCATATTGTAAAAATTTAAAGTGAGTTATTGAATTGACAGCCTTTAACTACTGAAGCACCCTTTGTGATCCAGATTAACCTAGTCTCCACCTGCAGCCTGCAGGAAGTAGAATTTCATCTATTAATTACTTTACCGAAACCTTAACTTCTGAGAATAAAAGGATTACATTACTTGGCAGCTGAGTGAGAATCAGGAGGTCTAGTCCTAGATCTATTTTACATGTTCCTGTTCACTGACACTACCTTCTGTGATTTTCTGGGTATTCTAGACAGAAATAGAGAAGATAAAAACAATGAAATAACTACTATGTTGCTATTTCATTTATTTCCATGATAAATCTCTCTCAGCATTACATTTTACAATTCAGAATTAAGTAAGGCAAACTTAGTGTCCTAGCAGAAGAAAATTCACATAGCTTTATTTATCCTTCCCTACATACAACTCCATTGTGTGCGGATTAGAGTTTACGTTAGTTCAGCTAATACTCCCCAGGGCCAAATTTGCCCATGGCCTACCCCAATCCCTAGGGCTCTGCTCAGCTATCTCACAAGATAGAACCCAGCCATGTCTGACCCAGGTGATCCTCACTGGGCCTGATGCTGACTCATTTTCCTCATTTGACCTAGGAGCGTGTCTCATCACCATGGACTTGCATGAAATTCTGTCCTCTTGATTGAACCTGACTACCATCTCTAGATCTCCTAGTTGCCTCTCCTGGGTGCCAGGGAACTGAAACCTGTCCTGACAGTTGTGTTACTGCACTTGACTTCCACCCTTTTGAAGAAGTTGGCCTCACTGCTGCCTATCTGATGCACTACTTGCTGCATACCACCAAAACCCAATCTGTGACTCTGCTGGACTAGAAACTTCTGAAGCCCATCAGTACCAGCTAACAAGGGTCACACCTTTCCTCTAACTCTCCCTTTTGAGAGACAAAAAGGACAGTACAAATGTGTATTTTCAACCAAACACCAGTCTTGATTCCTTGTACTCTTCCAAGAACTTACAGAGATTCCTAATCAATACTTAAACAATTTTATTAGCATTTTCCTTTACAGAGCAAAATTATGACTGTTCAGTAGATAATGACACTGTGCCTAATTTGCAGATGGCTTTGCCCAGTATGTCCTGTCATCACAGTGTTCACATGTGAGAGAGAAGCAGGACAGGACTGACAACAATATTTCCAGTAGAATATCATGATTGCAGAAGAGTAAGTTCATTTGTCATTTGATAAATATGTTGGAGGAATAAAAGTATTTGTGGAGCAGAGGGGCAGCAAAAGGGAGAGCTGTGTTCCACCAAGATATAACTGACCTTCCTTTCTTCGCAGCATTCCTGTTCTTTCACTAAGAAAATTTTCACTAAAAAAATTTTCAAGCTAGAGATCAATACTGTTGTGGAGCTACTGGATCATTCTGTCACATTTTATATTTAACAGGCATACTCGATATATTTTAGGCCATGTTATTTTCTTCTCTCTTTGTCTTGATACAGATTAAAAAAAAATAATAGAAAATGGCAGTTTCATTGCCAGTGTACAAGCAGACATAGCTGTTGCTTCACCTTCCCAACCAAATATTTCTGTCTTTCCTTGCATCTTCCTCTAGATATAATATCTCTGTTTGTCCTTTTTGAAAAACTGCTAATCAATTCTCTTCTTATCCCAACCCCCCTTCCCCCGAAAAAAAAAAAAAACGAAAAGAAAGAAACAACCAACAAAAAGTACAAAACTCCAATAGTCAAAAAATATATTTTAATCCATCTTAAATGCAACTCACTCCCAAGCAGTAGAAGAGAACTACTTGTCTCTGGAATATTCTCAGAGTAACACTGCTGGCTAGGTCACCCTTGATACTGTCCAGTGCTAACTTGCATTTATTTAGCTGAATTGCAGGAGGCTTTGAAAAAGTAGGGAATCCTTCACAGGAACAACTTTTTCACGGTAACAATGCACAGTACTGTTCTTACTATAACAAAATGGAATCACAGAATCATAGTATGGTTTGGGTTGAAAGGAACCTTTAAGATCATCTAGTTGCAGCCCCCCTGCCATAGGCAGGGACACCTACCTCCAGACCAGGTTGTTCAAAGTCTCATCCAGACTGGTCTTGGCCACCTCCAAGCTGGGAGCATCCACAACCTCACTGGCCAATCAGTTCCAGTGCCTCACCAATTTGTTCCAGTGTCTCATCATCCTCACTCCAGGCTGGAGCTGCAGCCTGTGGGGAGCCGTGGGGAGCAGCGCCTGAAGGATGATACATATATATGTAAAATGTTATTTCTCTTTTTCTGTCTCAGTAAATAGTTTTTATCTAAACCCACAAGTTCTACCTTTTATTTCCTGATTCTGTTTCTCCACTCACTGGGAGTGAGGAGTGAGAAAACAGCTGTGTGGTACTGAACAGGCTGCTGGATTAAACAACAGCGAAAGACTATCAAAGTCTTTTTGGTAAATGGTTATATAATACCATCTAAAGCAGAATGCATCTTTTCAGAATTAGCTATGGTTTTATTCCTTTGACAGGAAGCAAGTCTCTCATTCTTTTGCAAACTAAATTCTGAAAAATATCCTGCCCTTCTTTACAAAGACTTTAATGGAAGTTAAAATTCAGTGAGAGTTACAATTCACCCAAGGGAAAGAAGAGAATCTACAAGCCAATGTAAACAAACCTTCTTCAAATCGTGCAAACAATATTTCTGTAGTTCCTTTCCATGTATTGAGGAAACAAGGACAAACTCCTAAAATGGTGCAGGAAATACATTCGCTCTGAGCCAGTCTCTTTTAATCAGACTAGTGTCAAATTGTCAAAGAAGGTGTACTCATTTGCAATAAGTGAACATCTCACTTCATTCTAAGTTAGAAGAAAGGTCATTAATATCTTTTCAGATTTCTATCTGAAATCAGATAGATATGTTAAAAAGCTTATTATGTGTGAAAACCCTGGTGACATCTTTCTGTACATGCTGTACTATTAATGCACAGTTCTAACAGATTGTGCATTGGGATGAGTGATAATCAAAGACAGATGTCAGTAAGGGACTATTCACCATTTCCAAGCATAAGAAACAGAATATAAAACCAAAATATTCTTCTATTTTCTCAAAATGTTTGAATGATCACATGCTTGAATGATCACAAATCTTGCATAGACATTAAATAACAAAAGCAAATCAAACTTTTTCAGCTGCATTTCTGAAAGCAAGAGCAGAAAACTTATAAGGTTTCTTTTGACCCTGAGTGTCATAAGAGGGAGGGGTAAAGAAGTTCTGCATCCTCAGTTAGCGCAGTTTCATTCTTTGAAGTGTTGTGTTTCAATATGTCAGCCAGCCTAACCTAGACTGCTCACCTTCCTCCAGAGAAAACAGCGCTGAAAAATCCTGAACTGGAAAAGGCTATATTTAATATCCATTACAATGGTATTTCACAGATCTTCCACAGCAATTAAGCACCTAACTACCCTTAAACATCAGTGACTGAAAAGCATTAGAAAAATCAAACCAGAACAGGACACCAAAGTAATCAGATAACAGCAGAAACAAAATTCACACTGAAGATGTTCTCATGTTCTTGAATACAAATAAATTTTCAATCCAGTGCAGAGCAGATAATAGAACCCTCTTTCATAGTTGGAAGCTTGGAAAAAAATGAACAGTTTCAATAACTTATGTCATTCAGATAACTTCTCTGTACTTCAGTGTGCTAGATTTCCTTAAAATACAAAGGTCAATTGTGCAAAAGTCACATGATATTGATTAAAGCTAGCTGGTGAAGTGTTCAGAGTGCTCAACCTTTTTGCCATTACAATATCGTTCCTTGGCATGTCTAGGCTGCTCTTTTAACAGATAACCGACAGATGTCAATACCATATCATTCAGGCTTCAGAGAATACTCTTGGTCTGTGCAGCTAGGATGCTGCACGTCAGTGTTATAACAACATCTAACCAATGCTTTTGGGATTTCTCTTCAGTCTTATACCAAAAAAATATTTATTTGATGGTAATATGCATAATTCATACCTCAATTATCCTATAGCTCCTTTTCCTACTGTTACACCTAACTTTTAATGTTTACTCACTTTTTCCATAGCTATTTACTGCCTTTGATTTTTTTCTATATTATTGATAAAATTATTTGTTCTAGTGAATTCCCATTCTGTTTTTCAGGGCAGTTTGTTACACTCAGGAAATCTGTTTTTCCTTCACCCTAAAAATTCATTATTTAAATGGAAACCATTCTTCCTGTTTTCACTTAGTTAGGTAGTCAGTACTTTTCTTCTAAGACTAAATATTTGTTCTTAGAATTAAACTATGTTTTTTTCTTTAACGCTGTTTTATTCTGACCAACAATCCAGAACCCCAGGACTCTTACAATCACTCAGATTGCTACTGGAAAATAGAATATAGTAGTCACTAAGGTAATTTGTGCTTATGCAATTCTCAGTAAGATTTCATTGTGGTCACCAAAATTAGAAAGAGGACGAGGGAAATACGGCACCTTTACCTCACGATGGTAGAAATAAAATACATGGTGGGCCTACTTTCCTTTGAATCTAATTTTTATAGAGAAGAACACATAGACAAATATGTCTGGGTTTCAAAAATACTTCTGTCTTCTTGTGAGAGAGTAGTCTCATTTCAGTGAGGGAAATTGATGGTGTGGTTTCTAGTTTAAGCTTCAGAAAGTTGCACAGAAAATTCTCAATGCACTCTGTTTAGAGCACACTTATAAGAATTCCCTGTACATGGCTTATATCTTCATTGCCAAAGAGCAGATGGGTAGTAAACAGAAGCACTAAGCATCTGCGCTCTGGGCAACATATTCATTTCTAAATAAAAATTTCATTTTATCATAGTAAATATGAAAAATTAACCTGTATATATTTTTTGTCATTAGCAGCTATATCTTATAACTGCTAATAAAAAGACTACAACAGTTGAAATTCGAATAAACACATTTAATATAATAAAAATTGGAATACTTATGACAATTATAGGATTAAAACAGAAAAGATGCCATTTCATGTCAAACACTATTAGGGCAAGTTTGTTGCTTTGCATATCCTAATGTCAGTGAAGTAAATGCAGAAGGTCTTAACATAATAGCAAAGGTAGTAGTTATTCATGACGCATGTGAGAAAGAGTGAATTTTAGAATATATATATTTTTTAATACATGTGCATTATTATCTAGTTTGTGAGAAAACAATTTAATACAAGATAGAATAGAGGTAACTTTATATTTCTCTGCTAAATCATGTTAGGAATAATTTACAATAAAATAAATTCTGGAAGATTGTACCAAAAGATTTGCAACCTGTGTATTAGATATAATAAAGGAACAGAAGTTTTCCTACAAGTTAGAAAATAAATCAGGTAACAGGGGAAATCTCAGGCTGAATTGCAGGCATCTGCACTTTTCTGAATAGATATATATTAACCACTTTAAAAAAAAAAAAAGTTATTATTACTTAAGTTAGTTCTCTGGCAGAATCATTCAGGAATCATCTGAGTATCAGAGGCAGTCAAATCTGATTTAACTAAGTTGTATTCATGTCTTTTGCTTCTGATTGAAACAGACCAATATCTTATTAGGGTTGGAATAGAGAAGATGCTATCCTCTAAATTTCCTGGAGAAATGTACAATATCAAAACTCTAATCAAATATCAAGGAATATCAATTGTGTATACAGTGATTAATCAGAAGAGAGAAATGATGAATCATTTGAATATTAATAGTTGCCTAGAGAATAAAGTATGTTCTCAGATAGAAAAATGCCCATTGATTAATAATGTTAAGGTGATTTTAACACTGAAGCGGGGCAGTACTGACAGTATTACTTGGGATTTTGTTGTTATTGGCTCCTGAGCATAGAATGAAAAATAAGTTTCTGGTTATGGTAATGAAAATTCTATTTATACTGAAATTAAGAATACAGAAAAGAGCAGGCACTTTTCCTGATGGATTAGATAAATCATTCAAGCACTAAATGCTGCAAATAGCAATGATTGACTTCAACCTCTTTTATAGCCTTATGTATTAAATGCTAAGTGCTGGCATCAACAAATAAACCAGCTTTAGGTAGAACTGTAATCTGCAATGTCATAATAGCAAAGAACATGTGGACTTTATTTTCAGGGCTGCTGAAGGAGGAAGGGAGAGACAGAGAAATGACATAAGCTGAAGTGCTTAATTGAGACTACTGGAACTGATGGTCTGATGCAGCACATAGTACAGCTGGAAGAAACACCATTTAGTTCCGTATAAGAATGGTTAACTGGACAGTTATTGATTAGATCAAGCAACACAAAGTTGCAAACTTACTAGAAGGAAATTCCACTTAGGCTGTCAAGGGGGCCATCTGAAACAAGACTTGCATCAAGGTGAAATTCTTAGATGACAATGAAGAACTCAGTGTCCCATTTGGATATGGAGAAATAAAAATATGTTAAACAAAAATGGCTTGACATTCACCTATGATGGAACTGAATATATCATTCTGACTTATGAGAAGTTTCATAAAATTGTAAAGATTGAGTAATTATAGAATCATGGAATATCCTGAATTGGAAGGGACCTATAGAAATCATCAAGTCCAACTCCTAGATCTACATAGGGCCATCCAAAAGATCAGACCATGTGTTTGAGAACAGTGTCCAAACACTCCTTGAGCTCTGGCAGCTGTCCTAGTGCCCACTTCCTTGGGGAGCCTGTTCCAGTGTTCAACCATTCTGGTGAAGAACATTTTCCTATTATCCAACTTGAACCTCCCGAGTTGCAGCTTAAAAATCCATTCCTGTGTGCTAACCACTATATGTTGTTTAAACCAGACCTCAGAATTATTTGTCTGTTTACACTAGAACTGGTGGCTTCTTCAGAACTGTCACCCAAATTCACAGGGAGTGCTCAAGTGAATTACCATGGAACTGAACATAAGAAGCAGCACAGTCCAGTATGTGCAGTGCTTGGCAGCAATAAATGGCATTCTGTTTGGTGCCATCAAGGCACAAATGTATGCAGCTGTACAGATGCATAGTATCATCTACAGGAATTTCCTAATGACATTTCGAGTACATTTGTGCAGTGCAGTATAGTGTTAAACTATATATATATTTATTTATGTATTCAGTGCAGGGCTGCATAGAGAAAGGATCTCAGGCCCCAGAGCAGTGTGTTTAAGTCAGAAGGTGCCAAATCTGAACGATACAGTGGATGTGGTAGGACAGTTAGCCAAGATGATAATGTGCTCCACAGTCTTCAGACTGAAAAGAGGCCTGGCATTTTTATGTTGGAAGAGAAAGGTTGTCTTCTCCTCTGGCCTGACTCTGTAAATTTGAGCTTTCAGATTAGTCAGTGGTCAGAGTTGATTGACTAAGTTCCAGGAAATCTGGAAGGATTACCCCTTTTCTATCCCAAATGATAGTGTACATCACACGATCCACAGAGGGCTGCGTCTTGAACTACTTCAATTGGAATTCACATATTTCCACTCCATGGACAGCCATTTTGACTCTGGCTCCCAGAAGTGACAAAACATCTTGTCACTAGTAATTATATGATCCAGGAAATTGTCACCCTTCAGCCTCCTATTGCTTCAATAGGTCTTGACAAGCTTGTATACAGGATTCATTCGGTTCCTGTGTGAGCATTTGTGGGACCCATCTGGCACAAGTGTTGCGATGTTCCAACATTGCCATTGTCATTTCCAAATCATGGAAGCCAATATTCAGCTCCATACAGAATTCCCTGGATGCAATCTGTCGCGCAGAGGAGCTGATCAAGATGCTTTTCATTTTGCGGTGTGACTGTTGTGCATAGGCATCCAGAACATGGCTTGTCTCTCACATCACTGTTGCCACTGCTGAAATACACCACCCACAGCCTTGCTGTGCTCACTTTGACTCTATAAATGTTCAGCAAGCATCGATGAATGTCAATGTGGGCTATTTTTTCTGCATGCAGGAATTCAGTAGCACACCTTGCTTCATCAGCACATCCATGTCAGACGCCATTCTGTCAGACTGCCCTCTGCTGCCATCTGTCACAAAGCAACAAAACGTAATAGAATATTGGTGGGAAGGTTCAACCTCTACTGCCATACCACCAACATATGCTTTTGGCGTCATGGGCTAACATCATAAGACAGGAAGCACTACTTTTGAAGCAGGCCTGGCACTATTTCAGCAGCCATCCATAAATGAAATAAGGCCAAGTAAAACTATTCCTTCTGATATTACTTCTACATCCACTTGTCCATCTGTGACATCTTGCGCTGCTATTATCAATTATAGAGAAAGACTTGCTCAAAGTAAAATCAAAAACCAACAAAAAACAAGCGAAATCCAAACAAATAAACAAGCAAATAAAAACCACCACACACCATTATTGAACTAATGTGACCGAGTTAAAGTAGTCTGTTTGGAACTGGTGTATTAGTGGAAATCCCTATATTTTTTGGAGATTCTGACAAAGTTAGGGAAATAATAGCTTACTCAGATAAATAAATAATAAAAGTCTTTAAAAGAAGTAATAGCCTAACTTGATATTATAAGAATTCTCATTTGTACGTATGTGAACTGCACTGGAAGCAGTGTGAAGCTAGTGTGTTTAAAAACTGTGAAGAAAACTTTGAAAGTAACATCCAGTGTGAAAGACAGAAAATATTCATGCATTTATTCACATTTTGGATCAAAATACCTCTAATGGTGTTAAAAAATGCCTCGGAACAGTTAGAAATGGCAAATATATTTAACTAATATAAATAAATTGTAGTATAACCAAGGTCTTTTATATCTTATTAGTTCTCTTCTTCATATCTTCCCTACCATATTATTGATCTCAATGGGATTATTTCTAAGGTCATTCTTTAAAGGCCATTCTTTGAAGCTAAAAATACATGTGTATTTTTTAAAAAAGAAAGAATTAACATACCTTAGTTGTTCAGTTCAACATAAATAGTTTCTATATGCCTTTATTTTGTATGATGTGTAAGAAATTCAGAATTACGTAGAAAACATTCACACTGCGTATAATGTCATGCTGATGTATGTATTTTTAAGTATTCATCAAATGAATTAATAAGTCTGTTTCATAAATTAACTAGCTTGCTTGTGTTGACTTAGTCAGAGAAGGATTAATACACCTAGAGACAAGTGTGGCAACAATCATTTCCAATGATAGCTTGCTGTGCTAAGGCCTAGTTTTTCTAAATCAATTAAAAAGAAATAGAACTGACATGCTGACTCTGCATTTTGTAAACAGTCTTTCTAGAAATGATCTAAAATTAATTTTGAGTACTATGAAATGACTCAAAATTTGTTTGCTTTCTAATCTTGAAAACAGTATTTTTATTTTGTCATTTTCATTTCTTGTTATGTACAACAAATGTTTGATTAATTTTAGTATAGAGGAGAAAGTGTATTAAACATGAAGTTTCCAAAATTCAACTAAATGTTTCATGAAACACTCATGGTTTAAAAAATACATTAAAAAAAATAGGATGTTTTTCCCCACTTTCAATTTTTTTTTGACATTTTAAAATCTTTGATAGTGGTGGGTGGGGAGAATATCTAGGCTACTGGAGTCTATGTGACAGAATGATTAATACAGAAAACTTGTAGCAACTTCTAATAGTATGAAAACTGAGCACTGTCTAATAATGCAGTAATCAAAACAAACAAACAAGCAACAACAACAACAACAAAAAAGAAGCAAGAAAAATATTAGTGATTCTTAAACTTGGTATAGACCTTATTGTGTACTGGGACGTCCTCACAGCCTTCAAATATATCCTTAAGTGAGAGTCCAGAAAGCCTTCCAAGTTAATTCAGATCTTCTTATCTGGACAATAGGTGTTAGTATAATTAGTTACCTACTCAATTTTACAGCTATAACATTGCTTATTGATGGGATTGTTGAAATAATTACTTTGTAATCAGTGTCACAACACTTCAATAAATATGTCTGATTATGGAAGTTGTCACTATTTTGAAAACAATGACTTGCAAATTAATAAAAAATTGAGAAAAATTTGGAAAAAAAATAAAAAAATCATAGTGGTGAATGACTTTTTTTTTTCCCTGTTAATGAGATAGATCACTGCAGAATGTCATGGAAAGATACAAATAATCATCAAAATGTTACAATGAAAGCACACAGTACTGCAGGCAGATTATATTGCAATTTATGGAATAAGAATTGTCTTTTTTTTTTTTTTCATATGAAATTAAGAAAACCTCAGGTGAGGTTTCCATAAATGAAAAAGTTTCTTATCAGGCAGTAATTCAGTCCTAATGGCAAAAGCTCTCACAGAGATTCCTCTGAAGTAACACTTCAGAGTGTTACACTCAGGTGTAAAACATCTCATAGTTTGAATATTTGAAATTATGTCACTCCTTTTAAAAAATTTTAGTAGAGAATAAAGATGAGGAAGTTCCTAAGTGCTATCCTTGGGACTTTTTTTTTTGCCTCATTTTCTTCATTGTTAAGAGTCTTATGACAGCCTCATGAGAAATTAAATCTATATGGACAGAATTTCTATCAATCCAAGGAGCATATTTAATCTTTTATTTTGGGGAGAGATTTGCAGTGCATTTGTCAGTGTTAAATATAAAAATTTTGTTTACTTCCCGCTTGCTGAAAAAGTGATTTAAACAGATCTTAAAAATCATAGAAAATCATAATCTAAATAATTAACACATTAATAGATTACACTAATGAGGAGTGACCTAAAACACAATGTTCTTAAAAAAATAAAAAAATATTGAGCATTTGACTTCAAACAAGTGAAAAATGCCATTAGGTAAGGTTCCTACGCTGCAGACAGCTCACATAACTGCTCAATATATCTGAGATCTGGATACAATCAGGAAAACTGCTCAATGAACTTAGAAACCCTGGTAAGACAACAATCTTTGCTCATGAAGTGGAGACCCTGAGACTGGCACTACGCAGAGAGCTTATTTAATGGTTCTCCACCAGTCAAACAAAACTGAGCAGAGTGGTCTGTGCTTGCTTGCTCATGGCATACACTAAGGTAGGCATTCAAGAGTACAGCAGGAAAAAAAGCATTGTCAGTAGCATGAGATGTAGTAGTGTAATTTTTAAAATATACTTCAACTTAAATCAAAAATTATACTGTGGCAGTAACAAGGCCGTTGTAGAGAATATATGTATGGAAACTACAGTTTAGAGAAAATTTATGAGGCAGCAATAACTAACTCAGCAGCAGTGGTGTGCCTTTACGACCATGGTTGAACTATTCTGTTTTAAATGCTAAGTAAGGATGATTAGTGTAGATTAACAAAAATGAGCATGTTCAATATATGCAACTGCTTCGCAGCACTGTAAAGTATTTCAGAGGACACAGCTAAAACAGCATGAACATTAATAAAACTGACTGAAATTTAGACATTTTTTAGAAGCTGAGTCTTCTCAACTGTGACAAGGATATATACAGTAGAAGCACTCAATTTATGCCAGCATTTGGACTGTGCTGGTTTTTGTTTGTTTGTTCGTTTGTTTGCCTATGCAAAGAAAATGCAAAGCTATGAATTGCCCTGGTATTTTGATGGGAGTAATCAAGTAGCCTACTATAGTTTCAGTTTCCTTTTAGAAGGGACTTGTGCAAACTGCAAACCATCTGTGCTGCAGGATGAAAAAAGGCTAGAGTGAATAGTGACATCTTTCTTCATTTGCTAACTGTTTTCCACACTTAACATCACCTTGACTCATCAGGCATTAATTTTGCTCTCTTGCTTCTTATCAAAACCTCAGATACACAGTAAAATGAGGGCGGCAATTTTGGTGGATTGCTAAAAAAAGACATTGTTGAAGAATTATATTGCCAGCTTTTTAGAAACTTTTAAACCCATGTCTGGTCCTAGGTTCTTATACATAAATATTCATTTGCACTAATTCACATTCTCCAGGTTGGGTCTGCAATGTTTGTACTCAGATTACCTGTCAGTAGTCAACAAGGCAAAAATACATCAGGAAGTTTACTTAGATTTAGTTTACAATTAACAAGATTTAACTTAAAATTATAGGCTTTAGGAAACATGTAGATCTTCCTCCTTGATTACCCAATGAGCAGTGGCTTAGCTTCCTCACCCCCAGAGAAGACCAGATCATTGCTAAAGGAAACATTCTGAGTTGACTGTGGCCATTCTTCTGCCTGAGAGTCCATACATCAAGGACAGTCTTCGGTCTTCACAAATTCATGTACATTTAAAGAAGCCTGATAGTCAGTTGAGAGTACTTTGCACTCAGTGGAAAAGTTTTCACAGAGGTGTTTGTGGTATAGAACAAATTCTTCTTTTTTCAATGTTTTGTTAACATAACCTGAAATCCTTGGTTGCTCAAAACTCTCATTGTCTTTAATCCAAGACAGTAGTGATCAGAAGATGATGATGTACACTGTTTTGCAATTTTTAATCATCCTTGAAGAATATCCAATTTACTTGAACTTGGCATTTAAAAAAGAAATAACTGATAAATATAAAGGCACTCATTGTAGTTATGTGACATATCATATACTGTTCTAATATTCTGCCTCAGGAAATCTTCAGCTATCTCAGGAGTCAATGGGAATGTACATTTTATACACAGCAAGAAAAAGAGTTATAAACCAAAACAATTAGTGAAAAAGTAACATTTTCCCATGATTATTCCTATTAAATATTCAGTAGGTGTATGGGGCTGCTGAGTCACGGTTTGAACCTCTGATTGATCACCTGAGGCGAGCAATGAGTCAGCCACAGGAGCACAGGTGAAGGCAAATCACCTGTGCTGCAGGAAGGGGTGGAGCCTGGCTCCACCTCTCCTAGACCCATTTAAGAGCTGATTGCCAGTGGGGAAGGATTTCTCTGGAGATCCGCTCCATTGGAGTTCATCTCGCTAGCCCAGGACAGGGTGAGTGACTTTCTCTCATTGCTCCAATATAAATTATATTAGTCAAGCTCCTGGATGTGTGTATATGTGTGCTTGGGAATTTACCTATGTCGTAAGCATATATACCTGGATATTAATTAATATGACTAAAATATATATTTTAATGAAGGTTATGGATACAGATAAAATATGCAGGTAATCTTTGTGGTTAAATTAAAAAATAAACAAAACAACAGCACAACTTCTACATTTAAAGAAAAAAAAATAGCCAGAGATATCTTTGTAAACATCTCAAACAGAAGTCCGGATGAAAATGAGCAACAATAATCCTCTGAAATGCCTTCCAAAAATGCTACTTTCATTCCTTTTTAGGAACCAAGATTATACAAACAGATTCATAACTTCAGATCCAACTTTCCAAGACAGTGCAAATGATTACAGTCATCTTCAGGTACTAATAGATTATCTGTTCCCTGTGTTTCCATTTTAGACAGGGTGTTAAAGGTACTAATATAGAAAAATGTTGGATTCTACTTCATGCACGCAGTCTGATGACAAAATCAACAGAGGCCAACCTGGGTCTTTCATTCAACCTAAACAAGATTCAATTTTACAAAAAACAAGACTTTAAAAGAGAATTGGAGTAATTGCTTATGTGCTTAAGCAAAAAAAGACACACAAAAATGTGTAATTGCATTCTTTTTTTCTATTTGTTTTTTTGAGGCTGGAATACAATAATAACTTATCCCACAGAAGTGAAGATAACAATCAATTGACTCGATAATGATCTGAAAGAAAACTATGAAAGAAATATGATTTTAATACATTGCCCAGTAAATTACTGTTTCCCTCTGAAAATCAAAACAAAACACATCAGCTAACCAAACAAAACCACTTAAAATCCACAAAGCAAACTAAAACCAACAGTGATCCCTTCCACTAGGCAATTCTACAACTTTTCAGTATTTACTGGGCAAATATGGGGAGAAAGGATTAAAAAGAATTTGAAGGATTTTGCGAAGTTGGGAAAATAAAGTATTGCACAAATATTTTTTTTTATTTCCACGTGACTATTAGAAGAGATATTTGATAAGGCAAGAACCATTATTTCTTCCTGTAGTCATGTTTCATATTTGTTTAGAATGCAGTCAAGACTGAAACTGAAAAAATAGAAGGAAATTTCTCAAGGTAACCAAATTGAAAGCTATAAGGAAAGAAAAAATATGCAGAACAGATCTCAAATAGGAAGAGTTCTAAAGAAACTGTCCCATACATAACTCATATGAAAAAAAGTTTTCTGAACTGGATCAAAAATCAAGTAAAAAAATCAATGAAAATATTGCAGTGAAATCATGTACTCCAAGAATAATATTTCCAATAAGATGTGTTACTTTCCTTAAAATGTATTTAAAATTCAACACTTTGATTCTGTTTGTAGTTTCTTTATTTCTAACTCCCTTATCCAGTCTTATTTCCTTTTATATAAAATGAAAATTATCCAATTCAAGCAGAAATCATAAGGACTGGTACTGTTAAATGTATCAAACTTGCTGCATTTTTCCCACAGCATACTCTGTCCATTGTTTCCTGCACACTACTGGGATACTGTCTCTTTCTTCTGTCTAAGCTATACAGAATCTTTGCTACCAATTTTACAATTTATTTTATTTTTGAACCATTACCTTTGCTATTGCTGACATTCTGTTCTGAGGTTTGTGGCAAACTTTTTCTAAGCTCATAAATAAATGGACAATCTATGTGACATCCATAGTGAAAACCCTTCTTAATGCTCACTTTTGCTACAAAAACACTCCACAGAGGTACACAGCTAGTGTCTCATGATTGTTCATTTTTAGAGCATAAATGAATGTCTTTGTTACTTTGTTTCCTGCTTCTATCTTAAATTACATATGGTTTAGTATAAAGAAAAATGCATCTTTTTAATGTCTGAGCATAGCTGCAAAAAGCTAGTGATGATAATTCCTACAGCAATATCAAATAGTAAATAATTTCCTTCATTCCAAACATCATTATACAAGTAAAGTTTATTTATTTCATTCCATGTTGGAAGATTCTAAAAAAAAAAAAAAAAAAAAAAAAGTTAAGCATCGCAGTTTCATTTGTGCATGGTTACTTCTGCTATCCTTGAGCCAGGATAGCCACAGGTCAAACTTACAAGAAAGTCCAGTGAGACTAAGAGGAAAGGTGCTATATGAATTAAAAATCATTAAGAAGGATTAATACCACAATACCTTTTACAAGTCAGGAACTATTACTTCCTGTCACTTGGTACATGTCATTCAAATTAACCCAGGTTTAGCTTTTCATTTTGTTTCTGATCTGTTGTCTCCTGAGAGATGACTCATTGTTGAATCAGTGTAAATGAGTTACTGTAGCTCATTTACTTACCCTACAGCAGAGTCAATTGTGCCTACAAAATTCCTGACATATACTGTTATCTGACCTCTTCTTAATGGTCTTGAATAATGGAGAACTCATAGTCTTTACAGGCGTGGTTATATTTTGTTTTATTCTGATTTCTATTGTACATCCTATTTTGTAAACTTAACTGTGCTTTCTGCAGAGTAAATATATTTCTTGTGCTCCTAATGAGGTCTGTTAAGTAGCCACAAATACTAAGTGGACAACTTGCATGATACAACTGTATTTCTTTCTCCATTCTGCTGCTATTAAGAATAACTGGAATTATTCAGCAAATAAATGTAACACTCCGGGATCCTGTCTTCTAAATTAAAGACTATTCTCAAGGTTTTAAAACTTCTGTGTAAATAGTAAAACATATATTTCAAATTCTGAAGACATATCTGTAAATCATGTTTGCCAAAAGTGAAAAGGTCTTTTTATTCCTTGTTGGAACAAGTGATAGCATTTATTAGTCAAGGATGTGACAAGTGTAAACCAATAAAGTGTTCTCAAATAACCTTAAGTCACAATTTACATTTGTCAGTGAAGAATATATATGGACCTTACATGCTTTACTTGTTCATTAAGAGTGTACATCCGAGCAGGCTAACTAGCTTACAACTGACTCCTGATGGCCTCAGGCATACTGATAGCTCTTGTTGCTCTGGTGCTCATGGTGAACGATCACTGACTTCTTCCTGTTAGCCATATCGCAGTAGCCTATTGCCAGGTACTGCTGCTTGGCTGTAAGCCCTACCTTCCCTTGCCCAGGAAAGCTTTCCAGTGCTGTTCCCTCCCTAAACACTTATAAAATTACCACAGTCTTGTTTCTAGCTCCATTAGCAGATAAAGAGAGGAAAGAGATCACATAATTTTTACTGATTATTTTGTGGGTGATCCTAGAAATATTTTCAGCCGTTGGGTGGCGTTTTAAGGAAAATATTTTTTTTTTTTAGCTTATCCATTTGTATTCAAAAACCTTTTTGTAATATGATAGCATATGTTGCAGGAAATGCTCATGGCTTGGTTCTACAGAATATTCTCCTTCTCTTCTAGTCATTTTTAAACTTCGATAAATATTTTATGTATCATAAATTAGTATGTAGCACTTTTCAGACTACTTTGAAACTAATGGGCTTTTTTCAGTTGAATTTATTTCCTTGCAGTTTAAATTAAACTTTTCTATTGGTAGTGTATAAAAACCCTAAATTAAGAGAGTTATATTGGAAATATTATATTATCTTTAATTTGTAAGGCTAAAAAAATAATATCTCCAAATTGAGGTCTTATTGCTTTCAGATAAATTAAACCTCACAGAGTAAAAGTAAAGATCCAGGTAACAGTATTGAAAATTTGTCGAATTTAATGACATGGAGGGACAGATAGTGAAGACAAATATAGTCACTAAGAAATCAGAAAAAAGACAACTGTGCTTTGATTCCTTAGAAATCAATGATCACAAAGAGAAATACTTAACTTACTTACTCTCAATTAGTATTTTTAATTCATACTCCTGGGTATAAAGCATGCATGTAAGTGTGCATTAAGAAACCACTCAGTTATATTACTACTGGTCACACAATTACAGCTGCAAGTAAAATTTAAACATCAGTAAATGGAATATTAGCCAGAGAGAAATCGAATGCTTAATAAGCAAGAAATAAGTGACATACAGAATCTTATTTAATAATAATATTTTTTACTCTGCAAATCTAATTCTGAGGAAATCAAACACTCCAAGTTTCTCAACATTATCTCTTGTTTCAGAAATCAATATTCTTGGTTATAGGAAGAGAAGAAACTGAGTGAATGGTTCAGAGTAAAAATTAGAAAGACTTTGAAACAAGATGATGTACATCACATGAACTGCCTTGTAACATCTTCATTAAAATCTTATTTAAATTATTAGTTGGTCTAGAGATTTATCTACATATTAGTTTCAGAAAATATTTTTCTCTACTCTTTACATAAGTCATGTTATTAAAAGACAAGCGAGGTTCTTATATATACTTTCTGAAGTGAGTAGGCTAAGGGACACGCGTAAAAATTGTGAGATAAATCTTGCTTTCATGGAATAGTAATATTTCCATTAAAAATATCACCAGTATTGTTAAAGGTACATCAAATATTCACAAAGGGTGGATTTTACTCCTGTAGAGAAAGTCATTGTTAGAACCAACTTGCTACTGAAAGCCTGTTTAATTCCAGGGTTTTGACAAGAATTTCTGGAAGACTGTTGGAATTAATCAGCTCAATCTATTATTCTCTTTAAAAAAAAAAAAAAGGTTCTCTTCTCTCATTACCCTTCCAAGAATTTTTCAAATACTACTTTATCTTTCTTGTTTTCTAGTCTCCCCAGTGTATTCATCTATAAATTCTAACAGTATTTTTTTATTCCCACAGGTTAGCAGTTGCTTCGGCTTGCATGCATCTCTCCTTAGCCCTGCCCCCAAAGTCATGTCACTGTTTCAATTCTGAGACAAAGAAAGTGAGAAGCATATCTAAATACATGAGTGTCAAGGGAGTGATTTACCTAGCAACGGTAACCATGAGAAAGTTTTCCAGAAATATCTTCCTGTGCATGTGATGGTACCTTAATAGCTTGG
The DNA here is from genome assembly GCF_905368555.1 of Meleagris gallopavo. Lineage (NCBI taxonomy): Eukaryota > Metazoa > Chordata > Aves > Galliformes > Phasianidae > Meleagris > Meleagris gallopavo. The sequence continues at coordinate 23,466,425 of NC_139406.1, read as the reverse complement.
ATTTCAGAGGATTGACGAAATGGCTGGGAGGATTCTAGCCAAGCAAAGTACCAAACGACATGCAGTACACATACATTCTGGGAAATATAATGCTATCAGTGCACAAGGGAATTTATGCACATCCTTTCCACATTAATACTGTAAGGATTTTTGCTCATAAATCCATAGTTAGGAAAACATTATTTTACCCTGTGCTGCATTATTTATAACAAATATGTGAACATAGGAAACATGTTAGGATAAATGTTTCTGAGTTATAATAACCATCATTTTTTAAAAGCAAAGTGCCATGTACAGAATTATTTGAAATGTTACAACAAGCCTGAGACCAAGGAGAAGCAATAAGCTGAGATGGTAGTGTGATATATAGCTACCTACTGCTATATCAGTAAAGGATAGTGCAGACAAATGACCCAGAGGATCAAGTGCTGCTCTAAAAGTAATGCTTCCTACTTTATGATGTTGGCCCATGACATCAGAGGTGGATGTTGGTGGTATGACATCAGAGGTTAAACTTTTCCATGAATATTCTGTTACGTTTTGTTGCTGTGTGACAGATGGCAACAAAGAGTCTGTCTGGCAAATGGCGCCTGAAACAGAAGTCAAGACAGAGTGGTCAAGATAGCAGAAACAGGAAATTCATAATGACCATCCATTGAATTCCTCCATGCAGAAAAAAATGGCGCCAATTGGCATTCATTGATGCTTGCTTAACATTTATGAACACCAAACAGTGGACGTGAGTACAATGAGGCGATGGGTGGTGAGTTTCAGCAATGGCAACAGCAATAGTGTGTCATCTCACTGGTGCGGATGTTTGCAAGAGTGACACATAGACTCTTGTTCATTGCCAGTGAAAATGTATTTGTAGCTGAGAATTTTATCTAGCAAATTGTGTCCTTTGTACCTGTTGTAGTTTCCATGGAAATAAATAGGAGGCATTACTTCCAGAGACACTATATTCAAAATTAATAGCTTTGTCTTAGGCAACTATAGTTGATAGAGCCAAATGTAAGGAAACTGTGTTCATGTGAATTAAGCATAATAACAAGATGAATTTGGGTTAAAATAATGTAAATCCAGGATTGTCCATAACGTTTCTTCAAAAAAACATACTTTTTCTATTCCACTATGTCTTCCTTAGTGCCAAAGAAATTTGATGTCTACTCACATAAACTTAGAGTGTTTCATAAATGTATTGAACCGAGTCACAGAATTTTGAGGCAGATACCTTACAGTAAACCCAATGGAGACTAGACAGGTTAAATACTTCTGCTTTTATTACAGAAGATGAATTAACTTTTTAGGTAGAAAAAGCTGAGATCAGTATGGAAGTGTGGAAGGGTTTATAGTTATCCTGCCCATCATGTCTTTGCTTCCAGGTATGGCTTTAGTCATCTTAGTCATTCTCCATGTTGTAATAAATTCACCATGTTCCAGCTTTGTCTTCATTAATTTTCTGTTTCTGTTATCTCTGAGGGCTAGCAGTCTATTTGCTATTTCTCCAGGGTAGATCCTTCTATTCATTCCTTGTTGCACACTTCAAACCCTGTATATTTTTTTTCTCAGTGAACAAAATTGACTTCTCCCTTTCCTTTCCTGCAGGAGGTTCCCTCCAACCCAGTATTCCAGCAACTCACAGCTGGGATGAAGCATGGAGGACAAGTATCACACCTATGATCACAGCAATATTCTTACCTTTTCTTCCAAAAGACCACTTATTCCCCCTCATGATTTCTTCTGTCTTTTCCTCTTCTATAGTTTGGAGGTCTTCATCATGGTTACCAAAAGCCTTACTATATTTCTGTCTTTCCTACACTGTATTTTTTCATCTTTGAGTCTTTTGCAGAGTTTCACTTTGCCTTCTTCCTAACAATCATTCTGACTATTAATCTTTCTGCATTTCAACTCTTTTTGTCAGAAAAAAAGATATTGCCAACACACTTCCTCTACAACAGGCAGATTTATCAAGTCATTCCTCAGTGATCCCTTCCTTTCCTTCCGCTCATTTTTTCCATATCAGTAGTCACTTTCTTTTCAGATTCTTCCAATGGAGTCCCTTTGGAGGGATAGAGTACTGTTACATTAAAGTGATGATATAAGGGTGAAGAAATATGATTCTGCACTCAGTCAATGATGTTATCAATGGTGGGAGAATTTGGCTTTCCTGCAACTTTCAAATGTATTCACTACAAATTAAGAGAATCTCAGGAAGGAGATCACTATCATCTGGTAGGATGCACTATCAAACTATCAAATCCCCACTGAAAAAGAAACACATAACCTAAATTTGATTGAACTTGTGCAGTGAATAAAATTCTACTTACAGATCAGTGACCTCACTGGTCTGCTCCATTGTTGCTGAAACAAGAATTTATAATTACAAGTCTTAATACACTCCAGACTTTTCCAGAGAATGGGGGACATAAACAATTTTACTTCACAAACTGTAGCTAAGGTGTTGTGATTTCTGTTACTTGAACTTCACTACTTTTCTTTCTTTGTCCTCTATTAAATAGCTTTTCTACATAAATATATATGTGTTTGGTTTCAGCCACTTGCTGTTTCATGGATAAGAAGCAGTAAATGGGTGGAAATGAGGATCATATTACATGTTAAAATAGCTATGGCCCAATAATCTCAATGTATTCTAGTTTTAGTACTTCTAAATTGTATATTTTTTTTTTTGCTATCATAATCTCTCTTAAGATAGTTAGGCCCATGTTATCATGCTGTAGCATGCAAACCACACACCCTCTCATTATATCTGAATGTATCTCATCTGACCTGCTGCTGAGCTCAAGTACTAGTTTGACATGGATGTCAGGCTAGTATCTGCATAATGCCACCTTGCCTTCTATGCTTCTTTCTGTGATAGGCAGGGCATCTTGGTGATCTGCAGTGTTCCACAACAAGAAAGATAAAATCATATTTTAGGGGAGAAAAACTAAAAATATTCTTACATATTTTAGATTCAAAGTTAGGCAAAATAATAATTGAACTGTTTATGCTACAAATTTTCAAGTGTTTATGAAATTCTAGAAATTCCTCAGATTGTTCAATGAAATCAACTAAGTCAATTTTATCAGGTGGATGTAATACTAGATAAACATTTAGAAGGAGAGTTTACAATGGGATAAAAATGGATTAAAGATTTTTCCAGAACTATAACAGCCAATAAAATCATTTAATATGGTATGTGAATTTTGCAAAGGCTAATATGAAAAGCATTTTCACAATACAGTCCCTGGAGAACAGCTTAGAGCCTACAAATAGGGTATTTTATATTCTCTATGGACATTCTTATAATGGCATTAAAGTTATTTATAAAAATATATTGCAAAATTATTAGTTAAAAAAAGAAAAACAACTCCAGCACTGTAAGTCTTCAAAATTTTATTTCTTCATTAATAGTGTGTACCAGCTATGTCTTTCAATTTACTTCAGCTTTTTTTATCTGATATTGGAAAGAGCTGTAGACTGTTATGTTAGTTTTTGTGTATCCATCACTCAATCAATAATAAAATTTCTAGTACACATCAAAAATACATTCTATTATAGAAATGTGCTGTGACAGATTTAAACTATATGAAATTCTAAAGTATTTCTAAACCTGTTATGTATTTCATTTCCAATAAAATGACCTATTTCCAAAGTACAGGAAGTATACATCCTGTCAATGCTGTACAAGGTATATTTATGAAAGTACCTGGGCAAAAAGAAGAGCATACACACTGATAGATAAATTTGTTTTACTTACGTAGCTTTTATTACTCAATTCATTGCATAGCCTTATGTTTTTCCTCATGATTGGTTATCAGTTTCTTATATACATTTGTGTGATTTAATGCAGTCTAGTATTTACTTGTAGCTTTTACTGGTTATACTTTCCAAGAAAAATTATTTTGGTTGAATGATTTAAATGAGCACTAGACTCACATTTATTTTATATTAAACCTATTACATAAGCTTATCCTTTGAAAGAATATTATGGATATATTCCCAGCCTGAGACCTACTGCAGATTCCCAAGCTGGAAACCACAAAACCTAGTAGAGGGGGTTAAATTCTCTCCCTGACTACACAGAAAGACAACTGTTTGCGAAGATGTAGTTGCTGTGATAGCATTCAGCTCTGACTTCAGCATAATTACTTGATGCATTTTGGGAAATCACTCCTCCCATGAGAGTAAATGTGGTAAGAGTATTTTACTTATAGCTGTGCTATAAACCAATATAACAACATAACTCTTTTATAGAAGTATCAGTGTTCTTTATTAGCATAATAATAGTTAATAATAACAGTTTCTTTGCTAAGCCTTTGTATGTTATTTATAAAGATGAAGTTTACTGCTATGCGGATTGAAAGAATTTGACCTCATTCTTACATGGACTGAGAAACATAATGATGAGAATTTATCTATCATGGTGCATTCATTCCTCTGTGGAGCTTACAGTTCTCCCACAGACCTATTTATAATAAATCTTTCATATACTCAGCTTTATTACAGAACATTTGAATACTTTGGATAATTCTATGAGGTATTATTCTGGAAATTCATCTAATGAAAACAATTGTCTGTGGATATAACTTCATGACACTGACAATTACTTAATTGGAACAACTCTTTTTCCTACATGATGTGCCATTTAAGTAATTTCACTGAATTATATTACGAACAACTAAGGAGTGGGAAGGGTGCCCTCTGTACTTCCATTTTCAAATTTCTGAATGAGAAATAATAACGTGCAAACTTTATGAAATATATTGTGCAGCATATGAAGCTGACAGTTACATTTTTTCTGTCTTTCCTAATGGATTATAAAGTAGTTGATTTTTTGCCAGAACACTTCTTCATTATTTGTTCAACTCAGAAAAGCCCTTGTCATCCACCCAGTGGCTCTGTGTGAAATGTCTGCAGAGAAATCATCAACAAAAAATGAATATGTAGCATGAAAATTAGAGTTTTACAAATAGTACAAAGTACTAACTAATTAACTTACTATCTAACTAGCTTAAATGCCATTCCCCTCTACCCCAAAATTAATGGAAAAAGCACAGATGTTGTAATAGTATTGGAATTGTCTCCACTGTGTCAGCCATAAGATGACAGTTTCAGTGTGAAAAGTTAATATGCCTGACCAACAGAGTAGCAGAGGGCAGCCCTTGAAGTTGGCACAGCCAGCTACTGGAGGATTGGTGTTAGAGCATGACTTAGATACATGCAGTTGAAGCAACAAAATAATCACTTTATCAGCTTATCGCTGCCAGTCAGAATGGCTGCAAAGGATTGCTCCATGTCAGCATTTCAGGCATTGCAGCTGCTTCAGCTGATAATAAAAAAAGTTTCTCTCCAAAATATTCCAAATTCTTTACAATTTGTAGTAATAATAAGAGAAATGGTGCACGTAAATATATAGGAAAAAAAATCAAAATATAAAATAAATATCAATATGTAAATAAAAACCTCACTAAAAAAAAACAACAACAACAGCAAAGAAACGTTTTGGCAGAAAAACAAGAACGAAATCTTTTCTACTTGCATGCCTTAAGAAAGAGAGTTCTTGTCACATACAGCTGGCTGCTCATTAATGTATAAGACAACACAAGGACTGCTTCTTCAAAGCGCCATCTTCTAGAAAAGTCTGAGAGAAAAAGCAAAAAACAAGGTAGAAATGTTTGGAACTTCAGGTGGTGCTCAGTGCATAAAAGAATAATGGTTAGTGTAGTCAGAGGGGTAAAGTCTGTTAGACACATCTAAAGTATTTTGAACTCATTATATATGTGATATTAAAGTACAAATTTATCAGTTGTAAATTCTTGTGTATGTTTACATTCTGGCAAGTGTCATCTGCAGAGATTACTGTCAAAACCTGTAAAACTATTTGACAATTAAAGACGAATGAAAAATAGAATTTAGTCATACTTTCTGTTTAAGTAATCGCTGTACTGTAATTTCTCATTAAAGAACATCTTGAAGCATTTAATCACCTATAATTTCTTGTGCTTATGATCGTTTATCAAGTGAGCTACAAATTCCAGGTGCTTTGCATTCACGTGGAGCCCTTTAAATTATGCCGTTAAGACACTACACTTTTGTAACAAGTTAATCAGCGTACTAAGAAGATTCTCTGCCACTTTTTACAGTAAGCTTACAGATGCTGACAGCTGCTTCTGTGTCTTCATGGCAGTGTTGGAATAAGAGGATAGTATAAAGACTTAACATTTGAGTGGCAACGTTCCTCATACAGTTTAACTGATGAAGATTGTGATAGGAAAAAGAAAGCTTGATATTTGTAAAGTGAATTAAAACATGGTATAATCTTGCTAGAAAAAATATACCAGGAATAACATGTTGTCACGTTAATCAAGGTATGTCACGGTTAGCTGTGTTCTTGTTAAGAGGTGGGAAACAAAAATGCTGGCTGTAGCTCATAATTTTATTCATCTCTTCAAAGAATAAACAGACATTCAATTTCATCTGTAAATGTGGTTTTGATCAAGTAAGATTCCTATCACTGATGAAAGAAATAAATAACAAATTAACATTATCTTGTTGATACTGCCAATAGAAAAAGCTTCAAGACATCCCTTCTTTGGACTGTGGTACATCCAGGCACTTGAAGAGAGGCACAAACATGAGCTGCTGTTTGATAAATCTTTAATGAAAAACTTTGATGTCTTTGTCTTCTGTTGTTCCAGTGAAATTCACAGGAAGAAGTGGGAGATCAACTTCATGTGCAAAGTCATGTACTTTGTTATTATGAGAAAGAAGAGTATCACCTGCTTATGTGGATTACAAGATGAATGTGTGATTATTTTTTCTGAAATACCAAATACGGTATTATTTTATCATATTATGATTATTTTCAGAGGTAAGGATGAGCAGTCTATGTATATGCTATAGTTCTCTTGAAGGTAAAGTTAGGAATAAGCAGGAGCTAGCCGCTCTGGAAGGGAAAGCAAGCCAGGAGTTGAGTGACAGCAAAACAGGAGGCGCAGACATAGTCTCATGATACCCATGAACAAAGAGCATATGCAATGATAAGGTTCAGCTGACAGTCATGATCACAAGTTTAGCCCTTAGCCACAGGTCATGTCCAAGGTCAAGCTGGAAAGTCTCGTCTACAGGTCAGGACCCGTAAGACGTGGTTGACCACAGGCAGAGCTCCCACATAGCTCTGGCAAATACAAAGCTAAGCATCCTCTCATGCAGAGGAGCAAGTTGCCAAAAATGTTTCTCATGGTCCTTTCTCTCTGAGCTCTTTTTGCAGTATTCCGACCATGGTTCACACAGTTGCACCAGATCAGGTATGGCCTTGAGCAAAGGCAGATAAACCTCAGAGGGGAAAAAACTATGTATTTAATAGATAATTAGGAATGTTAATTTTTGCAACAGCGTGCTATACCTGGTGTGAACAGTTACTATTGGCTTTCACAAATTGAATAAATTAATAACAACTCTACTGCATTCATTTGAAGATCTCAAAGCAATTTAGAACAATTAATGAATTAAGCCTCTTACCATCCCTTTGATGTGGAGAATTAATTTTATCTCCAGCATGCAGATGCAGAAGTTGGACACTGCAAAAGAAATCCTGAACTCAACAGCAGTTTGACCTTACTCATTGAGTCCAGGATTTCATCCACAGAAGTCAATTGAGTTTCCTAGGATCACAAAAGCAGCTTCAAGTCTCTTTTTATTGTGTGGATGGAGTTCTCATTACAAGAATAGGCTTGCATTACACCTTTTTTTTTTTTTGTGTGTGTGTGTGTGTGTGTGTAGCTAAATATTTAGCAAAAAAATAAAAAGGATAAAAACTACAATTTCTTTACCTGAGGCTTATTATTTAGTCCTAAAACTGTCCTTGCTTCTGAAATGCATACTTTATAACACATCATCCCTTTCACCTTCACTTTATTGTATCAGATTATCAGTGTAGTATGTACTGAGTGCACGTAAAACAATTATTCCATAATTTCTGCAGCTTTGACCACAATACAGTTATATAAACCACTCATAACTTCCTCATAATTTATTGTCTTCCATTTTTATTTTTATTTTGCTGTTAGTACAGAAGAAATGCAATATATGATTTTTGTTTTATAAATTTCAACTATTTATAAAACCTTTCTCTCTCTATATATAGAACATATATGTTGAACATATATGTATATGTTTAATTTCATAACTCATCCCAGTGTTACTCTTCTCCCATTTTATTTTGAAATACAGATTTTTCCAGTTAAAATGTGTGAAAGCCAGTTTGAAATCTCCAGAAAGAGAAGATTGTGGACTGCTTTCATCCCAAGTGAAAGTTTGTGAGGATACAAAACTGATTTGCTCTTCACTGTTGCCTTTTATTCATTTATATGTTCATAGAGGAAGATGCAAACACACATACATGTTAAATGCCGATTTTATGTGTAGGAAATGGATCTGTCTTCTGTTTCTTAAAAAAAGTGTGAAATGAAATGATCACTGACAAACTTCATTTTATACATTTGAAATTTTAGTTCAGTTTGGTGCATAAACTGATGCACTAGAACATGATATCAAGGTTTGTGAACACAGGCACCAAAATTATTGAGCTACCCAGTTTACTTTAAATACTTCCCACCTTCATGAATATGCATAGCCACAGTACATAGAAACTGGCCCTGCTCTAAAGTGATCTAGGAAAACATCAATACACCACTTTTTTCAGTTTATTTATTTATTTATTTATTTATTTATTTATTTATTTATTTATTTGTGTGTAGGCAGCATAGAATATTTTTCTGTTGTTTAAGACAAAACAGCTCCCTGTTTCTGTAAAATATGTTGTTCTGTCATTTTCAAAAGCAAATGAAGCAAAATTTACATGAAAAAGAAGCATCTATAGAGCATGAAAAACAAACCCAAAATAGACAAAATTATCTGGTAAATGTCATTGCTGAAATTACTGCTGGATTGTAGGAGATAAACAGTTGAGTGCAAGCTCTAGGATGTAGATTATACAAGATAAGAAACACTGACAATAAAGAAACAAAATTAATATTAAACTAGACTTTTATTTGGCCGCAGACATCCACATAGATTAATATAGGATGCCTCATACAAAACTTACTGTACTATGTTCTTGATTCTTTTCATCATGTAACAATAATTCAGCATCTCTCCATGGTGTTCACCTCCAACCTCCTCACCAAAATAAAATGAAAGAATTGGATCTCATTATCATTAATGGACTGAAGAAAGTTATAAAAGTAAAAAGATAACAGAAAGCCTACAGTGTACACTGCAAATTAGAGTCACCTTGCAATGAGGTCAAGACACAGCAGCGCTTTAATCAAATTCTGCACCGTTTGTATTTGTAATATTGACAAATTCTAATTATAATGAAATACTATTTGTTCCCTGCTGTTAAATGTATCTGATGTAATGACTACTGTGATTTTAGCCAACTGAGTTTATAATTCACTTTCTTGTCTGAAGCCAAAATGTTAAAAGTAAAAGCAATAAAACTAGTAAAGAAAGTAACTTTAGACAGAGCGCAAGCAAATGTTAAAAAAGAAAAAAACTTTTAAATATTTTTCTCTATCTCCACCAGAACCTGTCAGTTCAGCATCATTTAGTTACTCAGAGGCACTTTTAAAACTAGAGTGTGAACTAAAAATGGCACGTTGCTGATCACATTACTACCTCTTATCAAAAATTAATATTTATTAATATTAATATCATTAATATTCATAGTGTTTTGGTTATGTAGTCACTGGAAATTTACTTGGGTCATTGTAAAAATGTGTATCTTGTCAATTTCTTTTACTCTCAGAAACTACTTTGATTACTTGAATTGGAAGGATCATTTTTATAGTCTATTAGTTATTACTATGATTCTCCAGAAGTAATGTTGGAAAATCTAGACAGTAATATAATTCAATGTCTGTTTTAAAAAGGTTAAATAATGAAAAGGAAAATTATAACACTTTTGTCAAGCACAAAATAATGAATTCTTTTCTGAACTTTCATAAATATATGTTGCTACATAAACAAGTACGATCTTATGATTGAGACTTTCAAGATGACTTTTTCCGTCTTTTTCATGCACTTTGTCAAGAAATGTCTCTTAGATTTTTGCTACTTTAGCAGTTGTTACCTGAATCACAAAATCCAGTAAAATAAAAAAAAAATATAACATTACAGTGTCAGTTTCTACTGATTCAGAACTTCACCAACCTCCTGAAACAGAAAGACTATTTCTTGTATAATAAGAACATTTTTGGGAAAAGAACTGGATGAAATACCAGGAAGTGACATCTTCTAGTCTAATCCTCCATTGTCTCATCAGGGAATTGGAAAAATTGATTTTTCACATTATGTTACTCTCTTATTTAGAACAAGAATACCCTATTTTTTCATTATCTCTGAAATTCAGCCCTAAAATGAAATTTAATGTATTTTGGTCAATCAACGTTAAGAGTAATCATCAAATATCTTATATTCTGATTGGGTCTTTGTGATGTCAGTGACAGTTTGACATGCATAGGGCCAAGCTCCTTAGGCAAATACAGATGAAATAAACAGAAACTTTATGCTTTAAAAGTGATTTTCTACTATCCAACCTTTAAATTAAAAATAATACAAAATGTTTAGAATTTATTTCTATTTTAGGACAACCTGAATATTTTCAGATTATGAAAATGACACTTGCAAAAGAGATAAAACAGATTACAGCCAATTTATGTTCAGGTATTCCCATATCAGATACTACAGTTTCCCATCGAGTAGTCCTCAAGATCAAAAAATGACAACAATAGCTCAAACTATGAATTCATGTAAAAATCTTTCTCTCTTTCCAGGGCCTGACAAATCTCAAAGAATGAATAAAACTTACTGTGACTTTTTCAAACATTATAACTGTTTTCTTGTGGAAGATTTTCCAGTCAAAGAATTGTGTATCTTGGTGAGAATAACAGTTTTTTACAAAAAAAATTATTCTTCTTGGTTTGAGAAGTAACAATTGAATCTTTTTGTTTGTTTGTGTTTCATATATGAACATGCTCTCTTTAAACTATTTTAGAGAAAGAAATCTTAATCACTGCACCACAAGCTACCTGACCACTACTAATTTTTTCTACCAAAGTTCTACCTCAGGTAGCTATTTTAAAACAATAGAAAAGAAGAAGAAAAATGAAAGTAGTTGTTTGTTATATGGTAAAAACAAAGGACCAATGAGGAATTACTTCCTTCTGAAAGTCTGCAAGGAGCTTTATGATAATGAACAGTCATTGTCCTAAAGGAGTCACACATTCCATTCTTTGCTTCACTATGGCATATCTAATGAGTTTTCCGGTTTCTTCTTGCTTAACTTTTTGCTCCAATTACAGAGCATGAATGTATATTTCTAAGAAAGATAAAACCAGATAAGCAGCATGCTGCCAAACAAAAGTAAAGGATAAAAAAACATAAAAAGGAAATCAATAAAAAAGTGTTTTCAAATAATAATTTCAGCTGTGTTTGAATTTAGAGTGCAAACTAAAGTCAAAGGGGTTTGCATTACCTCTGCCTAGGACAGAGACCATCTGAGGAAAGAAAAATCATTAGACAGTAAAACAAACATTAGAAAACATAAATAAACCTGAATAGTCTAAATAATTCATTATAGACTTCAGTGGGAATGGTGCTGATGGGCTGACAGTTGGACTAGGTGATCTTGGAGATCATTTTCAACCCTGATGATTCTATGATTTCTATTAATAAAATGAAAAATTATAAATAAAATGATTACTAATTTTAATGAAAGACGCACAAAAAAGAATCAGGAACAGAAAAATAAGAATTCTGAAGCGAGAGATAAAAAGAAAAACAAAACAGAATTTTATAAGAATTTAAAAACATAAGGAAAAATGATAGCACCATGATTAAAAATAAGATCATTGCTATTCTTGTGAAAGGATAAAATCAAACCTGAAGTTCTGAGAAAGCACAGAGAAGGAAAAAGCATTCCCCAGACCAAATCAAACCAACTAACCAACTAAAGCACTGCACATGATTCACAGCTGTAATTTTATTACTATCATTATTTTGTAAATATTATACCACTAGAATTGAAAATATCTCTCTGTAATAGGATGTTGATCTAAAAGAAGACAAGAACTGAAATTTGTTCTAGCCATCGTAAGTGGCCAGCTGAACATAGAAGATTGGGAACTGACTTGAGTACCTTGTTCAAACCATTTCTTTTGTGTTGAAGTTGTGATTTGGTCATTATTTTCTATTAGCTCCTTCAAAATTTGCTTTAAATCTTCACTCTAGCATACTTTAAAATGATTCAAAATAACTACTTTTCTTTCCTACCTTGTTTCCCTCTTCTTCTAAGCTTGTTTCCTTGATCTTGCTCCAAGATCAGGCAATCTTGCAAAAGCATTGATCACATTTAAAAAAGTAAGAGTATGTCAGCTGTGGCCTCAGTCCAGGAAAGGCCTCCCATGCCTGCATTCCAATCTCAACTCTCATACAGTAGGAAAGAAAGGTTTCCCTTTATGTTAAATATTTGTCTAATTTTTATGGCTTAGGTGGTTTGTGAATGACAAAGATAAATGATAAGAATACAAGCTAAGCCTGACAATAGAAATGCACTCTGGATCAAAATGAACACTTTTGTATGTTTCTTTCCTGACAGTGTCAGGAGCAAAGTCCCATCTAACTCCGATATGAAGTCACAGTTATTGTGACAAGAGGAGAGAGATTTTATTTATTTATTTATTTATTAAAGGGTAAGCAGATGTCACAGAAAGCTGGAAAGACAGCTATCTTTGGATATCGCAGCTTGAATATTTAGATGACTTTAACATGTTTAAGAAATTCATTCTTCAGCTTCAGCAATAGGTCAAAAATGTCCTTGAATGACAAAAGAGATGACTACAACATGCAATACTGAAGTATTTTATTATATTGGCAACATAAAAGCATTGCATGTTGATGAGCTGAAACAGAAACAGGTACAGAAATGTTCTGGATTGTTGATTCTCTTTATTTCCTTTCGCAAAGAGCATGCTGCTACTGCAGCCAACTCATATGAACTTTGAATATCTTTATTTTGCTTTAAATGCCAGAAAAGCTTCCAAGCTGTAGCTCAATTTATTCCAAACCCACAGCACATAGGTTGAGTTTAGTGAGTTTTCTTCTAAGTTCAATCCTGATTTCCAGATCTTCTGTACATTCAAGGGAAAATACTGCTAGTAGCACTATAATAGAGAGGTAGAAATTGAGTAGTTCAGGTATTCTTTTTTGTTTACCTAATCACAAATTCTGGACTTATTATCAGCAGACATCAGCTAGCCTCAGCCTCAGAGAGTGCAGCACGGAACCCTGTTTCCTTTTACAATGCAGGAGTCTTATGTATTTATTTTTTGTCTTTTTCCTACAGGCTTTTCTGGTCTCCACTCTTTTGACAGAACTGAGAGTACCAAATACTTATGGATCCTGTCTTGCAATATCTGAACTGGTGTGATTTTTCTGTTACTGTGCTGAAAAATGACATGTACTTACTAATATAAACCTTTAGAGGTTTCAAAGTCTTAACAGAGAACCCACTCCTTCACTTCACTCCATACTCAAAATGAATGTGCTTAAAACATCACATTTAAGTCTTTCTTACTCTTGTGGGAGTTAATTGAACAATAAAGCTGCACTTCTGTTCTCCTATTAGACATATACTTGTCTTTCACAAGACAGATGCCAAGGCCATGAAAAGCTTCAGAATGATGAATGAAACTAGGAAAAGGATTCTGTCATTCTTTCTGGCTGAAAAATAATATGCTTCTAGAATTAAAGTGATGCTATTGGAGAAATGCATCTTTGTCAGATAAATAAAAAATATCTCTCAATTTTCTCTATTTTTATCTAATAGATGATAGTCTATCACCATGAGGTGCAGAAGAAAATAGAGTAAAATTAAATGGCTGGAGACTGGACAGTGTACATTTGCCAAACATTCCTTTGTGATGTATCTTATCAAAGCAAATGGGTTTTAGAGTTGTCAACAATAAGATAAACTGATAGAAAGTATAGTCTTGGAGTTCTATAACCATGTGTTAATTCAGAGTCTTTAACAAAAGTACCAATGAGACCTTCAGAGTAAATTTCTTAGAACAGAGAGTAGCACAATGTAACTGTACCCAGTGCTTTATAGCCACCTGCATGGTGTCACGTGGAATGGAATAACACCATACCTAATTCAAGCCTGCTGTCTCTGCCATCATGGTTGTGGCTTTTCCCTGCCAAGCAGCCCAGTCCAGCCTTGGGTGCTCTCCCACAATTCAGCAACAACAAAACATCAGTGTTCTTTTAACACTGTCTTGACTGAAACTGGGACAACTACCAATCAAACACTAATACTACAATACTACCAGTACAAAGAATAATACTACAAACTTTGGTACAAATTATGCTGCTGGTTTAAATGTTCAATCTCCTTCTTTCATGCACCTTTTGAATTCAAGAGCCTGAGTTCCAGTACAGGCCCATAAAGGTTCTACAACCTAACACAGTGCTGAGATTATTTCATCAGGAAAGAGTTAAACCACCATGTATGCTAGAATATACTATCTTTCTTTTTATTAAAATCCACTACTTGGATATAAGGTTTCTTTAGTTCTGTGGTTGATTTTCCAAAAAAAAAAAAAAAAAAAAAAAAAAAAAAAAAAAAAAAAAGGCTTGCACAATAAATAGACAAATATTCTCTTATTAATTCAATGTTGTGAACTTGAGGGCAAACAAAATGCCACTTTTTCTTTTATTTGCTATTAATCATATTGAATTCAAAGTGCTAGGCAACAGGTGCCTTAAAACTCAGGGTGGCAAAGAAGGCTGCTGTAAAAACAAAACAAAACAAAACAAAAAGAAAAAAAGGAAGAAAATTGCTTTTCAGTCTGTTCAGAAGAAGACTGGCTTCAGGTAGAAAAGACTTGCAAGGATTTACCTCTTGAAGTCCCTTCATTTCTCTGGTGGGCACACATGGTAGATGTAGAACAGTTTGTTATAATAACACAGGAGGCTTTGGCATGATAGAAGAAGGCATGATTTTTGTTATTATTTTTACCAAAATTTTACTTCTATCTTCAATTTAGTCTCTTCCTGTGGTTTTGTTCCCTTTATAATATGTTGGATTTTTCCCCTAATTTTTCAGTTTTTTAGTTTGCATTATTTTCCCTTGTCTGGGGTTGTTGTTGGTTGAAGGAGTACAAAGGAAGAGAGTGTAAAAGAAGAGAAATAGAAAGCAAACAAATTTCTTTCCAACCTAGCAGTATAGCAGTCAAAATTTCTTGATCAATCTTTTTTTTTATAAGCAAACTGGAAACAGTGACTAATCAATTACATTTAAGAACAAAACCGATAACTTGCCTTTACACTGTGTTTTAGTCTTTCTCCATTGGCTTCTATGAGACTGAACCTCACAGGATTATTCCCATTAAAAAATAAAAAGCTTCTTTTCCTCAAGTCTTCTATCTAGAAGCTTGTTTCAACAAGCTAAGAATTAGGGCCTGGATCTGAGACACAGTATACGTGCCCTAGTTTCTGTTAAACAAAACATTCCTTTGGATTAATTGAAAAAATTCATATACCACTTTATTGTATGACCAATAATCTGGAAGATTTGTGATTTCTATTAAATCACTTCATTAGTTTTTACTTTCACTATGTTGACTCATGCTCATGTACTTCCCAATAATTAGTACTGACTAAAAGTTAATATTCTCTCAACATGACAGTCCTTTCAGAGAGCATAAAAAACCCTCTTAGACATTACTGGCCTTCAATCTATAGCTTCAAAATCCCTTTGTCCTCTGCTTTCCTTTTTCTCTACCTGTTAATATGTAGCTTCCAGGAAGTCATGAGTTCAGATCAACCAGCCTTTGAAGCTATTTCCTGTATTGGACTCCTTACTTACACATTGCGTTTGAGCTTTCTTCAGCCTACAGTGATACTTTCCAACCTTTTGCCTTTTATTAATCCTTTATGTGGGCTTTACTTGTCCTGCAATGGATTCTAATTTCCTTCCGGATTTCTTGTCTCACTTAGCAAAGCTTTTCAGCTGTGCACTATGGTTATGCTTGGCAGCTTGTATCTCATTTAGAAGCACTGCTTCCATCAATAACTGAAGGAACTTTACTCCTCATTCCAAGGTTAATGCAAGTAATTACCATTTATTAAGATGTTTAAAGATAGCAATTAGAAATATCAGTCAAAAACTTATGATTGTAATTATTCTAAGACCAAAACTCATAAACAAGTAAACTTTCACTAAGCCCCAGTTTTTTATGTTCATAACTGTAGGCACAGACTGTTCTCTCCTTGAACTGACACAGGTGAATTCCTTTAAACGGTGCTCATTTCAAGTTTCCCATCCACAGGCTTCTGAATGTTTTCAGAGGAATGGCTTTTAAAGGTAATAGGGGTTCTACAGGCTGAACAATAGATCAAATCTGTTTTGACATGAGTGAAGGGATTATGGTCTCAGCAAGCTTTCCCTTCTCATTCGCCAGCTTGACCCTCCCCAGCTGCAGGCTTCTATCTGACCTCTGATGACAAGGCTCACTGGACTGAGACATGCATCGCCTGCTCTTATTTATCATCTTCACATTGACAACAATAATCATAACGTGGAGGAACACATAAAACCTACATTTGTTTTCAGCACCTTCTTTTTTCTTTAAACAGGCATTAACTTCACTACCTATCCTTAAAGGAAGGAAGGAAGGTGCATTTACTTCCAGAAATTTCACTATCTAATTTTGGTTAAATTCACTGTCTCAGATAAAGCACAATTTGTTGTTACAGGGATGTCACCACCCAAACTGTATCTAAAAGTTTGGCCTTATCTGTCTGTAATGAAGTGCTTAGCAAGAAAGGTTGTAGGCTACAGATGAATGAAGTATAGGATTTTGTGACTTGGTTGAAGTCTTGAGAAGGAGGCAGCAGGCATGAACAGATCCTCTTTGGAAATAACTACAATACTTTAACATTTGGCTCCGTCTTTGCCTTATTAACATCTCATTGTCACTCTGTTTTTGCTAAGATAACAAACAATAAATTAATGTAGAATAGTCCCTTCACACAGACAAAGGCACTAGCAAATTTATTATTAATAAAGTCAAGCCTTCTGTGCAGCTGTAATCCTCACTAACTAGCAGACAGGGTTACTGCAAATCTCCCCCCCAGTTTTTTCACCAGTTCTTCACAGTATCATCCATATTAGTTAGTACAGGAAATACTGTACAAAATTATGACAGTAAAACAACAAAACCTCAAGCTCAGTAGTCAGGAATATTAGGAGTCTTAGGGTCAGCTGAGATTCAGGCCAAATAGAGTCCTTCTAGGTTCTGTTTCTTCCAGGAAGAATTGCTATACAATCCACATTAGTGCTAAAGTTACACTGAGTATTTGTTTTTGAGAAAGATAAAAAGACTAACCAGAGTTTGTTGTCTTCTGCTCCTACATTAAAGATTCTCATTTTTGCTGTAAGGCCACCTTTGTGACATTCAGAGCAAATTGCTTAGTGGTGTTATTTCTTACAGCTCGTCCTCTCTGTCACACCTCTGAGAAAAGTTGTCTCAGTCAGCACTGTTTCTTATCACCCACACAATGCGTAGCAACACATCCCTCATGGGAGAGCGGTAAGGAGTCACTAGTCCTTTTGAATGGAAACTTGGCCTTCAGTCAGAGGTAATTTCCTTCACTAAACTTTCTGGGCATCAATTACCCACCTAGTCTTTAAGTTTAGAAGCATAGATTAGTGCTGTCTAAAAATTCATAAATAGAAAATGTGGATGCACTTCTTCTATTCAGTTCAAAAAGGGATAAAATACAAAACTTTGGCTTTTTCTGTTAAGTGGAAAATCCACTGCTCATCAGTTCTGATTGCTGTCACTCCAAACACCCCTGGAGAAAATATGAGTGGATGATTTATGTCTTGTTCTTTCCCTTTTCTAGAAAGAATAAAAATTCTTTACTCTCAGGAATTTTTGATCACAGGACTTGTATGAAATTGCCAGTTCTTGAAAGAAAACTCAGTATTTTGCATTTACTGCTGTTAGTTACTGATAGTACTTAAACAAAATAGTTTAAAGAAACAAGACTATTGATGGAGTAAAAGCTGGACACGAGAGAGAAGGGTGTGGTTGCAACACAGAGAAACAATAGCATGTTAGGCTGCATCAAAAGAAGAACAGCCAGCAGGAGAAAGAAAGCAAATTTCCTACCTATAGGAGTCCCCAAAATAGCACTTTTACCTCTAAGGAGATAAGATGGCTGAAAGGGTTATTTGCCAGCCCGCTATTTATGGAATAGGTGACAAATTAGCCTCAGGAGTTGAACCAGGTGTTCTCTTCTTTCAACATTTTTTCTGATTAAGGTCTTGTGTGGGGGTTCATGTTGAAGGAGGAAATTAGGTGGTGTGGAATCATTCTGTTATAGTGATTCTATGCAATTTTCCATGTCGTGCTGTTTCTGTTGGGTGCTTTCTATAAGAATAAAGAGAGAATGTTTTTAGAGCATATATTGAAGCAGTAACAGAAGAGGAAGCTCAGTAATCTGGCTTGTTGCAGTTGTTCTTGTTAGAAGATTACTTCTGTAGAATACAACAAGCAGGTAAGTAAAAAACAACAACAACAACAACTGTATTTTTCCAAAGAAGCTTATATTGCGGTAATGGTGTTCTTTTGTGAACTAAGGTAGCAAACTACTGCTCATAAGCTATTCATGTTTGTGGTTATTACTAGTAAATATTTTTTATTTTGCTACACAGTGAAAGATACATGCACTCTGTTAAGGTGTGATCCCATGACTGAATTCACCTCTTTTTTGACTCTGTTTCATATTTGATGTTTCTTGTGCTTCAAACCATTCTTTCCCTATCTGCAGTTTCATTTTGTAGACAAAAACTAGAATTTCTTCCTTCTCATTCTAAACTGGAATTTGCTGATGCAATGATCATCAAGAAACAATATTTTGGTATTGCTGAAAAAAAAATGCAGCTAGTATGTTATTAAAACAAAAATGTTATCTTTTTAATCAGGAAGCTAGCAAATGCTAGGAACTGATGTGTAATCTCAGTTTTCTTCTGCAAAAACTGCTCTTCTGGTCCTGTTCCACATCTGCCCTAGCAAGGGCTGTGAAAGCCACACTACATAGAGTTGTGTCCTTGCTTTTCTTGTGCGTTAATAGAATATTGAGAGAATTTTCTCTTTCTCCCTCAGTTACACTTTCTATCCTGTCTTCATATCACTGAATATTTTAACTAATTTAACTATATTTAAACAATGGCCTTTTTATTTTCCTCTTACTTTCTCTTTTTCGTTAATTAAACAATGCACTGTGGCCTTCTTCGTATCGTTTCATACATGTAGATTGCTTCCTATACACAGCTGTATCAACATTGATTTATTCCAATGATCTTTACATTATTTCATTCAGCAAAATGGAAGTTCAGTTTTGGTTTATTGCATCTTTAAAACAGCTGTGAAATCTTACACACCTTAATTATTCCTGCAAACCTTATTATAAATGGCAGAGAGATGGTCTTTTTACATGATCTGACAATGATAAGAGAAGGAGAGTGATTTCAAACTAAGAGAGAGGAAGTTTTTTTACTAGGAGGAAGTTTTTCTCAGAAGGCAGTGAGGCAGGGGAACAGATTACCCAGAGAAGTTATGGATATTCCATATGCTGGAGATGTTCAAGTCCAGGCTGGATGGGGCCCTGGGCAGTCTGATCTAGTGATTGGAAACCTTTCCTGTGGCAGGGGGGTTGGAACTAGACAGTCTTCATGGTCCCTTCCAAACCAAGTGTTTCTATGATTCTCCATATCATCTCATCTCCTGCTCCTTAAGAAGCAACTCCCATGTTGCAGTCCCTGTTGAGCTTACAATACTCCAGCATGCAGCCCACTATTCCTGCCAGTGTGCTTTGGAACACTCCATCTCCTGAAAGTCTTGTTGTTCTTCATTTTGCTGTTTATGTTCAAGTTAGCTGACTTTTAGTATCTTTTTTACTTACACAAGAACGATATCCTTTCTTGGTTATGGCTCAGGTATCTGCTGCTGTCTGGTGGCTTTTTAATACAATGGAGGGGCGTGTGAATTTGTTGTGCCTACTATAATGACACTGCTGGAGGACAGTGGGAGAATGAGGACACTGAATTATCATGTTACCATATACAGCAGCAAACAGGAATGCTTCCCAGAAGGTGTACAGCAAACTGTGTGTACTGTCTGTGTCTTAAAGGACAGGTTTCCACTCAAATGAACTGTGAACCAAAATTCTGGGGAGTGCACATGAGACTGTACACTCACCCATGAAATGAGAGCACTCATAGCAGGTGTGTGCAAGCAAGGGAGCCTAGGCTCATAGAACACTTGCCACTTGCAAGCTACGCATGCTGTGTATGCAAAATTGTGTGGGTGGTGATGAGAATTCTTTGGGAATAGCTATAGGAAGGTCAGAAATTTGAATGGGTTCATTACGTTTATTGAATGGTGATCTGTTTTATCTGTTCTCATAATGATATGAATCTGCTTGTATAGTTCTGTTAATTGTGTTATTAACAAAATAATAAACCATTTAAAATTTGCTCTTGGTTTAAATTGTAATAAATAAATATCTTTTCTATATGACACCTTCCAATATGAATGATTCTGTTATTTTTGTCCTGTGATAATGTTTAGTTATCAAAAAAATGTTAGGGAATTGTTTGGGGAAGACAGTAGTTAACACAGGCCAAATTCATGCCCATTGACATTTTTGTGAATGCTTGAATTCACTGATTCAGAGGTAGTTAGTTTCACACATTCATTATCATGCACTGTTCCTAACATCTAATTTTCAGAGACCAGATTTTCCAGAGCTGAATCCTGCATACATTCTGGAATGCGATATTCACTGCAATAGTATTATTTAAAACAAAACAAAACTCATCTCTAAGCATCAAATATGAGAATATGTGACTTCTTAAATCCTTCTGAATATTTAATCTAGTTTGCCAGGAGACTGGAATTGTGTAATCATCTAGCTGTTCCAGGATCCTGAAGAGGCAGAGGGAAGCAAAGGTGAATTTGCAGCCTCACCATTCTCAGACCTTTCCTAAACAAAGAACAAGCCTTATTCCTTAAAGAACTTTGCTGTTGTGTTTCTCATTCCCGTTTTTTAAGACACAATTGAGCCCTTAATACACAGTCAAACTGAGATGATTCTTTCACTCCTTCATGAGCCTGTGCTTGTAGCCATTCTCTTGCTTGTAGGAAAGAGATATTGCAGTGAGTAGCTGCAGATGCCCAGTCTTGCTTGCTGTGCTTATTTATTTTTTCATAGGAAAATGAGGAGCACTGAGTTACAATCTGAACTGACAAAACCCAAACTCTTGATCACACTGTTGTTGAAACATCATTATACTTCTCAACCTATATAGAGTGTAAGAGGTTGTATTTTACAGCTGTCAACAAGACTAAGAATCATAGCAAACACAGGAAGCATTTTATATTTCTGACAGTAGTGTATGTTGGTACAGCCAAGTGATTAATGGATAAATGAGAAGATTAAATGATAGAGTCAATGGGAAAAAGAGAGGAAATGGTAGGTCAAGGCAAAGGTACAAAAGTAAGTGAATGAAGCATTTAGGAAATAAATTGCCTGTACTTTATAGGGGAAATTCGTATTCAAAGATAGGCTCTACCTTAACACTTACAGCTAGTTTTTCTAGGTATCATCTTTGTGTATTCTTCTTCTTTCTTCTCTTTGACCTTCTGTTCTATTACAGCACCTTATAAGTAAATGATGAGTGTTAAAGCTGATGCTCAAAGAAAAGATGTGAAAGTCCCCAAGTGAATGATCCAATGAAAAAAGAAAGATTGGTTGAGGCAGAAATGTGAATATCATTCTAGTATTGCTGGTACCCTTTATTAGTTTACACAACAGTAAAGATAGTCTCACAGATCTAGCACTTAAGAAAGAATGTATTTTAAAAGAAAAAGTCAGGATTGCACCTGTGTCTATGGGGATCGAACAATTTTGCTTATCGTTGCAATTGGGCTCCAAGATATGACAGATGAACAAATAAACAGAAGAATGTGGATGTATCAGTTCACAAACTAAGAACTTGTTATCTTGACTTTGTTATCCAAAACTTGTTATCTTGATGTTTTATGTCTGAAAAAGAGGAAGGTTTTCCAGTGCAAGCTATTAAAAATCCTCATAATTGCTTCCCTCTGAAATTTAGTCTGAGATAACCACTTTTTTTTTTTTTTTTTTTTTTACTACTGAAAAGTGGCTTACTCATCAGGTTCCATCTCTAAAATTTCCTCCTTTTTCTTCTCCTTTCATTAAAATAACTTTATGATTGCAATGCTCCTTGTTCTGGCAAATATTTCTTTAATAGGTTTCACTGGGCACGTCTTGCCGTGTCCTTTGTGGGACCTAGTTATCTGGTTAAATTTCTAAAATTTATCTTTTAAAATGACAGTTTGCTAACCTACATTGATAGATCAGTGAAATGCTTTCTGGCTTGTTGCTATCAGCTTGCCCATCAAAACTGAATGATTCTTCCTGGAATTAAAACCTTCAGAGACGGCTCATATGGTGACTGGACCATTAAAACTCATTCTGCCACTGGGAATAAAAAAGTATTTTATTTCCATGCAATTAAATAGAAAAAGTGATCAGGAGAACACTTTCAATAAAACACATTTTTATTCCTAAGAATATCATTTTGTAAAATAACTTCTGAGAGAGAAAATCCAGACTATTTGTGTACAAATTCTATTTATTATTATAGTCTACTAATTGGGCTCTGTTAGCAGCTATTTCATTACATCAGTCCATGTTTGGAGACCACTAAATCTAATTCTTCCAGAAAAAAAGTTATCAGTTATTTTTCTGAACTCCTTCACCAGTGGTACAGTCTCTAGACATTAATCTAAAGGTTAATATACTGAGCTGGTTTTCAAATTCACATTCGTGAAGAAGTATTTGTTTTATAACTGGGAAGTGGATAGTTTGTATTTTATTAAGTATTTCAAAACAGGCAAGAAAGCAATATTTGCAGTGGCTGAGCTATCATGCTAGTCTATCAGGTTTATTTTCTATTTACAGAAATTTGTTTCTACAAAAAAGCTCTACTAATTGTGCAAAAAAAAAAAAAAAATCTGGATTTGTCTCTCTGATTGATTTACACTCCACTAAAGACAGAGGAAAGACTCTTGTTGCTTTATATATGTAGGAACATTGCTCATTTCAATCACTGTGCTGCCATCTTTAAAGAGCAATCTGTTATCCTTTCACTTGTACTGTAAAAACTACTGGCATTAGGGATAAAAATGCAATATCCAGATTTCTGTCTGGAAAATATAACTACTGTAAAGCTCACCTTCTAGAGTCACATTTCGTAATTTTTTCTGCATACAGTAGTCTGCATTCATGTTATGCATTATATCAATTATATCAATTTTTGGTATTGACAAAAACAAAATATGGATTTATAGAGAATTTAACTGAGTTTTAGGCAGCTTACATACTTTTTTCATTCCTTGCTCATTTTCTGCTTCTATAAGTGTAGAGAAATTACCCCAAGGAAGGGCAAGCTCTTTGAACAAATGCATACAGCAGAAGAAAATATCACAGCACAGACCATTTTATTTTGTAATATTATGCATCAAGTACTTTGGTTTTGACTACAGACAATGATATATTGACAGTGCTAGACTAAATTAATAGTGTCTATTCTTCATTAAAGGCAGGAATTCAGAATGTTTTAAAACTGCAAATCAAACTGCAGTACAGTTGACCCTAACTTCATGTGTTAGAACCTTACAGTTTTGAAGCATGCATCCAGATCTAGATTTAAGTTTTATGATTTTGCTTTTCTCCCTGGCATAAATTTCCAGATCATAGTTCAGCATGAAATACATAGATAAGATAAATCCTTTTGTTGGCATGTTTTTTTCTTAGGAGGAAAGGTAAACTTTGAAGAAAACTTTTAAGTACCTAGAGAACTTAAACTGTGGATTACTAAGGTATTTGCCAGTAATAAGATCTGTCTTCTGTTATCTCTGACTAACTTTGCCTTATTAAGGACTTTTTAAAAACAAATTGTGCACTTTTGCTTGCTTTTCTTTGATACATTTGGAGGAATAATAGAAAAGGGGAAAAAAAAAACAATTTGGACTGGCTATCTAGATTTCTAAGAAAAACTAGATAGTTTAATGAAGTTTACTCTTTGTGATCTGCCTCCATGAAGATTTCATATACACTATATTTTTCTATATATCTACCTCTAATAGCACAGTCTACGAGTACCATTCAAATAATAAAAAATGAGTAATGTGGATCAAAAACCTGAACATTATTACACAGAACTACCTCTGAGCACATTTAGAACACTCCACAGGTGCAGAATTTCAGTCAGAATCCCAGCTGCAGAGATCTCTTTGGAGATTTAAAAGTAAAAGAATGATTTTTCTTTATACCTGTTTCTTTCTTTTCTTGGTAAGCTCTCTCATTGACAGAAGACAGGTTCTTAAGGCAAATTAACTAGCAGTGGCTCTCAGTGTGTCATTTATGCAACCTGTGGTCTTTCAGTGGTTCTGAAAGAGGCTCAGCCTACATTAATAGAGTAGAAGGTATATGGCAAAAATTCTTATCATGTAGTTAGCTCGTTATCCTTGTATTAAGAAATACTGTAATCTTTACCTTACTATCTCTTCACTAGCTTACTGTCAGATCTTACTGTTGCTCTTTTAAGATTGGAAGTCATCAAGCATACTAAATATATATATAAAGAAATAAATTTAATGAAGAGCTTGGAAATGCACAAATATAAAGGGAAGCTAAGGCTACATATTCTATCCAAAGTATAAATGGTTCTTAATTACTAAAAGAGTAATTGCCTCTTACTCCTGGAATTTAGAAAAAAGAGATTTTTGCAGATAGCAGTTCTTCTGTGGAATATTAGACATAAGAAAATTTTATGGACAAATAAGGGAAAAGTATTTTTTTCGGTTACAGGATATAGGATTTTTTTTTTCATCATGAACTGTAAAGTCTATGCTATTTTAAATAATATACTGTTTTTAATAAGCTGTTTTGTTTCTACATCTGTAGCTCACTTGGAAAGACAAGAACTGTTGGAATAGTTTCAGGAATACTTTCCCAAGTAAACATTTCTGAGTGCTGTCATAAAACTTTTTTAGGCTGTAATGTGGATCCCATCATACGCAGTATGTAAAGATAAAAGGCAAGGTAAAACTGCAGAAGAGCTCTAGGTTACCTTTCAGTTCCTCATACAAAGTTCAATGGATTTTGAGTGAAGTATCTCTATGTTAGAAGTATTTTGCTGTTAAATTCATCGTGCTCACAACAGAATAGGAGAGAATCTATAAAGAGATTAAAATGGACCAATATTGAAGCATAAACATACACTAATAAATTATAATGCTAGCATAGAAATACTAGTTGTCCAACAATAAAAACGAGATAACATTTATTGAGAAAATTTCTCCCAAATCCCCATTTTCCTGTTTATTCACATCTTGTCATATACATACACAATGTGAATAGCAGTCACTTATCAGATAATTGTGAAACACAAATAATATCTTAAAGCTCAGAAGCAGCAAGTTAGTCATAGGTATTGTAAAAGCTGAGGGAGCCCTGTGTATTATTTGCTGAATCCTATTTCTGGGCAGCAGCAGTGAATCAGCTTGGCTGCTGTAGGGTGGCATTGTCAAAGAGGAGTTAAATTAACATCAAGTTTACCATATAAGCCAACAAAATTCTTCCTTCCTCTTGGGAAAGAAGGGTGGTAAATTTCTAATAACTTACAGTAGCAGTAGATCAGGAGAACCCTTGCATTTATTCAGTGGTACTGACCAGGAAGATGAAAAGTCAGGCTGTGACCTTGTCAGAGATCTCTAAAGAGTGAGTAGCAGGTAAAAAGACTGGTTTTGCTCTTAAACTTGATTCAGGATTCTGAATCCCTTACTTTATTTCATTTAGAAGGAAATTTTATCAATAAATTCAAGTATTTCTTACTTGAAAGGAATTATAAAAAAATATTTCTAAACAATGGACAGTGTTTTTATGATATAAAAACATATGTCCAACATTATGGACGTATTTTTATGATATGGAAATCAGGAGGTTTTGTTTTGCTTCTGGTTTTCCTTTTTGCAGTTATTAATATTTTAACCATAATAAGAACTATGAATAACCTTGTGATTTCTTATCACAGAATCATAGAATCATAGAATCACAAGGTTGGAAACGACCTATTACATCATCTAGTCCAACCGTCTTCTCATTACCACTGATCCCACAAGCTACTAAACCATTTCTCGCAGCTCCTCATCCAGATGCTTCTTGAACACTGCCAGAGATGGCGACTCCACCACCTCCCTGGGCAGGCCATTCCAGTGCCTGACTACTCTCTGAATCTTGGGTCTGCTCCTTTATGATATTTCTTTATTTGCATAGGATGTGGCTTGCGATGTAGAAGAAAAATAATGCCCTTCCATCCCAAAGAAAAAAAAATAAAAAATAATCTAGCAAAGAGCTTTCTTTTAAGACATGCCTGTACATTGAACAATATGTTTCTATATTATGTGAATGATTTCATGTGTCAGCTGTTTGGTCCCACAAAGAAGTCTCACTATCTTTTACATTTACTCCAAGAAAAGAAATTTCATGATGTTTAACCCAATGAACAATGTTCTCTTACAGTGAGTATGGGGAAACGGCTATAAATGTTTTTCTTATACCTTATATTGTTGTTTTCTTTAATGTTGTTAAATCCAGTTCTTTTCAATCCTAGTTGACTTCTTCAGCGACCTGTTTCCATCAAAGGACAGAGAAGTTTATACATGTGGCCAGGCTCCTAATTGCTCAAGCTTTCAGAGGAAGTTATAGGAGTAGTGGGAAGGAGACACAATCCCTCCAGTTTGACCGCAACTGAATCTTTCAGGGTTCCACCTGCTACAAATGCAAGAGAATGAGTGGCAGAGTTGAAGGAAATAGCCTTCTCCAAAACTAAATACAGCTTTTATGACATGGCTAGAAATTAAATGGGTCTGTTTAAGGTCCTTAGAAAATCTCTTGTTGAAAGGAAGCCAACTGCTGCTGGCAGAAATATAATTCCCATCAATTCCTTTTCTGTACCCTTGCTGGCTGCTGGTGACTGATAAATCTGATTCCATACACAAAATGCAGTGACATCGAAGCAGACATAGGAATGTATCTAAGGGCCTCAGCAGGAAGAGATATGGCCTTTTTCCAGACACACATTACCACAAGCTGTACCTAATTTGCTAATTACAGTCATTCTTGAAGTAGGTTTTGAATGTTGGCTTTTCTTCTGTTCTATCAAGCATGCATAGCTTCAATTACTATCTCTACCTTCTAGACACTGTATGGTCAGTCATTTTTTTCTTACTAAACATTAATCTTTAATTTCTGTTCATATGAAGAGAAACAAGATTTAATTTTTATTTTTAAGATGCATAATGAAACATTTAAAACATGATTTATTGTGTAATTAGTTATTCTCTCCCCTTTAATAAGGTAGTGGTAACAGAGAAACAAACAAAAAGATGTTTCAAGCAGAAAAATAAAGAATCTTTGATCTGGTGCACTTGTGTTCTTTCTCATAAGGACAAGTCAATGGCTCTCTGATGTAGACTATTCAATTTAAGCTGCACTCTAAATAAAAAGAGGAAGTATAAACACTATCTGAAAATCTGTCTTCTTTAGCAAGCCACAGCTGAAGTAAGCAAATGTTGATTCTTTAGAAGACAGAAGATGAGCAGGATATTATTATACAAGGCACATTTAAAGCTCTAATTTCAATTCTAGCACAATTCTAATGCAGATGCTGCTATCCATTATCCAGCACCTTTTATATCAATGGCAGGATGCAGTATCATTTCTATCAATCCTAAAACCACTCATTTGGAAGAGTTGTTTCTTGTTTTGTTTCAGCTGAGTGTCTAATGCAACAAATAAATTCTGAACAAAGAATGTGTGTGTCTATGCCTAAGAAAAAAATTTAAAGAAAAAAGAAAAAGTAAAAATATACCAATCGGGTTAACAAATATGCATGACAGAAAGTAGAAAGATTGATTATACTATAGCAAATAATGTGTTGAATTTTGGAAGTCCTTCATTAGCTGGTGTGCTGGCAGCTGCACCAAATGTTTCTAATATTCCTAAAAATGAATTAAGTGTTCTGGAGTGATAAAAACTGTGCTAATATTATACTTAACTCCTAATACAGAAATGAATGTAACAATGTACTGCTATCTGCTATCTCAAATAAGGAGATAGGTGAAACAGTAAAAAAAAATTCTTTGTTTCTCCTTTTAGTCACACTGATTTATCGTGAAGGGAATAAAACTTTGAAGATACGTTTGTTAAAAAACAACTATTGTGCACTTCTTTTGTAATAGGCAGAATAACCTTTGCAGCCTCCTATGATTCATTAGTGAATATGTCAAGAACTTGTAAATAACACTTGAAGCTTTCCTTTTCATCTCTTAATTAAACTAACAGCAAAAGTCTTATCTCTTGAGACGTACACTGCTGTCCTGAATATTTTAAGTAATAGTTTTTTCCTGCAGTCGTTTTCACTTTAAACATGAAAGTGAAGTAAACAAGTAATAATGTTCTGTTTGAACTCAAATTACCAGATTAAACATCTTTAATATAACTAATGTGCTTGATCTACACCCAAGGATCAGACCTTTCTAATACTTAAAGAGCGTGGATTGTTTTATTGTATTGGAGACACACAGTCTCATCTACAGTTGTTTAATAGCTCCAGCTGTAAAGTCAAGAGAACTTTTGACCTTTTTTTCTAAACAATTAATGTACAAGTACACTTTGGTCTAAATTTCAAAATCTTTTTGCCACTGAAGGAAGGCTTATATGACTTCTACCACTGTAACAAAGGTCCTTAGAAATCCTTCTTTCTCCATGAGCTGATAGGTGGTGAAACACATTCAGACACTGTCATAAAAAAAATACACTTGACAAAATTATTCCACGGTTCAGAAATATATTCATTGAAGCTTAGGGAGAAGCAGGAGTTTCCATTACCTTCAAGTTCCATTCCTTGTTTTGATTGAAGGTAGGCAGGAGATGCCTGAAGTAAGACATAATGGGGAAAACAAGTCTACTTTTGCATTGCTTTCTTTCACATACATGGCATATCACAATAGTATCTTCCACCAGAAGGTACATGTGGAACTAATTGGACTGTTCTTCCAGCAGTTTTAATTAACTGCTACTTATCACACATCCTCTGTGATAACTCATACAGGTTTATAAGAAAATCATGTATATTCATCCTTGAATGACTCACTACTATTTCAAAACTAAGAGATGCGATACTATTAACTACTCTGTAAGTCACTAATAATCAAACTGATATCAGAACTTTGGATCATAGCTGCTTCGATTCTCTTTTCCCTGGAAGAAGAAATGCTTGAACTGACATTAACTGATGACTTGAAACTTGCAGTGGATAAAACAGATTTAAAGATGTTGTACTTCACTCTTCAAGGAATTATATGGGATATGCATCATTTCTATCTCTCCTTTCCAAGGATGTCCACCCAGTTGACAAGGAAAGACAATTGATGTAATATCTTGAACTTCAGCTTAGCTTTTTCTTGTTTCCCACAGTATCCTTCTTAACAAAATGTGCAGCTTTTCAGCTAAAAATATAATTTGATGAGTGAAGAATTGGATAATGGGTCAGACTCAGGGGTTTGTAATAAATGGGTTTACATCAGACTGGTGACCAGTCACTCATGGATCTCCTTTTTAGGATCAGGTCTATTTAATGTGTTCTTAAATTACTTCAGTGCAGAACTTGAAAGTAGATATGTTTACAGACAACACTAAACTGGGAGAAGCTGTTGACTCCCTTGAGGGTAGGGAGGCCATGCAGAGAGATGCTGACAAATCAGAAGACAGGGCAATAGCCAACCACATGAAGGTTAATGAGCAAGTGCTTGATTATGCACCTGAATGGGGCAACTCTGGATGTAAGTACAGACTTGGAGAAAAGGAGTGGGAGAAGGGATTTGGAGGTTCAGGTTGATGGCAAGTTGAATCTCAGTCAGCAGTGTGTCCTGACAGACAGAAGGGCCAACTGTACCCTGGGGTGCATCAGGACTAACACTATCAGGACTAAAACTGACAGCCAGGTAGGGGGAGGGATTTTCTGATTTTCTCTGTGATGTACAGCCTCACCTTGAGCGCTGGGTGT
The DNA here is from genome assembly GCF_905368555.1 of Meleagris gallopavo. NCBI lineage: Eukaryota > Metazoa > Chordata > Aves > Galliformes > Phasianidae > Meleagris > Meleagris gallopavo. Next base: position 23,436,127 of record NC_139406.1, on the reverse strand, counting down.
AGATTTCTGAGCCACAATACCAGACAAACATAAAGCTATTAGAGAGCATTCAAAGGAGAACTGTGATGATGGTGGAATATCTAGAGGGCAAGACAGATGAGGAATTTTTGAGGTTAAGTGTTTAGTTTGGCCTAGAAAAAAGGAGGCTGAGGGGAGGCCTCATGGTGGACTCAAAACTTCCTCGTGAGGGGAGTGGATAGGCAGTGCTGAGTTCTGCTCGCTGGTGACAGTGGCAGGGCCCAAGGAAACAGCACGGAGCTACATCAGGGGAGAGACGTTGGAAAAAGATTCTTCACTAGTGGATGCTTGGTCCCTGGCACAGGCTCCCCAGGCCACTGGTCGTGACACTAAGCTGCTAGTGCACATGGAGCATTTGGACAACGCTCTCTTAATTAACTGATTTTCAGGTGGTCCTCTGTCTGTGATGCTATGATTCTAAGGTGTAAAATAAGTGGATGACAGTTTGGAGATGCTGAAAACTTCTACCACATGCAGAATCATGTCTCTATATTTGATATTTATACGGTTGGGACTACAGGTTATATTAAATATTTTCTGCAGTATAGTATGCAAGCAGATGTCAGAAAACTGACATTCTAGTGTCTCAGCCAGTGAATTTACTATATAATTTGGATAAGTCATTTTAAAAGTTAGTCCCTATTTCCTTATGAGTAAGGAAATATATGCACTTCATAAAAACACATCCAAACAACAATAAACATTAAAAAAAAAAAAAAATGGACATAGGAAAAAGTCAAGAGGACAATTATGAAAGCACTATTTATAGAAGAAACTGCTGAAGCATCCCACATCTGAAAGAACCTAAACAAAACAAAAAAAAACACCAAAAACCTTGACACAATATCTGACAAAATTTCCTATACAACATAAATATCCTTTAAATTTTTAAGTTAGGCATTAAAAGAATACAATCTACAGTTATGTTTATATTTTATAACAACTGACTGAAAAAGTAAGTTTCATAAGTGTATAATGATTCCAATGTGTATGTAGTAGAAGATCAAGAGATAAGGAAATTATATTATAACTTGGTTTGGAGTCCATTGTCATTTATTTTATGGTCTGTATTCACTGCCACAGCAAGACCTGCAAAAGCTTGTGTGGACACCAGTGCAAAAAAATAATAAGCCTAATTTGTTTCATAATTTATATTTATACATTATCAATTATATTCTGATTTTCGGTGACTTCACTGAACTCTGTAATTTGCATATTTTACTTTTTCATTGGTATATTCTAGTAATCTTTTATAAATCTGACTGTGTTTCAGTTTTCATTGTCTTTAATTCAACAAACTTGTGTATCTCCTTTCGTGGAAATAGTAATATAGTTGGAAATATGTATCTGTTTTTCCCTTTTTTATGCTGCTATCGGTGACATGAATAACAGCACAAATGAATGTGTATATCTATATACAGAATGATAGATACATACATTACTACCTCAGAAGAAGGAAATGTAATGCATTCCCTGTGGTCATTAGCCTTCTTGTGACAGCTGTTAAACAGTGGTGAGCTCTTGGAACAGCAGAAAAGCTTTGGATGCTTTTGAAACCCTGGTTATCCCGCAGTAGGTAACCATTCATCCGTTACTGATGATACTGACCCCCTGCCTTGCAGAGATGAACCCTGTTGTTTTTTTGGGAAATGTTTAGGCTTCTCTTTTGCACTGAGCCTTTGTCTCATGCTGTTTCTCATACTGCCTGGCTGATCTTGAGCCTGGGATAATTGGTAGAGAGGTCACAGATTTGTAGAGGAAAATAAAACCTCTATCTTTATGGTCCTAGATAAGCATTATTTGATGGCAAAGGAGTTACTGAGCTGATGTACTACATGCTATACCTAAACACATACTATCAATACTGCATCATTTTAGTAAAGCAATGTACAGAGCAGAGGAAGCAAAGAATGAGCTATAAAACATTTAATTTTTTTTGCCTGATGAAAGCAGCATTATAACTGGCAGTTACTATATTTTATCTCTTGACACCTACATCTATCAAGGACATGACAAGCTTCAGGAAAAGAATGCAAAAGAAACTGAAGCAAGTGAAGCAAACCTAATTAGCAGTAATAGGATATTAAATCTGAGCTATGTCACTGACTCCTTGTACCCATCTAAGGATGATAACCAGTGATTACCACAGTCATATTGTGTAATTTCTGGCCTAAAGAACCTTTTGAAATCTTCAGTACAATGTAGTACATAAAGTAATGTTAATTAAGTATTAGAGACATCACCTGATATAAAATACCAGTTCTCTCATATTGTTTTCAAGGGAGAGGTGTTCCAATCCTTTGATCATCTTTGAAGCCTCCTCTGGATTCACTTCAAGAGGTCCACATCCTTCTTGTGTTGAAGATCCCAAAGCTAAATGCAGTACTCCAGATGAGGTCTCACAAGAAGAAGGAGAAGGGGAGAATAATCTCCCTCAGCATCCTAGCTATGCTTATTTTGATGCAACTCAGGATACAATTGGTTTTCTGGGCTACAAGTGCAGACTGCATTCATTTCATGTATTCCTGTATTCACAATTCATGCCGAATTTCTCATCAACCTACATACCCAAGACCTTCTCCTCAGAGCTGCTCTCAATTTTCTCTTTAAGAAAATAAAGATGTGGAAAAGCAAAATTATTTAAAAAAAAAATAAAGTTTGATCTTGAAAAAAGTAATGTATTTTGTCATGGCTCACTTGAAAAATGTAGAGCAAGTCAGCATTCTTGGCACAGACATACGGCCTTATTTTCATTTTACTTTAACGTATGATATTAGGAGGAAACTCATTCACCTTGAGGACAGGCAAGTATTTAAACTGCTTGTCCAAAGAGTTTGTGCAGTCTTGGCTGAATAACTCTACTTGACCTCAAAGCTGACCGTGTTCTGAGTTAGACTGGGTGACTTCCTGAGATCTCTACCAAACCTGAATGATCTTGTGATTATACTAATAACAGTATGTATTTGTAATCTCTATCGTGATAAACTTTGCTATCTGTGTCTTCTGATAATTGTCATTGTTATTTACTGCATAACAGATTTGTAAAAGAAATGTCTCTCTCTTTCTCGTATCCAGATTGTGTCTGCTTGATGCAGGATCACAGGAGACAAGGTAGCAGGCACAACTTTTTATGAAAATGTATGTCTCATAAAATCCATACTACAAATTTCTTAGTAATTTGTGGTCTTTCTTTCCATCTCTCCTTCTTTCCGTCTTTCCTTCTTTCCTTCTTTCCTTCTTTCCTTCTTCCCTTTTTTCCTTCTTTCTTTCCTTCTTTCTTTCCTTCTTTCTTTCTTTCTCTCCACCTCCCTCCTCCAACAAGTAATAATGAAACTATTAAGGCTAGAATTAGACTTGTAGATCTATCTGCTAAGAGTGCAATCAATTATCTTCTCTACCTACAATAATTTTAGTCCGCTGGAAATTACTTCCTGTAAATGGAAGTGATTTTTAACATGTGTTCTTTCATGAAGCAAACACCCTGTTACTATGAGTTACCCTTTAACTGGTTTATCTTTGAAGGAAATGAACTTCAGTGAACACTAAGCTAAGCATATTCAACTTACAAAAGCTCTTTTGCATGTATTGCAAAGTGTTTGGAGCCATCCTTCATGAAGAGAATTATTTTCAAATTACCTATAACAGTAGCAAAGTGATGGATGTAGTCAATATTCTATATGAAAATGGTATACATTAGGGTGAGTTCAAAAATAAAACCAACAAGCCTGTTTACAGAAACTAATGGGACAACTTTGCAGCTACAGCCTGGTGTATGCTACTTTTCAAGAACCCAGTGGTTCTTGAAAGACTTACATTAAAGATCTTGCAGTTTGACAACTTAGGAAAAAACAAATTTCATGAATTATCTGTAAATAAATCATATTTGCACCAAAAAAAAAAAAAAGAGAGAATATAATGATTTGATTCTAATCTACTACTTATTCCTGATTCTATGAAATGTCTTGATGTTTGAATGACACTCTTTATAAAGTTTAGAATATTTTTTTCTAAACAGAGACATTAAACTCATAAGACTTCATGGGACTCATTTTAATAGTAAATTTGACAGAAAAAATTCTATGATTTTTTAGCAAAAAATGAATTAAGCATATCACAGTGAGTGAGTTTTGATTTATTAAAATACATATTACTATTTAAAGTAAATATAAAACATATTTCTTCCAGCTACCCTCCGTACAATTTGTGCATTGTTTATTGGCTAAGTAGGTTTCTATAAGACATTGTTTTAGGTTGTGCCTGGTACCTAATCGAAGATGCAGTCCTCAGAGAAGAATGATAGCATTAGCTGGTTGAAACATAACTGTCTGCAGCACTCTAGACATATGCAATTCAATGTCAAACTCACTATAAGAAATGTCACAGCATTTTCAAATGGGTTTCAAAATGACTCTCAGGCTTTCAATCTATCATTTCTTACAAATTAGATAAGTATTTAGAATTCTAGTTAGTTCTGCAAACAATTAAAAAAGTGTCAAACAATTAAAAAAAAAAAATTTCTGTTAGATAGAAAAAAACACCTCTCTACCAAAACCTCCAAACCTGCCATCATTTACATTTTCCCTTTCTGCCCCTTCCTTCTCCCTTCCCCCATCACTCTCTCTTTTTCTCACTCATTCCTCTCTTTTTAGGCCACAAAGTAATTTTTGCCACTACAACAGCTTGTTTGCCCTCTGCTACAGACCCTACAAATAAATTCTTGTGCATTTGGACCTCTCTTAAAATGCTTTGTGCAACACTGTGTACCTCTGGAACAAGACATGAGCTAACTTCTCTCACAGCTTTGTTTCAACATTCTAAATACATCAAAAAAGATTGTATTCTGGCTGGAATAGAATTAATTTTCATCACAGTGGCTCATATGGCGCTATGTTTTGAATTTGTGATCAGAACAGTGTTACAAAGACAATTATGCTTGCATATCATTAAGGACTTTCTAACTTTTCACACTGCCCTTCCAAGGAGAGTAAGATGTTGGGAAGGGACTCAGCCAGGACAACAGATTTTGAGTGACCCTGACTAACTTATAGATATCCCATAAAATTTGATGTTTTACTCAGCAAGAAAAATGGGGAAAGGAGGAGGAAAGGGGGATGTTCAGAGTGATGGCATTTGTTTTCCTAAAAAACATTATGCATGATGAACCCTACTTTCTTGAAAGAGGCAGAACAAGTTGTTGGGAAGTAGTGAATGAATTCCTAATTTTTTTCTTGACTTGTGCACACAGTTTGTGCTTTACCTACTAAACTATCTTTATGTCAACCCAGGAGTTTTCTCAGTTCTATCTTTCCAATTCCTTCCCCCATCCCACTGTGAGGGAGTGAGCGATTAGCTGCCAACCTGTGATACAACCAACACTGATAAAAATTTTAGGTGGTTATCATGTTTATTAAACTTCAACATAAGTCCTGAAATAGATATTTATAACCTTAACCATCTTTATGAGAAAGCAGAAAGAAATGAGGCACTGATACTTGCAGATACTAAATGCCATTTAGCATGGCATTGAAAGACTTGACAGTAACTTCGCACAGTCTTTGTGTTATCTGTGTTATCTATACAGTCACAATAGTCCAAATTTTGCTAAAATTTTGCCTGAAAAGTCTCCTTTTTCAGTAAGTATCAGCTTCAAAACAAAGTTACAACAATTTTTCAGATGAAGTTAAGGGCTACAGCTGAGAAAGCACTATATCTTTAAAAAGCTTTCAGAGAAGATTAAATTGGAAAAAAAACAATAACTAATAGACTCCCGCTAACCTATGGAACACTTTTGCACCAGCGAAATCATTTCTGTGTAGCTTTATCCAAGAGGAAATGTTTCTATAAAACAAGGAAGTGGTTTCACTATATAACATACCAGAGATAATTTTTAAAAAGCGATTGAGTTGGAAGATTAACTAGAAATAAGGTTATTGGATATGAATGTAAAACAATCCTAAGATCAGTTATATAACACAACAGAAATTGTTTTTATATCTGTCTTCTTATATGTATCTGAAATGATACTGGAGAAATGAGTGGGATCAATGCATATCTATTTCCTTATATTGTATTTTGGATGTGACTTGGAACATTTAATTGTTTAAAGAGTAACATCTTTATATACTTCAATATTTAAATGAAACATCATTCACCATGTAGGTTAGACAAGTTTATTATAAGTTGGAGTCATTCAGTGAATAAGCTGTACAAATAGCAAACTCTAAGGAAAAAAATCTCTACAGATTTTTTCACAATGATTGGTTTGAGGACTGCAAAAGAAAAAGAAAAAAAACAACAAAATCTTCATCTGTTGATATATGTTATGTGTGTAAATATAATGTGTTGCCACTCACTATTTAAGAAAAATAACATGATAGATTGATTCAATATGTAAAAGAGGGTGCATGCATATATGGATTTATTATGAACAGATAACTCTGGCTTTGTTAAGAGGATGAGAAATCATTTTCCTTTCAAAGTACATTATATATTTTAATATAATTTTTGTAATTCTCAGTAATTTTGTGCATATTCCAAAACCTCCTGCTGCTGTTCAAGATAAAGGTAAGCTCCCAGCTTCCTTTTTCCTCAATTTAAATAAAACACAAAATAAAACCAACCTCCTCTGGGAGGGTGGACAGAAAACAAATCCCTCCTTCCTATTTAGCTGCCTTTTGTTGTAATTTGGCATTCTAATTCAAATGAATTGAACTTGTTTGTTTTCAATAAGCCAAGAAAATATTTTCATGTACATTTTACAATGTGTGGGATAGAATTCTGTTCTCCTTGATAATTATGAAGAACGTGTATTCACTATTTTTATTATGTTGCATTATACTTTCTTCAATAAGAGCTCCAGTGACTAGTGACTTGCAAGTCCTTAGTATTTGTTGATATGTGGATTTAATTGAAAGCCTACCCTCAGTATTAGATATTCTCAGAATTTTGAAATCTGAACAGTTTTAGAAAGTGTTTTCTCATTTGCAGGATGAAGTCTCTGAAAATATATTATGTTAAAAAAAAAAAAAGATGGGGGGTAGGGGGGCAGAATTGTATCAAAATGTTGTAAGTTCTTTCTCTGGGGTTGTGGTCAAAGTCTTAATTCATTTCAAAAACTTAGCTTCAGTTTCTGTTAGTTGCAACCAAGTTACTGTGACAAAATGTATATGAGTTGCATGTAATTTTTGTAAATTAGTATCAGAGGTTCTGCTAATAACTGCTTAATATCAATGTCAAAGAATACCTAAGATAGTAGGTGATGGGGTACAAGATACATTAAAGATTAGTGAAGAATATTTGGCTTTGCCAAAATGATGGAACTTGGGTAGGCTTTCAGTACAGCTGCAATCTATGTAATCAGTTTGAGAATGCATAACAGGCTGCTGCTGAGCAATGACAAATGTATAGCTTATGAATTGATATATGACAGTAGCCAACTCATCCAGACACAAAATCAACATTAAAAATAATAATAATAATAAGCCCTATCTTTACTCTGAAGGAAGAAATGGAGAAAGAACTCCTGGGGGGAAAAAAAAAAAGAAGTAGAAGTTATTTATTGTACTGAGAGAATCTCTTTCTGAAAAGCTAGCATATATGTATGTACAATACAGTCCACTTGTAGTCTTCAGAGTTCAGAGAACATTTCAGCTCTTGAGAGAAGAGTAGCTGAACTCACAAGGCTCACTCATGGTAAGATTAAGAACATCCTCGAGCAGATTTCTCTCAAAGCAAATAATCCCCCTTGCTGCGAAATGCAGCAGTTTCATAGTGATTTTCAGGACATCATAAAATGGAATCAGATTTAGATCACAGTCCTTTATTCAGGGAGCAGGACACAAGACTGAAAAGGTCACTAATCCCTGTAGCATACATCTGTGTTCCTTTCCTCACTACAAGATAGCAATTTATCCTTTTGCACATAGGTCATCTCTTTGGACAGAAAGCCTAACTGGGAGAGAATCAGACTTTAGTGGCAAAAGATGCAATTTCTCAAAAACTGACAACTTATCATGCATAGAATATCCAAGATGGTTTGTCTGCCAAGCACAGAAGTATGTGATCTCAAAAGGAATTTGAATTCACTCTAGAAAGTTCTAGACAGAAATCAGTAATTGTGTTTGTGTGAATAAGGCTGACATAAAAAGAGTAAGAGAAATACTCTTGAGGTGAATTCTGTAAGGCACTCTGTAAGAACTATGACTCTTACATTAGTGAAGTGCTTCTAAATCTGCGGGGCCAAAAGACAAGTAATTAGCAATAGGACAAGAGGTAGTGGCCTTTAAGTTGCACCAGTGGAGGTCCAGGTTGGACATTAGGAAAAATTTCTTCTCAGAAAGAGTAGTGAGGTATTGAAACAGACTGCCCAGGGAGATGGTGGAGTTACTGTGTGTTCAAGAATAGAAAATAAATAAATAAAAATCATAAGAGAATAAAATAAAATAAAATAAATAGAAAACATAAGAGAAAAAAACAGTGGGCACCTAAATAAGTACAACCTAATGGGGAGAGTAAGCACAGCTTTGGCAGAAAGAAGTCCTGCTCCAAAAGCCAACCAGACTTTTCTAAAGGAGAGAACTAGTCCACGAGAACAGCGATGTGCCTAATATTCTGTTGAATTTGTAATCCAAAGAGGGATCCAAAGTCTACAGATTAAGGAGGAAGATTTAGTATGGATAAAAAAAAAATTGACCAAATGGTAAGATGTTAAGGAATAATGACGAATTAGCATTCAGTGGATTTAAGTCATCAGTGCAGTCCTGAAACGAGTTTTCTTGGAATCCTGATGAGATTTTCTGAAAACATATCAAGCCACCCCTGCATACTTCTAAGAGAAATTGGAACAAGATCAAGAATACTTGGACTCAGCAGATGCAAGATTGTTTTACCCCCATAAAAATGGAGTTTACATTGTTCTTCAGCTGATCCTGTAGCACTGTGATAAGAACCGCACTCAAACCAACCGGTCTGCATTTACCTCCAACAAAATATTCTGTTCTCTAACAGACTGATATTGTCTTGTTTTACACAGCAATGTGCAGCCACTACGTATCATCTGTTCAGAGGATTCCTCTTGTCAAATTGCAAATACACCTTTATAATATGGTAGAAATATTTCTATTCTTTTTAATAACAGCGTGTTTGATTTATATTTTTTTCTTTGAACTCTTATTTACGGGAGTAAAACTGTAGTGTACAATCGTCCAAATACTTCTGATCACAGGAATCCATAATAGTAAGTGGTCATGTAATTAATGGAATATTAGCCCAAATGAATATCAGGAGTGAATCTTAGTTTAAATTGCCCTATCGTCACCAAGCTATTCAGCTCATGTGAAATCAAAATACATAAAAAAACCTCAAAGGATGTTATAACTGCAAACAGTTGTTTGAGCTGCCTAATGATAAATATTTCTAAATCATCTAAAATACTCTGTTGTGTTGCAAAGTTAATTCAAGTATTTTTCATTAATGCCATTGATTTTATACTGATTTGGAATGCCATTCCACACAAATCTGATTATTCCTGGTTATAAGTATGAAATTTATATACATCAGAAATACATAGGAACTTTGTAGTTACAGATGCGCTGTCAGATATCTATGATTAGCCAATGAGAATCTATGGTCACTGTAAATAAAATTACACAAAAGAGATACTCCGAAGCAATGGGTTTTTTTTGCAATACAGCATTTCCTTCTGTATGCAGTGTCACATGCATTGTCAAATGTTCAAATTCTCTTTTCTTTTAGAAAAATAATTAAAATAGACCAGGCAAACACAGTTAAGGTTATTACTGGCTAGTATGTCAACTTTGTATTAATCTTAAAAACTTCCTTTCAGAAGATGCTTTTTCACACTTTTAACTTTTTAAACATACAGATAGCTTCTGTTTGTATAATTTTCATTTTAAGGTCTATACAAAATATATATCTTAGTATCTCATCTTCCTATACTATAACCTGCAATACTGTGTGAGGAACATGGTTTTTTTTGTGTGTGTGTATGTGGGTGTGGGTGTGGGTGTGTCTTGTGTCTCTACTAAAGCTGAAGAGAAGTTATGCGGAAAATTACTGAGGTTATTTGCAAAGTCAGAATAATCTGAAATAATATTAAAATTCAACAGGTTCATGAAAGCTTTGCTTTCTGCTACTAGCAATTTATTTTCCAGAACAAGCTGGTTTATATGTTTTTAAGTGAGCCAAATTTTAAGAGGAACACTTCAATATCTGAGTATCTAACTGATCTTAAGATTCATTTGTAACTTTAGGTTATGCAGTATTTATCTAGCTAACTAGTTCCTACTGATGATCCTAATGGATGAAAAGCAGGACATGAGCCAGCAGCGTGTACTTGCAGCACAGAAGGCCTATAGTATCCTGGGCTCATCAAAAGGAGGGTGGCAACAAGAAAAGTCCCTTCTGCTCTGCCCTCATGAGGCCCCATGTGGAGTACTGTGTTCAAGCCTGGGGCCCCAGGAGGACATGGAGCTGTTGTAGAGGGTCTAGAGGAGGGATGTGAAGATGATCAGATGATCAGAGGCTGGAGAACCTCTCCTATAACAAAAGGTTGAGGGAACTGGGCTCAATTGGCTTGGAGAAGAGAATAGAGAGAGCTCTAAGGAGAGCTCATTGTGGCTTCCCAGTACTTGAATGGAGCTTAAAAGCAGGAGCAGGACTGACTTGATATATGGGCAGACAGTGAGAGGACAAGAGGGAAAAAGAGGAGTGAGAACAGAGGGGAAATTTAGGTTAGATGTTAGGAAGAAATTCTTCACTCAGAGGGTGGTGAGGCACTGGAATAAGTTTCCCAGAGAAGTTGTGTGAATGTCCCATTGCTAATGGTATTCAAGATCAGGTTGGATGGGGACCTGGGCAGCCTGATCTGGTGGGCGGCAATCCTGCCCATGGAAGGAGGTTTGGAAATAGATTATTTTTAACATCTCCTCCAACTTAAGCTATTTTCTGAGTCTATGATTCTAGTGACTGATATGAAATTCTATTTGGGACATTTTCTATAAAAGATAGGTGCTTCTATTTATATGCTACATACAACGTACAGTAAGATCTATTTTTATTTCACTTGATCTTTTTTTTTAATGCTAGTTATTTCTATCATGACCATTAATCCTGATGTGTCTTTTAAATTTGAGTTTAGAATATCACTGCATAAAAATTTGACATGAACAACATCATTTCTTCATGTCATTCTGCAAGTCTTCTGAATCAATTCTTCTCAAATTAGAGTTGATCTCTAAAGACAATTAGAAAAGCTGCTCAAGACAGCATTATTTTTCTCATGGATGTTCCAAAAACAAAAAAGAAAAAATGCAAATCATGGTCCCATGTGTGATATATAAACATTTATACCAACTTGACAATATTAATTGTTTTTACAAATTCTGATGATAGCAATTCTTTTGGATGCTAATTCTGTTTTTAAGAAATGAGATCGTGTAGTTTTAGTGTTTCATAGTATCATATGCACTAAAAGGGTGTGTGCGTACTTTCTTGACAGCCATGCACTGTGCCTTGATCAGCTCATCTGCATGAATCAGTAGACTATGACGAGGGAACTGTGTACAGCTTCAGTGAATTGGAAATGATGGAGGCAACGCTGAAATACGTGTCAATATCTGTGCCAGGTGTGTCCTATGAATGCTCACATAGGAATAGAAAGAACATCATATACAAGTTCACCATGACCTATTGAGCCAATAAGAAGCTGGAGAAGACATTTTCCTGGATTACATCATTACTGATGATAAGATGCAGTGTCACCACTGCCACTACCAGTCAAAACAGCAGCCTATGGAGTAGGAACATGTGAATTCCCCATTGAAGTAGAATTTCAAGATGCAGGTCTCTTGGTAAAGTGACATGCACTGACTTTTGGGATAGGAAAGAGGAGATCCTTCTAGACTTCCTGGAACTCTGACAAACCATGAAGTCTCACCTCTATGTTGTGATGCTAAGCTGAAGACTTGAACATCCAGAGTCAGCCAAGAGAAGAAAACAACTTTTGTTTTGAGCATGATAATGCTAGGCCCCATACCAGTTTGAAGACTGTGGAACACACTGTCAATCTTGGCTGGAGTGTCCTACCACACTCTCCATTTAGTTTGGATTTGATATCTTCTGACTTCTATCTGTTTGAGTTAATGACTGTGTGGGCAACCTTTTCCTAGCATCTGTGCCATCATAACAGAGTTATGTGATGGCAGTGAAACTGGTGCATATTTTTACAAAAGCAGCGTACAGGCTCTTGTTCACTGCTCGTGAAAATGTATAACTAATGGTGGTGGCTATGCTGAAAATTAGTGTTTTCTAGCTGAGAATTTGCTCTATGAAATAGTGCTAGTGTGCTCTCTGTATCTGTTGTAATTTCCATGGAAATAAACAGAAGACATTATTTTCAGAGCAACCTACGTGCATTTCTATATCTAGCTTTTGGTCTCACTTCTCTATAAGGGTTATAGTTTATCAAATACATACTGAAAATAACTTCTTTCATACAGATTTAATGGCAGAAGATACAAATACAATATGAATAGTATTGTTTAAAAACTGGCTTTTGAAGTCAAAGTGTTATCTAATAGACGAAGAAGTGATTAGCAGAGCAAAACTCATCTGCTCGTTAAAGTAATGACACAGTGAAGAAAATGCATTTTCTATGTATACATTATTTTATATTGAGTAGTGTAAAAATAAAAATAATCATATTTTAGTAAAAGTTAAAGTCTGAGCAGGATGTTAATAAAGGAAGTCAGCCATGGGACTTTAAAAATTCTTCATTAAAATGAATAACTCTCAAACTCTCACTCCATTCGTTTCATATCCAACATCTCTATCCAATTTGTGAAAGTCACAATATCAAGAACTAAACTTAATGACTTGCATTCTTTATCTGCATAAAAAGGAAAGAAAAACTTTATCACACTGACAAGTGCCCTTCTTAGAACATTCAAGAAAAAATCCACAGCACAAAAATAGGTTGAGCATGAAGATGATTTGCATAATATTTGGTCGTTTACAGTTTTTGAGTTTGAAAGTAAGCACAAACACACAGAGATTAAATCCTGGTCATTCACATGCATACACGAACACCAGTCCTGAGCTTTTCAGAGACTGTTGAATTCTTTTCATGTTCTGACCAGTCATTTTGCATTCTTATGTTTTTAATTACTGTATTATGAGCTTCATTAATAAATATCGATGATACTATGGTAGAATAAAAAATCTTAAAAATAGTGTAAGTCTTCACTGAAATGAAGACAGAATTAGTAATTAAATTTAAAAATATTCTACAAGAAATATCTATCTAAATAGTACTAATAATTTTAAGATATAACTCTTAATCAGTATTAAATTCTACTTCCTGTTTAGTCTTCAAAGTTGTCTAAAGCAAAGCCCTGTGCTGAGCTGGAATGCAGTGCACAAATGTTTGTCTTATCTGTTCTGAAAAATCCTCTGGAGAAAGTTTGACACCACAGAGTTTTCTGTTACATCTTAGTATGTGTGCATATAAAGGGATATGCACAAATTTGAATAAATTGCTACTACGTTCTTTGAAACAATTTTTCACATATTAACAGACAACAGTCTGTTGTAGATCACTTTTGCTAAATCGCTTATCCCTGTTTGGACTTTCCTACTTATTTATCTTTAAAAAATGCAGTATAAAAGAACACAAAATGCTGGTAAATTCTTTTCTGTTACTCACACACTAGAAATATTTATTAGTGAAAAGTTAGCCATATTTCATAATTTCCTTTATTTTGGTGACTTTTTTCCTGTTTTATTTAATTGCACTTCAATCTATTTAATTTTTTCCATACTCTGTTCCACTCTAGTATAGAATGCTATATACTGTATTTCTATTCCTTATTTTTATCCTTAATACTCCCAAAAGCACAACTGCTAACAATATTCATGATCTGAAGTCAGCAGATGACAAAGTCTGTACATAGTGTATATATCTCGCAGAGAAAAAAAACAACAACAAAAAACAACAAAATACAATTAAACACTCTGCAATATTTAAAGATAAACACAACATCTTTACATGCGGAAAAATATAGAATAGATATTATGAAAAATTTTCTGTTTCCCAAGTCTAAGCTTGGAAGTTTTGTTACAAGTGTCAGTACAAAAGATGAAGACACAATCTCTCCTACAGTTTAATGGGCTTTTTAACTTGTCATACTTCTCTTATTTTCTCTTCTTTTATACTTCTCATACAAGTGAGCGAAATATGCTCCCTTAATTTGTTTGGAGGTTTATTTTGCAGCGTTTGAAAAATTTTAAACCATACCTTACTTACATTTTTCTTCATTTGGAGGCTACCTCTATTATTGCAGATACTTGCATTTTTAGTTTAGACAAACTGAATTTTAGAGAACATTTTTCTGCTCTTTTAAAAATGTTGTTGCTACTGTGGAGAGCTGTGGAGAACTTGTTTACTTAACCAATTGTATTAATAACTGAATTCCTTTCCCAAAAGCCAAACTTCAAGAATAATCTTCAGAATCTCACAGAATTTATTTGCATGCACTGTATTATTAAGAAACTTGACTAATGATGAAATCTTAGACACAATATTACATCTCTAGCAGCATACTTATGATATATAAGGTGAATGCAGAAAAACAGAGAAATTTCTTCATGTACTAAAGCTTATGAAGACTCTATTAAGCTTAATAAATGGACTTGGAAATCTTTAGTGAGGATAAACTTAATAGTCATATCTAGCACTGGGAAGAAGAAAGGTAGTAAGCTGGACAGTGCTAGATTACAGCACAAACTATGCATGAGAAACAAAGTATACCACAAATACAGTGGAATACAGTATATGTTGAAATGTACATAGGTTACTCTGAAAGTAATGTTCCATATATATTTCCATGGAAACTATAACAGCTATAAAGAGCACAATATCACTGGAAACACAAAACAGAGTTGTACAACTATCAGGAATGATTTTAGAGAACAAATTGATGACAAACACATTTAAACACCCTGGTAAAAAGAGTAATTAGAAATGATATTGCATCCTTCAAAAAAAAAAAAAAAAAAAGGAATCATGTTCAAATAAAACCTGTAGGAAGAATCATAAAATCTAGGTATTTAATAGTGACAATGAAACAAAAGATAGCAAAAGACTATTTTACTGAATAATTTGTAAATATATGAAAACCAACAATTCTCTCTTTGAAAATATACATAAGTGAAAGTCTTCAAGGCTAAAGGATGATCAAGATGCAAGATAATACAGCCATTATCAGTCCTGTTTTATTTTTCAGCCATTTTCTACGTACTGAACAAAGAGATTTACACCATTTTGGGGTCAAATTTTGGGTTTATAAATCAGAGTTTTGAACTTTAACTGATTGATAAATAAATACTGTCAGCTACATTCTTTCCTTCTTATTCTTTCATTTATCCTTTCCATTCTAAAGAGGTAAATTTCTTGAAAACGCATCCACAAATGACTTCTGCAATCTTGCTGCTGTTGTATATCTCTCATTTCACTGTTATATAAGTTCTATGGATCTCTTTTATTGTGTTATTTTCGGTTTTAGTCTCCTCTTTCTTTCCTTGTACATCTGCCTCATGAGAACAGCTTAGACAGTAACCTTATTACCTCATCTTTATTTTCCCTCTTTTCGCATCTCTTTATCTAGCCATCTCTACTGCTACCTCGATAAGGTTAAGCAGTTGTTCTCCTTCACTACCTCTGAAGACAAATTTGTCCATTCTGCTTCTCAGTTACTGACATTAACATCAGCTTCCATTCTTAAAGTCATTTAAGGCTCATATAGCCCAAATATCATTAATGCTTGCCAAGTTTTCCTGCATAATAGATTAGCCATGACCTTTTCTCTTGAAATCCATAGCTAGAATTTGTTTGGAGTCTCATTTTGCATTTGATTTTCAGCAAAATGACCTCTATAATCTGAGTGTTTCTTTTCCTGTAAACCATTTAGAACTTCGCAACAAAGATTGTTTTCCCAGTCAACTTTAGACATTTCATAAATCTCTGGCTTCTACCATTTGCTTGGTGTTTGACACTATACTCAAATTATTTATCTTTATGTTCAGTATCCTTCCTCTTTTTCTGAAGTGCATGGCTTTGGTCTCCAATTATCCCATGAAACCAAAATTCAACTTCTGGATAACGGCCTTTTTAAGTGCAACAACAAAAAAACATGTCTTTCCTATTACATGTGGTTTATGTGACAATGTGATGCTAGCAGGGCAGAAGGCAGTGGTAGAGTTTGTGAAGCCCTGTGCTGGACACAGCCAATTCCAGCTGACTTCAATGGCCCCAAATGGAAGGGCACAGCTGAACCCAGCATGCACAGGTGGGTGCCTCAGAAAGAGACTAAGGAGGGCCCTTTTGGAGCAGGGCATGTTGTGAGGAGGCAGGGGTGGCAGGCGGACTGTCAGGGACTGACCCCATACCCCTATGCTGATTAGGGGAAGTTAGTAGAGGAGTTGGGAATGGAGGACTAAAGTTGGGCCTGAGAAAAGGAATGGTGATAGGGGTGGAGTTGTCTTTCAGTTTTTATTTTTCACCATTAACAACTATTTTAGTTCACAATAAATTAAATTTTCCCACATCAAGTCTATTTTGCCTGTGACAATAATTGGTAACCTTTATCTTGATTGACAGTCCTTTTCATTCCATATTCTCCTTGTTTTGTTGAGGAAGGGAGTGAAGGCATGGCCGGCAGCAGCCCAAGTTCAATCTTCCCCAGAATTTCCACATAAATGCCCCTTAACATTTCCATAATCCATTTTCTTTAGAACATGATGAAATGAGCTCAAGTTGCACCAGGGGAAGTTTAAGATGAAAATTAGGAAAAATTTCTTCACTGAATGGGTTGTTAAGCACTGAAGCAGGCTGCCCAGAGAAGCAGTTTAATCACTGTCCCTGGAAGTATTTAAGAGATGTGTAGGTGTGGTGCTAAGGAACATGGTTTAGCAGTGGACTTTGCAGTGCAAGGTTAATGACAGGACTTGATGACCTTAGAGATCTTTTCCATCTTAAATAATTAAATGATTCTTTAAAAATATTACTTGATATATTGCTTTGCTGTTTATTTTTTTTGTAAAACCCATGATTATAATTAGCTTGGTGATGTGTTAATGAATTTTGTCATGTTCATTTTTAGACTTTTATGTATTATTATGTGACTCTCTTGTATGTAAACTTTACAGATTAAAAATCCTTTTGTGGCAGAGATCCTTTTATGGAGTGTAACTATGGAATATGCATCAGACTAAAGTACTGATTCATGATTATGACACCCTTAGATTCTTATGCATACTAGTATTTTAGTCAGCTAAATGCAACATTTTATGCTTTACTTCCTCATAATTTACACTACTTGAAGTTTAAAATTTTAACAGTTCTAAAACAAATTTAAGATAATATTTATTCTTTCATTTGAATGTTCCATAAAATTATTCCCATTTTTAAACTGACTGCATGTTACTCAGTTATAAGGACTATTTCCCTAGAATGTCAAAGAAAATTCGTTAAAAGAAGGATGGATTATGTGGCCACTGGGAGTCCCGTACAAACTAAATAATTGTATTATTAAGACTAAGGAGCCAAAATCTCACAAATCCTTAGGGACAGGAAATTGACATTTTATGCTGGCTATGATAAAATTTCTGAAAACAGGAAACAATTTTCAGAATGGATCGACAATATGACTGTAACAGTAAAGAAGTTTATTATTTTGAAATTTCAGATTAAAAAAATCATTTCTAAATTTGACATTATGGACTCACATTTTATGTATACAACTCATAGTACTCATATTTTATGTATTGCTCTCCATCAAGAAAAACACCTGAAACAACACAATCACATACGGAAATGTAGTCACAGAATCACAAAATTGTGCAATTGGAAGGGACTTCTAGAGATCATTGAGTCCAACGCCTCTGCTAAAGCAGGTTCCCCACAGTGGGGTACACAAACAGGCATCCAGGTAGGTCTTGAACATCTCCAAAGAAGCTTACTCCAAAATCCCTCTCTGCAGCCTGTTCCAGTGCCCGGTCGCATTCACTGTAAAGTAGTTCTCCTGCATATTTTTTGTGGAACTTCCTATGTTTCAGTTGTCCAGCTGGTCGTTGTTCCTTGTTCTATCACTACAGAACACTGAAAAGAGTTTGGCCCTGTCCAGTTCCCTCCTCCCCTTTAGATATTTGTAAATATTGATCAGATCCCCTCTCAGTCTTCTCTAGGCTGAAGTCTCAGGTCCTTCCTCATATGGGAAATGCTCCAAGCACTTTAACATCTTTGTCTCCTTCCACTGGACACTTTCTAGGATATATATATATATATTTTTTTCTTTTTAACTGGGGAGCTCAGAGCTGGACACACTAAGCCAGCTGAGGCTTCACCCACGAGGTGTAGAGGGGGAGGATCACCTCTCTTGACCTGCTGGCCATGATTTTTTAATGCACCCACAACACTGTTGCGCTTTTTGGCCATAGGGGCTCACTGCTACCTCATGGCCAGCCTGTTGTCCACTAGGACTCCTACATCCTTCTCAGCAGACCTTCTCTCCAACTCTTCTCAGCCCCTAATCTGTACTGAAGCATGCTGTTTTTCCTTCCCAGGTGCAGGACTCTACACTTGCTCTTGTTAAAGCATCTCAGGTTTTTTCATGCCCAAATCTACAACCTATCCAGGTCCTTTTGAATGGCACCACAGCCTTCTGATGTGTCAGACACTCCTCCTAGATTTGTGTCATCAACAAACTTATAAGGGTGGACTCTTCCAGATCATCCAGGGCACTGATGAAAACATAGGACAAAACCAGATCCAGAACTGACTCCTGGGGAACACTGCTAGTTATAGGCCTCCAGCTAAATTCTATGCCACCAGACACAACTCCCTGAGTTCTACCAGTCAGCCAGTTCTCAACCCATCTCACCATCCACACATCTATCCTGTACTTTCTAAGCTTCATTACAAGGATGCTGTGGGAGACAGTGTCAAATGCCGCGCTGAAGTCAAGGTCACATCACCCACTGCTCTCCCCCATCTACCCAGCCAGTCATGACATCTTAGAAGGTTAACAGGTTGGTCAAGCATGATTTCCCCTTGGTAAATCTGTGTTGACTACTCCTGACAACTTTCTTTTTTTCCAGCTGCTTGAAGGAGGCATCCAGAAAAAGTTGTTCCATCAACTTTCTAGGGACTGAAGTGAGGCTGATTGGCCTCTAGTTTCCTGAATCATCGTTCTTGCCTTTTTTGAAGACTGAAGTGACATTGGTTATCTTCTAGTCCTCAGGCATCTTTTGCATTCTCCAAGACCTTTTAAAGAAGATAGATAGCAATCACCTCTACCAGGTCCCTCAGCACACATGGTACATCCCATCAAGGTCCATAAATTTGTGCACGTTGTGAACATATAGTGATACAAAAAGTGCAATTATTACCTATTTCTTGGCTTTCCTTCAAGTATTTTCCAAGTATTTCCAAAATAAACACCCAAGTATTGTGGAGAACTGATTATTTTTTATCTTTTCCTAATTATTTAATACATATTGTGTATTTTAATCAGAAGCCTTAGGAGATTTTGCCTAAAATATTTTACTTTCATGCTAATTTAGATGTAAATTTCAAGTAGCTTTGTGTACTTTATTTCTCAATTAAAAAAAAGTTCATAATCTAGCAAATTTGAAAAGGAAGCAATTATGAAATTGAGGATTGCATTTTGACACCACTTATTTTAACGTAATCAGGGGACAGAAGAAATTTGATGTGATTTATGTTGGCACAGTAGGAATCAAATTCTCCTGAGTACAAATTTAATTAATTGTTATTGAATACTGTGCAGACCTGCACATGATAACAGCATGTATTCTATAAAATTCCTGAAATAAAAAATAAGTCTGAAAAGGAAAAAAGTTCATTTAATAATTCCTGATTTTGCTGAATCCTTACTGGGACAAAATAAAGTTTATTGCATCCACCATTCACTTGTTCTTTGTTTATTAGAAAAAGGAATGAGTTTCCAGTTCAAGGAAATTGAGCTGGCAACTGCTGAAAGTTATGATTGCAGTAAGTCTCACTGACAGTTAATTGAACAGTACAAGTGAAAAAGGGACACATTTGGAGGAAACATCAAACCAGCCAAAGAGCCTGCAAGTCCAATAAGACATCAGTCAGCTTGCAGCATTTTTTGCATAAATTCTACTAATGCTAACAAACTTATTTTAAATTCTCTTTTGTTACTGTGCCACAAGTATTATACATGAAATGTATAAAAAGCATGAATGGTCAAATTTGACCGAAAGGCCTTCTTGCAAAAACTTTTGAAAAGTGCAGGAAGGTAAGACATCAAAGATTTAAAGTTAATTTCCTAATATGAGTATTTACTTACTGCGTATTGTGAAGGAAGATGTCTTTTCCGGAAAGAAAATGAAAACTGTTCAGTTTTGAGCCTTTCTCTATAAGAAAGATATTAAGGCATTTTAATGTGTCCAAAGAAGAGCAATGAAACTGGTGAAGGGTCAGAAGCATAAATCTTATGAGAAGAGACTGAGAGAACGGAGTTTGTTTAGTCATGGAGGCATGTAAATACCTGAAAGAAGGTTTTAGTGAGGTGGGAGTTTGCCTTTTCTCCATGTAACAGCAACAGGATTAGAGGGAATGTTCTCAAGTTACACCAAGGGAGCTTCAGGTTGAATATGAGGTAAAATTTCTTACCAGAAATAGTGGTGAAGTTTCGGAACAGGCTGCTAGGGAGTTGAGGGAGTCACTATCTCTGGATGTATTCAAGAAACTTATAGATGTGGCAATGAGAGATGTGCGTTAGTGGACATGGTGGTAATGGGTGGTTTCCAACCCTAGTGATTCTATGATTCTATCATTAGATCATATCTTCCTGTCAGTAAAACTATGGAAAGATGACAGCTAGCAGCACTTAAAAATGTTAGCCTGTAATTTATTGCAGCTTCTATTCTGTACATACCACGTCCAGTCCTACAAAGTCCTACATACACAGACATACACACACATATTCTTGAAACAATATAGAAATACTTGCATAATATGTTAGCCTGCAGGGGGAATTACTCTGCAATTATTGCTAAGGGTATGTAAAATCCGTTATCAAATAATTTCTCATTAATGGATATTTTTCTCTTAAGGAAGAAATAATTTTGTCTGGTATCTCCTGAAATCCAAATGAGATGATTTCACCTCTTGGGAGCAGACACAAGAGCTTCTCAGAAGCATTTCTACTGACTGTCATTTAATTCCCAGTAGGCATTTTGTTTTCTCATACAGACTTCATCATTATACATGTCTTTTGTTCAGAGTAAACAGCTTTCCCTTCAGCTGCAATAAAATGGATCTGAACTCAAAGAGGTCACTGTTTCGTGAAACATATGATGTATGAGTAGACTTTGGATTGCTCTAAATTATGAACTAATATGAAATGAACAGAAAGAAATAACTGCTATATTTCTGCAGGACTCAATGAAAGCAAAGTCTAAAGGACATGTTATATACTAAACATACTATATAAAGATATATAATTTATAAATATCTACTAAAAAATTAAATCTACACTCACCTTATCTGCTATGACACTTAACACTGCACTGTTAGAGTACCACCTGAGAAAATGAAACATAAAATGAAAACATTGTAGTTACAGCTTTATCTTTAGAGAATTCAAAAGAATGTAAGGTGTTTTGTAGATACTTTGATGACATTATGAAAGAAGCAGGAGAGGGAATGAAAAAAACCACCCATGAACACAGATACATGCAAAAAGAAAGGCAGAAGTAGAGACAGTAAAGGAAGATAGAATAAAGACTGAAATAAAGACTGATATGTTAAGAAATATTTACACATTTTTTTTAATCTGAGAGATTTTTAGCTGGAAAATTAGGATATATATATATATTGAAATATATAGAACAACAGATTTATTATAGGATAAGCTTCTTCTTTGGAAACTTGCAGAAAATATAGGTGTGGGAGAAGATATATTTTTAAAAATACTTAATCTTTCAAAGAAACAAATTTGATTTCAAAGCAAGAGCTTTCTTAAATCGTTATCTCAGAAATTCCACTTTCCCAAATTTTTAGTGTATAAAGGTTCATTTATTTCTGTTAGTTGTGTTCACCAGAAGTCTTTAAATGAATCATAGAATCATAGAACCATTAGAGTTGAAGGGGACCTCCTAAGGTCATCTAATCCAACTCCCCTGCAATGAACAGGGACAGGTACATTTATATCTTTTTTATTCACCATTATTTTGAGATTTCAACCTCAAGTTTAGTATTGAGTCCCTTCCAATGGCTGTGGTGGCTGTGAATATCAACTGAACACCTGATCAAACTGAGTAAGCAAAAACAATCACTCAGCTTCAGCATCTGCTATCTTTCTGGGAGTTATCTGTTTCATACAGCCCCTAAACCTTTTCTTCACTTACAATTTGTCTATTTTTGCAGTATTAAGCTATCATCATTATATAATTATCTATCTCTTTCCATATATGCATTAACATAATTATAATAATAATAATATCATCACTGGAAATTAAAACTAAATAATAATAATAGATAAGATAGAGATAGATAAGCTTTCAGATATTTAAATACTGTGTTCACTACTGAACAACTGGGAGGAAAAAAAGACTCAAAACAGTGAGGAAAGCACATCTTTTAAACTTTTTTAAAATCACATTCTGTAGTACTCGAGCTTTGATTGTCAAACATGTCAAAATTTCACTGAAAATTGTTCAAACCACTTGTACATTTAAAACAACAAAAAGAGAAAAATAACAAATTAATAAGTGCTATTTTTTTCAGAAAATCTTGTAGTAAAAAAGCATTTTAATAACTGTGTAAAGTAAGCTGCATACTAGTTCATGTTTGCTTGTGTTGTGAAAGTAATAGCCGTCCCCTATTTCTTTGTGTACTCTGTTTTTAATTTGAGACAGAAGACAAGATGTTCTAGGAAGTACATCTAAGCTGAGCAGGATGCATCCAGTTAGTGAAAGATGTGTGCAGAGATACAACTAATGGCCAGTTCGGGTTGTGTGAGGTAGTAAAGCAGAACCATAAGGACAACAGAGGCTTCTGTATAGGTGTCTAATTTTTTTGGTTCCCCTAGGCCCCACTGTGCAAATTGTCATGGGACACATACAAAATATATAATAGAGATAATATACGTTAATAACAAAACTCATTTTATTTTTTAAAATATATTTTATTAAAAGATTAAAAAAGAGGTCAACAAAAACTTAAGGTACTTCAGCCTGCTGATCATCTTTGTGGCCCTCCTATGGACTCTCTCCAGCAGCTCCCTGTCTTTCTTGTATTAGGGGCCCTAGACCTGCACGCAGTACTCCAGATGGAACATCACGAGGGCAGAGTAGAGAGGGACTATCACTTCCCTGTCCTTGCTGTCCACCCCATTCAAGGGATGGAACAGTTCTTCTACAAGGACAAGC
This sequence comes from Meleagris gallopavo, assembly GCF_905368555.1. Lineage (NCBI taxonomy): Eukaryota > Metazoa > Chordata > Aves > Galliformes > Phasianidae > Meleagris > Meleagris gallopavo. Next base: position 23,412,610 of record NC_139406.1, on the reverse strand, counting down.
TGAGAGAGCAGGGGATCTCCAGCCTGGAGAAGGGAAGGCTCCAAGGTGTCTTGACAGCAACCTTTCAGGATCTGAAGGGGAGCTACACAAATGAAGGGAACAGACTCCTTAGAAGGCTCTGTGGTACTAAGACAAGGAGAAATGTTTTCAAACTAAAGGAAGGGAGATTTTGATTAGATATAATGGAGAAGAGTTTTAGACTAGGAGTACTGAAGCATTGAAAAAGTTGTCCAGAGGTGGTAGAAGCCCTGTCCCTGGAGACATTCTAGGCCAACCTGGATGGGGTTCTGAGTACTCTAATCTAGCTGTAGGTGTCCTTGTTCATTGCAGGGGACTTGGGCTGAATTACTTTTAAACGTCCCTTCCAGCTCAAATGATTCAATGATTCTGTGATGTCAATTACCTTTCTATGAAAGTTTGTATAATTTGTCATAAGCTCTTGAAATAATAATTCAAGCTCTTACCACTGAAACTAAGATTTTATTGAATTATTGATATTTGATTGAATCCAGCTGTTAATCAACTCAGAAAAAAAATCTGTGATTTGAAATTTGCATGTTCTTGATACATAGAATAAATTAAAATTAAAATAAATAAATATTTTTTTATCGGGGCTTACGCCCAATAAAACCTTTTGATATTAATGAAGCATGGAGGATATCACTCAGCTTTATGCCAGATTAAATTTTTTTTCCAAACTAAGTATGCTAGCTTCCATTAGTTTTGTTGCTTCTTATGGATTCTAGCATCAGTGAGAAGAGGATCTGCAATTTCTGATTTAAAAAAAGGACAGTAACATTTGTGCTTCTAGTATGTCTATTTATTTACTAATTATTTGAGTCTTTAAAATCAGAAGGAAATGAAAGCAAAAGTATAATGATTAAAATCATCAAATCACAATCATTATTAATAAAGCTATCTTCCTCTTCACTAATAAATAGAAAGAAAAATAAATAAAATATTTCATGAAAATATTAGTGATTCTAAACTGAGGAATATGGATTTCTGGGCTGATTTGTGCCATGATATATTGGTTAATCACCTGTTCTGAGCAAAAATCATGTACTCAACTTTGCCCTCTACCAGCTGGTTAACTGAGAGTCTCCTTTCTTTTGAAGAGAAATCCAGCAAAGAGAAGCCCATTCAGTCTATCTAAATTTTCTTTCAGTCTATCTGAATTGTCTTTCAAGGCACTTGATAATAACTAGAAGAAATAGTTTGCGTCTTCCTGCCATTTGAGATATAATAGTTTTATTTATGAACAACAAAATACAGTAATTGGGATATACCTAAAGTTCTGTACTGCTATACTAAAGTTCTGTACTGCCATAATATGGAAGCATTCTTTTTTACCATGAGATCTAAATAGACGTTTCATTTCTCCTCTCCTTCATTCTTATACACAGAAAAACTTTTTCATCACAAGGTATCAGTCTTCCATAGATTTCTTCTTCTACTGAAAGTTTCAGTTCTAACAGAATAATTTCTTATAAATTCATCACAGCACAGCATGCCCCTTCTCCCTTAAAAAAGGATTGCAAAAGAACTTTCAAAATAATGGTAGCTCTAAGTATGATTTATTAGTGAGTAGAAAGAGTACATTTCTGCTGGTTTGTGTTTTGCTACCTAAATTTATTTTCAGGGAGTATTTAAAAATAAGCATTATGCATGGTGAAATTTTAAGTTTTACCAAACATACATGATACTAAGTAAATAAGCCTCTAATTACTGAAAATTGGTATACACTCGACTGAATAAAGTTTTTCTCTTGCAAGAAGCAATTTTGAAACATACACAAGAAGCTTCTAATTTAAAAAGATACTAAAAACAAACAAACAAGCAACAAAAAAAAACCCCACACATCTCTACTTGTATTAATTCTCATGTATCCTTACCAGTCACTAGCAACAGCACCATTTTATTATAAGGCAAAAACTGTTGGGAAAACTTCTCCTGTTAGAAGAAAATAAATGTCTTCCCTCTTCATTATCTCTGCACTGATAAATAACTGAAAGTCTAGACTATTCTGGATACAAAAATATTAAAAACTTCAAAGTGTAATTACACAGAAAAGATAGGTTACATCATTGGGTATCAGTAAATGAGATATATGCAAGAGTATCCAGAATACATTTAAACTGCAAACATCTACTGATTTAAGATTAAAATAAATTTTACCTAAATGTTAATTACTGAAAAAATAATTGTTTAATATGTAGGATAATAAACCATTTGTTTAACAAAATCTCTACATGTGTATGCACTATAGACAAACTCTTTCTTTCTAGAAAAATAAAAGGTAAATTAACCCATGAAAAATGTACCTGAGAAAAAAGTACAAGAAAAAAGAAGCCAATTATTTTCCAATAAATTATCACATAATATGCACCAAGGTTACATTATATTTCAAACTATAAGCATTCTTTTAAAAAGGAAATATTTACAGTTGCTAAGCAACAATGCCTGTTTATCACATTGTTTTTGAATTGAAAGCACTGGAAGTGGAAAACACAGCAAAGGTAAATACAAGAATATAATTTATTTCTCAATTTACATAGTAAAATAACTTGTGCTTATGGAACAAAAATTAATAAATATTCTTGACAAGTTAATCTACGGTTCAGTGGAATTTTTCTTTTTGCATTACTGTTGTTATTTTGACTTTGCTTTCTAAACATATGTCTGTAAAAGGATATAGCTAAGTAAGAAATAAGAAACCATAGAGCAGACTTAGTGAAGCACAGAATCTGTGAATAATGTTTAAAACAAAAGAACATAATGTATCTGAATTTGGCATGACCAGAAGTGTGAGGGAAGTGGTTCTCCCCTTCCACTCCACTCTTGTGGGAACATGAGAGAACTGAGTTCAGCTCTGGGATCCCTCCAACATGAAGGACATGGGTCTATCAGAGCAAGTACAGAGGAGGCCACAAGGATGCTCAGAGGGCTGGAGAACCTCTTTTATGAAGAGAGAATGAAAGCTGAATTTGTTCAATCTGGAGAAGTCTCCAGGGAAATCTGATTGCAGCCTTCCCATATCTAAATGAGGACTACAATAAACCTGAAGAGGACTTTTTACAGGATCATGTAGTGATAGGACAAGCAGTAATAGCTTTAAGCTAAAAGAGGGCAGATTTAGATATGATATTAGGAGGAAATTTTTTACTCAGAGGGTGGTGAGGCACTGGAACACATTACTCATAGAAGCTGCGGATGCCCCATTCCTGGAAGCATTCAAGACCAGATTGGATGAGGCCCTGGGCAGCCTGAGCTTGTGGATGGAAACTCTGCACACAGCAGGAAGGTGGAAATAGATGATCTGTAAGATCCCTTCCAGCCCAAGCTGTTATATGATTCTATGAATTTGAATACAGAGAGATAGAACAATACAATATTAATTTATAGTAAAAATATAGACAAAATTATCCAAACTAACTTATTTCATTTCTCTTTAAAATGTTTGTTGACTTCTTGTAACAAATGAAACACTGAAAAATTCTTCAATGGCTCAGAAGTACTCCTGTTACAAAAAAAAAAAAAAAAAAAAAATTGCAATTGATGGAACTTAGCCATTTTCTTTCTGAAACACTTTGTTCCTCTTGTGACAAATTTTTTGTAGTGGGTGAGAAGAGAAGTGGACCTACACACTCTATGCAAAGGAATATCTTACTCCCACAACAACCCTATGCTGGAGAGATACCAGGAGAAACCAGTATTTTTCAATGGTGGAAAGATCAACAGAATCACAGAATCACAGAATTGTAGGGGTTGGAAGGGACCTCTAGAGATCATCGAGACCAACCCCCCTGCCAAAGCAGGTTCCCTACGCCAGGTCGCACAGGTAGGCGTCCAGGTGAGACTTGAATATCTCCAGAGGAGACTCCACAACCTCCCTGGGCAGCCTGTTCCAGTGCTCCGTCACCCTCACTGTAAAGTTCATACACACATTCGTGCGAAACTTCCTATGCTGTAGCTTATGTCCATTTCCCCTCGTCCTGTCTCCACGTACCACTGAAAAGAGACTGGCCTCACCACTCTGCCCTCCACACCTCAGATATTTATAAACCTGGATCAGATCCCCTCTCAGTCGTCTCAGAAGATGCATGTCCTATTAACTACAATTTTCCTGCTTATGTCATCACTTTGTTTCCTAAAAAGACATGTTTCTCTTTCATACCTTTAATGAGGTCAAGACTTTCTGTCTTCTGGAAACAAAACTGATCATCAGACAGGAATGGTGACACTGATCAACTTCCCCAGAATCTGACCACAGTCATAAGGCTGGTATTTTGTACAGCTCATTGGATATACAGCTTCACGGTGATAAGATGCTGACATTGGTAAGTACCTCAGGAAAAAGCCCTCCAGCATCAGTGTACGATCTACAGCATGGGTGACCAAAATTTTGGCTTGCCAGAGCAGCATTGATTTAAGAGGTATTGTCTTGGACTGCATAAAAAATATGTAATTGGGTTTAAGTGTATGAGTAACAAAACTTGTTTTTTTTTTTTCTTTTTTAAATACATACATATGCTTAATTAAAACATTTAAAAAGAGGGTAAGTAGTAAAACCATTGGCTTGGACACATATACAAGGTATGAGTTATGGTATGCATGACAGATGAGGAATGCAAGATTTGTTCTCACAGGTATGGGGATATTTGATCTTGTTTTTGAGACACTAATGCATCAGTCTGGTTCAGTGGAAGTGGTTGCAATTCTTAGTGAGTTTTCAAGCTCCTCATCAGAGACTTTTCATCTAATGTAACTCTTTCTGTGCCTCATCCTTGGAAATAGTTGTTCACAAATGTATGCACTGCCAAAATGCAATGGCATGAGGAAAGTGTGACTGGGAAGCAAGGGATATTTTTATCTGATAAGAAAGATCTTATAAAAGTCTGGTAAAGAGACATGATCAGATTTTTTTCTTTGATCTCCTGATTGGAACTCTATACACTGCATTTGAAAATTCACAGGTATTGTATTTATTTCAACTGAAAATTGAGTCATATAAATAACTGATTATTTTTTCAACAATCTTGAAACCTATTCTCAAATTCTTTTATCAGAAAGCATGGCCGTGCATTTTTTGCTCTTTACTGGCCTATGTTTAGTCAGTGTGTCAAAATATTTGAAATTATAAAATTTGTCAGCACTGCACAAAAATTCTGGATATGTCTTCTCCTCTGAACTTGTTAACTTATTAAATTATTTTACAAAATAACACAAGTCCAAATTTAATAATTAAATAAGAAGACTTATATGTCTGCTTAACAGAAAAAAATGCATGTCTTCAAAGTCACACACATGGATGTGGGTTTAAATATTATTGACAATCACTGCATTTTACTACTTGCTAAATGACACAAGTGCATGTGACGTGTAACAGTCTGCTCTTCAGCTATACATGGTCAACTCAAGAAAAATATCACTAAAAGCTATATAATAACGTTAAAATGTTGCAGTCTTCTGGGGATGCATGCAGCTTATGGGCTACAGGTTGGACACAACTGATCTCAAGTGTTTGACCTTTCATTTCTAAATTGCATATGTCATAGATCCACAGCAAATGCTTTCGGTTCTGTATGGCAGTGAAATGAACAAAAACATTCTTAATCAGACAACTGACCTTTCAAATTTATGATTTTTCAAGTACTAATGAGTTATTTTATCAGTTAACTTTAATATTGTCAATGTAGAAAAAGAACTTATCTGACTTCTTTTATATATTTTTTTTTATTTTTTAGTATGCCTAAGGATTTACTTTTGAATATTTTTGAAAGGAAAAAAATGGTTCACATGCTTTAGGCTTCCATTTTAAAGCCATGTCAGGTGTATGGGAGCAGACCTCAGCCAACCCAGCTAACATTTTGGCAGATAAGCAAAGATTATAGGAAGAAAATACATCATATGTTCCAAGTAAAAGCAGATAAAATTATGAAATTTCCCTTACAAGTAGAAAATACATTTGTAGTTTAACTTTTACTCTCCTTACTAACAAAAGAGGGGGAAAGGAAAAGAGCGGTGACAGTTTAACAATGGTATTGAAACTGCAGAAAAGGCAAGAATAATTTTATATTAATATCCTCTGGGTAACATTCTCAAAACATGCAAGAACTGTAACACTGTCCTTCTGAAACACAGTACTCTTCTGTGAAGGTCCAAGCACATTTAGAGAAACACAAACGCTCAGTATCATCCATGAATATTAATGGTAGTAAGATGAGAACTCTTTATAGAAGTAGATTCTTAATTTTGAGGTCAGCTGTGTGAAAGCTGTATTGCGAAGTTTTATATCTCTGTCTCATAGAATATTAAAGCATGCTATGTACAACCACATTTTGAGTACTACAAAGATGACAAGATCTTATAAAGCGCCAGGAGAAACTGAAGACCTGACCTCTTATAACTCTCACTGGCATTCAGTAGACACTCTTGCAGCTTCAAAGGCACCACTTAGTGCTTTCAGGAACACATTACAAGTTTCTTGTTTTAATAATGATATTCAAAATCACTTCTAAAAAGAAGGTAAAATATATGTATATATATCCACTGAGTCCTTAAGAGAAGAGTTAGATAAGGCTATAAAGTACGTTTGTTTCACAGAAAGGTTGAACTGGATGTTACTCATTTTGACCTATTATTTAGTTCAAACCAGGGGCAGGCAAGCATTAGGAAATGATAAGTGGGAAGTGAATTCAAGGTAATTCTGCTTGCAGATTGAGGATGTACCAAGTTTTGTTCCCACAAACAGAGTAGAAAACAAATCAGCAAAGACATCCATCTTCGTTCACAGCTGACAATCTCTTTTCAAGTTAATATGGAACTCCTGGTACCATCAGTTACTATCATAGAATCATAGAAACCTTAGAGTTGGAAGAGATCTTATCTAGTTGGTTATCTAGTCCAACTCCCCTGCAGTGAACAGGGACATCTACAGCTTGATCAGGGTGCTAAGAGCCCTATTCAGCCTGACCTTGAATGTCTCCAGGGACAGGGCTTTCACTACCTCTGGGCAACTTTTTTCATTGCCTCACCATCCTCATTGTAAAAACTTTTTCATTATATCAAACATAACTTTCTCCTTTTTTAGTTTGAAATCCTTTCCCCTTGTCCTATTACCACAGACCCTGCTAAAGAGTCTGTCTCCTTCATTCCTGTAGCTCCCCTTTAGATTCTGAAAGGCCGCTAGAAGGTCACCTTGGAGTCTTCTCTTCTCCAGGCTGAACAGCTTCTGCTCTCTCAGCCTGTCCTTGTAGGAGAGGTGTTCCGTCCTTTGTGTGTTGTGGCCCTCCTTTGAACACACTGCAACAGGTCTATGTCTCTCCTGTACTGAGGACTCCACGTGTGGATGCAGAACTGCAGCTGAGGCCTCACTAGTGCAGAGTAGAGGGGCAGGATCACCTTCTTAACCCTGTTGACCACACTTCTTTTGATGCAGCAGAGAATATGGTTGGCTTACTGGGCTGTGAGGGTATGCTGCTGGCTCATGTTCAACTTGCCATCTACCAGTACTCTCTGGTCCTTTATGGCAGGGCTGTGCTCAATCCTTTCATCTCCCAGCTTATAGAGGTAGTGGGTTGCCTCCACCCAGGTGCAAGACCTTGCACTTAGCTTTGTGCATAGGTTCCTGGGCTCACTGCTCAAGCCTGTTTATATCCCCCGGATGGCATTCATCACTTGGGCATGTTGACTGCACCCCACAGTTTGGTGTCATCATCAAACTTGCTAGGGGTGCATTCGACTCCATTGTAAATGTCATTGATATAGATATGAAAGATTATCAGTTCCAGAACTGACACCTGGACAACACCACTCATCACTGATCTTCATCCATTGATCCACTAATCACCACTCTCTGGACTCAATCCTGCAGCCTATTCTTCATCCACTGAACAGTAGATGAACTTATACAGAAATTTCTTTTTGTGATTTTGAAGGTACTTTTTAATCTGAAGGAGGAAAAGACTACATAAAGGGATATAAAAAAAAGGTCTGCATACTATTTATTTCCTTAGATGGACATCTAAGACTGACCTGACTCAAATGTCATGTGTACTGATTTTTCAAAATACATAAACTATGCCTTTAGTTAAGTTTCTGATTAATTTGGAATCTTGAAGAAAAAGGTATGGAATCTAGTATGTACTCAGGCCTTTAAGAGGAAAGTATATGGCAACTAGCTCAGACACTGTAAAGCAGAGACATATTGCAATAACTCTTGTTTACTCTTGTGCATTACTTCTCAAAGATCAAATGAGACATGCAAGAATTAAAGTGCATACTGAAACCGGTTAGCCTACAACAGCATGGATGAGGACAAAAGAGATTCCAGAACACTAGGTATTATCATTCTGATATTTCAAAGAATATATCATCTTACTAGCTGGAGTTTTAGCAGTAGAGCATGAATTCTTATGTTTCTGTATATTTCTGATTTTTTTTTCAAGAACATTCATCTCCCATCTTAAAAAGTGCTACCCACAATAGAAACAGGTACTATACATGTAATTAAGACTATAAGGAACAAGAACACATCCCCTCACTGTTAATAACAGCTTAAATGATATCATAAACCAAGTTTTAGTTATGTTGTGGCTTGCAAGTGGATATGAGGAGACTAAACCTTTCATAAATGTTCTATAGATAAATCTGTGTTTCTTTTTGAATATGGAGTGGTGCATGAAAATTTCCGTTATATGAGAACTGCAGTTTTAGACACTTAAAGCCACAAATACCAAGTAAATCATTTTTATATTAAAGAATGTTATGCTATAACAAATATTCAAGTTCAAGAAAGTAAAGAGGAAGACTGGAAATTGTGGATTCTTTAGTAGTGTTAATCAGTAAAATTTTTTCACAGTGTTAACAAATTTCACAAATTAACTTCAATGTCTTGCAATAAACGCTATTGAGTGCATTGGTTTGATGTTAGAGCAAAGGTAAAAGTCATTTTTATCTTGAGTTTAAGTGCAGTTTGAAGGCAAGAATTTTATGTAAGATTATGGGAAAATAGAAGAGATGGTTGGGAGAGTAAGGGAAAGGATCTTAAAATAAAGGAGTCTTCATGATCAGTGGAATATTTTGAAGGGAATCTTTGCAGGCTGATAAAACATTTCAGAGGAGTATTCAAAAAAGATTCACTAGTGCTTTATCCAGCACTAGTCAAAGCTAAATCAAAGCTATATGAAAGAACAACAACAGCATTATCACTGTTCTTCAGGACATGTAACTCACTTCAGTTATAATTTTAATTATTGAAATTGCCTAACTATGTGTTATATATAATCTAAACTTTTTTCACTGTTGAACTGGTTAAAGCAAACAAGCAAGAGGACTTTTGGTGTACTACATGTGGATATTTTTCCTTTCCCCAAGGACTTTTCAAGTTATCTCCAACATATACATCAATATCAAGTAGCTGCACATAAAGACCTGCGTGCTAGCTTATGATTTCCTTACACTGAAAGCCTATGAAAAGAATGCTGCGGTTAGATTCCTTTTCATCACAAACATCACTCCTTTGAAAGATATCTTTAACTGTTAAACTCCTAGACTCATTTTATCCATGATATGTAATTATATGAGCAATGGTTTATATTGATAAAGCTTTGTGGCTTTTTAACCTGCATCGTTTCTGTTGCCTAACACAATTTACACCTCATTACCAGAATGAATATAACAAAAAACAAACTTTTCAACTTTATACTTTTTGTTGGCAACATTTAACATTTCCATACATGGAATATGAGCACAAGGGATAAAAGGCAATTATATACTAATACTTTGCAAAGTGGAAAGACAATATCTTCACCATTATTGTGCACTGCATTTCGAATGGCACATTTCAGGCAATTTATGCTAATTTCCATCATTTACAGAACATAATGATACAAATCAGTTAGAATTCAGCACAACAACCTCTAAGTGTTCAGAACTACGGAGAACACTTTAATGGTCTCATTAACTGTAAGCTGAGAATTGAATTTCCATTTCTAGACAAAACTGTTATCACTATATTCATGATCTACAATACTTTTCCTGTTTCATGTTATATCAACCACTGTCCAGCCTTGTTTCTTTCACTCAGTGGCCTTACTGAGGCCACATAAAGCAATAAAGAAAGATCAATTATACTTTTCTTACCTGAAGTGACCTTATTGTCGGCCTTCTGGCTGGTATTAGCTTGACAAAGAACGATATCCAACTTCACTTTATATGCGTAGGAGCCTTAAACATATACAGAGTTCATAGTTTAAGCCTTTGATATATTGAAAAGAGATGGCAATAACATACTGAATGTTTGCCTTTCAATTTGACATTATAGTGAGAAGGATAATAAACAGTGTGTTCATAAGTATAGCTAAAGCAAGCAGAAAGCCATCATTTCTAAAGTACATGAATGCTAGCAGGTATTAGGAGAAAAAGGTCAACTGACTGTCCAAAGCCCAACAAAAAGGCTAGTTATATCAAACAGTACAGCTAATATATGTTCTAGATCAACAGTAAAAAGAGTTTTCTTTTTTCTCTGTCTCTTCCTCAACAATTTTTATCAATATTTTTGACTATCAAATTGTAAGGGAAAGTGATGGGTGAATGGTCTCAAATTTCTTCCCCGTTATACTACAGCATATTAATCTCATCTAGTTACACTGACAGTGTCCTGTTCTGTTGGTGATCCATAACTACAGATCTATCTCAATTATGGAAATCTCTAAACTTTTATTTGCTAAGGGAAATAACTTACATAACAGCTCAGTAACCACAAAACTATTTTTCAGAGCCCTGTCTTCTGAGTAGTTAATATCCTAGGACTGCAGGAATTTACATGGTGGATGCTATAAATTTCCAATAACTTAACCTACATTAATCATTGATGCATAATCATTATTAATATATTAATCATAAGTATAACTACCTCAGTACACTTCTGAAGCAGAAGCAAAGTAGTTACCCAACAGCATCACATCAATGTTTTTTCTGACTGATTGTATGGTAGTATTCATGACTGGTGTAAGGGTACATGTCAAGCAAACAAAAACTCTTCCAAGTTCTTCAGCAGGCAGGTACTTAACTGCAAGCAGAATCTTTATAGAAAATAAGAAAATGGAAAAAAATATTCAGGGTACTCAAACAGGATAAAAGTAACACATTTTTGCCAATGTCAATTATTACTGCATTGTTGAAACTGAAGATACTGCTACAGGACTAAAATATCCTCCAGCAATTCTATAGCAGATCATTTTCCCTAAGGAAGAATCAGTAAGCTGCCAAAGGAACAGTGACACAAGAGCTGAAAATATTCACTTGATCTCTTGTGAATGGAACAAGTTGACTCCATATGACCTGAAGCAGTAGCCAATAGGAGGCTGAGTATAACAGAGCAAGGAGAATCAGCCTCCACTGCATTAGACTCATCAAGAAATGTTTGAAGTTTTCTGACTAGTTCTGAAACTTCTGATCTGGCAAATGGTATGGAACATGTACAAAAGTACAGACTGTGACTTTGGTCCCTTTTCTGTAAAAATCAGGGAGAAAAAAGGGAGAAAGAAAGGATTTGAAGGAGATATAACAGCTGAAATGAAAAGAGTGCAATAGAAAGTGTTCCTGCTTAAAATGATTTCCCTTCTAGTTCTAAGGGAAAAATCCTGAAATGTCCTCTGCCTTGCAGAAATAATGCAATAAAACAGTTGAAAACAGAGCTAAACTTTTAGACTAGAAAGGCCGCACCATCTGTTACTATGTACGGACTACAACACTATTAGATTGTAAATGATGCATTCATACGGAAGGTAAGGCTGCCTTCAGATTATTAGGTTAGGAGTCCTATAGAAAGTCTCTGTAGGTAGAAGAAAAAATATTTTTACAACTTAAAACACAATCTGAAAGTAATTTTATTGAAATTTAAACCAAAACAAGGCAGGACTGTTCTATAGATAGGATTTGTTATAGAATTTTAAGGCATGAGCAAAACTGGAATGAAATATTTAGTTATGATATAAAGACATGTACAGGCATCAAAACTGTGAAGCGGATAACTTCAGTCTTCAGTGCACTAGTCAATGCCCCTTGAAATAATCACAGTGAGTCAGATATAAATGATGGAGGTAGTAAATTATTGTCCCTTGAATCATTCTGTCACAGATTCTTCTAGAAACAGTACACCTTTGAACATTGTTTATATAGCGGAATGAGGAGATTAATACTAATTGATGAAGCAGGCTTACAGGATTAAAATATGATCAAATATGAATAAATCTGGCAATCTAAAAGTCAAAAATAAATCATGTACCCACTAAACAAATATATGATTTGATAAATGTTGAATTAAAAATCAGTATATTTTCTTTCACCAGAATTTAAACAATAATAATAAAAAACTGTAAAGCAGTCAAAATCCTGTGTTTCTAGACAACAAGCTTTCTGATCCTGAGTTTATCTAGTAACAGAAAACATCATTACTGTGATATGTCACTCATTTCTGTACATTTGAGTGTGTACATAAAAAAGCTTACTAAGCCAGCAAATATGGAAAAGCTAAGAACGGTGCCATTGAGGTAACAGGGAAAAGCTGCCATAAGTGTTTTGCTCTGTGTGCATGTGCACGTGTTACATACTTAAATTATGCGCTATATTCATTTTTTTCTAATACTGTTTAAAATATTTTTCAAAGGGATTTAACTCTCCTTGTGTAATATGAATATAATCGCAGATAGCAGTAGGCAAATATTGTACTACAAGATGACCATATTCTTTTTCCAAGGATATGGCTGCACATTGTTCTAGTGCAACTGAGTGAAGAGTAGCTCACTTTCAAAGTTTGCTACTTTTGACAAAATGCATCTGTTAATAGAAAACTTGTCCTTTTTTTATCTCTCAGAGGAGATTGATTTTGTTAATGATGGATTTATAACTAAGGATGGAGGTTATAAAAAAAAATTACCTTAGTGTGTTGATGTATTCCCGAACTTATTCATCTCATGTTTAGTAAACTGTTTTTGAATCAGTTTTGTACAAGTCAGTTCCAAGTGTGACTGGTCCTGCTGCCATTAGCTGCATTTTGAGAATTTGAAATATTTGTAACCACTGAGATTATAGAAAAGGATCTGAGAATAAACTTATTGACCAGAAAACTCTGCTCCACAGGAAAAAATTAATAATTGAGGGAAGAGTGTCAAGGGATAACCAAATGCTTGGAATGACTTCCATATCAAACACTTATTTTGTATATAGGATTTCTGTTGTCTTTTTTTTCTTTTTCTTACTGCTTGTTTCTTTGTTTTGCTTTGTTTTGTCTTAAGAACAGAAAGGAGAAGAGAGGCTGTATATTCTTGTACATTCAAGAGCAGCATGGGAAAGACACTTAGGAAACATTCACTTTTCTCCAGTACAGATAATGGCAACATCAGTTAAAGATAGAAAGTGACATGTTCAAAACAATGAGACTGAAATGGGTTCACTGGCACGTTGTAACTAAGCTGAGGAATACTTTGCTGCAAGTTGTTTTGAGTTCATTAATTAATTACATAAATTCATGGAAGAAGTCTGCACTGTAAAATTGAGAACTACTTATATAAGTGAAAGCAAATACATAATTTTTGATGCATGCAATCATCAAGTCTTTAATATTTACAGCCTGGAAAATCCTGAAGATGCATTACTGTGTGTTTGCACTGTTTCATCACCTCTAGACTTCTGGTTTAGGCCACAGAATAATCAGCTTGGCAGATTTTCAGATTTCATACAGTGTGTCGATTCTTATACTTCCTCTGTCTTCTATCAGCTATGAATTTCTCCTGACTTTTCTTTCAAGAAGAAAAAATAGTTAAAAAACAAAAATAAAAGGGAGCTTTCCTTTTGTACCATGTTGTTGAAACTTCTGCTGCTTTTACTTTCATCTGGTATTTGGAAATCCAGATGCATTGTCATTTTCAACAGTAATGAGAAATGGATGGCATCACTCTTAAGAACTTACAACATTTATTTTTTAAACTGGATTGCAGTGCAATACCATTATCTCTGTGTTATACTTTTGTTGTTGCTTAAACTCAGCAGGCAGATTAGCATCACACATCCACTCTCCCAAATAGGAAGGGGAGAGAATGGAAAGGTAGAAGTGTGAGAACTCTTTGATTGAGATAAAGGCAACTGATCAGACTAAGGAGAAGGCCCACACAAAAGCAAAACTTGTAATCCATTAGCTACTTCCCAGTAGCAGGGAAATGTTCAGCCACTTACAGGAAAGCAAGAACTATCATGTGTGGTGGTTTCTTGGGAAGACAAATGTCGTCACTCTAAATGTTCCATCGTTATTCATTTTTTGCCCCAGTTTTTATTGCTGAGCATGACATTATATGATATGGGATATCCTTTTAGTCAGTCTGGATCATCTGTCCTGGCTTTGTCCTCTCCATCTACTTTTGTCTCCCGACTCTCCGTGCTGGCAGGGCAGTGTGAGAAGTGAAAAATCCTAGGGTCCGTGCATGCACTGTTCTGCAACAGCTACAAACCTTGATTTCTTATCACCATTATTTTCACCAAAAATACAAAACACAGCATCAGACAAGCCTAGATGAATAAATTTAACTCTATCCCAGCCAAAACCATAACAAAATAGCTAACTTGCATTCAGCATTTTTGAAAAATACTTTACTTTCTCTCTGGACAATTTCCATATTTTTGATTTATTATGCTCAATAGCGTGTATAATTCCCATTTATTCTGAAAGTTTCAACTCTTATCTTGTGCCTTCAGTGTGTTTACTGAATTTTGAATGCTTTTTATATATAGATGTAGATATCACGTCAAGATTACCAAATCCATTTTTTAAGATAACTTCCTAGAGAACAAGAAATCTTTTGCATAATATATTGTAACAATAAATATTCCTCACTTTTATCTTCTTTAAATATAAAAATATATTAAAAATATAAACTGATCTAAAACATTAAAAAGTCTCAAGGCTCTTTTACTTTTTACAATTTTCTAGATAATTATGCTTTTCTATCAACTTAATTAAAATTCAGGGATTGTTTTCTTATCATTAGCGTAGGTTGTATCATTATTCTGAAACAAGTAAGGTTCATTTATGGCATTACAAGTACAAATACTTTTCACTAAAGGAAAAAAAAGATTGTTGAGAAGAAGTTCTCCCATGTGTTGTAAGTGGTTTTTCAGTGAAAATCTCACTGTGACATGCATATTACTGTAGTACAGTTGAAATAGATTAGAGATATAAATCAGATGCAAGCATATTTATTCAAATTTACTCCAAGATGTTAATATTTTCAAAGTTGAATTTTTCATCTCCTTATAAATTATTTACAGATAGTGGCAAACAAGTATGTATAATTTTATGTATGTTTTAATATATATTGCAGATAAGACTCTAACAAAATCTAAAACCAGTGAGAATAGCATGAATTTGTTTCCTTTTCCTCACAAATATTTTTGTATGGAAAAATGTGTCATAGCTGATATGATGATGTATTCTGCCTGACTTCAATGCAGCCTTTATTTCCTGTATCCCTTCTTAAGTGATAACCGTCAGTGATGGTCAAGATGACTTCAACTAACAGAATTGTTAGCAGATTGGTAATACTACTTCAGTTTAGAAAATGAACTTTTACTGATGTCTTAGGACTGCTGTATCTACTGCAATTAAAAAAGCAGAAATGAGGCCAGTTAAGCCTGATCTCATGCTAAAGACAAAGGAAAATGCTTGAAATACAAGTTCAGAGAGAAAAAAGTGTAGCAGCCACAGGTCCTGAATTGAGTCCTTCCTTCATCAGAAGAAAATGTTTTCAAAATGTTTATATATCATTGATATCATTCCTAAGATACTGATAGGGAATGTGATATGAAGTGGATAGAAAAAGTAAAAGTCATGTAGGATTTAGGATTTTTATTGAATGGTGAATAAGCAACTATTCAGCAAAGATACTGCAAACTATTCAGCAGCAAAGAGTGGCTTCTTCTTCCTATTTCTTCTGTAAATAAAGCAAAAACTAAAAACAAAACAAACAAAAAATGCTTAGTCAACATTAAGTTCTGTAATTCCTGCTATTTATGATAAAGTTGAAAATAGAGTAACACAACAGTATGGTTTTATCCATACCAGCTTAATTATACCAGCACAGGTATGCCAAATTATACAACAATCATTATTTTTTTGACAGATATATTCATTGAACATAAATGATAAAGAAGTCCTATTTTCCTTATTGATTTAGGCAAGCAGCAGCAATAGCAAACAAAAGAACAATGTAACAGCAAAGAAGAAACCAACAGAAGTGAATTTTCAGCACCTTGGTAAACCTTATTATTAATCTCTTCCCTCCTGTTCCTGTAGAAAATGAAGAATATTGGTTGATGGTCAAAAAAAGGAGAAGAAATAAAAATAATTTTTTATGTGAATGTCTGATACTAAAAGAAAGCTTATATTTTTTCTCTTTAGATTTGTAAACTAAGTTTTTATACATACTTCCTTTTTCACAAAAAGGAAGAATCTATTCTAAGTCCATGATAAGCCCGTCATAATTATTTCCATTTCTAATACTAAGTTAAAAATTAATGGCATGAATTGCACTCACCATAGTTAGAATCTGAGTAGTTTTATCCGATCATCAGTGATGCTGCTTGACGTACTGAAGCAATCTGTATTGATTTTGCTTTGCCAAGAAAATTTGAGTTAAAGCAGCAGCATAGTACTGAAAGACTAATTTTAGCCTGCTGTACAGATGTAAACACAAGCCACTGAGTATAGATTCAACCTGGCACTAAACTCTGTCTCTCAGTGTTTGCAGGAAGTTTGTAGTCCTCTTTTCTTTGTCGAATTAAAAACTGACTACAGGTAGGAAAAGTAACATAGTTCATTCTCTCTCAGAGAGCATTCTGGGTGTTTTGTCTATCCATTTTGTATACCCGTTACTAGCATTGTGGCAATATTCTAGACAACTTCATATTTAGTCACCAATTCTTTAAAAAATGTTGATTAAACTATTAATTACGGATAAATTATTTTGTGACCTCTGCAAAACATCAATACACCTAAGCAATTAGTCAAATTAAAAACGTTAAAGCTTACAGGACAAAATTTTAAATAAATTCATAAATTATAAGAACATGCTTTATAATCTCTTAAGTTCTCTGGGCTGCACTGCATAGCTACAATAAATACTGAATTCATTACCGTTACTACAGTGACATGCCTGCTTACTTTCAGCACTTCCAGTGAGTTACTGTGATAAATCAGGACATCAAAAAGCACAAGTGCAAGATAACATAAATGTCCATCTGTTGGACCAAATCACCCTCTGCCAAACAAGAACAGCTGCTGACTACACAAAGTCATTTAAATTTTTTTTAGCGCTATGCTTAGTTGACTCCTGTTAAGCTGTACAGTGAAGCAAAGCAGGGTATCTTAAGACTTCCATATGGGATGGGAAAAGCATAACAGAAATTCTGATAAAGCTGCAAGTTCTGAAATGAAAGGAAATGGCCTTGAACATCCTTCTCAGTGTTATTAACTAACCCTAAAACATCACAGGAGAGAATCACAATAAAAATAATAGTAAATAAATCAATCCTTTAAGCAGAATAAGAACACTATACATCATCATTTTGTTTCTTGAAAATGATTAAATAAATTACAAAATAAATGAGAAGAAATTAGAAATATCACTAACAAATGACAAATTATTTTTTTTTAGGTATACAGCGAACATGTAGTAACATGGGAAACACAAATATTCCAATGTTAGGGGATGAATAAAAGCACATGGTGCTGTCAAAACAAATTCCAGATATCATGAGAATTTTTTTGCTAATAGAGCACTCCAAGTGAATCAGATGTATGTAGAAACATATTTATTTTCTTTGAAAAGATTTGATGGTAGCAAGAAAAGCACAATTACTTAAATGAGTAAAAGTCTTTTGAAACACTGACTTCCGCAGAAAGTTTTAGACACTGAAGAGCAGTGTCAGAATCAGGAGCTTGATTGCTTTCTCATAATTTCATGTGATGCCAATCTTTGAATGTGGCGCATAACTAACTTTACACATTCAAGCTTCATGAATAAACAGTTATTAATCTTCTTTATAATTTAGAATTTTAATAATACATACAATAACCAAAATATTGTATTTGGTAAGCATGGGGTGACCTGATTGCAGCCTTTTAGTACCTAAAGGGAACCTATAAACAGGAGGGAAGTCAAATCTTTGAAAGGGTGGATAACAGCAGGACAAGGGGAAATGGCTTTAAGTTGAAGGGGGAAAGATTTAGGTTGGATAGTTGGATATCAGGGGGAAGTTCTTTACTATGAGAGTGGTAAGGTTCTGGAACAGGCTGCCCAGAGAAGTTGTGGATGCCCCATCCCTGGAGGTGTTCAAGGCCAGATTGGATGGGACCCTGGGCAGCTTGGTCTAGTATTACATGTGGAGGTTGGTGGCCCTGCCTGTGACAGGGGGGTTGGAGCTTTATGATCCTTGTGGTCCTTACCAACCCGGGCCATTCTGTGATTCTGTGATTATGTGATAAAAACCAGTTAGCTATTCATGGGATTTCTGCAATAAACATTCCCACATCATTATTATGCAACAAAAGAAGTCTACTTGATTATGCTTTATATTAACACTACTTATACCTTTAAGTAAAATCCTTTCAAAATCCAAAATGGGCTTAAAATTGAAGTTGTTCATAAAATCTGGATGTTTTTAAATCTCTTCTGATGATAGATAACACATAAAAATGTCAAGGGCTGTGATTGCTTAAATAAACAGTTTTTTCTCAGAGTTGTGATCTCAGGTTCCCCTGACAACTCATACCAATGTCACAAAGGCAAAATACAGAAAAAGTCACTTCTGTGAAAGAATCCTGTTACAGATCTAGGGAAAGAACCATCAATATATTCTATATAACAAAATACACAACATTGATCAGATCAATAACAGGAACACTACCAAGGACTGGCAGCACTTTTATAGTCTCTTTAGGACATTCAGACATTCACATTAAACCTGAAAGAGCCATTTCTGTCAGAAATAGAGTTCTAAATTCTCCATACACACAAGTACTGTACAGTAACTTTTCAGCAAAAGTTCGTGAGATCAAAGGTATTTCAATCAAGATGTATTAAGTTCCAGCCATTCCTCAAGTTTATTCAGACTTGTCCTAATCTGCACTCAGTGTTTTACCAGAAAGAAATTTCAGAAAAAAATAAGTAAATTCAGAAGGATATACATTTATTAGCTAAAGCAATACGTTCTTAATGGTGCCAACAAAAGCACAGTATTTGTGGAACCAAAGATCAGTCTGACTTTGGGTTGAAAAAAAATTTAATGACCAGAGATTCATGTTAACAGTGTCTTCAGGACTGGAAAACTGTAGGCTACAACATTTCTTTATCTCCATATTTACTGTTTAATCTTCAAACAAGAATATCCTCAGGCTTTGCATGGCCTTTCAGGCTTTGACTTCAAACTTCCATGGACAAAAGGAAGACTTTACTTCTCCACATGGTGCCCAAAATTGCTCATAATGGTAAAATTCTAAATTACTCTCAAGACAGTTTGCAAAAGCTGTCCTTCATTAAATTTTATGTTGAAAGTTTCACTTTATTTTTTTTCTCTTTGTCTTACATTTCAGTTTTTCAAATGGTTCTTCAGCTATTTAACAAATTTAAAGTCAATATCTACAGTAAATGAGTGTCCCTATATAACAGACACTACAGATGCATTTGACATGAATTTATACACAATGTAGTCTGAATTTTAATGCTATGAAAGAATACTGTACTGCTATAATCAGTTACTGCGGGACCACAAGTGGTATGATAATTATGGTGAGTGCCTCTTAGTCACCATTAATTATGTTGCTACATAGCTATGCAATTTAACCTTGATATGACCAGTTTCCAAGAATAGGCAGCAGAGGAGTAAGTGACAATTTTTATTACATTTTGGATAAGGCATTTCTCAAATGAGAATTTGGCTGAGAGCTTCCCAGTCATTTCATGTGGCTTATCCATTAGCCAACAAAAGTCTGCTGTAATGCTGAATAACTTGTGAGCGTACTATGTCCTGTACACAGATTTCAACTGCAATTGTGCAGTTTAATGAAAGTTGTACTGACCATGGTTTGACAAGGATATTATTACTATTCAGTCACAGGCTGTAAATACATATCATTCAATCACAGATTTTAAACTGCTAGTTCTGAGTAAGAAACATCAGAGCTCTTTGCTTTGAAATAGGACGCGCTGAAGATGACTAGGCTTTTCAAAACAGGCAATCTCATCCAAATTACAGTAACTTCTTAGCAATTAGAGTGTCTTCGATATACCCCTGATTTATTCTCTAGGTAGTCGCTCCTCCCTCGTACATTTCAAGTTTTCTATTAACCTGAGATGAAGAGATGGCAGAGAGGACAAGGCATAAAGTCACAGAATCATAAAATGATAGAACTGTAGGAGTTAGAAGAGACCTCAGGAGACCATCTTGCCCAACCTCCCAGCTTTAGCAAGTTCTCTAGAGTAGGTTACACAGAAAAACTGAACAGGTCTCAGGTCTCTTAGCCTTTCTCATAAGAAAGATGCTCCAGGCCTCTATTCATCTTTGTTGACTTCCATTGGACTCTCTCTCAAAGTTTCCTGTCTTTTTTTATTAGAAAGGAAGGATAACTTCCCTCGACTTGCTGGCCATGCTCTCTTTAATGCACCCCAGTATACAACTGGCCTTCTTGGCATAACATAACACACTGCTGGCTCTGCCAACCTGTTGTCCACCAGTACACTCAGTCCTTCCCTGCAGTTTCTTTGCAGTAAGTCAGCCCCTACTCTGTATTGATGCATGTAGTTAGACATCCCCAGGTGTAGGACTCTGCACTTGCCCTTGTTGAACCCCATCAGGCTCCTCTCCACCCAACTCTCCAGTCTGTCTAAGTCTGGGCAGTCACCCCTCCTGTTTTTGTAACATCAGAAAACTTGTTGAGGATGGACTCTAATCCTTCATCCAAGTCATTGTTTAAGATATTGAACAAGAGTTGGTAAGACCAGTTTATTACAAATCCTAATCAGTCAGGGAGATGGGGAAGGGAAGGTGGGCAACAGAAAAGAGAAAGGTGATAAAAGCAAGGAGTCCTTGTAGAAAGCAAGACAGTCACCACCATGGGTCCAGAGTTGTTCATAGTGCACGTGCTGATCTTCTATATAGTGATGGGTTGTCAGGAGTTGGTGTTTGATTGACGACAGTGATAGACAGTGCCAGCAACTTTTTTTCCAACTGCACTACAAACTTATTTACAAGTGCAAAAGTGGTTGAGTCAGCTCCCTTTGGAGTGACAGCTTCTGGCTTTTGGATCTCAGCAGGAACTCCTTTTGTTCCCATCTTCCGGGCCTTGCCAGCAGGTAAAGAGAGCAGGGAGGCACCCACTTGTATCTTGCCTTCACAGGATACAATGGTATCATCCCCCAATCTCCCATAGCAAGCTGGAGTTATTTGGTTTCAGGCCAGATCTTCTGCCAGTGAATACTTCTGAGCACTCTCATCCGAATGCAAATGAATGCCGCAATGAAATGCTTTCAAATGTAAAACTGTCCACACAGTAGTACCAACTGCCACATGGCGACACCTACCTCTCATCTCCTAGATAAATCAGTGTTTTATCAACAAGAAATGCCTCAGAAAGCAAGCTTTGAGCCCAAACCAAAGAAGGGCTCAGACACTTGTAAAGAAAATTCATGTGACATACCACAGGATGTGAATTCTCTGTTGTTACAAAATGATATAAATATGAGAAACTGAGGGCAGCAGAGCTGTAGAGTGATTGTTATGCTCAAAAATGATAGTCTTCTTGATATGACAGAGAGGTTCTGTAAGAATTAGAAACATTCTGCTGCAAATTTTGCATTTTGTATATTTGTACATAACAGTATTGCATAACAGTATTGCATAGATTTTGAACTGTAATGAATTAAAACATAAAAGCTAATATTTAGTAAACACTGAAAAATTACCATGAAACAACTGATTGTTTAAAAAGATTTGTATATAATGAATAATATAGTCAGTGAAATTGAATAAACAGAGATATTAAATAGTTTAGTCAGATCTATTGATACTCAAAGAAAGAAACACTAGGTGAAAAATTGCATAAGAAATCGTGCTATTTTATTCTTTATCTAGTGCAGAATTTCAAAATTTAAGGTCTTTCCAAACATTGTCTGCTACCTGAACACAGTCCTAGTTTGTGTATGCTTAACAGTTGTCATCTAAGCTCTCAATTCGCATTTTTCGTTCTCATTGTGTTTAACATCAGGAAAATAGTCAGCTGTTTTCATCTCTCAAATTTATCCAAACATATTTGTTGGAATTCACTAAAAATTTGAAGCTGACTATGCCTGAAGATATTCTCCTTGTTCTTCTCTCCCTTTGATCACTGACATATTTTCAAACACTGCAAATGATTTACTCACTCATTGCTTACTTGGGCTTTCATGGTTTTGTTCTCCAGTAATTTTTGTGCTGCTTCAGTAGTGTTTGCAATATTCCTTTAGGAGGATCACAAAATTTCATTTACATTTTTCTTCTCTCTTTCCCACCTGTGCAGACCATAATTTGCTGTCATGCCTTATATGACTTAGATAAGATTATATTCTAACTCCCATCCTTGATACATCCAGTTTATTCTCTTAAATTTTCAGTTGTTTCTAGCTATACCCAGACATAGTTATTCACTCTAGTTCTCTGCTTTTTTTCACAGAATCATGGGGGTTGGAAGGCACTCTGAAGATCACCTAGTCCAACTACCTGCAAAATCAGGTTCCCTAGAGTTGGTTGCACTAAAAAGCAAAAGGTTGGTTTTGAATATTCACAACCTCTCTGGACAGTCTGTTCCAGTACTCAGTCTCCCTTGAAAATAAAGAAGTTTTTCCTCCCGTTCAACTTCCTCTGTTTCAGTTTGTGTCTGTTGCCCCTTGTTTTGTCCCTTGGCACCACAGAAAAGAGCCTGACCCCATCCACTTGATTCTTTCACTTTGGATATTTATAAGCATTAATAAGATCCCCTCTCAGCCTTCTCTTTTCCAGGCTGAACAATCCTAGGTCTCTCAGTCTTTCCTCATTTGGGAGATAATCCAGGCCCCTCATCACTTCTTTAGCCTTCTGCTGGGTTCCCTCCAGCAGTTCAATCTTTCTTGAACTGAGGAGCCCAGAAATGGACCCAGTATTTAAGATGCGGCTTCATCAGTGCATTTGGAACCTTACGAAGGAGGGCATTTTTCTGCCAGTGAGTTTCTAAGCTTCCTTCATCTGAAATAGGCTGGATTATTGCCACTGATTCATCTGGAATAGCCAGTCAGCTCTGAGACAGTTCAATGTTGAGATAAAAGAGCTGTGCAGTCTGTCAAATGAATTCTCTTTAAAGAAGATGAGCAGTAGTACACATTACAGTAATAGCTATTATAAGAAGCCAGTGTTAAGGAGATAATGTAATTAGTAGTGTTGAGAAATGTGAAAATTCAAATGCTGAATACTGATGTTTCTTTTCGTAAAATTCTTGATGCTTACTATTTCTGTCAGACAAGGCAATGTGCCTGTGTATTTCATCTGACAACAGCAGCATCTCTGCATAAGCAGCTCTAGAAATCAACCAAATTGTGAAAAAGGGGCAGCCAAATATTGTTAACAGTGTTCAAAAGCAAATCCATTCTGTCAAAGAGATGTAAGACTAACAAAGAATGCATTTTAAACTCATGTTAAACAAACACAAAGTACAGAGAAACAGAAAATACATTGAAAAGATTCACACCAGATCAGTTTGCAGAAATGACTGAACTTCCAATTTCACTATGAAAAGGCAGAAGTTATTTAATGCTGTAAAACTGTACAGAATCCAAATAACACTGTTTTCCATGATATTTAATATGAGATTATTAATGTGTTTTTGGGTGGGTTTTTTTCAGTTCATATTTATGCACTCTGCAGGCAGTTACAAACCCCCAGCTGTCTTCAGAGTACTGGAAGACCTACATGTAAGGCACTGTCAGGTTAAACACAATGGAAATAAAGCCTTGCTTCAGCATAGAAAATATTACATTTTGATTTGGTGTATACATATAAAGCAATTGGACAACTATTTTACAGCCAGCTCCTCCATGAAGGCCAAAAATTAAGAGGGCACTGATGGCTACAAACGGTATACTACTAGAATATTGAAGAGATTATGTATTTTATTACATACATTACATATATCTTACATATATACATTATATATATTATTGTGTACATAATATTGCTGGAGAAAAATCCATTGAGCCCCTAGAAGCTGTCTGTCAATGTGATTTTATGTTTTGAAGGAAGCTCAGTATTTGCTTTTTACTGTGGATTCAGTTAAGCTCTTTCTCTGAGAACAAAAAATGCCAGTCACTAATATTCCAAAAGAGCAGGATCACAGAAAACACGGTGCTGCTCTTTTCTTATTCCAAAGAGTAAGAGGAGTCAAAAGAGAGAAGAAATAGGATTCCTGAGGAGATGGAGTAACTGGAGACTTAAAAGTATTCTAGTCTATGTAGGAACAAAGGAACTCATTCAGAAAGAGAATATATTAACAGCATTTAGTAATATTAATAAATTAAGTCAAACTTAAATCACGAGCAGGTTTGTTAGAGTGAGTTAATTCTGAAATTGTAGCTAATAAGTTTAAAGATTATAACATGCTCAACAAATATATGATTTTTTTATAAAACACATTCTTAGTGCACATTACATAGGCAGAGTCCTTTGATTAATTTATTACTTGAAATGATGATTCAGACAGATGACTATGGAATGTGGGCAGAACCTGTTACAAGACATCAGAAGGCAACCAGAACTGGAGATCCAAAACCATAGAAGAGATTGCAACACAAGACAAACTGAGAAGCTATACAAAGCTATAAAGCTTTGTCAGTCTACAAGAGGAAAAAAAAAAATAATAATCTGTGTCCAGAAAACAAGAAATTTTTATCTGCTCTCAAGAGTTCTTGCCAGTAGGAAATTAGAAGCTAATAACCGAAACTGAAGAAAGAGCAATTGACTTCTAGAACAGTCTGTTCAAAGGAATTTGAGAAATCTCTACTAACCTATCTTTTCTTCTGCTGCTGACATGATTCAGAATCCTATCACAAAAACAGAGTCCATCACAAAAACAGGTATTCAAGTAATTCTCAATCTATTTGTCATGTATTTGGAATCTACTTGTGCCTAGGCAGTATACATAGCAGAGAAGCAGAAATGCAAATGTGTAGATAAACTTTTAAATGGAAATATTTCCTTAAACAAGGTACAAAGTAGATTTATCTCTGGAGTAACAAATTCTTGACAGTTCACCATCTTCGAAATTCATTTTCTTTTATATATTTTACTTTTCGCAGCTCTGAGTGACACAGAATTCTTTGTTCCTCTTTCTCTTCATAAGTGAAGTATTGTACTGGACAGAATAGATGTTGCTTTTACATATCTAGAATAAGTAGGGTTGATATATCAGTATTTTAAACATGATCAGTTCTATTTTTTCATTTGTTCACCCAATAAAGTGTATAAATGACATATTTTTATGCTTATTAGGTAGAGAGGAAACTGTAGATATAAAGCCTGGTGTGGGTGAATAATCAAAATTGTTTGAGATAAATTTATAAGAAAAATAATTGCAATCACTAATTTTTTTGAAAGGAGAAACTCAAAGGTTATTTTGCATTATCTTTCCCATTTTAGAGTAGATATGTACACCACTGCCATGCTTAACCAGCAGCGACCGTAGTTGGAGTGATGTCTAAAACTAGCAATAGAACAAATTTTATTGTTAATTTACACACTTTCATTAAGGGAGTGCCAGTAAAGAGAGGTGTGTTTATACTCATAAGTTGTGGTTTTGCCTATTTGTGGTTTATTATAGAATCAATCTTGCTGTTAATATAGTTAATTGTAAATACTTGACATTTTTCCGCTCTGATCATCTTTAAAATTAGAAAACCCTAGATCAGAATACAAGAAGAACTGAAGAGTAGATGTTATCTTATCAATTCTTATCACGCCCAGACAAATCCTGTGGGTAGAAAACCAAAACTTGTCTAAATTACTGGATGCCTTATTTTGTTTGATAGATCTCTTTTCTTCTTTTTATTTTCTAAATCATTATTATCCAAATGGTAGACATGCCAGACTATGAGAACCAGAGTCTGCTGCAACTGACCTTACAATTTGGTGTCAATACAGAAGATACTGATACACAAAGATTAACAAGCACAGGAATGCTTCCTGCTCTAAAAATTCAACCTGCTTGGATCAGAGATTTAGAATAAATTACCCTAATACTCATTTAGAAGGAGGTTAGATATTCATATTAACATCTAAGCTTTGCAATAACAACAAAGTGATGGTACAACTACAGAGTTTGATTTTTCTTTCAGAAAAAGTATTTTGATTATGTTTTCTTCTTTTTACAATTATTTTCCCCTGCCTATTATACCGTGTGAAGATCATAAACCTTTCTATCATGAAATTTGTATTGGTTTGATCACCAAAATGTACATAATATACTATGTCAGAGCATTTTTCTTTGCCTTTATCATAGTATTATTACATTCTTCACCATCTATACATTGTCCCAAAGTACTGCAGACAAAGCAGCTGAGCAGAGGTTATCTGCCAATGCCCTTTCTTCTCAGCCATGACTGCAATCAACAGCAGCACCAAGTAAGGGTGGGAGACATTGCTTCCCATGCCCAAGAGAGTGCTCTTCTCAGCACATCAACACACTGTCTTATGAACCATATGCCTTGCTGCTCTGCGACAACTGGTATTCTCAAAGCCTGACAGATGCTTGCTAGCATATCCTGAGAACTGAAATTGTGTCTCTTCTTATTGGAAATACGGAAAATGATGCTAATTTCTCATTCTTCTCTTGCTAACAAAGTCAAAGAAGCTCCTCTGCAGCCTCTTTTTCCATGACTCTGCTACAAAAATCAGAATTAGACTTTATAATGAGGAACATGGTAACCTAGATGTTATATTGTCATGATATAGCTGTATCTGATACACAATTAAAGTAGTTTAAGCAAATGACACTCAAGGCTATTGCAGAGCAATTTCTATTAGGTTAAGAATTTTTTTAAAGTCTTGTCTCACAGCTTTAATAGCACTTCCAGCGTCACTGCAATTGCAGATTCTGTTGTTCTCAGGCACTCCAAAACAGAGAGATGTGGGAAGTAATGCAAAGCTCCCACTGCACTCTGCTCTCAAGAAGGTAGCTATTTGAAATCATTTTGGCAATAGAACATTTGAGACATTAGCAATAGTATGAAAAAAATAAAATAAAATAAATGTATGTATTAATGGAAAGAATGATTTCAAAGCAGAATAAGAATTCAAGAGTCATGTTTGATCAATCAAAGCTAGTGTTTTTATACTCAGTACTGCTTGATATATTCCTTTTCATTAATCTGTCCAGCTTACCTTAGTATCTCAAACATTCCATTGACACAACTCTACTGTTTTAAAACTGTTTTAGAAAAAGCTTACTTTTAACCTTTCTGTCTGTTAACTTAATTTGATTCACACTATCTCTGTATTGGATCAGAAGATATAGTAGGTAATTTTACTACATTATTTTACTTCATGAACTACTTTTAAAATCACTATCTGATAATAAAAGAGGTTTCAATGTCCTGTGTCCAGTGAAGAACTTCTTGTTATGAATATTGAAGATTTATTCTCAGAGTACAGAGAGTGTACAAAAACTTGTTTAATTTCAACATTTCAAAGTTGACGTTACCCTGGATGTTTCACTACATAATACATTACTTCTTCTAACTTCCCATGATGGAGCTGTCTGAATTTTCTCTAACAAGTAACAACCAGAAAAATTACTATTCTGTATACTAAAACAATAAATTAACCTATATGTATAAATATTTCAGTTACAGGAAATGGACTTTCAGGCATGAAATGATAGTGAATTCTGGCAGGCTAAACAAAAAAATTTGCTGCTAAACAAAAAAATTTGCTGCCAAAAAAAAAAAAATTCAGCCTAGGTATTAGTATTTCCCTCTAAAAACAAAACAAAACAAAACACAAACCAAACCAAACCAAGGCCTTAATTCAAATATTTGGATATGAAGATTAAAGGGCAGATCTAACCTAAAAACAACCAAGATTTGGTGATTCCAAGTTACAGGTTAGGGCAGTGTGTTACTAGGCAACTCAACACTTTTCAGGGTTGACGGACAAAAGGCAACTTTGGGGACAAGGTGGGATCTACAGAAACTGACTTACTCAGTGTTACTATGCATAATATGTTGAGAAACACTGTTAAAATCATGGAATCACAGAATGGATTAGGTTGGAAGGGACATTAAAGTTCCTCCAGCTTCAACCTCCTGCTGTGGGCAGGGTTGCCACAAATCAGATCAGGCTGCCCAGGGCCCCACCAACCTGATCTTGAATGCCTCCAGGGATGAGGCATCCATGCCTTCCCTGGGCAGCCCGTTCCTGTACCTCACCACCCTCTGAGTGAAGAATTTCCTTCTAACATCTAACTTAAATCTCCCCTTTTTAAGTTTAAAGTCTTTCCCCCTTGTTCTATCACTATCTGCCAATATAAAAATTCAGTCTTTCCCATATTTATAAGTTCCTTATAAGAATTTGAAGGCCACAATGAGGTCTCTTCAGAAAGCTCTGAGCTTTCTCTCCTCCAGGCTGAATAAGCTCAGTTCACTTAGCCTTCCTTCATAGGAGAGATGCTCCAGCCCTCTGATCATCTTTGTGTCCCTCCTCTGGACAAGCTCCAAAAGCTTCACATCTTTCTTGTACTGGCGGCCCCAGGCCTGGTATTCCAGATGGGGCCTCACAAGGGCAAAGTAGAGAGGGACAATCACATCCCTCTCTACTGCTACCCCTCTTTTGATGCAGCCTAGAATACAGTTGATGTACTGGTCTGCAAGTGCACACTGCTGGCTCACATCCAGATTTTTATCCATCAGGACCCCCAAGTCCCTCTCTGCAGGGCTACTCTCGATGAGTTCTTCTCTCACTCCTTACACATATCTGGGGTAACTCTGACTCAAGTGCAACACCCTTCACTTGGCCTTGTTGAACCTCATTAGGGTCATCTGAGCAAATTTTTCAAACCTGTCCAGATCCCTTTGGGTGTTGTTCCTTCCTTATGTCATACCAACTACACCACTTGGGTGCATGTAGTATGCAGACTTGATGAGTTAACTCTTCAAATTCATATTTCTCCAACTTAGAGATAATAATGTGAGATCATATCAAACACTTTGCAGAGATCCAGGTAGGCAGCATCGATTACTCTCCCTTTGTCCACTTATGCAGCCATTTGATGGCAGAATGCCACCAGATTGGTCAGGCATGATTTGCCCTTGGTGAAGCCATACTGGCTGCTGGCTGTCTTGAATCACACTCTTGTCTTGCCTTAGCAGAGATTCCAAGATCTCATCCATGATTTTCCCAGGCACAAATGTGAGGCTCACTGCCTGTAGTTCACCTTGCACTTGTGTTTTACATAACTTCAGCAGGAATATCATTCGAGTTTCCTCCCCAGAATTTAATGTCTTAGAGTAACAGCATTTAGAGCATGATCCCTGGATACCAGAAGTCTGATGCGAGTTGCAAAGGCCTATGTCAATTTCACCAGAATTCTCTTTTTGAAATAGGAGAAAATAATTTTTAGGAGTGGAGAAAACAAACAGCTTTGGGGGACACTTTTTTGGAGAAGACACGAGAGTATTTTGTGACATTAGATGAGATTTTGGAAGAGAGCAACAGGAATTGTGTAGGATTGTCTAGACTTCTCAGATGTTTGTTGCAAAATGATGTCTCCTGGGCAATCAATTTATAACAATTTTTTTGGTAATATAGTAACAACAGTAAAATCCTGGAAATTTAGAGATATTAAACATACAACTTTAATAACATTCAGTTTTTGGCTGAAAATGACATTTTTATTCTTCTTGAAAAGAGGAAATAAGAGCAGGACAGCTGTGATATTTAAAAGTTTGCATCCTCATGCATGATACACCTACAAAGCCTTCTTTCTTTATCTTTCAGTGTAATTCAGAATATCTCATTAATATCTAGTAAAATGTTCTTTTGCCACGAGAGCACTGTTTACTCCTTCTGCTTGCCTTTTTTTGAGAGACTGGCTTTAATTGGACTAAAAAATCCTTGAACTTCTAAGGGAGCAGTATCTCATCTGTATTACCTTTTTGATCTTTTTCTATCTATTTTAACTAAGCGTGATGCAGTGGGAGATAAGGTGCAATTAGAAAAACCAAGAAACTGCTTCAGAGCCTAAAGATGATTTCTCTGTATCACATGCTTTCATTCCTTGTGGGCCTCCAGAATTAAAAGATTAAAGTTAGCATGAGACTTCATAAGTATAGTTTCACCTTCACAATTAAAAAGAAATACAAAACTGTAGGAGTATGGTAATTATTCAAAATCCTTTAAATCTAAAATTTCCTCAAGGAGTTAAACATGCAATTTACGCATTAAGATTCCCTGAACAGTGATTGTTTTAATCTTTCCAGTTCATCTTGGAAACCACACACCTACCACTGTATTTAAACATAATATTGTGGGCAAAATTATTTTACAGTAAAACTGGCTATTTCACTTTTTCCAAAGAATTCCATACTTCAAATAAGAAAGTATTTGCTGTAATACATTTTTCATGTGATATTAATAATGAATGGAACATTGCAAACCATGATTAAAAGTAATTCCAGTCAAAGTTCTATTTTTTTAATTTCTTTTTACCAAATTTTGATAATTAGAAAGCCAATTGTATGGAAATCTTGAAAACCTCAACACAAATTTCCATGTTTTAGTTTTTCAGTGACTGCCTTGCGTAGATTAGTACTGCATACCTGAACTCTCATCATTGAGGACAGTCTATATTTAATGGAAACTGCATACATATTATAAATGCATATTATAAATGAAGTCTTATTAGAAAGTCATTTTCAATCAAAATAGCAATATGTGATTTATTGACAACTTAGTGACAGATGGAACTCTTTCATGGAAGAAAAAACTGCCTGCAAATGCAGAAAAAGATAACTGTGCGTGAGATGATGTTACTTTGAATAATAAATAGTGTAATGACAAACTGAAATATGGTAAGAAGATAACAGTATATGAAAGAGCTCTGCAGAGTATGTTTGCTGAAAATGTTCTTAATTAATGTGACACTGTCGTGGTCAGTGTGCAGGAAAAGTAAAGCAAATATCCCAAACTGCTTCAAAGAGTGACATTAAGATTTGGGTGGAATGATTTTTTTGGAATCTCGTACATAGATTGCATGTGTTCATGCACACAGCAGAGAACCCAAATGCATTCAAATTTTTGGAAGATTACTGTGGGCTGGTGCTATGTAACTAGAAGATTCACTGGAAGGGCTATATTTATGTATATGTATATATGTAAAATATATAATAATGCACATTGTTATATCATGCACAAATATATTACAATATATTTATGTATATACATAAATAATATGTATAAATTTGATATACATAAATATATAAAAATAATAATAAATGTATAAAGGACACAATACAATTATTTACACCTGCTTTAGCAGGGGATTGGACTTGATGATCCCCATAGTTCCCTTCCAACCATTACAGTTCCATGATTCTGTGACATAATTGAGTAGTTGACAGATATATATGTATGTATGTTTATAAATGAACAAACTGCAAAGCAGGGAACATTTTTGAAGTCGTCAAGACAAAACATAATTGATTGAATACTGGACTGAGTAGTATCAAATCATTATTTGGTATCAACTAAATCAATTTTTTGAATGTTCTATAAAGTATCATCTTCAGTTTTGTGAACCTAATGAATTTATTTTAATTTGAATTTATGTTAATGTCAATAATTTTTTTCATACATTAGACCTAAATACATTTTTATAGTATGAACATTTGAAGGTATTTAAGTCTAGCAAAGGTGAAAATGGCAGAATTTTCTTTCTTGTAGTTTGAAAGAAGTAGATGTGACATACTAAGCTACATTTCAAACATTTCTCTTGGTAATGCAGAAATACCACCTATTGGTTTTAATAGAAATTGTACACGTAAAATCAAAATCCACTTTTAGTTTCTTACATCCTTCAGGATAGTATTTTGTTGTCCTAAGTACAGAAGTCAGGGATATCTCTCCCACCTCATACACCAGCTGTGGTGCTGCTTTCAGCGGTGGAAAGCTTCTTCAGGAGAGATAAAACAGTACTGTTAAATGCTTTTGGTAATATTGTGAATAGGATTGTCACCAAGTGCCCCATGTGACATTGGGATTCTGGCATTGAAGTATAATTTACCATGAAATAAATTACTTTAACTCCTGCCCAGGATATCAGAAGGATCAGTAGTAGTTGCCCTTGAGCAAAAGGGCAAAAAGGGAAAAGGGCGTCTGATCTCAATAAGGTCTTACTAATTCTCATTAATGAGCACGATATCCTTTGTGAATTATAACAGGAATAATGAGATGAAAGAAAAATGTATTGATAAAAAGCAATTAGAATAAATCCCAAAGAAGGTTAACTCATGAGATTATGGAAGTTGGTTTAAGCTTGAGTTGTTAGAGCAATCTTATGAGCACTTAAATTGTTGCATTTTTTTTCAAGTTCTACATTTGCAAATAGCCATGGGATAGTTAATGAGGTCATGCTCTATTCTTTTTTTAAATTCTCATTTGAAATGTCAGTAGCTGTTCTGGTGTTCCAAATGCTTTGAGAAACTAGTGAGGCTTTGTCTTTTTCTTTGTTCACATTCAGTTGCAGATATGACAAAATCTGCAAATGTTTACAGCACTACTCTGTTCTTACAGTTCGCATTTGTAATATTTATTTAACTGTTTTAGGAGCCTGATGATATAATATTCCATAATACTCACCTATAACTATAAAATTTCATAAACTATCACCAATAAATTTGAACATTAAAAATAATACATAGAATCACAGAACTATAGTGTTATACTGTGATTTGGGCTGGAAGGGACCTTAAAGATCATCCAACCCCTCTAATATGGGTAGATACAACTTCCACCAGACTAGGTTGCTTAAAGCCTCATGCGGTCCAGTCTTGAATGATTCCAAGGAGAGGGTATACAAAACTTCACAGAGCAACACACTCTAGTGAATTACCATCTTCATAATAAAGAAAATCTTCCCTATATTTAATTGGCATCAACCCTCTCATAGTTTGCAACCACTGATTAACCCGTGTCCTATCACTACATGTCCTAGCAAAAAGTCCCTTCCTGTTGTTTTTTTTAATAAGCGTTCCTTGAGTACTGAGAGGTTGCAATAAGGTCTCTTTGGAGCTTTCTTTTATCCAGGCTGAACAAGCCATGCTCCCTCATCTTATTTTCCTAGAAGAGGTACTCCAGTTCTCTGACCATCTACATGACCCTCTTCTGGACCAGCTCCAAAAGCTCCACATCTTTCTTGTACTGAGGGCACAGTATTCCAGATGGGGGCTCATGAAGACAGAATAGAGGAGCACAGTCACCTATAGTTATATAGGCTAATAGTGGACTTCTCATTTTTTAGCTATTACAGAACTTATGACTTTCATCTATTTGCTATTCTTTTAAATCCAACCAGTTGGTCTTCCTGAACATCAGATTTGATCATCCCTACAAAAAAAAAAAAAAAAAAAAAGAAAAGAAAAATTCAATTAAAAAATCTCCCCAAATGTTATATGACTTCCTTTTTCCTAACTTATCTCTTCCCTACTATGTTATTAATTTCCATTGGCATTTCTTTGTCTCTCTATAAACATGAAGATTATCTGACAAAAGAGGCTTGGAAATTATGTCAGATTTGAGCAATGTTGATAACGTTAATTCAATATTTCAAACTCTTTGGGGAAGTAAGCATAGCATAGTATCATTGTAGAATGGTTATTACTGAAGTAGTTCTCACTGTCAAAAAAGAACAGAAAATGAAAACCAAAGTGCTAGAGTTCTGTATATCTAGCAGTTCAGCATCAGAAAACACAACATCATTTTCCATGCCTTTTACCTAGCATAGTTATAAAGTATGGTACAATAAAATATAAGAAAATAAATATATATAAAAATTAAAAATAACAATTCTGAAAGAAGGGTGAAATTATGCAATTCTAAGTATATCCTATATTTTTAGTCTTATTCTTTTCATATTCTTGTCTTTTGTTCTAATCTCTTGTCCTGCTATTACAAGTCTAATACCAAACCAATATGTTCTATCCATTCCAAAAATAATCCTTTGCAAATGTTTGATTTAATCAACTGAGAAGTAATTTACATCACTGCTTTTCTCTGGAAGCTAAAGAAGTGTTCTTTGGATGGCAATAAATTTCAGTTATTAACATCTCAATCAAAGGGTCTTCACAAGGCTTAGGGCATTACCTGTGATATCGTATTCTTGATAAATATCCATGTCTGTCACATTAGTACACCCTTCTCAGAAGGTTATGAAATTATGCTGAAACTTTACAAAATAGGAATAAATCAAGCATTGTATGTCTGTAAGAGTAGACTTAAGATATACAAAGATGATCTGGTTGATAGGGACATATCTATCAAAAAATGCCAATATAATACGCTTAAATCATTCCAGTATAGCCTTTTAAAAGATGAGAGAGTATATTGAACAATCGTTCTACATAACCACAAACTGTAGAAAACAATAGCTAGCAAGGTTAGCTCCCTATCACAGAAATCATCTGGATGGAGAACTGTGTTTAGAAGTGAATGACTAAATTATTAAAATATTTTGTTGTATTTGTAAAGTGTTACTCATATATTTCAAGGAATCTTAGAAACTACTTTAAATAACAGTGAAGGTAGAAAATAAAGCCTCATGGTTTTGGGATGACCAAGTAAATAAATCAGTTCTCATTTGATTTTAAAAGTATCCTGTTTAGCAGCATTTCTGTGGTAGAACTCAATGTATCTAAGGTATAAATTACTTGAAATCTTTAAAATGAATTTTGTATTTATTTTACACTATAAAATGTTTTACAAACATTTTATATAGGACAAATTTCAAGTCGGATTTAACTGGCTAAGCAAATAAAGCCTGTAGCTTTCCTTGCATTCTGTTAAGAATGAATTATGTCCATGGTGAAAAAAGCTTCAGAAAAATAACTTGTTCTGTGTATTCCAAATCCTAGAATCTTAGTTCTGTAGTAGTTGTATTATAGAGAACAATAATAATCAGCTTAAGGTAGGTTTAAATACTGTTTACTTGAAACCTAGCATTGCCCATAACATTCTGGGTGATATTTTAAAAAGAGATTTCCAGACTTAATCACAATTCAAATCAGGTAATGCTGCCATTTAACTTATTGGTGTTAGGTTAAAATCTTTCTAATTCTTACTCTGTATACACAGTTACAGTTACACACTATACAAAATAAAATTAAGAAAAAGAAAAAAAAAAAAAGAAAGGAAGGAAGGAAGAGAGAAAAAAGAAGAAATAAAGAAAAGGAAATCCTGGGTTTATTATTGCTAGAATTTTTAGCAGATTATTCAAAAATGTTCCAGTCAGATTTGCTGTTTCATTTACAGATGTAGAGGGATAGAATGATGCCTCAGGTTATTCACCTACTCTTCATAAGAGAAGTAGTTTTTTTGTTTGTTTGTTTGTTTTTGTTTTTTTTTTAGTAAGCAGAAAGACTGAATAATTTTAAGGGAATGGACAAAGAGTGTACAAAGCACAATTGTATATGAGTATAAAATGTGGAAGATGAGATGGGAACTGGCAAGTCATGCAGGCACTATTGTAAGTCTGTTCATATCTCCCTCCCTCAGCGAGTTCCTGCACTGGGTGCACCTATCTTAAACCCTCTAGTCATTTATAGCAAAAGAATTCCAAGGAAGTGTACCTAGTTCTTCATCTTAATTCTCTCTGATGTGGTAATCATAAGTCTAGTAAGCTCTTGATTTACTGCAATTCTTCCCCGGCCCAGTATAGCTTAATGATTTTACTGTCAGGTAATTCAGTTTTCAGAAGGCAAATCAGTCTAATAGTTCTCATGTCCCCCTTGGAGCTAAGTGCCCTGAAAAATTGGCCCTGCAGTACTGGCTTTAAAGTACAGTGTTGTAACTCCTAACTCCTTGCCAAGTCACTTCCTGCCAAGTGGCATCCATTAACTGTCTGCCCAAAGTTTTTGCTGCAGTCCTGAGTCTAACTAAAACCATTCTAACTCACTGCTTAATTACTAGCTGTTGGAGCTGTGCACTTTTGCTTGCAAGGGACTTTGTCCATACTGCAATGCTTTTAGCTATGATCTCAATCATTTTTTCTGACCTCAGCCAAACATGCCCAAACTTCCAACATATATCAGATGTAAATTAGAGACTGATTTTTACTGTAAATTTTGTGAGCAAGGAGAATCTGTTTGAAATCCAGCAGCACATCAGTTTCTTGCTCTGCAGAGAAACACCCTTAATAGCAGCAGAATTCTACTGACAATACTAATGTCCTAAATTTACATAAGTAGAATGTAGCAGTGAATAGCCACATCTAGGTGTTTGATAATGTAAACAAAGTGTTTTGAAAGATTTCTCAAGGACTATATGAGCATTTATTGAAATACGTTTTTGCTCTAAATTTACATTCAGAAAGAGTCCTGCAATGTTCCATTTGTTGTAAAATCTTGAGTAAATTTGTATAGTATGTTGTCTATGATTCAGTTCAAACACAACAAAAAATGTATTAACGATGAATGTTGCTTTTGTCATCTATTTTACTATGATCTATTAAGTCTAGTATATAATGACAAGTTTTGGTTGTAGTACTTCAAAAACCTGGTATAATATCCTATTTTGTTTCATTTCTTAGACTTTCCTGCAGTCAGAACATTCACGTTTAAATACTGATGTCCGCATATAAGTTGCTGCCTGAAGATGTTTTCTGATGGCTTGGTATGTTGCTTTTGGGTAGAAGTGAAAGAGATTTTATACCTATAATTTCCCAGAGATTTTTCAAACAAAATATTTAACTTGGCAAACTTCATTGCAAGACCTTACTCCAGGCCTAGAAAAATGGTCTAAAAGAAAATCTAAGCCGCTATCTTCATGTAGCAAGTTTCTTCCTCTTTTCATGTTTCAGATACGTTATTTGACTCTGAAGCTAATCTAATCATATGGCTTTTTGGCAGTAAGAAAGGTGCATCCCACATCTTTTTCAATAAACTGTCCGCACTTATGACTCTTAGATTTTTATACTATTTGAAGAGTTAATTTTAGTTGTCAACTCGGGGATCAGCACAGCAACACTGATCTCTATTGTTATACTTAAAATTAATCCTATTAATACCTATATATGAAGCTGCAATAGATGGCATTACGGAAATCACATGGTTTTTCTGTAAGATAAATGTTGCTGTCATTGCTAAATTGTGTTTAATTGTGAAGCACTGCAATGCACTCATAAATAAATATAGAGTAGAAAGTAAAAATAAAACTTCCTTTTAAGGTGCCCCATGGCTTGCTATGACTTGCCTCCTGTGAACAACCATGAAAATAGAGTGTAAATGATCAATATTTAAGTGAGCATCTTTTGTCAGATTAAAGTGTAAGAGCATATTTTCCCGATCCTAAAGATTATAATAAGGATTTGTTCAGTGTGAGATACAGACATATAATACATGAAAAACAGAATCTCAGTAAGTAATCGGAATGCTTACATTACATAGTATTATCCAGAATCTGTGTTTTGTTACCTTAAATTATAATATAACAGCAGAACATCTAGACAAATGTAAGATACATATGGAACTTCACCACTACAAGGTGTGTTGTGTTCTTAGTTTTTGTAAGACATCATACTTCATGTGAAAGAAATCTCATGGTACAACCTTCCTTAAAGTAATAATATGATTCATTGGTACAGAGCTACTGAAAGCATGGAGAAAAGTCAAAGAAGCTCTATCTGCAGCCTCAAGCTGGAGAAAGCTTTTGTTCTTCACAAAAACAATCACTTTAAACAGTGTTCTTCCTGTTGGCAATTATTCAAAATTTGATGGACTCTTAAGATGGGTTAATAGATACTGTCTAATAAAATTGCAGAAACAAGCTTCCAGTTTTCTCTGAAATATTATTGTGGCAAATCCTCATATAATCTAAATACTTGCACAGTCATGCTGCACAGATTTATAATACTTAGAAATAGTGAAGTTTGTAGCATGAACAGTGAATGAAAGGAAGGAACAGCAGAAAAAGTTTTAAAAGGTGGCCTGCATTGAGAAGCAATGGCACCCAGGCTTTGTTCTTAGAGGTAGCACTAAGGGTTGTGTTGCTTAAGTCAAGACAGAAAGATTTATAATCTAAGAACACAGCATAGATGGGTTCCCAACTCAATTCTCATACAAGGATGGCAACTATGTTGCCACATATGGAATACACCTTTCTTTTTTTTATTTGCTTATCAGTAGCAGAGATTATGGAAATATATTTCAACCATAAATCCACAAAATAAGGGAAAAAAACATATCATGTTTAATAAATTAACCAAATATTTATGGAAACAGAAATCAGCCACATTCTCAGGCAAGACTTATCGCTTCTAAATAGTGCAAAAGAACTGTCCTGAAAATTGTCATCTCCAGTGAACAGCTGCAGAGAACTAATGTAGATTTGACAGTGGCAAGACATTCATTTTGTACGTAAGTTATCTTAGATAGGTGTTTCTATGTGAGTGAGAGAGTATGAATACATGAAATCCATTTTCTTAAAGACTTCATATATAAATACTTAGGGTTGATGTTTACTTCAATAAATTCCCTATTATGTCACTCCACAGCACTACCATGTCACCAGAGTAATGGGATCATATGTTAAAAGCAGCATGGCTCCAATTGATTTTAGTGTATTTTCATGGGTATTCTCACAATGAAAGAAAGAAAAGAGTGTTTCAAGTCTAATATTTTGCATAAAATAAATATCTCAAAAGCAGTTCAATGTTCTTCTTCTTTCCTTGATATCAGTCACTGAATTATTTACGTTTATTGAAGATATCTTCTGTTCATCTGGTCCCCAGGTAAATATTTCACATTTGGTCCGTGTTCTTCAAATAAAAATTTACCGTGCAAATTCCATGCAACTCTGTCCTTCAAAAATTTGATTTCTCCACTCCAGCTTTGATGCACCTAGATTCAATTATCACTCACGTGCACAAATGTTACTAAGAAAATAGCAGGGTGAATAAAGTAGATCTTCATTTGTGTAATTCCCCTGAAATTCACTAATCGCATTTAATCTTCAATAGAACGTGACAGAGGTTCAATGAAAATAAAAATACTATTGCTTTGGGAACATCCTTGTTTACACATCCACATTTCAAAACCATACCTGGCTA
Organism: Meleagris gallopavo; assembly: GCF_905368555.1. Classification (NCBI taxonomy): domain Eukaryota; kingdom Metazoa; phylum Chordata; class Aves; order Galliformes; family Phasianidae; genus Meleagris; species Meleagris gallopavo. Next base: position 23,373,186 of record NC_139406.1, on the reverse strand, counting down.
TGCAAAAGGGGTCAGAAGTCTTGCCTATATCCTTTTAATTCTGAGATACATTTTATCAAGAATGAATGCTTTTAAAAATCTAGTATTCTAAAGTTCTAAAAACTAAACAAAATTTAAAAAGCACTACCAATAAATAAAAAAATAATATATTTGCTTTCATCAGTAAAAGCAATTTCTGCTTTGGGAATAATTTATAAGGATAAAAAAATCTCTTATCTACATTTCTGATTTTTTTCTACATTAAGATTTTTTCCTATTATATTAGAGAATGGATAGAAAAATTCAGTCTTATAAAAAAGCCAGTGTTACTCTCAAGATCTTGTAAAGAGCAAAAAGGAAGGAGACCTTATATATAGACAAGATATTATTGTTAGTTCAATCCTCAGTTTAATTCAGGAATCATTATTAGATCAAATCTAATTATTGGGGGAAAAAAAGAAACATAATAAATAAATATTGCTATACAGAAAACAAATCAGGCATTGATGAACATATTTATATCTAGTAAATTAAACAAGTTTTGTACTAACTTACAAGTTTTATTATTAACTTTGGATAAACACAAAACCTATAATCATACTTCTTTCACTCAGTAAATATCAGATCTCTAATAAAATTTACTCCTAAAAAAACAGATTCAAAAAAGCCTTAACTGCCTTCTGAGCCAGGATGAAAACTGATTATGTGATTCATTTTAAACTTTCTGACAAGTTGGATATTTACCAGGTATTAGAAAAGACAAGTCAAAATCCATGTTCTTGCTGATTTTAGAAAGCAATTTGAGACAGATCGCTTCTTGCTTTAAAGTTACTTAAGCATTAAGCTAATGGATATTTTGAGTTCTTTCAGTTTTAACACGTGTTTTTGAAACAACTGGATATAACATTTAACCTCCATGCAGAGAATGCAGTACTCGAAAGAATAATCAAAGATCTGACAAGAAAAATAAAAATGCATTGTAGGAATACCTAAAAATAGAAAGCAAGGCAGAAGTCATTCCATGTCATATAGTTCCCTTCTCTTGTATGCACGTCACTCCTTCTATCTATTTCCATGGAAATACAGCAGATACAAAGAGCATAATAGCACTATCTGATAGAACAAATTCTCAGCTACAAAACACTCTGTTTTCAATATAGCTATATTTGCACCAGCGATGAGCAAAAGCCTGCATGTTGCACACATGAAAACCTGCATGGTCATCCAGAATGTGATTTGTTTTTCAGTTTGCTGTCACCACTGCTGAAACGGATCATCCATCACCTCACTGTGCTCACAACTACTGTTTGGTGTCCATAAATGTTCAGCAAGCATCACTGGATGTCAAAGGGTGCCATTTTTTTCTGCATGGAGGACTTCAGTGACACATCTTTGTTTCTTCTGCACTTCTGTGCCTGTCACCATTCTGTCAGACTGCCCGTCTGCTGCCATCTGTCACGACATCAAAATGGAATGGAATATTGGCGAGAAAGTTCAACCTCTACTGCCATACCACTATCATCTGCCTTTGGCATATTAGGCCAACATAATGAAATAGGAGGCATTACTTTCAGAGCACCCCTTGCAGTTCGGAACTCTGTCTTTGGTACAAATCTTCACCTTAGATAGTGTACCCAGTGACCTATTGCATGAAGTAGGCATATTCACTGATTAGCTTGCATATTTTTCACAAATAAGAGTTCTGTTCAAGTTGAGGACCTGGAAGTTTGTCATGGTTTCATGATTTTTCATTATCGGTATTCCACATCATAACATCATGCAATGCACTGGGAGTTTGACTGCTGATGCTCAAGTTCCGGGTGCCTGTCCAGAGGAGAAGAGCAGCTACGTTTCCCCAGGGGGCTTTGCGGTCAGCGAGGAGATATAACTCCCGGCAAGGTCACCTGATGCTCTCTTCTTTGCCTGCACTGCTTCGCTTGCGCTTCTCTGCCTGCGCTTCTCTGCCTGCGCTTCTCGCCTGCGCTTCTCTGCCTGCGCTTCTCATCTCAGCGTTGTGGTAAGGCCGATCCACCATCAATTTCACATTCTCTCTCCTTATAAAATTCTGTTGATACCATATTTAGTAAATTACTTTGTTTTACCTCAGATTGTTGCCACTGTTTTCAATCATTTCAGGGTCCCTTATTTTCTTTTTTTCCGGGGGCGCGGATCCGCGGATCCCTCCGCCCTTCTAGTCACGGAACCGGGCCGAACCAGCCCGTAAACCGCTGACAAAGTTTCAGAAAAAAAACACAAAAAATTATTTCAGATCTTGGCTAGTCTCTCATTGTGGAAGATTTTTAACTAAACTGTTAAGACTTTCTGAAGCCAGAAGAGTACCTTCATCATGTAGTGAAGACACTGTGACTATTCAAATGAAAGGCAAACTGCCCTGGGTTAGGCATCTAGAACATTTAAAATATAACAACTCACACTACATCCACGAAGCAACTACAACATAAAATAAAATTAAACATAGTTGATTATTCCAATTATTTAAGATAATTGATCATTAAAAAAAAAAAAAGAAAAAAACTACCTCATATTTTCATAATTTATTTTAAACTAAGACATTTGTTGTGATAAAAACACAGTAGTAATAATAAGTTTATAAAGCTTTGATGCATAGAAAATGGGAATTGTTCAAAATTTGTTTAGAAATTGTAGTCATTCAGCAGTGACATTGTTTGAATCAGAGTAACAAAAATAGAAATGCAACTTAGACAAATGTAAAAACACATAAAGCACATAAATTTAAGGAATTTAAATTAAGTGACACTTTGCCAGAAATAACTGTTTTTCATTTCCAAAATTGTAAACAAATCAGAAAATTTATGATATCTTTGGATATTATTAAAGTTATATTTTAGCTAATTTTGCCTTTTAATGGGCACAAAACTTTTCCATTTACTTCTTCTCCCCTTCAGTTAGCTGTAATAAGGTTTTCTTTTCTTTTAGAGAGAATATTTAATTTCATTTTCAGATGAAAGGAAACAGAACAAAAATCAGAAATATGAATTTCCTATTGAAATGCAGTTTCACAGTATATTACTTCAGCATATATGTTGATTGACTTGAAAGGAAGAAACTGCAGAGGATTCCAAAATGCAGTGCTCAAAAGATGAAGAACCTAATGTATACTCTTATAGTTTTATAATTGTGCAAATCTAAACAATTATAGAATATCACGTTGGAAGCAACCTTAAGGGGTCTTTAGTCTGACATTCTGATCATGTTACTCAGGGCTTTATCAAATCATGCCATAAAAAAAAACCCTGGTTGAGACTGTCCTTATAGTAGAAAGGTTCTACTCAGTTGAACCTTTAACTAATAATATTATAGGAATAGTAGAACAGATTATATTAATTATATTTGGATATAATGAGTAACCATTAATAGTTCAAAACCCAACACATGCAAACAGGCACAAGCACACTAAATAAACCAGAAATTTGTGCACTTGTTTTAGAAATAAAAAGCCTCAAGAATGCAATAATGGAGTGCTGCCACATGAATAGCTATCAGACAGATTATCAGAGACCCAGTGATGACAATGAATTTAGGACTTCTTTATTTTTGTTTTGTCTAGATACATCGTCTTTATTTGTTTTAATTATTTAATTTAGAGGTACTCATCTAATTTTGGATTGCGTCATTTTATTTCAGCATACAACCCTACTTTCATGTTGACAGTGAAAATATTACATAGAATTAGAGTATTTCTGTACCACTATTTTCTTTCATCTCTATTATCCCCTGTTCTGTATAGGTGAAATACACTGTTACTGTTGATCTCCTTTGGCCTAATACTTGGACTGTATTATTAAAAGAATCAGCCATTGAAGAGCATTTTAGCAAACAGAAAGAAAGATAAAAAGACTTGGGTTTATAATGTTATTAGTGGGAATGATAGTAGAAGTTTATGGATTCGGGCACTCCAATAAAACTCATGAGACTAATAATTACCACAAAAAGCAACTGTTTTTTCTTCTCTCTACATCTGGCTTAAAAACATTTTAAGTCAGTGCATGCAATACTGCTATGTAACTTGTCAGATATCTGTAGAGAAAGCAGATTGATCATGACATAAGGGGATTCATATGACACAAGGAAAATCTGTTATGTGTTATTCCTTTTTTTGATGACTGAAGTTTTGAAGCATGAACTGCAAAAGATAGCGATTGGTTAAAATATGTGTATACTAAAAAGACCTTTATCTTTAAAGTCTAAAAATTCTGAAGAAGTCTGAAAAAAAGAAAAGGAACCTTCCATCCTGGATTTTTGCCACAGCTATATGCAATTATATATATATATATGTATACTATTCATCTGTTTCTCTTACTAAAGTGAACCCCAGATCACATTCTAACAGATCATAGCAAACATCCATGATTCTCTGATGTATGATGGCTTAAATAAATATTTAAACAACTTCATGTCATGGTGGAATTTAGGATAAGGTAGTGAAAAGAAAAGAACCACACCACTCCATAAGATACAAGAATTATTTACTGAACAGGATGGGTATAGTGGATGAATAGTAGTTTAACACGTGTGCATGTGCACACACACACATTATACAGAACCCACATACATCGGAGAGGGTCTTTCATCCAGCCATGACCAACACCATAAAGATAGTGGAGGAAGACACTTTCTGCAGCTGTCTGAGGTGCTCAAATCCAGGTGTTTGGACCAACCTCTACACGTGGCAGCACCACTTGGAGGCCAACCTTCTGCAAAGCTCTAAGTGTGTTTGAGGATACTGCCTCTTCTGAGAGACTATTGTGTTCAGTATTCTTTGCTTTCTAGCTTGGTTCCACCAACTTACTGGTTATATTACTCCAAGCCAATGACACTGAATTCCACAGTATTTAGATCTAGTAAGTACAGTTTCTAAGGTCATCTGTGAGTTACATAAATTTAAACCTTTTTTTTTTTCTTTTTTTTTTTACTTGTATCAAAGACATTACAGTAGGGTAGATGTAAATCAGGTAAATCAGAGGTATGAGACAAACCTTCCATCAACAATTAGAAGTGAATTCCTTGTTCATCCAGCACATACTAATCATCTAATCATCTAATGAGACAGAGCTTGGTAGTGTGGTCAAGGTCACATTTTATCTGAGATATACAAGTGGGAAAGCTTCATTCTGTGAAATTTAAAATTCTAGTTCATAAAATAATGGAATCATAGAATGGCTTGGGTTGGAAGGGACCTTAAGGATCATCATGTTCCAACTGCCCTGCCATAGGCAGAGTTGCCAGCCAGGAGATCAAGTTCTAGATCAAATTGCCCAGAGTTCCAAACAACCTTGCCTTAAACACCTCCAGGGATGGGGCATCCACAACCCCTCTGGGCAACATATTCCAGCACCTCACTACTCTAAGTAAAAAACTTCTCTGACATCTTTCATATTCATAAAAGTTTTTCATGATTGAAGGGAATATATATATTTGCGATAAATTTACCTTCCTTCAGATAAAGTTTTGTGACTTCGTGAAAATTAAGCCCTATGCACTATGCATTATGTGTAACTGCTCAGATTACTAAATACTTAATTATCCTACATAGCATCAAGATTTTGAGTAGCCTAATAGAATTACATCAAAATATATGTACAGTTACATTTTGAATATTTTTGTAGATAAATTTTTGAAGTAATTACTCATCCTTTTTCTTAATCAGACCAATATACTATTTTTTTTTATCTAAGCTGTCTTGAAGATTGATTAAAGTGTCCAGCTGTTATAATCTCAGTTTTGATAAGATCTACCATTTATAACATCAAGTGATATTCCTTCAATGAAAACAAATGAATATTATTATCTCATACTTTATATTTAAGAAATAGAAAGTTTTTAAACTATTCCTTCATGCTTTGATTCATAGAAGATACAGAATACGGTGATTCCCTGAAGTTTATTTTATTATGCTGCAAATATTTCCTTTAAGATTTTTATTTTGTTCTATACTCATTATTAAAAAAAAAAAAAAATCCTTCAAGCGCTTTTATTCCTCTCCTTCTGTTTTCAGATTCTTAAGGTAAAAAAGTCGAATTTCATTGAAGAATGGATATTACTAAAAGTGTATCCTTTAACAAAACAAAACTAATTATGTGGTCTGCAATAGTTTATTGGAAAAATAATTTTATGCAACTAAGTAAATAAATTCAAGATTCAATAACTAGGTCCTGAAACCTATAGAATGGTAAACTAAGCACTTAGGCAGATAGTTACATTGGATATACTACATCTCATTGCTTTAATTTGAGGAGCTCGTATTTCTCCAGGGAAAGAAAAGATTATACATAATAGTACAGATTAATAAAGAGTAATCAATTCTAAAAGATTTTATTTGGAAACTCCTATGATTAATAGTTAAGAATCAAAAAACACATTTGTCTTGGGCGTACAGATCTTTAACTGAAAATTTCACGTCCTTGTAAATAATACCGAGTGGCAGTTTTGTGATTGTTTATGGTTACGACATTTATTGTGAGTGGGAGAATCTATATTTCACATTTCATTTACACTTTTACCATATTACAGAATATAAATGTTAAATACTTCAATGTTAACAAAGCTTCTACTTTTCTATATTACTGCAATGTATCAGAGGTAAACTGAAGACCACTTGCCAGCTGTTCTCTTGTTTCCATTTCATATATATAGTAATACAGAATTGCTTGGTTTTGAGCGGTACCTGAAGCTTTTCAAGCTCATGCGTATTTAATTGCATGCTATTTGGGACTTGAAGAAATCTGTGTGGTAGCAAATGTAAAAGATTTAATTAAAAACTTCTATTAAGTTTTCTTACTGAAAATTTTGTCAGTTCCTTTTTTATTTTTGAAAGGTATTTTCTTTGCACATTTTACAGCTACATTCATAATTCAAATATGTTGTTGTTGTCATGACAACCAAATTATTAATGTCCAGCCAGTGCATCAAGATGGCTTACTGATTATGTTCCACTTTATAAGACACTGTTTCCAAGATATTACAGAAAGTGAATCTGATCTAATAAAACTTAACCAACACAGAAATCTTGTGTATCTTGTATGTGGTACAGCACATTGCAGTAAGGCTCAGTACTGAGCTTCTGTGTTCTTGTTTCCCATGAACAAGGAGTAAAGCTGCTAAGAATCAGACACCAGGAGTTAGCACCTTGCAGATGGAATGGCAAGGTGTCCACATGTAAATCCCCTGCCTGTCTCCAAAGAGAATTGCCTGGGTCTCTTATACCTCTTGATATAGCCCTAGCCTGCTTTAATGCTTTTTAAGTTTGCAGGAGCAGAGCACAATTCTGCAATCTTTTATCACTTTGTTATCCAAGATTGAGGCTGCGCATTGTTCACTGAGTGAGATTATTCACACCAAAATATACTGACCGTTGTGATCACTCTCACATACACTAGGCAGACAAAATTTAGACAGCATGTTATTTGACAGACCCTCACTCACCCTTTCTGTGTCTGAGCAGTGTCACCTACAGATTGTGGAGAAGCCACACTGGCTACAGGACAGATGGAAGAAAACAAACATCATTAAGATCTGCTACTACCAAAGTTTGTTTTTTTTTTGCTTTTTCTGTCTCCAGGAATCTCAAACAGAAATTTGCTTCACAATACATGTCTATAAAGAATAATTCTCCATCAATTGATTGTTTTATTCATATATATATATGTAATGACTGTATCTGGGGTGTCTATTTCCTCCCAGGGCTGAGAATAGACACATCTCCTTTTTACCAGTTCCTCTGACTATGCACCTTTGTTTCATGTGAATAGTCATCTTTACTGTCAGCAGGTTCAATTACTGTCTAAGGCAGTTATGAGGACAAGTTATTTGTTTTGCAATCCTTAGAATGGAAATATATACTAAAATCCATTCAGTGTCCATTCAGTCTGTGACAGCAGAAATGCACAATGATATGAAGGTTTTTACAAAATCTGCTTAAACACTGCTGGAGAAATATTTTAACTGCTGAACCGTAGGTGGGAATTGTTTGGGAAGATCTGTGGCCAGTGCGAGCCAAGTTGACATGTTCAAGATTTCTAATAACTTTCTTGCATAGATAATCTGGTTCTGTATATGAGGAATGTTACCAAGAAATATAATTTACTGGTATAGCTGTAGCCCTTAAGTATGCAGAATCATAGAATTGGGTTTGGATTGGAAGAGACCTTTAAGATCATCTAGTTCCCGTACCCTTGTCATGGGCAAGGACACCTATCTGTAGAGCACATTGCTCAAAGCCCCATCCAGCCTTGCCTTGAATGCCTCCTGGAAGGGAACATTCACAACCTGTTCTAGCATCTCACTACCCTCATGTCAACGGTTTATGGGCTGGTTCGGTCCAGTTCCGTGACTAGAAGGGCGGAGGGATCCGCGGATCCGTGCTCCCAGAAAAGGAAAATAGGGGACCCCGAAATAATTGAAAACAGTGGCAAAAATCTGAGGTGAAACAAACTAATTTACTAAATATAGTATCACCAGAATATAATGAGAGAGAGAGAGAGTGTGTGTCTGGAAGGTGGATCAGCCTCCCACAACGCTGAGATGAGAAGTGCAGTCCAGTTGAGCCGATGAAGAAGCGCAGGCAGAGAAGCGCAGGCAGAGAAGCACAGATGGAGAAGCGCAAGCGAAGCAGCGCAGGCAGAGAAGAGAACATCAGGTGACCTTGCCGGGAGTTATATCTCCTCGCTGACCGCAAAGCCCCCTGGGGAAATGTAGCTCTTCTTCTCCTCTGGACAGGCACCTGGAACTTGAGCATCAGCAGTCAAACCCCCAGTGCATTACATGATATTAGGATGTGGAATACTAATAACCAAAAATCATGAAACCATGACACCTCACAGTAAAGAATTTCTTCAAAATATCTAGTCTATGTCTGCTGGTCTACTGTCGGTGCTCAATTGAGTTAGAGAGCTCTTACAGTTTCTAGTAGCATCAGAATAGTTCTTATTGTGTTCAGCATACATCTTATATACCATTCACTTACAAACAAGAAATTCCTGTTCTTCTAACAGTTCCTCTAATCAGTTAATCAGCCCTAGCTTCTCCCAGACAACAGTGATAAAGGATGAAAGGTTTCTTAAGCATAACAAGATTAACAATGCATACAAAAAGAATCTCCTGTTTACCCTTAGATGCAAACAGATACCAAACAGATACCGTTTGCTTTCTGTCTTACACTCCAGTCTCCCAAGGTTTCACAGTGATAGAGTCTATCAAGGAGTTTGATAAGATCTTTGGTGACTTGCTTGTATAGTTACATCTTCCCCCACAGACTACCTCTTCCCATTTAAAGACATTTCCACTCATCTTGTCATTACCTGCTCTTTTAAAAGCTATGACTTGTTGCTTTTCTCAGTTGTGCTAGTGTTATGCTTGTAAATCAACATCTCTGTCTCTATTTGAAATGTGTACAGAAATGACACGCTACATCAAAGTTGCAGCTAGAAAGAAGATCTATGGAAGAAAAAAAAAATCAAACAATAACAAAAAAACAATCCTAGAGTAACTATACCATTATATTACAGACCCTTTTACTACTTCTATATAAGTATCTATAGAGAGAATTAGAGCAATGTAACTATAATATTAAAAACTGTGCCAGGTAGACAAATTCTAGAGGATTCATTATTCAGTAGAAATGTGTACAGGCTGCAATATTCTCATGATCTAGGATTGCTGAGATATTGTATCAATGATTATGAATATAAAGATATTGAATTTTCTTTTAATTTTGTTGCATGTTCAATTTGTTGATCCATAACATCAATTTTTACAAAAGAATTTTATGTAACAATTCTTTTAAATTTAAGATTTTTGATTGAAAAAAAATCTCACACATTTTCAAATCAAACCTTAGTTTTTGTTATCTGAGAGGTTCAAACTAATAATCCTTAGAGTTATTTAGAAAAGGCAAGGAAGATAGGGAAATAAGAATTGTAGCAGGAGAGAAAAAAGGAAGTGACTGTCTTATAGAATCATTTCTTGGTAGAAAAATCTGTGCATAGTTATATTCATGTTACTTCAGCACCTGTAGTTTATGGCATAAAAAGAAATAGAAGTTAATTGAGGAGGACAAAATGAATCTTAAGTGGACATTAATGTTCTTTTTTGAAATGTCATATCTTGCCAATATTTATTTGGTTTCCCATGTACAGCATTTGTACTCACCAGAAACATGCTTGCAAATAAAATTAAATTCAATCAAAAGTTCATCTATAAGCAAACAAGAAAAGTCATAAATAGAGATTGGACTGATATGGTAGGATATATTTATAACTATAGTTACTAAACAGCTTTAGTTGCAATATACTTAACAATTGAGTGGATGTTTACTCCAATTACCTGTAATTAGACAACAGGCTATGGAGGAAAATATAGATAATAAAGGCCCTCATTCTTCCACTCCTACTGATACTGATTTCAAAGGAAGAAGGGAAGTAGTCAGAGAGCTCTAATACATATCATCCGTAAGAACAAAATAAATGAGATTTTGAAGTGGGGGAGAAAAGCAAGATTTGAAAGCAAATAATAGTTCCCAGTGGTATTTTGTGATAGATTCATGTTACTCTACATTTATTAATAGAAAAAATGACAATTCTCTATTTGCAGGTGAGCATTGTTTTACGTGACACTCAGAGGACATATTTGTGCTGAATAGAACATGCACAAATTGCATACTTCCGATCACAAGGAACTATAACTCAAATGACATCTGTGTCTTGAAGAGCAGGAGCAAGTCTTTCACTAAGATAAAAGCATTTAAGAATGTACAAATATTTCACAATATTGGTATTTTGAAAACAGAAAAAGCAGTGGAATTCTGTTTGATGAAAAAGAATGACGATGGAAGAACTGAAACATGCCAGTACTGATTGAATAAGCCCAGCTGCTGCCTCTTAGGTTAGTCATTTCTACAACTTTATAAACATGCTGTTTGCTGGATTTCAAAGTCACAACTTTGGTGAAACAACTTTTCTTATGTAGGAGAAGGACAAAGTTGGAAGTAAAAATAAAATCTGTGCACTATGTCATTTAAACAAAACGTTATGAACAATTATTTTGTTGCCAAAATATTTTCCATCATTTAGTAGAACAAATCAAGACTCCTAAATAGCCACTCCCTTGGGTGCAATTGAAAGACATTATACAACAAAGCTATTATAAGGCATAGTCAACATAGGTTCAAGGGAAATCCTGTGTTAGTACTTCCATTTCTTTCAGTGTTAACATGGTCCATATAGTGGATGAGAGAAGGATGTAATCTTTCTAGATTTTGTAAGGCGTTTGATACTGTCCCTCACAGAATCCTTCTGGATTAATTATCTATTTGTGAGATAAACAGTTTCACCTAGGCTATGCTGGGTGATGAACTGGCTCAATGGGAGAATGGCAGTTTGCTAACGACATTAAACTGGGAGATATTGTTGACTGGAGAGCTGTTGATATGGAGAGATGGGAAGCCTTGCAGAGGGATCTAGACTGATTGGAGCACAGGTCACTTAGCAATGGCATGAAATTCAACAAAGGAAAATGTAGAGTTCTGCACCTGGGACAGAGTAATGCCTTTGCCAACGGCTCTTCAATGACTTTCCTACTAGTTTTGCTGTAGCATCTATCATTTAAATATGCTGGTTTAATTTGTACTATTAGTGGGAAATTGGTAAAATCAAAAGATGAAAGAACATTCGAAATGTTTAACATTCTGCGAGCATTAGCGTCTGCACGGAATAGATAGATACTTTGTATTCTATTAGCTTCAGCTTTTAGCTATAAACTTCTAATTACTTGGATATGATTTGCTGAAATATGGCTGTGATATCAAGCTGTGAGAAGTAACATTACACAGATGGATACTAAGTGATATGTCCCAGCTAGATACCACTTGAAAGGCAAAAGAGCTTCTGCTTTCTCAGAAATCAATACATTTGTTTTTCAAAATTTAGGACTGAGTTTTGCTGTAAGGCTGATATGCATAGTTAAAGTATATCTCAAGAATTTCAAATATTTTGAGCTCAGTTGAAAAAGATCCTAACCAAATATGTCAGCGCTTTGTTCCATTGCTGTTAAATCTAACTCCTATACATAATCATTATTAAGACAGAAAACACTTTCCTGTGAAGTCTGCAGTGTCCCAGATTTTGCCTCAAATCTTCAACAAATCTTTCAAAATGAAGTACTGTACACTTCCTTTCTTTTTCACCTGTTGTTGTTTCCATGGAAATAAACAGGAGGTATTATTTTCAGAGCAACTACGGGTATCTTCGTATAAATGTGCATATATATACCTAGGCAGTGGCAGTTCTTTATCATTGAATTTCAGTATAATTTCTGGACGATTAGAAAAAAAAATCACGTGGCTATCAAGAGTCTGCAAGAAGTAAATACATCTTTCAAAGTGAGGCTATGATTGAAAGGTGATTCTAATGTATTTTCTTTTGTGACTTATTGTATTCAGGAAGTGGATATGCATACATCTAAATTACACATAAACACAAAACTTGTCATGCTTCAGACAGCGGATGGACACACTAAATGGATAGTTTTTTCTTTTAAAATAGATAATGGGAGCATTTCTATCTTATAAAGCTGCTTCATGTAATATATAAACTATTAAAGACAGTTTTGAAGTAAAAAGATATTTATAAGTTACAGGTTTTGATATAAAATAGTCTTTTCTGTCATTGATTTTAAATAAAATCTGTTTTGGCACTTCTACTGATATATTTAATCGGTGATAAAAGTGCACATTTTACCTGCTTTCATTATGTAAGTAAACATAGCAGCTTGGTGTCTGTACTAAAATCTGAGGTAAAATGTCTGAGTATTACTAAAAAAAGAAGAAAAAGCATGAAATTAGCATTAAAGCAATCATAATTTCATACTTAAATGGGACTTGCAAAGGATACTGAGAAGTCTAGTGGAGTTACAGCAGTCATACAATACAGTCTATAGTAACTTTCATAAAGAACCCCGGGGTGCTCCTCAAATTAGCACAATTCAAAACACTTTTAAGTAATTTTTTTCACAGTAGCTATATTTTAAGATAGCTCTCTGGAAGAGATTTTTCTGTAAAAAGAAGTTGTGCTGCTGTGGAACAATGTTCATTGTTCGGCTTCAATAATGTCCATGGTAGACCCCAAGAAATTAATGTTTTCTTTAACAACAGCTAATTAATAAGATGAAAGCATGGTAGATTAAATACTTATAAGAAAAGAGCAAAATTTCATGAAGAATCAATGAAAAGTGAAACTAATAAACAAGTAAGAAACTTGTTCCAAGAAACAGAGCAGGAAGAAGTAAATGCAGCACTGCCAGACTTGATCTCCAAATATGTTGTGATGGAGGAAAAGTAAACAAAGTAGAGCAGTGAAAAAACACTTGCACTGACATAACTACTAAAGAATTCTCAAGCTTTGTGTGCATGGTTTTTTTGGTTGTTTTGTTTCCACCGTGTGTCTGTCTGCAATCTAAAATAGTAAATGAATTATTTTTATTTAAAAAGTTTATATAGCTGCTTCTCAAACCTGTCAGCAGTGGCCAGAATCATTGAGATATCACTGAGCAGATCTTTCTTTTATTGCATTTGTGCTCATCTTTTGTTACTTTTGGTATTTGTAGCTTTCTGCTGCCTGTAGCACATTTCTTCATTGCTATTAATCATAGAATCACTGAATCATTGAATCATCCCAGGCTGGATATAGCTCTGGGCAGCCTGGTCTAGTGACTGGTGACCCTGCCTATAGCGGGGGGATTGAAACTAGATGATCTTTGAGGTCCTTTTCAGCCCAGGCCATGCTGCAATTCTATGAATCATAGAATGGTTTGTGTTGGGAGGGACCTTTAAGATCATAAGTTCAAATAGACAGGGACACCTCCCTCTAGACCAGGTTGCTCAAAGACCATCCAGCCTGGACTTGAATGCTTCCAAGGAGGAGGCATCCAAAACCTCTCTGGGCAACCTGTTCTAGAGTCTCACCACCCCGACATTAAAGAATTTCTTCCTAACATCTAGTCTAAATCTACCATCTTCTATTTTAAGGCCATTTCCCCTCATCCTGTCTCTACATGGACTTATAAAAAGTCCCTCTCCAGCTTTCCTGTAGGCCTGTTTCAGATGCTGCAAGGCTGCTATAAGGTACCCCTGGAATCACTCCATCCATCTAATCATCTTTGTGGCCTTTCTCTGGACTCCTTCCAACAGTTTGATGTCCTTCTTCTGTTGGGGACCCCAGAGCTGGACACAGAACTCCAACTGGGGTGTCATGAGAGCAGAGCGGAGGGTTAGAATCAGCTCCCTCAACCTTCTGGTCATGCTTCTCCTAATGCAATACAGGATACAGTTGGCCCCCTGAGCGGCAAGCACACATTGCTGGCTCATGTTGAGTCTCTCTACAACCAACACCCCCACATCCTTCTCCTCAGGACTGATCTCAAGCCATTTTCTCCTCAGGCTTGCTTCAAGCCATTAAGGTGATATCCTTAGGTATAGAGCAATCCCTGTTCTATTTCAGTTAGTAAGATTCGGTTAGATCACATATCACTTCTGAAAAGTAAAGACCTTCATTTTTTCACCACAATTTTCAGTTTGACTATTTCCACTTATAATTTCCACGTTAGTACTGCACTGATAACATTGGATGGAAAACAAATAACACAGCACATAGCACAATTCATAGAGCAATAACAGAGGAAACACAGCAAGCCATAGGCTGTTAATGCTGGTATTGCTACTCAATAAAAAATACCCTGAAAATGAAAGAACCAAAATGGAAGACGTAAAAAATAATGATTCCCAACTGCATTTCTCAACATCCAAGTTGAAACCCAAATAGAAAATGATGAGACTTTGTTATAAAAAATAAATAAATTATTCTAGTTTATCAGAAGTTCCGTGCCTGAACAAACACATTGCAATGTGACATTTCTTACAAACCAAGGCAAAATAATTTTAATATTTTGGAAGATTAAATATTTCATCTTTGAGGCCATCAATGGCAACACAAGAAAACAATGGACACGATTCCCATTTTGATTTAATATCAAAGGTAAAAATAATGACATTTTTGCTGATTTATAAATAATGAAATAAAAGTTCAAAAGTTGTGCACAACACCTTTGGAGACCCCTACAATAGATGGCTGACCAACTATACTGTAGTAAAAGAATGAGTTGCTCTCCTTTGCAGTAGATGTCAAATGCTACAGAAGTAAAAAGAGAAAAATTAGTCTAAAGCACATCCTAATGAAATACCTGTTTGTTGAATCAGTAATGTATTTAAGGAAAATTGTTATGAATAGTGTGGAAAACTTGATTCCAAAACTTCATTCCAAAAAGCACTGGAATTATCATAAAATAGAGAAGGCAAAAAAGACTCAGAAAAAAGAGGAAAGTAGATTAAAGAGTTTAGATTCTTGCAGAGTATTTTCTGATACAAAGGTTTAGCTTACAACCTTTTTGTCAATTTAGGATGGCAATATAAAACTATATAAAGGGGGTAAGGAGACCAAACTTTGAATAAAAAGACTCCAGATGAATTACTCAGAAATATTTGTAAGCACAGAAATAAAATATTGATGTAATTATTGACATTTCTGGAGTGACATAAAAATTTCCCCTCCCCCCAAAAAAAAGCCTAACTAGGGTACCACAGCAATTACTATTATTTACATAACTTTTTATTAATTACTAATATTGCAGATGTCATAATATACATTATTCCAAGCCTGAGGAATATAGCCTTGAACGTAACAGCTTTGCAGCAAACAAATAATAAATTACTTTAAAAGATATTAAGAGTAATAATACATATATTTTAGTTCTTCCTTTTTTTTTTTTAGTGTGGCTTTTTGTTTGTTTGTTTGTCCTGTTTTGTTTTCTTTGCTTGCTTTTGTTTTGCTTTGTTTTATTTGCTTTATCTGCCCTGAGGCTTCCAAGTTAGTAGCACACAATACTCTGAAAAATAGCTTCCTTCTTCAACATTTTAAGAATCAAAATGTATTTTCTGTGTGTTCTCAGCATGCTTCAGCGTGAAGCTAAATATGACAGACTGTTTTGTATGGAACTAAACAATGTGGATAATTTCTTATTTTCACTTCTTGTGGCAAAGCTGATAGAATGGTGTAGAAATAAGATGATGCACAAGTATAAACACATATACCACAACTAAAAGATGTATGCCGTATCAGCCAGTTTCTATGAGACAGGAGAACTTCTTTACCTTTCTGCTTCCAATTTTCTTATTGCTTCCCACTGATGAGTTACAGTAAAACCTTACTTTGGAAAAAGAAAAAAAAAAAAAAGACTTTTACAGAGTTCAATTTTATCTGAGCATAGTCTTGTTAGGCACAAGCATAGTCACATTCAGCTTTGCTGACACAAGGAAAATAGGAAAGGTTTCCTAGTACTATAATTAAGTCAATTCTATTTTCAAACACATAAAGAAACACAAATAGATAGGAAAGTAGAGTGTAGGTGATAAACATAAAACATTAGATTCTACAGGAAAGGACATTAATATTGTTGTGGTGTAAGAGTTTCAAACTTTATTATCTACTTTATGATTTTAGAGGCAGTAAGGACTGTAGACATCACATCTACATCAAAAATCATTGACTTCCAGTCAATGGCAATTGTTTTTGTGAAAGAAGAAACACTGTGGGAAAAAATCAATAATATACTTTCTGATATTGGGCATGTGATATGCTACGAGAGTGTATAGTTAGGACTAAAAATATTAATTTTGGTCTTCATAATTGTAGGATAGAACAAAGATATGTACTTCCTGTGATGAATAAGAATTAAGAATTGACAAGAGTGAACATGGAAAAGATTGAGGTACTCAGTAGGTTCTTTGCCTCTGTCTGCAAATCAGGCTTCCCATGTCTCTCAAGTCCTGGAACCTCTAGGCAGGAGTTGGGGAAGCAAATTCCTTCACATTGTAAGAGAAGAATAGATTTGAGACCACTTAATGAAACTGAACATATATATAAAAGAGTTTATAACAGAATTTAAATTTTTAAAGTTTTTAACATATGTAACACTAGAGCTTGAATTTAAATTCAGAACAATGCTTTCATAATTAACACTTCATAGAATGGATTTTTCATAAATGTTAAAATAAAATATCTGCATTTATGTCATGTCAGCATAATCTTTAATATTTGATGAGCATCAAGAGTTGGCTATGAATTCCATGACCTCCTGCATAGCGCATCTAAAGGTCACCTC
The DNA here is from genome assembly GCF_905368555.1 of Meleagris gallopavo. Classification (NCBI taxonomy): domain Eukaryota; kingdom Metazoa; phylum Chordata; class Aves; order Galliformes; family Phasianidae; genus Meleagris; species Meleagris gallopavo. The sequence goes on along the minus strand of NC_139406.1, from coordinate 23,355,960 downwards.
TACTTGTGTGACCTCATTTACAAGGAATAAGAATTTTAATGTTAGGAATCAAATTAAGTGCATACATTTATACAAATGTATAAATTTGTAACTTCTATTTTGTTATCTGAGTCAACATTACACACAATCTTGCTCCATTTTACATGGTTATGTTTTATATCAGTGTATGAAAATTTTCTCATTTCCTATTGTAAATCTTTCCTACAATCATTGTGCTTACTTGCATTTTAATGTTAATCTCAAACTTTGATTTCTATGAATATTTTATATATACTTATGTGGTTTTTCACAAAAAACTTTTCATAAATTTTCTTAGCCCAACTTAAAGCATAGAAGTTAGATGGGTATCCAACTGAATGCGTATTTCAAAGCTGTTATTATGTATCTGATCTGTAGCCTACATATTTCACTAGACACATAATTTATGCAATTTTGTTTTTATTTCTTAACTGTTATAGCTCTGTTAAAGTTCATCTAGGATGAAAACAGAGATGTGCTGGCAGAAAATAAATGTATGCCATCAGGACATTGTCATGCATTTGGCTTGTCATTCATTACTAAATTTCCCCTGTTGAGTACTATCTTCACCTCTCTCATAACCATCATGATTTCACATGACACCTTCTTGCCAGGATATTACTTGATGTCTAATGTTAACTTTACCAGGAAAGAGAAAGCCAACTTTTTAAAGGAGAAGCTCATATTTTATTTGTAAAACTGTGAATCCAGAGGATATGAAATAATCTAATGAGATTTATACTGTTTGCATATGTAGTTTATCTTAAGCTAGACATCATTTTAAAAGCATTCTCATTTGGTTGGTATTGAAGAGCTGTACTTTTAATCTTTTCTTTTGTTGATGTTTTCTTGAAGTATAATCTTCTTGTGTTAGCAGAATGCTACTTTGGTCTGCTACTGCTAAAAAACAATTATTTTCCAACAGAAAAAGAAAACAGAATTTGAGAGGCGTACCTGCAATTAGTGTCTTATTTATAAAATACTAATAAGGACAGTTTATGTATTGTCCCCTATCAAAACAAACATGTACATTTGTATTTCTGTAATATATATTAACCATGTATTTTACAGTACTTCATAATTATTCTGGTATAAAAGATTTACTTTATTGCTTTGATAGAGACACAAAGGAAAAAGAAATAAAAAATGCTGCAGCCTCAAATTGAATAATAGTTTGAATAGCACTTAAGATTCTATTCTCCTCTTAAAGATCTCTGATCAAAAACCACTAATAACAAGAGAAATAATTTAAATTTCTTATATAGATTTTGGAATCATGTCCTTTCCATGTTCATATATCTTCTTTGCATCAAATGTGGGAATGCTCAAAGTGAAGTTCAAACACTAAGATCTCAAATTTGTTGCTAATAGTGATGTTGGAAATTTGTAAAAATTGAGACCCTCGAGGTAAGGAAAAAAGTTTTTAAACAAATACATGAAAATCATGATACTTTGCATTGAACTGTTCATTAATTTGTGACCTTAAAGGTAAACTTCTATTCTCATGTATTTGTATTTTGACAGGATTCAAAAAAAAAAAAAAAAGGCCTATGATGAGCTACATAGTTGGAAATGCTTGAGGAAATGGCACTGGCACTCCTGTTTTGGCATACTTTGGTGCTAACAGAAGTGGTTTTGGTAGTGCTATATGTTTAAGAATAAAGCAACTCTCAAGGGATGATAGGTGACACTTCTTTGGAGAAGTTGATGCTTGAGAATTTTCAATAAGAAAATTGCCAAATAGGCTTTTGTGGAGTATGTGAAACAGGTGAATTTGTGTAAGCAAAAATAAGAGGAAGATTTATGTAAGATAGCTGAGAAATTATAAAATTCTCTCATTTGTCCTTTACAAATGCTATACTTCTGTTTCAGAAAGATATGAGTATATGGTACATTGTTCTCAGAAAAGTAATTGATTTGCTAAACTAAAGACATTAAATATTCTGATGCTCCATCTAAAGAGTAAATAGCCTTGAATCTAATGCCTTATTAAGACAAATAAATGACTTAGCTATTATCCAGATGAACAAATGTGACAAGAATTATTTTAAATGTTATTAATACACTAGTTTTCTGCATAAAATGGTGATAACACATAGAAAATATTTTAGAATCACGTTCACCAAGGTTTTACTAACATTTGAATTACACTAGCTAGAGTTGTAAACAAAACACTTTTAAGTTGGTACAAGAAAACTTGAATCAGTGAATCAATAGTCTCGTGTTCTAATAACTCTATGTTATAGAAACAAATATTTCCTGAATGACAACAACCCTCTAATATTTCTAGCCTTTGTAGATCAAATTGCCAAATTACATCAAAAATAACTTGCTTTCATAATGACACTTTATGATTTTCTGGAAGAGTATGTGATGGAGTTTTTAGATACAGAATCACTAGGAACAGAAGGGAAATTTGGCTGATAACGTGTTAAGCTTTGGAGCAACAATTGCTGTTTCAAACAGAATACTGGGAAGTTTTGTTCTGTGCTGAATCATCTTCCTTGCAAAAAGGAAAAAGTGCAAACTTTCTAGAAATACTTTTTTTCAACTAAGCTGCAAGACATACCTACATCAGCTGTTCAGCAATGATCCCACTCCCTGTGACTACTGCATTTTGTCATTACAGCAAGTCCAGTGGTGGCAAACTCACTGTAGAAAAATCTACAGAGGACACCAGGTGGCAAAAAGAATTGAGGTTTTTAGCAGTCAAACAGGAACAGTCAATGCCCAAGACTGAGGATCAGATACAGCATTGCATGGGGTCTTAAATAGATGTAACAAACACTGATTGCTATTCTTGGGACATGAAATCCTGATCCTGACACTTCCCTGTCATGTGAATATCCACTGAAATGACATTTCAGTCCCTACAGGAACTGGCTGTGCGGAAAAAAAGGACTAGGATTTTTTTCATACTTTGTCACTTACCTGGATATAAAGAGCAAGATTAACACTGGACAAGAGCATATTTAAAAGCTCTTGAGCATTTCAGTCATTCCATATCTATAACAGGTTAGAATCTGGCTACTTGTTTTTCATTTTCTGTCTACTGAAAACCCTCCTAATGCTTCCTTTTTATTTCTTTAATTCAAGACTTTAGAAGGAAGTTCTCTTTCTTTAAAAGAGACATGAGAAATATGCAAGTCCATATGTTTGATGATGAAGTGAGAGACAGAAATTTTGTGCGAAACACAGAATCAATAAAAAATCTTCCAAATTCTATGCAGTAAAAAAAAAGAGCGAAGAACATGAAGCTCTTGCAAAGCTTCTGTCACTTTACATGTCTGTAATATTACAGTTTCTGTGGAAAAAAAAAAAAAAAAAAGATCTATCATAAGGCAATTTGCTGTATAGTGGCATTGAAGGCCAAGATATCCAAACAGTAAAAATCACGAAGTTCAATGGCAATTTATCAGTAAGAGAACAAAACAGCAAAAAGCAATTGAGCTACAGTACTGACAACTTCCTGCTGAGAGAGAATTCTGCTAACAGAAAATTTGGTTTGCAAGAAGGAGAAAAATCACTCTGGGGCCTGAAAGCCAAACCTTTCACTGTTTTTCTAAATCAGTTTTGCTGAGACCATAAGATGGCATACTGGGAGACACCACAGAAAATGAAGTAACTTGAGCAGCAACAACTTTGGAAATTGCTCTTCCTTGGGTGTTCTTGGGAAGCATCAATGTACAGTGAAATACGGACAAACATTCACTCCCTAGAACTGCAGCCCATGCAAGTTGAAGCTAAAAGAGTAGCTTGTTTTCAATATTAATGAGAAACTTGACTCTAAAATTCAGGTTTTATGGTTTAAACTAAAATACTTAACTATATATCCTTTATCAGAAAATACATGAAACAAAAAGTAAATTTATACTTCTATCTACTGAAGACAGGAAATTTACCTGTACTATTACACAGCGGAGAAAGAATTTGGGTATCAGTATCTGAAACCAACTAATAACTGTCTTGTCTGGTCTCAATCAACTAGCAGAAAATATATGTTGATATCTATCCTGTTTTTAAGTATTTTGTACGATTGCAATAAACAGGCTGTAAAATGTAAAAGAACTGAAGCATCCTGTTGAATTACAAATAAGTGGGCATTTTAAACTTCAGTGAGACTAGAAAACTACCAACTGGTCATACATAAAGATAGTCCTTACTATATCAAAGAGACGTTTTTATATATAAAGAAGTGAAAGAGAACTTTGGTTTCAGCTTTGCCTGTTACAAATACCAGTAAGTGTGAAGATTACTTAGGAAGTTATGAAAAAATATTCTATTGCATCTTACTACATCTTAGTTGAAAGTGAATTGAAGCAACTAACTGGTAACAACAAAGCCTATGATGTGTCCAGTCAATCAATCAGAAAATCTTACTATGCATTATAGATCTTCAGCATATTGCCTGTTATTTCGAAAGGGAGACACTGTGGGACTTTATTTGAGCAGCATGGAGCAGAAAGTATACCAGAAGGGGATGAATTTCCATTACAACCTGGTATATGCTCTGGAGTGCATACTTGGATTCTGAAGCTTACTGGATATATGCCATGGTATGAAAAAAAAAGTGTTGAATGAATGCTTACATCAATGCTGCAGTTACAGGATATGTTTACTTTCTGTGACAGTTGTTCATGGACAAAACTTCCCCTGGAAATACCAGAATTTTGTTAAAAAGGTTACAACATGGATGTTTGTATGAAAAGGACATGTATTCACATGAGAATAAAGTCAGGCATCTCTTTTTCTATTGGTTAAGGAAAACACACACAAAAATGTGGTTTAATTTTTTCAGGCAAGTAGTATTGTACCTTTTTATGTATAGAGATGTCTTATAAAGTTAGGATATCAATCTTACTATTTTAAACCAAAGGGAAAAGAAGCAATCTTTATCACAGTGGATATCACAGCAGCATTTTTTCCTTTCTATGATTTGCGAATGAATGCCATGTTTCCTGGTTTGATCTGTGTTAGATGCATGTCACCTAGGCTTGATGTTTTCTGAACATCTGGTTCAGAAAGACAAAGAGTCTAGAGATGGGGGAAATCATTAAATAAGACAGTACTCTTATAGGTAAAATTAAAGGGCAAGTCCAGATAATTAGTTTTATTGCCTTATTAAAATAACACGTTTATCTTAAATGAATATTACACTTACAATTTTTTTTATTTTTTATTTTTTATTTTTTTTGTTAACACAAATGTTAACATTACATGGATAAAACTAGTTTATGTCACTGATTCCCCCAAGGGTAGATTGCTTATTCATTGGCTTAGTCATAGCAGTTAGGGAATTAGTATGCATGAAGATCAAATTATTCTAATGAGACCACTCACAAAGCAAGAAGAAAAAAACAGAATGGGTAAACATGCCACAATTTGACCACTAATAATCATGAAGATAGTTGTTTAAAATTTTGTCTCTGCTTGTAATCCAGCCCTTTGCAGACTTACTTATCTCTTACCATCTATCAGCCTTTCTTTTTACTTTAATAGATTCAAGCTCTTAAAACTGATTACCTCAAATAAATACAGCACAGATATTGAAAAATGGAGGGGAAAAAAAAAAAAAAATCAGGATGAAAGATCAGACTAGCATCCACAATATTACAAGACTAAACTTTCTGGTTTGACAGGCATTTCCATAGTATTCCATCTTTCACATTAATGTTAGCAAATCAGTCATCAATGCTCCAGGTAGCATTTAACTAATCCAAACTCAAATAAGTTTCCTTGAAGCACAGATGACGATTGATTCACACAACGATTTCTCTAGTCCTCATGAACATGAAAGCCTCTGGTTCATAGCAGCCCAAATATTTACTGGCACCAGATTTTCTTGTATACTCTATGGGCAGTGGCAAATATGGGTTTGCTTACTTAGTTTTCCCAGTAGTTCTCCCTGCTTCTTTATTTAGTTTTATACATTTAGATCCCACCAGCTGAGGCATTGTGAACATCAAAACATTTTTTGCTGTTGTCATCCTTCTCTTCCCTTTTCCCAATACAGAAAATGCTACGTTTTATTCATTTTCTGTTCCCTCGTTATTTATGCCATGCTTTCTTCTCAACAGGAAATAAGTTCTATAATAACTAGGACTGTGACTGGAGGCTGTATATTCCGGGGCTTTTTTTGTGGATGCTGTTTTGCTTTTATTCTACTCAGTTATACTTTCTTTTTTCATGTCCAGTATCATCACTTTCTTGATTCATAACAGTGTCCACACCCAGAGATATTTAGCTTTTAAGCTTGCAGTATTCAGCTCCTAAACTGATTCACCTTTCCTTTTTTTTTAGCATCATTCTTTTTTATTTACATGTATTAATGTCTGAAATCTGTTTTTCCTTCTCACCTGCATGAGTCTAAGTTTGAAGGGCAATAGATTTTCACCTATAATATTGTAAGTACTAAGCTATTTTTCTGCAGCACCTTTGGGGCTTGTGCATTTAAGTCAAGTATTTCTTCAGCTACAAAACAGTATTCCAAGCTTTTAAACATATCAGAATGAGTGAAAAAAGTTATATATTAAAAATCACACAATCAGTACAGAAGTTTTTGTTTGTTTGTTTGTTTGTTTGTTTGTTTTAAATGGGAAGTTGAGTTAGCCTTATAGGCTCACGGCTATAAAAATGGATGTCTCCTCTCCTGTGCCCCCCCTCCCCCGCCCTCACCTTGAACTTCATTATGCAAAAATCTGACCCTTTTGTAACCTTCTTTACCATTATCTGAAATAAGTATGATCCCAAATTTTCCTCCTACATAATATCCTAAAGCAGTCATGAAGGAGTCTAATAACTGAAAAAGCTGGTACAAAATATACAGAGCTATTGATAAAGAAAGACTACTTGAGATACCTCTTCAGCAGCAGCGAATTGTTAGATTACTTATCTATGGATTATGGAGATGTAATCAAATGCTCTTTTAAAAAAAAAATCAAAGATGTGTTGAGACACTTGTTTCCACTTAGATGGAATCTTCTATAAATGTCTGGTTACCTGCATATACAGCAGGGCTGATTCACCATTAATGCCTTGAAACTCACAGAAATCTTCATTGAACCAAGAACAACTAATGGTCTTTTTTTCTTCCATAAGATAGAGTTCATATATATCAGCAATTTCTGCATAAACAGAAGAATGCTCATAACAAGGAGCATTAATACAGCATGGGAACAAAATCTGAACTGTTCAGATAGGTGGAGTCAGATTGGCGACCCCAAAGGATCCCAGAGTTCAATTTGTTCTTTCTTGTTTTCTGTTGGGTGTATTGTTTCCCCATGCTTCTTTTATACTACTTGTTCATTTTTGCAAATACATCATCAATAATAGTAGCATTGTCAAAAACAGCTAGAAATGTGTCAAAGAACCAAATTTAATGAAGTCTTTAAGTCTGAACACACAATGTGTGCATGTCTGTGTATGAATAAATATAGATGAAAGCTCACTATTGTAACACGTGATTACCAAAGCTTTCATTGTATTTCACTGCCAAAGAATAGGTCATGACAGACAGACATTTATGCAATATTCTCTTCTCTTCTGTTGGTACCTCATTCTACAGAGCTCAGGCAGATCACATGTCTTACACAAGGAATTTTAATTTGATGTGTTCCTGACTGTGAATGCTGAATGTATAATCCAAGAAAGCACAAGCTCTGTGTGCTCAAGCTCAAAATGCATGAAGAAGACAAAGCTGCTGCTGACTGTCTCCATAGAGACACCATGACAGTATCACAAGAAAACATTTTTACTTCAGTATCTAATGGATTTGCCTCCTGAGCAAAACCACTCAATAAGGGAAGTGCCAGGAATAGAAAAACCATTCATTACAGTGTGCAGCTCATTGTGATCAACATTGGCTTGGCCTGTGAAAAGTGTTCTAGTACAGTGTTTAGAAATGCTGGAGAAAATGGTATATATATATATGTATATATTTCAGATCGGTCTACTTTGCCAAATTCAGGGCATTTTTAGGTTCACATTTCAGCTTAAATAATACAAGAGAGCAGCCTATTTCTCCCAATGGAAATAGGAAAATGACTATTTCACTTGAAAATAAACTTAGTTAAAAACAAAACAAAGCTAAAATAAAAACAAACAAACAAACAAACAACGGCAAAGCAAACAACAACAGATGACAATTTGGAGAGGTATTCTGAATAATCTAAAAGATAACAGTGAGAAGGATTTTTGATTCAGAAAGTAGAATTGGAAATAGAGATGACTGCTATCAACACTACCTAGGCTAAACTAGAGTCTGCATGGAAAATCAAGTCTATCCAGGAGTTATGTCAGAGCTGTAACTTACCTTCAGAAAGTCAAAGGCAATTCACATAATCCTAATATTTTTCACTACTTTAAATACTCAGATGTTTAAAATACATTCACTACACTATGATGTTTTCCTTATTAAATATTTATACTCTCTCTCCAAATTACAATGTGGTGTTATGTAGTATGTACTAATATGAAATGGATTTATATAGTATATATTAAGACAGTCAAATCATCATGTATACATATAAAAGAAAAAAAAAAAATGAACTGTACCCATTAATATAATTTACTCAAAACAAACCTAGTCTCTGAGACTGTCTGATTTGGAAATTTGGATTTTAACACAGTGGATGAATGCTAAGTCTTATGACATACCAATTTATTACTTTTAAGGAATTTCAAGGAAATAGACATTTTAAACTTGTATTTCTGTAGTTAAAATATTATCAGTCAACGATGCCATCTGAATGATCTGCAGCTCTCCTGATTTTTGATTAAATACAGTGATTTTGAAAGAGGATAGACAGTAACTTGAATTCTCCTGTTACCATTGAGGTTGCACATCACTCTCTTCCCTCCCACTCCTTCTGGACAAGAACAGATTTCCAAGAGTCTTTTGATTAAACAAAGACACAAATGAAATCATACATCATCACCAATTTAAAATTTCTGAGATTAATTCCACACATGATATTTACACAAAGTTCCACTGCTTTTTATGATATAAAAAAATATACTAGGTCCAGATCTCTCAGCGGGCAGCTCAAAGACATGAAAAATAGTCTAAGCTTTCCAATTGTTTTAGAACAAAGATAGACTACAACATATACAATAAATAAATAACTAGATGGATAGATAGATCAATCAATAGATAGACAGACAATAGATTAAAACATCTAGATAAAATAATAAAGATAAAATAATAAGATTTCCCATAATAATGAACTATTCATTAAGCTATCTAAAAGCACAGCATGTACTATGATAACAATGATAGATCCTCCAGATAACATAAACCAATACCAACAGGACTGATTTTCAATGAAATTCCTATTTAATCCTTTTGTGCCAGTTGTGTTTGCATGTGACAGTAATCTTAAAATGTATGTATCTGAAACCTTAAGTTTGCACTGGCTACAGCGACTTTTATGTATATATTTTATATGGCGGGACCGTATCTAGAAAAATTTACTAGCATTTATCTTGACTCATATTAAACATTTTCAAATAGAAAAGTGTATTGTGAATATGGCAAATTTAAAACCAAAATCAAATATGTTAATTTAAATTGTCATTCTTGAAGTTGTTTTTATGATTGTTTTAAAGGTAACTAAAAAAGGGCAGACAGTAGAGTAACTGTCTGGAGAAAATAATAATAATAATAAAAATAAAGTTGTTCTAACAGAAATAATTATAGAAAAAGTTTCTGTCAACCTGAACAATTCCGTTAAGAAAAACTGCCCAGTGACTATAATGAGCCTGAAGCTCTCTCTCTCCATACATAACCAGATGGGAGATTTTAACTGTAGATTTTCATTCTGCTATAAATACAATTTACTGGGTATGGATTTGAGCATCTGTTTAAGCAATTCTGTTTCTTAAGCTCTTCTTTTCCTTATACTGTATTACAGGTATCCAAAAAAGAAATGTCCTATTTTGAGTACAAGAAAAACCTCTTCATTGACTCAACAAAAGCTTTATTTTTCTTCTAAGAATCTGTCCTTCAGAATCTGTTATTTTACAGTAATTCTGAAAAATAAGTCCATCACCCACAACATTTCCATAACTACTCTATGAGAAATTGTAAATATAGAAAGACAGGAATAAATCCAAGCTGATTAATGAATTACTTATTGTTTTAAGTTAGGTAGGCTTAATATCAGAAGTTACTTCCTGGATTAGTCAATGATCACATGGTAGAAAAAAAGTCAACTTTTTATCTACAGATTTCACCACTGCATCTATAACTGGTAACACTGAGTTAAACTTTCACATTTCCAGAAAAACTCAGAAGTTTGCTTCTAAAGAAGGGAGAAACAGATGAGTGGTGGAAAGTAAAAATACAGAAACACATTTTTAGAAGAATTCAAACCTAGTTAAAAAAAAAACTGATGACCCTGAAACACAATTTTAGACATCAAAATCAGGACATAAAAACACGTATATCTTGTTATATATAATTATTCAGCATGAGAACATCATGGATCCAAAAAGGTAACATTACAGCTTAAATAGGGTAATTCAGAACCATTCCAAGACTTTTCTATATGTAAACGTGCGTGTATATGCATGAGCAAGAGGGAAAGAGAAAAAAATCAACAGAATATGTATTTAAAAAAAGAAAAACTTTCTAGCTACTCCAGATGCTAGATGGTATGAATCCAACAACTATTTTTTTTTTTAAATCAGTAATAGCTCCATTTTTCTGAGGATGTTTATGTTACAGCACCATTCATCTAGTTTTCACCTTGAATGGAGAGACAATATATATACCTTTGTAGTAGTTGTTTTTATGGGGTTTTTGTTTGCTTGTTTTCCCAGCTACTACTGTATTACTGTGTGGGAAGGAGAAAGATGCTATCAGAGTCAAGTATTACCTTGACAAACAGCAGGAAGGGCTGATAATCTCAATAATATGTATCTCATTCACTCCACTTCCTCTCCAGCTGAGATCAAAAGTAAGGTGAATAAATCAGAACACTGGTTTTTGCCAATCAAAGAGCAGGATTCTGCAGAATTTCCTTTCTTTTATCTTCCTATTGTAGATGGAAACTACAATTCACTGGTAAGAGAGAAGCAGGAATTGATGGGTATAAAAGTAATTTAACAGAATTTAATCATAAATAAGACAGTGAGTTAAGAAATTGTACATCTGATTATTTACTGCGTAGAGGGTAGGGGTAAACACATTAATCCAGGAGAGCCTCCCATTGAGTCCCAAGCTTCAGATTCAACCCTCTTGCCTTCTAAACTTGTTGAAGCACAGAGATAAGGAGACTAGGTGCAGCTAAATATACTTCTAGTTCCATGCTTGGCCAGCAGCTTTTGTCTGAGGGGTTATATGTATACACAATTGATAAAAAATCGAATCTTAGTGAAAATAACTAAATTTAAACAAACTTTTAGTCACTTTCTGAGGATTTGTATGGCAAGAGATGCAAGGCATCTCTTGATGTCAAGGTGTCAGGGATCTATGTGCAGGTGTAACCTTCAAGTGCCATTCAAAGGGAGCGCCTGTCATGAAGCACACTGCCACTCAGGAGTGCACAAGGGGCTCTTGGGCTGCTCACTATGGTTTGGATGATTGACTCATAATCATAGCTTAGGTGCATGCTTAATTGACTTTCTCCTGTTTAATTGTGGCCATTTTCTGTCTTGATGAGACCTTGATTGTTATCAGTTCTGAGCAAGGCTGAATAAAGAAGTTAAGGGAGAGAGGAGGGAAACATACTTTCATACTTTCTATCTTTTCTACTGGGAATGTCAATAGCTATACGAACTTAAACTACTTTTTAAAATATGATTTTTCTAAAGCTACCTCAAACATGTTTTTTTAAATACTTTTAAATCATTCTGAATGCATGATGTTAACAGTTGCACTATGCTGAAAAAAATAGTTGGACTTGTACCACTCAAATAATTGATGGCTGTTATTAATATAGATGTTTTGTACAGATCATACTATATTCACTCTTCATCATATGTGCTCTAAGTATGAAGAGTGTTATTATTTGAATAAAGCTATAAAAAACCTCCATTTGGTATGAACAAGGACAGAAGCGATAATTACACAGATCATGCTTAGTCACTACTTTAAATAATGAATTCTCCCTATTCAAGACTAAATACTACTAATAGGTAAGAGCTGAAAACACTGAACAGAAAGCTAGCTCTTTGAAATCCAAGCTTTATAGTTACATAGAAACTTCATAGTTTTATGGAATTCATCTCGGGTTCTTACCAATATTTTTTTTTCATGTAGATATATATACCCACTCTGCTCACTTTTTCAAATAAATGCTCTTTACCTTTATGTGCTTATATGTTGGAGTTATCTAAACTAAATTGATAAACTGAATGACAAGTAAGATATCACTGAGTCAATGTAGGAGAAAAAAATCTAGGATGGACATAGACAACAAAGAGGTATGAAAATAGGCAATAAGAAAGCAAAGATGAACAAAGAAAATATGTCCACAGAAGGACATATTTTCCAAAACATTTCCGGTTTTGGCTAAATTACAGGAATTACAGTTGATGATCATTACATTTTCAGTAAATGGATTTTTTTTTTTCAGTGAGAGAATTTTCTTCTGTTTCCTGACTGTATCATCCAAATGCAGCTTTATGTCAAAATATTTTTTAAAATAAATTTCTGACTGTTCTTAATGAAAAGCTAGATCTGGGCTGCTTGTTATTTGACACAAAATTTTAGGATAAGAAATAGAGATGGAAGAAAAAACTATTTTCCCAAGAAATATATAAATAAGATTCAGCAACACTTGAACTTTATCAAAATCAAGTTCATTCAAAACTAAAAAGCTTTCTTTATGATTGACAAATTTCCACTGCAACATTAACTTGTAATTTAACTATAATAAATACAGTTTATATGAATACTTAAATGAGAATTTATCTTTTTTTTTTCTTTTTCTTTTTTTTTTTTTTTCTGTATGGCTGTTACCTTAATTCATAGAGTAGATAATAAATAAAACAAGAAGACATCAAACATGCTGAATGCATGAACTATATGTTATAATTTTTATCTGTAACAACTGAAACAGACTCGGAGGTACGGAGGTTGAAGTTGGGTTGTCTTTAAAAAAAAATTCCATGCAGAACAAGCAGACTGGAGTTAACAGGAAACAAATACATAACATTATTCTGCTGTTACACAAATCCATGCAATGCTAGTGTTTGAATTTTGTGCACAATCCTGGTTGACATAATAGAAAAAATAAATAAATTTGTTCATAGGCAACATAGAGCTGAACTGTGGTCAAATTTCCATCTCATGCTAGGAGACACAAGGCAAGTAGGTTGAGATGCTTCTTATAGTATACATTCCAGTTATAGAGTGTCTTGCCAAAGAATCTGTAGACTTTAAAGGAGACATTGGATAAGGTGATGGAAGAAAAATTCCCAGGTTTGTAAATACAATGGCATTGCTCCTGGTACAAAAATTCCCTGTATTGTAAATGGCTGTTCCTTATTCTTAGAAAGTATCATTCACTGTTTGAATGATTTCTTAAATAAATTAATTTCTCATATTAACAATAGTCCTAGTAGAGCAGTAAGGAAGGAATCAAAGTTATTAGAGATTTTTCCTCATCATTATTTATTGTGGCAGATAAACCTTGGCTGGACAACAGGTGCCCACTAAGCTGCTCTCTCAGCAATACAAACAGGGAAAATACGATGAAAAACTTAAAGGTTGAAATAAGAACAAGATTGATATGAGCTCACTCATCAATTACTGAAGAGTTTTAACTTGAAGAAATTATATTTTCTTGCAATTTAATAACAGGGATGGATGGTGAGAAATAAAAGCAAAGTAAAAACACTTTCCCACCGCTCCCCTTGTTCCCAGGCTTGACTTCACTCTCAGTTCTTCTATCTCCTCCCATGAACAACTATCACCACAAGGTGGAAATGGGTTGCAGTCATTTCACAATGTTGTTTTTGCACTTTCTTCCTCATCTTCCCATCTCCATCTCCAGTTTAGGGTTCATCATCCAGGATACAATCCTTCACGAACTACTCCAGTTTGGACTTTCCCACAGGCTGTTCTTTAAAAACTATGGCAACATGCATCCATACAGAGTACAATCCTTCAGGAAGAGAACATTCTGGGTCTTCCATAGACACCAAATCCTACCAGAAAAACTGGTCCAGCATGGGCTCCTTTCCATGGACTGCAGCCTCCTTCAGGTCATGAACACCTGTTGTGGGGACCTTGGTTCCATGTGATCCTCCATAGACTGCAGGAGGACAATCTGCTTCACCATGGTCTTATCCACAGGCTGCAAAATAATCTCTGTTCCATCAGCCAGATACTTCTTCTCTCACCTGTTGTCTGTAGAGTTGTCTTTCTCACATTTTTCTAACTAACTCCTATCTCTCACAGCAACTGTACAACTTTTTTTTTTTTTTAAGCTTCATAAAAACATGTTAACACAGAGTAGGAATGAGTACGAATGAGTACCACTTACTGGTTCAGCTTTGGCCAGTGGCAGTGGTGGATACCTTTTGGAGCTGACTGTATCCGCCATGGGGAAACTCCTAGTTTCTTCTCAGAGAGGCTGCAATCCTGCAAGTAGATCTGCTATTTAACTGTCCCAACACATAGTAAAAAAGATCTAAACTGGAAAAATCTATGATCATCTGATCAAAAATTTAACATGAGACAACAGTGTGCCCTTGCAGGTTGGAAAGCAAATGGTATCCTGGGATCCATCAGAAGAGGGGTGGCCAGCAGGGACAGGGAGGTGATTGTCCCTCTCTGCTCTGCTCTTGTGAGGCCCCATCTGGAGTACTGCATGCAAGTCTGGAGCCTCCAGTACAAGAATGACAGAGAGCTGTTGGAGAGAGTCCAGAGAAGAGCCACAAAGATGACCATGGGGTTGGAGTACCTCTCCTATGAAGACAGGCTGAGGGAGCTGGACTTGTTCAGCCTGGAGAAAAGAATGCTGTGGGGTGACCTCATTGCAGCCTTTCAGTACCTAAAGGGAGCCTACAAGTAGGAGGGAAGTCAACTCTTTGAAAGAGTAGATAATAGCAGGACAAGGGGAAATGGTTTTAAATTAAAGAAGGGAAGATTTAGGTTGGATATCAGGCAGAAGCTCTTTACTATGAGAGTGGTGAGGTGCTCATACAGGCTGCCCTGTCCCTGGAGGTGTTCAAGGCCAGGTTGGATGGGCACCTGGGCAGCCTGGTCTAGTATTAAATGTGGAAATTGGTGGCCTGCCTGAAGCAGGAGCATTGGATCTTACTGATCTTTGAGGTCCCTTCCAACCCAAGCCATTCTAAGATTCTGTGATTGGAGATAAAACTAGAAGACAATACTATTTCTAGGTTTGGGATGTAAGATACTAAAATCTATTCTTAAGCTTTGTTTTTAATTTTCTGATAAATTTCAGTTTTCAGGTGATATTATGATCTATATTAAGTTACAGCATAGCTGTCATTAACTTTTCAGGTTTTTTTCCTGTAAGTTTCCCATCTAAAAATATAACAGGATCTTTTCCTGTATTGAAGAGATGTTAGATTATGCAGAAGACACAAGGGAAAAAAATATCAGGAAATAAAAACAAATGGAATGTGGGGAAAATGCTCCAAATTTGACGTATTACTTTATTTGCTGATCAGGAAAAATAAGAGGAAAAAGGTGCAAAATTGACTTCTATTTTTATTTAAGAGTTTGCTCACTGGAGAAATTTAAAAAATGCCTTTATTTAAAATGGTTATTTTGAGAAACACATTTTCTCAACGTTACAAAACATTACTGGTCAAGAATGTAGCTCCTATTCAAGAACACTGCTAAACAGAAAAAAAAAAGGTAGTTAAAATCAGCAATCATAATATACGAGAACAATCCATTTCATATGTATTCATACATGTATCCACTTTAATACGTCTAAGTAAATGGAAATACAGAAGTATAAATATATATAAAGCTATACTTATATACCTATTATATAAATGTGTTCTTGTAGAAATATTCTGTGATTCTGTGAAATAGTTACATATATCCATTACATATTTAGTTAGTTATGAAATGTTGTCAGTGTTTTAAGGGCTAGTTTGGCAAGCAGAACCATGGACCCACACCCCAGGAAGGAGGAGAGAGATGGCTTAAAAACAGAACAGCAGCAACAAAGAAGAAACAAACTAATTTACTAAATAAGATATCGGAATGCAAGATAACAGAATATAATACTCTATATTAGAATATAATTAGAACTGAAGCTAATAAATCAAATAAAATGAGAGTGTGCAAAAACCAAAAGCCTTATGCTAAATAAGTTGAAGTGATTTGGCTGGGAGTGGAGAGAACCAGAAGGTCGCAAAGGAAAAGGGGAGTCTCATGATCTCATGAACTTCCAGCACACTATATGATGTGTAATACTGATAACCAAAAATCATAAAACCATGGCAAAGGTAAATATGCCTGCATATATGAGGGCTGCTCTAAAGGTAACAGCTCCTACTTCATTATTTTGGCCCACTACTTCAGAGGCAAATGTAAGTGGTGTGGCAGTAGACTGCGCTGCTGAGCTCTGCTCAGCCTTCTGAGCTCCACTAGTCAGCTTGTTCTCCCTCTTTGTCCACTCTTCTATCCCACCTTGCCTACAAGTATGTTACAGGAGACTATTGTTGAAAGTCTTGCTGAAGACAAGGTAGACAACATTCAGTGCTCTTTACTCATCTATCCATCCACTGTTGGTGTCATGGAAGGCTACCAGATTGGCTAAGCATGATTTACCCTTGGAAAATCCACGTTAACTACTTCTGATAACTTCCTTTTCTTCCACTTACCTGGAAATGACATTCAGAATAAATAATTCCATCACCTTCCCAGGGACAGAGATGAGGCTGATAAGTCTGTAGTGTCCTAGACCCTCTTTCTTGCCTTTTCTGAAGACTGGAGAAAAAGACATTGGCTTTTCCCCAGTCTTCAGGCACCTCTCCTGTTCTCCACGACCTCCTCTTCTGTTCTCCATGATGATAGAGAGCACCTTGGTGATCACTACTGTCACCTCCCTCGGCAGTAACAAGTGTATCTCATTGGGGCCTGTGGATTTGTGTGCACTGAATTTGCCCAGATGGTCTCCGACCAAATCTTCCTTGACTAAGGGGCCAGATTTCTTATCTTCAGGATCTAGGATTGCTGAGTGTCAATCTTATCAGTAAAGACTGAAGAAAAGAAGGTAATCAATAACTTTGCCTTCTCAGTGTCCCTCAACATAAGGGCATCCACTTCATTCAGCAGGGGGTCCACAGTTCCCTAGTTGTCCTTTTGCTGTCAACATACCTCATAAAGTCTTCATTGTTGTCCTTGATCTCTCTCAACAGATTTAATTCTAAGTGCGCCCAATCAATCCTTCTCCCATCCTTGCATGTGCTGACATTATTTCTACATCTCTTCCAAGAAGACAGACTTTCTGAAGTCCATAACATTTTTCTTCCATTTCCATGACCTCCTTGCTTGTCACTGCAGGCCTCCTACCATCTTTGCATGTTTTCTAACTTTAAGGGATGCACTGATCTTGAGACTGGATGAATCAGTGCTTGAATGTTGACAAACTCTCTTGGGCCCACTTATTTTGCAACGTTCTATCTCAATGGATACTTCCAAGTAGATCACTGGAGAGCGTGAAGTTGCTCTCCTGAAGTCTGGGGTTACAGTCTTACTTATTACCCTGTTTCTTCCACATAAGATCCTGAACTCCCTGACCCACAGTCTCTGCAATCCAGGCTGTTCCCTGTCTTCCAATTTTAATTAGTCCTTTTTGTTCGTAATACTGACTCAGCAGCATTCCGCTCTGCATTGTCTTCTCCACTACCTGGATCAGGAGGTTATCTTCAACACTCTCTAAGAGCCTCCCAGATAGAAAGCTTGCCCTTATCCTGGGCTCACTTAGAAGACTCCAAAAGGAGCAATTTCCAAAAGAGATCCTTCCTCTGTGGTAGTCAGCTCTTAAAGGGTCTAGAAGAGGTGGAGCCGGCTCCATCCCTTCCAGTAGCACTGGAGAATTGTCTTCACCTGTGCTCCCAGGGCTGACTCATTGCTCGCCTCAGGTGATCAATCAGAGGTTCAGACTGTGATTCAGCAGTTCTCATACAGATGTGCCTAAAATGGAATTCAGTTGTTTATGTTACTGTGAAAGGTCATCATAAATTTGCTGAAACACAGATGAAGTAATGACAGAATTATATAATTTTCAGCTATGTACCGAAGCTCAACATTGCAGCTGTGAAAAATCAAATGGTGCTACACAGATCCTGCTTAAGATTCCCTGCACCTGAGCACTGGACAAGAAACTGAACAATGAGAAGTTCTCTAGTTCTGATCTTTCAGAGGTATGTATACTCATATCATTAAAGTATATATTAAGTAACTTTTGTAAATACCACAAGACTGGTAAAGGGTAAATAGAAATTTTAGCTGATTAAAACAGAAAATTTGCATTAAGAACAATGTGCTTTGCTTTTGGAGGGACTGAATCAAAAGTTCACTGTCTTTTCACAGTATAGACTTGAGACTTTGCAAAGAGACATTTAGCTTTTGAGTTCTGATAGGATCATTCTAATACTTTCCTTACCCATTTCTCTTGAATATCTGGAGAATCAGACTAATTTACTCCTCCCTGCCCTTCATTCTTGTCAATATCATCTTGATTTCTTTGCATGGAGGTTGGGCGACTGAAGATAGTCTCTTAAATACAAGATTTTCACCTCCTTCATCATGTTATTCTATTTTGATTATACTATTCTGATTTTACCTTCATTATGCTCCTAAATTGATGTTTCACCACAAAGTTTCTATGGATCATCATAATTATTCAACATATTTACACTCTAATCAACTAATTATCTATCCTACTAACATGTCAACAGGCACCGTTCAGCAATATTAAAACATTGGTGTGCGATTAGCACTGTTTCTTTTACAGATCCGAAAGACATATCATATGGTGTTCTACAATGAAAATTAACTCCATCCCAGGCAGATATGGTACGGATACGAAAGACTTTCCACCAGGTACTTACCAGGGTTTTTCAGTTTATTTGTTTGCTTTTTTGTTTTGTTTTTCAGTTGTGTGTTCTTGGCTCTTTTTGCCTTGGTTTTTATCTGTGTGTAACTTATTCTGAAAGTTTAGTGCAATCAGATCACTGATCGTTTGTGAAATTGTTTATCAAATATAGTAAATTGGTTATTATTAAGAAATAAATCAATTAAGGATTCCGTTGTTTGATCTTCTGCATAGGTACTATAAATTGAGGTTTAAGGAAGACATTAACAACCAGAAATCATGAATGTGGTGATATTAGTAACACAGACTATACAAAGTTATACATGCGTTAAAAAGAGGGAATTCTTCTCACCTTAAAAAAAAAAAACAAAACACTCCCTCTATACTGTCTTACTACATTTTAAAGTCACTACTCCAAAATCAGACAACTTTTCTGATGCATGCTGTGCAGCTAATTAAACTATTTTACAGTACTTCCTTGCTTTCCAGTTTTGATCCAAGTTTTTGATGATAAAAGTATTTTCCTTCTCCAGACTACAAGCACAACTTCAAATAAAAAACAAACAACAAACAAAACAAACAAACAAAAAAGCCCACATGCACACACACACACCTAAAACAAACAAACAAACAACAGCAGAGCAGCTAGTAAAATCTCCATGCTTAAACTGGAATATCTACAGATGTTTTAAGACTGCATAACATTTTATTTCTGAACATACCTATTGGAGGAAGAAAGGCATCGGTCTTTATCTCTTGCAAGAAAAAGCCTGAAGGGATTATACAGTTTCACATACTTTTCAAAAGCTCACGAAATCAACAAGAAGTAGTCAAACAAGTCTGTGATATTAGACAACATCCCTTTCATTTTTATTACTTAGAAGAACAAAAGAAAATTTGGAATCTTGAAATTCTTCATAAAATTTGCATTAAATCCTGGAAATTGCTGCTGCATTTCTGTCTTTGCAATGCAACATTTTAAAGGTATTTATGCACAAAATATCAACAAAGCGTTTTTGCAGTCAATTTAGTATATCTTTCACTCTCCCTTAACTACTTACTGATTTTAATTTAGGCATGCCTCCAAAGAAACAAATGTGTTTTAATAGTCGTTCAGATGCACTTCAATATTATGCTTTAGAAGTCCTTGCCTATATACTTGAATGCTATAACCTTCCTCCCTCCCTCCCTCCCTTTCTCTCTCTCTCTTTCTTCCCTTCTTTTGGTGATGCACAGAAACAGGCTGCCCAGGGATGAGGTGGGGCCGCCATCACTGCAGATTTTAAAGGAAAGCATAGATACCACACTGAGTAACATGGTCACAGGCATGGGTTGATTGTTGGACTTCTTCTCAGAGCAACAAGTACATGGAAGTATTGGAAAGAGTCTGGAGAAGGGCCGTTAAGATATTTAAGGATTTGAAATATCTCTCCTGTGAGGAAACACTGAAAAAGGTGGGACTATTCACACAGAAGGCTTATAGAGATCTTACCAGTTTGTATAAATATCTGATGGGAGTGAATAAGGATGAGAGACCCAGTATTACTGCAGCCTTAAAACATCTGTAGATATTCTAGTTTAAGCATGGCGATTTTACTACCTGTTTTTGTTGTTGTTGTTGTTGTTGCTTGTTTGTTTGTTTATTTTTTATTTAAGACTTCGTGGTTTCCAGTGATAGGAGAAGATGCAATGGACAAAAAACTAAAACACAGGTAATTCCATCGGAACACAAGAAAACACTATGTGAGGGTGGTCAAAGACAGGCATGGGAAGTGATGGTGAGTTCCCAGAGAAATGGTGGAGTATTCCTGTAGATACTTAAAACTCATCTGGACATAAATCTGCTCTAGGTGCTCTTGCTAGAGTAGTAGTGTTGGACCAAATAACTGTCGGAAGTCTCTTCCAGCTTCAAGTCTTCTGCGGCTATGGTTCTTTCACTGATTCTTTCATTGCTTTCCCATCCCTACTCCAGTACCTATACTTAGTCCAATCTTTGATTGTCTTCAGGTAGCAGCTAAATCTCGCTTGGTTACGGAGAGCCTTCTAATTCATATGAACATAAAGATACAGAGTTTGACACGAATTTGTGTTTTATTTTTGTTTACTTTTCATAATAAATTGAACTATATCTTGCAATTAGACTTAAAAAGAGGCAGCCTAGAACTATCAGAGTCTAAAAGGATTTGATGTCAGGGTAACTGCTGTATAAAGCACTACAGTTCAGTTTCTTTTATTCCTCAGTGTGTTTTCTTTTTTTTTTTCTCTGGACCCTTCCCATAGGTGATAACTGGTAGTCTTTGAAGCACATGTCACTGTTGATCTGAGTACTTGTCACCTTTCAGATAAATGAAAGCCCAAGTGCAGGAAGCCTGCAATTGCTTCAGCCCAGTCCTTGTTCACTTGTCAGAGGCAGGGCAAGCATTATGGACACTTAATGAGAGAAATATATCTTATGTTAAACCGTCAAGAAGACATTGTTTTATAGTGAACAATTCCAACACTTTCTTTTACACATACAGGTTATTGATGTGGCATAAGAAAAGACTTTCCGCTGTTACACAGAGCAGTAATACTATACATTCATCCTGTCTCATTTCTATACAATCTGAGAATTTGAAGACAAGCATATCTGAAAAAAAAAAAAAGCAACATATGAAGATGAGACTATCAGATTTAAACTGGATTCAAAATCAGATTCCTGTTTTTCAGGAATGGTAGGCAGATCATCTTTTGAAGCTGTTCTCCAGAATAAAATTAGATTGCTTATTCTTTTCTTTTTTTTTCCCTTTTTCCCTGATTTTATGATAATTTTCTGAAGACTTGTGCAGAGTACTACAAAGAGATAATGAGCACCAAGTTGTATACCTAAAAATATCTGTAATATTAAATAGCTGTATATTATACCTAATATATATGCATATATTATATATATATATGCATATATACCTAATATATATTTACTACATATATATATATATATATATGTCTGTATATTTACATGTAAAAATATCTATAAGTATTAAATTTCATATCAGCATTATTATTCTTGATGATAACGAGAACTAAGTCTAATCTGGAAGTCTGTGTGGTAGATCATTCTTTCCCATTCCTTTCTGCGCCTATTCCTCTATTCGTCTAAATCACATTATTTCTTTTCAGGACTTCCAGATCTCTTAGCAACAGGTTAAGATAGTGAATTCATTTTCCCTGGGCAAACAGTAGAATTCCCAATTACTGGTGACAGGTATTCTGAAAATGCTCACATAAGTAACATTTACTTTTACTGTGTCTTTCCCACTAGTGTCTAAGGAAGTAAAAGTCATTCTGTTTCAGTAGTGCAGGATTACTCTATTGAAATTTTCATAAACAAGAACAAAAAGAACACTGTCAGGATGTATTGAACCAGTAAATGGCTGAAAGTAACAGTTTCCTGAATCACATCATTACCAGGCATCCAGTTCTGTTCTCTAGACTACATAAGGCATTCCAGTTCAATAAGGCAGGTTCAAGTCCTCCACTGACCACAAATATTTGTATACATACATCTAACACAAATTCTTAGACAGTCATTAAAAATGAGATTAAAATCTGTTCAGAGAATACAAATTAAAAATTAAATTTTGCAAATTTAATACTGTTTAGTCAGCATGCAAAAAAAAAAAAATTAAAAAAATGATTCAAAGATAGGTCATGTTTCCATTTTCAATACTGTCATGGATGAAACATACACGACTTGGGGCATTTTACTGAATTATTTTATTGTCAGTTAACATAAACTTTTAGTTACTGTGTTGTGTACTGAGGAAAAATAGACATACAATTAAACTGTCATCTTTCCTCCCTCAATCTCAGCAATATCTTCAGGTCAACACCTATTTCGCTCCTTTCCTAGTCTCTACTCCTCCAGTTTTCTGTAGCCACCTCTGCTGTAGCCTACATACCCAAAGAGCTGTCACTGCTCCACAGTCTCCCAGAGCTCCTTTATCATGGTGTATCTCCTTCCAAGTGTGCGTCTCCAGCTGCATTCCCAGCAATGTCTTCTTCCTTACATCTTCTGCACTCCCTCCTTTGGTTTCTGCAATGAAACCACCAGTGTGTGGTATGCAGTGGTCTGTTTCCACCAGTTTCCAACTCAGCTGAACCTGGCTGTGATGGCCAAAGGGCAGTTCCTGGCTCCTTCACAGGCACCCTGCAGCTCTTGCTACTACACAACCAGCTATGCCTAATAATTTGCTGCTTGGGAAGAAACAGGGAAAAAGATATCATATTTCTAAATAAATAGGGAGAAGTGTTAAAATACTCTAGGATTATCAGGAGATTAAACACACTGCAGTCACAGGTGCAGTTCTCTACTGAAATGACAGTTCTTATGACATAAGGTTGTTTATTAATGAAACCTATTTAAATCATTTTCTCTTCCTAGATTTTTCTATTAACCTCTGAGTAAGGTTACATAATAAATGAGAGACCAAAACATTTCGTACTAGAGCATCCTTGTACCTATCAGATGCCTTTTGAGCATATTTCAAGGTAACTCTTCCCAAAGGCATTTCCACAAGTGTATTTGTGACTAGGTCTCAAATAGTTTATATTATGCAGAATCTTTATAAAACATGAAAGACTTTCAAATTAATTAGATAGCTGATTATTTGGTAAGCTTGTTTGTCAATGCTATCACCCCCAACTTTTTCACTGCATAGCTGATAAGTTAAATACCTGATTATACTGAAAATTAATTGGTTTTTAATAGTGTCTGATGAAAACAATAGTAAGCTCTGAGGTGTATGCCAATCAAAGTATAATACAGTTTATAACTGGAGAAGATTAATAGATGCTCTTCATGAGGTTTGAACTCTTCTTCCTCCTCCCCAGAAGAGATAAATTTCTTGATCAATAGTGTACAATGTGAATAAGTTGCAATACTTCTTCGTGCCAGTCTTAAACACAAAATTACTCTTGTATACTATAAAGTTTCTTTAATTTCAGTGTGATTTTATGGCAGAATAAGATGATTAAGTAAATCTTACAGTTCATTACACACAGACTGTTTGGCTTGGAACACCAAGCTAAGAACACTAAGAACACTACTACACACAGACTGTTTAGCTTGGAACACACAGCTTGGAAGTATTGAGCAATACTTCAACAAGGAAATAGATAATTCAAAAATAAATTTGAATCAATGCTAAAGCTGTAAAGCTGTATTTCCACTTTCTTCCAAAGAGAAAAAGACAACAATAATGTGTTTTTTGGTGTTATTTATTTATTTATTTATTTTCAGATAGGAATAAGCCAGACAGAATATGCTAAGAATCAGAGAAAACAGCCGTGAGCAGGACATTTTTCAATATTTTTTTCAAATTATTATAAAGCCTAGCAATTAACAGAAGGAAATCTATTTAATTAATATATTCTTAATCATGACATTTGTCAGTCATGAGGTTTAATTTTATGATATAATTATATATAATTAATAAGAATTAATTTCAATAAGTACAGGTTTTAAAAAGCACAATTTTTGTGTTAGATAGCATTTTATTGGAACATGGAATGAAACTATATGATGAGGTGTAAAGTGTTAAAAAATTTCATATTGACTATACAACTCTCAACATTAAATATCGTATAGAAGTACTGGTCTCTTTTACTCCCTTTCTGGATCTACACATGATCTCTAAATCTACACGTGCACTCCATATCACTCCATACTACGAAAGTTTAAAATTTTGATGTGCTTTTATTATTTTAGATACCTAAATCTCATTTTAAAATAGAAAGTGCATTTGATTTGTTCAAGTGATCCATTCTCCTCAAAAGAAAAAAACGTAGTTTTAAGACTACTGAAGTCTTTTCACTAAAGTACATTTTCATACCAATGTAGATCTCTCTGCTAAGAAAGTTTCATCACCTTAATGAAATAGGTATAATGGTGTTTTCACAACAGTCAAGAGAATAGAAATTGATTTACTGTACTCTTATTCAGTTTAATAGAATCTCCTGAGCTCTGATAACACTAGCTAAGTTCTTACCAAATTAAAGTGTCTGGGTTTAATAATAATTTAACAATAATATCCTAGCATTCTGTGTAGGTTAATATTTTTATGAATGTATTTCAATGTGCGTGGTTAAAGACCATAGAGTCCTAGAATCATAGAATCTTAGAACTGTTACAAAAGACTGCTAAGATCATCTAGTCCTACAACCAAACCTTCACCACCATGTCCACTAAGCTGTATCCCTCAGTACCACCTATACATGTTTCTTGAAAACCTCCAGGGTTTTCATCATAACAGGTGTCCTCACTGGAAAAAAAATTTGGACAACTGCCTTTTTCTTACAAGTCCTTGTTTTACTAAATGCTGGTAGACAGACTAGTCACTGTCACAGTGTGTGCAGAGGTGTCCAAGAGTACAAGCACAAGATGACCAAAAGGGTTTGAGAACAGCAGAACAGATGATAACAGAGATATCAAAGATAAAGATATTATTATCAAAAACCAACAAAAAAACAGTTTTACATATAATTAAAGGAATGTAATCTTAAGAACTGGAATTACCAGTTTTAGAGCAATAGTAAAAACACACAACACATAGGCCACATGAATTAACAATTAAAACAAGAAGGACACAATCAGAAACAGGAACAGCTTTACCATTAATACAGTGTGCATTCCTAGCAGAACTCTTTAATCCTGTTAAAATATCTTTTTTCTTTCTTGTACTAAGTATGGATGATAGGCATTCTGATACTATACCCAGCACCAGAACATAAAGTGTCCAACAGAACTGGATGTAAAATGTACTTGCACTTTGAGATCCACACCTGCTTAGAAGAATTAGACATAACTGATAAGACAAAGAAGAGAACCATAACCTCTACAAGAATGAGACCAAGGTAAAAACACAGAGGGAAAATTTTCTCCAGCGTTGTATCTCCCAGTGGAACCCAATCCATGCCACTACTTTAGCATCAAGTGGTCTTTCTCCTCTTTTGAAAATGAAGGCACCTCTTTTCCTTTTATCATTCATCATATTCTGCTTTAGCAACTCAACAATTACTTTCTACTACATAACTGGGGTTAGAAAATTAAACGTTTAAAATGTAGAATATACTTTTGTGTATTGTGTGCATATTGTGCATGTATGTGTATTATCTGCTCTAGACTTGTCACAGAGTGGCTGATTCTGCAGCAGCAAATCAGGATAAGCTCAGATGTAACATAGCTATACAAGAGAACAATCAGTTGATACAGAAAGCTAAGAATTCTCTGATTAACACTCTTACAAATTCTCTGGTTTCCTCAGAGTTAGCATTTACATCATTACTCATTCCAGCCCATAATCCTTCCTGAAACTACTTAAGACCTGCTAATTAGATAAATTCAACATGTATCTTAAAAGACACTGTACAAAAAAAGTTGATAATAGTCAGCATTAGGCTTTAGTTTTTCAAGACCAAAAAGAATTTGATACGAATTTTTCCATCAGCATCTGAATCCATGAGTTTTCTGGAATTTGCAGAATTTCAGGCTGCAGTAAGTCATTTTCAGAGACTTACTGTTGTTTAAGAACTGATAAGTAGTCCTGTTAAAAATAGCTGAAAGCAATTATGCCTTCTATTTTACCTAGAGACCAATAGGTTCAGTGATTCATTGTTTAGCCTCTGAATAGCTCAAGAATTCTTTTTTTAAACTTTTGAAACTGTGGCCGTACAAGGCAGCCTACAAAATCAGAGATAGATAGCTGTATATAGGATTGTATCTTCAGTGAATAAGAGAAGGACAAAAGCATGATACAGATTTTCTGATACCATATGATCAATTATATGAATTCTATGTCCAGTTATATTCTAGGTAGGCTAATTCTTCTTATGGTTATACTCACAATAATCCAGTCTTGCATGGGATACAAAAGCACTTCAATGTATACCTCCCTATGATATGCATATGACTCTATGATAACTTCTTGTGGGCTCAAATTCATGTGTACAAAATAATTAATTATAGTGAGAGTGCCTAACGCCGTGCTCACTTTAGCGACTAAAATGTATACTAAAATAGGAATGATGCAGAGAAGATTACCATGGTCCCTGTGCAAGAATGACACACAAAATCATAAGTATCTACATATTTTTTATCTTATTTCTGAGTTTGATGATGACTTTTATTCAAAAAAAGTGCTTAATAAATAACCAGGTCTAGAGTGGCCCTGCCTCTAGCCAGGACAACAGGGTTTCTTGAAGTGTATTTATTCAATGGCCTGTCACATAACACCCACAGACGTACGAGGTTCTAGTGAACATCAGTGCACAAGGTACTAACTTGATGGCAGTACTAATGTCATCAAGTTATTGAGTGGCAGACCTCATCTGTATTTCTGGAGTGACAAGAAGATCCCAAGAGGGATATTATATATAGGGATAAAATATAGGGATATTAACTGATCTACAAAACACTGTAATGGATTTATCCTTATATTACTGCAAAGCATTCTGATGAAGACCTTAGCCTGTAACCAGAAGAGAAAGCTATAGCTTTTGAATCAGTAATTCTGAAAGAACCTTATTCATTGACTTCAGTCCACTGAGCAAGAATAAAAGAATACATCTAACATACTGGTGTTTGGTTGTCATTCTAAGAAATCAGAGACAGTGAGCTGACAACTTCAGAAACTATGGAATAAACCTTTGAGAACCTACAAGGTTAAAACCAAACATAACCAATCACATAGCTTTGCAAATAAATTCACAAGCCCCATTTTTCTTGACACATCCCACTAAGAAACATGGCAAAATGAGCCATCAAAAATGGGATATGCTCATTGATATCAAACTTTTTTGTGCTTAGAAAATTATCAATAAAATCCTAAAATGTAAAGCTGTAGAGCATTTTATAGGTCTTTGGTTTTTTTTTTTTTTTTTTTTTTTTTTTTTTGCTGGTTTGTTCCATTTGTTTTCCACCAAAACTATCAGCATTATCCTCTCTCACCACAAGAAACACTTCTCTGTTTTTAAATTCTGAGTCATGATGATGCTTTCCACTTTAGAACTATAATTTTTCTCTCACTTCCATATTTTATAGACAGGTACCAAGATTTTTTTTCTCTCTCTTTCAAAATAAGGAAATTTAATCTTATAGCGGGAACAAGAGAACTTGCTGCAGGAGTAACAAGCCCATGACGGCAATTCAGGAGACTTCAAACCTTCCTACCAGTAGGTGGAGCAAAAATGTCATTAATATTGAGAATAACTCTGAATTAGAACTCTCTAGTCACCCCTAGGGTGTGTTCCTCTTCTATTCTGTTTTCTGATTGCTCAGTCCAGTGAAGACAGCTTAATGCCTCTGGTTTTTATTTAGCTTTAAATATAAAGGAATTTCATCTGATATGGCTTTCAGAGGCACAATAAGGAGAAAAAAAAATGCTCTGCCAGTTTCTGCTCTCTTACTTGCTTGTCTTTTCAGTATGTGGGGAGAAGGACTGGGAATGCGGCTCAGCACAGCACGACTGTGCATGTATATTTATGGACTTCTGATTAGCTGGCAGTTGCATTGCTCGTAGTTACAAGCTCGGTCCAACTGATTGTCTCTTCATCCTTTAGTTATTTGATGTACATTGTTTCATTTCCTAGAATGATGTTGTTTGAAACCACATGAAAAATAGTGCACATTCACTTAAAAAGAAACTCCTTTTCCAATGCTGGTTTTATTTAGTCCAGGATGTACTTATGTTGAGGAAATAAATGTGCTACAAGATCATATATCTTTCAAATATGCGACTTCAAATCTGAAGCACCTCAACTGTGCCAAAATGTTGATAGATTTTCACTCAGGTGGTACTCAGTAAGCTATTAGATAGAATACCTTATACATTAAAAGATCTTGAAAGTGCCTTTCAACTTGGTTATTCTTCTGCAAGCTATGGATTAATGGGAATCACCATGGGACTTGTTACACTGAAAGGAATACCTACAGGAATTAACATTTAAACTGAAAATCTCACAATGAAAACTCCTGACAGAATCATGCCTGCTGATTGCAGAGTTCACAATAAAACACAGCTTTATATTAAATTACAGCTGAGCACAAGGATGTAGATACTTAAGTTGGCCTTTGAAAAGGGCATTGCAACTAATCATCAGAGGCTTGAATAAAAATACAGTTAGAAATTGATTATCAGTCACTAGAAACTTCCTGAAGCACTCAGATATCTCTTAAACACAACTATTTCCTTCCCAAGTTTGGCTAATTTTAATAGTAAGTTTATTTCTTATTTTATTTTCCTGTTACTATGACTTGGAAAAATATATCTTGCTACTCACTGCTCCCATTGGCTAAAAGCAGCTGTTGACCAAATTGCAAAAACACACCTATATTTGACAAAGCAATGGCATTTATTTTCCCTGTTTGTAAGAGAGCAGAAAAAAAATTAACAAATTGTATGCATTCCATACTCAAAGCAAAATAACAATGGAAATGTAAAAATATGTAGTACATTTTGTCTGAGTAGAAATATAAAATGCATAATTCTTGCAAATTATTCTCTCAAGTTATATTTCTTCAAAATCTGACACGTAGTAACTATGTGAATATATGCTGTAGTAAAAAATTATTTAAATATAAGAAATCTTGTTTTGTTAATAATTTTGAAAATGAAAATTGTCCAAAAATTCTCTTCAAGTTTAGTCTTAAAATATAAATGGTTAATTTAATGAATCCTAATAAAAGTGCTAGTTAATATATTTTACTGTAGCTAACATGGTTCATTTTAAACTGTGAAGGGACTTTTTTCTGAAGTTAGAGAATTCAATTCCTCAAAATAATTTCCATAGAAAAATTTCTTAACTTCATTCATCCTTTTTGTACTTGTTAAAAAATACCAGAATAATACAAAGAAACCTTGAGAACTCTATAAGAGTAATTATCTCCTGAACTATAAAAGAAAGAACAAATGCTTGTAGAAGCTCAGAAAGGACAAGAAACTCCTTCAAAAAAAAAAGACAATATCAATTTATAAATTGGTAGTATTATTCATTTACATGTTTGGCTAACTAGGTTCCCTTCTTTGAGAAAACAACTTGCTCAGAGCAAAGGATACCATCTGCCTTGATTTTGCAAGGGTTTATACACAATTTCCCATGCCATCATCTTCACTAAGAGCCCAGTAATAATATCTGGAGTTTAATATTTGTATATTCTCTTGTTCATCTTTATAAATATATTTTTTCATGTGATGAAATTCAAATTGAGGTAATCTCTCTCTCTCTCTCAAAAAAAAAAGCTGTAAAAAAAGCTCAGCTACTATAAAAGGCAGTAAAAAAATGTAATAATATGAGTTTGTCTTAGCAGGTAGTTGTGAGGATATGTGCTATCTGAATGAACTGTTTGAACTTAATGCTTGCTGCAAACAGTTCATTTCTGTTCCAAAATCCCAATAGTTTGTGTCATGATGAGGGGTAAACGTTTTATATCTAAGGCAGGTAAATTCTTGGTCTCTCTGGCATTAATTAGTACTGGGTGCTGTCACAGAATATTTTGCAGCTCTTTATAAAGTAATTTGATGGCTTTATTTCATTTGTGTGTACGACATGACTAGGCCTGACAGCCAGCAGATTACACAATCCGCATTGAACAGCCCCTAAATTCAGGAAAGTGCCATTTGAATTGAACCCTAGGGCTTCTGCCCATCAATATTTTCACTCCATTACAGGAATATCAATAGTTCACCAGCAGTGATTCAGAATCTTACTTTTACTATTTTCTCGGTGGAATTCGAGTGGTGTGTTTCTTCTTGCCTGTAGTTTTGAATATCTAATTTTCATATCTTTTAGCTTTCAACTGTTTCATTAACAGGCATTTGTTATTCACTTGGACTTCAAAATGTTAGCAACTGTCCTATTAAATTTAAAACTTTTCTGCATTTTGTAGAGACAATTACCTTCTTTATTTCATTGATTCTTGCACTTTTCCAGCAAATTCTTCTTAAAGTGAATCAAAATTTTAGGTTAAAGGTTGAACTGAACTCTTGACCTCACGGAAATTGATGACCATCCTCTTAAGACAACACAACACAAATCTTCCAGGTTATGCATTTTATATTTTTTTCTTTTCCCCAGAAAACTTAAGACTATCTGTGGAGCTACACAAGCTCAGAATATTTATATAAAGTTCAAAAAGGATAGCTTATCCTTTTTTTTTCTTTTCTTTTGAACCATGACTCCTGGCCACAGAGGAAAATGGTTTATACTTTTAAAAGACCAGAATGTTCTTTGTGGTATTTAGTAACATTTTCAGTAATTCATTATAATTATTCAACACACTGTCACAGCAATAAATAAACCAGTACCTCCTAAAAGATCACAGTAATGTAAAAGAATACTTCAGTCCTTCTGCTGATAAATATATTTTGACTCTAATACTAAGTATACAGTGTCTGAGTAAGGTGAATGGGCATTTCTATGAGAGATGTTTGTCAAGATGCTGTTTGAAAGAGTTAAGTACCATATTGTCTTAAAATGCTTAATGTTCTATAAATAATTTAGAGAGCCATTTTTTATTCAGACTGTCTTTATGTTTGGTTTTGCCCGGACTCTGAAAACAGTTCATCAATCAGACCTCAAAAAGCTCATTTACTGTCATATATATTTACCTCCTGAACACTTACAAGTCTGTCAGTATATTTAACCACAATTTGTTGAATGGAGATTTTACATTTTTTTTCAGCATTACAGCAGTTGTGAGCGTGTTGACCAAGGTAATGAACATGAACCTTAACTGAAACAGAGGCCATGGAATTATTGTGCTGTGGTAAAGTAGCAGTGTATAGCAATCTAAGACATAACAACAGGATTTGTTGAGGCATTACAAAAAATTAATTTGCTGTACTCTACATGCTTTCTTTCAAATAAAGGCCTCTAGTAAATGGTAAAACTTTTTATTTGAAGAACACTGGCAGAAAATGAGAATGGTTCTGTTAATACAGCAAGGAAAATAATTCAGTCTATGGCACTGTGAGCCTCTTTATCAAGTTTTCCAGTGAGTTCTGTAACAAAGCATTATGTGTTTAGACAACTATGTAGCACAAAAAGACGATTTTAAAACATATCCAGGGAAGTATTTCTTTATAAATTAGATAGTGAACTTCAGGAAGCTGTTTCAGGAAGCTGTGGAGACAGGTGGTATTGGGTGCTTCAAAAATAATTTAAGGAACACAATTCTATGATCAGATCCTGAAGGGAAGGGGCAAACAAATATCCTCTAAATTATCTTCATTTCTCGGTATCCATGATGTCACAGAAAGGAAAAGATGACAGAAAATGAGCAGATTGTAAAAAATGGGAAAACGTATCTTTCCCAGCAAAAAACAAAACAAACAAAAAAAACCCTGAATGTTACTCCTGAAAATCAGCCTTTATCATTCCACTACCTTTTGACTGCACATGTGACATAGTGGTCTTCTAACTATTTACAAAACAGTGTAGATGTAAGAGGTTAATGTTTGTGATGTGTAGCCTCTAGCCAATTATTACATCAAAATATTTATCTTCATGTTAAAACATCTATTTTAGGCACATAAAACCTTAAAATAACTATTTCAATAACTTTTTCAGAACTTTCAGCCATCAATATTGTTTGGCACCTCCTTCCAGTTCTTTCAACGCAGAGCATAGCAGTGCTCATCAGCTATTCCATGAAAATTAACATTGTACAAAACATAACCTGTCAAGCTAATGCAAGGCCCTTTGCTTCTTCACTTAAAATTGAAGTACTATTCAAGCTACCCCTAGTCTACTGGCAATTATTAAAATCACTAAGCTATAAAAATATAATTGCACACTCTTCTGAAAATGACGGGAATTTTGATGGAAATCACATCAGACAGAGCAAGTTTCCTCAGATATTCTGAGAAGAAGGAAAATAAAGAAAATCCATCTATTTAAGAGAGTTTCTCCCAGTGTATAAACCACAAACACCTTTGGAAATGTCAGTTAAAATAGAGTTTAAAATACTTACATATATATATGAAGTAGTAGAATAGATAGAAATATCTGTTTTCTGCCTGCTTTTGAACTTCTTTAAACTCATTTTTCCTTTAATCTCAGGTTAAATCTCTGCCTCCTTTTTGCATGTGTTCACATTTGTTCTTCAGTTTTGCTGCACAGGAACCTGTTTAGTCTGACTGTGGTGCCACTCTTACCTGTCCAGTTCATTTATATTTCTGGTCAGACTTACCAGGCATCAGAACCTAATCTTTCTTAGGCTTAAAGTGAACACTAAAAATCTAGAATCTCAAAATATATTTTGTATGATTTAACAGTTGTCAGCTAATTAACTTTCAAACTAAAGTACTTCTTGTTCTAAGTATTGGGTCAAATACATATGTTACATATGTATGTATATACATACACTTAATCTGACAGTCTACGTGACTGAATATTCTAAGGTAACTGTGAGGAAAAGGCATACTATTAAGGAAAAAAAATCAATTTTCCAAGAAATTTATTTAAATAAAATAGTGATTGACGTTTTTATTACATTTTTCAGTATTTCTTTATATTTCTGTATAGGCCAGGTGGCAGTAGCTGACGGCTGGTACACATTTCTGGTCCAGAATATCCAGGCAAAAGAAATGAATGCTGAGTCCTTAAATTAAACTTTTTTTTCTCCTGCATATGCATTCATATACTCAAGAACTCTGGGTAATCCAATTTCAGAAGGAAAACTAATCTTTTCAAGGTTTATGCTTGGGCATTTGTCACCATCCCATAATAAAATGGAAGGGACTGGACTATGATAGAGTTTTGTCTAAATACTATTCATATGTAAAGAACTTTTCTTTCCCTTGTATTTTACTTGGGAGCATTGAAATGAAACTCTCCCTAGAAAACGCACTGCATTGTTACTCATTGCTTAATAGTTCTTCTATTTCTTTAAGCAAATGTTATCAGAAGTATCAACTGTCTTAGTAATGAAAGAAAACATACTCAAAACATATTTCTCTGTCATGTAGAGAAAAGTGTCACTTCTGAACTAGATTTATTGCTCTTCAGAAAACCATGTAGCAACAAGAACAACAAAAAACCTGATGAGAAAGCAGCATGACAGCTTGAAATTATTTGGACAGCAATGCCAAAGCTGCTTACTGAAGGCTTACCTGTGGAAATTTTTTATATTAGCTACATGCAAATTTATACAGACACTGAAAAAAAATTGTTACTGAAAGTAAGTGACAAAGTAAGAAATACGAGGTAAGGAAAGTCCCTGTAAAATCATGTACAACAAAATGCAACAATGCCCACCTTCATCCTTGATAGTTAATTTAGACAAGTAACTTCCTTTACTCCCCAGGAAGTGAATGTGCAATTCAAAGAGGAACATAAATACAATCTTAAGCTATTAGAGAATCCATTGAGACTCGTCAGTTCAGGTTGTCCTGTTTAGTTATAGTTATGAATTACTATTAAGAAAGGCAAGAATAACTAGATTGATGGGGCATATTGTGCAGTTTCAAGAAATAAACAGGCTAATATTAACACTTGTAAGTTCCTGAGGGAGTCATCCTTACACACTGCACAGAACTCCAAGAAATGATTGCTCATCAAGGGAATTCTTATCAGAAACATTATCATAGTTCCAGGCTGACAGATAATTCTTCTAGACCATCTCCCAAAACAGTGCATATCATCTGTTTTTTCCAGTTGTGTTATCTTCTCCTGCCATAAAATCAAAGGGCAGGTTTTAATATGCCTACACGAAAACATGGAGACACTATATCTAAATACTAAAGTTTTTCATATTTATTTTTCTCCATAGACATCAATCCATGACTACCTATGTGAGTGGTGAGACATTGGAACAGGTTGCCCAGAGAAGTGGTGAATGCCCCCGCTCTGGAAGTATTCAATGCCAGGCTGGATGGGGCTTTAAGCAACCTGGTCTAGAGGGAGGTGTCCCTGCCTATAGCAGGGGATTGGAACTAGATGATCTTAAAGGTCCCTTCCAACCCAAACCATTCTCTGATTCTATGATTCTATGACCTTTGTCTTTTTGAGAGGCAAAACCTGTGAAATAGTCCAATCTAATTTCACAGCTGTGACTGTCATTCTGGGATTACCAAAGCCTTTTTTCTACAGAAACGTGCTCCTCTTTGACCATATCTTTCCTTTCCCAATATTACTTTACTTTTCCTACTTGCATGGCTGCAACTGTCAGTGAAACTTCTATTTCCAGATGACATCAACGTTCGGAAACAGCTATGATTTCACTTGATTTGGCAGAAGTGGCCTGAGAGTTCTAACAGAGAAATATGTGAGAAAGCATGTTTCTCCAGGGAAGCAGCACAAAGTTCAGAGGAGACAGAACGCTCAGTGCTGTAAAGAAGATAATTAAACAGTTCATTACAGATAAAGGGATCCTGATAACAACCTAGTCTACATATTTTAACATTTCTGCTTGGTATCTGACATGATTGGAAAATGTGAAACCTGAGGACCAGTGACTGACTCTATCCTTTTCTAGATTATTTTTCTTCTGTTGAAACTGTCAGACTCTTGGAGGTACCAGGGTGGTTTGGAGGATAATGTAATAAATAGTTTAAACCAAGAAACTCAGACATCTGTGTCTGCATTTGTTGCCATTAAAGAACTCAACAGGTGGTAGGAGCAAATACAGCTTGTTGCTACACTGAGAATTGTAACATCCAGCAGTTTGTGAGGAGTGGTATCACCTTCCTGGAAAATGAACTAGAAGGGCACATTTTTAGAACTTTACTGAGAGTCTATTACAGAATCACAGAATCACAGAATTGTAGGGGTTGGAAGGGACCTCTAGAGATCATCGAGACCAACCCCCCTGCCAAAGCAGGTTCCCTACACCAGGTCGCACAGGTAGGCGTCCAGGCGAGACTTGAATATCTCCAGAGAAGGAGACTCCACAACCTCCCTGGGCAGCCTGTTCCAGTGCTCCGTCACCCTCACCGTGAAGAAGTTCTTACGCACATTCGTGCGAAACTTCCTGTGCTGCAGCTTATGTCCGTTTCCCCTCGTCCTGTCTCCACGTACCACTGAAAAGAGACTGGCCTCACCACTATGGCCGCCACACCTCAGATATTTATAAGCCTGGATCAGGTCCCCTCTCAGTCGTCTTTTCTCAAGGCTAAACAGACCCAGTTTACTTAGCCTTTCTTCATAGGGGAGATGCTCCAGGCCCTTCACCATCTTTGTGGCCCTCCGCTGGACTCTTTCCAAGAGATCCCTGTCTTTTTTGTACTGGGGAGCCCAGAACTGGACACAGTACTCCAGATGAGGCCTTACCAGGGCAGAGTAGAGGGGGAGGATCACCTCCCTCGACCTGCTGGACACGCTCTTCTTAATGCACCCCAGAATGCCATTGGCCTTTTTGGCCACGAGGGCACACTGCTGGCTCATGGCCAACCTGTCGTCCACCAGGACGCCAGGTCCCTCTCTGCAGAGCTCCTCTCCAGCAGCTCATCCCCCAGCCTGTATTGGTGCATGCAATTATTCCTCCCTAGGTGTAAGACCCTACACTTGCTTGTGTTGAACCTCATCCGGTTTCTTACTGCCCAGCTCTCCAGCCTGTCCAGGTCTCGCTGAATGGCAGCACAGCCTTCAGGCGTGTCAGCCAATCCTCCCAACTTCGTATCATCAGCAAACTTGCTGAGGGTGGCCACTATCCCCTCATCAAGGTCATTGATGAAGATGTTGAACAAGACCGGACCCAGCACAGACCCCTGGGGGACACCACTGGTTACAGGTCTCCAGCCAGACTCTGCACCACCAACGACGACCCTCTGCGCTCTGCCAGTCAGCCAGTTCTCAACCCACCTCACTGTCCACTCGTCTATCCCACACTTCCTCAGCTTTGTTATAAGGATGTCGTGGGAGACAGTATCAAACGCCTTTCTAAAATCAAGGTAGATTACATCTACCGCTCTTCCCCCATCCACCCAGCATGTGACAGCATCATAGAAGGCCACCAAGTTGGTCGAGCATGACCTCCCCTTGGTGAACCCATGCTGACTACTCCTGATAACCTCCTTTTCTCCCAGTTGTCTGGAGATGGTATCCAGCACAAGCTGTTCCATCACCTTTCCAGGGGAAAAAAGAGCGCGAACGCAGTCCCCCACTACCACAAATTATGCAGTCGAGTTTCCCGCATTTGGGGAAATCGCAGGGGTCAGCACACCCGGAGTGCAGGGGATGAGCCTCGCCCTGGGAAAACCACCTGCCTGATCATGGTGTCTCCCCTGCCAGGTATGTATTCCTGATGAGAGCTAGCATTTTCTAAGTTAAAGTGATCAGAGAATCATGAACACTAGGAATTAAGGCATTGGACAGCAATTGTACATCTGAATTGTACATCTGAAGGATTACTTAATTTTTATTCACTGTTAAGGGTCTTACTGAAAAAAAAAAAAAGTGAATAGAATAAAACGCTCAGCTTCTTCTTGATATAACCTAAATTAACATGAACAAAGTCTCTGTAAATATAAAGAACTGAGAACATCAGGTAATAAGAATGAAAGTCTAGTGTCAAACCTGCAATAAGAAGATTAATTTAATTTCCCTATTTCTTACATTCTGTCACAGAAGAGGATTAACATTTAGCCATTTTCTCCCCTCATTAGAATATTTATCAAGAAAATGAGATATCAAAATTTTAAATTACTCATTTATTGTAAAGGACCAGAGCTATTCTACTTTATACTTCTCATATTGAGTAGTTAATTGGGTAGCAATTTTGTTCCTTCTTTTGTTCATAGCTCTGCTAGCTTACCAAGAATATATAGCATTTATCAAAATACAATGTCAGGTCAAAAAACAAATGTATTATGAATTATATGATTTAGCTTTAATAAATAGGCATGTTTACAGTAAAACATCGTCTGTTGTAAAAATAATTTCTCAGAGTGAAACAACAGAAATATTCAGGAATTTAAAAGAAATCTATGATTAAAAAATATATCAATGTCCAGAAGTATTCAGATCAATAATGGGTTTTTAAAACCAAACATAGAAATGCATGTCCCTGCATTTATAAGTATCGTTTATGTTGAAGAGAGTCACCAGATGGGAAAGGAGTCCTGCACATCAATCTTTTAACTTAGAATAAGCAAGG
The DNA here is from genome assembly GCF_905368555.1 of Meleagris gallopavo. Classification (NCBI taxonomy): domain Eukaryota; kingdom Metazoa; phylum Chordata; class Aves; order Galliformes; family Phasianidae; genus Meleagris; species Meleagris gallopavo. The sequence continues at coordinate 23,317,773 of NC_139406.1, read as the reverse complement.
AGAACAAACAGGAATAATTAGCCAACCATATAGTAAGACAAAAAACTGTGAGAAGGAAAGTGCACCAGTCCAAGAAAACACAAATGTATGGTTACTCTTGGGTCATTCATTGCTTAGAAGGTATCAGAACTATGATTAGTGTAACTTGGCTTTCTTCTTCTTCTCCATCTGTTACAGTCATCTGTTGCCCACTGTATTTATGCATACTTAGATACGTCAGTGCTCATTTGATTTCAGTGTTTATTAACTTTCCACTGTCTGTGGTTCAGTTTATAGGTTCATATATTTTCTTGTGAAGTCCAGCTTAAAAAGTCATCTTCTTTGCTGATATTTCTGCAGTGAAATAATTAAATAATTCAACTGATTAAATATTAAAATTAAAACAGAAAATTTGAATTTTGAAGTCTTAATACCGGCATTGCAAATAACCATTAACAAAAAAGATATCTCTTTCATATTTTGTTGTTGACTTTGTTTGCAGCTGTACTGCTTGTATATTGCTGTCAAAGAGATTTAATAAGACTAGCAACAGAGCAGTGTCCTTCAAAAATCTTTACATGATGAACTATACAAAAGGATGGAAGGAATCTAGGACTCCATAGAAGTCTTTCCCTTAAAAGGAAAGCAATGCACAACAAAACAAAACAAAGCAGAAAAATAAAAAGACACTGTGGAACGTCTCTCTAAGAAATCCACCAACATGATCCCTCAACACCTTACAACTTGTAAGAGAACCCTGCCTTATTTTTTATTTTTTTTTTCTCACTAGAATATTGATCTTGGTTGAGAATGACTATTGTCTAAACTATGTTGATCAAATCATTGCACAAGAATACCAACGTATGAAATAATTCAACTTGAAATGATATAATGCACTTACGGTAACACAGAAATAAAGTACGTGCATTCCGATGTTTTTTCTTTTCTTCCTGAAAGTACAGGGGATTTTGTTTCTTTGTTTCTAAAGAGAAAGATTGAGAGCATTGTAAAGAAATCAAATTACTCATATGGAGGCCACAAAAGTCTGTGAGAGTTTCAAGACCCATATTTTTCAGGAAATATTCCTGGATGGGCAATTTAGTCATCATAAACCAAATTTATCTTTGCCATGCATTTTACTACCAGTTTTCTTTCCTGTTCCTGACACTATTCTGCTATAAACACATGGGTTTTTCATTCACTATATGAAAAAGGGGTTACTTATTAACAGCACAAAGCTATGAGACCAGGTCAAGTAGCTGAAAGAACAAGTCTTTTTACCTCAAAGTACATCCTCAGACACTCATGCAAAGCAATTTAATCCTGGAATACCACTGCGCATTTACACTTATATTCACGAAAACACATCAGTTCTAGATTATGATTTCAATAATACTTGTAAACAGAGTATCAGTGATACAAGAAAATCTAAGTAATGTTTAATTGTATGACTTCTTGTCATGTTTCTGATTTGGTTAAATAAAGAATATCAATAAAGTAGATTGCTCAACTAAGTTAACCTCTGCTTCCTTACAAACAAGAGAATCTCTCTCCTGATGATACACTGATTAACTTATTTCTATGTACAGCCCTAATAAGTTGCAAGCAATGTTTCCTAAATGAGTTGCAAGCACTGCTTCTTAATGGATACTGCTCTATGTATTTCACAGAAGTCTCCTCTCTATAACAGCTTCTATAAGTGAAATATCAAATATAAATAGGAGATCACCTTTGACAAACATGAAAACCTCAGTTGCAACAATGAAGAAAATAAAGATGGTTATGAGAGGGTTCAAATACACAGAAGGCTATAAAGATTATTGCCTGCTTAAATTCAACCTGAAATCTCTCCTATATCATGCTGCTAAGGCTGTCCTCTGTTTATAACTTCATGAACAATCCTGTACATGTAAAAAGAGTGGTTCTGGCTAACAAAAAATTGAACTGTATTACCAAGCACTCACAACTGCTTTTAACTCCAGCTGCTATATATATGTATTTTAACTGCAGGACTCATAAATTATAACATATGCAATTATTATCTATTCTTTACTGTTAGAAGACTTGATCAGCTGAAAAGTAAACTGAATTCTCTTAGTTTGAGTTAAATACAATCTGTAAATATTTTACTTAATTACTCTTAAATGGCATTCCTGGTTAACAGAAAATTGGGTTTTCTGCTCTGATGCTCTAAAAGGCTTTGAAGTTGGTGTAAGATACACAGGATTCCTGTTTTGCAGTGATTCTTATACATGTTCCCCCTAGCAATTTGTTAGAAAAAGAAAAAAATCAATAAGACAAACCAACAATAATAAAATAAAAAACTAGAGAATTTGCAAAAGTAAAATGTCCTCATTTTGCTTCCCTCATATAGAGAATCAGTTCTAAAATAGATCTGAATCATAGAATCATAGAATGGCTTAGGTTGGAAGGGATTTTAAAGCCCACCCTGTTCCATATATGTACATATATACATATATATTTATAAACCTGGCTTATCTGGCAAGGTTTTGGTAGCAGAAGAGGTGGAGGGGTGCTGCAGGTATATCTATGAGCAGAGCCCAGCACTCATGTCAGACCAGAGCAGCTTCAGCTGCCAGAGCTGAGCCATGAGTGACACTAGGAGGGAAGTGGGGAATATGTTTTTAGCTTGCTTTTAGTTTTTCACTGCTCTATGATATTATTAGTTGGCAGTTAATTATGCTAATCCTGCTATGTTAAGTTTTTTAGCTTGTGATGGCAATTGGTGAGAAGTCTCCCTGTCCTTATCTCATCCCATCAATCTTATTTTTAATAATATTATCTCTGTGCTTTTGAGGAGGGGGAGCTATCTGTCAGTTTGAAACAACCACAGAAATATAGTATATGGAAACTAGGTGAAGGATAAACACTCTGCTTTGTCAAAAGCAGACTTTAATCATGCTGTTGTACGCTGACAAGAAACAAAGGAGGAAACTTCCTTGTAGTTACCAAGATTTTTTCTTTAGGTGTCTCAGTTCCTCAATCTTAGAAAAACCTGACAGTACGCACTATAACCTCTTTCAGATGGGAACTGTCTTGTTAACACCTGTTGGAACAGAGCTTTGATCAACATTTTAGCATTTCTATGACAGCATTTGTAGTCTATACCATGTGATGTGTTAAGCTTTGCTATTTTTCTCAAAGATTTACAATATCTGAAGTAAATTCTATTCCTCAATGAAGGAAGTATATTCTTACACGTTATTTCATAACTCTGTATTACCTGCCTTTCCAGCTATCCAACTCAGTCAGAAGCCAGAACCAAAGCAGTTTCTCATTTATATTGTTGTGAGGCTTGCATCCAACAGAAGTTGCTTGAAACAGCAACAACTTCAATGAGGTTTGCTGTCAGCAGTCATTCACATAATTTTGCTTTGATGTCATTTTATCTTTTTGCTTCCTTCCACAAGGCTTCCTTTTAAGTAATACTGAAGTCAACTTTTACTCATGTATGAACATATTCAACTTTTATTCAAGAAAAGCTGTAAGCATCTAGGTCTAATCAGGACTAGCAGCTGAAGTGTTGGAACTATGCTTCTGTCTCAGATTATGTTTTATGTTACAAGACATGAAAACTCCTTTTAAGTGCTGTTGAAGCATTACCTGATCAGATATTTACAGTGGAACTGCCCATAGAATGAAAATGATATATTTAACAAAAGTTGGTGGGATTTTTTTTTTTTTTTAATGCTTTAAAGAAGCTACATAAAGGTATAATTTGGATACATAACTTATATGAAAGTCTATTGTATTCTTATAAATATAGGGAGTTAAATTTTCCATCTTGAAATAATAAATACAGACCTGCACACAGCAGTTCCCAGGAAAAAATCTGATCCACATACAATTTGAAATACATCAGAGAGAGCCAACTAAATTCTAAATGTAAGTATTTCTTATTTCTTTTGTTTTATAATGATAGAGTCAAAGAATGGCTTTGGTTGGAAGCAACACTTAAGACCATGTAGATCTAACTTCACTGCCGCAGGAAAGTACATCTTTGATTTTTTTTTGCTATATTTCATATTTTCTCATATTTCAGGAAGCTTTATATAAGGCAGACAAGCTCAGTAAGTGACAGCATTAACAGAGCTTTTTTCTTCTTCAGATAAAGAAGATTCAGAGTACAACTGAGAGTGTGTAGTGTGATGTGCAATTATATCAAAATACAGCAAATGACTGAAATGAACTGCTCTACAAAGAATCTTCTTTTGTTCTGGAAATTATCAGTCATTCTTTGACTAAATGAAACTAAAACAAAATTACCAAAATTTAGTTTGGACTGTTTGCCAGAGGATTGGCATATAAATGTGACCAGATCTACTTTGTACTACTGTGTTCAAAATAAAGATTCTGATACAGTAATAGAGTAGCACATAATCTTGTAGTGGTCTGAAAATGGGACAATAGAAGGAAAAATATTTTTAAGATTAAGATTGTGAAACAGCTAGCAAAAGCACTTTTCGGTTTAGCATGAAGCTGAAGTTTTGTTTTGTTTTGTTTTATTTGTTTTATTTGTTTGTTTGTTTTTAATATTATGTAGCTATTTCAGTGGCTTCTTAAAAAGATAGGCCCAGGTGTGTAATTGAAATCCTCCAAATGGAAAAAGAATTGCAAAAATTGACTTCCATCAGTGCTTACTGAACATTTTTGGAGATCAAACAGTGGATGGGAGCACACCAAAAGTTGGACTGTGTGAGCAACATTTTCCTAGTAATGACATTATCATAGCAGTAAGAAACAGTGAGTCACCTGCATTGGTGGAGCAATATTTCTTATAAAAAGTCATGTTTCAGTTTTTATTGAAGGCAGGAAATTTAATCTGTATTTTCAGTTACCAGCACAATATTAAGAATCCAATTGTATTCATTTGACAACAGATTCTGGAGGAGTGCTGTTTCTCTTTGGACAGAGGAAAAACGCCTAAGTTGCCGTAAGATTTTTCAGAATCACAGTAGATAGAAAAACAGAAATACTTCCTTTTTGATTGCAAAAATCTTGTTTAACTTACTTTGAACTCTGACTGACTTTTGTTGTTATTATTATGAATTTTTGTATATTATTAAATACTTCTAAACTGCAGAATACAGTCAGAGAAGCTTTCTTCTACCTTGTTACGTTAGCATTACTTACTCAACTTTTTTTCCATGTTAATCTGTATCATCTCACAACACAGCATATTCTACATGAGAGATCAGCGTACCCAAGGTACTTTTTTCTCCTGGCAACTGACAGTATAATCAAGGAAATTGCATTAATTGCATTTTAGAGCTATTTCTAGCATTCTGTGGCCTTAAAATTACCACCAAAGAATTCATCATTCTTTGATTTCAAGGGTTTAAATCCAAACATCAGAAATATGCTGAGATTAGTTATTTTGACACTCAAGATTTCAGGTAAAGTACTTAACTTCATACAGAATAGGTGTAAGAAGATATGCATGCATGCATGTTTGTCAGACAGTATAATATAGTAAACTACAATTGACTTATTAATTCTGTGCTAACTAAGTTACTTAGATCTACTTTATGATACCTAGTTGGTTACGGGAATTGGTTCTATTGAAGCACTGGCTGTTGCTCCAAATACAGAATCAAGAGAGATAAGAATTTACCTTTGATGAAGATTCTTCTTTGCTATATATATAGAAATATTTCCTATATTTCTCTGTTAGAAAGTATAGTTATCTAAATCCATAAATGGGAAAAAGTCACAGAATTCAAAAAGTTAAAGAAAATAGGGAAAAGACAACAATGCAGGCACACTAAGAAAAAATACACGTGACAGTAAGAAACTAGAATTGTTAAACTGAATAGATAAATTTACTTCTTGAATACGTTGAGGCAAGTATAGAAGGGGTTTTAAAAATTTTTCCTGTATATGATCACTGAACAAGTTGCATAGAGCAATTAGATTGAAGCAGATTAATTAAGTAGCCATTAGGATTTGAACACTGGAATAGCAGTGCATCTGCTAAAATTGCTACATTTTCTTAATTAGGTACCTAATTTGGTGTACAAATAAGGATGTATCCAAACACTTCCAGGGAAATAGGTGATGACTATGAAATGATTGTTCAAGATAGTAAGAATGTGTTTTCACATTTACTCCTCAGGTTACAGAGATGGAATTTACATAACTACTGAACAGTCAGAAAGTCCAGTATAAGTCCAGACAAAAACTGAGATCAAACATCTGCACAGGGAGGAAAAGAAACTTCTGGAAATTGTCTGTTTATTATTTATTCATCCAATTTCCTAAAGAAAATCCAGGCAAATGCACTTATTCTTCTATGGAAAGCAGGAAGGGCATTTTATAGTCTTTTTTACTGGGTAGTTTAGGAGTTTAGGTTAAAAAAAACCAACACAACAGCTGTGCCCAGAGATCCTACTATAGTCAAATAACAAGAGTGGGAATAACAACTCAGTTAGGAAACTATTAAGTGTTTCAAAATAAACATTTTTTTTTTCTGTCTTCAGTGGTGAAATTTCAGTTCAGATGAGCTACAGTAATTTTGTTTTAGTCACTTCAGAATTAACTATGTTATGTTTTTTTTTTTAACATTTGAAATAAACATCCTCAAATACATCGAATAACAAGTACTCTCACTGAAAATAAAAATAGTTTTCTTAGCATTGTGGCTTTCCAGTTCAGACAACACCATCCAATTTCTCTCAAGGACATATCACCTATCTTCTGCTTATTCTCTCAGACGTAAAATTACTAATCATTCTCATTGCCAATTAACCTGCTGTATGTACATAGTTTTACTTCAAAATCCTAAGGAAGCAGCTTACACTGGCACTTTTTCAGACACTCTTGGGATCCTACTGAATCAAGTACAGTAAAGATAACTCAAAATATAATAGAAATATTATACTGAAATTTGACACAAGAAAACAGAATTTTTTCTGTGGGCTAACTCAGTCTAAAAATATTGCTTATATTCTCTACCCCACTTCCATTTATTCTCCTGTAGGTGAATTTACAACACTTCTCAGAAAATATGCTATCAGGGGGTGTAGAGGTGAGTATAATATTGATAGTTTTAAATATATATATATTAGAAGACAATATAAGTGGTGAAACATTTCAGAATTTTTTAACTCCTTTTCTCATGCTATGTAGCATTGAATTTTACCCCGAAAGTAGTAGTTTCATTTGTAATTTGTCATCTTTTTTTTTATAGTAAAATATTTCTTTAAATAAAAATATATCCTTGATTAACTTAACCAGCTGAATACCAGGTCTGCATTAATGTCCTGTTGTTGTCCTGAGTGGTATATTCCATCAGGGCTTTTTGAAGACTCCTTCAACCACCCAGGAGCACTTTGTGTTCACTACAGCTCTATCTTGATCATTTTTAATCCTTGACTTTATTTTAAAGCACATCCTTAGGCATATCCTGGAAGATATCCTACTTAGCAAGGAGAAAGAGCATGTGAAGTTCTAATGAAGGCTACAGATCAAGTAAGCCAGTGAGCCAAAATTCCTTCCCCAAAAAGGAAAACAGATGCAGAGTATTCAAATGCAAAATTACATAGTCTCTTAAAGCAGAACAAAAATAAAATATTAGCATATTAGGAAAAAATAATTATAGAAATAGCAAACCTTATACATATGTGTATCTTTAGTTAGAATTATAGTAGTACATGTACTTAATATGTTTAGTGCTAATTGCCATAAAATTCGCATTTTATGATAATCATCAACACCGTTTTCAAGAACAAATCTACTATACCTTCTTCTTCCGAGCTTATTGATTGCTTAAGCAAGAAAGGGTGAAACAGAAGAAAATAATAACTGCTTGCAATTTTTGTTTTAAATGTCTTTCTTTTCTGTGTATTCAATTGAAAGATTATCTAATTTAAGTTATAGTAGGATCAGTGACCCATTAAATTGGTCACAGCCAAAGGGTTGTGATTAATGGTTCTGTGTCAGGATGGAGGCTGGTCACAAGCACTGTCCCTCAGGGGTCGGTCTTGGGACTGGTGCTCTTCAGCATCTTCATCAATGACATAGACAATGGCATCAAGTGCACCCTCAGCAAGTTTGCAGGTAACGCTAAGTTGAATGGTGCAGTCAATACATAGGAGGGAAGGGAAGCCATCCAGAGGGACCTGGATAGGCTGGAGAAGTGGGCCCGTGAAAACCTAAAGAGGTTCAACAAGGTTAGGTGCAAGGTGTTGCACATGGGACAGGGCAATCACAGGTATTTATATGACTCCTGGGAGAACTTCTTAAGAGCAGCCTTGCAGAGGACTTGGTGATCCTTGTAGATGAGAAGCTGGACATGAGCCAGCAGTCCACGCTTGCAGCCTGGAAGGCCAACTGTGTTCTGGGCTGCATTTAAAAAGGGGTGACCAGCAGGGAGAGGGAGGTGATTGTCCCTCTCAGATTTTGTGAGGTCCCACCTGGAGTACTGGGGCCCCCAGCACAAGAAAGATGTGTAACTCTTGGAGTGGTCCAGAGGAGGGACACAGAATTGATCAGAGGGCTGGAGCACCTCTCCTATGAAGAAAGGTTGAGGGAACTGGACTTGTTGAGATTGGAGAAGAGAAGGCTCCAAGGTTGCCCCATTGTGGCCTTTCAGTACTTAAAGGGAGCGTATAAACAGGATGGGAAACAGCTGTTTACATGGTGGATAGTGATAGGACAAGGGGGAATGGTTTTAAACTGAGAGAGGGGAGGTTTAGATTATATATTAGCAGGAATTTCTTCACAAAGAGGGTGGTGAGGCCCTGGAACAGGTTGCCGAAGGAGGCTGTGGATACCCCATTTCTGGAGGCATTCAAGGCCAGGCTGGATGTGGCTCTGGGCAGCCTGGTCTAGTGGTTGGTGACCCTGTACGTAGCAGGGGGGTTGAAACCAAATGATCATTGTGGTCCTTTTAAATCCAGGCCATTTTATGAAATCAGTAACACAGTGCCACCTTTCATCAAATGTAACAGAATTAGAGAAACAAGAAGGAAGTTGTATGTGGAACATAAAGTAACAACAAGCAAAAAGAGTATTCCTGTGTTTAACTTTTAGAAATGAAAAATATTATGAAAAAAAAAAAAGCAACAGGAAATGAAAAATGTTTAATGAGGAGAGAGATGTCTTATGTTCTTTTTTTACAATAAAAAGAAAGTAGACATCTATGTCTTGAAAGGTAGGAATGAGAAATAGTCAATATACTTCATTTTTGGAAAGTGTTTCTGTTCCAACATGCTGAATATAACCAATAAGTTCCATAGCAGATTCATCTTTGAATATTTTAGACTACAATCCAATTCTTACCAGTATATCCTTTTTAGATCTAAGCTAACTATTGAAATAGACTGAAGGATTAACTCACTGTAATAATCATCGTCAGCAACAAAAAGCTAAGGCATCAAATTGATCAGCTGTTTCATAAAACTTGAACAGTAACACAAAATATAGTACTTTCAAAGAAATTTTTTCCCTTTTTCTGTGATTGGTACTTTTTCACTATAGATTTATTCTTGGTATCTACAATAAACTTATTAAGCTATTGGAAATAATGCAAGTCAGAGGCAGCAATACTTTAGATTTGTAATTAGTACAGCTTGTCCATGAGCAGCCTAAGCACCAAGAGCTATCATTGATATGACTGAGTTTTTACTGTTACTTATGTAACATACTGTTAGAAGACCAAAGTTTACAAAAACAAAGTATAATTAAGCTAATATGCTTTTCAGAGTAAGTTGTGAATCACATCTTCACAATTAGGTTTCTGTGGTTTCTGAGCACTATGCTTTCTTAGAATTCAGGAAAGTTAATAACAGTAGCATGTACACTACATGACAAATGAATGTACAGTAATAAAGGCACTAATTGTCAGTATAAAGCATAATTCTTTTTTAATACAAAAGATTATTTGGAATTAAGCTCAAAAACCAGTGATGTCAGAAATAATTATGCACAGGTCATACTATTTGATCTCATATTGCTTACAATATAAATTAAAACAGGAAGATAAGAATTATTAGATTGAAAGAAGAATTCACACAGGAAATAAAATCTGCAAATTTATTTCAATGACATTGTCAACTTCTGACCAGTTTATGAAGGTGTATTATGCTACTAAAAAGACCTCACACCTTTTTCATGCTGTGTGTTGCTAGTGGCCAGATCTTGGAGGTAATGAACATTAATACTGAATTGCAACCCTATTTTGTTCACTGGTCTTTGAAACCTCCTTGCAAGAAAATTAGCATTGCTCTGGGCTTGTAATCAACAAATGCATTTATAGTTGTCTATGTATCCACATTTATAACTTTAATTATCTCTGAAAGTTGACTCAGTGTTAATAAAGAAAGGTATTTAGGAACGATAGTATTGAACAGGAATACTGTCAGGACAAACAGAAAAATAAATCTATGACAAGACTTAAATTGAGATTTGAAACTCGTGAGAGAGGTTGGAAATCTCTTCAAGAAAGTTTTTTGGTTCAAAATAAGAGCCCCAGGTGGTGGGTCACCACCTACGTCCTCTCTGGTTTTACATTCCTAAGCAGTTTAAAACATTTGTTTGAGCATCATTGGGTTTAAAGATAGAAGCTATTTACTATCCTGTGTGAGCCAGAATATTGTGTTACTCAATACCTCTAATAACTAAGATGTATTTCTTCAGTGTTAGCACCCTAGAAAAGCTAATTGTGCAAAACCTGTCTCAAAGGAGTAGATATGTGAACATCTGCATCTATCACACTTATGATGTTTTTTGTTTTTGTTTCTGTTTTTTTTCCAGCTCCTTTGGTTTTTAAAGAAAGCAAGAATGTTTCTAAGAAAACAGAATACTTTCATAGACACAAGAAGCTAGAAGCTTGTTTCTATGGCTACTAGAAGCTTATTTTCTCATATTCCTTTTCTACAAAAACACAGTTATATTGTCAGAGCATCTTTAGGAGTAAAGCACTGTCCTGAAACAACAGAAAATCAAATACTTACTAGAAGTACATATAAAACATGCTATTTATATATGTCTTTGAGAGCTACAATTTAATGCCATTTTGAAAACAAGTAATCCTAAATATAGTTATTCACAGAAATAAGATTAAAATAGAACTGAAATAATGAAACTTAGTTCAGGATTGAAGATCACTTGCAGTGAAGTATACTAATCCCCAAAGAACACGATAAATGGATCCTGTCAGTGGCTGGGCTAACTAAGTAGTAAGAAAATTATTAGTTTATGCACGCTACAGAAAATAGGAAATTAAGCTATGCTAGAACACAAAATACAGATACTTGGCAGTTTATTAGTTTGTTTAATTATTTGAGTACTTAGTTCAGTGTGCTGATATAGAAATCTGCCTTCTTTCAGTTTCTCAGTTTCAGCTGGGACAGAACTGCTTTCTTCAGAATATCTGGTATGATGCAATGTTTTGTTCCTAGGAGAGAAACAATGTTGATTACACACTGACGTTTATAGTTGCTGCTAAGCAGTGTTGTACAAAGCCAAGGCCATTCACAGAGGAAGGTCAAAGGAGCTGGGAGGGAACAGAATTAAGACAGCTGACTTAAAGTGGCCAAAGGGATATTCCATACCATATTTCATCAAGTGGAAGGAATTTTGAAGGGAGTGGGAGTTGACCTTGCCTTCTTCCACTGCTTAAGGGGCTAGCAGGGCATTGGTCAGTGGGTGATGAGCAATTGTTTGTGCATCACTTGTTATATACATATAATTATTTTTGTAATTATGACCCTTTTTCTTTTCTCTATCCCAGTAAATAGTTTTATCTCAATCCACTAGCTTACTTTGTTTTTGTTTTTGTTTTTATTTCCCTTTTAATTCTCTCCCCCACCCCACTGGGAAGGGAAGGAATGAGCAAACAACTGTGTGTGGTGCTCAGCCCCTGCTGGGTTAAACCACAATACACGGGTTTATTTAATTTGAGTACAGAAAAAAAAAAAAAAAAAAAAAAAAAAAAAAAAAAGACAAAATTAGATGTTGTAAGCATTGCCATTCCAGTGAATTTGAACACTATAGAGTAGTTAAGCACTTGGATATAGTATAATCAGATGTTAGATTTACAGATGATCAAGATACTAGCACATAGTTACATTAATCAGTGAACATATGCATGCACTAAGACCACATTTTCCAAGCCTCACTCTCCCCTGCCTATCTGAAAGTGTCATAGCTTACAGTTCCACAATGTAAGGGAAACCTTATGGTCCTTTTTGTAACTTTAAAATGTATCACTGTGGTGAGATTTCAGAATCTGAGATATCCAAAGTTAAAAAAAAAAGGCTTTCTGTAACTTTTACAATTTTCATTACTAGAGGCTCTTGAGTCATGCAGGCGATGTTGCCAATCCATGGCCAAAAGGCAATTTTTTTCCTATGTGAGAGCCAAACTACCTCCCACAGCAGAGCTATACTCCCTGTAAGTCTGCTACACAACTCCTGTCCCTTGCTTAACTAAATTGCTGTTAAAGCTAACATTGTGCAAGGCGCACCTGCCACCCAAGCTTCAGCTTCTGAAGGAGTAGAACTTCAAAAACTGAAACAGTTTGTGGTCTACTTTCAGTTCCTTCTGTAGATGTGCTGTTCTCCAAATAAAAATTTAGATATACAGTGCTAGTTTTTTTCAAAGGTCTCTCCCTCCCTTGATCTATAAACAATGTTTTTCATTGCATAGGGATACAAAAAACATTCCAAGGAACTAATAAAGCAAACATTTATTTCAATTGCACTTTACAAAGCTGATCCTTAAAAGACTATCTGCAGAAATACTGTCTACTACTCTTTTATGCTAGTACATAGCTACAGTAACTTGTTAAAATTTTGTATACAATAATAAGATTTCCATCAATTTTCTTCCATACAAATGAAGACTTCAGTGGAAGAAAATCTGTAAGCTTACATCAGTTAAAGTATAATGTGCATTCTTAGTTCTTGCTTGTACAAGACAGGTTTGCAACACAATGAAAAGTTTACTTATTTTCTTTCTCAGGCTCACATCCAGACAGAATGTACCCTTAAAAAGTCACATTAATCACATTTTTGAGCTTGGATTTCATGCAGATATTTTAATTGTACTTAGTATTTCGGAAGATCTGGACACCTTTCCTGTTTAAATTTTATTGAATTTATAAAAGCAGTATTTAAACAACTTTAAAGCTCCATTCTCACAAGGCTTCATCTACTTCAGGACACAGGGTTAAGGACTGGTTATACCACTAAAGTGCACTACCATTTCATATAAATTTTAGATTAACTTCTTGTTTGATGTCCTTTATCAATTGTTTCATTAAAAGAAAATAACTCTCATATGTTATTCAGAAGTTAATAACATTCATAACATGATTATACAGATTTTCATTTAGCAGTGGTCACAATGACTCTTTTGGTTTCAGTGTTACAGGAGAGTCGTGCAGTTGCATCCAAATGTGTTTCACTGGAATCTGAAGAGATTTTTTTCCATGAATATGCTGTTGCTCTTCAGCTTCACTTTGAAATCTTGCATACATCTCAAAGGAAACTGTCAGGTTCAGAATCTTCCAGATCTCATTGCTTGAACAATATCTTCCTTATCTGAAGGAGAGTGAGATTTCTGCTTTCTAAGAGAACAATACTCTTGTGAAGGAGGCTTTTGAAACTAAAGAAAAAAGAATTGCATGCGGAGATTTCTTTATATACCATCTGCTCAGGGAAAGACAAGCAAAGAAATACTGTAACTTTCTCTTATGTGAATGCGTACAGCTGTTAATACTTGCTGCTTTTATTTTTAAGTGTTTCTTAATACATTTACCAAGAAGAAAAAGGAAAATAACTGATTAGCTTTTGTACTACTTCCTCTCTTGTGATAGACTTCTCACTCTCCACATCTGGTGTTACTCTGAGGTTCTGTATTTCCAGTTACTCTTTTCTTCCTGAAGGAATAGGTAGAAAATTATATTTCCAAGGACTCGTGAGGCTGATCACAGCTTATTCTAGATCAGATGGAATCATAGAACCATAGAATTGCTCAGATTGGAAAAGACCTTCAAGATCATCAAGTCCAAACTCAACAGATTAATTGTCCCCCTAGACCTTTTGAACAAGTATAAAAACGTGATATAGGTATCACTGAAAATAAAAGCTGCCCAGCTGAACATTTTTCTAAATTTTTTTAGAAGGCTTCAGGTTTTACACACTGTAAAATTGTGTCTGTCCAGTGTTCACTTGTTCTTTAAGATATCAGAATGGACTTGCTTGATGTCTTTGGGAAAAAGAAGCTTCAGAAGTCAAAGGAATTATTCACAGGTACAGACGGGTTTAGTGATCAACATAGACAGCACTTTACCAATGTCATTTACTTTCAATGGAGAGCAGTAACCCCACTAATCCTCCTTTAATTCAGAGGAAAGCACCCAAGACATTTAATTAAATTCGACCTTCCCATTCTTGCCCTTTCTCCATCTTTCACATTGTAAGCCCACATCTGTGGGTCAGTACATTTGATGTTGTTGAAGCTGACATGAGAATTTTAGTATCACTAATCTTAAGAGTCTTAAAGTTAAACCTTACATGCAAAAGAATTTTTCCCCACATGAACACAAGAAGTACCTGATGTTTTTCCTCAGGGAAAGAACATCCAGTTCTCTGCTATTCGGGGTTACAGAAAAGATCTTAGGATAAAGTGATTAAATTCAAATATCAGCTTTATTTTCATCATTGTTCTGTTTGAGTCAAAAAGAACAGAAGAGGAGTATGCTATAATTTTTTTGTGAAATGCATATGGCAGTAAAACACTGATTTTAAAATCAAAGTGGAAAAATGAATCTTCCCTGAAGAAACAATATTCTTTATGAAGTATGTCTTCCATGTTATACTCCTCTTCAGAAACAGTGTTATGAATGTTATATGTTATTTCTCATTATAAGGGATTCTCTGTTGGAACAACTTCAAATAAGTGTTTAGAAATAAGAACTACTCTTCAAATTTCTGTATTAAGATACATTTTTAATTTGTGGCTTAGATTTGTTTTTTTTTTTTTTCCTATTTATGAATAATGTTTTTAGATAAATATTGTTCTACACAAGTAGAATACAGTGCAGCTGTGTACACAAAATTATACTGTCATATTATGTGGATATACAGAGGTAAACATTACACAAAACAGACCTGTGTATACCTGGAACTTAAAGATACATAAATTGAAGAGATTCAGTAGCATATTTACTCAGTGGAGCAGAAAGAACATATAGGCTAGCTTGATTGTTTTTGTTGTTGCTGTTGTTCTTTCATCTTTTTTTTTTTTTCTTGTTTTCTTAAAAAAACAAATCAGAGCAGAGATCTACAGCTTTGTCACAATACACCTGTTATCTTCAGAACTACGTTGATCTGTATGCCTCAGTGCACTAAATTCAGGTAATGCATGTAGCAAGAAATTCAACACTTTTACTTATCACTTAAACACTTATACATGCTACGTCAAAGGTTGCATCCAACTGTGAAAAAAGTTGATCATAGTAAAAATACTGTATTTCATTAAATTAAAAGCAACAAAATACACTCTACCTTCATAATATTAAATTATACAGAAGTGATAATGGCTGCTTTGATATCACTCTTTAGTAATGGCTTCTGATGATATCATAAAGCCCGAATACAGTGAATTTCATGCCTGAATAAAAAAGTATTTCTCATTTTTGATGGATTTCTGCTCAATGTGATAAAGTTGATTTATTCTGCCCTATGCATCAGCTTCAATAGGACATTAATATGTTAAATTGTAAACCCTGTTCATCCTTCTGTACAAGTCCATTAATCAAGTTTATACCTCCTTCTTAGTCTAAAGTATTGTTGCCAGAAAGATTGATTTAGAAGTCATTCTAAATTATATACAAGATCCTGCCAAATATAATGCTACACTTTGCTGAGATCCTTCAGTTTCCCTAAAATACATCTCTTATTATTTGGCAGTTTTATTCAGTAACTTAGAAACTTAGAAAATATTTTTTCAACAAAACAACTAATCATACAAGCGATTCCTTTCTCAGGTTGTTTGTATTCTTTTTGCATGTGCCAGATATTACCTTCATATTTGTGAATGCTTTCTTAGAAACTATAAATAGTATTTCTTCACCACTATCTTCTATTGTAAAAAAATATTTACTTTAGTGTAAATTGAGAGAGACGCAGACCCTGCAACTCCCACCCTCTGAGATACATTGTCTTTCAAGCAGCTGCACTTGAAAAGAAGCCTCCATTAATAGCATTAGCAAACGAATTAGCTTGGACTTAATAGGGAATTAATAGTTATGTAGCGATCATTAACTTAAAAAGTTCTTTTTTCAGTTGTTAGGAACCAACAAAAGACATCAAGTCCAACTGCCTGACCACTTCAGGACTCACCAAAAGTTAAAGCATATTACTGAGTAATCTTGCACACTGACATGCATGTGACATCATCTATCTCTCCAGGAAACCTGTTCCAGTATTTGACAAATCTCATGACTCACTAAAGTCCAGTTTGAACCTTCCCTGGCATTGATTTCTTCCGTTTCTGCAGAACTTGTCATTAGTTATCAGAGATTGGATACTAGTACATCCCCTTTCATTTCCTCTCCTCAGGAAGTTGTAAAGAGCAATTAGGTTGCCTCTCAACCTTCTTTACACTGGACTAGATAAACCATGTCCTCACAGAATGTGCTTTCCAGGACTTTTACCAACTTTGTTGCTCTTCCCTGGATGTAATCAGGTACATGCCTTCAAAAATCTGAGTTGTATGTAAGTTTCCATGCTTCAAAGTTTTTTCCTCTTTACTAGTTAGTTACTTCACTAACTTCCTGTGTTTAACCATGAGCAGCTGCTTTCCCAGTTGAAGGCTGCTGATTGCTCTCACTGCCAGCTAGGGAAGGTACTCTGTCTGCTACATTACATTTTCCTACCAGGATCAGCCATATCCTAATGACTTAGCCTGTAATTAGCATTAATTAGCATTAGCTCAAAATCTATTTTAAGCACTGAATCCATTTTTACTTGAGTACTTTTCGCATTCTCTTTATTTAAAATTCTAATGATGTTGTCGGAATGTTTTCCGATATTGACAGATTATAATAGTCTAGGCTTTAAATGTGCCCTTTATATAGCTATAAATTAAGTGTACTTCAGAAAAAGGTTTAGAGGCTTCCCAGGCTGTATTCAGCATTTAAAAAAAAAAGGTTATTCTAATATCTTGTAGTAAAAAATCACACTTCATATTTGCATTTTCCATCTAGGCATAAAATTTTATTTTTTGACTTAAATCCAGACAGGTGACAGGTATGCTTACTGGAGGTATTTGCAGTAGCTTTGGCAGCTGACTCTTCCCAGAGAAGATGACAAGAAAAACAAAAGCGTTTCATAGACAATGGAAACATTAATAATCAGGACTGGGCTGTTTCATGATATCTGAAAACAAACCTTCAAAAGCTTAAAAGACCTCCAGCAGAACAACAAATAGCAAAAACAGTAGGAGACTCAACTATTACCTTCTATTCTGGCCAAAGGCTCTGAAGAGATTCACGTTTCATTGTTCTGGAACAGGAAAAAAAGAAGGATAAGGATAAGGAAGAACAAATTGGGAACTTCTTTCTTTGATGCTTCTTGTCTCAGAGAAATAGTGGACATGAAAAGCAAGATCCTTTTAGGCATGGTTAGCATGTGATGATCTTGGCACAATAAACTGAGCAGGGATAAAAAGAATGAAAAGCTTTGATAAGAAAGTGGTATGAATCAAATAGAGTTTGTTTCATTTTACTTCATATAGGTATTTTTCGTTAAAATTTTATATGAATGTACATACCATGTGCAGTGCACTTGGACGCTGAGAGATGGAAGCTGACATAAAGAGTAGTTCCTGCACATTTGACTCAGTATACATAAAGCATGTATTTTTATTTCAATGTATAATACATTTTTACTGAATATTCTCATTCAGAGAATGCAACATAAAGACTACCTATTGCTGGAAGGAGTTTTTGAAATGGATCAAAGCAAAATATTCCTTGGATTAATGTTATTTAAAATTTGACTTTTATTCATTTACTTACAAAAAGAAAAGTCACAATGATTTTTTGCAACATTTCTGTTATTAATGAATTTCACTGAAGACCTCGAAACAATTATTATTTTTCCACTATCTCAATCAAATACTGTCAATTTTTTTTTATTTGTTGTGCTATTTTCCTTGTAAATTGCATAATAATGCTTCTGCTCCCTGCAGATTAATGTTTTAAATGTGAGATTAATAGCTAAGAAATGCAGATTAAGAAAAGCATACACTTATTTCTTGCTTTCACTTTTAAGTATAATCATTCTGTGACAAGGCTGATTGCTAAATGCATTTATTCTGACTGTTGTAATCACTTTCAGATGACAGGTTTTTGCAAGAAACTGTCCAATTCTTACTGCATGTTAAATATTTTGCCATTATTCATTATTTTGGAAGCAAACTGATCAGACAAAAATGCATGATTATGTATTAAACTGAACCTCCCATTTCATCTAAAAGCTACAAATAAGTAGAACTTAAAAATATTACTCAGTTACTTTAGACTAACTTTAATTACAAAGCATGTAATTAAAACTTTGATGCAGTAATTTCTGCGTATCTCTGGGACCACCAGAGCCCATCACTGATGTTAAAGATAGAAACAAAGAAGGAGTTAAATACCCCTGCCTTGTCTGCATCCCTGTTTGTGAAGAGATCACCCTCATCAAGTAGCAGATTAAAGTTATCTATGATCTTCCAATTTCTGTTAATATATTTTTCAAAGCTTTTTGTCTACCCCCACAGTACTGGCCAGCTTCAACTCTAATTGATCTTTGTCCACAGTAATTTTCTCCCTATACTAGCAAGCATCTCTGTAGTCCTCCCATGTTGCCAATCTCTCGTGCACATAAAAGGTTAAAGTTAAAATGACAGTGATTCATTTTTCACAGATAAAGAGCTGATACCAGTAATATATATCATTCCCTAAGAAATTGATTTGTTTGAAAATAAACACAAATCATGTATGCATGTTAATAACATTGAATGATGGAGATAATATAAATCAACATATTTGCCTGGATTCTTCTTTAATCTCTTTCATCATTCAGTAAAGTTAATTGAAATACTTTTTATGATAAAGTAACAAAGAAGAATAACACCATTTTCTTTATCCAAAACAAATTAAGGTTTGGTGTTCATTTTTAAAAAGAGCTGAAAATTCTCTGTACTATTCAACAAAGTGCATGGATTTGGTGGTAGACATGGAAGTACATCTAACATTTTCAGCAGGATGTCTGGTATTCAGCCTGCTCTGGGGACTCACACATTTTCCTTGATCTGTTCAGCTATACTTGCAACTTCAATACTATCAGATAAATTCTGGGAGAGCACTGTGGGACTGACCACATCTCCAATCCCAATGCAGGATTCAACATGCTTTTTCTAACAGCCTGAAGCAATGCTGGGCTTAAAAGGAAAAAATGGAACAAATCCAGCAGGGAATAGAAGGGTTAATGTACCTGAACTGACCAAAATCTGTAGAGAGCTTCTAAACACTAATTGCAGTGGCACTTCAAGCATTTCACATTCTGTAAAGGATAGTTCTATTCCACTCTGCTTTAGAGTCTTCTTTAAGCTCCTCACAGAGATCAAATAAAGTTTGTTTGTCAAATCCCTGTGTACAAAAACTCTCTCCTATATTAGACCTAAAAGCAAGAGTGTGCTAAGCTCTCTAAATCCTGTTAGAAAGATAAACCCTCTAAATCATTTTACTGTCTCTAGTGTCAAGCAACAGCATTTGCTATTCTCTTTGTGCTGTTTCTTTCAAGCCTTGACTTGAATAAGTTAAATCCACCTAATTAATGCTTTTTATATGTCGATTTCATCAGGAAATGCATTCTTTATTTAGGTTTCCTCATGGAAAATTCATATATATTGCTATGTATTAGGATATCTTCATTCATTTTTTCTTTAATGTGGAGATCTATATGTGCTTTTCTCTACATAGAACACAGAACATATTCTTTATTAATTCCTGGAAATAACATACCTCAAGGTAATATTTCTTATATAAACAAATTTCCCATTTCACACAAACCACTGGTAGACCTTTTAGAAGTTTAATCATAGAAAGGCCACATAAACTGAACTAGACAATCAGCAGCTCATCATATTACAACAGTAAGAAGTGAAATGGCAAGCAACTGGTTCCAAAAGCACTGGTAACTGAGCTAGTGATCTGTTGCTGTGTTGGTCTAAATTAACTTGTGCTAGAAATATAGTCAAAAGAGAACAAACAAATGTACCAGATTTTGCAATCTGTTCAGTGCTAACAGCACACATCTGCAGCATCACACCTTGTGATCTTACTTAGCATTCCTAGAATGAACAGACTAATCCTATGTATTTCCTGCATCATAGATGCACCCGTGAGAGCAAGGAGTTTTTCCTCCCTTGTTCCATTTCAAGAATAAGAGAGATTCTTTTATACCATGGGATTTCTAGACATGGTGAGAGAAACACATTGGCCATGTTCACACTGAACTACGTCCATCTGACTTGAGTGTATCAGCAGAATATGGGCTTTCTTTCCATATCCTCTGCTAAGAAACTGTACTGGAATTTTCTACAGTGTGAGAAAAAAGTCAAAGAAATCTTCAAGGAAAAATAATCTACAGGAAAAAAATTGTATCAATAAAAGCTGTAGCAACATTTGTGGTGAGAAACTATATTGTGAACTTATATCATACAATACTATTACTGCTTTAAACGGTACCATTTTTCAAACCGTTATAAGAAAAATAAGTATGAGAACTGCACAGTAAGTTTTTCTTCTGGCAGAACAAGTGTTGTTGTTGTCACATAATAATATTACTTAGAGGAATGTTAGAAGTATACTAATAAAAAATTTAATAAGGGCTACTTAAATATGAGGGTTGGCTATTAGTATAACTGACAACAGGTGATAGTTTTCTCTCTATCTTTCCCATTAAAAAGATGTTATTTTTAAAGGCATTACATTGATTAATTAAGAATATTAATATTATATTTTCATAATTAGATGCTGTCTCCTTGTGAAAAGTAAAAGATATTTTGCTGTCATTTAAACAAAAGGATTGAAGTGGCTAATTTTGCCAAAACCTTATGAATTCCTAAACATTTAGAAGATTACAAGCAATGCTTTTAAGAAGTTCATGCCTTTAAAGGATTTGCTTTGAAATAAGCAGAGAGTTCTGCTTTAGCTCAAAGATATTTTGCAGTCGTAATTCAATTTAGCAGCCAGAAACAGGCAAACAACGATTAAAAATTTTACCAGAAATAAATTCTCCAGACAACAAATTAAAAACTTCAGCCCCATGGGTTTGCAAGAGTTCATGATTTATCAAAAGACTTTTTCAAGTTCCAAGGCAGTTTGCAAATTGTAAGCTTTGTTTTTGGAACTCCAGGTTCCTGTAATGTTATTTACTGATCATAATTAACAGTGGTTTGACAGAATCTAAATATCATTATATAGCTGTACTGTGAGAACTGAATGTTTATAACCTTTGCATTGTGCTGTTTACAAGGAAAGATAAATTAAGATGCCAAGATTTTTTTATTATTACGATCATTTCTGTTTTCATTCTCCTCCTACAAGCTCGTGATGAAATTAATGTTATATTCAAAACAGATTTTAAAGGAGAAATAAATATATTTTCAAAAAATACTAAGGTAACAATATAAATGCTCCCTACATTATAACTATTAGGCTAGAATATCAGATATAAAAACTTTTAAAAGTCATTAAAACAATGGCCTCACAGTAGAAACAAAACAAAACAAAAGAAAATGCCTGGATTTTAAATGGTGTGTTTGATTTATGCAGCAGATCTTAAAATACAAATAATACAAATACTGTGAGTATTTGAACTGCTTAGACACTATGGCATTAACAATGTGATTATAAATCAAGTACACAGAGGTGAAATTTTGGCCATGTTTTCTAGATATGAAATCCAGTATTTCAGAAAGGACTCATGGATATCATATATTAGCTGTCACCTAGAGGCATGATGTTTAAGTAAGCATAGTTACCCTTTTCTATAAAACATCTCTGTAAGCCTGACACAAGCTGACCATAGCATCAGTCACTGCTAACTTCTTCATGGACCAGAATTTTGTAAGCAATGCAGTTCTGCTTATATTTACAAGTATTGATTGTCAATGTTCAAACTCTGATTAAAAGGACTGATGAATGTTGGGAAAATCCTAACAGTATTATCATGAATGATCTCCTGAAATACAATTATTTCAGGTTACTACTTGAAAATAAACATCCCACATCCAGTAAGCCAAAAGAAAGGAGTCTATGAGGTGTCCTCCTCTTTCATTAGATATCACAAAATATTATAAATCTTATGCCATATGCACATACCATGCTCTTAGAACAGCTTTCAGAACTTTGCAAACTTTTGCATTAATATTGCTGTACCATTGGTCTTCTGAAAATTGGTAACAATATAAATTCTCACTGAAGACAATCATTCATGAAAACAAAGATTAAGAAGATAACACTAACAAAATATAGGGTATATTTTTGGTCTAATATATACTCATTAGATACCTGAGGTGTCATTTGTTACACTGGCTCGAACAGGGACGAGATTTGGGACCAAAACTAATATCTCTTGCAAAATTAAAGTGCTTCCTGGAAGATGTCTAGGATTTCAGTGGATGCATTATTTGTTATTTGTTTGGTCTTTTTAATGAGAGTATAAAAATGAAATTTGTTTAAGTATCTAAAGTTGAGTTCATTAATAACCTTAAGGAGGTGTGTGGTTATAATTTGGAGGTTCTACTAATTCTGTGAAGAATGAGATAATGCTACAAGAATAATTAGATCATATTTTCTAGTAGTAAAGGAAATTCTTTATTAAAAATTTCAAAGTCCTGGACTAATGGAATAATAAAAAGGAGCTCCACTAGAAAGAAATATATTTCATTAGAGAAAAAAAGAGAGATCTGAGTATATATATTTTCAGTCATAAAATCATTTTAAGTAACAACATAGGAAAAAAAGGAAAATTACTGTGAAGATTTGTCAAAGCATATACAGAAGAGAAAAACAATAAATAAAGTTTTGCCAGTAAAGAAGACACGAAGAACATCTCAGTACACAGTGTCTTCTTCTGATTATCTATTTCCAAAAATAGATTAACTTGCAAGAATTGTAGTAATTTGCTACTAGGATGATCATCAACTACTCTATTAAGGAACAGCTTCTCTAGTACAGAAATAAATAAATAAATAAATTAACATCCTTACCTGGATGAGATGGCTGAGGAAGATATTGACTCTCTTTAAATGTGTTTGGGAGTAGTAAGAAGGGGCAAAAATCCTTTAGCTATTCAAATGCAAAAGGGTGTTTAGCATCCTAGTGGAAACCATTAGAAATAGGTTGTATTGGAGCCCAATAGTTTCCCACCAGGTTCTTTTAGATATTCCACATACGAGATTTTATGTAGAATACCAAATTTACATATTTGAAATTTTTCTCCCCTATTGTATTCTTAAATTACAATATGTGTCCTCATCACACTAAGTGTGAATCTAGCAATTGGAGCTGCAGATTTGGCTGTGTGTAGTTGTGAGACTGAGGCCTTGCCAACACCACGTAACCATCCTTTGGGATTTTAGAAGAATATCTCAGGTTTTTATTTGTGTAAGTATGAAATTTTATGGAAAAAATATATTAGTAATTTATGTTATCCAAGATAATAAATAATTTTTTGTCAATATACTGGAAAATATATACATAACCACATTTTATTTACCTTAATAACTAGATTTGCACTGGAAAATGGTAGCTCATAGCTATGGTAAAAGCAGTTTAAATATATATTTGTGCAGATGGGATGAAAGGGGGGACTTTTATCACCCAGTATTTGCATGTGGCTGATGGAGTCACAGAAGAGGAGGCATAAGAGAGTGTGAGTTCAATATGTTACCTTTAGAATCCCAATTTAACCTACTCATTCCTTCTGATCTGTATTCATAGGCTTCTCAGGAACCTAGCAATTATACGTCAGAATGATGGGTCTCAACCTTGTTTTGGGATAAAATAGCAATCTGCTCATGAGCACAATAGCCTGATCTGCCAGAATTTCAGTGATTCTTTGGACACTGATTAATTTGCAGAGGGTAATTCTGAGCTCAGAGTTCAGTGATGAACTCCATCAGAGCTGCTTCTCAGATTGCAAGAATTTTCCTGGGAATATTTGTTGTAGGTGTTGTCATTCTGTGTTTTTGTGGATATTAAAAGCACTTTTACAAAAGATTTTTCTTCTTTTTACTATCAAGTTTGTAACCTCTGGTCATTTATTCTATTTGCTTTTCCGAAGGCAACAGCATAACACAGAGAAGGTGTATTCTTCTCCCCAGCATATTACTGAACCTAAAAATATATTAACTTCTGTATAATACATAGGTCGCTCCAAAATTAATGCTTCCTATTTATTTCCATGGAAACCACAACAGCTGCAAAGAACACAATAATACTATTTGAGCAAATTGAGCAAATTCTCAACTACAAAACAATATTTTGCAACATAGTCACCACCATTAGCTATGCATTTTCACCATAAAAGCCTGCAAGCTATGATCATAAACATTTGCACCAAATAGAGATGAGCCACTGTTCCTGTCACCACTGCTGAAATGCACCACTACGCTCACATCCATTCTTTGGTCTCCATAAACACTGAGCAAACACTGATAAATGCAATGGGTGTCATTTTTTCTGCGCAGAGGAATTCAGTGACACACCTTTGCTCCATCTGCATTTCCATGTCAAACACCACTCTGTCAGACTGCCCCTCTGTTGCCATCTGTCACATGGCAACAATATGTAATGAGATATTGATGGGAAGGTTCAGCCTCTACTGCCATACTACCATTTGCCTCTGATGTCATGGGCTAACTTCATAACATATGAGGCATAACTTTCAGAGTGGCCCTCTATAAATAATTCTTTCTATTAGCTGGAATGGAAGTTAAATATATTGGTGTTTGTGTGTTGGGGCTGGAGGTAGTAGGCAAGAGATAGCAGATTTCATGTTTAACCTCTCCTAAGGCAAATTATTAAATCCAGATCTATTGCATCACCATATCACCAGAATTCACAAGACAAATCTGAAGAATTTAAAACCTTGAATCTTTATTATATATGTAATCCTGAAAATGTCCCATTCTTCAAGACCACATTTTTAAAAACGAAAATTCAATAAAAAGAGTAAGAGAAGTGAGTATACAAAACATGTCTATGTTGATGCAGGATGTGCAGCACAGTTCTTTTAATTACTCAGCATTTATGGTACACCACTTAAAGGACAGAAATTGAGGGATGGCTTTAAGAAAGGACTTTACAAACCTATGAAGTATTCACTGAACTTATTCAGAGTTACTATAGTACTGAGGCAACACCATTTCAAAACATTTAACCGAATGAAGTACAGAGTTATTATGTTAGACCAACATTACAATAGAATAGCTAGGGCAGCGACTAGGGGATGAGACTGGGCTAAAATAGAATCCTGGGCAGTGGACAGGGTTGGGAGAAGTTCTCAGGAGAAGCTAGGCAGAGATCGAAAAGTGCACTCAGAGCCCTGTCATAAATATTCCTAATAGACGTTCAGAATACTTTTGAGATGTAAAACAAATTCCAATTAAAGAGAAAGAAGAATGCAAATGAAACAGTTTAAACTAGAGTATGGAGCTAGTCAAACTCTTTCAAAGCAATATTAGAATAGTCCACAATATTTCTCTGTAACTTGTCCAGAAATAGAGCAAGCTTTCCTGCAGGTTAATTTTTTTTTAATATATTGAATATATCTCTTTCATAGAAATATATTAATATACATATTTCAAAGATATAATTATCTGACATATTATTTTTCACCTTAAATAGTTTTTCCCTCAGCAGTCAGATTTAGAACGAGCTCAGAAAAATCAATATTTTTTCTCTTTATTAATTCAATTAATTGAATGAAGACTTTTTAAAATAGAAAATATTGTTTTAAACCTAAGGAAAAATATTAACAAGAAAGATATTGTCTCATGAGTGATCAATCATTTTCCATTTCTAACATGTTTCATGACAGCTTTTCTGTATTTAACATTTTTAGAAGGTAGAAATGGAAATAAAAGGTGGTTGTTCACTCAGAAAGTTTAACAAGAGGTATAAAAGATAAGATCATTAGCTCTGGAGATAAAAATTTTCCCTAGGATATAATAAACTTTTCTTTCTTTTGTAGCTTTCCAGGTATGATTGATATTAATTAAGATAGATGCCTTAATCACAGAGCTGAAAAATTAGTAATGATATATTGAAAGTGATGGACAATTTTACCCGGAACTACCAAAGCTCTAGTGAAGTGCTGATTTTCTTCAAAGCTTCCCAAAGCATTAGTATTAATCTGTGACTGTTCTAAAGGATTTTATATGTGCTGAAGATGGATAATGAGTAATATATTTAGACTCAAATCAAATCAGCTAAAATTTTTTAGTGCTGATGTTTTCAGAAACTGTGCCTGAGAAACTGCCTGTTAGTATTTAAGTATTATGTCATATTATTCTGTGCTATGGAAAACAAACAGACAAACAAATAAACTAATGAAAAAAGAAATTAAGAATAAAAGTGTTTGAATAATATTCTGGGGTTCTGTAGATACTTCTGTGCATATGAATCTACACATCTACTTCCAAGCTTAGGAACTCTGAATTAAACTATTCATAAAGATTCCAAGTCAGCTCAGACAGACATGTCACTTCAGTGGGATAAAAATTCTTTTAAATACGCTTTCATAATACTTTTAAAGAAAAAATGTAGAGTAAGATCAAATGAAAGAATGACTCTTAAGTTTAAAATCAAACCACATGGTACACTATTCATAACAATAAAATTTTGGCACTTGTAAAGTTCAGGAAGAATCAAAGGTAATCTTAAATGCTGTTTCTTTATTCTTGAGTGATATTATAAATTATTAAGTCAATCAGCACATTTTCGCATGGCTTTAGAAACTGACTGCTAGTCAGCAATCCCTTTTTCTGGTTCTTGACATTGTTACTCATTCATCTTTTGAGAGTAAGTCCATCATGTCTACCACTCTCCTGATACATATAGTGATATTGATATTCCCTGTATTTCTTGTAGGTCATTTTGCTAAATCATAGAATCATAGAATCACAGAACAGTGGGAATCGGAAGGGACTTCAGGAGACCATCTAGCTCAACCCTCTTCTAAAGATGGTTTCCTTAGAGTAGGTTACACAGGAAAGCATGCAGGGGGATTTTGAGTATCTCCACAGAAGCAGATGCCACAACCTGTTCCAGTGCTCTTTCACCCCCAAGGTTATGAAAATTTTCTTCATGTTTGTATGGAACATTCTATGTGTTGAATTTAAAAAATGATAAGAGACGACATTTTTCAGTGTCTAATTAGAAATGTAGTTAATAACAGAGGATTTGTTGTTGTTGTTAGATAACTGAATATTTGTCACAGGGTGAGTTTAAACCAAAAACTACAAAGTTGTGATCTACACAGCAGTGACATGGTCTGTGCCTTGAACACTAAAAACTGTGTGTTGCTGACAAAGGAAAGCAGCTCTGGGAGATCATTATGGAATAGGATTAATAGTAGGATTAATACTGTATAGCTCGTTACCATAGAAGCAGTTTATTAGTGTCTATAACAAGATGAAAAAAATATATGATGGTTTGCATGCTTTTCATGTCAGTAGAGACCTGTAACCAGTGGTGTCCCCCAGGGGTCTGTGCTAGGTCCGGTTTTGTTCAACGTCTTCATCAATGACCTTGATGAGGGGATAGTGGGCACCCTCAGCAAGTTTGCTGATGATACGAAGTTGGGAGGATTGGCTGACAAGCCTGAAGGCTGTGCTGCCGTTCAGCGAGACCTGGACAGGCTGGAGAGCTGGGCAGTAAGAAACCGGATGTGGTTCAACAAAAGCAAGTGTAGGGTCTTACACCTAGGGAGGAAGAATTGCATGCACCAACACAGGCTGGGGGATGAGCTGCTGGAGAGGAGCTCTGCAGAGAGGGACCCGGGCGTCCTGGTGGACGACAGGTTGGCCATGAGCCAGCAGTGTGCCCTCGTGGCCAAAAAGGCCAATGGCATTCTGGGGTGCATTAAGAAGAGCGTGTCCAGCAGGTCGAGGGAGGTGATCCTCCCCCTCTACTCTGCCCTGCTAAGGCCTCATCTGGAGTACTGTGTCCAGTTCTGGGCTCCCCAGTACAAAAAAGACAGGGATCTCTTGGAAAGAGTCCAGCGGAGGGCCACAAAGATGGTGAAGGGCCTGGAGCATCTCCCCTATGAAGAAAGGCTAAGTGAACTGGGTCTGTTTAGCCTTGAGAAAAGATGACTGAGAGGGGACCTGATCCAGGTTTATAAATATCTGAGGTGTGGCAGCCATAGTGGTGATGCCAGTCTCTTTTCAGTGGTACGTGGAGACAGGACGAGGGGAAACGGACATAAGCTGCAGCATAGGAAGTTTCGCACGAATGTTCGTAAGAACTTCTTCATGGTGAGGGTGATGGAGCACTGGAACAGGCTGCCCAGGGAGGTTGTGGAGTCTCCTTCTCTGGAGATATTTAAGTCTTGCCTGGACGCCTACCTGTGCGACCTGGTGTAGGGAACCTGCTTTGGCAGGGGGGTCGGTCTCAATGATCTCTAGAGGTCCCTTCCAATCCCTACAATTCTGTGATTCTGTGATAGTAAAGAAAATAGGTGTTTTAAAATGTGAAACATATCATGAAATACTGTCATTCCTAAGTAGATGAAATTTAAGTATCCTAGATAATAGGAAAGACTCCTGGATTGTGTGAATCTTGCCAACTATGTATTTAAAAATAAAGAAGCATCTGGATATGTGCAATGTACAAATGACTTTTCTCACATGGACAGTTTTGTTTCACTTAACAGTACAGAAGAACTACATCTTCTTCTACTTCATTTTGAAGTATGGCTAAGCACACAACAAAACAGAAGGAAAAAATACTTTACATTTTTTTAATGTGTTATTCTTAAAAAAAAGTAATGCAGTCCAAAGGTAGGATTCTACTCTTTGCAGGGACTTGTTTTGATTGGCAAGCAAAAAATAAGATTGTCTGGCAGTTGTGGAAATCTAAGTTGAAAGTAAGGAAAAATAGTAAGGAGGATGGGAGTGAGGATAGCCTCTTGTATTGTCAAATTAACTATACTAGTAGGGAAAAATGGTACAGACTAATATGGTAAATAGGAATTTATTCATCAGACCACATACAAAGGGGAAAATAGAAAAAAAAAATCAAAATTTTAGACTTGCCTTTTTTTGTGTTGGTCTCTTCAGGAACATGTAAAATTGTGTAATAGATGTTTTCTATCAAGTTAAATATCATTAAATCTTCATTTCTATATTTCTGTTTCTAAATGAAGATTTCAGTATGCTTGTTTATTTATTTCATTTTAAAGGGAGAGGGGAGAACAGTAAGTGAACAGTCTGACACCTCACTTTTATTTGTCAAGCTTGTTTAGTAGAGTATCTTCTTCAGTGGCTGGAGATCTCACAACATTCCTCTTCTTCTCCTGCAGCAGAAGATATTTTTTGCTTATAACATTCAATATAGATTTTGCTACACAAATGAAAATAGAACCATAAGCAACTCCATCTGACATTCACAGTATGTCCTGTACTGGAAAGCTCAGACCTAATGGCTGTTTCTGGCTAATTTCTTGACAGAGATCTGTTATGACAGATGTTTGTTTTGAACTCTTCATCACCGTCAGATCATTCTGCTATCACAGCAATTATTCAGACGTAATAGTTATTAAGCCAGAATAAATATTTAATTGCAAACACACAGCATGAGTTATTAAGTTGCAATAAGGTATAAGACTAATGTAGCCATTTGTTAGAAAAAAAATCTTTTTAAGACAGTGAAAAAAGCAATTAAAAATATATTCTAAGAAATAAATTAAAAAAAAAGCTATTTTTCTAATGGCTGGCTTTGGGAGCTGAAAACTATTCTATAAGATCTCATCTTTGTCTAGGAGTCAGAAGTGATAGCTGTTGCCTTGTTTTTCTTCACTCTTGAGTGAGTTGATGACCTTTGATTCATTTTAGGAATATGAACAAGAAACCTCACATCAGATTATATTGGTCAAATTTTCAGTCTTTCACTTGAAACAGCTCACAGAATCACAGAATAGAAGGTTAGAAAGGATTTTTGGAAGTCATCTGATCCAACTCCATGCTCAAATATGCCCAGATTGTCCAGGACTATATTGAGATTGCTTTTGAATATTTCCACTACTGAATACTGAGGTGAATAAAGCATTCAGTACATTAGTTTTTTATTTGTTCTATGTCAATAACGTCTTTGCCCCACTCAGCATCCAGACCATCTCACTTCTCTATATATCCTTTCTATATTTGAGTGTTTTTCTCCTAACTCATCTATAGAGCCATCCTGCTTTTTTTGTTTCTTTTTGCTTAACAGGATGAACTGGTCTTGAGTTTGGAGGAGGTCATCCTTGAATTTTAACCAGTTTTATTGGATGTGTCTTCCAAAGAACAAGATTGTGACCTTAGTTTTTTGCTTTTCTTCCTCTTTCCAATATCCTAAACTATGTCACAGTCACTGCAGACAACATTGTCTTCATCCTTCACATCTTCACTCACCCCAGTCTTTGTTTAAAAGCTAAATTGTTTTAGAACTGAGATCTGAAAAAACAAAAACAAAGCAAACAAACAAGAAATCAGAATCTCTTCTGGCTGGCGAAATGGAATATTCTGGTTTTGCTCCTCTGTCTGACAGACCAGACGTATTTTCCATGTATATAACTATGCATATGATATAAATTGTGGAATACAACTGCCTTCTATTAAATCTAATCCTATGTATGTAAAAAATTGTTTTGCTGCCTGGCAGTCTCACACGTTGAGTTTGTTGTTGTTGATTTCTTTTTTTTAATTGTATGAATTTTACAGTGTCACATTCATGAAGCACAACAGAATGTGAAGGGGGAGCAGAAGAAACTCCAAATTATAATTCCTGTTCCATTAAAATATCTGTTCTACCTGCAGAACGAACAAAATACCAAATCCAGTAACATGGAAAACACGAAGCCTATTTCTAGTTAGTACTTTTCTTCCAGTGGGAAATGGTGCTAGTAAGATAGAGGAACATAAACCTTTCTTATTTTTCTAAAAAAAAGCAAATAGAAATTTTCCATGTGTGTAAAGAATGAAACATATATCAAGATGCAACTGTGATGACTCAACTAAGCTCTTCAAAGTATTTGATATTGGGCAATTTTATCACCTTCTCACCCTTCTAAATCATTGCATTTTCAGTACCTTGGCCTAATTAATTGAGTATTCATGTGTATGTACTTGTGAAGCATTTTGTTTTACTCTGGTTTTAAGATTTCCTGTGTCTTTAGACTGTATGTTCAATGCATACAGCTTATATCTTCTTCCTCTTGTTCATCTTCACATGGAATGGAAACCAGCCTCATTTATTTGTCAGCCTACTTCCAGAATGTATAATCAATCTGAAATATTTATCAGTCAGACAAAAAAAAAAGGGAGTGAGGAATTAGTAAAATAAGTCTTCAGTATTGTTTCCAGTAGTCTGAAGTTGGAAAGAAAAGTCATTTTTTATGTAACACTTTAAATGACTGGACAACAAACAGGTTGCAAACTACAAAGTCACATCTGTCTAATGACCTGAAGTGATATTTTGTAAAGACATTAAGGGAGGAGAAGTTTTCCTCAAAGTGGGCCAACAGGAATATCAAAACAGATCACCTGAATGAGCCTGTTGAAGAAACCTACTAGGCATATCAACTTTCTTTTAATCCAACTCTAATTCAAAGACTTTGGGTAAAACAATGGAGTAAGTATTGAATGTTTTCCTTTTCTTGCTGAGCTTGTAAGATTCACTGACTGAATTTCATTTTGGCTTCGCTGTCTAAGTAAGAAAGTCATCTACTGGCTATATTTTTATGGTTAAAAAAATCACAATTTATGATAAATTAACTTTTTCCATTTTGATTTGACTCAAACTTGTGAAAAGCACTCACTTTGTGAGTTTGATCTATATAGCAAATGTGCTGTTGTTGTACTACTTTTTTCACTACACTTTTTATTCTGCAGCATAACTTCTATCTAGCATAGAAGCTCCCATGAGGAACAAACAAATTATAAACAAAATCTATCTACGCTTTCTTTAATATGCAATATTAAATTTAAAGGTTCATATACAGGACAATATAATCAATCTACAGGAATTCATGGGACCAACCTCTTACTGCTATTCTACTGGGAAATGTTAATATTGACAAAGCATTACAAGGTTTCTATTTCTTAAAAAAAAAAAAAAGAAAAAAAAGAAAAAAAAAGAAAAAAAACACACTCACTTCTACTGGAGCCATTTTATCCAATACTGAAATCCTTACCCAAAAGCAATTATTGTGTATACCAGTTATCAGTATGTACTATATTTGTAAACTGACCTATGGAAAGGTAGATTTTTCAATAATTGACAATTCAATAATAATTATTTTTTGGATGACAAATCAAAGAGTTTGTATATGAAAGAAAAAATTCAAATACTGAATTCTTAAATAACTGATAAAATTCAAGCTTAATATGCCTGTTTGTACAGACATAGATACTCTTTTCTTGCTTAATATCTCAGTATACTTCCAGTGCAAAGAACAATAGACAGTTTTATAAGATGGTTACCTTTGTGACCTATTAAAATAAATTACTTTCCTAAGAAACTACACAGAAAAAACACAACGAAAGTGCCAATCATTTGAAGCCAGAGAGAAATATAAGACCAGTTTTTTTTCTGGAGGTATATACAACAATTAAAATGGCTGAACATGACTTTAGCTGTTTCTAGGAGGCTGACAGTTAGATGTGGTCTCCCTTCCAAGTCAAAGAGTAACTGCTTCTAGTTTGGAGATTATTAAGTGCCTCGGGTATCTTCTAGATTATTTACCCCTTAATTTGATTTTAAATCTGTGTTGTTATTTTGCACGTTAGTTTTCAATAATTTGAAACACTCTTGATTTTATCTTCCTCACAGACCAAAGATCAAAACCTCTAGTCAGCTAAGGTTTCTCCTTTTAATGTCATCACTGATTGTAAAAAATCTTGGCAAAAAAATTCACCTTGGAAATATTAGAAATACACTTTCAAATATTTTCCCCCAGGAGATTTTTAGAGAGTTTAGTTGTCAGTAGCTTCACGCTCCTTGTTCCTACACTACTCTTGTTACAGTGGGAGTTCCTTTCTTTCTTTTACTCCGCTACTGCTTTCCAGAAAGTTCTCACAGATGTGTTTGTATTTTTCCTCATATAGAAGTTACTGTACATTCCCTGTAGATGGGTCTTCGTGATCCAGTAAATCAGATAGCTCTTCATTTATTTAGTTAGCCATAAATATGTAACAAAACAGAATATATAATATACTCTAAGTGATAAATAGGCAAACAAGAGTGCATCAACATTCACAGCTAATAAAAATGGCTTTAAGAAACATGAGAAAAGCTAATGAGAAAAAAACTTGCACACTAGAAAGAAGGCTACTCAACTTTGAAGTAAATGAGAGCAGTCAGAACTTTCCATGGAAGCTCTGCGTGGGTGAGTATGCAACCTCTGTATCAAATTCATCTTGGTTTGACAACACAAACTGAAACAAATTACATTGTCTGCATTATTTTTAACTCTTTGAACAAAATAATCTACTTGCAAATCCTCATGTAACACTGGCTGTTGTTCAGCCAGAAATGGACCATATTTGTTCTTATATTACCTTCAGTATAAAGGGTGCTGTGGTTATTAGCTTTGCTGTTAATATATCAGAAGACTGCAATGGGTTTATATTTTACATGGGTCAAGATTTTTTACAGTTGATTTTATTCCTTAAAAGATAACAATTAAGTGGACAGAGTAATCATATAGGGCTTCAAACATTACAGTTAATGGGATGTGAAATGTTACTTGACAAAGCAGGTTGTTTATCTTATTGACTGCTGTAAACTCACACATCACTTTTCATTCTAGTTAACACTTCAGGTGCTAAGTGTAGCATAACTGAGGCTTCTCCACATGTGCTCCCATCCCTAACACAAAGATTCTTTCTTGACAATATCTATTAGAGGCCTGTATGTTCTGTCCTCTAGATCTCAATTCATGCATATGAATTAGTGTTTCTTTGGATCTGGAGTGAAGTCCATATGCTTCTTGATTGAAAATTCATGTTTAGTGTTCCTATCTGATTTTTAAATTTTCTTATATTTCATTTTATTTTATTTTGCCTTCTATTTTCCCTTCAGCTACCTGAATAATGAGTTCTCAGAATACTTTTTTCATCTGTGCTTATCTTTATTACTTCCTACCATTAATTATATGCATTTTAGCTTTATTTCTCTGCAAATGGTCCAGTTGAGACTCTTTTTCAGAAATCCATAGCCAAGCATGGTCCAACATCATGTTTCCTTCTGCTGTCAATCCTGTTTATCCTTTATTTGCCACCTTTTCATCTCCTAATATGGGAGAGAGCACACATCCCCTGTTAATTTGTATTCGTTTCTCTTGAAAACAATTTTGCCCAAAAGCATCAGTTTGGTGTTTTGTTTTGCTTTGTTTTTTCAAGATTGCTGCTCAAAGGGATTGAGTTTAAATGCCTTAAGAAATTGTTATTTCCTTTTTGAATATTCTGTAAGTCAATTATTTAATCTAGAACCTAGAGTAACTGACACAGAAAAAAGTTTAATTTCATAGATGTTTGTGAATCCTACATTAAACCCACGCTTCTGGCATCAGTGTGAGATTATTGAGATTTTACTGGTTTGCTTAATCAAGACCTGAGCCCATATACTTACAGCAATAATTTAAGCAAAACACCAGAATGCATTTCTTCCAAAAGAGGCACTACGAGAAATCTCTCCTAGACAACTGTCAAACTTCAGTGGTACACATTAAGGGTAGATTAAATTTTGTTTGCTCTTAAGTCTTTCGCACCATTACTATGATAGTTCTCCACACTGGCAATGGAAAGGGAGCAATGAGGCTTTAGCCAGGCTCTGATCAGTGGTGCCCAGAGAAACAACAAGTGGTAATTGACGCAAACTGAAACACAAGACATTCCATCTAATCATCAGGGAAGTCTTCTTCACTAGTTAGCAAATCTAGTTTTTTAAAAATTTTAGTATGATCTGGGGTGTTTCATGATCCAAAGCAGACATTAAAAATTTATTCCATTACAAGTGACATTCATTTTGCTTTCATTTCCATAACAACCTGATTCCTGGGGAGGACACTGAATTCATATTTCTATCATCTGCCCACGAGATAAATTGAAAGTCTCTATAGGCAATTGCTGTAAAGTGTATATGCTTATTTTTAAATGAATTAATATACTGGTATGTGTTTATTCTTATTTTCTTCATATGTGAAAACCAAGTTTCATCTTCTATACCAAAGTAAAACAGGTGATAGCATTCTAAATTCTTCTGAGATGCAAGGTGTGGTGCCTTTTTCTGAATGGGAAACTAACTGGATTTGAAGGGCTTATAAAATCTCAAATCTCTGTTTTCAGAGAACGTATCTCTTGCTGAGCAATTTCTTCAACTCTGATGTTAGCTATGTTTATTCTACCTACAGTTATTCAAGGAATATAAATCCAACTAATAGCTGATTTTTCCTTTAGATATGTAAGACCTCTGCATGTATATTAAACGGATAAATCTGAAAGTTTCCATGAGAATTTTTCAGCCTTTTTTTCCAGCACTGATACTGAAGAAAGATGTTTTCATATAATTTGTCAAACCCTCACATTCCACTGGTGTTAACTGTTGCATTATTTCTGAACTGAAAATATAACTGTTCTGCACTGCAAACAGCTGAAAATGTGATGGATAGGGATCTCAATGTGTGTTGTTGGGGTTTTTTAAAATGTAATTTACTCTCCCTATTAATTTTACATGAAGTCTTGACCGTACGTAGCACTGTTTATAAAATTGTAACCAATGGCTGTGATTCCATTACCTAAGAGAGCACTTCAGGCTGCCTGTGAAATGTAATTCACTTACTGGTCTTTGATTTTTTTTCAACTACTACATTCTTGGGGATGCATTTTGATGTGATATGTAGTTTTTAGTTTCTTTTCATGTTTTCATGGCACAGATTTTATCTAGGTTCAAATATCTAGCCTATTCTGTCAAGTTGAACTTCACTATATTGACTTGACCTTTTTTATTTTTCTGCTGTTTGTCCCAGGTTTCTACTATTCTGAAGAAGAACACAGATGGTCATCTGAATCAGAGGACGTTGAAAAGGTCAAAGCAGCAAGACAGACTGCACTGTTTCTCCAAGTGTAAGGTGCTGAAACTCTAGCCACATGATTCATAGTCATAACTGGACTTCAAGTAAGCTTGGAAAATGGTCTATGCAAACTCTAGTATTTCATGGTGAGAGTGATGAAAATTCATTCTTCAGAATGCCTTAAAATTTCACTTTTTTCATCCTTGCCATATCATATTAAGTTTGTAAGTAATTGTTTTCTTTAGATCATTTAGTGTCATACATTTCGCAAAGCTAAATTACTCATTATGTGTTTTCCATCTGATGGCTATTTTCCATGGTATATATTGTGTATGACCTTCCAAAAGTACTTTATTATTTTTCAATCTTCAATCTTTATTTTTTTATCATAAAAGTAGAAAATTGTGGTTTTTAAATATTTTTTTCCATACTAGAAAAATCCTACTCATCCTAAGAAATCTTTATGGAAGAGTTTCAGTATTCATGCAGACTATGAATACTGATTAGTATAAAGCAGCTATTACTATTCTCCATGGTACTCCATGATTTGATATATATATATGGAGAGGGAGAGAAGGCAATAAAAACCTTTCCTGAGCCTTTCTACTGCTTATTTTCATCATAGCTCAGCCAGTACAGGTATGAAAATGGAGCCCAGTGAATATAAAGTAAGACAAGAGATGGTATAGAAAGATATAGAAACAGATCTATGAAAATCTCCACTGGACAAAAAATTGATAGTGATGAGCTTGCTTCAAACTATATTTGTTAAAAGTACTAAAAGAGTTTAGTTGCAATAAACTAGGCTGAACTGTCCTGAGCAGAAGGTGCCAAGAAAGCTTGTCTTCACTTCTATTTCAGTGAAGACAAAATAATATACCTGCTTTGGTTTTTTGGTTTCTAATTCCCTATACTGTGAAAAATAAATATAAGATAAAACTGAGAAATTAAGTATCAGCAATATCTAATTTGCAACACAGTGTATACAGATGAAGCAGTTAACATACTAAAAAAGAAGGAAAGAATGGGAAGGGAAAAAAAAGAAAGGAAGAAAGAGAAAACTTAAACTGCATCTTAACAATAGGGTTCTTCTCATGAAGCAGTCTGATTGGTAAAAGTATTTTTTGTTGTTATTATTAATTTCTATTTCTGTAGACATAGCCTGTTCACTACATTATGTTCCTCTATGGACATGAGAAATCAGTACATTTAGGTCCAATTTGTGCACAGTCCCACCAGTAAAATTTTAAGATCAGAACTATTAGCTCTGAAATTTTATTAGCTTTAATGCAACATAAACCTCTGATTTCTTAGAAACCCATAGCACTTTCCTTCTGGCTTAATTGGATCCATATTGTAAGGGACTGCATTCCAGAATGGAGAAGAGGTCATAGGAATACATTTCAATGAGAATTTAAATTATCTCCATTTTTGTCTTATTCTAACCTATTCTACATATTAAAATACTTATTCTTCCAGTAAATTCATATGCTGCCAAAACTTTTCCCTCAAAATTTATGGGCTATTAGCATATGACTATAAAAAGAGTCATTTTTACCTGAAAAACTAAGACTGGAATAATAGCTGTTTATAATACTGTGCTTTTCAGTAAGAAGGTGTGACCAAAATAGAAGGAACAATGTGAACAAAACAGAAGTATGAAAAGATGCAATTTGAGCACTTACATTGCTTTCCTTAGTGCAAGAAAACTTGTGTAAATGCAAGGAAATAAAAATCCACTTTTAAAAATTGCCAGACTATAGCTGTTGGAGGATGTAATTTGTCCTCTGGTCTTAGAATTTAGCTTTCATATGGGAGTTAACTCTCTATATATAAGTTTATAACTTGCAGGTACATGACTTGGTAGTCCAAGAATATACAATAGTGTGAGTAAGGTACAATTCAGCACAATATCAGGTAAGCTTTGTAGCAGTCCTTTCTTTTTTTTTTTTTTTTTTTGCTATAATATAACTTATAGATATTATGGTGGAAGAGTATAAAGTTTAGAGAAATCACCACAATTTACTGAGGTAGTATTAATATCCAAATACCTCAGTGAAGCATTTTAGATATAAAAATTTCAGATCAACATTTGGGGAAGGCTTCCTACACAACAGCAACAACCAACCAACCAAACCTTACTGTAAACCCGTGTTTGAAAAACTCACCTGGCATACTGAAGAGAGAAATTTCAGTCTGCTTGATTGAGATTAGGGAAATAAATGTAAGAAAATACCATGTAAGCCAGCTCATAGCATATCTAAAAATATAAAGCAAAAGTCAAGTTTTCTTAGATTTAGAAATAATCAAATTTCTCTATTAAGAAAGAAAATAAGTGGATTGAGAATGGCAAAATCTCTGCTTCTATAATGAAGGCTAATTAGCCTGAAATTCCAGTGCAGTTTTGATCATACTGAGATAAGGTTTTACTGAACTGCAGCCCAATATCACTGAGATAAGAATATAAAGATGTGAGGGCGTATATTTCATTTTGCACGACCTCTATTCCATAGCTCTACTAGACCAGGATAACTTTATTTCATTGCAGATTTCCCCCTACAAGGTGATAGAGTCTGTAAAGAAACTTCTTTCTATATATATTTCCTTAATATCTTACATGCTGTTCTCATTTGTTCTCTGGTGAATATT
The DNA here is from genome assembly GCF_905368555.1 of Meleagris gallopavo. Taxonomy (NCBI): domain Eukaryota; kingdom Metazoa; phylum Chordata; class Aves; order Galliformes; family Phasianidae; genus Meleagris; species Meleagris gallopavo. The sequence continues at coordinate 23,278,777 of NC_139406.1, read as the reverse complement.
GTAATTGGTCTCTGATTTCAGCTGTTGTTTTTTTTTTTCTGGAGCTAGAAAAGTATTATGAGTTCTGACCTAGCTTTTTCAGTCAACTACAAAATTAAATCACACATTTTTTCCAAGTAAAGCCTTGCTTTACTGGAAAAACTGATTTTCTTTAAGCCTCTCAGAATTTTTTCCATTGAAAATATATATTTTTGTTCAGTATATCATTTGTGCATGATCTCTTTGGGGTATAGGATACTTTTCAGTTTGTAGAACACTGCACAAATTTATGTGCTATCTATAAATGATTAATAACATTAATACAGCTGAGTAAATAGTGATGACTTTTTGTGGATGAAAAATTCTGCTGCTTTATTAGAGAACAAAATTAAAAATAAACATTCTGGTGTAAGTGCACTGACTTTGGAGACAGTTTGTATGAAGGTCACCAGTGTTTGTCTGTCTTGCCATATGATAATTCTCATTATCTTTATGATTGTTTCAATGTGGTCATCAGTTCTGTTATCCTCTTTTCAGACTTTGTATAAATATTTTCAGATCTAGTTTTAAAATAGAATGGAAGTAGGAAAAAAGTATAAGCAAAATAGAATGCTGAAAGCATGATTGGAGTGAAATTAACACAAGAGATCAAAAAAATTTTGTTTTATAACAATCCTCTTTTTCTTTCTTAGTGTCCAGCACTCCTCGTAAATAGTTTCTGTCTATGAGATTCACAATGATAGCTTTTGGAGGGATCTAAGGTAAGAAGATAGCCATCTACAAAGCTAATTCATATGGGCAATGTTTAAAGACAGTAACTGCTAGAAAGTGGATCATGAAGAAAGTTAACAAGAAGACCCAGGAACTCTTCCCCCCTGCCATCCCTCCCCCTCATCCCCCTATCTCCCCAGCCTCCCACCCCTTATTACTAGCAAGTTATTAAAAGATTTATGTTTAATGTTCCAAGATCTACGCAAACAGTAAAGACTTGTAGATCCAATAGTGTGAAAGGAAAATCAAAAGGTTACAAACCAATGATCAAATTAAATGACCATCTGGGCAGAAAATGATATGTGGGCAGATGAGAGTTGATATTTCTCAGTTCCTTTTAATTAAGGATTATATATTTGACTGTTTCAATAATAATCTCTCAACATTTAATTCATATAAGCCTCAATGTGAAAAACAAAATTGTTCCAACTTTCACTCAAGTCTTCCAAAAATGTAGTGTACTGCTCTTGATTTTTTTGATTCCCAGCTGGTTTTCTTTCCAATGTCTTTATAGAACTACCATGTCAACTGTTCACAAGGCAGCTCCTCATAACAAATTCTTATTTTAACAAAACTTATCAGGTAGCTATTAACCAATTGAATACAAGGGATATACAGACAAGTAGACATTTTTTCTCCAATCCTGTAACTATTTTCATCATCAAACTGTGTATGTCTTTGAACCAATGAGACAGTGGAAATAGTTTAATCTCTTGATAAGATCTGTCACTAGCTGAGTATTATGTGAGACAGGATAAACACTGTTTTGCAATCCTGTGAAAATTTCTGTTTGGATGTTTTAATATTGGCTCTAAAAATTTTCAATTAGTTCCATTTTGACACTCAGTGTCATTTTGCTGATCTGATATCTTATTTTCTTACTGGGTTCTGTCAGAAAGATGCTGATTTTTTTTTAAAGGGAATATCCCTCAAGGTAGACATCAATAAGCCTGGAAATCAGCTAAATGTTAGAATATATAGTAAAGATTACAACTAGCAGAAAGAAACATAAGGAAACATAACCACCTGGGGAAATATCAGCATTGTTTACATAAAGAGAACTCCTATCTTGCAAGGCTGTTAGAATTCACTGAAGAGCTCAATATATACATGGAAAATGAAGAATATATGGATATATTTGTATGGATTTACCAAAGAAGTATTTGTCTGTCATATTCTACAATGAATACATGCAATCTTTCACTAAGAGGGAAAATGTTAGTTGAATTAAAAATACATTTAAAAGAGAAAAGAAGGATAAATGTTTCTAAGCGAAAAGAAGGTCATCCTAAGCATTGCACAGGAACTTTGTCTGGGAGCGGTAATATTCAAAATATTCAGACATTTCAAGTGATTTTGTTAACATCACGCTAATTGGAATAGTGAAGGCAGGGGTTAATTACTGAGAATTACTACAGGACCTTATGAAACTGTGTGACTAGATACTAAAATGGCAAGTGACATTCCTTGTAGCTAAATGTCAAGTGGTGCACATGGGGGGAAAGATATTCTTAACTCAGCTATTAAATTATTTTCTCCAGGCTGATCATTATCACTCAAGAGTGAGATCTTGGGGCTTTAACAGAAAAGTGTGTTATCATACAAGCATAAAAATCAGCAACAATTAAAAAAGCAAAATGTGTGAATTTATAGGGAAGTATATATACAGCAAGCCTAGAGAAAACTGACATACTGCAACTCCAAATTTTGATTGTTCCTCACGAACAGTGGACAGGTCTCTTTTCCCCCAAAACAAAGTAGATCTAGAAGACTGGAGAAAATACAAGGCTTCAAAAAAGACAGTCAGTGATACGAAACAGCTGCCACATAAGGAATGGAAGAGTGAGTGAGCACTTCTGGATCCCTTCGAAACCAAATCATTCCATATTTCATACATCCTGTAGCTGCTCAAAAGATTTTTCATTGTAATCTGGGAACATGTTTATATAGAAGATAAACCTAGATTTTTTTTTGATGAGCAAATATTTCTGAAAGCAAATTCAGGGCGGGGATAACATTTTTACTGACTTTTTTACCACAGAATTAACTACACAAAGTAAATTGTATTTGCTGCTAATTCTGGAAAGATGCATGCCCTTGTATTGGGTTTCTGAGTCCTGAGTAGATTGATATGCCTGCTTAGATTTACAGTTATAAGGAAAATATCTATAGGATACCAATTGCCTTGTAAGTGCCAAACAATGGTAAAAAGTGATACAAATTTCAGTAAAATTTTGGATACATTTACATACAAAGACAAAAATTTTCAAGAAAATCTTAAAGCCACATATTTTTTCTTCCTTTCGATTCCTTTGTTCCCTTTGGTAAAATTAAATATCATGATGTTTCATGCAGCTTTTCAAAGCCAAGTTCTCTTCCAAGAAGTCTGCCATTTGGTCTTTCCACTTTTGAAACAAGCATTGATCTGGCACTGAGTATCCCTTACTAAATCATCTGTGTATGTTCCTGAAAAACGTACTTTTGAAAAGAGAACCATTTCAGCTATTAGTTCCTTGCCCTTATCCCCACTATGTTATTTGTTAAACACTTTCCAAATTGTCATAAATTGGTATATTCAAAATGCTTCTCACTGTTACTAAAAATTTTGGTTAAAATACAATTGTTTACTTACAGAAGGCAAATGTGCCTATTTAGTAAACGATATGTGGCATCATCTTGGGGTATATGTGAATGTACCTATACATACTAAAATTTTGTATTTGAATTTCTTCTGTAAAAGCTCCAGATTTTGTCCTTGACCTTACACTGGGAATAAAGAACACAGACCATTAGTAGAGTCTGATTAGAAGCAATGACAAACAAGGGTGTGAATGGGAATATGGAAAATGTGATTGATGGCATGACGCATGACGCTGTGTCTCCTTGCTTAAAACTAAAAATAAAAAATAAAAATACAGAAATCTACCACACTATTTCCAAAAGCACTTTGAAACAGATGCTTTAAATACAATTCATTCACTTGAGTGAATAGAATTCTGAACCTCAACTCATATTGTTAAGTTCCTGTATTTCCTATCAAACTAGTCTGTTTCACTGCCTGAAGACTAGAAAAACAGTGGCCTTTCCTTAGAAAATTGCATATATTAACTTTTTACTCTGACAGCTTTATTGAGAAGTGTATTTTTCTTCACGCCCAAGTAATTACAGCATTTCCATTAATCAGCTAGCTTTGTCCTATTCTCATGGTGAAGTGTGTCAAGAAAGAGGTTCTGAATTTGTTTTGATTCTTATGCCTCACATATTTACCAAGAAAAAACATGTAGCTAAGTTGTTTTCTTGTTCATGTCTTAGGAAACATCAACAACACCAAAAGATGATTTATTTTTTTTTTTTCAATATTAGAGATAGTCTCATCAACTTAAGGTTCAGTATCTCTCAAGTGTTTTCACCAAGGCAAAGATTTTATGTTTGTTATCAATGCAGAAAAAATAATTCTGTTTTGCAAGATAAAGGGAAAAATCTTTTCATAGGATCTAAAATAATAATAGATTTTTTTAAAATAAATTTTATGTCTCTAAGTGTAAGTCAGGTTAGCAACCGAATAATCTTGAGAATCTTATCTGATTTTAAAGGCTAAAATGCTCTTTTTATCACTGCTTTTTTTACTTTCCTTCTTTAACTTACATATCACCATGTACTAAAAGATATAGATTAAAAAAAGGAGAAAAATATAAAATCAGTACCCACACAACACTCAATTAAGTGGTGTCTAGCTGTTAGATATGGGTAGAAGTGAAATAATTATAAATTTATTGCAATACAAGTCCAAATATTACTTTGAAGTTGAAGACAGACAAAGCTGTCTTAAAAGCTGAGTTTGTTTTAAATGTTTGATGTATAAATACAATTGTTATATACACATGAGCACAGTTGTTTGACTTGGATATGCTGGGTGAAGTTTTAACTGATATGATGGGTTTCAGGTTTGTCTTTATGAGCCACACCTCAGCATGAGATGAAGCTTCAATGTATGCATAATTTAACACTCAAGAAAAGGCTGATGGCAGAGCATTTCTTCAGAACTGTTTCCTTCTTGCAGTCTCCTGGTCATTTCAGGCTACCAATTTTTGCTCTTCCACTACATAATACATACAGCTACATAATCAGAGAGGTAGAAAAAATGTGTCTTAGTGTAAGGAAGGGCAGCTCCATTAACTGGAACATCTGAACATATGTATCTGATCTGATCTTGGCTTTTCATTCTCTCTTAAAAATTAGTCTTATAGGATGACCGACTTTCAACTATGTACTGAGAGGGAAAAAAAAGTGTTTCTTAAAACCAGCAGTAGTAAATATGAAATCAAGTAGCATAATCATTCATTACTAGTTTATCTTACTCCATGTTGAATTTTGCAATCAAAAATAGCCAAAAGTAATTAAAGGAAATCTTAATTCATCCCTATTTTCTGTTCTGTCTTTCAAACAACGTTGATGACAGAGAAAATCCCTTTTACAGTGGTATTGGATGCAAGTAGTTGTATACTTGAGTAATTTATCTTATAATCTATTTTCTCTTTTTTTGGTATCTTATGTTTTCCTTGTTGGAAGATTTTTTCCCTTCTTTTATTTGCTTTCTTTGCAAACATATAGATTCCTACATTTTTTGGGATACTATGAATGACACATGTGCTTCTGTGCTTTTTGGTCAGTAAGGGTATGTCTGAATTTGTTTTATCTAGTTATTAAACTGCAATTGAGTCAAAAGTGCTTTATTTTTGCATTCTTTAATCACATTTTTTTTTTCTGATTTGCTGGGAATGAAAAAAAAATTAAAAGGATCTGCCCTTCTCTGACTTGATTAAACTGCTAGAATGAAACGGCTGTGTCTGGGGAAGAAATGGACAACATTTCAGTATAGTTTTGCAATACAGGTCAACAAGTGAGATATTTCCAATGTGATCAAAAGGAAACATATTGAATCAAAAGCAAAAGTCACTGAGTAATGTTTTTTTTATAGGAGGGTGGCTGAATTTCAGGAAAAATAGGAAATGAAAAAAATCAAATATGCTTAATTATAAGCTAATGATAAATTACTTGAAAATATTTCTCATCATCCCATATCCTAGAAAAACACGTGGGTAAAAATGTATATATAACTTTAGGAAAAAAAATGTTTTTTTTATTTCATTACTTACTAAATATTAGAGAATTATTTGCTGTTTTATCTCTAGCCACTACATCTTATCACATTACCTTTCTGCAAAAGCCTTTCTATTTTTATGTTCAGTAACAGAAGCTATCAATATGCACTAATTTTGCAGTGAAAAAGTCAATTTACTTTTACTTATCTCATGTGTTTACTTCCCAACTTTAAACATCATTCTTATTCTTTCATCCACTCTTTCATCATTATTATTAAATAATTAGTGATTAGTAAATATGTTCCTAGCTTAAATATCTCACTCTGATAAGTTAGACTACAAAACTGGATGTCACTTTACAAAGTAAAAGTCACAGCAGTATGAGTTCTGCTAGAACTTAAATCTAGAATACTTTCAAGAAATCAAAATGGTAAGTAAATCGTTGCAAACAAAGCCATGAGGTGCAGAGCAGAAAATGACTACATTTAGTACATTCACTAAAGTATATCTTCAGAGATCTGAACCTGTACATTTATTTTGAATACTGGTTTCATGTACAACGCAGACTATAAAGACAAATATGCTGGGAAACTCCTGCTATCTTTCAGTAGAACATTAGGGCTCAGACAGATTTTCTCAGTCTCAGCATGAAAGAATTGACAGTTTGTATAATAACTAGGTTGGAAATTGTCCTGTAAATGATCTACAATTTGGTTACATGGTTCATCAAGGTTAGGTGGGCTTTCAGGTAATGCCTTTCCATATACCAAAAGAGCAGTAGATTTATGAAATCAGTGTCTTTAAAAGGATTATAAATTGAGTTTCTTGCTAGGTAAACGCCAGTTAATATTTTGTTTCTGAGATAAGGGCTTGTATATATGTAATGGTTAGACCTATTCTTCCTCTAATGTGTGGAAGTACTGACCAAGCAACGACAATGCTCTAAGCAAACTGTTTCATCTACACACAACCATTAATCTTGGGTTAGACATGATAAAAAACAGATATGCTATATGTATCTCAATCAAATGAAAGTCAGAGATTGTAGAATCATTCCTCCCAGAATGTTTTGCTCTTCTGATGATTCACTTACTTCTAACTTAATTCAAGTTTCAAAGAAACAGAAGCATGCCAAAGGGAAGTACTTTCTTACATGCTATTGAGAATGCTTATAGTTGCTTTGGGAATACAAGGTACTTACATTTTTTTAGAAGAAATACAAAAAGAGATATACAGTTGATAAAATCATACCCAAAATCTTTCCTGGATTGCAATTCATGAACATTACTATTATTCATTTATGCATTTTATGTGTGGCAGATTTCTTGTGTGACATTTTCCCCTGCACTATGTGATGTCTCAAACTATTTTTCTGACTAGCTGCTGAAATATGAAGATTGCTACAGGCCCAAAATATTTCAGCTTCCAATGGCTGCGTTTTTAAAGTGAGAATTCCAAAGTATAATTTAAGTTGCTATTCCTATTCTAAGAAAATGTATTTTCAATCCACTCATATATAACCTCTCTGAAAGTTAAAATGGAAGTCTGATGGGTCATAGGATATAAAATGTATCTAGTAACTGCAGGCAGGTATTTAAATTTGTTTTGTAACCACATGTTGTGCTGCAGCAGTGCTTGGGCTGCTCCAGGACTGCTCTGTTGCTTATACTTTCAAGAGGTCTAGAATTCGCAGAAGGACATCTTAATGAGCTTACTGAGGGAACTTATAACAAATCTATTTGTAATTGACTGCACAAGATATTGACAAGTCATAAAAGAAAAACAGATAAACAACACTGAAACTGCAGCTTCCCAAGGGACTAAACAGACTTTGAATCAAATTCTTCCTAAAAAATGACACTGCAGAAGGATTGTTATACTCTGCAGTTACGTACTGTGAATTAGATTCTTAAGCAAGTACAAGTTCTTAAGCAAACAAAAAGTAAATGTAGCAGTAGAAGTTGTTCATACCAAAAATAGTAACAGAATCATGCTATCCTACAGTGTAAAACAGGGTTATCTTAAGTATAAAAACATATTTTTCTATTTGTTCATTGTCACGAAATTCAAGGAACAAATAGGAAAATTGCAATGAAACATAGAAATAATTTGATATACAGTTAAGAAATTAATTCACATTGTAAATAAACATAGGTGTGTAGGAGAAAATAAATCTCAGTGGCTACATATAGGCGTCATTCCCTATGTCATCAAATTTAAAGTAAATTTCTCAGAAAATATGTTATGTTGTTTGGTTCCCACAAGTTGCGTATGACCTACCACTTGTACAAGTTTATCTTTATTTTGGTATATTTACAGGAAATTTTGTTTATTTAGTGTCTTGGAAAATCCACTTGTAGGCAGTTTCAGTGGCTGCAGGAATACATTTTTATTGTGTGCTGAAGTAGAAATATTACATTAGGTAAATCAATGCACTCTTGCTTTCAAAATCATCCAAACTGATTTTAGGAGACTCAAAATGGCTTGCATTTGAGAAGAAACTTTCACTTTTTTTTGCATTTCCTGCTGGAGTAGGCTCCCTTTTCCATGAAATTGTCTTGCTTCTCATTTTTCTTTAGAAGTACCTATGAAGGAAACTATGACTAATGGAATCTGCATTTTCATTGTTCCATACTAACAGAAAATACACTATTGCTGATAACAGGGAGTTTTCCTTAACAGTGCTATTTATTTTGTCTGAACTCTGGGAAATGAATGAATTATGCAAAAGCGTTACAGGCCTAAGCTAAGATATAATTTGATCAATGATTTTCAGATAAGAACACAAATTAGATATGAACCTTATAAGAATTTATTTTTATTGATAGACTGTTCACTTTTTTGTTTGGTTGCTTGATTGCTTAATTTGGTTGTTTTTTAGGGTAGGTAAAAGTTTCTGACCAAAATGTTCTGATAAGAAGTACATTCTCATAAAAAATGCAGTTTCAAGACAAGGTGAATGTGAGCTTGCAACAGCCCAGATGCTCTTCTAACTGTTATCAACTGCAACTGTAAAAAATAGGGGAAATGTTCTTCTCTTTAGTTATTTATTAATCATAACCTTTCAAATAAATTGGAAATGTTTTTATGTCTCTTCCCTTTGGTGCTATAGGCAAAAGTTGAACTGATACCTGCAAATTTCATCCCAAGGCTTCGATCACCAACAGGAAACATAGGGATTCAACAAGCAGGATCTTAGCTGACATAGACTTGCTCTCAAACTCAAGTCCAGGAAGCAACAGCAGCCAAGAATAATCAAGATTAACCAAGCCTTTAACCACTCAGAATAGTTCTTTATCTTAGAACTTTGTAGATAGTATGATGCGACATACATTCAATGACAAACCGAATATTTATGATTCATTGCTGAACTAAGGTATTACTGAACTGAGAGGATAGATGATATGTGGCAGTCCTTACATAGTAAAGAATTGTAATGACAAGGTTGAAAATTATAAGATGTCCTTAAAGTTTCATGAAATAAAGAATTAGTATAAAATTAAAACAAAAGTTGTTTAGATCCTTGGTAAACTCATACAATTACATTTCAGGTAATTGCATGTGCTTTCCTTGTTGCCTTTTATGTGAAAAAGCTGATATGTCTACTTTGCTTGCAGAAATAATCATTATCTTTGAATAGGGGATAGTGGGGAATACCATCCATAAAGAATGAGTTTCCCTGGATCTAAATTGTAAGTAACTAATTCCATTGTGCACCAACACCTAAAATATCAGTAACTGATTTTGCCTTCACTGGAAACACACATTGAATGGTACAAGGAAGTGTGATATCATGTGATTTCTCAAATGACACAAATGTTTATTCTAGTAATTACTAGAATTGATCTTAAAGGCAAGATACCTAATTTTCATAGTTGAAACAAAATTCAAAAGACAAATGGCAACAACAAAAACGTGTATCACATGCACTGTTCCTAGGGATGTGGAAATATTTCACTTAACATTTAATTAACATATAAACATCCCTCAGAGGAACAGGAGCAGAAATCAGACAATTTAAAAATCACTTTTGTAATGTAATATATCTCATCTTGTCTGGATTACAATGGAAAATGCTTCAGAGTCTGTATATAGGTCAGATCTGAATACTGAACAATTTGAAGAAAAAATCCTAATTAGTGATATGTAACTTCTTATCCCCTGAGCAAAATCTCGATTCATAACTCTCAGCTATTAAAGTGCATCTTTACACATGGGATTCAATGTGTATGAGTAACTTCACTCAGGACTGCTGAGGTTGGAAGGAACCCTTGGGAGGCCACGTGGTCCAAACTCCTTGCTCAAGCACACAGAGTGGTTTGCCTCTTGCCCCGTTATAACATTGAAAAGTCTGGATCCATGTTCTTTATACTTCTTTGTATAATAAAATATTAGTATTTCAATGGGTTTTGAGACCCTCCTGGCTGCAGTCTGATTCATTTATTCCTTTAGTGATTCAAAGAAGGCATTAAGAAACAACATGGATTCTGGACACTTCTTCATATATGTACATTTTCCCTTTGTACAGTAAAACTACCTTAAGGGCATTTCCAGTAGTAAAAATGCTTTCTGGCAGATCCATTCAAATTGCCTCTCTGAGCCAGATGTCTCCAGTCTGGCCTATATAGCAGAAGTCTGTAGTATTTTAGCTGCTGCTTCTAACATCAGCGTTCAAAAGGGAGGAAAAGAGGTCTATTATATGAGAGAAGAGTAGATTTCCAAAGTTAAGCAATAGTTAAGAAAGTGCACTAAGGTTCTCTGAAAGTTTACTCTGATAGTAGTAGCTCTTAACTGTGATCTTCTGTGATTGTATAGTATTATTTTCAGTGCCTGTTAATCTCTGAGAAACTGAGGATTGGTAGGCCTTTAAAAGTTGAATTATTCAGAATGCTATTTAGTAAAGCTATATCTACTGATAGCAGTATTGAAGAAATAACTCCCCAAGAACAGCAGTAATAAAAACTCATCCCATAATTCCATCCAATAACTGGAATACAATGATGATGATGTTCAGAGCACTGCAAATCTCACTTTGTTTTAGCTTAGTTTGCTAATGTCCTGGAAGAGTCCTACTCTTTATATGCTTGCTAGTATAATTGTTAGAATCAGAATTATCTTTGATTTTGATAAGACAGAAATGTTTGCCTAGAGTGCTATTGCTTTTTCTTCACTGTAACTGCATTATTAGAATCGTATCATACTAGAAAAAAACCTAAACTATATTGCAGCTAATTTTAAAAAAATGCTATTTGAAAAAAAAAAAGAAAAAGAGAGAGACATAAATGGGACTCAGTGATCTATTTAGGCTTGTGTATACAAATGAGGAATTTGAGAAAAAAATATATTTTCTGATAGGGAAAAAAAGAATAATAAACCTGATGCATCTAAGGATGCATATTGCCAACTTGCTTACTTGGCTTCTTTGGAAAGGGGCCATACTTTACAAGTGGAAGGCTCAAGTTTTTGCCAGTCGATTCAGAGACTATTACAAAAGAATAACCTCAGAAAATATATAACTTTGACAGAATTTTTTGATTTATATTGCAAGATACTTCTCTTTGTCACTTAGTTATTGTTTTATTCTAATTTTTTAAAACGTGTGCTGTTGCAAAGTGTTATAGCAACATTAAATGCTGTGTGTAGTTTTGGCAGAAGAAAGCTCAAAAAATTAAACTCCATAGATTTTTTGTTCTTAACATTAATCCTGACAAATCTTTTATTGCTGCATGGCATACGGTCATAAATCCAGCCAACATTTGGTCAAAGATCACCATTCAGAAACTGTAGAACTAGCATATTTAAATATATTACTTCATTTTAGACTCATATTTGGTGAGTAACTGAATGTGAGAAAAATTACAAAGAAAATGATTCTGTTCAGCTTGTCAGATTGTTGTGGCATCTTCATTTGCTTGTTCTTTCCTCCTAAGCAGATTCTCACACCTGTCATCAGACTGTTATGCCTGTCAAAAACAATAAAAGCAAGTGGTTTTAATTGTGAAGAACAGATCTCAAGGTAAGACCATTAGGGAATCTCACTTATCATCCAGGTTGTCCAAAATCTATTTGTTGGTACAGTCTGTGAGCGAGATGGTTTTTTCATCTAGTGTTTAAAAAAACTCCTTTTTTTTTTAGTTTTTACCTTACTTTTTGAACCAGAGGCATCTGTTGTAACTGAAGTGTTAAATTTACTACCTGGCAGCGAGAAGCTGTTTATTGTAATGCTACTATGATATCATACAATATTAATGATACAAAAATATAACTCAACTTATGTCAATTTCTCCTTATAATTTCTCTGCATCCAATTTTTTTACTGTCATGTTTAAAAGTATTTCCTCAAAAAAACAAACAAAAAAAACCCACCACCACCAACACCACCAACAACAACAATAAAAGCACCAACAAAAAACAAAAAAAGAATCGTTACATCTTTTGGCAAAGACAGGAACATTCCTAAATTCATTTGGTGAAATTAAATTGGTTTCAAGATGATGAATCTGTGTGGTTTTTAGAAATTTTTGAAGCCCCAACAAAAATTATCACTTATACTCTGTAAAACTTATTTCAGAGACTAAAAATGAATATTTTTAAATAATCACAAGAGCATGTTTTCTTGTTTACATAGAAAGGTAAGGAATTGATTGCTGGCACATATAAGAAGAAAGTACATCACATAATCGGAGTAGTTAAATTTTTATGTTATGTTTTAAATTAGTGCCTAAAATGCTTCTGAAATACAATGCTCTTAGATGCTATATACTAGATAATGCTCTTATCACCATCTGGTATGACATCTATGCAAAATGTCTAGAATTTCTGACGACTGATGTAAAACCCAAGGGAGTGCTGATGTTTCTTGTCACTTGCTGCTATTTCTTATTGTAACCATAACCCAAGAATACACATGACAAACACTAATAAGACTTCAGATTAGGAATAATTCAGTAAAATCTCTGCACTCTTTGCTCTAGTGACAGCAACAGATCCCAGTGGAATGGCATGGATTTGCCTTCCATCCAAAATTATAGTAGGAAGTTCAAGGAACGTTGGATATTGTTGAGGGAATGCTGAGGGATATGGTTAGGGAGAACTATTGGTGATAATTGGATGGTTGGACTGGATGATCTTGTCGATCTTTTCCAACCATGGTGTTTCTGTGATTCTGTGATTCTGTGAAGAATCAAAGTCTTTTACAAAGCAGTTGAATGTCCCAAATTCCTAAAATATTTCAAGAAGTGAGAGTTCCTAAATCCCAGGATGTTTTTCTGTTATGAATACCACACCTTTTCTCTGGTGATTCTACTCCTGTTACTCGTGCTAACTTTTCATAAGTACTCTGACTACTTCAGCTGAAATAAGTATTATTGTTAGAATAAGATATAGCCAGTGGGAAAGAACAACAGAACTAAGCTGTTAGTATTTCCTAAGTCTTGCAAAGCTTATCACTTCCTTTTCAGCTGTGAATTAAATGAAAAGACTCAAAAAGCAATAGCATATTTTAATACAGATAGCTTACTTAAAATTTTAATATCTAATGTTTGACAGAGTCTTTGGCCAAAAAAGAAAAAGATAAAAGAAAATTGATTCAAGTACTCTTTAATTATTCAGAATTGATTTACAGTACAGAATGGCTAAACTAAACAATATTTAATTTGTAATTATGATGCCACATAGGCCTTTTCTTATTTAACAAGTATTTTCTATCAGTGTATGATTTGATATATGCTTAATAAAGTCAAATTATGTTAGAGATATATGAAAATCCATCCAGAGATTCTCCCATATTAATGTGCATCATAATTTAGCTTGCAATACACGTACACAGGAGTAGAATTTTGCTGATTAAAATTTGTCATGTAAACTGCAATGTGCTGGTGAAGAATGAGTCTTTATGATTGACTGTATGAATGGAGTAAATAAGAATTCCACCTAATAACTGATTAAAATGATAAATAGTCATGTAGAGAATTTATGAATGAAAATTAATGTCTGATACCATAAAATGTGTTCAACTAAAATAAAAAAAGACTTTGGTCTACAGACTCTCTTCTGGCTTTTTCAATTCTTATTTTTTTTGATGTGGGTAAGAATTTCTAGTTCTTTATTTACTTCCCAGTTTAGACAATCAGTTTTTTTTTCATAAGACCTAGGTTACCATAAACTGCATTTAAGTAAAATTCTGTTAGAGACTTTTAACTTCCAAGAGCTAATTGCATGAAATATGAAGTTCAAAACGTAGCTAATAAAAGAAACACAGTCAAGAAACTGAAACTCAGTCTGCAACTACTTAGATGGACAAGATCAGAGCCTTACAATACTAATCTTAGCTGCAGTGATCCCATCACCTTAGAACTATTCAAGAGACTATGTGGAACTGATCAAGTTTTTTACAATGTCTGGATTCAGTATTGTGCTATAATTAGTAGAAAACTGTGTAAAACATGTGATCAGTCTGAAGCTCACGGGTACACGGATAGCTAACAACTTCTCATAAAATTCTAACGTGATTTTTAGTGATATTTTTCATGAGTTGACTGCATGTACCTTGACTATAAACTTTGTAGGAAACGATGAAACACTGAGAACAGGAGGGCACAGTTCAGTGCTAACTCCACCTCTCGCATCTCCTTTTATTTTCCTTAAGTTTACTTGTTCCAGTACATGTGATTCAGCAAAGGGTTTCTGTAGCCTCTTTGTGATGGAAAAATCGTATTTTAACATGATCCATGTGCTCTGTATTCTTTCTCAGATTAAATGCATTGCTTACATCAATAGCATATCTTATTTGCATGTGTTTAATAACAATCTAAAAAATATAATAAATAAGTTTAGCTGGTTAGCTGATTAACTTCTAAGACTGAGGGAAAAATACTTAAAAATGCAACTGAATACTCACAGTATGAGTTTTAAAACATTTTAATTAAAAATAAATGCAAACCACCTGCGGGATGTTTTTGTGTGTGTGTGTTTTGTGTTTGTTTTGTGTTCATTTTATTTTGTTTTGATTTACTTTATTTATTTATTTTTTTTTTAATGCAGAAAACCATGCAAGGTTTTTGGGTGGATAGTGTATTTGAAAGGAAAGAGGAGATTGAAAGTTCCATGATGACTCTGGGGAAGCATTTCTACCTTCCACCATCTCTGTAGGTAAACTGAGGAAATTTTTAGACTCCTGACATTCTACTATTAGACATGATCTAATTAGAGGAATCCTATTTAAATGCCAGTAAAAGTTGGGCGCCTTGCCCTATCCCTGCAATGGAGCCATACAATTAGAAGGGTGAGTTACTTGGGTAAGATGGAAACATTCCACTAGTGAGTAACAGAGAGATTTTGTAGAACTTTTCTTGCTTTTACTACAGAGGTAAAGTTGCATTTGAGAAGTCTTTTCCCACACAATGCTTTGTTAGAAAGCATTTGTTGGAAAGGATTATCTGTTAGTTTTCCAGTTATTACAAAAAGTCCAAGATCCTGATTCTCAAATGAAACTCTGATCCTGCCCAAGTTAAGGATCTGATTCATCAGTTCATGTGCATTCTTACAGTCTTTTGAATACAGATGTTTGCTCATATTGAAACTTGCCTAAATCTTGACATTTTCCTATGTTCCTCAGAAGCATCTACTAAATTTAAAATTTGCTTGAGGGGATGATAATTTAGAGGAGAGAATGGTGATTTGGAAAGTGCATTAGTGTTGTGTAACCCTTTTTTTCCCCCCACAAATCTTGAGCACCTATTGACTGCAAAGCATTTTGCTTTGTTCTCCAATCAATTTGCCTTGTATACTGAGTAGTTGTATTAGCTTTTCAGTTGGCCATATCATATTCTAAGGACAACAATTAAAATTAAAATGATTCAAAATCAAAATAAAAACACCTTTATGTTTCTTGGTAGGACTTCAGGTAGAATGGTACTAATGTGATAGGAATGGTAAGATATTTCGTATCAAACTTCCTTTATTTGTGTGAGGAAATATATTATGTAAATTGCCATCCCAAATAGTATCGGTTGGTACTACTTGATTCATGTGGTATGCATTCTATTTGTGTGAAGATGCCTTCAATGGAATCAGTTAGAACTTCAAATGAGTTGTTTTTTCCTTGGATTCCATGATTTTACTTTTTATTGTCAGAATACTTTCTTTCCAACTGAAAATTTCTTACCAGGCTGAATTGTGCTGTAGTGAAGTAATGTGTTACATACATACAAGTATTTTCTTCATCTAGTTCAAAGTAAGAAACCCACACTGTGGAAAGTAGTTTGCAATTGCCACTTATCTTTTCAGGAATTATCTGGAATTGACATAAAAGCATAGAGAATCTTGAGATGTTCCCATCAGACATTTTACACAGTATACAAAGTCATATTTATTTTTATAACATAATAAGCCCTTTCATTAGATTAATTCCGCATGAGGCTTACACTATGTCACAATGATTTTAGAGTGTTCGTAATTCTTCAAATACAAAAAGTCACAATTTCTAGATTGGTTAGGGTGGGTTCTTTAGGGAATGTGACTTTGCTTTTGCTTTAAAACAATAGAAATTAGGAATAGAGGGTCTTGATCATTCTTAAGCAAGGAAAGTAAATTACTTTATTTGCCTAATATAGATATTCATATTGTCTGAATTAAACTAAACTAATAAAATTGAACATATTAGACTGTTTACAATAAAAATTGAGATAGAACTGTAACATGGGACTAGATCAAATTACTTCCATATTTTATTCATTTCAGTAAAATATTACTATTAATAATATTGTATAAATATTACTTTAATATTTAATTTTCATTTGGGATTTTGGTTCTACTTATTGCTTAATGCTTCCAGTTGACCCCTATATGGATAAGAGATTTTCCTCCATATTTAATATATCAATGTGAGTTATGAAAGAATTTTGGGAAGAAACATGTTTGTCATTCTAAAAAAGCAAAGAACCTCATTGTTAGCAGTACTTTACATTGCAAATATATAAAGAAACAAATAAACCCATCGTGTTATATATTACCACAGAGAATATTAATAATTTTACATATAGGTATTATGAATTAAGAGGATATATATTTCCCTGGGGAAAATACTTTAAGGGATATAATAGATTTGAAATTTTCAACATTTTCACTGATAAAGTACCAGTTTTACCCCAAATTGAACTCCCCATCTTCACTGTTCACAAGTAATCTGGAAATATTAATTCCTTTTATCATTGTGGACAGTAATAAATGGGGAATTTAAAATGTAAAATGAAGATTAGGCAGGGTAAAATATTACTCTTAATATAGAGTAATTTTATATGCTTTATAGAGTAATTTTTTATGCTTTGTGCCAAAAGTTTACTTTTACACAAAACAATTTTACAACATGTTAATTATGTCCTCTGTAAAGTGGGGTAGGGAAGGAATATTGTCACCTCACTTTGAGAAAGCTGAGACCATGGTGTCTTGCCTCTGTGTGATGGTCATGCTTGGAAAACAAAATCTTACAGGATTTGTTGTTCTTGTTTGACAGATTATTAAATGCCAATTAATTTCAGAAAATACAAGAAAATAATTGAGTTGTACAAAAAGTACAGTTAGTAGAGTTGCAAGACAATACATCTTTCAAGTAATAGCTCATGCAAAACTACAAGTAGAAATCTGTGCAACTCACACCATACCCAGCTCCTGCTGGGCCTCTCCAGACTCTCCCTAGTGCCCACCCATGGCTGCTGGGCCCTGCAATGAGGCTGTAGGAGCTGGCTGGAACCAACCGTCCAACATGAGGCATCCCTGACCTCACCTCTCACACACAGCCCCACACTACCCCCAGTACCAGCATCCAGACATCTGCACTTGGTAAAGAAGAATACAACAAAAGCAAAAGTAACTTTCTTAGAAGTATATATAGAGTAAATGATCAGCTAAAATTTCCAGCTGTGGTTATTTATTTGAAGCACCATGCTTTACGTTATATTTGAATACTACACACCTAGTTAGCAATGTCTTTTTAAAGAATGTCTGAAATTGATTTTCATAGAGTTATGTTCCCTAGGCAATAAATAGGACAGGCAGCAGTAATGGCCCACCTGTTGTCATACTTCTGTCTGTGATTCCCTGGTGATCTGTGAAGCATTTGCTAACAGCAACCAGAAAGTGCAACCAGTGCTGCAGTGCTCTTCTCATTTCAATTCCTTAGTTACATTGCAAAAATTTTCAAGGGTATTGTAAAAGTCAGGGAAAAGGAGAGAGTATAGATTGCTATCTAAAGAAACGAACTGAGGGTACTGGGTGGGAAAACACCCATTACATCTAACAACAAGTAAAGCCAAATCAGGATGAAGATAGAATGAGACTACGATAGAGAGAACTGTACGATATAAAAAAGCATGCAGAGTAGATGAGGGAAGGAGAAAGAAGAAGTACAAAAAGCTTAACAAAGATTTAGAAAATAATATCTAAAAATTGATATATAGATACTGTACTTTCCTAAGTAGACACAGCCTCATATGGTTGTCAAAGCCCAGTGACATAGAGGGACTGAGCTTTTTGAAATCCTGAGATGCACTTCTAGCACTTCTAACTGTACTTCAAATAAACAGCACAACACATAACAGTGCAACACAAGAGATCTTGAGAAAATCATAGACTTCTAGGTAGCAAATATACCTTCTTTAAATAACCTTTAAACAACACATTGTCCTTGATGAACAAGGGAGTATGGAAATAGCTGAAGTAGATTTATTACCCAGTATAGTGTAGGTATGAATTTTTGTAAATAACAATTGTTTATTATATCCTTAAAAGTATTTTAAAGGTATTTAAGCTTAAGTATGTGCAAATGTTTGTTCAATAAGGTTTCTACTAAACAAGTAATTTTGGTTAAGTAAATATATTTTTGGAAGTTTGTATCTTAGAACCATTTTTTACACAGAATTCTACTGTTAGTGGCTTATTTCTAGATTAGATCATTATATATCTATTTGATAAGCCTGCTCTTGTATGCATCCACAAAATGAATTTCCTGTATTTTGTTAATAGGGTATTGATTACTTTTTTTGCTTTCTGAATTTTGCCTTTCTTAGTTGTAAATAGTAACACTGTGTTGAATCATGCCTTTGAATGAAGGTAGATAAAACAAAAAACAAACAAGAATTCCATCACCAGTCAATTACCTCTAGCTTAGGTGACATAACAATAAATCAGTAGGGTGAAATATTCAATTATGTGTGTTTGCACATTCTATTAATTATATTACAAGGGGAAAACTTGTCCCAGTCTGTCCTTCATGCTCTATATATTATTGCAAGCTAATGTCATCAGTGATACCTTTAGCAAGAGCATATTAGAAGAAACATAATACATTTATCTTTTCTTGTGCAGCTTGATATTTAATTTGAATAGTACTCTAGCACGTAAGCTAGGCTTTGCTAATGATCACAGATCAAATTCAGAATTTGGCTGTTCCATTCTATATTTAGATACAGGTGCGAATGATCCATTGGCCACAAATTGCAAAGTCATGTAGCTGCTTATTACTCATCTGTTTGCCTGTGTTTTTGAAGCTTAAAGGAAATGTGCATAATTCTAAATGTGGCCCACTGGCAGTTGGTTCACAAAGCAACACAGCGTGAAGAGGCTTCTCAGGAAAGCTGAGGTTTACAGTAGCAGCAAGCTGGCTACTGAATTGCCCTTCAGAAGTAGGGCAATGTGTGCCCATGAACTCAGAAAATAGTATAGGGTATCACTGCAGACCAGGGGGTGGCCATTGTTTTAGATAAATATCTATACCAGTTGAGTGAATCAGCTGGTTCTGTAAATATTTCTCAGTGACTTAGCCAGACAAACACGGAGAGAGGGGAGGGATGAGGAAGGAACAAATATGTGTCCTCCACCAAAGAACACAGAAACTAAGTAAGTAGCAAAACTAGGTATGTCAGCATGCGCTGTCTTCCACCCATGTATTCATCCTGATGTTTGAGGTTGGCCAGCATTGTGGTAGCAAGAACATTACAGATCTAAGAATGGAAAACATGCTGGATTGAATAACAGTTATTATAACTGATATATTTTGGTCAGTTTAACTTATATTTGTATTGTGTTTCCTGTGTATTTTTTATATCTCTACTCAATGAGGAGCATATAATCAGGAGGGAGATCAACTTTTTACATTATCTGATGGCTGGGAGTTTGGGCTAGATTGGTTTTACGGTCCCTTCCAATCCAAGCCATTCTATGATTCTATAAAATCATACCTGCGATATAGTATCAAATATCTTCATATAAGTAAATTTAAAATTGAACATTACAGCCTCCTCATATAGAATATCTAAAAAGAACATCTTCAGAGGATACTGGACCCTAACAACACTCCTGTATGGCTCCAGGTATTGGCTATCATCACTGTCACTGTGTGACTACCAAGTCCTGAGCTTGATCATTTCAAGTTCTCACCTATGCTGCAGGCCTGTTGCCTGTTGACCACTCATATATTCTTTGCACTGAATCAGAACTTCTGAAATGTCTCTTACCTGCTCATGTACAATTCATTATAATGTGTAGTGCACTCTCTAGACCTAAACCAATTGCAGTCTTTTAAAAGAGTTATTATATGTTTGCATAAAGAAAACACATGCCATCTTTATCACTGAATTGCCAAATACTGATGGATAGAAGGAAAGAAAACAGATGGAATAGAAAATATAGGACCACATAAGTAACACAGCTACAGAGTCCTTTTCTAAAGAGAAGCTGCCATGCAACTCCCTGACACCTCACAATGCCATTTTCCCAGCAATGCTTGGTTTGAGCTAATGTTGGTGAGGTCTTTTTGCACGAGTAGGGGACCACATCTTAAGGCCTTTTTAGAAACATCTTCTCAAGGCTATAAAATTTGCATGGAAGGTGAAACTATTTGAAGAATTAAGGGCCTAAGTCATATCTTCCTGAAAGTCATACATTTCCCAGGAGGTATGCAAGAAGTGGCACGAAGGTTGAATGTATTTTTGATTTTTTAACTCTTTGAGATATTCACTAGTACATAAGCATGCTTACTAAGGTGCTAAAATTAGTTCAATACTTAATTATTGTGACACAGTGATGGATATGATAAAATGCTCCCTTGTGTCTCAAGCGTATTCTTGCCAGAACATAATAGAGAGATGTGACTTTATTCTTCACAACAAAGAGTCACATTTATGTCTGTACAAAATTGTATATTGCTTTTAGGTGTCAGAAGATTGGGCATGCAAAAGCTTGATAAATGTAAGCAGTAACATAAAACGTGAAATAGATCTAGGAGTACTTCTTTATGGCTTTATGTAAATTGCCTTTAAAAGATCTGGATTGTAGGTGCCTGCAAAGATTTGTTTCTGCAAATGCTATCATTTGAACTAAAAAGTGAACATATTTTTGTTTTTAAGAGTTAAATAAAGAAGAGACTGGGTAAAAACCCTATATTCTCAATTCCTTTAATTGTAACAATCTTTTTTTGAGGACCTTCCCTCAGAGACACACCTTCACATTTAAAGAAAAAGTATGAATCTTATCTGAGGTCTTTCAGTAATGCAGCATGGGGTTTGTGAAAAAAAATGTGAAAAACTATGCTCAATGGAATTTGTTCCTCTAACGATTACAACTGTTTGCCCTACTTCTACTTATCATGCCCTGGCTCATGTGGGTGACGAGCTCGATTTGTACTGAGATCAGTTCTTTCAGAAGAGCTATCTGTACTGCTGGACTTGGTTAAAGAGAGAGATAATTCCTCCTAAATTCTGAAAAAAGAGAACTAAAGTAGCTGCAGGCAAAATGATATGAGCAGTATTTATGCTTTAAAGGATGAAAGTGCTACAGAATGTGTTCTGTGAAAATTCTGTCCCAGTAAATCTTCTTCTGGCCACCTGTTTACCATTTCAGGATTTGGAATCTCCCTTCCTATGAAGGAGGATATTTTTCCTATTCTTGCTGAGGTTTGTAGGTATGGGTATATATTGACTGAATATATGTTACTTGAATATTAACTGATGATTCAGTGCTCTTCAATGTTAACATTTAGTTTTGCTTTAATGTGATGACTGCGAATCTCTTAAATGAAACTTAAAGGAAACTTATGGAACTTAATGGAACTTGATTGGAACTTAAAAGGAAAAGTATTTAAAAAATAAACACTTCTATGTTTTAAAACAGTGATATGTTAGCTTTCACTCCAGAATATTTTCCTCACCTTTATTGACAACCTGAACTTGGAACTGGATCCTCCTTTTATGATTTTGCACAAGATATGTTCAGGAGACAAAACCATTTCAACAGGTTTTTTTAAATCTTAGAGTAGTAGTCTAGGCAAATACGTGCAGCAAACTGTAAGCATATGAAGCTAACTTATTAATTAATTGTGTTTGTCAAATGAACAGCTTAAAAACAGTAATAACTAACTTGAAAAACTTTGATGTCCTGCTTTACCACTTTCTGTTTACCACTTTCTGATATTAAAAATGTGCAAGACTTTGAATAGCAAATGCAAAGTTACTTCATTTATGTTCTTGCAAACAGCAAGAGTAACTTTGCTCTGATTCTCTGATTGCTTAGTGTTGCAGACAGTTCTTTTATGGCAGAAATTATTTACAACTGTTCTTGTGAAGAAATGCACTAAATTAGTGGAAATAGATTACTTCATACAGAGAAGAGTGTTTTTGGAACACAGCTGTCATCTTCTGCTGAAATATTACTGATGTCAACAAGAAATGGAAGGCTGTGACACATATGGCTGGTGGTTTCTTTTCAGCGTTTCTGCTCATAAGTTCGAATTGCTGTAAATAGCTATGTTATGTAGTGTAATAGTAAGAGAAACCAAAATTATTTATTTCTTCATTAGATATAATCCCCTACACTCACGTAAAATCTTTTATTCACTAATGAATATTACATGAAGGGCACCTAGATGTCCAACAGTGGGACATTTTCTGCTCTTCATCTAGCAAAGATGAAAGGCAATGTCAGGATTTTTTTTTTTTTTTATGGTGACAGATAAATAAAAAAGAAAGAGCATTATATGTCAGTGCCATAAGCAAAGCACTGAAAAAAGAGGGTCATCTACATGTGGTGCAGCAGCTCAAGAAGGCAGGGCATGCAAAGAGGGAACAGGATAGCTTACTCTCTTCTCAACTGGGAGCAGCAGGGGCAGCACTCTTCTGAAAAAAAGATGGCGACCACTTGTCACAATGGTCAAGGTGAGGCAGAAACCAAGACACAGGGACCAGAATCTTTCTGGGTGGATGCCTGCATGCACACAAACCTCCCCAGGAGCACCAGATCTGCACAGACTTTTGATTGCAAAAAATGGAAGTTCCCCAATAGCTTGAATGAAGAGGAAAGTGTCAAGGGTGAAAGAGTGCTCAGCTGGATGAAATTTTTTTAGCAGGTATGGGAAATGGCTTTAAAATAAAAGAAGGGAGACTCCGGTTAGCTTTCAGAAAAAATTAATTTACCCAGAGGGTGGTTAAGCACTGCCACATGCTGATCAGTGAATCTGTGGATGCCCCATCCCTGGAAGTCTTCACAGCCAAGTTGACTGGGGCCCTGAGCATTCTGGTCTAGTTGTTTGCAACACTGCTGACAGCACAGGTTTGGAACTAAGGGATCTTTAAGATTCTTTCCAGCCTAAGCCATTCTATGATTCTATTAGAGGAATTCCTTACGGTATGCGTGGAAATCTGGGATGAGGTTATTTACTTACTAAGACTAGCTGCTATTGGAAGCCATTAATTTCTGGAACTTCTTCATAGAATTAATTCTGAACATACCCCTATGAATTTTATCATATTAAAGAATTGAATATATGCAAGGTGAAATGTGAATTTGAATGAAATTAACTTGGAAAAAAAGACAGGCCGGTATCTAATAACAAGTAATGGGTTCTTGATTTTTTTACTGAACTTGGAGTTTTGAAGAATCTGCTTATTGCTTAATCAAATTGAGTTTTATATTGATTTTAAAAGTGTGAGTGCCTGAGAAAATAAAGACAGTCTTAGGTTGAACTTTGTTTTTAAAAGAACTGAAAATTTGCAAGTGGTAAAGTGTTAGCAATTTCTTATGTCTGAACACTCATCTTCTTCTTGAAATTAGCCTTGGAAATCATTCTATGAACAATAAAAGTGGAAAATCTGTTGCCATCTAGTTGAAGGAGTTGCCTGCATGCATATCCTATAGTTATGATTGTCTGAGGTGGCCTTCAATGCTCAAAAGAACTTCAGAGTACAGTTTTAAAACCATTCCTTAAAATCAATAATTCACTCAAATGAAAATGGCATGTAACTGCATCATGAATGTTACTTTGGCAGCCAGATTCACCGATTGATTCTTACAGGTTAAGATATCGGACAAGATTCTTCTTTATATATATATATAAAATATGTATATATCAGCATGAAATAAGAGATAATTTTGTCCAATTTTTCTTAAAAAGTTATTTTGAAATATATGAATAAAGTCACTGGAGAAAGGTATAACAGGGAATAGAGTTCATTGTTCAATCATTTCTATTTCTGAAAAACCTTCTTCGCTGAGCCTTAATCAAAACACTATTACTCAGAAATATGTGCAAGGATATAATTCAATCTTTTGTTGTACTTCATAAATCTCTGATGATTTAAGGCAACTTAGAAAACTTTTCAATTTTCAGTCTTCATATTCCTTTAGTGTAGGTTTTTCCTGCATAATTTGCACACGTAGTTTGCCTGTGAACGTAAATAAGAATGTGCTTACAGTTACCTAGATTTCCATTAGAAACTATTGGCAATGATATACCTGTAGATAACTACAACAAGGTGTAACAGTAATCATACAAATTAATTTTGTCCTCAAACCATCCTCCAAATAAATGTAATCTCATAATTTTCTCATGGAAGAAAAGAAACAAAAATCAAGTCAGTTCTCATTACGAAACTGTAACTCCTCAGCTTTCAATAAATAAACCATATGTTTCTTATCACCATCAGGACTCAGCATATCAGAAAATTTATTTATTGTATTATGTAATAGTCATTCTTCATTATAACCTATTTCATACAAACCTAGAGCCAGTAGTTCATTCTGGTCAATGAAGAATTAACAATGGTAATGTTTAGCCTACCACCACAGTTAAAATATTTGCAGTCTATTGTAGTGTGATTGGTATGCACTAGAAGCTTGAAAAATACCTTTGCCCAAATGCTCATTCATTCCTGGTATACAGAACAGCAGTAATTTAAAGGAAACTCAAGATATACGTTATTGTTCAGAACTCATAAGACAAGTCAGCCCTTCTATCATTGACAGTTGTTTGAATTGTCATTTTGGTAGCAAAATGATACATCTTGATAGGAGAAAGCACCATTTATAAAACTGTATTAATGTATTGTATTTTCATATTTATTGAACGGATTTTCTAGAACTTACAATTGTAAATACATTAGATTTTTTAGAAATTGCTGGAAAGGGTTTTGGTTGTGGGTTTTTTTGTTTGGTTTTGTTTTGTTTTGGTTGGCTTGTGGGGTTTTTGTTTTTGTTTTGTTTTTTGCTTGTTTTTTTGAAGTTTCAACTATGGTAGAAAGTAATTTATAGATGGTAAATACAGAAATGTGAACTTTCTACTATGTTACTGACAGACTGCTAGATGATGTGCATGGGGCTCAGAAATGTGACATTTCCCTTTATTTTTTTGCATTACCTGAGGGATATAGGTAGCAGTCTGCTACCTATAAGGGGTTTTTGAGTAGAAAAAGATCAAAAACATCCATTTTCCTGATTATGTACTAACAGCCTAGCAAGACTTTGTGATGCTTACTTTGTGATGGGTTTGTGTAGAAACACTGTGGGAAATGGCCTTATAGCAGCTGCAAGTTTGTTGCAGTTTTCTTTCTGTTCAAAGCCTGGAGAGACACATTTAGATAGGTCTCGAAGCTTTTTTTCTCTGCTGATAGAAGTATCTACTGTCTAAAATAACTCAGAAGCCTGCCCAAAACCATTTTTAAACTAGTTGGGCCTAAGTTCCTCCTG
Source organism: Meleagris gallopavo (assembly GCF_905368555.1). Taxonomy (NCBI): domain Eukaryota; kingdom Metazoa; phylum Chordata; class Aves; order Galliformes; family Phasianidae; genus Meleagris; species Meleagris gallopavo. The sequence continues at coordinate 23,252,915 of NC_139406.1, read as the reverse complement.
TTTCTACTGAAAAGCTCCTTAACGGTTTCTGTCTCCTCACAGCTCAAGCCATGTTCACACTTTCAGTTTGAATGTATCCTTGACCACCTTGAGTTTACTTGTTCAGCTGCAGGGTATTCAAGTATCCTTTTTCTTTTATTTGTTTTTTCAACCCACTAGTTTGTATAAACAATGATCCCTCTCAGTCCCTGCTCTTCTAACCTGTTAGAGAAATTGCTTGATTCAGTTTTCATTCTCTGTACTTGTGCGTTTGCTTTCATCTTTTTCATTCTATCTGCAATCCAGTGTTACACATAAGTAAATGTCTTTAAATAATAAATTAGGATACTGTACTTTTAGTTTTCATGTTAACATCACATTAACTTCCAAATACACTCATTACTGCCTTTTCTTCTAAGTCCTGTGTCATGCTTCAAGTTACTTCATACCTAAAATATGGATTTGTCTAATTTTATTTCCTCTGCTTTACTTAATAAGCTGTGCCTGTAGGATAATTCAGTGCTTTTTATAGTAATGGTGTCTCATTTGTTTGTTTATTTGTTTGTTCATTTTAATAAATGTCATCAGGAAACTCTACCTTTATGCCCAAGATGTTAACTAAAAGTTTAATTATAACAAAGCCAATAGCTGAAAAATTACTTTCTACTTGCAAAACATACTATCCATAAACTCTTACTGTTTCCATTAATTATTTTTATTCTTTTTCCGTTAATACTTAGAGGGTGCTTTTTCAAGTGTTACTGAAATGCAATGATCTCTTCTATGTCTCTTGTGTTGATATGGCATGCATTTCTCTGTGTTTTTTATCAAGGAGGAATGTTGCTATAAGGTGACTGCTGGTGGCTACTTTTATCTTTTACATTGCCCTGAGATGTGTTTCTTCAAAGGCCTTTCTCATTTAATTGCCATTTTCTCTCTGTAGCTGTCACAGTTCTCAATGACAAACAATATGTTTTATCCTACTGGAATTTTTTCTTTATGCAATTCAACATAAAAACTACTACGAGACTTGAAGAGAGATTTAAGTGTTCAGAATCAGAAAAAAAACAAATCAGATTTGTTTAACTATGCATTAACTTTTTATTTTTTTTTTTCAAACAAAGAATCAATTTCAATCTTGTTTACATTCTTCTATTACAGGTTTACATCCTCCTCCACACACTGCACATGGAGATCTGCTCCACACAGTGCCCATGGTCTACAGGGGACAGCCTTCTCCATGGGCCTCTGCTGTGCTGCAGGGAACTCCTGCTCCTTGCCTGGACTACTTTCCTCCCTCTTGCACTGACCCTAAAGTTTGCAGGGCTATATCTCTCATATTTTCTCACTCCTCTCTCCCTGTATCGTTTGCAATCTTTTTTCCATTTCTTAAATCTACTCTCACAGAGGCACACACTCCTTGACTCAGTTCTAGCAAGCAGTTTGTCCTTTTTGGAGGCGAATGGAGTTGAATTTTATGTGACATGAGGCAGCTCACAGAGGCCGCTCCTGCAGCTCCCCTGTTACCAAAGCCCTACCACAAAAACCCACTACAATATAGCACGGAAAGGCACTTGAGGAAATGGTTAGTATTTGCCACCTCCCATTCCAGTGTATAAATCACAAGGATTTTGCTGTGGATTTATATCAGCTGTTAGTCTGAAGGCATCATAGTACTATAGGCCTGCAGTAGAAATAATCTGACACAGAAGTCTGCCAGATTTGTGCCCTTTAAAATGGAGATACTGAAAATAGTTAAAATTGCAAATGCTTAATTTACTGACAATATCAAGTATTTCCTATAAAAGAAAGGGAAGTACTTGTGAAAATAAATACCTTGTGATAGGATACTTATTGCATATAACACTTATTTACTTGCTGGGGAAATAATTTTGATCATGACATAAACTGGAGGATTGTACAGATTAGATTTGGAATTAATTTTCAACCGTAGATAAATGAGTATTACTTCTCAGGATTTATTTGTCTTTTCTGCCTTATATTTACTTTATTTACAATCTAAGAAACTGTTTCTAATACTTTGGTACAGGTACTAAAAATAAAGTCACTTATTCACTCAGTCCTGATCTGTTGCCTTTCCTCTGCTAAAGTCTAAATTGTACTCTGTGATCTTAGCTTTTGTGAAGTCTTATTTTGCAATAAGGAGGAGTTTGTCTCCTCTGGTTACTAAAATAAAACTATTCCAGGAATTCTCCATTAAGCATGAATAATATGTTACATGAATTATACATTAAAAAAGGTTAAATATAGTGAGTACAAACAATAAATGACAAAGAAGAATATTATAAGCAGAGGAGTACTAGAAGGAAAACCAAAACAAAATATAAAAGACAAAGGAAAAATCCAGAATATGTAGATGAAAATTTGGGAACAAGAAGTTTTCTCTGATTTCCAACGTCTCCTTTAAAACAGACAAAATTTCAAATGTTAGAAAGATACTAGGTGGTGTTACCACCTCAGTGTGTGATCTCCACAAACTGAAAAGTATCACACATGACAAAAATGACTGAAGAAATAGTAGACAGGCAAGTTAAACAGCAAGCTTTATTTTAAAAATTGTCTATAAGGTTATATCTGGATTAAAGTTTTTAAATTGCAAAATATAATATTGCATGATATTGATTTTACATGAATTTCTTTTTGATACAGCACCCTTTCTAAAATCTACCATCCAAATAAATGCTTGATCTCAGAGATCATCTTCCTGTTACTAAAAATCAGTTTAAAGGGTAGAGTTCAACAATTCAGATTTTTCTAAGAATACAAATTAGAATAGTGAGATTATAAGTAGGTGAATACGTAGCAAAGTTGGTATTTTCACAGACATGTTTGTATGGGAACTGTTGAGTCATGGCCTGAACCACTCATTGATCAACTGAGGAAAGGACTGAGTCAGCCCTGGGAGCACAGGTGAAGGTAATTCACCTCTGTGACTGGAATACCCCATGTAAGGGCTGACGCCACCGGGAGAGGATCTTTTTCTGGAGATTCCTCCTCTGTGGAGTCTTTCCTGAGAACCTAGATCTTCAGACACATGATCATTCCTTCCATATTTGTTTCTTTTCCCATTTTCATGCGATGGTCTTTCCAGCTGTAATGTCAACTGTAACAAACATTTAACCTTTTCAAAACTGACTGCCCTTATGTTTTGAATTTGATAAATAGAAAAATAGTCGTTTTGACTTCAGCCCTTATTTACTCCCATTCCTGTCTGAGAATCAAGTCTTAAATTATTTGAATTTATTGCAACACGTTTGAAGTATTTAATAGCAGAACATTAATTTTAGCTTTCTGTTATTCTGCAGACCCTTTTCATGAATGGTTATAAGAATGTAATTATAACTTCCAGTACTTTTTCATATTTACTTCTGAGTACATTAGGTAGCATCAGCTATCCCGGTGGAATGCAACTGATCAAAAAAACCTTTTGTTGGCTTCAGTAGGTGCTGAATTGTGTGTTAAATACAGAGTAGAATTCCCAGTTGTCTATTTCTTACAACATGAATGTTTACTTTACTGTGTAGCAAGGATTGTTGTTCTTGATCTCCAGATGTTAACATAAGTGTATTTCACTCAAAAGAGATAAACAAAATAGTCATAACATTTTAGAGAACTAAGCAGGCTCAATTTCTCAAGTTATGGTACTTAATAGCATGAACATGCATAGAGAAGTGTATCTGATGAAAGTTCTTGCAATTGTTCCTGACAGAGTTAATAACGAAGATTAGCAAATTACTAACATCTTACAAGCAGCTCCTTTTTCTTTAAGAGCTGATGTTTCCACTTTTCTCGTACAAACAAAAAACTTACTGGCATTAAGTCATACAGCCAGCTGCCCCTAGTTAGTTTATTTTCTGTGAATTTGTAAATCAAAACTCACATTCTATTTCCCCCATAGATCACACATGAATAGCAGCTACAGATCATAAAGCTGTTGACATCATGTTACAAAACAATCTATTCAGTATAACAGTATGTCTTTTGCTAATTTTTAGTCAGGAAATTTAATCCCGACTTTAATTTAATAGTAACATCAGAAGAGAAACTTCTTTGTTCAAAATAATTTTTTTTTTATTCGTGGACAAGGTATTGCTGATATTAAAAAAAAAAAAAAAGGCTTTGACATGACATTTATAAAGCAGTTGTGTCATAATGGCATGGAAATACTTCTAGTAGAAAGTTAACATCCACAAGGTTCTAAGCTGGAGGTTCGTATATATAATATTAATTATATATATATAATATATATATAATATATATATAATTTTTAACTTGGACAGATGAAACCCTTTCTATCCCAACTACTACTCCTGTGTAGATTCTAAGCCAGCAAAATGATTTGAGATTATCAACCCATTGTTTTAATGGATAATTTATAGTTTAAGAAATCTTATATACATTTCACAAATGAATCCTGAAATAGCTTTCCTGCTTGAAAGGATCACAACAGAGAATGTAGAGGCTATTAACTTCTGTTTAATTGCATCTTTTCAAAATACCGATTTAAATGCAGCATTAAGTAATCTCTTGCTCAACCTGTGGAATTAGATGCTAGATGAGCATCCAACAGGTAACCTTTTATGGGCTGTACCAGAATACATTAGGACTTTCCAGTAGAAAGTTTTTATGAATGTGCAATGCTTACACTAAGAATGCCTAGGCATTTCATTATGGCTACAAGGTATTTTTACATTTTATTTTTCTATCTCCTTCACATTTTCATTTTTTCTTCATTTTACTGAATGAAATTGATTGTGCTGCCAAAGAGAAGAAATCACCAGTCTCAATGGAGAGATGTAGAATTAGAGATGTGAGTCTTGAACTGCCCTTTTACATCCTCCTATGTTCATGATTAGAATAGTAAACAGATTACATGTCCCATTCTATTTGAGCATACTTCAAAAGGTTGTAAATGACAAATAGATGGAAGAAGCAAGAGATTTTTGTATCCGAGTAGGCAGAGATACTTCTGAGCAAATGTCATTTGGCTAGCTGTTCTTAGTAACATCATAGTTATGATTTATGGGAAGATCAGTCATTGCCTGACTGCTGAGGTTGTCTTCTCTGACTGGTTCTCCATTAGTTCTTCTGTATAACTAAACAGTATGTAAAATGCTCAGTAATTCTAAGTTTTGGAAAAAAGTCTTCTACATATTTTTGAGAATATTTCTAATATTTGAGAAGGGAATTATTCTGGAAAATGATGTCCAGAGTAGTAGGGGGAAAAAAATAATAATAATAAAAAAATCCTGTTTTATTCATAAACTCAAACTTCCTAGAATAAGCTTCTAGAAAAAGTATTGTATTTAGAAGATGGAGATTGAATTAAAACTTTGCGTAGAATATATGACTTGAGTAGGATAGAATTTAGAAAGTAGATGAAGGTACAGATTCATAACACAAAGCTTGTAAACACCAGTGAAGCAAAACTACTAAAAAGAATAACATCTTAATGTCTAAGAAAGAGAGTGTAGATTGGAGGCAAAGACAACTACTTTGCCACTTTTTTTCCTTTTTTACTGTTTTTTTTTTATTATTATTATTTTTTCCTTTTTTCTAAAGCTAAAAACATACTTGGTATTCAGAATAAATATATATTTATATATAGAGAGAGAAAGAGATAACTAAAAATAGGAGAACCAGTTTCAAAAAAGTGAGTTGAATGCCCTCAGGTTTTTTAATTCTTCATCTACATCATTTCCTCCATCATTTTAACCCATCTTTTGGGTTATTTTGGCCACTTTATTTTATTTTTCAACTCATATATTGACTATATAAAGGAAAATGTTCTGGAATATTGGAGCTAACAGAAGAGGAATGTGAATCTCCAATAAAAGTAGAAAGCTAAATCTAACTTTTTTTCAGAGTTTAGTTAGCAAAATTTCTTAAGGGGTATATTCAATATCTTAACTTATCTTTCAGTAAAGGGGAGCTACAGGAAAGAAGGGGATAGACACTTTGGTCTGTGGTGATAGGACAAGGGGAAATGGTTTCAGACTTAAAGAGGGTAGATTTAGGTTGGATGAAAGGCAAAAGTCTTTTTAACAGTGAGGGTGATGAAGCACTGGCAGAGGATGCCTAGAGATGTGATGGATACCCCATCCCTGAACACTTTCAAGGCCAGACTGGATTGGGCTCTGAGTAATCTGATCTAGATGTGGATGTCTCTGTTCATTGCAGGGGAGTTGGACTAGATGACCTTTGATTCTATGATTATGTGATACGCTTAGAAATGACATCTGAAACCACCTGAATAAATGTGTTTTGAATTTGTCTAATCTGTAAAGATGAGAAGTGAAGGAACCACTGTAAGTACAATGACATGGAAAGATCTATTCAAAAGACACCTGCACAAAAAGCACAAATTGTGGAACAGATCATATTGGAAACTACATTAAGATGAGTAGGCGATCCAGTGCAGTTAGCACAGTTTTACCAATAGGTAAAGCAATAGGGAGGCCTTCTATGGTGGAGAGATGAAATTGGCTAACAAAGCCAGTCAGTGTAATCTACCAGGATTTCTTTAAGGCCTTCACATGTCACATGTGACATTATATCTTCAAAGTGGGGAAGAATGGATTTGAAGGCTGTACTATTCAGTGGATAAATAATTGACTGGATGGATGCAGAAAGGGAGTTGTGGTCAACAACTGTATGTCCAGGTGGAGACCAGTGATAAGCAGAGTCCCTTAGGGGACTGTATTTCTGTTTAATGTCTTTATTGATGACATAAGAGTAGGATTGAGTGCAGTCTCATCAAGTCTGCAGATGACACCAAACTGAGTGATGCAGTTGATAAGAAAGAAGGAATGCCATCCAAAGGGACCTCAACAGGCTTGAAAAGTGGGCTTATGTGACCTGAATGAAGTTCAGCAAGACCAAGTGCAAGCTTCTGCACCTGGGTTAGGATTATCCCAGATGTAAATAAAGACTGGGGAAAATATTCTGAGTCTGTGATTCTATGATACCTATTATATCTATTCTGTGTGTGCAATACAGCAAGACAAATAGTTTTCTGTCGTGTTTTTGGAATGATCTCATTTCAAAAGGAGAAACTGAATACAATACTAAGTCTTGACTGGGAATAAATGACTAGACCTAATAGACAGGGTAGCCACAGTCTGTAGCAGACAGCATTCTTGTGGAGCCAGAATGCAAAACTACAGAGAACTCTAAAGTTCGTTTTGCTGGTAACTCAATTCAGGTAAGATTTGATACTAAGAATATTTGAAAGTATTTTTTAAAAGAATTTTATCCTGAGCCCTAGTACGTATGTATCAGTGATACAACTTCAGTGCCACTCAGGTTCTTTCTAGTGCTCTTAAATATTAGGCTCCGAGGCAAAAACAACTTGGATGCAGAGGCTGTTTTACATTCCAGTGTAAAATCAGTCACTATGGAAACTACTTCAGCAATGTTAGAAAGTCATAGTTGCAATTATGTTAATACCAATTCAGAAGGGACATCACATTTTTCAGTCTCTTCCTGTTAAATACTGTTGCAATACTGTTAGAATTTGTGTTCCTGTAATAGGAGTTTGATGTGTTGATTCTTTTAAATTGCATCACATCAAATACAGTTCAGAAGTAAATCCTTTTTTTTTTTTCTTTCTTTCCTTTTTTTTTTTTTCTTTCTTTCTTTTTTTTTTTTCTTTTTTTTTTTTTTGGCATTTCCATATCCTTACACTTCATGCATTTTCTGAAAGGTCAGAAGTTTCTGGTAATATCACTGCATGTGTTAAATGTATGAAGCAGAGAAGAAATGTAAATATAATGCTAAAGCTTTAGACAAAAATCAATGTGGTTCAAGAAGCCAATTTTATTTCAAGTAATTTTATTAATTCAACTGGACCATGCTCTTGATGCTCAATTATGAACATTGTAGGTCTTTTACCAGGGTATTCTGTTAAAAATTTTGTTCATTTATTTCCACTGATTTATTAAATGAATTACTGAGAATTCATACTTTGTTTCTGGCTCCAAATTGCCACAATTTTTAAAACATGAAGATCTATATGATCAATTTCAAATTCTTCAGTTATTTCTTCCAAATAAACAGAAGTTACTGCCCTTCAGGTAACACACTTTTCAGGATTACTATAGTAGTACAAAGTTATCTGATTGCTCTCTTCCAATACCTGAAAGGTGCTTGCAGCAAGAGCTGGTCTGGTCTCTTCTCAATGGTGACAGGATGAGGGGAAATGGCTTCAAGTTGCGCCAAGGTAAGTTTGGGTTAGGTACTGGGGAAAAATGTCTTTACTGAAAGGGTTGTTAAGCCCTGGAATAGTCTCCCCAGGGAGGTGGTTGAACCACCATCCCTGGATGTGTTTAAAAACCGTTTGGATGAGGTGCTCAGGGATGTGATTTAGCGGAGGGTTGTTAGAGTTAGGGTAGTATGGTTAGGCTCTGGTTGGACTTGATGATCTTTAAGGTCTTTTCCAACCTGAACAATTCTGTTCAACAATAATGAAATATTATTCCAGAACAATACAGTAACAACATCTTGGTAAGATTTCACAGTAGCAGCCATAGCTGCTTTCTGTTTAGTGGTATGGAAGACCTGTGCTAACAATAGATTGCTTGAGCTTTGATTGAAGCATACCTTAAGAATCCGAACAGTGAATCCAAAAAGTCTCAGCCCATAGAATTTGAAATACAGAACTAAATTTTTATTAGACTTTGAACAACCAGCTGAATTAACAGGCTCCTTTAGAACTGAATATTTCACTTCAGGAGAAGAAACCTAGTTGAATATTTTCAGAAGGAATATTTAAATATTCTGTGATTCTGAACTATTTACTCACTATGTTCATGTCAGTTTCACCTTCTGGTGCAAGTTTGCACTTTAATCTTAAAACAAATTTCATACTGAGGTGTTGTTGAGTCTAATCACCCTCATAAAAGTAGAAAAAATGCTGACTCTAAGAAAAGGGGAACTAACAGATTTTTTCAAATATTTCCTTGTAAATGGAAAAGTGTAGCCAATGTAGCATACGTATGATATGTATTCAGATTCCCATGCTGTAACTTTCATTTTGAGCATAAATTTCTATGCTGCTTATTTTCTCAGAGAAGTACCGTTGTATGCTTGAATTAGCTAATAGAAAAAAATTGAGTTAATACAGTTAGTCTCACCAGTATCACCTGCCAGTTTTGTTCCTTCAGTACAGATCAGATATGCTAAGTGTGCAAGCAAGAGATTTCTCACTGCATGCATAAATCTGAAGCAATGCATTCCTAATAATGCTGCTGGCCAGTGACGTGTCGCATGAATGACAGATAAACTGGTAGTGGTTTACAAGCCTACTGTGTACTGTTTTCTGAAAATTGGCTGTAAAGCAGCAACATTCTGCTCTGGTATTCTGTGATACATTTCCTGTATATCTGTAGGGTTTTCTATTCTGCAGAGGTAAGTGAACAGTCTCAGGAACGCTGGTGCTGGGTCATCAGCTGCTCATCTGAGTGGGGAAATAAAAAGACAGGATGCTTTAAAAAGAAAAGAAATAGCTTTTGACAATCCACTGTTGTGGAACACCAGAAATCTGTCATTCATATGGTTCCTACAGACTGACCAAAAAAACCCAAAAACTAGTTAAATCCTCAAATGAGCCTTGACTACTATACTGATAGGCTCAGGACATATCTGTCCTTTTGCTACATACTCCTGAAGTAAAAAAGAAAAACAGATGGAAGTAGTGTCTACCCTTCCTGAAAACAAATGATCACTTTGTATTAAGGGTCCTTCTGTTATAAAAACTTTTTTCCTATTGAAGCATTCTGCAGCATTACAGATTGCCTATTATTTCTTCAAAAATCATTTGAACTAGCCATTATCCTTTTTTGCACTCAGAAATGACAATTTTGTGTTGCTTCCCTGTTGGTATTGAATTGATAGTGGTATCTTTTAATTTTGTTCAGTTTTAAAGTGTTCTATTTTAAAGTTTGAATTACTGGAAACAAGCACTTATTCTCTTTCAAAATATCTGCCAGGAAGGTGAGTTATCTTACAGTAAACCTTGTTGGCATAGCCATAAAATGACTGTGGCAGTGCAAAGGGAGTAAGAAGAGACTTTGCTTTTATTTCATATTTGAAAACAACATGTAGAGGGTTAGAAATCCATCTAGCTGAAATTCAGCAACTATTTTTTTTGACAGCTTGTTGCAAACTGCTGTAAAACAAACAAACATACAAAAACTAACAAACAGAAAACCACAGAGGGAGAACATGGCCTTAATTTGAAAATTGGCAGTGACAGATTTCATAGATTCTCTACTGCTGTGTAACCAGTCCACTTATTCCTTGCTAATTTTAAGATACTCTTTTCCATGTAATTCACAAATGATATGGGAACCGTCCAATATGGGGTGTTATAAGCCAACTATATTTGATTTTATCTTGCTTCTTCAAACTTTCACTTTTCCAATGGAAAATGATTTTCCTCCATGCTCCAATACGGTTTGCAGCAGTAGAATTTCCTGATGCAGCAATGAGAAGGCAGATGCTGACACCTGTACTTCTGAGTGTAGCCATGGCAGTTAAAGAGAACAAAACATTTGTTTTCCTAATCACTCTGCATATTTCTTTTCTCACCTTTTTAACAGTTCAATGTATCCTCAGAAAGCTTTTGAAAGCATCTTAAACTGCGAAATGCTTTCAACAATGTTCAAACTTTGGAACATCCTGGACTGTAGCTCTGTCAAATCAGAAACTGAAAATGTCGTCATGCTTTAAAGTATTTCATTGTATTTGAATTGATACAGCTTTAGATGGAAAGTCACAGTGCTACCTATAAAAGTGTCTATCTACCTTGTGAGAGATGGCAGCTCTTATTGCTATTGTCTGATTCTGCTGCTTTTACTTGCTTGCATTAGCTGCAGATTGCAAGCTCATGACAAAGAAAAAAATGAAAAATAAATTCATATTATGAGCCGCATTTCAAGTAACCCTGATGAAGAATAACAAAACCATTCAGAAGACTTGCATTATTTTCCTTTTTCACCCATGACTGAGTGCTTGTGACTGTAAAGGTCAAAGGACTTGCAAACTCAAAAATAAAAATCCTGTACTCACTTGCCATACTTTGAAAAGATTATGAGCAAGTGAATTCACACCATTGTTGAATTGGTTTTTTTTTTTTTTTAATTGAAAAAAATACTAGTTGTATTAGAGAATTAGATTTATTCAACTGCTTGGGATAAAAAAATGCGTATTTTTCTTTAGAATTGCATATATCCGGCTTCTGAGTTTCTGGGATTTTAAAACAATTGTTGAGTTTATTTAAAGTAAAATAACTTCCAACTCCTCACAGACACTGATTCCTTAGTTTTAAAGCCTTGCATATTTCACTTAATGTTGTTCTGTACACGCAAAGTAAAATGAGCAATAACTGAATTTACCATTTTATGTTTTTATCTTTGTGCCAGCTCTGAGATCTACAAGAGAATTCTGAAAGTGTTTGTGAAACTGACGTATCTATCTAATGGGACAGAATTGCACCTGAAATGATCAAGCAACTCTGAAAACAGCCTCAGGCACATTGTGTTGCAGTCACCTAATGCCAGTGGATTATGTACAGAGAAGATATAAAGTGTTGTGTACTATGATTTTTGGCATCTTTGAAAAGAAACATGGCAGGACCTGCTCTATACCAGGAAAATAAATAGTATGCCCACACTGATTCAGACTAATGATGAAAATAAATGAGACATGAGTGAAGTGATAACTCCCCTTCTTGTCACTCCCAGCTTTTGGCAAGCTCTGAATCAGGTCCTCTATGAATCACATGTCCTGTCTTTGTATTTAGCAGCCCAGATGGATATTTTTCACATTGAATTTGCTTGTTTTCTGAATCCATGCATGATTCTGTCATCTACTTTCCAATTACATGCTGAATGAAGAAGTACATCTTTTATTTTCACCCTGTTGTCCTGATGTTCTCTTTTTCTCCTACTTGAAAGAACAATCAGTAATCATACTTTCTTCAGGTTACTGTCTTGCCACTATGTTCTTCCTTTGTCATCTTCTTGACAATAACCTTGTCCTTTTAGTAGCTTTCTGTAGAAAAACATCACGGACCCTTGTCACTTCATTAATTCTTAAGACTCAATGTGTTGTTTTTTTTTTACTGCTTTCTACTACAAGTGAAACATAAAAATGCGATAGTTTTATAAGGCAGATGAGAAGGGAGGTAATTTACAATCATGTTTGCGTGCATTATTTGTTGTGTTAGTTACAGTCACGAGATGTTATCTAGCATTTATACTATCATGGATAGCAATTAATATGAGGAGTTCACAAGAACAATATGATGGAAGTTTTTGAATTTGTGCAAGACCATCTAAATATTGTTACATTTCAGTGTTTCTCTCTGTGATCTATCATTGTGTTAGTTGCTTGTGAATGGTCAATTAAATTTATAGGATTTAATTCCCAGGAATAGCAAACAGCTAGATTGAGATGTATTCATATGTCACTGAATATCTGCAGATGTTAAGAAACCCAGAAAACTCAAGATTGTTTTAAGAGCTGTGGATAAAATTGGCCAGATTACTCTAATAGAGACATTGTTTCTCCTGTTAAGGTTGATAATACAATCAGAAGCTTGCATACAAACTGTATTAAATATGTAAGATTTACTGTTTAGCATGTGAGTCCTATATGGATTTGGTTTTAATGAACATCTGTACATTGAATAAGCTTTTATTAAACGTTATTTTTTTATCCACTGATTTATCTTGAAATTTCTCTCAAACACAAGGGTGATGTGGGTTGTTGTGAAGATCTACTCTGCACCTTCAACCTGAGTAAAATCATCTGCCATTTGGCAGAGAGAAGCATCTCTCCTAGAAACTCTTGAGCTCTTGTGGACACTGGTGTTCAAAAGAAGATTTGATATGGTTAGTGTTCTGTTGTTGTTCCTTTTTCTTCTTGTTTTTCAATATTCAAAACTTAGCTTCAAGAAGTAAGAAAAAGATATTTTACATTTTTCTCCCTGGATTTGTTAGAGCTTCAAAAGGACTTATTTTTAATGATGATTCCCTGTCCAAAACAATCTGAAAATGGAATGAAGACACCATTTACAGGAGGTGTAATAGTCTGTTATGGTGCTATTCACGCTTTAGGAAAACTGAGTTCAAAATGAAAGCCAAATATATAGTCTTATACTTGCTTATACTGCATCTTTTCCTTAGCATCCTAAAGAAAAGAAAATGGCGTGAGGTAGGTAAACACAAAAATTAAGTTTTTTATACCTACTATTATTGGAGTATACAAAAGGATCACAAATGGCACAGACACAGTACTATTGTAGTTGGATAGAATTCAGTATTCTAAAAAAGCTAAGTGGATTACAAACTCCCTTAGTTGTTTCTATTGAAAGTTTTGTCTCTGTATTTACTGTGTATAAGATATATTTAGACAGACTGTTGTATTTCTACTCTTGGCTTCAGCTGTCTTAATAAAAATTATGTTCATATTTATTTATAAATGTATGTATTTAAGTTTCTACACCATTAATTCTTTAATATATGTCTAAGATAAGGTATTAAGATTCAAAAATCTTAGCCAACAAAATACGTTAGTTTGCTGACGAATATTTACAACTCATGCTTAAATCAGTTCTTCCTTAGAAGTCATCAAAGTAAGAAACTTCAAATATTTCTTCAAAATTACAACCAACTTACCCTATGTTAACTTGTCCTTAATTTGGTGCTATCATTACCCATATTTTTTTATGAACCTGAAAGTTACAAGAGCATGTACTAAAAGGCATGCAGGCAGATTGGAAGGATTTGTGTTCATGCTATTATGTTTCATTATTTCTAAGATAGAGATGTATTCATTCACATAAAGGGACTATTTCTAAGGATGGTGGAAGGAATGCTACAGTTTTAAAAGCTGTGCTATGTCCTTGAAAACTTTCTGGAAGCAAGTGGCAGATATTGTGGAAGTAAAAGTTGCTTCAGAGTCCATAAAGATAAACTATTTCAAAGGAATGAGACAGAACCGCTAAAATTATGATGAGTTCTGTTAGGTTATTATAAAATGCCTTCATTTTTCCATGAACAAATATCCGATTTTCATGAAATGGGGAAAAATGCATTAAAAACAGCCATCACTGGATCATACAGATCATATGGATGATATCAAATCTCACGCAGCAAACTAGGGAATAAGAAACTCTTCTATAAAGTTAAAGTAGAGGAGAAAACATTTGAAATACCTAGCTTTGGGACTCAGATCTTTTAGCTGGTAGAGCATGAAATTATTTCAGTGGGAAGGAAAAAAGATTATTCACTATTTCCTGAGGTAAAGTCCTTAAATTTCCATTAATTTGGGGGCTATAAAACTGAGCTCCCAGAAATAATAAAGATTTCAATTTAAATTTATGTAATTTACTTCATAGGAATGTATTCCCAGTTGCCATGCTTCTGAAGGCTGCATTAGGGATTTTAATATTTAAACACTTTCTGCATAATTAATGTCATATACACACCAACACACATATATTTACAAATTCATTCTCCTTATCATGACCTCAATTTTTTTATTTAAGGAAGTATTAAGAATTATGGCATAATTAATTGAAAGGAAGGTTAATATTTTGAGTTCTGATGAGTATCAGTTTACAAAATGTTTTAGTGGATTAAAAATTATGTTTCTGTTGTACTGTTATAGGGCAAATCAAACACTTGAAGAGTTAAGCATTCTGGATAACCTGAAAAAAAATATTGTTTGCTAATGTTCTGTGCAGAGCTATAATTTGGAAAATTTTAACATTGAAAAATGAAATATTCAATCCTATCATGTGTTTTAATTTCTCTCCTTCTTCCTTTTGTTTCAGAGGATAAGGTAAGGAAGGATTCCATTACCCTCTCAAAACAGGAATTCTCAGAAATATCAATTTTGTTAACTCTAAGCAGACTAATCAGGCTGGAGAACTTACTAAGAATGGGACAACTTAAAATTTCTTATATTTGGAGCAATATCCACTAGGCATACCTGTATTGTTCATTGTGTTCGTTAAGAAAGGATTCTTCCATCCATAATGTCAATGTTTGCTCCTCACTTTGTCTTCCTTAGTTAAATACTTCCCAACTCTTGACTTGGAAGGCTTTGATCAAAAGAGATTCAGAATGTGTGATAACTTTCAAACTGCTTGGGTCACAGAAATTGTTTCCAGTAACTCCTTCAGCGTTACTTACATTTATGTATTCATGCAGTGCCATGACAAAAAAGAAACATTACTTAGTAAAACTTGTATAAAATTATTTTGCCTGAGATTTAGTAGCTCCCCCACTCCCCATCCCCAAGGGCCCTATCAGAACACTGCTGTATAAATCTAAAGGGAAATTTTCATGAGAGAATGCAATTATCCAGTTGGATTCTGTCTACCGAATCATTTAACAATAAGTGTATCATAAGCCTCAGTGGCCTTGCAGGGTTAATGCTTACATTTAGTGAAAATAAATAAATAAATAATTTAAACTCAACAATATGCTGCTTTCTTTTTCTCCTTTTATCAAGGTCAGTGCAGACTGAGAGCAGAAGGGTTTTTCACTAAGTCACTGCAAATATCAAAAGAAATAATAATGATAATAATAAAAAACATAAAAGAGAAGAAAAGCTTTAAGCCAAGAGGGCTTTCCTCATAGTCCTTTTTTTATCTAAGCAAGATTTTTGCTGGAGATACGATTTCTAAGGAAACAGACTATTGGATGAAATGGCCTTGCTCTCTATTCTTGTTTCAAAGCACATTTTAAAATGGAACAAGAAATTTTTATCATTTTTATCAATTTTTTTCATGGGTTTAATTCAGGGGCTGAGATAAATCAAGCAGCAGAGACTAATTCCAGATTTTTCATGGAGATTAGCAGCACAGCCACTACAATACTCTAGACAGAGTGTTCTTCATCTTTCATCAAATATATTCAGGGTGAGGGTTATGTCTCAGTGCTTATTCTTTGCATTTTAGTAAGTATGAAAGTGGTTTGAAAGGTGCTACCGTAGTGCACTAATTAACAAGTCTACACAGTATCAAAGCATGATTGTCCTAAGCAAGTTTATCAGGTAAATTCCATTGTTTCTTATAAAATAAATAAATATTATAAAACATGGATAGATATTCATATTTAGTTTTCAGTCCTTCTCTGCTAAAAGCAGTCACTGTAGACTGATATGGGATAATGGGGAAAAATGGTTTCTATTATATCATTTGTCTCTACTTTTTCAAATATGATATCATATTTCTTTTCCTTAGTCTCATTAGTACTACTAATTTCTGAGATTTTCTGCCCTCTTCATCTGAGCTGCATGAGGCAACTTAGAAGTTCCAACATATTAAACATTGCTACTAGCTGTACCTAATTCATGAGAATCAAAATACTTTTTCCTACTTCTTGCCACCTTCTTTATCCGTTCTGTCTTGGTAGATAAGAGAAGTCTTCATATTTACTCTTCCAACTCGTCACTGTCACTGCTGAAGACTTCTTCACTTTCACTGCATTACTCTACTGAAGATGACAAGCTGGCATACCGTCACAGGTACAGTATTAATATATCTTCCCATTAATGTCACAAACTGTGGAGGTACGTAGAGGAGTGATGGGTCAGACTGTGGTGATGAAGATGCTTCTCTTACAATTCAGTAAAGCAGATTGCTTTGGCAAAGCTATTGTCGTAACTGGATTCATGGAAAATAAATGTTTGAAACAGCCAAATATGTTTATTTGCAAATGTACTGATATCTCAAGATAACAATCAAATAGCAAGCAGTCTTGCTAGAAGAGACAACTTTCTGGGTATCAGGATGCATCTAAATTCAAGTACTCCTTGTGAGATGAATAAATGTTCTTCTCCAGCTTCCAAAGCCAGTTATTTACTGAGGCTCACTACAACTGTCTGCCTCTGTTAGAGGAAGCAGTTAATCTTACGACAATCAAACAGATAGATTTAGCTAGAAATTCCTATTTTGTTCTTTGGATTAAATAGTTTATTTTGAAAAACTGTATTACTTAATTCCGTATTTTCACAGTGTGGTTGTTAATTAATTTGTAGTATGCTGTACTACAAATGACCTGAAGTGCATAACTCCATACATACAACTGGAAGAGTAGGCTTTTTCCTATTAGTCCTGTGCAGATAGCAAGATTAGTTTTATAATGAATACACACACAGTAATTTCTGTCTGCCTAGGAACAACTTGTAAACGTTAAACCTTGTAGTTGTTTCTGAATACATTCACTCTACTTGTTGCATGACATCTTCCGGTTATTTCCTTCAGCCCACCCTTAGTGAAAAATTTACTGAGAACACTCATGCTGATACCCGTATTTTACTCCATGACAGCCACATGCACTATGCTTGTGTTGAACATGCAGGAGATGGAGGCTTGATATTTCTGTAGTGATCTGGCATTTTTCTTAGGGCTAAATAGAAAAGATTACTGAGGCTACCTCTAATAATCATATAGGCAAATCAAACATGAATTCTTCTTGTCTTTCCTTCCTGAAGAATTATACATAGGAATGTGTTGCTAAGGTAAATATACATAGTATGAATTTCATTAAATTAACACAGAGACTGTTTTCTGAATAAATAAGAGGTAATATTCCACAATTAGTAAAATAGCCAAAGAGAAACAGAATAGGTAAAGTTTATTGAATCTCCTTTATGTTATTAATCAGTAACTGGATTAAAAGGATTTGAAGATAATCAACAGCTTTTTTCCAGTGAGTTGCTACAAAGAACAATTCCTCAGTCATCAGAGTTTTATGTATTTTATTTAAAATTTCTTCCAACTTGATCCAGCAGAGATCTGTTTTATATTCTTCATACAAGAATCTCTGCAGAATGAAACTAAATAATCACCTAGGTTGACCTTTTTTTGAGAAAGAGCTTGGAAAATAAGTCACAATCTAACATAGAGATTATTCTGAACCCCATTTAACTGACTTCTGCTTTCATATAGATGGTAGAGAGGCTGTTAGAAAATAAGTCAACTAGGCTGATATTCACAGAGGAGAGCCTGCATAGCATATAGGTAAGTTTATTTTTCTGTTTGTATAATTATTTATTTGCTGCTGCTACTCTTATAGTAGAACACAGTGCAGGCATACCAAGTAAAAGTTGGGAGCATAAATAATTACAAGCTAGTGGTTTCATGACTTGCCTGAAGAGCTGCAAGATTTTAAACAATGCAAAAGAGCAAATGACGGCACAGAAACTAAAAGGAAGTCAAAAGATAGAAACAAATATATATTTTTTTCTTAAGATCCTAGTTATTATTTAATACTTTTAACCCAAATAATCTAAGAAGCACTGGAATGCAATGAGTAGTGTACTCATTTTTGAAAGGAGAGAGGTCTAAATCAGTTGACCAACTGCCAAGTTCTATAGTAATGGATAGGTGAAATTGTATTTTATTGTTTCATGATGACCAGAAAGTGTAAACTACCACAAGTTAGCCTTATTATTAGAAACTGCTTATCATACTTGTTTTGGTTTGCTTGCTAAATTATAATATAATTGGATCTCTGCACTGACTGGACATAAATATTTTTGGAAATGGAAGATGTCCAGAAACCTAATTTTATATCCATTCTTATTTAAGTAATTGCAATCACTTACATCTGGTGTAGTTTCTGTATCTCTCAAAGATCAAGAAAAAAGTTGTATAAATATAAAGACATAAAGTAGTCACAGATGACAAGTGATTTGGAAATTATTCAAATTTGGTATACAAATAGTTCATTTCAAGACTTATTCTAAGTATGATGATTCTGAAAATATTTATTGCTGTCATTTTTATTTATAGTCCAACTCCTGCTTGTTTGCTCACAGAATTCTTAAAATCATAGCTGATAACTTTTTTAGAAAATGTACTTAGAAATAAGATAATAAAACTGCAGTATAACTATACCAAAACAGAGACCAAAAATGACTCAAAAGCTTCATTTGCTAGTATATTCCCTTCTCATACACTTTTCTTACCCAAGGTTGTGCAGTAGTATTCAAGAGTTCTTGTTTAGCCTGTAGTCAGCAGAAGCCCTTCTAGGCATGACGCAAAGTAGAGAATTTGACCCTTCTCTCACTGCTATGCTTGTAAACTCAACAAATTTTCCTTCTGGGTTGAAATTTAAATTCCTTGGACTGTGAGTATCACTCTTGCCCTTATTTGTTAATGTTGTGATTTCTTTACATCTTATGGTCATGAGGCTGCTATTAGAAGCTCAAAATGCTCCCTTTAGATATGTTTGTATAGAAAAAAAAAAAAAAAGAGAAAAAAAGATGCACATAATTTGCAGTGCCTGCAGACATGCAGTTCAATGCCTACACCTTTTGCATGGACATTCCAAGACAACAGTTTCCAGAGCAGGTGTAATGGCAACTCATTCCTTTGCAGATCATGTCCTAGCAGGACTCCATGCATAGGATGACCTACCTTCCCAGGCAGATGTTTTCATGCTGGGGCACATGACAGTGCACTGGGACAGAGCTAGTTGCATAACTACAGCTGTCTGTCTAATCTGCTGTCAAGGCTAAGAATGGGAGTGAAAAAATGTTGGTAAAGTTGGAAGAAGCTGAGTTTTGCATTCTGAGAGAATATGTTGTGCTACTGATATTTCCACCATAATTCCGTCATGCCAGCTTTGAATAGGAGCAATTGGAGAATTCTGTGCAGCTGAAATTTGAATGAAATTCCCTTTGACGACAGCCATCAGAATATCATTCTCATTTGCTCTGTATCTAGTGTATGTCATGTTACTGGCAAATAAGATTAGGGCATTTTATTCATGCTGTTGGATGATTACAGGCTGCTTCTATTGTGCAACTATTTGGACTCCTGCTAGATGAATTGCTCCTGTAGCAGCAAAATGTCCCCTTGTCTTCCACGTTACTGGCACTTTTAAGTTATTTGCGAACGGGGAGTAGGAGGGAAAGTGGAACTTTGGGAATTGTAGTGGCTTAGAATGTAATTGCCTGTCAACTAAGCTATTCATTCATTGTAGGATGAGGAAGTGCTTAGGAAAGATAGGAGTTTTGTTCCACTGGTAGCTCTTGACTGATGATTTCTCATTAGCAACAGTTAGTTTGTTAGTTTGAAAAACACTTGTGTATCCCATGTGTGACCAGTATTCCAGAGAGGTCCTGGACTTAACATACTAGCACTGATCACAGCATGCATATTCTAATAACTCACACCTTTCATTTTCTTTTACAAAGCATCAGGTTTATGAAAGAGATTCCATGAGTTTGAATTGTTTCTTTATTGGTTGAACAAAGGCACCTTATGCAGTCTGTAGACCTTACAAGGACTGCTTACTTTCTCTTTGGCATCTGTGCTACCACAGCTACCTTGTAATGAACTCTTCTCATATATTATGAAGTTTATCTTAAACAACTGTACATTTCTGGCCCTGATACTCTGTTAGAAGATTTGTTTTGCTGTACATAATAAAAGTCAGTGCTTCCTCAGGCTTTATTTTGTTTTGCCAAGCTGTTTAGAACAACAACAACAGAAAGAATAAGCTCCTCCAGAATACATTTTTAAGGTTTGTAGGCTCACGAGGGTTTTCTCCAACTGCTTTTGCAGTAAACAGACATGGTTTGGGGTAATAAACAGTTTTATCAATATAGGTAAACAGTTTCTAATCAGATTAGGTTGCAAGGAGAACTTGCTAACATTTGCATGTGAAAATACAGACATATTCTGTAATATCTCTTTCATCTTATCATCATCCTAAGACGTCTCTTCTACATCTGCTGCACATCAAATCCTTCTCTTCAGAAGCCTCTGTAATTAGTTCCCATTCTAACAACTTTTTTGAGCATCAAGGCTATTTAAGCATTTTGTGCATCAGTTTATTTATGTGGAAGGCATGTCTCAGAGAGAAATTTTAAAGCCTAAACCTCACCAGCATATTAGATTAGATAAGTCTTTAAAAATCTGACTTCTAAGAATTATATTAGATAAAGTGGTACCAGATACCATAATACCAAAATATCAGAATTACTTTCTCTTGCAGACTGTCCTATAAAAATATTCCACATCTCGCTTTTGCCTGGAAAAATAAAGTTATATACAAGAATTTTGGAAAGTAGGCTATGTTCTTGTTTATTATAATCATCTTTCTTTTCAGGCTGATAACTCTAAACTTTTGCAAATCTTTTTTGCAAATTCTATTTCTTAAATTTTATTAATTTAATAGATAAGAACTCAACTACATAATCAAATTTACTCCTTTATACCACAATTGTTTAAAAAAAAAAAAAAAAAAAAAAAAAGGAGGAAAAACCATGTAATTTGCTACAGCATTCAATGTTTATTTTTCAAGTGTAGCCCAGGAATGTCAGCACTACTGGGATTGCACTGAAAGGTTATTCAAGATCGGTTACCATGCTGACCTTTATTTATGGCTGAAGAAAGTAAGTCAGTTAGAGTATGTGTTATTCAGATTTTCATTTCTTCTTTGTTTTCACCGCACATTTGTGACCTGTCCATGAGAAATTTCTTGAGAAAATGATGGTTTTATAATAAGTTGAATAATAATGTTGAACTAATTCTAGCATATGGTGCAGCAGAACTTCCCCAAAACTGGCTTGAATTGAATGGTGCCATCTGTCTGCATTGAGTTCAGATAACAATCTGTCTGATTTTGTTGTTTTAACCTCTTCTATAATGAAAGAGAATTTGGCATGGTTTGCTAAGAAAATGTAACTTCCCAAATAACTACTGGACCTTCAGTTTTTGTACAGTCAGGTGTCTTGGGAATTGTAAACAGTCATTAGACTTAATACTAGTAAAACCAAAATTTACAGATATCTCTTGATCTCATCCTTGAAACTGGAATTCTGGTAGATATCACAATTAAGTTTAAAAAAAACAAAACAAAACAAACAAACAAACAAAAAAAACATAGATTGCTTTGTGCTTTGGAACATTGCCTGAGATTTAAATTATTTTTGTATTCTTTATTTTAAGTACCTTATCACTGATTTTAGTGGTACTTTGATTTTAGTGGTATTTTGGAGAGGAATATGATAATTAAACGTAAAAAATATACCAAATGTTTCCCTGTAAGCAGACAAAACATGCAGAACAGCTTTTAATTTTCTTCTTTCTCATTTCTATCAGAAGAACAAACCTGAGCCTCACAGAGGTGGAAGGTGGAAGACTTTTTATAACATGATAGCTTTAAAGTTAAATCTGTTTAAATTGTGATTTCTGACATATATATCAAACAGCTGACTGAAATTTACGCTAGCAGGTTAAATAAATACAAGTCTTCTTTCAGAGAAGTCTAGTATAAAAATAAAAGAGTAAATTGACAGGAAAAAACTAAAAACAACAAAACAATGCTATAGTGCTTAGATTAATGAAAAATATTTTGCCAACCTACTTAAATTGAGGCAAGAGTTTATTCCAAACAACAGACAAGTTCAACATTATATTGTTCAATTTCTCTAAAGTAAGGGAGTAATAGAACAATAATGAAAATTTTCAAAGTAAAAGGTAAATATTCTTCTCCTAAAGAAGAAAAATATACCACAGAAGTAATAAATAGGTCTTTACTACTTCACTGTGTATCCTACAGTTTTTAGACTAATCTGTGTATGTGCTCAGAATCTTCACCCACACTATTTTTAGACAGTATAATTCAAAACAAAGATGTAGCTTTTATAAAACTTAGTTGAAAACTCTGACAGATCTTAGGCTGGATATGAACAAACCATTTAAATCTACGGAATACTGGGTTTAATCTTCACCGCTAGAAAACATTCTAATCTTATCCAATGCCTTTAATGCTGGTTCATATTATGCAATATAGAACAAGAATTCTCATACTTGAATGCCTTTATGAATGCCCCAGTTTAACAAAGAGCCTGAGAATTAATGGGCAATTTCCATCTGATTTAAGAACTTTCAGTACTGCCTCAAGTCCAATTTTGATATATGAGATTGTTGCATCTATTCAACAGTTCAACTATTCAACTATTGACTGAATTCACATAGCTGAAACAGTGCCAAATACACTCATCTCAAAAATCTTTTGTGACTTGCACTTCATTCATTTCTTGAGTGTCTTGTGTTGATTTTTTTTTCCTACAGCTCTGCCTGTTTAGTAACCACACTGATAGATAGTGCCCTCTACTGACAAGTAATGGTGAGACACTGAACAAGTTTGCATGCCTGCCTAGAAAACCAGAATGTAATTTATCTTAACCAGCCAGAATACAGACAATTCTAGAATAAGTGAACAGGGAAGGAATGTACAAGAGGGATGTGGGTACACTTGGAAAGTGCCTGTATTATCTGAAGTACTCTGAAGAACTTTTATCTCAAAAACTATTATGAAAGACTTTTCATTTTTGGGGTGAGCTACATATTATCAATGCTCTAACTAGCTCCGAATTATAAATTACTTCTCCAAATTATGAATCTGAAGAACACTGAACTACTGATTGATGCAGCACAATTGACAAGTAGACAAAAAAAAAAAAGTTGTTCAGTGGTGTTTTCCTTTTTTCTAAACTGAGATCAGCCAGAAGCTCCAATTAATAGTTTCATTTCAGAGCCTGAAAATAGCTGCTAAAATCATAAGTGAGATTTAAATTCACTGCAGATGCACATCCATATTCCTAAGAGTTTGTTTCAATTCAGTTTAATATGAAAAAAATGACAAAGTTAAGCTGCAATGAATGTTTTGACTTACGGAAGTATTTTAGCTAATGATATTAAACCAATACTTGTTAAAACAATATGTTAAAACAAAACAAAACAAAAACAAGCAAACAAACACTGTTCAGTTCTGTGGTGTTCCACACTTTTAAAATGCTAATTTGAACTAAGAAAGCTTTTAAATTGATATTTTCATATTCATTGAGATAAAGTGGATACATTAACAATGTTGGTACTGATTAGCAGATAAAATTAAAAGACAAAGAACAGAAAAATCCCATGAAAGTGTTATAAGTCACACAGAAGTAAAAAAAAATAAAAAAATAAAAATAAATTAAGATATATATCAAAACTACTATCACTTTGGTAGTTGAACCTGTCAGGGCACAAAAATGAAGTTAGAAAATGTGTAAGAATTGTGAGGAATTGTTTTGATTGTTTTTGTTTTTTGTTGTCATCTCACAGCACTGTGTTCCAAAGCTGCTAGATTGTATAATTCCTGCAATGTTCTACTGTTCATATTTTTAGACCTTATAAATAAGATTGCCTAGCCCAGCCCTCAAAGGTCAGTCACGTATTGTTAAATCTTATTATAACTAATGAGCTATACTGGAGTTGGTTTAATTCACAGCTGTGTTTTAACCTAGCAGGCGGCTCAGCACCACAAAGCCATTTGCTCACACCCTCACTTTTCCAGCAGGATGGGGGAGAGAATCGAAGGGAAAAAAAACAACACACTAGAACTTGCAGGTTGAGATAAAATGATGAAGATTAAAACATAAAAATATAAAAAGGACAAGGATAATTGTTATGACTCTATACATATATATATACATATATATATATGTATATAGGAATGTGTGTGACAGATGATGCACCAGCAATTGCTCACCACCGACTGATGTTCAGCTAGCCCTCCAAGCAGGGAAGAGGGTGAGATGAACTCCTATTCCCTTCAGAACTCCTTTCACATGATGCCACATGGAATGGAGTATCACTTTGGCCAGTTTAAGTCAGCTGTCCTAGTTCTGTTCCCTCCCAGCTCCTTGAGCCCTTCACTGTGAATGGTGTTGGCTCTGTACAGCACTGCTCAGCAGCAACTATAAACACTGGTTTGTTATCAACATTGTTTTTCTCCTAGAAACAAAACATAGCATTATACCAGACACTCTGAAGAAAGCAATTCTGTCCCAGCTGAAAATAAGACAGTAATTGGTTTCAACCAGTCAACAAATTTTGCTATTCTATTTGTTACATATAAATTATGAAACTGTAACCAGCAGCTTTAAATATTTTATCCAGTGTGTATTTATGCATAATTTCTTTAAGGAATTTGGTTTCTTAGTATGTTCCCATAAACCAAGAAAAATGGATATAGAGATAAGATAATGAGAACATCTACAGCTCACATTCAGGCAAATGTTGCTAAGGTATTTTAAGTGTTTACTGCTCTCTAGACAAAAGAATATTGCCACTGCTAATGTTGTTTCATCTTCCAGCATCATGAGTTGGGTACAATCTGTTTGTTGTTTCCTTGCACTGAACATCTCAATGAAGAACAAAAAACTTTTATAGTGAAAAAACATCTCTTTCTCAGAAACTAAACTAAAGTATCTAAGATTTTAAATAGAGACATTCTAAATGACTAGGCAAGGTGGAATACAAGCAAAATCAAGTTTATAAACAAACTTAACATGCAGAGGTAACTATCCTCCAACCAAAAGGTGGGCAGGGACAGTCAGGCCTCGCTGTGCCCCCAGGGCCATGACAGCAGCTTCCCTCCTCATCAATATGTATCCTCAAACTTAACAGAGATTCAGGCTCAAAAGGGACTCACTGCAGAGCTGTTGCCATGATTTGCCAATGGGCTCTTTCAAAGGCCAGCCAAATCAGTTTTAGGAAACAGAGAAAGAGGCATGACATGAGATATTTGGAACACAGCCTAAGGAGGTCTCAAGTCTTAAAGTGGAAAGGAGTACAGACCAAAAAAAAGCCGCAGACCAGAAAAAAAAGCCTCTGCAGTCTGGGAATGAATAAAGTGTTAGCACTCTGGAGAGATCAGAGCCCAGAGTCACTTAAGAGGTTCACAGTGGAAAATCCCTGTGCAACCACCGGCCGGACTCCACAATAGAATAGCCTAAGCCAAGGAGCAGAAAGAGCAAGGATGCTTTCTAAGGGATAGGAACTAAGGGGAATCGTGGCCATCATTCTGGCCAAATCCTAGCTCCATAACCTAATAAAAAGGAGCAAGAGAAGCCCAGAGATGACAGCTATTTTCAACGTAGAGACAAGGCAAGTCTATGGAGAGGAGGCAAGTCTGAGATCAGTTGGGAAATCAACAATAAGATCCAGGCACTGCCAATCACATTTATGGCAACAGGTCAGGGTTGAGGTCAAGCCAGAAAGACAATCCGTTACTCAAAATCACAGCAAGGCTCAAGCACAGTAGAACTGAAAAGCAGTACTCTTACAACGCAGCTCAGATAAGGGCTGAATGTGAAGACTGGATTTAAATAATACACAGGAATCTGTGAAATGGGCTGGCAGGCTACAAGTCATAGCCTTCAGGATTTGTGAATGCAGAGTCTTGATGAATTCTTGGTAAAAACAGACATATGTCTGAAATTTTCAAAATACAGTTTGCTATTCAGTATTTTGTAAGTTTCTTCTTTATTCTGCTCATTTTAAAATCTTTTTGGACATACTTTATTTAAATATCTGATTTTCTTAATAAATTATCTAAAGAAAACTAATGGATTATCAATTCACAGCCTGATGTCTATAACACCTGTACTACACTCCTATGCTATGCAGCAATGCTTCTGTGTGTTGCGATAAATTAATTCATACTTTTCATTGAAAAGGTCTTACCTAATTCATAACCCCAGAATTAAGTCCATCATAACCCATGAGGATCATTACACTTTTCACTTGAAATGGTCCAGAAATGAAACTATAGCATGTATTTTAATAATACTATTCTCTCCAGATCATGGTACTCTCAATGTCATAGGTAAACCAGAGTATGGAAGACCACAAAGAAAAAAGCCAGTCATAGTGATTCTCAAGCTCTTCTACAAATAATGTAAAAATAAAAATTATAGTATTTGTTAGAAAATTTTGAAAAGAGAATACTACAAGAGAAATCAATTAAAATGTTTTATAGGAAGACAGTTCATGTTTATGCCTTATCAAGTTCTCACTGAGTTTTGAAAACAAAGTTCTATGACACACTGCAGATTATGTTGATTTTGGTAGAGGGCAATTTGTATGAAAAAAAAATATAGAAAAATTAAAAGAATAAAGATTTTCTTTATCATTGGTCAATACCTACTACACTGATAACACTCCAGAAGAAATCCTTTTTTTTTTTTTTTTGACTTGTCTTTTTATACTGTGTTCTCTGACTCAGGAGATAATTCTCAGTTTCTTTTCAAAAGGTGTAAGCTCCCCTTTGTGTACAGAATTAGGTGAAAGTTAGGTTACCACTTAGAACTCCCTGAATTTTTAGTGGAGTAATGATATTACAGCTGTTCACGTATCAGTTGGGATAGAACATTGTCTGATGGTTTTCCCTGTAGAGAGAGCTTTAGTGTTTCCGTACTCATTCTGTAACTGTGTGGCTGAGGATTAGTACAGATTTATGTTAATGTAAAGCAGGCATGAAAAAGAGGCGAATGGACAGCTTATATCACTAGTAAGACAAAGAGAATCTGTGTAAACAATAGTGGTTATGAAAAAGAATTATTGTGAAAACCACTATTAGATAAGATGTCAGCTCCTAAGGGCAAAAAAAAAAAAAAGAAAAAAATCTTATTTTATCCTTTCAAGTTACATTCGGAGATAAATTTCTATCAAGACTCATCAGTACAAAAATATTGAAGAACACTTCCTTAACCTCTTTTTAGTAATAACAAGGGAAAACAACTACTTCATAGCTATAAATGAATAAATTAAAAAAGAAATGTCCAAAGCAAGCAAAGACAAGCTGAATAAGGAAAATCAATTCCACATAGATAGAATTATTTTTTTTACTTACCTTTAAATAGTTCTTGAAGACTCAAATGGGAAGACCAAAAACCGATGATAAAAATTATTACATTACTTATCAAATATTTGAATAAAAATGAAATATGAGCAGTGTAGATTAGCCATACTGTAAAGTATCATCTTTTTTCAGTTGGGATATTTTTTCAATGAGAAAAAAAAATATTTTAAACAAGAAGCTCTGGAGGTTCTTTCCCATTTTCATCACAATAAATTTCAATCTATTCTTAATCTTAATGCCTTCTTATATTTGAAATCCACAATCTGCTTAAAGGACACATATGTATTTGCTTCTTCAAATGGAGATGATAGAGAACTGGTGCCAGACTTGTGAATTTTATTCAACAACAAACTACAAATCTTCACCCTTCTACTGAACTGGGCAGCTGGAGAAGACATACAATTCTTTGTACCTTTCAAACATGGAGTAAGCCCTCAGGTAAAAACAGTTATCAGGCAATTTTATTTCTGATGAACATTGGAAAACAAATATAGACTTTAGTCTCAGGGCTGAAAGTAGGATTCTGATGAAAGACAGAAATCTCAGCTTGTTTGTTCTTTTCCTTGAAATTAAGCAAAAGCAATTTTTGCCTGGAATATTTTAACAAGAGGAAAATACACAAAATTACATATTTAAGAGACTGTATTATATCTACACCGGTTAAAAAGAAAATCTTTTTTAAATTTCCAGTCACTGATTCTTACTAACCCCTTTTTCAGGCAGTAGTGCATTTCTCCACCACGTGTTTTAAGGAGAGAGGCATGAAAAAGAACTTAATTGGAAGTTGTTTATCCTAGACAAAAAAATAAAAAAAAAAGCATATCTCAACGTATGCCCATGTGTGATATAATGTATGGGGGGTTCAAGACATAGAGAATAGAGGCTGGAGAAAAGTTAGCCAGGTTGGAAGAGGACACTGAGAACAAAGGCTGTCTGCATGAGACAAGAGCAGAAGTCAAATTGGGTAGCTAATGTCCGTGTGATGATGACCCTGACTGGAGAAAAAGCCAGCGAATAGAAGCAACTGTGGCTCTGATTGGATGAGCACAAGCGCTGGCAGTTATTGCCTAGACATGAAGGAGACTTGTTAAGTGTTCTGACAAGTAGGAGGATGGAAAATTACAAGAAGGAACTTGGAAATGTATATAAGGAGTGTTAGAACTTGCAGTAAAGGATTTAGATAGTTCACGAGTCTGACTCTGTGCCTTCAGATGCTGCAATAATGGATAGGGATAGTCTAGAAAATGCTTAACGATTATTTGCATAGATAATTAAATGGCACTCATTAATGAGTATGATATACAACTTTTATGTTCACAGCAAAGTGCATTAGTGCATAGTCAAAACAGGGATTATCCTCCTTCAGCCTTTAGCTTATACTTTTATGGCACAAGTTAAAAAATATCTTAACCTTTCATGTTGCCAGGAATTTATTTGAATCTTTCTTCAAGGCTTATTTTCCATTTTTTGTGACTTACACCATTTTTTATGATTTTTTTTCTTTCACTATCCTTAAGATATGCAATTTTCCATTTTACATTTTTTTTCCGTGTGACTTTGTGGAAGTCTCCATTTCCCTCACTTATCCTTTATGTATTTTTCTTTATCCCAGTTTTTTACATTCTTTACCTCACTACCTCTGACACCTTCACTTCGGAGAATAATTCCCCAAGGATTTAGATAATGCAGTATTTAGAAAACAAAACAAGCTTTGTGTCTGTGGCTTCTTTAGGAGACTGTTGTTTGGAGAACACAGAAATCACTAAATTAACACAACAATACTAAAATTATTTGCGTATTCGAAATTATGTTAAGAAGGAATTAAAGTTTGGCTTAAATCCATGAAATTTCCATCCTTTATGTAAATAACAAAAATTAAAATGCTTCAGAAGATCTATTAAAAACACTTTGTATCTTTTTAAAGATACTGGGATTTTGAAGTGGAAAGGAATTAGGTTCATCCAAAAAGAGTTTACAAAGCATCAGAGTGTTTATATATATTAATATAGGCATGGTCATAACCTCAATGCAAGGGTAGAGAAGTTGCCTTCATGTTAGTCTTGACAACCATGTAATTAAACTAAGAGTAGATTTGCTTGTGAAGGTTAGAAAAAAACTTTTAACACATACTTTCAGATACTCATTTTTCTTTAGATTTCTTTTAAACTACATGATGTGTGACACCAATTTGTAATGCAGAGATACTTTTCTTCATACATTAATTTTATATCTAGTTTTGAGAGGACATTAATTTGCCTTTTTCAATTTAGCAGAACAACACTTTCATTTTTCATTATTGCTTTTGTATCCTACAATACAGAAAATGGAAGGGGCTTTATGGTTTCTTGTTTTATCTCATTTATTATAGATTAATCAATTTTCAAAAAGAGAGACAGGGATGATTTTGTATTTAAACAAAGCATGAACCTTGTGTTGAATGAGCACAAGCTAATCACCACCACTCCTTCATGGAAACATTTTATTCTGACCCTTATTACTGAATGATTTTAGCTGCAAATGCAGGTCAAGGTCAAATGCCTTCTGGGTGAAAAAAAAATGTTGGTATTCGTAATGTTAATCTCTTCAGTCTTATGTCATTATCATTATTTCTGTCCTTGATCATGACCACTCTCTCTTCTTTCCTTTCTCTTCCTTCCCTGCCAGACCTGGTATTTCTATCACACAGTATTGCAAATGCAGCTGGTTTTGAAAATCCAAATAAATATAATTCTCACCACCACCACCCCTTCAACTTCTTTAATAGATCATCAAATGTTTTCATTTATAAAATGGAGTTCTGGTATAAATTCTTTTCTACAAGCTATTGGCCTGACAGTGAGAGGAACAGGTGTACTTAATGCCTTGAGATCACTGCTTGTGTTAGTGTCAAGAATTGCTATGTTAACAACTTTATCTCAGTGCCTAGAGAGTATTTGAGTAAGTTTGTTGGAATAGAACTCAGGCTTCCAAATAGAGATTAAGTCTGTTAGTCCGGATATAGTTAATCTGTACTTTGGGATTCCTTGAAGAAGAATATCTAACAGATGTTACTGAATCCTATCACTTTTTTGAAACATTATTTCAGCCTCTTGATAAAGGCATGGCATAAACATGCCAGCACGTTTTCTTTTCCCCTTAATACACCTTGGGAATCAGAGTCCTGATTCCATCTCATTCATAACTCAGTGAGTTGTCATTCAAAACCTGTTTCTTTTCTTGATTACAAGTGACATCCAAGAAATCCTTGCTGTACAGTTAAGTAGCACCAACACTACAATTTTTGATAGACATCATTCTTTCCCTGTGACAGCGTGCTCCCTCCTCACCCTCCACTTTCTGCCCTAACAATTTCACCATAAATTTTCAGTCTGTTACCTTTCCTCAGTGGCTATGAACTAACTGAGCCGACACCACATTCACCACAGTGCTGAATACTGTCTTGTTTAGGCAAAATTTTTGAGGAGATAATATCTAGCTCAAAACTGTGATTGACATCCAGTAGGACTATGAATTAGTCACCTTACCCCTTTACATAGTAAACAGTCCAGGGTCCTTTGACCTCTCCTTTATGACGGCAGGCTGTATGGCATGAAATGATTGAGCAGACTTTCTTCCTGTAATGTATGAGTGAACTAAAAATAAATGAACTGAGAGCTACAGAACTACAGATGTTCTGTAGTTAAAATGGCAGAACAAAGCTGAGTTGTCTTTTTGAGGAAACAGTGTAATTACAGATACTGTTTTTCATTATTCAGCTGGCAACCCACTTGTTCATTTTTCCTACTATGTAGGAGATGATCAAGATCACAGAAAACTACTGTTTTCTATTTCTAGAGAAGCAGCAATTTTTTTCTTAACTCAATCTCAAGTAATTTTTAATTTTTAACTTCTTTTCCTCCATGGATTTCTTTTGAGATTAAAGAATTTTAACCTGCACGGACAAACATTTAGTACTCTTCCAAAAATGAAGCCACCTACAACTTGAAAAACAATTCCCCCAGTTTTTGTTGAGACAGCAACTTCCAGGAACAGATTCTGTGATTAAAAAATATATATATCTTTTGCTATGTGATGCCTCTTAGCACATTGTACACTAAAAGTTCAATTCAGTCGGGGTTTATGTTGCAATTCAAATTTT
This sequence comes from Meleagris gallopavo, assembly GCF_905368555.1. Classification (NCBI taxonomy): domain Eukaryota; kingdom Metazoa; phylum Chordata; class Aves; order Galliformes; family Phasianidae; genus Meleagris; species Meleagris gallopavo. The sequence continues at coordinate 23,221,049 of NC_139406.1, read as the reverse complement.
CTCTGAAAAATGTTACAGTTTACTACAGTTTTATTACAGTTGGTGAGTTTTTCATTTGGTGAGTCTTTGTTTTTTGTTTTTGTTTTTTTCTTTTTTGTTTTGTTTTGTTTTTTTCTGGATGGGGTTGATCTGAAGTAGCTCAATTTCTAATAATCTGTCTAGAGATTAGAGGATTTAAATGCAGATGTTTGCTAATGTTAGAAAAATTTTCTGCAGAATGTCTGGAAGGGAAACTTTCCTTCCTCTTTTGTCAATGTATGAATTACTTTTTCATTGTATATTTAGATAAAAAATAAAATGAATAGAGATAGTTTAGCTTTCTTTGTTGATACATGTTTCTATCTAACAATGTAGTTCCCAATAGAATTAAAAGGAAAAATCATGAGCATGTAACTTCCATTGAAATCCGTATTTAGATACTAGAGATCTTGCCTATTACCTGGGAGCAACAGAGCAGAAATATTTATGACTTTCTTAAGAGAGGAAGAAGGGTGAACTAAAATATCTAACTAAATACTAAATAACTAAAATACACTGAAAAAGTTACCCAACTTAGAAAAAACAGTTTTGAAACTATCAGCAAACTTGCAAATTGATTGTCAGTATGTTTCAATCTATAAAACAGCAGGAAGAATGTTAGAATACTTTTCCTAACTTGAAACTTAGAATACATCAGCTCTGTCTTGCAATATTCCATTTAAAGATTTTAATTTGAAGTAAGTCTTGTGGAAAAAAAGGTAGATAGCAATAAACTTTGATTGTTTAATTTCCATTCATTTCAAATTTAACATGATTTGAAAGAAAATTTATCACCAATAAAGATATATTTTATGACCACATGTTTTTTCCTTTGCTGTTAAAAAAAGAATAGCACAAGGACATTTCAATGAATAGGTAAAGGGGTTGAAAGTCTCACATTTGCTTTGTGTTGGATCTGTCACATGGAGTTAGAATTAAGAATTTTAACCTTAGTTGGCTGATTCTACACACCTTTCTTTGGAGGCAAACCATATTACTGCCCCATTCAGCCTATGTGCCAATTGAACATTTTGTGGTCTTGCATTGAGCCAAGGGAAGTGCTCTTAATTTTCAGCCACATAGACCCGATTAATTTGTCATTTTTCAGGGGTGTGCAGCTCCAGGAGATCATTGAGAATACAAAATATCCATTGTAATCATCCAACATCGCCACAATTAATACTGATCAAATGGTTTGTGTTTGGTAAATGCAAAAATAACGTAACCAGCTGTTTCAAGAAGAATGTTTCAGAATTTAGAAAGCAGCTAGCTTAGGAAAGACTGTCAAAACAACTAAGGGGTCAAAAACTACCTTTTTTTCTAAACAAAGATAATAGGGCTGATTGAAGCAGGACAGTAACATGAAGTCAGCTGATCAGTAACATCATTCAAGCTGATTTTTTAAATGCTAAACTGTATCAGTGAAAGCTTTGCACTTGTGTGCACATTCATGAACGCCCAGAGTACCTGAGAACTGTTCTATATTTCTCTCCAGTGAGTTGCCATTGTTACATCAGCAATATTTGCTCCAAATATTCCCAGTGACAGCCCTTAGGCAGTGACTTGGCATCAATTAGTAGCTGTTCCATCTTGGGCAGTTTGCTTTGATGTTGTGTTGGATGCCTATGTACCATTTCTGATACTGTGTGGTTTTATATGTAGGTGCCAACAGAAGCTGCTGAACGCACCAGCCCATAGCAATATCACAACATACCTTTCTAAAACTGTCAGGCATTGTTATCTTGCCACTTATTGATTTAGACTCAATTCTTGGTTGTATTGTCCTATCAGACCTTGATAATAATACTTTTGAGTTGTTTTTGTTTTTGTTTGTTTGTTTTTTATGTTGTCCTTTCAGCCCCTTCTCCCTTGTTATACTCTGTTATGAAACTCTTGACCAGGGAAAGTTGGTGTGATAGGAGCTCTCTTTCCTATTATATAACTTCTGTAATTCTTGAGATATTCCTGAATTGTTGTTCTAATATTTAGAAAATGAGAAAATAATTCTACTATATATATGTGTATATATATATAGTGCAGTTAGCTTGGGTTGATTCTTAAAGAAAATGAGAAAATGTTTAGTATGCTCTAATCTCTGGCATCACTCCCTGGTTCAACCTATATTGGAGGTCCTTTGAGACTGACGGATCTCTACTAACTTTTGCTATTTATCCAGGCAAACAGAAACCCCAATCTGAATGGATATGCAAGGGAGTGGCAACAGAAGATTGGATGTTTAAAAGGGAAACAAATTACATGCTGTCACTTGTTGAACAAAGGCAATTAATTGAATAAGATAATCTTCATCTGCATTTCTGAGGAAAAGTAAAAATTCAAATTAATGGAAAAACAGGAGGAAGGATCACTCTAATGAAGCAACAGTCTGGAATGCTTTGCCTGGTTAGTAAGTGAGCTATTTTCCTCACTAGAGATTTTGTTCTAATGACAAATTTTGCTTTGGGAATATGCATGTTGCTATTATTCAATTCAAAACCAGCTCCAAGATAGAAACAACTTTGTGTTTCAGATTCAGATTGCTTTGGTTAGTGTGACAGCCATACAAAGTAGTTGAAGTTTAGGAACTTCCCTGTTAAATTGAAAACAAGGAATTTTGACATTGTCAAAACCATAGTGAATTCTCTCTGATCTTTTTACTTTTTTTTTTTTTTCGTTTAAATAATAATTCAGAAATGTCAAAGAGATGGAAAATAAAGCACATCCAAATGCCACATAATTTGTAAAACAAGTGTCTTAAAAGAGAGTGTAGGAGGATAGTAAGTTCCCTAAGTAAATACATGGAAAACACACTCAACAAAACTGTGATCATTTGCAAGGGCTAGTAGTTGAAATTTAGACAACTACAGCCTTATTTAAAATTTATTTTGATTCCTACTGATTTCTCTTTCTCTCACCATCAGAGTTATGGATGTTCTCATACATACAAGTACAAATATCTTGCTCATTTGTTGTTTATCTAGCTACCTAGCAGTCAAATACTTGAGCTCCCACTTTTTCATTTCCACAGCTGTTCTAATCAAACATCATATTTTTAGGCCTGTTTAGCAGGAGGATAGTTCAACATTAGAACAGCTTCTTAACACTGATGTACATCTGTTAGAAAACATACATGTTCATTTACTGGGTGAAACTTGAATTTCCCCTTATAAGAAGATTTCCTTAAACTCCAGAAATGAATCTTTACTTACTTGGATGAAATTCATTGTAATAGGAAGACCATACTAAAAATATCCTATCATTCAGTCATTTGTTGAATCTCCTGGAAAGTAGGACATGGGGGCTCAAATTGATTTTGCAGAGGACAAATTTGAGCATAAGGCAGATTTGTGCTGGCTTACTTTTCTAATTACTTAGCTACCGTCAAGTGGAAGAATATTATATACCTATGTCCAAATATATATTGTCCAAAGGTTGAATTTGTGTTGTTTTAGCCCAAATTTTCAGAAATAGCAGAGGGGAATAATAAATTTGACTATTTGATGTACTCTTTGATATATATGAAATATATTTTTTAAGGCTCCTACAATTTCTACTATTTCCTCAGACTTATTATCATATTAAATAAACTACTGAAAGCTAAGAAAGAGAGCAAACATTTTCCAAATGGCTATTTATAATGAGTATTTCTTAAAATACATTAAAATCAAGCTTTTAATAAGTCTTTTGAGTATAAAATGATCAAGTGAGCCTATTCATTTTAATAAAATCAAACTTTTATATCCTTTTGCATTGAAAACCAATAGTTACTTTCATTCTATGTTGTAGAGTTCATTCTTTGACTACTGAAGTTGTTAGAATTAGTTTCTAATTAATCTTTCAAATTACTGTTGAAAATAATGTGGCAATCATTTTATTTCTTGTATCTTTGACATGTCAAAATGTGATTTGATATAATAACTAAAATGAATAAACTAAAATGGGGAAGCTATTGTCCACACTGCAATTCAGTGAAATTTTTGCAATAAACTACATTGTTAAGGAAATTCAGTAACAAAAACCTGAGTTGTAACTGTTTCCAATTAGTCAACTGTTCCCAAGAAAAAAAAAAAGAAACACCATTTTAATTTATTTATTTTTTGACTGTATTTATCTTTATTTGTTTGTTTGTTTATATTAAAAACTTAACTAGTATTGTATGAAGAAGGGAAATAAGAGATTTCCACTCTAGTCTTCAGTAAAATTTTGTATATTTATTTAACGGACTCATAAGAAGTTTATGGTAACCAACGTCTTGAAGAAAACTACAATGCAATAATTACTCCTTGGTTAGAATATACTGAACAATTTACTGGAGTTTCAGAAAAATTGAAAGATTCATTATGTTGTAATGATATACATGTTCATAAATAATCTGAACAATGGAATAGAGAGTAGCATTCTAGTTTCAGATTATGTGAAACTTCAGGACAGTTCATGTGGACTGAAATACAATGTTGGACTTCCAGATCCTTGACAAAATCAGAAATAAGGATCTAAACACCTCTCCCCTTTCCACTTTTTTTTCTTTCTTTTTTTCTTTTTTTTTTTTTTTTCAGATCAGATACCAAATTTGAATACTCAAATGCACTCAGAACACATAGTAAGTGACTATGTAGAAGTTCTGTAGATAGATTTCTAGGGATTTCAAAGTGTCCATAAGGTAAATGTGAACCAAAAGTGAAAAAAAAGGGAAAGTTTTTTTTGTTGCATGAATAGTCCTTCTGCCATTCTCAACATCATAAAGTTTCTTCTGAAGTAATATCGCACTGCCAAGTGATACATTCAGAAAGATGGAGACTGGTATGAAGAGAATTTGCAGAAAGAGAAAGAGAATGCTGAACTCGTAAAGGCTATTTTAGCAAAAATAGAGAATAACATAAATTTTCCCAAGTAAAATGGATTATTCTATTTTCCTTGTCTGTGACTTATAGAAGGAGAAATAACAGCCACTGCAGCCAAAATGTCGTTAGGCTCCAGATAAATTTGGTATACTGAGCCCACAAAAGGGAATAACAATGCACATTTAATTTTGAAAAGTATACCATGAGTAAGCTTTTCAAAGTCTCTGGTGTTTCAAAAAGTCAATCAATATGCAGCATAAAGTGTTTCAGGTACTGGATTTACTTTAGCTGGCCCTCCAAGATAAGGAGTATTTTGTCTGTGTATTTTCCAAGCAGATTTTTCTGTCGTATGCTTTTTAAGTCTGGCAAGCAGGAAAGAAAAAGTCTCTAAGTATCTGAGCAATACCCAATTAAATGTGAATTCAGAGAATCCAGTAATATTGAAAAATGAAATTTGAATGTGAAAGTTAATTTTGTAGACAGAATTTTATATTTTGTACTAATGGACACTTCTTCAGCATTTTCCAGCATCTTATGTATCTTCTCCTGTGTTTTATGAACTGTATTCAGATCTTTCATCTTAACATACTCCCTTCTAATTATTTAATTCAAAATCTGCAAATGAAATTTTGAATTGATACATTGTTTCTGAAGGAAGACATAATTTGACAAATCTTATATTTTTCTCTTGTCTTTAAATAGACAAATTTCAAACTGCAATATACAAATGTTCCAGCACTTCTTCAGTGTACAGTGGAAAAAATAAAAGGAAAGCTTTACAGGTGACGTTGGTTGTTGCTTTTGATAAATAAACATGACAATTGGGCTAAGATTTCTTCTGATTAGAAAGACTCATAGATCATGTGTGTTTCTGAATACTACTTTTCCTTTCAAAGTTTTTCATTCCATAAGGAATTTAATTAGTCACTCATGTATAAGATCAGATATACAGCAGCTTTTCTCTTTTTTTTTTTTTCCAATAAATATCTTACAGTTTTTCTTCTTTTACTATTAGTATTTTATTAGTGCCTTCATAGAGTTCCATATAGCTTTTTCATAGTCCTAAACTGTCCTAGAGCAATCAGTAAAGCATAAAATTTAGGGTATTTACTGCTTTTTAGTTTTCAGGATAAAGAAAACAAAGTACAATTTGGCTCTTCATCCTCAGAAGCACACAGTGGGCTTCCACTGGAAAAAAAAAAAAAAAAAATCTTGTTTTGAAGAGCAAAGAAAAAAATTGTTACAGAGACCTTTTTATTCTACAAGGGAGAATGCATCCAGTTGGTTACTGCAGACACTCTTCAACATAACAGTGTAATTATATGAGATCATAATCACCAAGAGAAAGGCAAAAACAAGACTAATATTTTCTTTTGCTGACCTCTATTTGCATTTAGTTGGTTTTCTTTCTGTTCCAAAATCTGTTAAAATTTTATAGATAACAGAGAATTAACTATAACTGATACTCTGTTATATTATTTTAAAGGAAAATCTTCTCAGAGCATAACAGAATCTCTTAAAAACAGGTTCTCCCAAAGTTTCCAAACAAATTTCACAAAAGACCTCATATTTTTCTGAATAACGTTGTAACAGTACAAACATATATGGTTTAATCATTTAGACTCCTTGAGTGGTAAGAGCATATTCTTCTATCCTACAAGTACACAAACACTGCAAGAGAGTTAGAAATATTAAAGAAAGTTCTGTGACTGAATTTAACTTACTCAAAAAGGCCAAAAATGTAACCGTCCCATATTGTATGTTCCTTTGTGTAAACAAACGATTTCTAACTCTGAATTGTAGTATAATTATGTGAGATATGTAAATCTCAGGTGGTATTTTTGAACCTGAAAGTTAATATGGAGGCATGAAATTTGATCATATAATGAGGAAGCAGAAAATGAAAATGACAGAGGACCTGATGAAAGTTGTAATACGCATTGTTGTTGTCAGTAAATGGAAGGGTGATCTTTCTACAATAAAATTGTATTTGCAAATATTTGCATCTCAGTGGAACTGTTAAAAGATCAATTTAAAAAAAAATCATAAACATGCTCTTATATAGACCATAATTTAGTCAAATAAACGTGTTTATAAAAATACCATAAAAAGGGTTAGAAATTAAATTAATTATAACAGTAAAAGACATTAAGTAAGAATATCTATTTAGAGAGCTTTAATCAAATGACTAATAAAGCAATTAAAATTCATTTATGTGGGAGTAAATGCTTAGAGTGGAATCACAGAATCATAAATATCCTGTAAGGATATTCAGGAAGATGCTGATCTCTTCTCCCTGGTCACTGATGACAGGGCATGTGGAAACAACACAATGCTGCACTAGGGAATGCGCATTAGAAAAAGCTTATTTACTGTTGTCAAATGCTGAAACAAGATACAAGACTGTCAGTGTTCCAGAGACATTTGGACAATGCCCTCATTAACAGGCTTTAACTGTTGGTTAGACCTGAAGAGGTCAGGCCATTGCACCAGATGATCTTTGGAGGTCCCTTCTAACTGAGCTATTCTATCTCTTTCTGTCATGTCTTTTTTAGTAGTTCTTGTACTTCTGTTTACTTTCTGATGGCTGCAAAGCACTGATCTGAGGTTATTTCTATCTAATTCCTGAGAACAAATAATCATCATAAAACACATACATTTCTTGGCATTATTATTATTACTGTTTACTCATATCAGATATTTGTGTACTCTAGGTATTATCTGCTATTTTATTGAAAACAGTATTTTCTTAAGGTCCTTCCACACTGAAGCTTACAAAAATCATCGTTTCTACCCTGAGCAGGTTAGTACTATAAATTACAGGAAATTAAATACTTGAAAATATTTTTTAGGTTTCATTTCTATCTGCTTCTATATACACATGCTTGTTCCTCTCATATACTTATGTACCATTAGTAACAAAGAACATATGAATATCTGCTAGTTAGCAAAATGAACTTCCGCTTACAATTAGCTACTGAAGTAGAAGAGACTATGATGGATGCATCATGTGGTGAAGATTTTGACTTTTACTATAATATCTCTTTCTTTTCTCTATCTGTTATTAAGAAAATAACAAAAATGGCATTGGTTATATGCACCAGAAACCGATGATGAGCTCAGTAAGTTTTCAGATATGGGAATATGCAGAAATTCAATAAACCAAAGTAGTATTCTTCAGGAAAAACTACCCTGCTTTTCAATAAAAATACATAACAACTTTTTATTTGTTTGTATGTGTGTGTGTGTGTGTCTGTTCTTGTAATTTTGCTTTTGAAATAAGTGGTGGTGAAGTAAAGGCTTAAAAACATTTCAATAATGAAACATTTAATTCTGGTTAATGGTTAAATTTAATAGTTAAGTTTAGACTACTGGGTAGAGTTTGCATTCCCGTATATCAGTAAAATGAGTTTGGGTGTATCAATAAATGAATAAACAGCTGTTATCATGCAAAATGCAATTTCATAGAACAAATTTGTTTCCAGAGTAGAAGCATGCACATCACACAACTTGTCAAGTGCCTTTGCTTTGCATAACAACTATCTTATTCATAGGCTGTTGATTGTAAAACTAGACTATAATGATGTGTCAACTAAGTGTAGTTGATAGCTAGGCAATGTTTGAGAATAAATGCTTAAAAATGCAAAGTACTACTTAGATACAAATTTAAAGTAGTTGCTGTTAGAGCCTGCAGTTTAAGCAGGGAAATCCTTTTCTGTTACTAAGTTATATTATTAAATCCTTAAAAAAAATAATATCAAGCTGCTATCACAAAAATGACTAGTGCAGTGAGAATTTGAATACAGGAGGAAATTTTTTATTTTATGAGGAAATTCTTTACTCACAGGATGCTGAGGCACTGGAACAGGCCCAAAGAATTTATGGATGCCCTAACATTGGTGGAATTCAAGACCAGGATGGGTGGGGCCCTGGGCTTCCTGACTCCTGTGGATGGCATCTAACCCAACACACGGGGGTTGGAACTAGATGGTGTCTTCCAACTCAAGCCATTCTATGATTCTTTGATTCTATACTAGTGCTTTTTGAAGGTGGAGTTACTAATTCTGGATGTAGGAGTCAAGCCATAACCACAGTTTATGTAGTATGTGAAATATAATTTAAATTATATGTATTCTGTTATATTATGTTCTTTTGATGTCTTAAAATTGAAAACTCTTGATTTCATACAATAATGTTCAAGATAAATTTAACCAGAGTATATACCTTTCCTATTTCATCTTTCCGAATCTCTAAAATTCTATATTCTGCTGTCATGTTCTGAATTTAAAAATGAAATATTTTGAGATAGAAATTGTGAAAACTATCCACATTGCTCTCTGGCTGATAGCTATGCCACACTCTAAAACAGTTGAATTCCCGGGGTGCCAGTTGTCACTCCAGTCAACAACAGAGGCATTCATTTCTGTACTAAGGCTGTAGCATGTTTTAATGATTCTGAAATACAAGACATGCAAAATTGATTTTGTATTCTGTGCCCTTAAGCAAGCCTATTATCCATGTTGTGAAAACAGCAAGTTAGCATTTTTGTTGTAATTATTTGAGTTGATTATGTATTATGTTCTATTCTGAGGCATTTTCTTCCAAAGCAGTTTATGCAATTACTAGCTGAGAAAAGGCAAAGCAGCATTCAAGAGGCATCTGCCTTAAGATAACCTCATGCAAGTCTTTCTTTGACAGTGCTGACATACCTTATCTTTGTAAAAAAAAAAAAAAGAGAAAAACAAGAAAAAAGCAAATAAACCAAAGTGACTAAAAAGAAAAAAACACAGTGATCCTATCATATAACTTAGATAAGAGTATTATAGTTATAGTACTGTCTATGAATGATTTTTCTTTTTCTTAATGTTAGAATGATGATAATAGTAATTCTTAAAAGTTATGTGTTTATACTGTGCAAGGCTATGACACCAGTGTGTTCCAAAGATTGAAAAGATTCTGCTTTCATACTTCTGTTCCCAAAAGTAAAGACCAATACTTTGGTAATCCACATTTCTACACATGGTATGTTTTGATGAAATATAAAGCACCCCATGAGTAACATTTTCTGAAAGAAATGCTTCTACAGCAGTTAAGAAGAGGTGAAGCCTACCATGATGCTCATCTATGCATCTTTCCAACTAGGCCAGTTTTGAGGATTTTATTATTTTCTTGATCCCAGTCTAAGTGCAAAACAAAGCTGAGAGACCTGCAGTGCAGCTGGCCTGCTGAAAATTGCAACAACCACACTGAGCTGAGTGAGAAGAACTGTGCTTTCAGTGTCTGAGGTCACTAGAAAATGCTGATGATGGAGACCTGTAGAACGGTGATGGGTACATCTGGTTTCTTTTCTCCCCTAAGGATGAGGAGGGCTTGCTCACTCTGCAGAAAGAATCAGCCACCATCACAATCGTTAGAGAAGGACAAGAAGAAAGACGGGACCAGAAGTGGCTAGCCCATTTTTATAGCTGGGGAAGAAGGGGAAGCAAGATAGGACTACTAGGCTGCTACTGCAGATCCCAAAGATTGCTGCAGCATGTCACTACCCAAAAGGCAAAATACAAGCAGTAAAAGGGAAAAGAATTGTGTGATTGCTGAACTGCTTAGGTTGATAGATCCATAGGAGTGAAACCAACCAAGGATGAAGAGAATAAGTTAGGAGAACTAGCAGGGAATCCTGCTATAGAAGGGCTAGTTTGGCATGAAGGGAAACCTGTGGGATACACAAGCAAGATCCCAGTACCCACAAACGTGAGACCACAAAAACAGAAAGACCAGAGCCAACCACACAGCTTCAAAGAGGGTAAGTACCTGCTGAAAGAACAGCCAGAAATCACAGAATCATAGAATTATAGAATTGCTTTGGTTGGAAAAGACCTTAAAGATCATCAAGTCCAACTGCAACCTAACCACACTAACCTAACAGCCCTCCACTAAATCACATCCCTGAGCACCACATCCAAACGGTTTTTAAACACAGTCAGGCATGGTGACTCAACCACCTCCCTGGGGATCCTATTCCAGTGCTTAACAACCCTTTCTGTAAAGAAGTTTTTCCTGATATACAACCAAAACCTCCCCTGGCACAACTCGAGGCCATTTCCCCTTGTCCTGTCACCTGTCACCAGTGGTATATGGCCTCAGCTTTGACCTGAAAGCAGACTGACAGTCAGTTATATAATAAACATGAGAAGATTAGTAAGAAAGGCACTCATAATAAAGAGAAGGATTTTAAATTACCAAAGCTTCCAGACTGATAGTAGTAGAGGCTATTCAACAGTTCCACCTTTTGCTATACTGCCTGGGGGAAAAAATTGAAGAACAATGAAAATCTCAGTTTAATTCTAAATTATGATCAGAAAATAACATGTTCTGGTTTAGAGAGTGTCAAAGAGTGCAGTTTCTTGAGCAATTAACTCTTACAACATGTAAAAACACTTCTCCCCTCCCCCCCAAAAAATTAAATAACTTAATTTTGGAGAAAATGTAGACAAAATTGTTTTCCCTTGCATTATTTTAAAGTTTACAGTACAGATGACTCTCCAAGAAGAGAAAGAAAAGCAAACATAAGAAGTGAAAATCATAGTCCACATCTAACACTGCTTTAATAATTAAACGTTTGTAGGATAATTAAATGCAAATGTGCTTAATGCTTCAGCTTTAAAAAAATATATATTTTTGTTTTCTATTATCTTTGTATTAGAAGCACCAAGTACAATTTTGAAAATGCGTCTTAGCTGCATATCTAACTAAAATAGAGAAGTTTTTTTTTTAAGATAACTACTTACTCATCTTATGTCTCTGTTTGGACAATTATTTCTTTGAAGGGGACCTTCAAATTGTATTTGATCATTGCATTCAGAAAATTGACTTCTTAAGTTTATCTTAATATGGACATTTATGACTTGGGGAATGTAACAGTTATAGATTACTTCTGAGCTTTGGAACATTCATATTAATCAAAGTTATTGAAAGGTGGAGAGAAGGAGTTAAATATGGTGATAACAAAATAAGTCATTAGTCTTTAACATAAAGAAGACTTATTCAGATCTACTGCTGAAAAAGATCCAATAATATCGGTGAGTAAATTTAAAAACAAAAATTTCCTTTTATCAAAGGTGCTGTGAAAATGAGGAAGTGAAAAGAATAGGTAATAGTGTACATTGTGATTAATTTAAGAGATTCCTTACTGATTAGCCCACAGACAGCAATGCACTGTAAAGTTCCTGAAGTGGAAGAGATAGCCTGTGCTGTGAAGGACTGAGGAGTGTTAGGATTCCAAAGCTATTTAAGCCAAGGAAAGTAGGTGAGAGACCAACTTGTACGTGACTTACAAGTTCACTATACCAGGTGCTACATGTAAATGAGGGCTGTGCAAGTGAATATGAATGGAAAGTTTGTGAAAGGAAATAATGTAATCATGTGGAGTATTTTTCATGAATTAAAAGATTAAGCCCTATTTCCTTGGAAAGAAATGAGCAAAAACAAAACAGCAATGTTTGTTTTCAGAGCATTTCTATGCAAAGTTGTATCTATATATTAAAATATGAAGAGAAACACTAGAAGCCAATTAATATTTGTGCTCCTAGGTGAAAGTACAAAAAATTCAAGAACACCTCTGTACTGTCATGTACTTAGCTTAGCTGTTCTGCTGTTGTTCTGTAATTAATAGTGCATTATATATCCTCTTGAGAAAAGAATGTGGTTAGAAGTAAATTGAACAAAACAGTTTTGCCCAAGACTGTAAGTTCTATATTTCTAATATGTTAGTCTATATTTGAATGCTAGCAATAAGCGTTACTTCTTCAATCATTATGACATTTCCCCTTCCCTCAATCCCTTCTTTCCTTCCCCCCCAAAAGTCACAAGGCTAAAAGGAGCTGATAAAAAGCAGAAACTGAAACATTTTATCACAGTACCTAGAAGAATGAAAGAATCTTCCTTTAAATTTTTCTAATCACAATTATATTCTTCTAAAAAAGCCATGAAAATGAAAATTATATATCTACTCTAAAAACAAGTAAATTAGTTCAGTCTAAAAGGGTTTTTTAGACTAGTGCAAAAGAAAGAATAGGATAAGGCCATCTTCTTGAACAGCTTTCTATGCATTGAGAGAAAGGGTTCAGATTTCTATTCTAAACAATCTGCCTTTCTGTACTCTCCTGTCTTTGTCAACAGGCTGGGAAACAACTTGTTCTTTTTGCATGCCTTCCGATTCCTCTAATTTCAACTGTGAAAAAACTCACAAACCATGAGCTATTCTTCTTCTATTTTTAGGGGAAACTGTTTATAGACGATCTGATGCCAACTTGGAGTAACTCCTTTTTCTTTTTTCCCTTCTTAAATAATCATAATGGAGAACTTATTCTCCTTTATTGTCAAGATAAAAGTTACCTTTTATTTAGTTTTTAGTTAAGTGTGATTGTCATTTTTCTCATGCAAGATTTCCCAGTGTTTACTTCTGCTTGACTTTCTTGTACTTCTGCTGAAAATTTTCCTGTAGAACTTATGCAGCCTATTTCCTGCAGTTCCAAATATGTAGTTTCTTTACTTTTTTACTGTTTTTATATAAGCTAAGCCAAAAGAACTTTCAAAAATCTCCACACACAGAAACTAAAAGCATCAGCATTTGCTTTCAGTGAAAAAGTAATTCCAGCAAGAATAGAGCATTTAATGAAGTAAAGTTTAATTATAAATGAATAAAAGTTTAGAAAAAAACAAATTAGTACTATCTTCATTAGACTGTAGTCAATCTGTGCAATGCAGAATCCTGTAGCAAGTATTCTACTATCTTAAGGGAACATCTGCTTTGGAAAGAATGTTAACAGTACATCTAACAACTTTTTTTCCCTAACATAAGATGAGTTACTCACTAAATATGTAGTTCAGAATAGTAGATAAATAAAATTCTATTTGTCTTTTTCTGCTCATAATTAATGCACTAGGTAGTCTTCATTTAGTTCATAGTGAAGAGACAGTTCTCATAAGAAAAAGAACAAAGACAAAAATTACTGGAATAAAATATTTAGAACATGTCTGTCCACACACAATTTACAAACGCTGTATAGCTTTCTCTAGAGCAAGCTCAATACTATTTACAAAGTTTTGAAAATGTTTAAATAATCAAGTCTGCTTTGACTAATATTCATCAAAACAAAAAAAACTTCTTATAATAGCCAGATAGCTGTGCAATAATTTTTGGAATTTCAGGCAGCTGTTGCATAGATCAAGCATGATAATCTGGATTTAGTAAATTAACAGAACAAAGGAAGAGTTCCCTCAGTAAATAAAAATTAGTAGAATTTTGAACAGAGATCAGTATTGTGTAGAGGCCAATTAAAAGCCTATGGATGAGAATTAGGGACAGTGGCAGCAGAGGGAGCCTTGTGGTTGGGGTCTACTATAGACCACCTAATCAAAGCCTGTTGATGAAGCCTTCTTCCTCCAGCTACAGGAGGTGTCACGATTACAGGTTCTCACTTGCTGGGGGACATCAACCACCCGGACATCTGCTGGAAAAGTAGCACAGCAAGCTGTAGGCAACCCAGGAGGCCTCTGGAATGCAAGGAGGATAAGTTTTTGAGCAAATTGTAGGCAACCCCACTGTCACGGAGTTAACGAGATCAATTTACACCTGTGACAGGGGGCGGTAGGCCCCTGCCCTCCCCAGCCCTGCCCACAAAATGGGAAGGAAGGGAGGAAAACAAAAAAACAGCGGCAACAATCTATGGAGGAAAACTTATTTTACTAACTATGATAACGGAATGCAAGATAACACAATATAACACAATCTGATTGAAATTGAGACTAATAAATCAAATAAAATAGGAGAGAGAGAGAGTTCCTGAGACCGATTCAAACCTGAAAAGCTTGGAACGGCCAGGAAATCACCCTCCAGCACCCACTGCCAGGCAGTAAGAGACCGTGCCATCCGGAAGGGCCAGATCCCATGACTTCTGTAATGTATAGGGATAGGTGCCTGGAATTGGAGCATTAACACTTTAACTCCCAGTACACTACATGATGTTTTGATGCGGAATACTGAGAACCAAAAACAAAAAACATAAAACCATGACACCCACCGGAGCGGATGCAGTATTGGACCTGTTGCTCACAAATGCAAGTGAACAAATTGTTCATTTGCATTGCCAACTGTATCCTGGGCTGCATCAAAAGAAGTATGCCCAAAGGGAGAAGGGAGGTGATCCTGCCCCTCTACTCTGCACTGTTGAGACTTCACGTGAAGCACTGCATCCAGATATGGAGATTTTGGTACAGGATAGACATGGACCTGCTTGAGAGCATCCAGAGGAAGGCCACAAAAATAATTTTAAGGATAGAACACCTTCCCTACGAGGACAGGCTGAGAGCTGGGAATGTTCAGCTTGGAGAAAAGAATGCTCCAGGGAGACCTCATATGTGCATTTCAGTTTTAAAATGAGGATATAAGAAGGTAGAGGACAGACTTTTTATCAAGGGAAATGGCTTCAAACTGAAAGAGAGGAGATTTAAGTGGGATATAAAAAAAATATTTCCTACTATAAGGGTAGTGAAGCACTGGAACAAGTTGCCCAGCTGTTGTAATTGCCTCTTCCCTGGAGACATTTGAGGTCAGGCTGGACCAGACTCCAAGCAACCTGACCTAGCTGTAGCTGTCTCTATTTATTGCAGGGGAGTTGGACTAGACAACTTTTAAGGTCCCTTTCACACCCAAACAGTTCTATGATTCTATCACTATCAGACTATTTTAAAAGTTGGTCTCCCTCCTGTTAATAAGCTTTTTTAATTACTAGAAGGCCAAAGTGATGCCTCCCCTGAGCCTTCTCTTTTCCAAACTAAACTAGCATAGCTCCTTTCTTCACGAGAGGTGCTCCACCCCTCTGATCTTCTTCGTGGCCTTCCTCTGGACCTGTTACATCAGTTCTCTTTAAGTCCTTTACCCCGACTCTACACATACTTGGGGTTACCCTAGGTGGCCAGAGGAGGGCCACTAAGATGATTAGAGAGCTGGATCACCTCCCCTATGAAGACAGGCTGAGGGAGCTGGGCTTGTTCAGCCTGGAGAAAAGAATACTCACTGCAGCCTTTCAGTACCTAAAGGGAGCCTATAAACAGAAGGGGAATCAACTCTTTGAAAGGGTAGATAATTGCAGGACAAGGAGAAATGGTTTTAAAATGAAGGGGGGATGATTTAGGTTGGATGTCAGGGGGAAGTTCTTTACTATGAGAGTGGTGAGGTGCTGGAACAGGCTGCCCAGAGAGGTTGTGGATAGCACATCCCTGGAGGTGTTCAGGGCCACATTGGATGGGACTCTGGCAGCCTGGTCTAGTATTAAATGGGGAGGTTGTTGGCCCTGCCTGCGGCAGGGGTGTTGGAGCTTGATGATCCTTGAGATCCCTTCCAACCCGGGCCATTCTGTGATTCTGTGACTCAAGTGCAATACTCTGCATTGGTCCTTGTTGAATCTCAATTAAGTGCCTTTGGGCCCACTTTTCAAGCCTGTCCAGGTTTCTCTGGTTGGCATGAAATACATGAGAGGAAGAAGTGGAAACTGCAAGATCGTTGCTCAAATGTCTTTTCCTTACCCATAAAAGAATAATGAAGCCACTAAAATAGAAGGTTGGCTTAATTATTTTAAGCAACTACTACTCTACAACAAGAACACAAGATCTAGTGACTAAGGCATTTCCATGTCTTTATTTTATGTGTGTGATGGTTTTTACACTGCCAAATGAAATAAGCATTTTGCTGCATGTGTTAAGATAACTTTAAAATGGAAGCCTGTGTTTACCACAAAACCCCATTTTTAGAAGTTATTTTATTTTTTTATGAAAGAAATGGCTGATACTTCACTAGTTTCATTGCTTTTGGTAGCGTGAAGATTTTAATTAAGTACGGTACTGCAGCCATCAAAGAAAGCACTAAAAGAACACAGACAGATAGAAGTTAATAAGGTTTTATGCCACTTAATCCAGAAGACAGCCTAACATCTCATTGCTTTGCCAAGCAGCATAAGTGTTGCTTTCTTTTGTTTGAAAGTACTTGACTAATTGGGAAGAATAGAAATTGATCTCATGTAACATAGACTTTGCTGATTCCTTTCACCACAGTGATTATATACTGACTAGCTTGCAATTTAGCTCAGTATTTGCAGTTTTATTTGTACTAAGAGACAAAAGCACAGTACATGAAAATATAAGTATGTTTGGACTGGCTGACAAAAGCAAGAATTCCTGAACTCAGCATTCGGATTCATTTATCGGATCCATTTTTATCTCAGTTTAAATAGCAGATATAGTAAACCATATAACATGGGAACTGTAAGAGAACTGTTGATTCACAGAATGAACCAGTGATTGACCACCTGAAGCAAGGACTGAGTCAGCTATGGGAGCACAGGTGAAGGTAATTCAACTGTGTGACTGGAAGGGGTGGAGTCCGGCTGCATCTCTCCTAGACACCATTTAAGGGCTGACTGCCACTGGGGAAGGATCTCTTTCCGGAGATCTCTCCTTTTGGAGTTTTCTACTGTGAGTCTGGGGTATGGGTGAACATTCCATTTTTGATTGTCTCTTTCCACCAGGATAATCTTTCTAACTACAAACATGTAAAATGCCATCCTAACCATGCCTTTGTTCTAAATATACATTTGTTAATTGTACAGTAGCAACAACAAATAATGAGTGCTGAATCACAGAAGAGCAAAACTGAAGTGCTACTAAAGTGGTGGTATAACATATTTGCCAAAGGGGCATCTTGGTTCATCTGTTCACACCCCTACTTAAGCAGGGACACCCAGAGTGTGGTACCCAGGACCATATCCAGGCAACTTTTGAAGATCTCCAGGGAAGGAGGTACAACAGCCTCTCCAGGCAACCTATGTCATAATGATAGAAAGAGAGAATGTGAATGACTAACAATTAGTTGGAAAAAAAAAGCAGACACATCAGCCTACATAGATAAATTTTCAAGTGACAACAAGAGCTCAAATGATATTTCTGCTACAGTTTTGTAGTCAACAAACAAAAATATAAAGATTTATTGACTTTCTATTACATTAAGTTGGTACCATGGTACCTAGGGTCCTGTTATACAAAGAACCTTTATAAAATTTACATCAATGTTATTGGGTTACAGCAGATATCACCAAAGGCTTTCATTTATTTGCTGTTTTTTTTGTTTGTTTGTTTGTTTGTTTTTTTAATGGTAGTGTCTCCATTTGCGTATAAAATATTGGACTAACATTTAGTAATTTTTATAGCATACGATCTTAAGATATAAACAACTGATGAATCTTCTGTAAGAGTTGTCAGTAATCCTGTGCAGTAAAAGTTTTGTGTTATTTCTAAACATAATAGGGGAAAAACAGTGTTCTGTATTTTCATGCTCCTGTACCCGCATTTTAAGTATGTTTATTTTGGAATTGAGTATCAAATATTTTCACTTTCAAATTTGCTCTGCAACTCGGAAGACAAGAAACATTTTTATTGATGAAATCACAGCTGGCATAGTGATCCAGTTCTCCATCTGTGCGTGTTAGTGGTGGGAAGACCAGAGAACATGATGGTTTTTGTCTTTATGGTATAGATAGTCTATTATATAATAACCACAGGACAGAATATGTGACTTACAGAGTTCTTTAGATGTATACTTGTCTTTGCTGTATAAGTTCTTTCTTATGTATTGCACTTGATACTCTTATCCTTTCTGGAAAACTTATGCTTTATAATTTTCAACTTCTTTCCAGTAAGTAGTTCTCAAGAGAGTAATGATGCATCCTTTTTCCTATAATGTATTTTTGCATAATTACAGTGAAATTATTTTTCATCCCTGAAGCAACAACAGCTGTTTTGTGATCTTTCAAGCCTACATGTCTTTGAAGAATATAACCATAGCTGAAAAATTGTCTCTGGTGAGATTCAGACAGAGGTATTGTTTTTCTCATGGTACTTGAATTGATGTGGATATTTTTGTTTGTACTGCAGTGAACTGGGAATAGTCATCAAACCGAAAGACTGAAAAAGTTCTTTATGCTTCTTTAATCATGGACATTTATAACTAATAGATAACTTAGCTAGAGAACGCATAATCAGTTTGAACAATTATGAAACAAAGTTTCTTAGTACTTTTAATATCTGTTATTCAAAGACGGTTCATTGATGTTATTTCCTTTTTCTTATTTCTTTTTCTTATTTTTCTTCTAAGTAGTAGTTTTGTAAAACTGCATGCTTGCATTCTCATTGTTTGTGTAGCAAATATAAAGATAGAAGAATGTTTAATGTGGCAATAAAATATGCAAAACATGAGACTTAAATTAAAGGATGTTCTGTAAAAAATATCTAAGGGATGCATCATTCTCAAGAAGATAACCTAAAAATGTTTTGCTAGGAAAAGAACACTGATCAGTACTTATCCATAGGTGTGTGTCGTAGAATGTGAGTACATATACTGAGAGGTAAAAAAAGTATACACACAAAAAATGGATATAAACCAAAATGGAAGACGTTTTAGTTTGGCTAAAATTTCTGATACAGCTAGCACTTTTACAGAGAAGTATTCTTACTTCAGACCAGAAGTTTTACAGTGATAGCCCTGCTAAACTGTTCATTTCTTATGTATAAAATACACCTTTTCTTCAGTTTCCAAAACTTTTGCACAGGGGTTTACTTCAATGAAAAATAAAACTTCTTGAAGTTTATGAAAAGGAAATGTTTGGATCGTGTCTTCTCTAGATAATAATAATAATAATAATAATAAAAAAGCCAAGTAACTACAGAGCCCAGATATGAAATGAGAGATTTAAATAGTACAGTATGTAACGTCACTACACTGTGTAATTGTATCTGCTAGATACAATTACACAATGCCCAAAAGGGAAGAAAAAAAAAAAAGGGATGTGGAAGGTTATTATCTGCAACTGAAGTCCCATATTAGGAAACTAAAGAATAGGTCAAAACTGGTCCTCACAAAGAAGTTTAAATATTTTAGGGTTGTTGGCGATTGCTTAAAGGGAAAAAGAAGTCTTGATTTGAAGAACACTTTTGATATTCTAAAAAAGACAGACTGAAAGTCAAAAAGAATTGATTCTTACAAATGGAAATTACAACTGAAAAAAAAACTATACTGCACAGCAAAATTGATGGTTAACTGATGGGCAATAAATGAATTACTGACATGTTACTATAAAGACTTTTTTGACTATAAAGATGTTTTTTGGAATTAAGCAATTTGGAAATTAGCAACAATTAGAATAAGGTCTCGTAGTTAACACTTTTGAAATGTTTCAAAAATTTTTAATGAATTGATGTCTCCATTTCATTTAAACAAATGGAAGATTTTGAGACATCTGGCTGAATCTTGCACTTTGTGATTATTATTTTTGCAATAGCTGGTTCTTTTCTTGCTGCAGTAATACATTTCCTTGATCAAAAGAGGGTCTTTTATAATTTTAGCCATGGGAAATTATTTAATTGGTTCTTAATTAGAACCAGGGCTCTGCTTGTGGTTCTCTTGCTTACTGTAAGAACACTGATTTTTCACTTTCAGAATGCTTTAGATATACTTAACTACTTCATGTTCTTTATTCAATCAGCTTCAAAAGATAAACCAGATTTTGTCTTATTACACTTACTGTGATGACAGAAGGCAATGAGAATGAAACACAAAAACACAGCTAGTTTCATTGAGTATCTTGCTGTATCATATTGAAATCTAAAGTTAATGTACATGTTAACACATTTACCTGTTTCATGCTACCTTGATTTGTCCAGGATATATACTTTTGAGTGCCACTACTTCAATAATATGTTAAAGATTACAAATAAATGAGTTATCTGATTTATCAATAGACAAGGATAACTTTTCTGCTTCTTCAAGTAAAGACAGATTTCAAACCAATCATCATGCAATTTCTTTCCAAGAGAACTGTCATAATAAATTAAAACTTAAAGGAGCAGTCATATACGTTTTATTTCACTGCATTTGATTTTCTGCACTTAAAAGATCAGTTCACTTTCAGTTGTATTCTGCTTAGTGAAGATATACTGGAAAAACAACCTGCATTCAAAGAACTGTTGGCATGATAATTTATTCTAATTTTAAATCTAAATTGTAGCTCATTAGGGATCTTGATTCTGGGCAGAATGCCCATCATTGGTTCTGTTAATGATTTTTAAATGCTGTAATGCTGTGTGAGTACATGCATTCATTTACTTGTAAAACTACCAGTATGATTATACTAGATTTTTCTCTACTGTCACAACCTCTAGAACTACATTTAGATGAAGATTGAAAGAATCTTGTCTTTAATACGTATAAAGATGAAAATCTGAAATGACATCAGCCTTGAACTGAAATGCTATTACTCAAAATCTGGAAGACAAAAGCTACTTCATCTACTATTATTGCTTTGAAAGCTTCCTATGACTAGCATAATAGGGAATACATACAAATTGCTTCAAAACTTATTTTTCAGATACTGATTTTAATAATGTTTTCACTTGAATGAGTTTTTGTTGTTTTTTTGTTGTTGTTGTTGTTGTTTCTGTGGGTTTTTTAAAGCTTTTGTCAGTGATTACTTGGGGCAGCTCTGATAATTTTTAGCTCATTTTGTGATTCATAATTAAAACTGGTAAAAATCAGTACAAATAATTTTAAGCTAAGTATGCTTCAGATGTTAAAGTCAACCCAGATTAGCATAAAAGACTATATTTTTGAACTGTTGGTGTTATATGAAAGTGTTAATGAAAAATGACTGATATTTTAAAATATTCACAACATAGTATTCTTGTGGCATTTTTTTCTGAAGAGCAAAGACACGGAATTAAACATTTCACCATTATCCTCTGACACCTATTCACTCATACAAAGAGTTGAAAAATCCCTAAAAATCTGACTGTTTAGTTTGAAATGGTTTGTTGCTTTCATTTTAGAGTTTTAAATTAGAAGCAAGTCATCAGAGCTAGTAGTGTTTGGTCATTACTACAGTAGATTTTATGTCCTAAGTAAAAGTGCATTATTTTATATTTTGCTTTGTCTATATAGCATCTGATTTACAAGTGTTTATCATAATGTTTAATAATACAAAACAGCGTGTTATTATTTTGAGTAAGATTAGTCTTATGTGCTCCTTCCATATCATCTTTATGAACATGCAGGTCTTTAAATATTCAATCTAAAAATGTTATATGCAGCCTCTGATAATGCAGTTTTTAAAGTGCAAATCTTGTGTAGCATTCAGTAGTGTGGCTGCTCCCTTCAATTGTGCTGTAAGTATATCTTTTGGTGCAAAACTAAAAGGCAGGATAAAACAACTGGATTCTAACATGGATTAACTAACTTAGTTAGAGATTTCTATAAACAGCTCAAATGTACAAAAATCAGTTTTAAAAGTAATCAACTATGAACTGAGACAAGAGCTGAACTATTTGTTCTTTCCTGCTCCCCAGAAACATTTTGGGATGGTTCTGACTTCTGATCTTTAATTAGCAACACTGATAAGAGAGACAGAGACACCATTGAATACTGGAGGTATTTTAAACAGGAAAGATGTAGCAGGGCCCAGTGGTTATCAAGTAAATTGAGGGAAATTAAAGTTAAAAAATATTTTTTTAG
This sequence comes from Meleagris gallopavo, assembly GCF_905368555.1. Lineage (NCBI taxonomy): Eukaryota > Metazoa > Chordata > Aves > Galliformes > Phasianidae > Meleagris > Meleagris gallopavo. The sequence continues at coordinate 23,198,582 of NC_139406.1, read as the reverse complement.
TTGTAGGGTGTAGGATAATTTACAATCAAAAATGTTTTTCTAGCAACATAGTGATTGCCTCTAAATGAAAATTAGATGCATTCCTAAAATATATTTTTAAGTATAAATTGCTGTGCTAACTGGAGAATATGCTGCGTGAAATCTCCAGGTTTATGGATTATTTAAGTCTCAGTTTCTATTAACCATAAAATCTTTACACTGTTATTGAATTTTTCTAATACTATAGAGACGGATAATAGATCTTCCAAAAGGGGAAAACTTTAACCTTATTATGACTTCTTATTCGTAAGTTATCTTTCAGAAGTAAGATTACTATGAACAAATTTAATGACAAAATACAATCAATAATACAATGAATGCAGGTTTTCTTATGCACTTGATGAAAAGATATCTCTAAACCTTTGTACGCACAGTCAAAACTAAATGTTAAGTCTGGTGCTTCAGAACACCACTAGGACTTCAATGATCCTTTTGTTGGATATTTACTGAAATTCTTGGATGAAAGTCAAATTACTGATACTGAATCACAAAAATCCAACTAGGAAAGGGTCATTGCTAACAGTCTATTGCTTTTCTTTTGCAATTCTGTTCTGCCTGGTACAAGAATAATAAAAACTGGACATGCTGTAGTGAATTCTCAAACAAAATCTCTCAGCTTTGAGCTTTACTTTTTGAAAAGGTCTAAGGCAAAGTCTGCCTGCCTTTGGAGCTTGGGACAAATTTTTTAGACTTTTTCAAAGATGAAAATCTCTGAATTATCTACTTATTTTTAATCCCTTGGAAAGAAAACTCTTTTGAGTTCTTTTTCCACTGAATGATAATCATGTACCTGGCAGATGCTGTCTCTGACATATGCACCCGCAGCTGCTTTAAAATACTAAATCCTTTAGATATGTTTCCTTTTATACATCAAGAGGCATAATTTGTGTAAATGTGACTTAATAAGCAGCCCAATTATAATTTACAAATTTAGAAATACACTAAATTTTGTTTCTGTTTCAATTAAATTGTTGTCTAATTATTCTATAAACAGAATTACCTAACAGAGGGAACTGAAAACGCAAACGGGAATTAAATAATTCGCTAAAAGTTAGGCACTGCATGATTTCTTCTACTATTTCAATTAACATATTCTTATTTGCATCTTGATACTGTTGCATATTTCTGTGCCTAAGCAACTCTCAGGGCCCTGAAGGCCAGCCCTATCTGTTTCTATCCACCCCTGGCCTCCCCAGCTGTTTCCAGACCCCAGCCCCAGCCTATCAGTTTCAGCCCCAGTGAGGCTCCACATCCCCAGAGCCATGGCCTGGCATGCCCCTGGCCAGGCCCCGGAGAGGTGGCTGAATCCCAGTGCTGGGCTGCTCTGCTCCAGGTTGGGGAGGTGGAACAAGCTTGCTTGATTGGCACAGAGGAAACCTGTGGTGCTCTACCTGCAGCTTTCAGCATGGGTTGTTAGTTATTATCTAGCATTTCATGGACAAAATTAGTCAATATCCTCTTCAGCAGAAGGACCTGTAATTAAAAAGTTCAGTGTCTCTGCACTCTACAAGGATACCGATATGTTGTAATTAAGTAAAGACTCACTGATGTTGCAATTTTCCCCTGTGTACTATAAGGAATAGGAACGTATTAGGATCAGCAGCAGAAGTCTCAGATATAGCACAGCAAAGACAATATGAAACGACCTGGAACAGACTGTCATAGAATCATAGAATTGTAGAATAGTTTGGGTTGGAAAGGACTCTTAAGATCATCTAGCAACCCCTTGATATAGGCAGGGACACCTCCCACTACACCAGGTTGCTCAAAGCCCCGTCCAGCCTGGCCTTGAATACTTCCAGGGAGGAGGCATCTATAACCTCACTGGGCAACATATTCCAGTGCCTCACCACCCTCACAGTAAAGAATTTCTTCTTGATATCTAATCTAAATCTACCCTCTTCATGTTTAAAACTTTTTCCCCTTGTCCTGTCACTACATGCCCTTATAAAAATGCTTTAATAGAATCCAAATCATATAAATATGAAATATTTTCTTAGACCAAATAATTTAGAATTGGATATGAATGCTTCCACTGACATCACTTTAAAAAACAAAGCAAAGACAAATGACGACAAACTAAAAAATCCTTAATTTAGAGGACTAGATTATTAGGCCTAATGTGCTTATTATATTCTCTTTGAGTATTGTGTTTCTGGATCAAAGTTTCTTTTTTGAAACAACAATTTCTTGCTTTAAAAAACAAACCCTTGTTTTGAGCTTGACAGGAACAAAATATGTAACAAAAATGGAAGGCCTTCCACTTAAGTTTATTCACTTTCAGTGTTCCTGTATCACAGCGTAGGCACTACTTTCCTCTAAAATGTTCTTTGAAAAACATGTAATATTTTACAGTTACTCTTCATTCTAACTGATGTCTTTGCTGTTGTAACAGTACTTCACTTCTAATAACTTATTCCTGTAAGAAGGCCGTAGTTGCTGTTTTTTTTTAAACCTGCAATGTAAACAGTCTCCATTTATTTTTATAAATGGTTTATAATAGTGCCTCCTTGGTTTTATAAATATTGATTGAGTCAGTAGAAAATATAATGAATAAATGCAAAGATTGGAAAAAAAATTAAAATAACAAATAATGTGTAGACTCATCTACATGTTATAGTAAACTCATCAGTTAAGTAAAGAATCAGAAACGACATACTCAATTAAGCAGACTTGATGAAGCAAAGTGCATTACTTACCTGAATAATGAAAACAGGACTTGGTTCTTTTATGTATGATGTTTCTTGGTCTAACTGGAGCAAAAATTATCTCTACTGTCATAGATGAAGCAGAAGTGAATACTGTTGACCTCTTCCATATATGATCTACATGTTATAAGGAAATAGTGTACAATATGCCACAATCATATAATCACAATAAAATGAGACTATTTTTTGAAGCAGGATATCTAAATATACTAAGAAATGGCACTTGGAAAAGACAATGAGGTACACATTTTTGAACCACAGAACATCAAGTGTTGGAAGGGACCAACAATGATCTCTGAGTCAAACTCCTACCTCAGTACTGGACAACCCAAAATTCAAGCCTAGTGCTCAAGAGTGTTTTCCAAGTGCTTTTTGGACTCCAGCAGCATTGCACTATGCCCACTTCCCTGGGCAGCCTGTTCCATGCCCACCACTCTCTGGTGAAGAAACTTTCCCTTACTCAGAGCTGCCTCTCCCCTGACACAGCCCCATGCCATTCCTGCTGTTGCACAGAGCTCAGCGTTCACAAGGAGCTGTAGGTCACCATGAAGTCTCCCCTCAGCTTCTCAGCTCTGGTTGTGGAAACCCAGAGGCCTGAGCCACTCCTTACACATCTTGCTCTCTAGACTCTCCACTGTCTTTGTAGACCTCCTTTGGACACTCTCCTAGTTTTATGTCCTTCCTATATTGTGGCACCCAATCTGCATGCAGTGCTGGAGGTGAGGGAACAGAGTGCAAAGCAGAAGGGATAACCCCTCCCCCTGGCTGAGAGTGCTGGTGCACCCCTGGATATGGTTGGCCCCTTGGGCTGCCTCGCATTTAGCTTACCATCAGCCAGAACCCCCAGATTCCTTTCCATGGGGCTGTTTTCCACCCTCTCATCCCCCAGTCTGTATGCTGCTTGATTTCTTGAAGGTGTTGAAAACAAAAACCGAAAAGCTTTCATTTTCAAGCCAACTGAACAGCACGCCTGAACATATGCTTAGTTGCTTTTCTGCATTGAAGACTTTGATATAAACACAATTATCATAAAAGTACACTAAGGTCAAGGTCCTCATTACTGGCCAACTCAGATTAAAGCCAAAACTAAGTACACTGGAAGAATTCTCATCCAAAATAAAAAACAAAAACAACAGCAATGAAAAAAAAACAAACCAACAGTAATATTCCTTGCATTTTGTGAGATATTGTGTAGTTTTGGAAATAATTTTGCCAATTTGAACACTGTTCACCAAATTCATGATATCTAAGAAGGGAATTCTAACTTGTGTCTCTTGTTAAATTTTTTCCAGCATGAAAAACCCAGATCTGTTCTGTTCTGCATTGTATAAAAGTCAAACAATCATGTCCTTTTCCTTTTCCCATGAAAGGTTACATATCATTGTTGCTATCTCTAATCCCGATATGACTTCCCAGGAAAAAATTCCGCTAGCATTTTAGACATTGTGAAATGCTGTTCATGCTTCTACTACTTTGTAGGTAAATTGAGGAGTTCTGTGTTTAAAATATCTCAGAAAGCACAAGGTGATGTTTGTGATGTTGCAAACAGGCTAAGATATGCAGATAGATATAACATCTTTTATTAGACTAATGCCGTCTTGAAAAACAGACAAACTTTGGGCACACAATCTTCATGTTTGAGATAAAAATGGCAGTTTCAAGTCAAGAATAAGAGGGCCAAAGTTTAGAAACACACTAGTTCGACCATCTTGGAAATTAATTATTGCTTGTGAAGAAAAGTGTTAATATTGAGGAGCATGGTGTTGAGAAAGATGAGAGAAAGAAAAGAATAATGATAGAAATAATGTATCCTTATGCAGAGGAAAGAAAGAGAAATGTGAGCAGCCCAAAAGACTTAGGGAGTGAAGAAAGGCATCGTATAGTTAGTTAAGACCATTACTGGAGTTGAGGCAATATTTGAGGTGTGTACTGTAGTTTCCAGCCATTTCTCTAGATATCTGTATTGCTCTTTCTAGAGTCTGTACATGGAATGATCAGCTATATCATAATTTGTTTTGTTAGAGATGGATGCTCCCTGAAAGTTGACTGCTTTTATCCTTTATTGATTGCTAGTGTGAGTTCATTCTTGAACAGTCATTTTTTGTTATACTGACGTGGGTAACCATGAGGAAATTATGCGCACAGTGTGAAGTATATTACATTCCTGGAAAGTGTATGTATAAATTCAAAAATTCAGAGAGTTCTGGTGTGAAAGTCTTTATAGCAGCTGTATGGAGATAATGGTAAAGATTTACGTTTTGTGATTAGGCATGTGTCACTGCAAAGATTCGTGAAATTTGTACAATAGGAAATTTGTTTGCTATTATGGGGCTAGGTAGATTTGAGTGAAGGTACGGTGGCATTTTGTCAAGGGCTGAGATTAATGGTTTCAGACTTTTTTTATTTTATGTTATGTAAACCAACTAAAAATAGTAGTGAAGTTAGCAAATAATATATATTTTTTTCTTTTAATTTCAGGAAAGAATTCTGCCTGTATAGAATTATTTACCTTTATAGGCATGCTGTCCTTTAGGGTCTTCAACAACTCACACAATGCATGAGTTCAGTATATAACTATCACTATGGTGATGATCTTTTGGTATACCAAATACCTCTTAAAGTAGGTTGGAGTCATTATAAATGCTTGCTCATACTATTTAATTTCACAGTTTTTGAGAGATGCAATTCTGATCTACCATACTTGATACTTGTCTATTTTATACAATGTTTACTCTGAATTCATATCTTAATGCAGTATTTATTATAAAATCATAAAATTATAGAATCACTAAGATTAGAAAAGACTACTAAAATCATCTGGTTCAACCATTAAGTCATCACCACCATGCCCACTAACCTGGAACCACAATGCCACAATTCCACATTTTTTTAACATCTCTAGAGACGGTGACTCCAACACTTCCCTGGGCCACCTGTTCCAGCTCCTCACCAATTTTTCTGAGAAGAATTTTTTTCTGACATCCACCCTGAACCTCTCCTGGCTGATTGCTAGGGTGAGTTCATTCTTAACGCCACTACTTCTCATCCTATCACTAGTTATCTGGGAAAAGAGGCTGAGCCCTATCTCTTTACAACCTCCTTTCAGGTCATTGTAGAAAACAATAAGGTCTTCCCTGTTACTGTTACTCTTGTGATAGATGTTTTCAAGGAAATATAATCCAATAGACCACTAGAATGAAAAATGTATCTGAGAGCCTTTTTACCTAAAATATCTTATATACAACATATTGCTGTGTAAAATACTTGGCTGGCAACTTTCATTTTCATATTAATATCTATTGGAAATGTAATATAAAATTACTTCTTTTATTCTCAGTTAAGTTGCAGTTACATTTTTTTCATTCTAATGAAGACTAGTAAATGACAGGTCCCATTCTTCTATGCATAAAAACATAAAAGCGGATTCAGGCATCTGCATCTCAGAATAAATACAGCACAGACAGCATGAGGAATGGGAACTTATAAGAGAAGTATCATTAGTAATATATTTTGAAGTTAAGAGTTAGTAATAAAGTTATCAGATAAAAATGGGGGGAAAAAAGGTGAAAGAAAATATAGAGAAAAGTTCTACAGATCTCCCCAGAGATTTTAATAATTCACCATTATCACATTCTAGTAACCACTGCTACAGACAGTATTTTGGTCTGAATGAACTTCCTGCCATAGTTGCTAGATTAGTTACCCTCCTGCTTCTGGGTATGGTACTAAGGTATGTAGAAGTGTTCTCTGGACTTTAGTCCCTTCCCAGATTATTTTGGAGGTGTCACCTCTGTACTTATTACTGAAGCTGAACAGTTAAGAGATATGAGAGACATTAGACCCAACAAAGTAGGTATGAGCTCAAGATGGACTACAGATAAGTGTGTGGGGGGAGGGGGAAGGGGGGGATGGAAGCGGGGGAGGGAACCAAACAAAAAGAAGGAATTAAAATAGAATTAAAATAGGGAAGTTTCTGAGAAACGTAGTGGTTAGGAAAATGAGAAATGGTTATTACAGTTTGAAAGCTTATTTTTTGTATCTAGAAAAAGAACAGCTAGCATTGTTGTATTGTCAGAATGTAGCCATTTGCAATTGCATTTAGATATATCCAACCAATTTCAGTTGGAGGCACTTAAAAAACTCCCAGTAATGCATAAGAACAAAGCATTAAACTGAAATTACTTTATTATAATGAAACTGGTGTGTATATACATTCCCAAGTGCCACAGGTGCAAGTAGTTAATTCTTTTCTCATTTGCTGATGATAAGCTCAAATTCTTGTTTCCATTCAGTGTTTTTCTTTGTCATGGCATATTTTAGAAAATTAATTAAAAGTCTGGAAGGAATATAAACAAATGTATTCATTTTAAAACCGGAATTAAAATGAAACAAGCTATTAGAATCAGGTGTTTATGCTTACTACAAGTGCCCATCTATTTTGTCATTCTTATTAAATTCCAAGAAGCAATAATACATGGCCTCAGAAGCTTGTGGAGACGGTAAATGTTAAAGGTAAAAGCAACTGGAGCTACAAGAAAATGAAGGTAAGGCAAGGAAGGCTGAGTGGCCTAGAAGGAGGCAAGCATGAAGAATCACCAAGGTTGGAAAAAACCTTCAAGGTCATCCAGTCCAACTGTCCATCTACCACCAATATTTCCCCACTAAAATACATCCCTTAGTACATCTAAACATTTCTTGAACACTTCCAGGGGCAGTGACTCAACCACCTCTCTAGGCAGCACATTCCAGCATCTAACGATGCTTTAGATGAAAAAACTTTTCCTAATATCTAACCTGAATCTCCTCTGGCACAATTTAAGACCATTTCCTAGTCCTATCTTTAGTTAAATGGGAAAGAGGCCAATGTCTACCTTGCTGCAACCTCATTTCTGGTAGTTATAGAGAGCTATAAGGTGAGTCTCCTCTTCTCTATACTACCGATTCTCTCAGCCACTTCTCATAAGAGTTGTGCTCCAGATCCCTTCTCTGGACTCACTGCAGAGCCTCAGTGTCTTTCTTGTAGTGAGGGGCCTGAAACTGAACACAGTGCTCAAGGTGCAGCCTCACCAGTGCTGACTACAAAGGGATGATCGGTTCCCTGCTCCTGCTGGCAACACTATTTCTGATACAAGCAATTGGCCCTCTTGGCCACCTGGGCACACTGCTGGCTCATGTTTAGCTGAGCATCAACCAACACAAGTCTCGCTGAATTTCATCCCATTGGCCTCAGCCCAGTAATTTGTCCAGGTCATCAATAAAGATATCAAACAGGACAGGCCCCAATACCGACCTGTGGGGAACAGCACTCATGACCAGTCACCATTTCGATTTAAGTCCATTTATCATCACTCTCTTGACCCAGTTATTCAGATAGTTTGCTACCTTGCAAAAATCATACCTGGCCAAGCCAAAGGTTGCTAGCTTCTCTGGGAGAATGCTGTGGGAGACAGGAGTCTACATCAACAGCCTTTCCCTCATCCACCAGGTAAGTCACTCGATTATCAAAGGAAACCACGTTACTCAAGCAGGACCTGTCTTTCATGAATCCATGCTGGCTAGGCCTGTTACCCCAGCTATCCTGCCCATGCTGTGTGATCTCCCTCAAAATCATCTGCTCCGTAATCTTTCCTGGCAATGAGGTCAGGCTGATGGGCTTGTAATTTTCCAGATCCTCCTTATGACCCTTGATGAATGATGCAAAAAGATTTTAAAACAATCTCAAGAACATCTGAATGACAGTGAAATAAAATTAAATGTATAAATAGAGAAGTAATCATTTAATGGCAAATGATTCTGATCAGAAATGAAGAAGTTGATGAAGTTATCTAAAGTTTATTTTTCCCAAACATCCACTGGGAACTTGAATCATCTATATGCATAAATTCATGGAACAGGCAGATTTTATTCTTTGTTCTATGCTCAGATATTCTTTTTAACCTTATTGCAAACTATTGGCCTTTTCCTTTTCTCTTTACTTATATTCTTTATCTCAGGAGAGAGTTTTATGTCTGTTACTTTCTTTTCTCCAGAGATTATTTCTTGTGGTTATTTGTTAGCAGGCCCTTAGAAAGCAGAGAACCTTTAGCCACCAATTCATTTGGATATCAAAATATTATTAAATAGAGCCCTCTTCCCTCTCACCTCCCCTTTACAGCTCCATCAATACGTCTGTTAAAAACCACAGATATACTGAAAACGACAGCAACAACTGTTAATCAGGAAAATACACACAAACCAAATACATGTAAAAAAAAAAAACCAAAAAAACTAACCCAAACATATGACTTAGAAGAATGGAATAGGTCACTATTATGTCTTCCACCAGGAGTATAAATCAGACTAACATAGTTCAGAGTAAACAAGCACTCAAACTATACAAACTATAAAATGGATGATATGTATGATAAGTTAAAATATAAACAGCACAGGGTAACATTTTTTGTTAGACTGTAATAGATACTGAGAATTCAAATCCAACTTTCACTGAAAAAAAAAAAACTTTTTTATGTACTGAAAATACATATTTCACAGTAAAATCAATGTTGGATTCTTTTGTATTTATGGTAGTAAGAGTGACTGAAATATGAATATAATACTACTCACACAGTGTCTCGCAAAGCATAATGGACTTACTATATACAGTGTGAAGGTTAATCCTATGGGTGTGGAAGAGGCCATAATATTTTGTTGACTTGTTTGGCTGTAAATCCAGTGGCAGCATTTATTTGGTAGAAAATATTTTTTCAGAGCAAGTCACAAGTTGTATAGATTTTATCCATGATGCACTTGACGTTTGAAAATAGCTCTGCAGCTGCTGTCAGAAAACATTTATTTGCCTTCTAAATACTATTTGTTAATAAATATGTAGGTAGAACATATAGTGTTGATTTATTGCCCTATGTTTTACTTTCCAGTAATGCCACAGGATCTATGCTGATTAGCTAGTAATCTGATCCTTCCTTGGGACAAAACGAGTTATTCAATGGTCTGGGGAAATAAAGCTTGAGTCATGAAGAAAAATACATTTTCTTCAGACATGCCCTACTAAGAGTGACTGGTTTCTTAACATTCTAAAAAATAAAACATGGCAATGATTAACAAACTAATCATACTGGATGCTGATTAAGTTTGTTCTTCTAAAAGGCATGAAGAAACATGGAAGAGCCTAGATTCTACTGAAATGTCACCTCTTTTATCATTCACTTTGTGGGGAAGGAAAGCAAGTATGTTTGAGACTAGATGCCTAACAGCTGAGATGAGAAGAAAAACACTGGGGGAAAAGATACATTTTTTTCTTTAAAAAGTTTTATTTTATTTACAAACCAGACTTTTTAGTACTTAGAGATGCTGTTTCAAGCGTGGATTAGTATATGTGGTTATCACAGAAAAACAGATTTTTTTTTTTATTATTTGTAGTAGATAAGAACCTTGCATAAATGAGATTCTGTCTTGCCTCGTTTCTCCCACCTTTTTCTTAAGTACATCTCTATCTTTTGATACTCACTGAACACTTGGGAAGAGAGTTTTGACTCCCAACTTAGGGTATGTACAATATATGTATAGTCTTTTTCACAGTGTTGCAAAGAGATAATTTGCCTGATGTCATGGAGGAAAGGACTCCCCCAGTGCACTGGATTAAGACTTCTTTACAAATTAGCATAGCTTGTTATACAGTTAAAAATATATGTTCTCTTCAGAAGAATGTAATTATTTTTGTGTTATTTTGGATTATGTTGACTTTCAAAAGATATATTTAAATAATGAAATTGGAACTATGATATTGTATTTAGTACTTCTTCCATTTATACATACAAATGTTTCTCCCCATCATTTTAACAGAAAAGTTAGTATAGATGGCAAACCAAAACTCTTTCAATTATTCCCAAAAGGATAGACTTCAACTGCAATATCATGAATATTGTACATCTTCACTGTAAAACAGATTGTAAAAAACATATTTGTTCTAAAGCATACTTTTATTTATCTATTTAATTCTTTACTGGTCACAGTAGGGGGAAGATATTCTCTACTGAAAAAAGAATGTTTTTATCAGTCTTTTATCAAGAAATGTACTTGCAAAACTTGACCTGAAGCATAGCATAAGTTAATGGAAATAGATCGTTGACAATGAACTAAGGTATTGTTCAGTAAGTTTTTGTTTTCAAGAAAAGGCAGACACTGATATCTTGCCACGGGAAAATTTCTAGTATTTTCATTATAAAAAGGCGGTCTAAAATTGAACAAATATTAATCACCAAATGTCAGAGATGTTCAAATTAGACTACTTTTTTATAGAGAAATGTATTGTTTTATCAAATTTTATTTTTAGCAGCATGATTTTACTGAAGAATATAAATGACAATAAAATAAAAATATTGGTCTTGTGTCAGATTGAGCACCTGTGGACTGTTGAAAGTATTACAGTGTCAGTATTAAACAGTATAAGGAGACACGAATGTATCCTAATTCCTTTTCCCATTGTATCTGTATTATCTGAGAAAAATGGATTCTTTTATTATTATTGAATTGCTCAGGTCGGAACTTTTAGCTTAATTAATGATCATATCTTCTTTAAGAGAATTAAGATGATAATTTCAGGAATTCCAGTTCACTTAAAATGCACATTTTTTAGATTGAACAAATAAATTCATTTATTAGAAAAGATAGAATTTCAAACCTCAGGCTTTTTCCTAAGAACTAATGAGTGATGCAAATAGAAAATTGAATTTCCAGGTGAATTTAGACATCAAAGACATGCTTGAGCGCAGTAAGATATCAAATTCCCCCTTCAGTCTGAATCACTGTTGCTGAAAACCTTTGCCATTAGTGTGAATTCCCTAAGTGTTTGCATGCAAATATGTCAATATATGAGATGTAGGGATCCTGCTCATTTGTTCATTTGATTTGATTTTCTTTTTTTGTTTTTCTTCTTTTTTCCTTTTTTTTTTTTTATTTTGAAGGCCCTTATGTAGTCTGCAATGAATCAAGATAAGCAAAACAATGTTATAACTCAGCTTTAAACCTGACAGACCTAGAAAACAAAAGTAAGTAATACTTAAGCTCTAGTCATTGCTAGCCAGGGCTAGGAAAAGAAAATAAAATCTTATAGAAGATGTGGTAAGTGATGATCTTCTGGAGATTACTTAAAAGACATAGGTAAAACTGAAAACAAAGAGAAAAAGCCCAAATTGTCCACCTACAAAAAGAAGAAAACCTCGCTTTGGGTGAATAGATGAGACAGCACAGTGTCAGTGAAAATGACTTAAGCGTGCAATCGTAACAGCTGCAAACATACTAATTTTAGCATACTTCCATTCACAAATGTAATGCAAGTAGTCAAAATACTTTACAATACAATAAATTATTTATGCCAAGACAAAGTCTGAATTTAGCAGCACTGTAATCATAGAATGATCAGTATCATTGTCCAAGTCATTCACAGCTACATATGAAACAACATAATTAACTTACCTCTTTTTGTCATATTACTATACTTTTAACACTTGCTTCAATAATTTTTAATCCCTTGATTTTATGCAACTTAAGGGAAAATCTCAGGCTAAATTCCTCTCTGGTGTGTCAGGACTGATATGCATGCTTAATATTATTTTATTTCATGTTTCTCTTTTTCATACACTGGAAGCATAAACAGTTTAAATTACTGCTTAAAGCTTTCTTTAACACCTGCAGGAATCTAACTTTCTTAGGCAAAATATTGGAATCTCTGGATATTTGCCATTCCTATGATGTTCTGCTGCTCCATTTGAGCATATCTGTACATTGAGGATGAGGAGTATTAACAGTAGAGCAGTTGAAACAGTCATTGATGCTGTTAGAAGTACTAGATCTGGATTAAATGTACTCTTGTACAAATGTATCACTCTTTTTAAGTGCCTTGTGTGAAACAGCCTTTCTTTACATGCCAGATTTGTGTGTATTCTTTGCACAGAAAGCAAGCTTTTGTGGTTTTAATTTTTGGTTGTTTTGTTTGTTTGTTTTAAAATGAGGACTGCTCTGCTTCTTTCCTAATAAAGAAAGATTCCTCTTTCAATGTTATAGAAATATGTGGAATGATGTGTAATTAATTCATATTTTTCTGAACTATGATTTCTTCATGTTGAGGATATAAGGATATTGTATACTAAACCATCGCTTTCTACATCTAACTTTCTTTTTTTACTTTTCTTCATCATATGGCTTAGTGTTCAATGACAAACTATGCTACTACTGGGATTTGAAAACTAAAAATAATTAAGTGAAATTTAATATTAATAGGAAATTGTATAAAAATAAAGACAGTCCTTGTGGTCTCTGGGAGTATGAAGAATAAAGAAAAAATGAATGTCTGTGATATTGGTCTAGCAACAGAATGTATACTTGAAAACATAAACATAGGACTATTCATCAGATAGGAAATGCAGAGATATTCTTTCCTGTTGCAGAAGGATTTTGTAGTAGTAAATCAAATATGTCTTCCATACAATCCAATTATATTTCATACAAATAGTTTATGTGGACTTAGTGAGAATTATTCAGCCTAGAAACCAAAATGATATGTCATTGTTGGCTTTCATGATCTAAAAAGTGATATTGAAGATTCAACTGATAGATTTCCCAGGAAAAAGAGAATACTAATGGCATATCTAATCTTACTCCCCTTTTCTTTTGGACCTAATGCAAGCTTATCTTCTGGAGAAGGAGAAGTGACTAAGGTATCATAGTAAATTTCTATCTTTCACATTTCTCCATGGTTTTCATTTGCAATTTGGTGTGAAGTGGAAAATTTCAGAAGGCGTATCTAATATTCCTACAAGGAATGCCAAGTGCTGAGTTGTAGTAGAGGTCTGATGCTGAAAATAGCAAAATCCTTCTTGTGCTTCTCTCCCCAAAATCACAATGGAAAAGAAGTAAGAATAAGTCCTGTAAAGATTGAAAAGTTTTAGATATCACTTTCTGTTACTGTACATTTCTGGAACTGCCCAGTGTTCTTGATTAGCTAGGTTTCTCCTAGAATACTGAGAGTAAGATAAAGTTGTTTTTTTCTATTCTTTTCTTTTTCCTGTCTTACCCCCAGGCCTTAATTTTTCAGAAAGTTCTGACTTTCAGATAGATATTACTCCCTCAACTTGGATCAAATCCTTAACTCCTAGTAAGGAAGGTCTTATGCAATTATATATCAAAATATTTGATAGCATTATTGCTTCTGCCTTGCAGATTATTAAAAAGTGCATTTCTCCTACCAAATTCAAGTTACATAACTAAAGTTTCTTCATCCACTCTTTCTTTATTAATATACTTAGAATTATATTCAACTCTTTTAGAATGTGTTCCCATCATGCAATATTAGGGCACTTAAATGAAGAAAACTGTAGCCCTTGAGAAGAATGGTTAAACCATTTTCTTTGTGCTGGGAAACTAAAACACCAACGTATTGATAAGTGGTAATGATCATTATGGCCTGATCTGAATAGTGCTAAAGCCATACCAATTGCTATTCTAATGCAGGATAATTTTGTATGAAAAATAGGAAGAGAAGTTGTACATGAAAGTCTGGGGAAAATCAAAGAAATTATGCCTCAGAAAACATGTTAGGGTGAACTTTACCTTTCACTTGTCCAAGTTGTTTAATATTTCGAAGTCGGACTTAAGCTAGACTTACCTTATTTTTAACTATTTGTTCTGGCCCTTTACCCATTGGTGAATTCCATTCTTTCACACATGATGTAAGTCTATTTGCTCATTTTTGTCTGCAAGAAGCATTTTAAGACTTTACATTCATGATGTAGTACAGCAAGGCACAGATGAATGTGTAATTGAAAGCTCTCATTCCTGAAATGCAAAAGATGTAAAAACACAAGTTTAAATCCTCAACACTATGTAGCCAAAGTGACTTCAATCACTCTCTGATTTAATGTGCTTTTATCATGACATACAAATAAGATCGCATCATCTCTGCTGCAGGTGTATTTTCCTGGCAGTTTTGGGATGTAATCAGCGTGACGTTGTTTGTGCTTTGTGTTATTTTTCTGTGTTAATTCTGTAGTTTCTGTGCCTTGAAAGTAATTGTTCCAGTTTGCTTGTCTATTTACATCAATTCAGGTTCTAAATAACTATAGTCAAGGAACGAAACTTCCCACATGATTACAACAGCCTGCTGTGTCACTACATAGACATTTTTATCCTGTGCCTTTATTTAGTGTCTTCTCTGAATTCCCACTTCAACCTTATGTCAGCAGTAAGGTCTTCTTTCCTTCTCTGACATGTTCCTGCTCTTCAGAGCTTCTTGGGGGAGGGTCACATGCGTCCAAATTGTCACATCTGCCTGCATCTCAGATTTTCTTAAATAAAAGCACAAGAACTCAGCTTCTGGAAATCCATATTCAGGCTCTTAATTTGTAGGAAATGAATGTGTAGGGATTTTGGAAATAATAATTAACAAAATATAAATTAATTTCCGTTGGTGTCCAATTTAAAAGCAACAGATGATCACATGTTCATGCAACAAACTTGGTCATCAAACTAAATAAGAGTACTTGGTGATACCAGCAGCGTGCTGTGTTCTACTATGTAGTTAAGTAAAAGACTAGTTCAGATTTCTTTTGCTCACTTACCATAGGGACAGCTTGCACTGGAGAAGTACCACCACATAGGTATCTGTATGCATTAGATGAAGAAAAAAAAAATAAAAAGAACATACATCCCTGGGTGTGTTTAAAAACCGTTTGGATGTGGTGCTCAAGGACATGATTTAGCAGAGGGTTGTTAGGGTAGTATGGTTAAGTCGTGGTTGGACTTGATGATCTTTAAGGTCTTTTCCAGCCAGAGTGATTCTATGATTGATTGCCCTTTTGAATCAGTATCTACTCCTTAAAAATTAATTGGCTCTTACATGCCTGAAATAAAGTTATATTTTATTTCATCACCACAGAAAGAAAACTGTTTTCTTTATGCTGGGCTAAACATTAGTAATTTTAGTGATACAAAGCTCATCCTTGAAATTTTTTTTTTTCATTTTCTTTGAATTGGGGGAAGAGGAGTTGAAGGAAATGTTGAAGATTGAATATCATTTTCCATCATTATTTTGAAGTTTCTTAATGTTTGTTTCTATTTTCAACCTTACTATTCTTTTATTTAATGCTTCTATTTATGAACAATAATAAGGAAAAGCAGATTTTATAATGAAAGACAAATGATTAAGCCACAATAGTATCCCTAATCTCTAATTCTCCAGCTTTTAATTTGTGGGAAATAAATGTGTAGAGATTTTGTTAAATATTAATTAACAAAATAGTAATTCATTTCTGTTGATGTCCACTTTAGAAGCAGCAGATAACCATATGCTCATGCAACAAAACAAGCAGGAAATGAAAGAATTAAGAAAAAAAATGTATTAAACAAAATATTGTTGTCGCAAACAAATAGAGTTTCATGGTTATATTCATGGGCAGTGTATACCTATGGAAAAAAAATCTTAACTGGATAAATGGTCCTCCACTAGTGAAATAACAGATGGTAAACTTCAATTGAAAAGCCTAATCAACCTAGTCAGCCTAATCAATATTTAAAAAAAAATGTATATATATATATATGGACATATCTGATGCAAAATTAGAACTACTAATTATGAGGGAACAAGTAAAACAGGATTTGTAACACTCACTTGAATTTGAAATCTAAACTAAACAAAACAAAAACCAAGGTAAGATACAAAATCTATAGTCTATTAAACAGATGGGAAATAAATTAGAAAAACAGTATTTACCCTGAAATAAAACTTCAGTTCACATTCAAGCTAATTCAAAGCAAAAAACATGAGTAAGTACATTTCACTGGAAGCAAGGAAGATTGGATCGTTTATTTCATTGTTATTTTAACAAGTATCCTGATAGCTAGGACCGTTACAGAAGAGCTGTGGGACATCCAAACTCTTTCTTATTTCCCTGTCTGTGCAGATTTGATCATATAATGATCAGAAGATCATACTATAATCTGATGATTAGGCATTTATTTGATATTTTAATCTACTGTGTAAGATGCGTCAGCGTAATTCTCTCTCAAGAGAGCAGGGAAAGTATCTGAAGGATCTTTCTCAGACAGTGAGGCTTTGCTTTCAGCTACCACAATACTCAATAGCTGTTAATTAATGTCTAATTCATAAGTAATTTGGGGTAGTCTGAAGAAAAAGTTTCCCTCCAGTAATAATTCACCATCCTATCCTGTTGCCATGGTGCCATATGCAGAGAAATTTTAATTTTTTATAAATATGTCCTTTTAATTTCCAAATTCTTCATTTGTGATAGGCAAGAACATTCTGTTTCCAGTTTCTAATTGTTCTTTCAGTTTAGAGAATCTATATATTTTTACATACATACATGTAGCAAGACATTATACATACAGAAATACACAAATGATGTATTTATTTGTAGAGTATGAATATATATAGTAACTGCATATGTGGCAATAAATTATATATATAAATACATACATATGTGTCTATCCATATACATGCAGCTAAATCTTAGTGGAGTTCCTCATGAGTTAGTGCCAGCTCATTAGTCTGCAATATTCACTTATATCCTTAGTAATGGGTCACTTTCAGAGCACATGTGTAATCATCTGCACGGTAATTGACTGTCTAATGACTCTTCTGTTCTTAAATTCCTGTGTGTGACTCTTTTCATTTTTCAGTATTAGGAAGAAAATTCTCATGAGAACTAGAATCATTACAGAGGTTGCTACTTTCCAGTTTTTTATCTTACTTTCAGGAGCAAAAAATTCAAATAAATAAGTAAAATTGTAAAAACAAAGTTGTAAATTTTACAAATAAATAAATAAACTTATAGATGACTGGTTCTCAAACAGGCCTGAGGTGTCTTGCTGGGGAATCAAGACGGATACATCCTTTAGGTGTTATTTTGAAGAACTGCTTCTGTTTTCTCCTCTCTGCCATATGACTCTCATTTCTTGTAGCATCAACTCTACCAAGTAAAGGTCTCATTTACTGGTGCCCCAGCGGCTTTTTTGGTGAATATATTTACTTCTATTTCATTACTATGCACAACTGAACTTATTTTTCAAAGATGGTCTCATGACATGTTGAAATTGACTACAACCTGGCTGCAGTCCTTCTATTTCTGCAGCTCTTTACTGCCATGGAGAATCTTACCAGAAATAATCCTACTTACATTTTATAAAACAGGGATTCTTTTCACTAAAACAGGTAACTAATCGAACCATCCAAGACTTCATGGTATGTAGAGAAAAGTGAGAATACCTATCATAGAGAAAGACTAGAAAGGGAGAAGGTACTGGCAGTTTTGTTGAGAAGCCTTAGGTTAATTTAAATTGTTAAATTTAACTCAGTTTTTTCTACCAGCTTACCAATCAACTGGTGCTGAAATTTGAACTGCTGTTTTCCAGATTTTTCCCAAACACATTTTGGCTATAAACTGATAGAGCATTAAATTGATAAAGTACACTGGCAGTTTATCATGCAATACTCTTTTTGTTGCATCAGTTGAAATGCTGTTTGTAAAAAGTGCTTAACTTCTATTTATGTGAGATACAGCATTCAAAGCTGGACAGGTTGTACAATTGTTACTTTAATAGAATTGAAATGGAAATGAAATGCCTCCTGTTTTCAGCCCTGTGGAGAAAAGATGAGGTCGAAAAAAAGGAGAGTAACTAGCCAATTCAGAAATTATTAATTTGTTTCAATGCAAAAGGTTTATTTTAAGAACTGGAGTGACTTAAGAAATAAATCATTCCAATAGCAAAATGGTCTCTATTTTAAAAATGTTTTCATATTATTAGCATATTCTATTCACACATAATTAGCAGATACAAATAAAGTCTTCTGGACTTGGAGGGAAACTGGCAAGTTTGCCTCAGTGTCTCCATTTATCTGTAAAAGACAAAAGGAAAATCATGTGCTAAAATGCTCTTCTGTAATTCAAAAGTTCTCAGGAGCAAATCAGTACTGCAGTTGTACATTTTCAAAGAAAATATGACTGGGAGATTATCTACATCTCTTAAATAGAAATGTAGTTTGGAATTTAATTTTCTGTGGTCAGGTACATCTGAGATACCTAAAACAGTAACTTATGTCTTGAAAACTCTTCCTTACAAAAAGCAAAATATTTGATAAAAAAAAAATCAAATAACTTTTATCTTTGCTCAGTAAAGTCTTTAGTAATGCAAAACAATACCTGAAACTGTTCTTCAATCTAGTACAGTAGCTTGCAGCTTAGATTTGGCAAAGGTATACATTATCATATCTCTCCGAGAACTTTTTGAGCAAATATTTTATTTTACATGAAAAGAAGATTTCCATGTAACAGATTTTTTTTCAGATAAGGCCAATTCTGACATTCTTAATGCAAAATTGCTATTTTTCTTTCAAATTATTGTTACAGTTTATAGTAAAAAGCAGATATTTTACAAATATACTTTATTCCTTATATTAGAAAAAAAATATTTTCCAGAAACCTCTTCATAAGCTAGGTCAGTTTTCAACTGTGTTCTTCAGGATGTATAACTTGTTTGTTGTTTTGTTTACCAAAATATTCTATACCAAAATGCTGTACAATATTATTGTACATAGACTCATCTAATCATAGTTTTAAAATCTGATCTCATCTGGCAAGGAATTTCTTATACTCTCAAAGGAAGCATTTTTTAGATGTAAGTACATAAGGAAAGCATTTAATTATCTATCTGAGATCATTCATTCTCGTGGTATAGAATAATAAACCTGATTTACTCCATTCTAGAGTTAGCAAATGCCACTGTCATTACAGATGAAATATGGTGAATACATTACTACTGTGGGGCTAGACAGTGTTTGAAAAATTCAATATCTTAATTTGTTTCCCTTTAATATCTCTTTCTAAGTAAGTAGCTGAGAACTAAGTGTAAGAATTCATCTTGCTCCATGTTATTTGTACATCAAATTGAGAATCATGGAGACAACTGAACACAAGTCTTCAAGTTTGAAATATCATTAATGCCTGCTAAAAACTCCTAATCTGTTTTATGAACTCTGCATAGGTGTGCAGTTTACCAGTAGTCATAAATAATTCATTTTTTTTGGTGCTATTAGGAGAGTCTGTCTGCAGGAAAAGTTTCTCCCTATGTATCTGTTTGTGAGAAAATATTTGAATACATTGATGCTTTTTTTTTTTTTTTTTAATAGGAAATGTATTTAAAATCCTACCATGGGATTTCTCTTTGTGTCAAAGATCTGCAATTGCCACTGGGGACTGATTTAGATATAAATTGAAGTCCAGGAAACTGTGGTTTGCGGCTTGTGAAGAGTTAATTAGAGATCATCAGAATTCTTCTCTCTTATTCAGATAACAACTTGACACTTTTATAAATTCATGAGCTGAAATGCTCTGCACAAATGCAGAATATCCTATTTTTAATTCAGCTTTGTTTCTATTTTGCAGTGCCCTGTCTGACTTTGCTCATAGGTTGGAAAGTAGTGTGATGCATCATTTATGTTGTCTTCCACCTCTATTGACTGATGGCCTCTTTTCCTGTCAATCATTTTGTTGCTTTCTGTCAAAAATATTGTGAAAAAAATTAGTTACTGTATGACTGAAGTGCATTCACCTGTAAATGAGTGCTTGAGACAGAAATCAGGAGGAATGGCTAGTTATGGCAGAGATCTGAATAGGAGTCAACTGTTACTGTCTAATTGACAAAGTGATGAGTATTCCTCATTTGCTTGAAAGAGAGAACAGCATTATCAGTAATTATGAAGAGTTCATTTTTCTTTTGAAAGAGGTTCATTCTAACAGTGTGAGTCAAATCTTTATGTAAAAAGACAGTCATGAAAGGTTATTATTTTACCAGATCATAAAACTATCTGATTGTCTATCTCTTTGTCAAACCCAGAAATATAACTCAGTGTCCTCACTAAACAGGGCACCTCACCTAGGTGAGCACTGGTAGCAGGCTCCATCAACAGCCTTAGATAAGAGAAGTTATCCAGGTCCAAACAGGAAACAAGAAGAGACTCCACTGGAGGAAAGTCTACAATGTGGGTGCAAGGTTCATCAAGGAGGCAGAGCTGGAAACAGGATTGGAGGCATGCATAGCTATGGAATGTTAGCTTATACCCAAGCTTTATATGAAGCTAATCAGAGCTTCAGATCTATTCATATATTCAGGCCTCAGATCTACTCATATGGTCAGTGTCCTGAGAATAAAAGTGTGATGTCAACCAAAAAAATTATCAAATTTCTTCCTATCCTTGTTGTTGCAGTTTAACCTCAGCAGGCAGCTCAGCAACACACAGTTGCTCACTCACTCTCCTCAGGTGGAGTGGGGGAGAGAATTGGAAAAGTAAAAAGGTATGAAATCATAAAGACTTTTTACTAGATAAAGCAAAAGCCACATGTGCAAGTAAAGCAAAACAAGGAATTTGTTTGCTACTGACGTTGGCAGGCAGATGTTCAGCCTTCAATTCAGACTTCTAGGAAAGCAAGGCTCATCAAAGCTAGTGGTTTATTTGAAATACAAATGCCATCACTTCAAAATTCTGCTTCTCCTCCATCCTTCTTTATTTACTTTAGCTATTATTGTTGAGCATGACACCATAGGGTATGGGATATCCCTGGGGTCAACTGCCCTGGCTGTGTTCCCTTCTAACTTGTGCACCTTCAGCTCCTTGTTGGAAAGGACATCATGGGAAGCAGAAAAGTCCTTAACTCTGTAGTCCTTAACTACACTGCAACGTCTAAAAACATCAGTACAGTATTCCCACTACTTTTTATTGAAAACCCAAAACATTATCTGATGTGAACTGTAGCAAAGAAAATCAACTCTATCCCAGCCAAAATGTAAAGCTATATTGAGGTAGCTGATCTATGGATGTGTTATAATGCTATCAAAGTTCAATGATTAAGATTAAACAGTCATATCTGAGGATATAATTTTAAAGTCATATATTCTTAATTATTTCTTTATCACTGCACTGCAGTTTAAACTTTCATGTATGTTCAGTAGCTTATACCCATAATAATTCTGGAATATAATGACTTATGTGTTTCATCAAATGCAGTTTGTCACTGAAGAAGAATGGTCAGGGACTAAAGCACATGGATCACAGAATCGCAAAATAATTTACATTGGAAACTACTTCTGGGGTATCATCCAACTGCTCAAGTAGGTCTTTACATCAGGATGCTCAGGACAGTCTCAGATAGAGTCTTGAACACAATGATCTCCAGTGATGGAGATTTGAAAGACATTCAACATTCTGATCACTTGTTACAGTATTTGACTATTTCTATAGTAAAAGTAAATAAAAATCTAATACCTAATTGGAATTTCCCACAAGATGTGTTCCATGTTGCATCCACTGATTCCAATCATATCATTGCGTGCCTCTGAGAAGAGCCTAGCTTTTTCTTCTCTATCCTAATTCCAGGCAGCTATTTAGTTTCCACTCAACCTTCTCTGCTATACACTGTTCAAACTCGGTTCTACCAGCTTCACCTTGTATTGCATGTGCTGTATCCCTGTGGCTAAGTGGCCTTCCACTGGAGTTATTCCAGTATGTCAATATCTTTTTTATACTAGGGAGTCCATAACCAGAAAACAAGACAAAGATGAAATTTGGCAAGGCACTTATCAGTTCCCTGAGTCTGCTGACTGCTGATTAGTTTCTACTAATACAATCAAGGATGCAGTTGTTTTGGTTTCTTTTGCAGAAAGGACACAAATCTTGTTTTTGCCCACGAGGAGCTTTGTTCTCTTATTTTCTGCTTAGCTACTTCCTATAAGTACATATAGAAGCCCTTCATGTTACCTTCACTATCTCTTCCCAAATTTAAATTCAGGCAGACCTTGAATTTCCTAAACATGTCTCTGCATACTCAAACATAGGCAATCCCAAACAACACTTCATCAACAGAACTAAAAGAAACCACACTGGAGATGTAGCATAGGCAAAGCTTCAAGGCTCAGGCTTGAGCTTAAATGGAGCCCCTAAACAGAAGGTGAAGATAGAAGGGGTTTCACATGAAGCTTGTAGCTTAATAGTGACCTCAGAGCTCTTTAAAAGACATTTAAGAATGCAAGTTAGAATTTACTTTTTTCAAAGCTTAGTGTGTCATTACTAATTTTCCCATTCTACAATAATGAGGCAGACAAATATCCTGTGAAATTCAGTAATAGTTGTGCTAGCAGCAGCTTTGGAGAAACAGAGCAACAGGTTTTTAAGAAAAAAAACAGTGGATATATTGTGATGTAATATATTTCAGACTTGCTTATTTCATTAAATGTTTGAAGTTATTTGTAGAATACAAATGACAAAGAGCAAAAAGTTAAATGTTAAATCAGTAAGTCACACAGCTCTGTAAGTTAAGAAAGTAGAAACTGGAGTGTCAGTATTTGGTTTTGTTTGGTAGAAGCTGGTTATGGGCAGTATCAAAATATTAGATCAGAATGAGTGATAAGCAAACAATCCCAAACTTTTACATTCACAATTTTTAACAAAACATCTTTTTTTAACAAAAGAAAATTTCACGTGAAATGACCTATTCCTGTGTTCTCCACATTCATAGCAATATTGAAATACGCAGAACTCTAGTGAATTTTGAAGTGATGACATGTAGGGATCCAAATTTTCATTCCTTTTCTAAAGACTTATGCAGCAGATTTTGAAAGGCTTATAAACTCTCTTGTATTGCATTCATTCACCAAAAATTCCATAAAATATTCCACCTCTACAGACTGCCTATATTTTAAAGTGAGTCACTTTAGCTACAGAATAATAATAAAAAAAATCTTTCTAACATTGTTCATATATTCTTTTTCAAAATAATAATAATAATAATAATAATTGAAGGAAAAGCAAAAGCATTACAATATGTTTTGTGCTTATTTTGTGCTCTCCAAAGCAAAAACAGCTGAACCTGTTGAAAGGAAGCAAATGCTGATATACTAAACAGTGAAAACTATGAGGGAAAAGAAAAAAAGATTCTCAAGAACTAAAAAAACTAAAGGGGGAACGAAAGCTTTAGAGCAAGAGGTTGGATGGGCAGGAATAATTAAATACCGGATATTTAATTGTTTTAAATTATCAAATCACCCTCTCAGTCTTTCCTCATTTGTTTCTGCTATTTATTTATCATCAAGAATCTGTGATTTGACAGATGACAGATGCTTTAATGAAATTGGATCTCTTACCAATTTGTAAAAGTCATGGAAAGATTTTCAGAACAATTTGAACAGACCAGCAGCCTTCTCTGGAGTCTTGATGTCCAAGTTCAGATGTCATATCAAATAACTTTTTTCACTCTTCTCTGAAGATAAAAAAAAAGTAGGTACAAGAACAACATCAAGCAGTTGATATTATTTTTGGCAACCTGCAAGAGAATATTTTACAGAGAATCAGCTATTTGAGCTTAATGTGAGATTTCTTGTGGAAAAAAGTGGCAGATTAGAATAACACGAACATATAGGCTCCTACAATGCAAAACTGGCAAGAGTTCTTGATGGTGCATGCTGTGCTGGAAAATTGATGGTATTGTCAGAATACCGCAGGCCTCTTTTTTTCCCTTTGCTCCTACTGAGAAGACTTGGTTCACCTGGTTTTATAACTTATTCAACTTTATTTTCATAATCAATCATCACCTCTTTTGACTTTTCAACAGCAATCATACCACCATAGATGTCACTCCATTAGCCATTCTCTCTCATTACATTTTCCTGTAGAGGTTCTAGGCTCTCACACTGAAACAGCATCTGCCATCAGCTATGCTAAGATGCCAACCAAATAGAGGAGGAGATCACAAGGAGATTTTAAAAAGACACAAAATTCAAAATTCCAGTCACTCTTAGTAATTGGGACTGACTTTAGATCTACTGTCTCAGAATAACTGATCATGTAGAAAACAAAATACTGAACTTCTGCAGCTTAAACACTAATGGGTATGCTATTTAAGGGCTGTTTCAGAAAGCAAGAGAACAAGATAATTAAGTAGGAGTGGTGTCTGTAAGTCAGAAAAAGAATGTGGAGAAGACAAGGTAACCACAGCAAGACATCAGGACCATCTGTTCCTTTTGTTTAGAGTGAAATTAAGCTTATTTGGAAACAAGGTGTCCTGTAGGCTTGATCAGACAGCTCAGCTGTGTCTTTCAAGCACATAAAAATGAGTTAAGCTATAAAGGTTCAGCTTTTAGACAAGCACAGGCAAGACTGCAGGATGAACAAGGACACCCGAGTAAAGATAAAAGTAACTGAGCCTTGTGTTAACAAATAGCAAAGGTAGAATTTGCTTGCAGCTAACTGGTGGCAAAGACATGCTGCTGCAATGTTCAGCGTGCATCCAAAGGACTACACTGTGTATTATTACCTGATAACCGCAGCTATGCACATGTAAGAGCTTCTTGCTGTTGCTGACTATTGATTTGTGGTTTTTTGTTGTCAGTGTGTTCTTTTTCAGCTTGGGGTGATAATTATCACATCTATTTTTTTTTTTTTCCACAAATTGACAATTTTCCACTTGATCCCATAGCCAGACTATAAGAGCTGAGCCCCTATCTGCAGCATTGCATTCAGCTCTCAGCCCCCCAGCACAAGGACATGGAGATGCTAGAATGGGTCAGGATGGGATTATAAGGATGCTCAGAGGTTGCAGCAACTCAGAGGGTGGTGATGCACTGGAACAGGTTGCCCAAGGAGGTTGTGGATGCCCCATTCTTGGAGGCATTCAAGGCCAGGCTGGATGCGGTTCTGGGCAGCCTGGTCTGGTGGTTGGTGACCCAGCACATAGCAGGGGGGTTGAAACTCAATGATCATTGTGGTCCTTTTCAACCCAGGCCATCCTATGATTCTAGGATTCTAGGATTCTAGGATTCTATATTGTTTTACCAAACAAAAGCAGTAATGACAAGAGTGTATTCGCAATTCCATCTTTTATTGTTTTGTCTCATAAGTGCTAGTCCTTAGGATTCTGTTTGGAAGGGATTGACACATCACTTAAAAAATATTTTCAGATGAAATTATGGAAAATCTATACATTACCTCACATTTGCACATAAGATTAAAGTCAGAAGAAACATAAATTCAGTACTTCAAATACATTGCAGTGCTACTTTAGTTTGACAGGAAATCTACATTGTTTTCATTTTTTACTGTGGAAAGTGTATACAATTTTCATACAAGAACATCTGAGATTATAGCGCTATTTTTAATTTACCTTCAAATTGCTTTCCTATCTGATCTATTAATTGCTATTCCTCATAATGCCTCATTTCCTAATCTGTAATGTGGGAATAGTATTATTCCACATTGTAGAGGTTTTATGTCAAATGCTTGAATTAAAAGGTAATATTCGTGATATAATTATCTTATGTAGATAATTTTTTATGGGAGTTACAAATATATGTAGTGCAGAGATATAATGGTTTGAGCACAGCATTTGGAAAAATGTCAGCATGAAGATAGGAAAAGTTTTTTGGCATATATACAGATGTAAGGATGACTAACAAGATAAGTTTTTAAAAAGGAGCATATGAGGTGAGTATCAAAAGCTCTCTCTCAGAACCAGATTGGAGAGTGACTTATTTTCAAGTGATGCCAGTAGAAAGGCATATTGCTGGAAAATTGAATTAAAAATGCTGAAAAAAAAAATTTAAATCATAGTGTTTTATTATTTGATTGGATGGCAAACATAAAATCTCTCTAGACTTCAAACTGCTGGTTTTTTTTTTTGTTTGTTTGTTTGTTTGTTTGTTTTTTGTCTACTTCTTAGAGAGAAAACCGGAAGAGCTGGTGAAAGGATTTGGTGTATCTTCTGCCACTGATTATTGCAACACACTTGGATTAAAGAAATGACCAAGAGCATTCTCTACTCATAATGCATCTTAAATTGTTAGGATAATTCAATCATAATAAAAAAAATAGATATTTTGCTTTAGCATAATACTGTAATATTTTATTTTGATTTATGAAATCATTAAGATTTTGTGAAAAGATCTGAGTCTTTCATTGAAGTCTCCTCCATGGAAATTTTCAGCAATGTAAAAAACATTCTTGCTTCCGTGCTTTAATCCCAACTATAGTAATTTCTTGTTGTGGTTATTTTACATAAATGGTTACAGGGAGGAATGCAGATCTTTTGTTTAATTGCTATTCTCTGAAACATTTGTGTTTCACTAGGAGAAAGGAAAAGTATCTATAAGAATCAAAGTATCAAAACTTTGGTTACCTAACTGCTTACAATTCATATTTATATGGTAAACTCTATATGAATTTCCAGGTGTTGTTCACGAACAAGTAATACAGAACAACAGGAAGGAATAGTAATATATCTCAAATAAAGCCATTTTTTATATGACATGATGCCATTTTACTTATAAAAGTGTTCCAAATATCAGCACAGTGAATATTTGCTGGAAGCAAGCATTTCATCCAGGATGCCAGCAGGGATATGCTCTTTCAAATCATTATTTTCTTTATTCAGTGACTAAAGTAACAAATCGCATAGTGCACCAACAGAGATAAAAATAAATCATAAGCATTACTGGAATCAAAATAGTAGTGATAATGAAACATAAAAATATTACAAGCAAATTTTGGTGCTGTGTGAAAATCACTGTGTCTCTTTCTTCTTAACAGCTCTGGAAAATATGTTATTTAGCTTCATGTATGTGCACCTTTATTTCTGGCAGTAGATGCACAAGATTTTGTTTCAGAACTCATTATCTCATCACCAAACTGAAGTACAGGTATGTAAATAATACTTCCAAAATGATTATACATTTTGAATATTGAATGTTTAATAGTGTATAGCAAACTTAATATCCTACCTACATTCAAATTTATATTTAAATTCTGTGTCTTCCATTGCATTGTAATACTCAAATATAAGTTTGTCCAAAAACATTGAGGTAAATCTGGTTGATGTTTGGTCACCTATAGTGTTCCCCAGGACTTAATACTGGCGCCAAGTTCATTTAAACTTTTTATCAGTTGTCTGGATGTGAGGATTGAGTTTACCCTTAACAAGTTTGTAGATGATATCAAGTTAGGCAGGATGTCAATCTTCTTGAGACTAGAATAATGTGGATATGCTGCATCAATGGGCGAATAGGAATACAAGGGTAAATGCCAGGTCCTGCACTTTATTCATAACTGCCTTATGCGGTGTTACAGGCTTGGGGAAAAGCAGCTGAAAATTGCCTGTTGGAACATGACCTGAGGGTACTGGGAGATGCATAGAAAAGTTCATAATTTCACTTCAGATTGGCATAAAGAAACTAAGTTCAAAGAATCAGCCCCAACTGGGAGAGGACATCAGGTGGATGAAAGGCAAAGGATTCAGGAGTCCTTGCTGTAAGCTGCTTACCCATCATTCTGTAGCAAGGAAAATTCTCTATACGTGGGCGCTCTACTAGAAGCAAGAGAAAGATTCCAGTGTTATAATCATAGATGATCAGGAACAGTGCATGATTAGTGAAGTGACAGTTTACTGCTGATAACAAGTTATTCAAAGCAGTAAAAATAAAGAACTACCAAAGGACCCCAGGAAATCGAGTGAGTGGCAAATAAAAAGATTAAATTCAGCATACATTAATGCCAAGCCATGCATGTGGGAATAAGTGGCCCTACATTCACATACATCATGGTGGGCTCTGAATGATAGGACCGCTATCAATCAGGAAGAACATCAAGAGTAATAATAAATGGCAACATGAAAACATCCATTCAGTAGTGATTAAAAAGGTAGATAAAAGCTAACAATTGCTAGAAAAGTAAAAAAGAGTTAAACGGAAGCATCATATCTCATTGTACACTTTTGCAATGTCATTCCTCTGTCTCCTATTAAGGGAAACAGTTCTTCAGAGATGAGCTGTAGGCTGGTGATTCTGCTCCAAGTTATGTTAAAAACAGAAAGAAACATAGTCTGAAGGAGAGTCCATGCAAACTTATAGGAATCCAAACACATCTACTAAGTACATATACATCATGTCCACCACAGAAGGATCCTGAATTGAAAATTGTTAGGGAGAATGCTAGGGGAACAAGTCACATACAGATACACTTGTAAATTTTTTACTTTTCCCCAGATTTCCATTTAGGACATTTTATTCTGGAAACAATAAGTATTTAGACTGATTCAGTTGACATTTATTATATTCACTCTCGCCTATACTTCCAATGACAGGCACCAATTATACCTACACTGGTAAATAAAATAAAATCAAGAGGCACAACCTCACTGTTTATGTATGCATTAAAACTTAAGTCTGCTTCCTGTGCTCCTGAAACTACAGTTATTTTGTGTAATTCTTTCTTTTTCTATTCAAAGTTCCTAATGTTCCTCATTTGTGACTCTAGCATATTAAGGAGGCCTTTATGTCATGAAGCCTGACTGGGACAGCACTAGAGGAACATAGAATGTGGATGCATCCATTCTGCCTGTTAGAGTTAGGCCTAATGAGGCTCTGTGCATTGCTGCTCTCACATCATCTCAGAGATAGCCAAGAAGCACACAGTATGCTGATGAGCAGCTTTAGCATGAATCCCACTCCTCTGACTACACAGAGGCAGAAAATGTCTGGTCTCACAGTTACAGGCAATGTTGGGCATGCTGACTTGTCTGGAAACTGTGCCTGTAATTATCTTCTGCCTGATCCAGAAGATATTTGGGCTGTTCCAAATGCTATGGACTATTTTTCTTAAATATAGTTGAATCCATGTTATTTCAGTGGAGAGAAAGACACTGTACCTGGAAAGTTGATTAATATAAGATTTATATTCTCACCTTAGCAGTAGAAACATTAATCTTCATAGGTTTGGAGTGCATATACAGAAAGAATAATAACTGTGAAAAAGCATTTCTCTTCAAAGCAACTATCCATCTTATCTCTTAGTCCATAAGCCATCACTCATTATTTAAGACTCCTAAATCAAACTGTTCAGAAGGCCAAAATGCCTCTAGTATTTCCACTTTATTTAGGGAGAAAACACTGTTTTTACTAATATGTTTTATAACACTACTTAATTACTTTTCAATTGCAGGTGACTGTTCATCTCAGGAGTTTGAACACTCAGTTTTTGACAGAACTGAATCAGTGAAAAAATTGAAGTTCATGTGATTTAAACTAAATAGTTCTTGTTTACCCAGGGCTGTAAGCTGTGTTTGGAAAGCACAAGTCAAATCCTTGCCAACTCTTTAATGGCATAATTGTAGTATTTTCTCCTTCTGTTATTTACCCAGTACACTGAGTACTTAAGTACAAATGGTAACCTCTGGCTTCAGCTTCCAGTAGTGACTGAACTTTTCAGGACTGAGGTTTCTTCTTAGGCATGCACTGTTCTTGTTAAACTTGTCTTGTTAAACAATTTTCTTCTATGGAAAGTGTACTGCAGGTATTTATAAAGGCACTGTTTCTTCTTTAAAAACAGCCTACAGTGTGTGCTATTGGCTCTAGATCATCTCCAGAGAAGTAGCACAAGAGAGACAGAATTGTTTTTGTTTGTTTAATTAAAGATGAAAACGTTACGCAAGAAGATCACAGTTCTGCATTTTAACTACAAATTATGAGTTAAATTACTTCACTTTTTCTTATTAGGACTGAATGGAAGATTCATTTAATATTTTGATTAAATTAGAGTATTGTGGTGATTAATGACTTCTACACTGAAAACAATTTTCCTTCAAAGTAATTATATTGATGTGACTAACAAAACAGTTTGAGTAATAATGTAAAAATACCTTCTAAAAGAAATATATAATAGTTTGCTATTTACAGCAAGTTAAAATAATAATTATTTGTCATTATATACATTCATGAACCATCATCTGCCCTATCAATTTGTCTAAAAAATTTCAAACTCTGGAATAAAATAAATGGACAAATAAATAAATAAAACATTTTCAGAAATCTTTAATTCATTTGATATTTTGCATTTCTATACTAATCATCATGAAAGTATTTGACATTTCTGTGGGAACAAAATAATATCATGTCAATAATATAATGTCTTGCACTTCTATGGGAATTAGTAATTTACAATTAATCAATATGTCATAGAAATAAGACAAAAAAAAAAAAAAAAAAAAAGGAGAATAAAAGGTATGCATTTGAGAGATTGGAGGAACTAATAAAACCTAGCCTTAGTCTAAAATAGGCTGATTAGATCAAAAGTAAAGTTAGCTGGAACCTGCACTATTGCTCAGGACTTCGAAGTAATTATTTGTAATTTATCATTTTTATTTTTTCATAACTGTAGATTTTGGGTAAAGTATGGTCACGCAGGTTGCTATTTTTTCTTTTGAAAAATGTGTTAACTGTTGTATGTACTTAAACCCAATTTCCATTCAGATTAGACATCTAATCTGACTGTACGAAACAAGTAAGGGAGAAGTTAAGTTCAATGGAAAAGCTGAACCTTTTGGTCAGTAACACATATTTGGGTATATTACCCAAATCTGTTCTCAAACAACGCACGACAATATAACTATACAAGACGTTTGATCTAAATAGGATCATGGATTCAGTTCAGTACACGAGGATACACCCAAGTCTCTATTAATTCTGTGAAATTTAAAATTTTGTTCAGTGTATACTTAGTGAATGCAGCCTGTTCTTTGTACAAACAGAATCTAAATCTATATAGCATTTCCATATTTTTCTGAAATATGAAAATTTATTCCTGAAAAATATTTGCAGTGGACAAGGTGTGCTAATCTTCAACATATTTCACAACTCTAGTACATAATCTGTCCCTGAAGCAATTCCTGCCTCCTCCTCTGTTTTGTTTTTTTTTTTCTCTCTCTTTTTTTTTTTTTTTTGTTTTTGCTTTCCATAAGTACCTCAGAGATGCTTACATAGCCACCCCCTTTTCTGCACTCTGTAATTGGAGACAGGTTCTTTTTTTAATATGCCCCTTGGGTCCGCTGACTAGGAGATAATTTGGATGTGTGCAGCAGAATGTGAAAATGCTCCTTTAAATAATGCAGAAACAAAGTGAATGCTTGGATCAGAACATATATTTCTGGATAAGTATATATCAGATGCACTACTATCTGTACTATGTTCTCATCTGCCTAGATAATATTACAGAAAACTTGTCAGACAGAAGGAAAATGAAGTGTATTGTAGAATCATATTTCTGTTATTGGTGTTTCTTACTTGGTAAAATTCTTAAAAGAAAGAGTGAAACATACGGTAATTCATTTTATAGTTCCAACTGATAATGAAGAAAGAAAAAAAAAAAGAGAAAAAAGAAAAAAAAAAGTCAGATTTGCAACAAAACTCAAATGAAATGTATGGAGCTTTAATGAAATTCACTAAAGAATTAATCGAGCAATGCATACCATGTAAAGTAGTATTCTTCTTCCACTAACAAGAGCACTATGAAGAGTCTCGCTACAATACTCTCAAGAAAGTTAATTTTTAACTAGTTCAAATATAGTTTACAATGAATACTGCTTCAAACACAGCATGTGTGAAACCACGGAAAAATCCACTGACAATAATCCTGGCTGTGTTAAAGGATAAAAAAACATTGTTTATTTTTACTAGCTTATGAATAAATCATAATGAGCAAGAGCTTAAAAAATAAGTTTATGGATCATAGATTTCTTTTAAATATTTTCTGAAAATATTCATTTTCTATACAGATTGACTCTGTGTTCTGTAAACTGCTCTTGCAAGCTTTTAAAGGTATTCTGAAGGACTGTGCATAAAGCATGTGAAATGACAGTAAAACTTTGATATGAAATTATGGCCTTCACTAAACTTTTTATGCTTCACTTGTGCTCAAAATTCAAAGGATTTACATAGAACAAAATGTCCAATGCATCAAATTCATTTCAGTTTTGAAGGTTTACTGCTGCCTGAAATTCATGACTGTAACCAGTTTCTTCCTTCTTCTCTCAGCACTGCAGGTGAGGCATCTTAACTTGACTATTAAATGGTCAAAAACCAAGATTTGTGTTTCACATGAAAGTGACTTCATCATTCTCTTGGTTTCATTTTGAATCAAATCAAAAGGCATTTTTTTTCTAAGATTCCCTCTACACTAGAAGGAATGTTTCAGCTACTCACTGAAATTAAAGCAGTTTCAAAAAATAAGAACATTAAATAAATTTTAGCAATCTGAATAATAACAAAAGCAGCAAATTTGAACTTCCTCGAGTAGTCATAGATTCATGTGGAATTTGGGGCTCCAGAGTAACCTTTCAGGTTTAGATAGCCTAAAACAATAAACCTGGAAATATAGTTTTATTTCAAATTTTGTAGCAATTGATATGTAAGGCCCCATCAGTTTGGCAAGAGATTCAAATAAATTATTCCCATCCTCACCAATTCTACGAGTAGAGAATCTCCCATAGCTGCAGAATCTTACTGCAGCCTATCTCCCATTTTCTTGCTCCTTGTGATTGGTGGTAACCACAAAGATTGGTACAATGACTGTTGATGGGTAGAAATGAGGTTCTGCCTCAATTTGCATCACATTGAGATAAATGATACGTAAATTTGTGTGAAAGAAAGCACTGAAAAGCTAGTGAGTTTTGTGTCTTAACATTCCATTTTATGTCCAAAATTATCAGATTTTCACTACTGCAACATTACCAAATACATTACTTTATACAGCAGGAAAGAATGCACTTAAGAGATCAGCAGAAGAAGCCTGGAAATAAGAAGCACGGTGCTGTGAGGTTCAAAGGCACCTGGAGTTGCAGACTTTTCAGCCTCTGGCTACCACACTTAGCACTTTGTTTCAGAAACACGGACCCTGTAATCCTAGTGACTATCTGGCTTTAAAATGGAAGAATTGTGTATGGCAAAAGCTCTACAAAGCCAAAGAATTTTGGAAAAAATAAAGCTTTCAAAAACATGTCATTAAACATTAAAATGTAGAAAGCTACTCACCTAAACCTGCTATGTTTCCAATTTACATGTGGTAAACATGGAGAGGATTTTGCTCTGGAAGATACAATGCCATTCAACATGCAACCAAAGAAATTTTTCACAGATAAATACACGACTGATTTACACAGTAGTAGGGAGATTTGTGTCCTCCTATCTCTGAAAGGAATGAAGGGGAAGACCAGCTCTTGTTCTGTTATCCCTCCTACCAGTTTTATTCAGAAAATTTATCTTCAATTCCACTTGATATTCAAGCATTTTAAATCTGAATATTATTTATAATATATGTGAGAAGGCAACAAATTATTTTTCTTTGTGTGTAGTTCTTTAGTTTAGAAATTTATTACAGTTACACATAATTGTGTTATTTCCTTGTATAATTGCTACTGCAATGTTAGTTCAGGACAAATTAATGTGGATAATGTGCAATATGTTTTTTTAATAATTTTTCAGATTTTTGCCTATTACTAAAGACTATCTATAACTTTTCTCATATTAATTAATTACAAAGAAATGGTGTTAGAATGCTACTGAAATTCCTAAGTATCTCTTCAGAGAGCTTAATTTTCTTTCCATAATTTACTTTTTTTGTGTGAAGTTAAAAAGAAATTTAATGCATTTTAACATCATGACAAAAGACCCGTTACTCTTTGATTATTACTATAGCTGTTAACAGCATAAAACAATTCTGCTTCAGATGATCATTGTGATTGTATATAACCACCTAGTTTTTTTATTATCAGACATGATCTGGAACTAATAACTTAAAGAGCAGTGGCTCTTGAATCTCTTATCCTTCAACAGCTTAGTACAATATCAAAAATCATTTTTTTCCTGTAAGGAGTAATCTATTAAATGTCTGGATTTCAAGAGAAAAGCTATCAATGGTAAGCTTGTTTGGAGAGAAAACAACAGAGGTTGCTATGACCCGTTACAGGAAATACCAGGTAAGTGCTGTCACTGTCACTTCAGGTCACACCATATGTAAGGGTAAAGGATAAGGAAATAAGAAATGATGAGGCAAGGAATTAGCTGCAGTACAAGTTTGAATTCTCTATATGTTTTCAATGTAGTATAAATTAGAGCATTTCATTGCTACCATATGGTCCTTTTTCTCTACTTCTTTTTGGCCATCATCTATGCTCTTTGACTTTTTCAAGTCATAAAGAAGATGATCTGACATACTTCCCAAATTATTGAATTCAAACCAATAGACTTGTTGACTACCATTTATTCCTATTATTTGGGTCTTTCAAATACTTTAGATACTCACTTATCTGTGTAGTTGCCTAAGACTGAAAGCTGAATTGACAGAAACTACATTCAGCTGGTACCTGGCCTGAAAAATTAAAAGACATCTAACTCTTTAAACTTAAATTCATTACAAAGCCTAGAATTTTTTCTTATCTAAGAAGTCTGGCCCCTTTCTGTGATGAAAAGTGGTGTGTGTACTTGTATGGGAACTGTGAAGTCACAGCCTGAACCCTTGATTGATCACCTGAAGCAAGGACTGAGTCAGCCTTAGGAGCACAGGTGAAAGCAATTCAGCTGGGTGACCAGAAGGGGGTGGAGCCTGGCTGCACTCTCCTAGACCCCCCATTTAAGGGCTGACTGCCAGTGGGGAGGGATCTCTTTTTGGAGATCTTTCCTTTTGGAGTTTTCTACTGTGAGTCTGGATCATGGGTGAGTATTTCATTTTTTTATTGTCTCCATTGTGATAGTCTTTCTAACTATAAACCTGTAAAATACTATCTAACTATTGCTCTCTTCTAACTGTACACTTATTAATTGTACAGTACTATATTATATTCTTTCATTCATGTAGCTCAGTAGCTTTAACATTTGTCTACATAGCTGCAATTTTTTATTCCAATTTCTGTGTCTCAGCAACAAAATATGTGATCTTTAGCAGGAGTGTGGAAAGAGTATGGAGTACTGGATAATAATGAAGCCAGTAGAAGCTGGTAGTTGCAAGTTCATGGAATGTATAACTGTGTCCAGAAAGCTATAAAACTAAAAGAAGGATCCTTTTTTTGTTGTTGTTCTTCTCTTTATATGAAAAACTAAAAGTCCTAAGTTCTGAAAGAGCCTGTAATACTCAAGAGAGTAATCAGGTCTATGAAATTCAAGCTGATTATAGACTGTTTCCATGTATAATTTGTCAGGATACAGAGTATGCAAATAGGTTTTAGTTGTCTCATGTTAATAAGCATCAGTCCCTGAAAACGTGACTATTAAACCCAAGGACTTAGTGTCTTAAAAACCCAGTTTTAAGAAGTTAACTAATTAAGCAGATGGACTTGCTTCAAATATCTTAAGTTCTATTTTTTCTGTTAGTTCTACTTGTTATTAATTCAGTGATAGAAGCTTCCATCTGAAAAAACAGAACTTTTTTTTATCACATCCCTAGTTGAGATTCATGTTGCCCATCACAAGTTCTTCTGAGCATGAATGGTTCTTTCTACCATAAAAGTAAAGTGTTACTGTCATTTCTTTTCTTATTACACAGCTAAATGATGATTGCCAGAAACTGTAGGAACATATATGAGAGATAATGTTTATGTATTTGCTGCCACTACATTTTTCCCTCATCTGCAACTCAAGCTAATACTGACAGCAAATTAAATTAGTTGGGTGTTTTTGTCTGCCTTCTTATGGTGTTTTTTTTTTTTTAAGTTACTTTGTAATACTACAATCTATTTGTTTTCTTCTTAGCAAAGGAATAGGGAAAACAAGTGCTACTATTTCTAACAAGTTTGAAGGTGATGGAATAATAGAATTATAGAATGGTTTGTGTTGAATGTAACCTTTAAGAACATCTAGTTCTAACCCACCTTCTCTACCCACCTCTCATTTGACTGGGTTGTTCAAAGCCCCAGCCGGTTTGGTCTTGAACACCGCCAGGGTAGGTGGATCCTCAACCTCTCCAGGAAACCTGTTCCAGTGTCTCATCACCCTCACAGTAAAGAATTTCTCACTAGCATCTAGTCTAAAATGGGTAGTCCATTTTATGGATGTTGCTGCATTTTCATCCTCTCTGTTTTAATGATGTCTTTCCAAATCTATTCAGCGGACAGAATTGACAGCAATCTTAAGGTGCTGCAAAGTAAGGTGTAGACAGGGTGCATGTGGGGCTTCACATGTTCTTTGTGGTAAAACAGCTGTTTCTCATCAATTAAAGCAACTTATGTCAGTTGTGTCTCTGTACTGCTTCTAGAACAAAGTTCACTGATGTCTCACAGCTCTTTAACACACAGAATAGTGCTTGCTTATATAGCACCATCAGAACAATTTATCCCCAAGAGACAGAAAACATTCAGAGGAGATAACTAATAATCTGGGCTGATTATTATTAGTAATAAGCTTTGATGGATGCTTCAACACTGCCTTTCCACACTATTGCTCTACGAGCATTACTTGCCTATGTCTATCTGCCATCATTTAGAATGGAAAAAAATCTTCAACATCAACAGTCGAATAACCAATTTAACCTACCATATCCCATCACTAAACTATAGTTCACATGTTTCTTTCCAGGAGCATGAACTCCACTGTTTTCCTGGAGGAAAAAAAAAAAAAACAAAAAACAAACAAACAAAAAAAACAATATTTAAGACCTTGGCCACCTCTTCTGTGGAAAAAAAAAAAAATTCTTCTTAATATCCAGTCTACACCTTCTCTGGCACAACTTGAGACCATTTCCTTGAATTCTATCATTTATCACCTGAGAAAATAAACAGACACCATCAATCACGACAGAAGTTCTGTGGAAGAAGCTTTTGCATTTTCTCACTTCAGTGCAGGGTAAGGGTTTTTTAGCCCAGCCATCTTAATTTTCTTTATTTCAAGAGATTTGTGTAAAATATCACACAAATATCTAGACTGGATTTTAGTTCTATTAAGATTGGTCTCAGTTATGTAGTAATGTATTTGCTTGGACCATACTTGGCCATTTTTTCCGTTTGAGTGTCAGCACTTTTGAAAGGCTTCGTATTTTCTCCGCATTAGAAGCACCATTTTGGAAATGTAGGGTGGAAGTACCTTCTAACACCACAAAACACTGCAAGAGAAGGATGAATTTTGTCCTTTTCCAAAATGTATCCACCTGGATTTGCAGATTAAAGTCTACTTCCTTTTCTATCCCAAGATAAAGTAAGGGGGTGTATGAGGCATGGAAGAGTATTATCTGGGATAGTCAGAATGCTATTTGGAAATTTCTAGTGTAATTTTTGTCAGCTAATGAGAAGTAATGCTAGTCTTGAAATCAATGCAGGGATTATGTACTGAATTAACCTTAACAGAACATGTACTTCATCAGGAAGTATTTAATGCAAAATTAAAATCAGCTTTATTCTAAAAACAACAATTTGCATTTCTCAACCTACTCTATTTAATTACAAATTGTATGGATTTCTTTGAAGAGCAATGCCCTTTCCTCACTGGTGCATATTCAAAGTGAATTAGAGCTTAAATTTTTATAGCAGCCAATGTTTCAATTAGCACTTAATATTTGTAACTGGTTTGTCAATGTATTGTATTTTTTAATCTCTAGTCACTATTCAATTGATTTCTATTCCCATTTATTTTAACAAAATAAAATCAAAAGTTTAAATGATTAGATTTCTTCTCTCTTCACCTATAGCAAATGTCCTCAAAGACCATGAGGGGAAGGCATACAAATCCGTGAATTTTTGTTGAAATTGAATTTAAGCTTTTTTTTTTTTTCCAGAAATCTATTTTATGTTGAATACTGTGTTTGATGCAAGAGCCTTTTTGAGGCCCATTTAAGGCAACAACATTCAGTTGTTGAGTATAACATACATATATTAATATAACTTCAAGTGCAAGGAGTGCAAGGTCTTGCACTGAGGTTGTGGTAAACACCACTCTCAGTAAAAGCTAGGGGATGTAAGGATGGAGCACAGCCTTGCCAAAAAGGACCTGGTGGTACTGGTGGATGGAAAGCTGGACATGAGCAAGTAGTGTGCCCTCAAAGCCCAAAAGCCAACTGTATAGTGGGCTGCATTAAAAGATGCTTGGCCAGCAGCGTGAGGGTGGTGATCCTGCCCCTCTGCTCTGCAGTGTTGACACCTCATCTGGAGTACTGCATCCAGATGTGGAGTTCTCAATACAGGAGAGAGACAGATCTGTTGGAACATGTCCAGAGGAGGGCCAAAAAAAGGATTGAAGTGATGGAAAACCTCTCCTATGAGGATAGGCAGAGAGAACCAGGGTTTTTCAGCCTGCAGAAGAGAAGGCTCCTGGGAGACTTGAAAAAGGTCTCTCGGCTGCCCAGGAGATGGTGAATGCCCCATCCTTGGAGATATTTCAGATCAGGCTGAATCAGGCTCTGAGCAACCAGTTCTAACTGTAGATGTCCCTGTTCATGGTAGGAGAGTTGGAAAGGACCCTCTAGTCTAACTCAGAGGTTTCTGAGATTCTGTAAGTTCCAGACACTTTTGTAGTCTAAATTTATTCCATAAGATGAGTGTCCAAACTTTTGGCATTCCTGGGCCATATAGAATGAAGAGGAATTGTCCTGGGCTGCACTTAAAATATGTAATATGGCTAATAGATATATATATAACAATTTTTTTAAAAAAATATTTTTTAAGAAAGCATTAAAAAAGGGCAACAAATACATAAAGCTTTATGGATATTTGACCTTGTTTTTGTGAAAGTAGTACATCAATATCTGGTTCAATATCAGTAGTTCCAATTCATAGTAATTTCTCAAGAGATGTTTGACCATATTTTATTCTTCCTGTACTACATTGTTAAAAAATATTTTTTCACAAATGTATGTTCCACCAAAAATAAAATGACAAGAATAAGGTGTGATTATGAAGAGATTTTATTCTCTGGTAAAATAGGTTTCATAAAAGTCTAGTAAAGAAATATGATCTATTTTTTTCTTTTCAACTATAGTCTAATTGCAACTATGTACATTTCATTTGAAAATTATCTGGCAATTTATATCAACCAAAAATTGAATTGCAAAATATAAAAAAATCCATGGTTTTTTGGCAATCTTGAGAACTTATTTTCAAATTCCTCTATCAAAAGAGCAAGCATGGCTGCATATTTCTCACTGTTTGCAGGACTGTGTTTAGTCAGTGTAACAAACTGCAGAAAATTATTCACCATAACTTGAGTCAGCACTGTGCATTGTGCCCCATGCCCTGGTTTCAGCTCAGACTGTACCAATCATCCACTTATTTTTTTATTTTTTTTTAGGTTGTTGCTGAGGGATTGATGTGTGGCTGGGAATGGGCCAGGCTGCTCAGCATGGCAGAGTCACTGTCATGGTAGGCAGCTGCATGCAGCCTGTAGGCCAAGGGTTGGAACTATCTGTCATAATAATTCAGTCTACAATTGTGGTAGGTGGCTTTGTTCACATAAATGTATGTAATTCACTAGTAAGGTTAACTATATTACTTTGAATCTATAATTACAATAATTACTGGATATTAGAAGCTAAAAATGACTAAGAATACATTTGGTGTTTCAAATGAATGTATAGGTCAGCTCATTTCTCAGACTGTTAGAGTACTGTGGTATTTTACACAATTATTTTGTTTGCTCTGTATGACAAGGAATATACATATCTACAGAGAAAATGTAAATAGAATGCAAAAAGTACATAAAAAGGAAATGCATTATTTCAGTCCAAGTCATATGACATCTTAAAGGAGCTCTTAAGAAGATAAACAGAGAGCACTTAAAATAGAAGAATACATTTGCAGGGTGTTTACCCTTTCTGTCCTGCTGCCATAGTTAGCTGATTAAGATAACAATATGTCCATATCATTATCAGTTAGTATCAGCAATGTTCACAGCTCTGCAAAAGCTGAAGTGATTGATGCTGCCAGTTCAGACTGGGGTTTGGTGTTCTCAAATAGCTGACTGTCACCAGCAATGTATTTATCAACCTGGTTTCTCTCGATTTACACTGCAAAGTCTGGGAGTTTCTTTTCTTTGTAAGCTGCTGCTGTATCCTCTTCAGCAATTGAAGTAAACTGTGTCATTAGAGTAAGCTTGACTTTACCTCCAGTCCATCTGGATAAGCCAAAGGTAAAACAGTGCAAGACTGTATCCCCAAACATCCTCCTACACTCAGCTAGCCCATGTGGCTGTCTCAACTACTTCAGCATCAGTGCTATCTGGGAGTTCTCAGGTCCCCAAGTGTTCACTAACTTATCCCTGGGACTGTTAATTTTGGAGGAGAGTCAGCTGAGAGAAAATCTCATTACTGTTTATAAATCTCAAGTGTG
Organism: Meleagris gallopavo; assembly: GCF_905368555.1. Lineage (NCBI taxonomy): Eukaryota > Metazoa > Chordata > Aves > Galliformes > Phasianidae > Meleagris > Meleagris gallopavo. The sequence goes on along the minus strand of NC_139406.1, from coordinate 23,157,658 downwards.
CAGGTCATGTCAGTGGGGGCAAACTCTTTTCAGTGGTGAGCAACAATACAAAAAGGGGCAATGGGAAGAAACTGGAACACAGGAAATTCTGTACAAACACAAGAACAATCTTTACTATCAGACTGACAGAGCACTGGAATAAAGTGCCCAGAGACATGGAGTCTCCTTTTCTGGAGACATTCAAGAGCTGTCTGGACTTACTGTAGGGAAACTGCTTTCGCAGGGGGTTAGATTCAGTGATCTCTATAAGTCCTTTCCAACCCCTACAGTACTGTGATTCTGTGAACCTGACATTCACTGTTGTTTTGTTTGTTTTTTTTTTTACCTGTTCTCCCAGTGTGAAGAGCAGCACTGGAGGGCTCTGTACTCTCAGATCTGCCACATCATAGCTGTGTTTCTTTTCTGCTATCATCAACTTAGAGCAGAAATGGTTCTTTTCTGTATTGAGTTCCTTCCTCTTTACACAGCAGAGAGCAAGAGCACATCTTTTGTTTTACCTGTTTATGATGATAAGTAGCCAGACAGTAGCACTGTCAGACAGAGGCCGAGACAGCATCTGTCTCTAAAAGTCATTTGGTGCATCAGACCAATACTCTTCTTCTCTAAAGTTTTGTTAGGTCCAGGGCTCAGAAATCCTGGAGTTAAAGGATTTTTGCCCATAGAAACTTGCGCTGATAGTGCACTAAGCTTGATATTTTTGGCTCATCCTAAAAATTCCGAAAAAGTTCTAAGGACAACATCTCTATAGATTATTTCTTTTCTTCATGAGCTGGAAAAAGAAGGTTAACAGAGTTTAATGAAGGAATTTCAATACTGCTACAAGATGTCTCTCTGGACTCTCTTCCTACCAGTGGAATATTTCTGGTCAAGTCATTTTTTTGCATTATTGTCATTTCAAAATGTATCTCATGCAAGGAGCATGTAACAGATCAATATATCTGAGAGCAGCTTAACATGCCAAGTTGTACAGACAATTTCATGCCTAGTCTGTCTTCTCTTCAGCACTTCTTTACAAATAAGGCTTTTTTCATTTGGTGAGGCAGAAATGGTACCCATGTAAATCCATGTCTTTGTGTGCATGATATGGAACAAAGCACCCTTGGCTGTGTGGTCTGCAAAAGTTGCACAGGAAAATGTTTCTGCTCTCAAGCAGCAGGACACAGATAAACCCACTGCAGAAATGTGTAATCTATTTGTATACTATTTGTATACTTTAACATGAAATATAGCAAGTAATATTTCTTTCCAGATTTACTGTATCTTGGTAATTATATTCTGCTGTTTATCTTATGTTACATGAAGGCTCAATCTTGTGTGGTCTGCTACCCCTGCAGTTGTGTATATACATATCCTCTTTAGCAACAGAATAAGAGGAAGTATTTAAACACTTCTTGACATGACTGTGTTGTTGTAGCACAGAAACTACAAAATAATTGTTATGGCACTGTATTCAAACACTAACACAATGGTACAGCACTAAGGAGTACACTAGGGTGTAATGCACAAAGTAGATGGATTACTTAAAGGACTAATAGACACTATTAGATGTTATTCATTAAGCTGGATTTGCATAAGATAGCAATATAATTGATTTCACAGCACATGGATAATTCTTCCTTTGATTCTGTTGTAACACAAGTGTTCAGAAAGTATTTTTCTTTGCATAGTGAAACTTGTTGTAATGCTAAAGCCTGATAAGAAGTTCAGTCATAAGGCCGTTGAAATCAATGGAAACTATAGGCAAGGACTGTGACAACAGCATTGCATGCAAAGTATTATCGGGTGACAATCACATAGTTTGTGGAAATGTAAGTAAAAATTTAAAGCTCAGCTAGTCTCTACTTATGATGATATTGTAAGTATCTTGGCAGTAGAGATAAGTAGTAGTAAATAATAGCTAATTGGGGAAATAAAAATCAAAAATACAATTCTGGCAATTGATAGTGTCTCAGGTAAAATGCTACGTAAAACTGACTTCACTAGAATAAGACAAGGTAACTAAGAAAATAAAAAAAACTACACTGGTAGTTTGGTACTATGTAGCCTGCTCGAGTTCCTGCAAACAGTGGGGGGTGGAAATTGAAGAAAGAGATGGGAGAAGGAAGCATAGATAATCTTTGGCAGTGACACCAGATTAAACTGACTCTAAAAAGAAAAATCTCAGTTAAGAATATTTTAGTAACTGCTGTCTTCTTTATATGATTTTCCTCTCCTTTGTAAAAAGTGTGCTCATGGAAACATCCTTCTTTAGATCTTGTTTACTTTATAAAACTGAATTATTAGCTTGATCTACTGAGTGACAATTTTGCCCATGTCTGAAGGATTAGAACTACATACGTTGCTTCATAAGTAATGTTTCTGTTTTGTATTTATTTCCTTGGAAACTACAACAAATACAAAGAGCACAAGAACGCCATTCATAAACAACATTCTCAGCTACAAAACCACTATTTTTCAACACTATCATCACCATTACCTGTGGATTTTCACTAGACATGAGCAAGACCCTATATGCAATCCACACATGACTTGTCTTTCATAGTGTTGTTGCCATTGCTGAAATGCACCACCCACTGCCTCACTGTGCTCACACCCACTGTTTGATCTCCATAAATGTTCAGTAAGCATTGATAAATATTAATGGCTGCAATTTTTTTCTGCATGGAGAAATTCTTTGACACCACTTCTTCATAGGCACTTCCACATCAGACACCATTTTGTTAGACTGACCCTCTGCTGCCATCTGTCACACACAAGAAAATGTAACAGAATATTGGTAGGAAGGTTCAACCTCTACTGTCATACCACTGACATCTGCCTCTGATATCGTGGGTCAACATCATAAAATAGGAGATGTTACTTTTAAAGTTGCTTTTATATATGATTTTAAGGTTTCTGTCAACCCATGCCATTCTTTAATTTTATGAATCTATGATATTAAAGAAATAGATTCTAGAAGAAATTTGAAAAGGGAATGACTACAGAGGCTCTCATCTTGAAAATATTGTTTTGAGTACTGCTAAACACAGAAAAGCACAAATAACATTAAACACGCACACACACAGAGACAAGCAAAATAGATTTTTTTTTAATCACCATTTGCTACTACACATAGCTGTGATTCCTTGGAAAATACCAAGAATCCATTACTGATTTTATTTCTACATTTTCTTTTCTCAAGTAAGAGATAAATGGGCATGTTTTACCTCTTCTTTCTGAATATACCACACTATTTCCTATCATTCATTTCTATCACTGTTATTCTCTTGCCGTAGGTGCAATGTGTACATATTTCAATATCATATTTTAATGCAAAAATTCATTTATATTATTCACACATTTACAATCACAGATTGTACAGATCATTATTTCAGATGGATTTTTTAACCATCTGTTTTCTGTTGCCTTTATGATTTCAGAAATGCCATTTTCCATCATTTTTCCCAATACTGCATTGTATTTGATCCTATTTCTAAGCTGCTCCATTGCCTTGCAATATTGTCAGCCACAATTTAACATTTGCTGTGCAATATACTGAAAACTGTTGATGATGCCAAGAATTTGATGGATTGGGAAGAAAAGAGTGAAAGACTGGAGCTACACATTTGAAGTGCACTTACCTTAGTTAAAACATCAGCAGTAATCAGGTGCACTCTCCTCAAATCTCTGACATCTAAGTAAGTCCTGTTGTACTGCTGAAACTCCACAATGAGTCCATTATAAGCAAATCCTTCACCTTTTATCACTGTCACTTTCATCTTTACCATGTCCTTCTTGCCATCCCCCACTCCATCGTCAAAAGAAAATAAGACCCTAAAGCTTTCAATTCTAATTGAAGTAATTTTTCCTTTCCTTTGGAAAAGATACTGAGAGGACTCTCAGAGATATTGTATAGGCATTATCCTGCTACACAAGAATAGTTGTGTCACTTTAAATTACTTGAAATTACTTGAGATGCAGTACTAACTAGACAGGAATGGGACAAATATTTGTTTGTACTTTCATACAACAAAGTTAGTCATGCTGGCTGATAGAGGAATTTTCCTGTGGTGACTGATGTCATTTAAGTCATATAGAGCTGATGGATATCTGGAAACATCAAATTCTTCAAATTCCATTAACATGTATGTGTCTAATAGGAAGCAAGATAAATAACATTTTTATATAAGTCATTCAATATAGAATGAAATTTAATTATTGAAAATATAATAATTGCAAATAAACTTACTAATGTTCTGGACAGATAACTAGAAAAATCAATATATACATTAACAATGCTTCTTCGTTGTGCAACAGTTTTAAAGGCTGGCTAGGTCCTGGAGATACATGGGCTACATTCAACACAGAATTATCTATACATTATTAAACTCTGTATCATAAGTGCATATATCTTTGTCATTTTCTCTCCCTTGCTCCCTCCTTCATTTTTCTCCCTTTATCTTTTCTTCCCTTCCCTCATCTCTTTCTCCTGTTTGTTCTTCCTGCCTTCTTTTGCTATCTTTCCTTTTTCTTTTTTTCCCCCCTTTCCTCATTCCTGCCATAGAGCATTTTACTATATTTTCCCATAGGTATTTCATATACTCGTTCTAAGCATTATTCAGACTTCCTTGGCCAATAAGTAGTCTTGCTGTTCTATTCCTAATCTGCATAGGAAACAGAACATGCCTTCTCTTGTAACTGGCTAATTTGAGAAGACTGATCAGGAATAGATTTTCAATTGCTTTTGCTGTTAGCACTAATTACATTTGCAAGTGACACGACTGACATGAGACTTAAACCTGGAAATCATCCTTTCTTGATTGTATAAAGGAAGTGGTTTTCCTTTAGTTTCTTTTAAGCAAATTCAGGAGTTCTGGATTAAATTAACTTCCAGAAAGAGTTCAGAAATAGGAGGAAATCTAGATTTTAAGTTGCCTGAAGGGAAGATCATGGTCTTATAACTTCAAAAACTTTGTTCTGATACTTGATGCAGACTGAAACTCACATAATGTTGAAAAACAATATATAAACAACCTATCTTGGCAAGAAGTAGAAAGTTAAACAATGATGAGATAATTGCTTTTTAGCCTTCTCATAGATTTTAATAGCTTATCCTCAGCTGATTTCCCTTTGCTAAGATGCTTCTGGATGCTGCTTTGCATACTGGAACAGGTCTGCCATAAAAATATATATATGAGAAAACATATATGTACACACATATATAAAATGTGTATGTATGTATGTACACACATATATAAAATGTATATGTATGTATGTACACACATATATAAAATGTATATGTATGTATGTACACACATATATAAAATGTATATGTATGTATGTACACACATATATAAAATGTATATGTATGTATGTACACACATATATAAAATGTATATGTATGTATGTACACACATATATAAAATGTATATGTATGTATGTACACACATATATAAAATGTATATGTATGTATGTACACACATATATAAAATGTATATGTATGTATGTACACACATATATAAAATGTATATGTATGTATGTACACACATATATAAAATGTATATGTATGTATGTACACACATATATAAAATGTATATGTATGTATGTACACACATATATAAAATGTATATGTATGTATGTACACACATATATAAAATGTATATGTATGTATGTACACACATACATAAAATGTATATGTATGTATGTACACACATACATATATAAAATGTATATGTATGTATGTACACACATATATATTTTATATATGTGTGTACATACATACATATATATTTTATATATGTATGTATGTACACACATATATAAAATATATATGTATATATATACACACACACATATATAAAATATATATGTATATATATATACACATATATATATAAAATATATATGTTTTCATTCTAAACTAGTCTTCTGCCTTATTTATTTGAAGTTCCCTAAAGGGAGAGTAAAAGTTGGAAGTGCAATGGTCCTCACACTTATGAGCAGAATAGCATGCCTGCACCCCACAGTATATGTGGAAGCAGAAACTACACAGCTGCTACCCTATCATTTGGGTCAGCTGTGTCATTCTGGGGGCTTTGCTTTAAGCTGTACTCTATGACAAAATGAAAACTTCAGCTTTATTACCAAACTAGTTAACATGACATGAATTACTCAATAGCAGAAGACAAAGGACAGAACCCCCACTGCAGAATTGGTGTTTACATAGCTAGCCTTACCAATTTTATAGACATTTTTAGAAGCCACTTTATCACTACTCCCAAGTTTATTTATCTACACAATAAGATTAACGATACTTTAAATCATTCCCATAAGATGCTCTGTTATTTTCAAACTGTTTTCATTATTGATTACTTTACATAAATGACACAGTGCCAATTTGTTTTTAACAACATGTGAATTATGTTGTTGATTTTCTCTCCACTGTATGTGTGTTTTTAGTTGAACTTCATTTGTGATCCGTGATGCTAAATAATAACTGCAGAGGAAAAAGAGTAACATTTTACAGGCTGCCAAATATTTTATCTGAATCTGAACATTTTATCGGCTACCAATTGTTTCTGTTACTTCCTTAATATATTTAATGTTGTTAAAAATAGTCATCGTGTTGTCCCATTTATTTTAACATAAATAAACATACTTCATTTTCTGCCTGTTACAGAGACAGTTAGCATTTAGTATACTAGCAATTAAAACAGTGCATTAAAAAGTAAGTAATAACGTAAGCAGCTAAGGACGACAAATAAAAATATCATAATTAATCCTTTCCCCTTAAGGTTTTGATATATTAACAATTTTATTACTTTTCAAACAAATATAAGTAAACAAAGACAGTACACAATGTGTTGGTATGGTTGCAGTTTAGAGCTTAGCATTTTAATAAAACTTGTGTTTGCAAAGGATTTGGACTCAATCAAGCTTTTCTGAATTAGTGTAACAAGCTTATTTTATAAACATCAAAAGGCTTGCAAGAACTGCAAAATCAGAATATAAAAATTACATATTTATATACAGCTTCAAGGATTTTTCTTATGTGTCAACCAAATTTTTATTTATTACTCTGATATATAGTCTCTGCATTTAACATAACTCTTTCTTTAAGAAATAACAGTGCTAATGGACAGGAAAAACTCTCAACCATTTAATCTAGCATCATTAGCAACAGTAGAAAAATTCAGAAAGTCAGCACACCCTCAGTAGGAAGTTTTGGCTTCATTGAAATCAAAAATAATTTCAAATTATCTTTGGACATCCCAGGTCAAGCATGATTTAAATTGAAAAATTTCCTACCCTTGCTTCAAGGTTTGAATTACTCGTGTACACCACACATCAGTACATTAAAACTAGTTCTCTGTAACATATACTGATAGAAAGTCCCTATGAATTACCAATAATAGTCATCATATTTTAAGAATTAGACTGTGTAGACTTCTCAGTAGTCTTTTATGATCCCCTGAAAAATAATAAGTATTTTTACTTCTAAAATCATATGCTGCACTTTATTTCACTATAAATGTGCTCTTTACATTCAGAATTATCATTGTCCTGTATTACTTGCTTTGTAGAGAATCACAAATAACGCATTTTTAGTTATATAGTAATGCCTGCTGATTGTATTTAATAAAAGTGATGCTATTTTAAACACCTAATGTGAGGGCTAATGTAGCCGCATCTCCTACTGATTTTAAGAAATTCCTGTTGCATGATTTTTGACATGAATGATTAGTAAATTTACTTAATATTTGTTTTTTGAAGTTAACAAAGGGATTTACTGCCATCAAGTTTGTTGCTAATTGATTTTAAAGAAAGATGAGAATGCACAAAAATACAACAAAAAATGCAACAGAAATACAACTTTTTTTTTTCTTCATCATTATTATTATTATTTCTTTTAAACACAGCCTCTAAAATAATTCTCACTAAAAAACCCTGATTTTTATTTGAGGAGCACTGCTTTGGTTTAATTTTCTTTCCAGAGGAGGGAGAAAGGAAATTTTCATTTATATTCATCAGAAAACACTGATACATTAATTTTACTCTCACTGTTAGTTTCAAATGTCAGTGCAGCTGCATTTAACACAAATTTGCACTTATACTCTACGAATTCTTTATTAGCAAATCCATGTCTCAATTCCAGTATTCCCAAATTGCTGCTTTAAGTTTTTAAAGTAGTTACCTACAGCATTATGATCAAGAGTCTAATAAACTTTTATGTAATAGACAGCTACAGTTTTATTAATTGGTGATATATAGCATATAAAATGTTTTCCTAGACAGGAAAGATATACTGCAGATTGAAAACAGCAGTGATCAAAATATAGTACGATACTGCTAGAAGATACCCCCGTGGCACCACACCTCTGTCTCAGCCAGACAGAGCAGCCTCCCCTCTGGATGCTGTGACATACTCCGCTTCCTCACTCCCCCAGGGAATTCGTTCTCCCTGACACCAAGGCTCCCACTGATTATCACATCTCCAAATAGTTCTTCTTACCCAGGAATCATGGAGTTATCCATGACATACTTAGTTTCATTGAGTTCCCACATTCCACAATATTATCCTTTTAGTAGATGTCACAGCAGTGAAAATCCTCCAGAAGAACAGGAGCTTGTGAGTTATCCTTGAGATAACTACCACCTTAGAGAACAGAAGAAACAAGAAAACAACCAACCAGTAATTGATTTCTTCTAGAAATGCAATGACAAAAATTACATTACAGATCATTTCCTGATCTGAAGGGTTTTCTATTTCTCAATCCCACAGATCTCCATATCTAGACAGTGGTTTCTGAGGCAGCATAGGAACATAAGGAACAAGAAGGAATTGGCCTGGGAAGTGCAAAAGTTATTTTCATATTAAAGTATGCCTGAGGCTATCCCTTATGCTTCAATCCCTTTTGCTATCATTATATTTCCAGTATTTGGAAACCATTCTCCACTGTTACCACACTCATTAATTTTTTTTAAAGTTATTTTGCTGGCTGACATTTCAGTATGTGCTACATAGTCCAGGGTTTTGTCTCTTGATAAATTTGAAGAATCTAATGATTTCACTTGGCAAGCAATATAAAGCTTAGTTCATAAAAGAAATGAAACCAAGACAAACAGGAACAGATCCATTACAAGCAAGAATGTAAGAGGACTTGAACTCTACTGGGAAAGAAAGTGAACTTTTGGGGATAAAAGGATTAACAAACTTCTCCAAATACTCTCATCAAGTTCTTGAAACCCATAAATTCCAACTCTTTTTCCTCATCATCAGGACAACAATGTGGCAGAAGCTATAAAAGTTATATCCAGGTGGGCCTAACTTACATGAAAGTCCCTTTATATTTTCTCTCTTAAAAGAGGTATTTCCTGCTGCTACTGATTCAGATTCTCTGGGCTGTGCATTGGCTTTTAATAGATAATACTAAGCCTGGAAATCTAGGAAGTTCCAAAACTTGTAGTAGGCATTTAGTTTGCTAAGAGTGAGAGTCAAGCCTGTATAAACTCACTGAAAGGAATTCCAGACTTTATATACTTAACCTGAAAATGGAATTTCTCTGTCATGTTTATTGTAATATTTTTTCAGTAGAAACTATGAATTTCTGAGAAGGAATCACACCTTATTTATGGGCTTAGATGGCTTTTTAATAATTAGTTGGTTAGAGCTCTGAAACAGAAAGATTATTCATGTGACTCCATCTAGTGAGAGAAGAAAAGCCTTTTGAGGCACAGGAAAACAGCCTGGGGAGGGTGAAAAATACAGAGAAGTAGTGTCAAATGATTCAGAAAAGAAAGATAGTGGTAAATATTTCGAGGAATATCTTTGACCAAATGGAAAAACCATATGTCTTCCAGAGGTCCCTTCCAACTTCAACCATTCTGTGATAATATGCTTTACCCAATGAGAAAAAGAGACCCTATAGTTTGTTGGAAGACTGCACAGTTGCTGAGGTATTCCTACTGTTTGTCTTCAGAGTGAATTATTTTACATCCACTGAAGACATCTGGTTTATTATCTCTCTTTTGACTGTGTATTAAAAAGAAGCACATCTGAAGTATTTCAGGATTTGCTTGTTGTCTGTAGGATACTACCTATAAACATGGCATTGAGGCAACTGCAGATAGTTGTTCTGGTTTTATCAAGGTTTCTCTCAGCAGAGGAAAGAGACCAGGGCTAGAAGTCAAAAGCCTCTCTATGTCTAGTTCTCTGTATCCAGTTAGCAAAAACAAAAGAAGATGCTTAATTAGTATTTCACAGAGAGCACGTAGTAGATGAACTCAATAGTGACTGAAAATAATTCTTAATAACACGTGAATAAGCAATGAATATAAAGATGTTATAATTATGAAATAAACCAGAGAGCTTGGCTAAGCAGATTATATAGCAAAAAGAGAATAGATAGAATGCTTACCTGTGTCCTGGGCTCACTGCAAAACCCCCAGAGGAGGGATCTTCAGAAGAGATCCTCCCCCACTGGTAGTCAGCTCTTAAATGGGTCTAGGAGAGGTGGAGCCAGGCTCCACCCTTTCTGGCAGCACAGGTGAATTGCCTTCATCCTTGCTCCCATGGCTGACTCACTGCTCGCCTCAGCTGATCAATCAGAGGTTCAGGCCGTGATTCAGCAGTTCCCATACAACATGAAACTATAGAGAGAGATTAAGAAGGAGTGATATTCCTCAAACACATCTGTTAGTGATTACTTTTGATTCAATCTTCTCACCCACTAGGTACTATAGTAACATGTTAGTGTAGTTATAAATCAAGGATGTAGATATTATCAAGGTACTCTAAAAAGCTGATTTTTATTTTTACTGGAAGTTTTAAAATTTGCATATTTAAAAGTGTATTTAAAATAGAAGAGTGCAAGTCGAAATAACTAATTGCCTATAACTGTTTACAGTTTTGCACCATAATCTAGTATAACTGCAAACATTCTCCTGAATCTTCATCTAATTTATGATGTGAAAGGTGTTGCTTAAAGTAACAAAAAATCTTGCCCTTAGAGATGCATATTGATGAATATAATAGCTCTATTTCTTCAAAAGATAACAAATGTGGTACATTTTAATGGTGTGAAATATGAGGTATTTACCCTGGAATTGATTATTGTGGATTGGATTTAGACATCCTGCAGAGAAGGTGATATGAAAGTTAGATACATGGTTTGCTACCAATGTTTGATTTTTATACTGCTGGTGTTCTCCTAATTTTCCCTACAATTTTACTTAGGCACTGTTCACGCACATTGAAAAATAAAGATATTAAAAGGAAAGCATGATACCCTACCTTGATTCTTCTACTGTAACTGGTTACGGTGGATGTAGAGATGGCTAATAACTGAAAGACTTAGTAAACTGACAGTATTTTCCACTCAATAGAGCACTGATTGTAGATTTCTGATATTTTTGTTCTACTTCTGGTAGTTCTGCCAGTTAATTTGTTTTCATTTGTCTGTTCTTCCATCTTTGAGCGGGAATAATGATACTGAAAATCTTTGTAAACAGTTGTGGGGTCTAATGATGACAAGAAATGTAGTTCTTACTATTTTTAAATGCAATGCCATCATGACCCAGTCTGCACAACTGAAACCTTTTGGTTTCATCTTTCCTGATGCAAGACTGACAGAGGAGATATCAGAACTGTGGTAGCCTAATTTTTTATTACTCTATATTCATTCAGAGAACAGTTAGAAATCAAAGAATCAGAAAATAAGATTTTTGATAGAAATCTCTAGTTTCCTTTTAAAAAGACTGTAATTGGCTGCATCAATAGCCACACTAAAATAGAAGTAAACAACATCCACTTTTCTTCCTTTATCCCTGAGAAAGTTGTATGTTTCCAGAATTCATTCTGGCTTGGCCACATCGAATTTGTGTTTGGTAAATATGTGCTGCCTCTTTCCTACCACCTTCTTGACTTTCATGTGCTTGGACAGTGCTTCCAGAAGGGTTTGCACCATAAGAGCTCTGGGAATCAAGGCTATCCTGACTGTTCAAAAGATTATTTTTTTACACTGATATTTCCCTTTTCCCTGTTCTCCAGAACCTTCACAATAGTGATCTTGCAGTGACTGGATGGGCTAATAGCAACATAGTCCAGCTATATCTGTACTCTTTGATGTATCCAGTCTTATCTCAGGGACTTGAGCACTTCCTGTCTCCATAAGTAATTTGTAAGCTGATGTTCTTCCAACTTGGATGACACTTTAGTTTCTTAGACATGCACTTTGTCACAGAATCCCTTGTATAATTCAGCTCTACGCCCATCTGTCAGAGAGCAGCAAAGGACAGCAGTTTCCTAAGGGAAGACAGATGAGAAACAAGTGTCTGTGCTGTTAGGGTAACCATCCCACAGGGTCTGAATTTGGTAGGTAAAGCAAGGTGTTGGTAACAAGGTTCACAACTGTTCTCAGCAAGGCAAGAAGTGAAAGTCAATTTGGGGGTTTCTGTCAGAAAGGAAAACGAGATCCATAGAATCATACAGTGGCTTGGTCTGGTACGCCCTGGCATGAAAGGGCTGTCAACCTCCAGATCTGGTACCAGACCAACTTGCCCAGGGCCCCATCGAACCTAGTCTTGAACATCTCCAGGAATGAAGCATCGAAAGCCTCTCTGGGCAGCGTGTTCCAGCACCTCACCACTCTCTCTGTGAAGAACTTCCCCTGACATCTAATCTAAACCTTTCCTCCTTGAGCTTAAAACCATTCCCCTTAGTCCTATCATTGTCTACCCTTGTAAAAAGTTGATACTCCTTTTAAATACTGGAAGATTGCAATGAGATCACCCTGCAGCATTCTCTTCTCCAGGCCGAACAAGCCCAGCTCCCTCAGCCTGTCCTCGTAGGGGAGGCGCTCCAGCCCTCTGATCATCTTTGTGGCCCTTCTCTGGACCCTCTCCAACAGCTCTCTGTCTTTCTTGTACTGGGGGCTCCAGACCTGGATGCAGTACTCCAGATGGGGCCTTACAAGGACAGAGTAGAGAGGGAAAATCACCTCCCTGTCCCTGCTGGCCACTCCTCTTCTGATGGAGCCCAGGAAATCATAGCTTCAAGAGCACACTAATGGATCATGTTCAGTTTTTCATCCACCAGGACCTCCAAGTACTTCTTCGCAGGGCTGCTCTCAAGGAGTTCTTCTCTCAGTCTGTACATGTATAATAATGACAGATTGTATAATTCATTCATACTTGTGAAAGATAAATCTCAAACAGGTGGATTAAGACCCACACCTTAGCAGAGAACTGCAGTTGCAAGCCAAATGAGCTGAGTATTTCACATTACGTATTTAAAAAAAAATGTTTTTGTATTATAGTAAAATATTCCTTTGAATAATTATGACTGAGAACTTGAGAAGAAAGTAACCTTATTTGTTTGTGAACTCTTAGCAGTCTTTGTATTGTAATTCATCAGATCCCTAATGCATTGTGTAGTATAATAGACTCATTCTTCTCACAGAGGAGCAGAATCCACACTGGAAACCTAGCAATAACATGAGCAGTACTTTCAGACTTCAAACATTTTAGAGCATTCCTTTGTTATTAGATGATTGACCCATGACGAGTGTCTCTTAGAAAGATGCATTTTCTTTCTGTAAGGTTTACTACTGAATGTTTGATAGTGAGATTGCTACCTGTTCATAGGCTTTGGAACCACTTTTTTTTGGCAAAGTGTTGTAGTCTGTGCATCCATAAGCTGCCCACATGGAGATGGAGCTAGAAACACGCCTGAGAAAAATCTGCATGAATTTGACATCAATTCATAGTCCAGAAGCACAGCCAAAATGGAAGACAAGGTTACAGTGTACACATAACAGTTATGTACATTATATTCTAGAGTATTTGACTGGCAATCTAAATATCTCATGAAGACATTTTTGTAGATGATACAAGAAAACATTTTTAAAAGCAAGAAAAAATATATTATTTTTGCAAAGGCAAACTAGATCTAACATATACAACAATATGCTTAGAGATTATTTGTAAATATAAAAATTCACTGTACATTTGATTTCTAAGCTGCAGGTTAAAATATGCATACTTACGTGTGTTGCTCTGAAAGTAATGTCTCCTATTTATTTGCACGGAAACTACAATAGACACAAAGAGCACAATAACACTATTTCACAGACAAAATTCTGAGCTACAAAACACTATTTTTCAACGTTGTCACTGCCATTAGCTATGCATTTTCATGAGCGATGAATAGGAACCTGCATATTGTGCTCTTGAAAATCTGTACCAGCGGTGGTGACCCACTATCACTGTCACCACTGCTGAAATGCACCACCCTCTCTCTCAGTGTGCTCACACCCACTGTTTGGTCTCCAGAAATGTTCATTAAGCATCGCTGAATGTCAATTTGTGCCATATTTTCTGCATGCAGGAATTCATGACACACCTTTGCTTCATACGCATCTTCACATTAGATGCTATTTTTTCAGACTGCCACTCTGCTGCCATCTGTCACATGGCAACAAAATGTAATGGAAGATTGGTGGGAAGTTTCAGCTTCTACAGCCATAGCACCAACATCCACCTCAGACATTGTGAATCAACATCATAAAATAGGAAGTATTACTTTCAGAGCAGCTCTTATAGATATTTATCTACGTGAATTGAATCTTGAGAAACTAGAGCCAAGGCCTTGAACTAATTGCAAGAACAAAAATACATTTAAAACTTACTCTTGGCAACTTAGGATGCTGCTTTGAAAAGAAACATAAAATGTAAGATTATGCACATCAATATTCATAATAGTATTCATGAATATGAATAATAATGTGCAAGCATAAATTAAAATATGCATAAAACCTTTTCTTTAATGCCTTCCAACATTTTTACTGTGCAAAGACAAATAAGAACAGATGCTTGCTTGCAGTTGTTCTTACACTTGATATTAGATGTACACAAATCAGATTACGTGGCAAAACTGCAGGTTATTATTTTTGTGTCTTCTGTTCTGAATTTTTTCTCAAGCATTATGTTTCATAATTTGCCATGCTACCGTAACAGAACAAAGGGTATGTGAGCTGAGTCACACTACAGAAGGAGGAATGCACACTACAGAAAGAGCCATGTATTATCAATGTGTATAGTACACATGAGACAAGATCTTAGTTAATGCCCATTTATTTTAGGGACAGTCTATAATGAAGTTTTGAACATCATCCAGTATCCTTGGGGTGGTTTGGGGGCATCTTTAGGGGACCATGAAACATGGAGTATTTATACTACAAAAAACATATTTCCTAGTTGTTTGCCCTACAGGAAAAAAAAAAAAAAAAAAAAAAAAAAAACGAAAAAGAAAAAGAAAAAAAAAGTGACAAACTAGAAAAGAGCAAAGAAGGGAATAAGAAAGAACTAAAAATAAAATATGAATGAATTGAATTTATATTCTTATCTTCCCCTTTACTTATTGTTATCATATTTCTTTGGACAGACAGTCAAACCACCTTTCCTCTCTTTCGCAGATAATATAGGCCATGGAAAGATTGTCTTTATATCTTTCCAAGTAAATTTGCAGTGTGAGAATATAAGGACATAACAACAACCAAGAGCAGAGTAGTTGACATGGCAACTGCAAAAAGCCAAAGATCTTGTGCAGTCTCTGAAGACAGAAAAAGTTAATTTTCATCACTGAGAGGAGAAAAACAAGGAAAATGAAATAAAACTGAAAAAAAGCACCAAAACAAACAAAAACTCTCAAAATTTAGATACAAAAATGCATCTAGTAGTTTAATAACTGAATTGCCTCTTAGCCTCTTTTATAAGTCAGTGAAATTTTCATGAAGAGTAGTGTTAGCATTGTAAATGGGAAATTATTTACTTAAAGGGCTATATTAATTACTATTGCTACTATTATTATAATAACTCATAGAATCATAGAATGGTTTAGGTTGGAAGGGACCCTTACGATCATCTAGTTCCAACACCCCTGCTATAGCCAGTGACACTTCCCACAAGAGCAGATTGCTCAAAGACTCATCCTGCCTGTCCCAATTGCAACTGGCTGAAAACAAGAGTGCAAAGTAAATCTATTGAAGAAGAAATTCTTATAAGAACTTGATGGGCCACTGCCATGTTATTATCTCCAGTTTAATATAATAGTTTTAAACTTAACCATCTGATTGATCTCTTACAAGTCATACTGTGGCATCATTTCTGAAACCTATTTTTTTCCAATCTCATCAAGACCACTTCATTTCTTTTCTCTAAGAACATCCAGTCAAAGTAAAATTCATTAAGTCAAACAAATTCAGCATTTTTAGGTATTTAGCAAAGTTAAACGAGGAGCATATGACTGCTGCAGATGCATTTTAAATCTGTCAGCCACTAAACGAAGCAAAGATTAGATTGCTGAACAATTTGTCCTTTCACAGACTTTTCTTTTTATCAATTTTTGATTTTATTTGGAATGCTTTATATCTTAGGCATAGTGTACTTGAAAAAGTCTTCTTAGGACTCATGAAAGATAAAATCACTCAGTGAAATCTACTACAAAGAGCTTAATTCACTGTGCCTTGCTTTGCTCTAACATACGGTGAAAGGAAACGGATTATATATAAACTCCTGCATGCTCCCCTTGTTTTGTAACTCCAACAAACAATTGACTTTTATCTTTAACATATTCGTTTCCATTTGATAGAAGTGAGTTCCAGTGATCATCATAACGGAATCTTTCTAGCGCTTTGGGGGCTTGTGTATGTATGTGCACAGCCTTTGGCAAAGTAGAAGGCTTTAGCTCAGTAGCAATGCCTGCTGGGTTGTACAGCATGTTTCCAGATGATTTAGCACACAGCTTCCTATGCTATGAGGCATCATCTGTTAGTCTTCAAGCAATTGTACTTCCTGCTGATAGCAACTTCCTGCTGATTTTCTTTTTTTCCACCAACAAAAATATGAAGCCTCCAAAAATCCCCATATGTGTTCTCTGACTACGTATTATATCAGATTAAATTTTAGTGATTTGTGAGTTTTCTAGGCTAAGGCATAATGGTAGACAAGCTACCAGAGAAGAGAACAAAACCAATTTACAAAATAGTTTGACAGCGTTAGAATGGAGGGGAAGAAAGGATGTTTGATCATGACTAATGCACAATTATTCATACAGGTTGGAATACATATAAACCAAGACTTGAATTCTACGATGCAGAATGAGGTAATTCCTCTAAGGCGTAATCACAAACACAACAAAAAAGTGCCTCATTGACTCCTATGTATTAACCTAATATTGACTACACTAAATATTAAGCTTCCATAAATTGTCTGGGGATAGAAATAGAAACATAAAGGTTTCTGACTGAGTATTCCTATGTATATGCAACAGTTCATCAAAATACTGAATGTGGTTTACCTTTATGAGTAGTTCCTCTAAATCAACATCTCAGCCCCTGATGAACAAGAAGTGATTGTTTCTGAGCAGATGAGATCATTTGGGTCTTTTTGTGTATACTCAGAAGGGAAATACAGCGAAAAAAGAATGTTGATTTTGAAAGATAATTACAATAACATCTTAATTTGAAAGGCATACATGGAATTCTGAACAGTTCCTTAAATTATAAGAATGAATAGCATTCAGTGGAATCTTCAAACTGTATACAATGTGAAATATGCCTAATATAAAGTTCACATCACTGGAGTGTGGAAATGTGAACTCATTTCAGAAATGTTGCAGGGGGAGCATGCATGTACAGCATGAGAGGGACAGCAATCTTGTTTTGAACAGAACAGTCTTTTGAATAAGGACACTCAGAGCATTACTTAAAAATTATTTTTTTAATATAGTAGAAGGCAGTTAATATGGAATGATTTTATATATGGGGTTGTTTTTTTGGGGGTGATAGCTCTACCACAAGGTAGATTTTCAAAATCTTTGGTAATTTCTGGGTTTTTTTGAGCAAAAATTTTCATGTCATTCATGATAACTTTTCTTTATTTAATGATTTTTCTGCAGTATTGGAGACTTATTCATTGCTTTGTTTAGGAGTCTTTTGAAAAGCAAATAGTCCTAGAAATATTGTGTAGACTAATAAACAGTGGTCACTGCTTCATAAAGGGAGGGAAATGAAATCATCAGTGAGTCTGCACATGTAGGTAGGTGTGCTTAACTAATGATGGATTTGGGAGAAGTGGAGAATAAAGAGACTGTTTTATTGCAACAAAAAATAAGAAAGCAACTCAATACGAAAGTATAGAAAATTTGGAAAGGGAAGAGGGGAATGAAAAGCGAAGGGGAATGGGAAGGAAATGAGGAAGGGAATAGGGAAGGGAAGGGAATGGGGAAGGGAAGGGAAAGGGAAGAGAGAGGCATAGGAAAGGGGACAGGAAAGAGGAAAGGCAAAAGGAAGGAGGAAGGGATGAAAGGCTCAATCTGCGCAAGAGATTGAAAATAAACTGCAGAAGTAAACAAACAAAAAAATGCTCAAATAAAAATTAGTTTCATTCCTAGCAAGCTTATATGGTTTATTTTTAGGAAAGATGCAATAAAGGTAATCAGGAGAAGACAATCTGTTTCATGGTGCAAGTAGGTGAATATATCCCTTAATGTAGGAGCTATCCCTTACTGTAGGAAAGGCTCGCAGTAGTCAGTGAGCACATTAGCAAAAGAGCATACCTGGAAATAGGTAAAATTATAAGAAGGTTGAATTTTACTATGGTTATCTCCAGTCTTATTCATTTAATAAAGCTATTGTTACAAGGTATCATATAATAAAATCTCTATTGCAAACTCATTGATCAAGTCTGCAGTATACAGCTATTTCTCTAAACTTCTGACATTTTTCTTTATCTTCCAGTTTCTCTACTAGGTTTTCATAATGTTTCATGCATTCCTTCTGTTTTTCTCTTGTATGTGATGACTGTTATCAGAAATCACAATGGCTGTTATTTGAGCGTGCTCCCTCTTCCCAGGACAGTTTCAAGGCTCATTAATTGACAGTTCTGGTTATTTCTGGAAAAATTTTAGTATCTGCAATGACATGTAGACATTATTTTACAATTCAACATCAGTGTCTTTTCTGGGATCTGCTTCTCAAAAAATTATATCTTTATTCATAAGATAACAAAAAGAAAAGTTATTTGTTCAATTTGGTCTTGTTATTTTTTTCATGCTTCATTAATTTGTGAAGTGATGATCTTGACTTTACAACAAGAGTATCATTCAAATACCTGGAACTTTAACAGCTGCTTCCTCCAATTTAAATTCCTCTATTACATGTCCAGAGGGATGTGCATTACTGCCCAGGTAAAGAGAAAAAACAAATACAACAGTATAATGCATTCCTGCTCAATGCCATTTTTGTCCAGCTATGCTATGTGGTAACTTAGGATTCGATATACAGGAACTGTAGAACTCTGTTTTTAGGAAGTATTAGGAAAAGCAGAGTTGGTTTGTTGAAGAGATAAAAGCTAAATTCCGATTAAAAGTATTTCATCAATATTTCATCATTATCATGAGCAATCAAAAATTAATCATACCTAAAGGAAAAAGAAAGTACAGTTTTATTCAGTGTACATAGACCACTAATTCCTCAAATCATCCTGGATTTCCAAAATGCTGAAATACTTTTTGAATATATAAGTTACTTAGCTATTTAACAGTAAATATTTAATAGGAGAAAACTGAAAATATTAGGTTGGCTCATCTCAGTGTCCATCATTTCATATTAAGGAATTTTTAAAAATGTAAAATATTTTGGATTATGTGAAAATTTGTATTTAACTATCTGGAATGTCTGATACTAGGAAAGTACTTAGGTTGCTCCAAAAGTAATGCCTCCTATTTATTTTCATAAAAACTACAAAAGATACAAAAAACACAATAACACTATTTAATAGAGCAAATTCTTGACTATGAAACACTATTTTTTAACATAGGCACTACCGTTATCTATGCATTTTTGCCTGTGATGAACAAGAACCTGCATGCCATGCTCACAAAAATCTGTATGGCCAACCTAAATGTGGCTTGTGCCCCACTTTGCTGTGGTCACTGCTGAAACACACCACCCACTGCCTCACTGTGCTCACATCCACTGTTTGGACTCCATAAACATTCAGCAACTGTCAATGGGTCAATTTTTCCACATGGAGGACTCAAAGACACACTTTTGCTCTATATGCACTTCCATGTCTAATGCCATTCTATCAGACTGCCCCTCTGTTGCCATTCATCACAAAGCAACAAAATGTAGTGTAATGCTTGTGGGAAGGTTCAACCTCTACTGCCATAACACCAACATCTGCCTCGTTGTAGGCCAACATAATAAAATAGAAGGCCTTACTTTTGAAGCAGGCCCTGTAGCATCAGATTTTTTTCAAATATGGAAGCACAGAGATACTGAAATGAAAAAGATATTCCTCAAGATGCCTTCTGACAAACCTTTAAGGTGGATTTACTGAATAGCAAACTTTTAGTTTCAGGTATATCACTATTCACTATGAGAAACAGTCCCACAAGTGATATGACATTGTGTCAAAAGAATTTACTCTATTAAAGATAACAACTGCACATATCCATTCTTGCTTCCAAAACTTTGTTTTGATCCTTGATTGACCTTTCCATAGTTACTGTGTCTGTATTCTTGGGATCTTCTGTGTAGCATCAGTGCGCCAACATGCAGTGTTTGATTAGGGTGTCAACATGTTTATTTCTCACTTTTTCTGATGTATATCTGTGGAATGTTTACTGACTAAGATTCCATTGTGATATACCCTACCAAAATACTAGAGATGCTTTTAGAATATATTTTTCATTGACATTCTCAAGAGAACCATGACCACAAATATAAAAGGATCTTGCTACCATAGTTTGATTTTTTTCTTTATAACCTACTTAGTGCCTTTAGGGCTGCAATGCAGCAAGCTGTAAATGATACATGAAATAAAATGTGGAATGCTGGTAACAAATGAGTTTGGTAGGGGAAAAAAAAAACAAAAAAAAACATTACAGGCATCTTTTAAAAGAAAGAAAAAAAAAGAATAAAGTGACGGTATTGGGAAATATAAATGAGAACTGAAGAAGTAAATGACAAAGAGACTTACAGCAACTACTATGAAGAAGTATTGGAATAGGTTACTTATTTTAATAGAAGAATCTGTAATAGGTATCAAAATTTGAATTACTTTAGTAGGCATTATCATTCTTTATTACTTAGATTACACTGTAAAAAATAATCCTAGGGTGACACAGTATTATTTAAAAGCATTGCTTCTATTGTTATACAGTGGGACCATTGTTCCATATATTCTAGCAGATCTTTTGATATGCAGTTTTCGGAGTAATTTGCATTTGAGTAGAAATGAAACTTCACATTCATTTTCATGTTTAGAAAAATACAGCATTATAAGACAGACTGAGATGTCCTCTGAAGCAATGCAGAATACCTTCCCACCTACTTTTAAAACAGAGACTATAAAAGAGAGTGCATCTGAAAACATGCTAGTGAAATATTACATACATGGCAATATCTAAATTTTTGGTGGTACAACGGTATGGACGTGCAGTGACTGAGATCTTTAATTGTCTGAGTTAATTGTCTTTAAT
Source organism: Meleagris gallopavo (assembly GCF_905368555.1). NCBI lineage: Eukaryota > Metazoa > Chordata > Aves > Galliformes > Phasianidae > Meleagris > Meleagris gallopavo. The sequence continues at coordinate 23,136,132 of NC_139406.1, read as the reverse complement.
CAGGAACATACAGTTAACTGCTCACTGATGGTTCTGTTGGAGAACAAATCTTATCCATAGATCAGTATTTTTGGATGTTCAAAATCCAGTCATTTAAAAGTATAAATATTGACTTAACTGTCTTAGTTTATCCATAATCCTATATAGGTCTTAGCATTTTTGTCTTGTTACTACTGTCTGTGAAACAATAGTAATGATAACCATATTGCATAAACGTGATAAAATTCATTCAGTGCTTAAAAATCATGCATATGGTGTCTATTACCTTAAATTGAACTTTTACACAGACTCATTCATAGAATCATAGTATCATAGAATGGCTTAGGTTGGATGGACCATAAAGATTATCTAGTTCCAACTCCCTGCCATGGACAGGGCTGCTCCCCATCAGATCAGTCTGCTCAGGGCCCCATCCAACCTGGCCTTAAATGTCTCCAGAGGCAGGTCATTGTCAGGTTGTCTGGGCAGCCTATGCCAGTGCCTCACCATCTTCTGAGTAAATAATTTCTTCCTGACATCTATACCATAAATCTCCCCTCTTTTAGTTTAAAATTGTTCTGCCTTGCCCTATCACTATCTACCCATTTTTTTCCTGTCCGCTTGCAAGTTGCCTTCAAGTACTGAAGGCTGCAATGATATCTCCCCAGAGTCTTCTCTTCTCCAAGTTAAAAAAAGCCCATCTCCTCAACCTAGCTTTATAGGAGAGGTGCTACAGCCCCCTGACCATCTTTGTGGCCCTCCTCTAGACCCGCTCCAACAGCTCTGCATCCCTCTTCTACTGGCGTCCCCAGATCTGGACGCAATACTCCAGATGGGGCCTCACAAAGGAAGAGCAGAGGAGGACAACCACCTCTCTTCTCCCTTCTGGCCACTCCTCTTTTGATGCATCCCAGGACACTGGGCACACATCATCTTTCATAAGAGTCAAAATGACTGTTCAGTGAAATGTTTTTGATTTCTAGATTAAGACTGGCCAGATAAATACTCCATACACCCTCTTTCATATGACTCACATATTTTTCAAACCCACAACTTACTGCTTTGGCAGGAATAAGGTGAGATATCAGATTCTTTTTCAGAATAGCAAACACACAGACTGTAATGCAAATATGATTTTCTCACCTAGCATTCTGAATCTCCTTTTATAAATGAATGATACAGTTTCTGTGTCATGCAATATATTTCCAACAAGTTAAACATAACTTTAGCAAACTCGAAAGCTAGTGATAAGACTATTACATCAACAGAGTTTAAAAGTATTCTGAAATGTACAAATATTTCCCAAACTAAAAAATTTCATAGAAAGATACAGTGAAATCAGCTTGATTACCCGCATGAGTTAGTTAATTAACCAAATTAGCATTGTAAGATTTATAAATGATCATAAGATTAAGTGAAAAAACTGTCCCATTCTATACTGCTGCAGGCCACCACAAGGCCTCCCTTCAATCTCCTCTTCTCTAGGCTAAACAAACTAAGTGGCCTCAGCCACTTCTTATGTGTCTGTCTTCCATATCTTCAGAGCCCTCCTTTAGACGCTCTATAATAGCTTTATGTCCTTTCTATACTGTGGCACCCAAATGGCAGCAGATCTCTTTGCAAGGCTTCCTCACCCCTGAGGGAGTCAACAGCTTCTCCTCCTATACTAGTGTCATTCACAAACTTACATGGTATACCTACAAGTCCTGTATCTAAGTCATTGATGATAGCATTAAAGAGAACCGGCCCAAAAAAGGAGCCCTGCAGAACCCTGCTAATGACTGGCTGCCAGCCTGATGTTGCCTCATTTGCTATGATCCTTTGATCCTGACCTGTCAGACAACTGTTCATCTTGTTATTTATTTGTCTAGCTGTATGCTGGCCATTTTATCCCAAAGGATACCATAATTTATGAGCATATACAGAGTGAACTCATTCTTGGCATTGACCTTTCTTTAGCTGCTGTGGAGGGAGATGTACAGAGGCAACACTTTTCACCTGTATAGTGTCCCATGACATCAGCATTGCCAGAGTGCCAGCTCTTATCAGCCAACAGAGTGGTTTTCATGGCTGTTACGTGAAACCTCAGTGCTTTTAAGAAGGAAAAAGTGATTGATTCTTCCCCTACTTTCATTGTCAATCTGTATGGTTTGAAATACCTGATTCTCCCAAAATTACATATAAAAATTATTTTAGAAGAATCCACAACAGATTATGAATAAGCAGTTAACCAAACCAATCATACCATAGTTATAAAGGTGAAAGTGTTTGGCAACAGAGTTAACTAGATTTCAGATGTTTTCTGTCACAAAAGCAACATTTTAAGCAGTTTTGTAAAAGGAGCTGTAGGAAGCACTCATTTGCATGGACTTCTGGGAAAAAATATGTTCAAGCTTGACAGTGCTCTACTATTTAGGGCAATGATATATTACTAAATGAAAAATATTCGTGAGTCCATGTTTTTAAAAATGCTTATATTTTTTTTTCTGACATCAATGAATATATATTTACTGTTACACAGATATCCAAAGACAAGAGCAGTCCTGTTTTTCCTTTCAGACATATCAAAAAAGATATGGTCAGGCACATTTTCTATCTAGGTCACTCACACGAATGACTCAGTTCTTCATTAAAAGAAAATGTTGCTATTTGGTATTTGTCCAAGGGGACATGAAATGGATTTTTAATGTTCAATTCATAGGAGAAACCATTTATATATTTAGAATAAAACTGCACGCTAGAATGAAACCTCCTGCATACTTAGAAAGAATATATTTCAGTAATGGGTATACTCTTCCCTGAACATATGAGACAAAAGCACTTCTCCTGTTTTGCAGAGGTGGAAAGAGAGAGATGATTCTGGAAATTTCTTCCCACCTTCTAATGCTGTGGCTTTATGAAGCTACTCTCCTGGCTGCCAAAAGGTGGCCACTGGCACAAACTCACCTCTGTTCCTCAAGCAACAGCAACCAAAGTGATATACACCACCTATGCCCAGCTCAGTTCCTGCCAACCTCCCTGTCTCTGAGAAGGGCAACTGGAGTGAAGACTGTGATACCTGTGAGGGAGGCTAAGAAGGATAAGCTTGAGATTACAGACACAGGAACCAGTCTTCAGATCTTCTTGAGTTGTGTGGTGACCATTTCAGGCCCCAAAGGGATGCAGAGGACTGGGACTTTCATCTTATGTGATCAGATGACTGAGGTAAGTCAAGATAATGAACAACTGCTTAGCTACAGCAGAGCTGCAGCTTAAACTGTGGAAATCTGACATTTTCAATTTCAAATGACATTGCTCGGTGCTGTGGTGAGAACAAGTACTCTGCCAGAAAAGAGGTTTTTATACGTCCCTCAGCAATAAATCCTTACATGAGGGAATTTTAGTACTCTGCTGGGCCTTTCTTTGTATCATCTCAGTGACGGATTAAACATATAGGTATACAATGAGACCTGTTTCCAAGAACACTGACCTTTGCATTTATATCCTGCTGGACCGAGCACAAGCTGCGTGTGGGAGAGCAGAGCCTGCTGGAAGGCTGCTTCAGGCAGAGGCGCAAATCATGGTGCAGCTCATGTCCATTCTGCCTGAAGGCTGCTGATCCCAGCAGTCACCCCTTTGCCTGCATCTGAACTTCTCTGCTTCAGGGATTTACCAGCTGCTTTGCCTTAGATGGCGAAATAACCTCAAGAGTGTTGGAGTATTGAAGCAGAACAGCAAAGAAGAGAGTTGATTCAAAGAAGAATGCAAAGATATCAAAATATAAGTCTTAATTCAGGGGAGTATCTTCACAAGAACTGCTGATATTTCCCCTTTAAAGACTAAGAAAGGAGGCAAATCATTTACTTAGATTTTAAGTGTTGCATTTTTTGTCATATAAATGATGAAACGTAATGTGGAATTCACACCTAAAAGAAAATTAGGGGGTACAGATGGCAATTTTAATCCTGTCTGAAGAACACAAGCACTTAAATACCGTATCAGAAACTTCAATATATGGGGCTTTTTTGACTAGAGCAAATGGCTTTTGGGGGACATGTAAACAGCTCTATATTTAAAAGAAAAGTTTGCTTTGACATGGAAAGGTGGTAATTGTGTATTAACAAATTTTGTTTGACTGAAATTTTCCCCCCTCACCAAGTCTTTATTCAAAAGTTAACGTACTTCATTACACCTATAACCATCAAGTAAAAAGCAACAGAAAAAAACCCACTTCTCATAGGTCATTGAAAGTATAAGATAATGAATGGAATAATTCAGTTTGAATTGGAAAAGACCTTTAAAGGCCATCTAGCCCAATTCCCCTGCAGTGAATAGAGATACCTGCAGGTAGATTAGGTGCTCAGAGCCCTATCCCATCTGAGAGAGGTCCATCAATATCATCTACTAATTCCTTCAGCCCTCTAGGGTGAATCTCATCAGGTCCATGGACTCATGAACATTGAGGTGATAGAGCTTTCCCTTACAATGAGTAAGTGTTGGAAGGGACGTTAAAGATCATCTATTTCCACCTTCCTGCTGTGTACAAAAACACTTTCCACTAGATCAGGTTTCTCAAATCCCCTTTCAGCCTGACCTTGGTCGCTACAGGGATGGAGCATCCACAGTTTCTCCCAGCAATCTGTTTCATTGCCTCACCACTCTCACTGCAAATAATTTATTCTTAATGTCTAATCTAAACTAATACCTTTTAGTTTAAAACCATTACTCCTTATCCTGTTGCTACGCTCTATTGCTACCTGATAAACAGTCCCTTCCCCATTTTTCCTGTAGGCCCCAGGCTGCTTAAAGTCTTCCTAGAGCCTTGTCTTCCCTGTGCTGAACAACCTCAACGTTTTCAGCTTCTCTTTGTAGGAGAGACGTTCCATTGCTCTGATTACCTCTGTGCCCCTCCTGTGGACTCACTCTAACAGATCCATGTCTTTCTTATTCTGGGGGCCCCAGTCCTGCATGCAGCACTCCAGAGGAGTTCTCATGGGAGTGGAGCAGAGGGAGAGAATCACTTCCCTCGACCTGGTGGCCACACTTCTTTTGATGCAATGACACAATCGGCTTTCTGAGCTGCAAGCACAATTTGCTGGCATTTAATAACAACTTTCTGCTTGTTTCCAAGCTTACTGAGAACTGACTACTCATTTTCATAGATTTTTTGTTTAGAACTTGCCCAGGGAAACAATTTTCATTCTAAATTCAGTGATTATTTTCCTCATGATGATCTGTAGTTCAAATTCCTTTAGGATAGAGGATATTCTTCTGTTCATCAGTTGTCAGCCCTTTGGCCACAAGGGTCTTCTGAATTTCATATATTCATTTAGTAGATCTGCCTTAATTTGCTGTCTTGCTCCAATTTATAGGAGGGAGAGGAGGTTCTTTGATATCTATATACCCAGCATGAGATTAAGAAAAAACAATTCAAATATTGGTCCGACCAGTTTATTACAAATCTTAATCAGGGAGATGGGGAAGGGGAGGACGGACACTATTACGAATTAGAAAAGATAGGAAAGAAACAAGGAGTCTTTATAGGAAGCAAGAGGGAGATAGTCACCACCATGGATCCAGTGTGGTTCATAGCTCAGTCTTCAGTAGTGGTGGGTCATCAGGCATTGTTCTGTTGACGACGATGATGACTACAGCAATGATGGTGACTTCTTTCCAATGGTAGTACAAATTTATTTATAAGTTCAAAGTGGTTGAGTCAGCTCTTTTTGGAGTGACAGCTTCTGGCTTTTGGATCTCAGCAGGAACTCCTTTTGTTCTCAGCTTCCAGACCTTGCCAGCAGATAAGAGGGAGCAGGGAAGTGCCAACTTGTATCTTGCCTTCACAGGATACAGTGGTATCATCTCCCAGTCTCCCAAGGCAAGCTGGAGTTATTTGGTCACAGGCTAGATCTTCCGCCAGTAAACAGTCCTGAGCACTCTTTTTCGAAGGCAAACAGCTCCAAATAAATGCTTCCAAACGTAAAATTGCCCACACAGTGATGTTGATTGCCACACGGCAACACCCATCACTCACATCCTCTGCAAGTCAATCTTATCACAAGAAATACCTCAGGAAACAAGCTTTAAGCCAGAAGTCAAAGAAGGATTCATACATTTGCATGTTAAATGTTTGGACTAGCTGTAACCCATTATTATGGTTGAACATTGGTTCTGCTTTTTAATAGCAAATTTTATACCATGCAATGCTTAACAACATTTAAATCCCTGGCACTACTGGCCTACTCTGAACGGCCTTACTTCCTCTTTCTTTATTCCAGTATTTACTACATGCAAATTTACTACTGTTTATGATTTACATATTCATACACAAATTTCTCTGAAAAGAATTAAGATCATGCATCACAGAATATTTTTTACTATCTTTTTTAATCATCAAAAGTTCTTTTTAAAGAAAACACACTTCCTATGTAGATCTGCACTTTCTAGTTTTAATGGGCTATTTGAAAAGTATAGAAATTGTGATGGCAAAAATTTTCCATTATGCCATTTTGCTTGCTATATAAGCTTTTTCTGCTGCTACATGAACAAATGTTTAGCATTTCAGGTGCTACTGTCTAAAATAGATGTTAATTCATTACTAATTATTTTTGTATTAAGAAACAAGTTTAAATATTGGTTACTTGTGATTGAAAATTGGTTTTGCAAAAAAAAGAAAGTAGCCCAGAACACAATAAGTTGAAACAAAGTATTGCTTCCCCGTTCTACATGTTCATTTTTTAAATGAAGAGATGTGATTGATTAAAATTTTGTCTAGCATCTTTTCACCATTGGAGTCTAAAAGGAGTGAAACAATGATTTGTCTACATTTTATTTTTTTTTACCTTCAAAGTTGGAAAATAGTTGGTTTTGTTTTTTTTTTTTTACTTTATAAAATATCATAAAGTAAAAGCAAATAACTATATCAAATGATTATGTAAATCTCAGTAGGAAGAGTAAATACCTCTCATGAAAGTATTCAGTAAGTTCTTGAATTCACCTGAGAAAGGCAGATTTTCCACATATTTACAAGTTAAAAACTATAGAAATGTTCAGTTAAGATAATGGAATACTGTTTTTTTTTCATTTTAAAAATAGTTTTAAAAGTTTTCTTATCTGATAACAAGGGCAAAATCATTTTTAGTTAATATAGGAGTGGTGAAAAACTGCTTGATGTAAAATCTTAAGAAGAGTGAAGAGAAGGCTGTCTTCAAAGGCCTGAAAAAAAGCTTTCTAGTAATGCTTCTCACAATGTAACTACTAAAAATAATGCAGAAGGTAAATGATGCTTCACTTCAGAAAATCTTTAGTAGTATATGAATGCAAGCTGAAGATATGAATCTGTGCTTGGACTGACAGAGATACGCAGTAACCTGAGTTATATGCTCCACAAAGACTGCTTTAGAACTGTTGCTGCATCAATTCGTGTTTTTATAAGCTAGTTTTTTGCCTCTGCAGAGTCATGAAAGAACTCATGCAGATGAGTGAATCTCTCTCTTATGATCCAAGTTATTTTCAAGACTCAAAGCTCTTGAGAAAAAAAATTAACATTTAAAAGAATACCTCTATCCTCTTTTTCTATTTGTACAGTAGAATTTCAGTCAAAGGAATTTACATGGAAAGACAAGATTGCTGCTTGAATTTTTAGCACCGTATTTTCTTTTTTTAATATATTTTTGTAGTGTTAATTTTAGCTGTTTTCAGTGATCTGTGGAATGGTATTGATGAAGAAGGTCTCGTGCATGTCTATGCTTTAGAACATATCTTGATGATTCCATCAAAGATCAGTGATCTTTTTGTGAATTTCAGATTTCCATAACTGAGGAAGAGATATGAGAAGCAATGCCTGACTCCAGAAACTCTCTCTAGATTAGCACTGCACAAAAGTTGGGTAATTAATGAAAATAAATCTCTAGTTCAAATGAAAGATGAAAACTTTTATGTTCCATATTTAGTTCTTTAAACTTTAACTATTTCAGTAGTAAAATATCAACTAGATTTTGTTCCCTTTTCAGGAAAAGAGATGAAGAAGTGTCACCATAGAGGAATATAAGAGGGAAAGAGCAGTAAGAGCTGGAGCAGAGAGAAATTGATCATAATGCCAGTAATATCATATTTTTGCACTTTTACCTGAACTACCTGGCAGCAAGTAAAATTAATATTTTTAATCTGAATTATGGCGTTACATTAATTTTCTATACTTGCTGTCAAATTGTAAGAACAATATTTCTGCGAGATAAGTGACTTCTATGAATATCTCCCACAATCTGTTCAATTAAATGTTTTTGAATGAAGAGGTAGTACCAAGGTTTTTAAAGTTTTATAACATATTCTTCTCAATATAATGGCCACATCATTACAACATAGTATATAATTAAATTTATACTTCAGCTTAGATTCCACGTGCCTGGATGGAGTGATTCAATTCCTACTTCTTGATTATGCAGTGTCATAAAAATTGAAATAAATATGCTACAAAGCAAAATGTGAATAGCATAGTTATTACATAGAGAACTCATTCAGTCCAAAGTTGCTTAATCATCATATGTTCAGTTTATTACTTCATTTTTTTCCTTTTATTACTCTCAAGAAATTAGAATAAACTTTATAGGCTCTTAAGCTTCTGATTTATTTTATGATGTAAACTAGACTACAGATCGTTAGTCTGTAGATTTCCATTATTAAGCTGTTGACTCTTGGTTTGGAGAATAATTTCTTGAGAAAATACTTATCAGTTGATCACACAATAATGTTGAACTTGTTCATGAGCATATTGTAAGAAACTACTCAATAATGTGAAAAATGATATGAAAGTCACACTTACATTAAACAACCATAAGAAGATTTGGGGTACTCCTAAATAAGCAAAAGAAGTTTAAAAATTAAAAAAAAAAAAAATACTATGAAGACTTCACAGTAAATATTTGTTTCTATACGAAACAAATTCCTCCTCACTTGAGTGAAGCCTTATCTTGGGCCACATATAAAATACATAATAGAGTCAGTGTATATTAAAAACACCACTTTTCTTTCTCTATATTTTTCTATTAAAATGCTAAAAAAAAAAAAGCAACAAAACTAGTGGAACATTTGACCCCATTTTTATGAAACTAATGCATCAATGTCTAGCTCAATGGAAGTGGCTGCAATTATCAGTGAGTTATGAAGGTGTTCATCAGGGATTTTGACGACATTTCTCTGTTGTGTTCTCATGCTTCATATCTTTGAAAATAGCTGTTCACAAATGTACATACTGCCAGAGAGCAAAGACTATAAAAAGGCATAATTAGGAAGTGAGGGATATTTCTCCCTGGTAAAATAGGGCTTTAAAAAGTCTACTAAAGAGGCAAGATCAATTTTTTCTTTGAGTTGAAAGTGTGATTGCAACTTTATGTTGCAAATGCCATTTGAAAATTCACATGTATTTATGTTAACTGAAAATTAAGTTGCAAAATATAACAAAAAAAAATATTTCTGAGAAATCTTGAGAACTATTCCCAAATTCCTTTATTGAATAATATTCAGCCATGCTTTCTGTTACGCTGTTCAAAGGAATGTGTTTAACCAACATATCAAAATGCATTAAAAAAATGCCTTAATTTGTGATTGAAATAAAGCTTAAATTATGGCAAACACTGTTATGATTTGGAACATATCACATGTAAGTTGATTTTCAATTTGAAGACATGTTTAATTGATTCACAAAAAAACAATCAATCAAATCCACCAAAATACACACCATGAAGTATTTAAAACTTCTTGTGAGCTTTTTGAAATGTTGATGAGAATTCTGGGCATTTTTTATGCAGTTAACTTGTTATGAAATTATTTTAAAAGACATAAAACCAAATTTAATTATTAAACAAGAAAACTTCTATGTCTGCTTATTAACAGAAAACATATGCTTTCACAGTCACAAACACATATAACTGGGTTGATACACTGCTATCAGAAATCATTGCATTTTACTCACTGACTGCCATAAGCATGTGAAACCTGCATGTATTACATAGGGCAACTGAACATGTGGTGGGCATGAGAGGAAGAATTAGCACTGCACCCTCCCTTCTGCAATGTTACGTTGTTGTATACATCAGTCACACTGAAGCTATGCACAGCTGACTCATGAAAAGTATCACTTAAAAAAAAAAAAAATCACATAATAATGTTAGAAGTTTACAATCCTTTGTGGTCAAATTATTAGCTCTCCAGAGCCACAAGCAGCCCATGGGCTAGATACATCTTTAGGCACTTATCACTGAGCTGAACAGACTTTTGCTGAATGTTTTTGCTAGTTGAGTACCACAATTTTTTAGACAGAATTTTTATTCTGTACTACAACAGAAGTGTTTAAAATGCCAGTTATCGCCTATAAGAAGATGAAATTATTCCTGTAAGATTAATATTGGTAAGTGGTAAAGTCATCCTCTATATGCTGGAAAATGCTGAAAACAATTGCCTGTATGTTAGTTTTAAAGGTCCTTAATTTTTTTAGTAATTGAAAATGTAAAATTCATTTTCTCCTGCAGCTTCTTCATACATTAAATTTTGAGTGTTTAACTTTGCTATTTTGACAAATGTTCTTTTAACAACGCTTGTGGGTGTGTTATTTCCCATTTTGGGGAAAAGCTAAGAAATCCAATGAATTCACATCAAGGCATTTCATAGTAAAGCCATGTCATTTTCTAATAATACTGGCTCTTGTTACGGTACAAACCATGTAGTTATCCAACTTATACTGATGCTGAAGACATGTGAACTTGTTATCATTAGAAAACTGTTCATTTAGTTCAAGTAACTTAAAATAAATCAGCAGTGAAGCACATTTTTAATTTATTAATTATATGAAATTATACTTCGATCCTTGAACTACAGTCAGGATATAATTGCAACAGATAAACCATGGTCTCAGAGATTTAAAATTACTAAAAATTCTTCTGTGAAGATTTCAAAAATTCTTATAGACAAGACGACAGCAAGACTTTTTTCCCCTCATTTAGTTGTTTCCCCACCTCTGGGATTGTTTCACTGCTTGCACAGCATGGCAGATGTGGATGCTCATTAGTGTCAATCTATGCCACTCTCTGTAATAATGTGCTACATCCTTACATGTTCCAGTCATGTTCCAGACATTTTAGGAACTACTTCCTGCTTTTAATGACTTCAACAAGCAACAGATGTGGAGACAGAGTCTTACTTTCCCTTGACATATCTGACATCAAGGTAAATGGGAATACTGATCTGAGGCAAAGTACCTGCTAGTTTTTCTTTCTAGAGCTCAAATTGGAGGGAAGTGTTCTATGAGGCTACATCAGAAAAACTACATCAGGCTGTTTGGACGTTTTATTATCATGAACTGAGAAAAGCTACCTTGATTGACATAGAGTTATCTTTCACTTGTTAAGATGCAGGAAGTCATTCAGAGCCACCATGGACTGCTGTCTGCATTCTATTTGTAATTGAAGATTTGATTAATGATAAGTAGGCTTCAATGAGATTAACAAAAGAAGCAAAGGCCAGCTCCTGGCAAAATTTCAGGTTACTCCTTTGTCTGCACCTTTATTTAAAAAAGCCTCGTTTTTCATAGTAGGAGAACAGATTCAATTTTTTCTACACTTAATCATAAAACTCAAGCCATTTGCACTACACTTGAAAGCTTTTCACAGTCTAATTTGCAGGCGTTATCTACCACCTATAATCATACAGTGTCCTTGTTCTGTTCATTTCTTGTCATCTTAACACCTCTAATTTGAAAAAATCAGATGATTTTCCAGCTTCAATTGCATGAGCCAAAGAAAAAATACTGGCACTGAACAATTTGTGACCCTCCCACCAGTAATTGGAAGCATTGACATCAATTAAAGATCAACATTTTAACCTTATGAAATGACCTACAGAATTGTTGAAATAAAACTGAATAGTTTTTTACTTTTCAGTTTTGTTGCTAAAGGAGAGTGATTTCTAAAGTTCTATAATGTTCTACAACTCAAATTATCACAGTCGCTTTTATACTTTCCTAAAGTACAAAACAAATGTCTATGTATCAGTACTTAAAGCATGGACATTTCATAAGTGTCTGGGAAATTGAATTCCAATTTACACTTATCTATAACCATCTGAAATGAACACCATCTCTAACAAACTTTTTCCAAATTTGTATTCTTCAATTGTATTTGGGGTCATATTGCATATGCAACTTACTGCAGAAAGCATATGAAGATATATTTAAGAAGGTCATGATACTGAAGATGATTCAGTAACTTCAAAAAAATTAAAAGGGAATAACATAAGAAGGAAATGTGTTTTGTTGTTTTTTGTTTGTTTGTTTTTTACCTTTGACCTGCTTGTTAGAAACATCTACCACCATTATTTTAATCCAGAGAGTTAACTGAAGTTTATGAAAGTAAGGAGAATACTCTTTTCTCTTGAGTCATTAGTATTTGAGCATTAAACTATTTCAAGTGTGTGAAAATGCTTGAGAAATAGAACATGAAATATAGTGAAAACTTGATATTACTGCACGATTGCATTCATAGTCACAAACAGACTAACACTGCTGTAGTGCTTTTTCACTGAGTTCAGAACTTCAAAAAAAATCAATGAAGTTTATTTGCTCACATGCTTAACCTCCTTAACTGTTATAATGAATAGTAATTCAAATATGGATTAATTGATGAGTTCTCATACATAATTACAGTTTGACTTTTATTGAAAAATCACATGTAAAAGTGCAGATACATTTATGATTTTTTCTTTTAAGGTTCTCACTTACTGAGTCTATGCTTATGAACTGTACAGACAGCAAGATGACCATCTTGGTCATGCTTTTGTCCAATACTTTTTCATATATCATGTAACAGCTATTTTTTGATCACTATTGTAAAAAAAAAAAAAAAAAAAAAAAATCAGTCATTGTCTCCTAACTCCAAAATGAAAAGGTTTTGTTTTGTTTTGGTTTTTTTTGGTCACAGTGGGCACATGAAATCAAAATCTTCATGGATAACAGTTTAGATCTGAATGGAACAGTTCTTAATGATACAGCTAGCAAACCCTGATTATTTTTCTCCAGTAGGAAAAAGTTACAGCACTGGTACAATACTATTTCCTTTCCAAATGTACACAATACCACGCTGTACCGAATACCACCTGTAGCTATAACAGCTACAATAACTACTGAACAAACATGTCACCATGTTCTATCTGGGGCACTATGTCCAGGCCTGGGGGACAAGAGGGAATGGTTTTAAACTACCAGAGGGAAGATTTCTTTCTGCTTTCTAGAAAGAATGTCCATAAGTCACAAGGATATTTCTTACTTTGTGACCAGTGACATCACATGGGCCTTCTCTTTCCCTGTATTAACTATCCTTTTCTCAATAGAGGTAAATAAAGCAGACAGATGTTTAGGGATATAAAGTCAGAACTGAAATTTAAACAATACTAACTATGGCTTTTTTTCCCCCATCTTTGTGCGTGCAGACAGAATCTACAGCTCAGCTGTTTTCTGATCTCATAAGTCAAAGAGTGGATAATTTTTTTCTATACATTATCATAACAGTTATATAACAATTAATTTTTATTATATAACAATTAAAAGGCTTTAGAAGTTTCACTGCATTAAAATCACATACCATACCCATTTTCTTCTGCATGAAGCACAGAAATGGAGAAAGATATTTGCAAAAAGGTTTTTCTTTTCAGATTAAATGAAAATTTAAAGTGAACTGATTGGTACTCAGTTCCTAAACATGATCATAAATGCATAGTTTCAGGGAAGGACAGTACTAAAAACTCAATTATCTTGATCCCCTTGCAGTACTGATAGCTCAGGGAGAGTTGTATTCTTGATCACAGGTTAGTAACAGACCACAGGTAAGGGCCATATGAACATCTTTCTGTGGAGCAGTTCTGTATTTATGTAGTAAATAAATTTACTGGCAACTCCATCAGAACTGCAAATACTCTGACTTCAGAACGGGAACTCTGTGTGCAAGTTCCAAGGTGAAGCTGCTTTTCTCCTGCAATTCTACCTCCACAACCAGCTTATGAACACATTTCTAATGACAGTATTGTGACAAGAAGTTAAATGGTTGTTCACTACCAACGTTAGAAGTCATAATATGTACAGAAAAAAAGAAAGAAAACATGAGAACCATTCTTAGATACCATATAAAAGATTAGGTATTTTAGCAGTTGAACAGATGTATTTCTAATAAAAGACATGACAGGTAAAGTGGGAAACTAAGCAGGCATGAATTAGGAACAATGCATATGTAAACATATTTTGAAAGAGGATAAGTAACATAAAGCAAATTATTTAAACATTATTTTTATTTAAATGCAAGTAATTTTTAAAAATGCTTATATATTGCAATGTGAGATTTATAGAAGCAAACTTACTAAAAAGGGACAGACATAAATTGGAAAAAACCTGCAAGGATGTCTATTTTGTAGATACATGCATAATCCACTTTAATAATGTAACTTAATCTACATTTTAATATATATGCGAGGAAAAGAAAACATTCAGTCTGTAAGCATGCATACAAAACTACAGCAGTGGAAGTGATCATTTTTAAGAAATTAGAATAGGAATAAACATATGCCAAATATTAAGAAAGGCCAAAACTCAGAATGAGTCACTCATGAAAATATATCTGGAAGAAAAAAAAAAAAAAGAGCAATATTGGAATAAACAGGGCATGGCAGATAAAAACACCTGTTGGCTAACCTGAGCATCTTGCTGCCATACTGATTAATAAACACTTAATATATTATGTTTGAGTGTTTATCAATTCTTCTTAACATCCTTAAAATCTGAGCATTACAGAGAACTGATTGTAAGCTGATATCAGTGCTAAAAGTTTAAATCAGACATTTGTCACACATACATAGAGATGATTACATTTTGACTAGTGAAGAGCTGATTGCTTATGGAATTACTGAAGAACATGAGACAGCCATGGCAAATTACTATATTGCTTACTGATTCTGGCTCATTTAACTTAGGTTTAGGATTGGTGATGTACACACAAGAAAAGTACAGCATATGAGTGACTGAGACAACAATAACCTACGTTTCTGTTACTACAATTCTTAAGAGGAAAATATGTGTATGTCACATCTTTAGAGCGCAATAGAATTTTATGTAGCAGACATACAAATGTCTAGACACGCTATAAGAAACTTGCTTTATTGCTACATTTAAGACTTGCAGGAAGAGAAACCCCTAAGATGTTATTTCTTCTGTATTATGTAATAAATATGTTTTTAACAAAGTACAAAAAAGACTGAAACTAAACTAAAGTTTTAAAGGAAAACTGATTACTGAGCAGTGAACCTTTGCACTTCAAAGAAAATACAGACAGAAGAGAAATTGCAACTAACAGCAGAAACAAAACAAAGTTATAAAAATAACTAAATCACAGTTGTGGTCTCAGAGCTTTTATTATCATAATCATAACCAGATTGTAATGGGACCCTGCTGTTTCCTATCCAATAAAGATTTGATACATAAATTTAAGTACCAGGTTGTCAAAGAAAAGAAGTGCTCATCTGCTCCTGCAGTTTGCTTCTACAAGGCGCTGATCCCAAGCTCTGTCTGAAGTATAAGAAATAATGTTTAATCAGCTCCTTTGAAAGGAAGTGAGAAGATAAGTTGCAAATCTTCCAGAGTTGTCTGCTTTTTGAAGCATACACTTCTTGAATTCAAGAGTATCAGCATGGCTCCTGGTTTGAAGGGTAGCAATAAGGGTAAATGCAGATCACATTAAGCAGTCCTTCTAGTGTTAAATAACTGCTTTCTAGAGAGTACACGTGTAAGACTGGAGGAAAAAAAAAGGGAACAAGAAAATTTTCTAGTGCTTCTGATTCTTTTCTAGGTTGCTTCAACACAGCAGCAAATTCTATTAAATCATAAAGAAATACCAAGAACAAATGTATGGCCAAAACAACATCCAGTGTATTTTCTTAAATAAAAGGAGTCTACCAATTGAACATGGAACGGTAGCAAATAGAAATACAAGCATTATCTGGAATACTTGATTTTTTTAAAAAGAGAAAGCCACTAATGTTAACTTTGGTCAAAGATATGAAAGATTGTGATGTGCTGCAGGTAAAGACCTGCCACATTTAACAATCATGTTAAAAAAAAAAAAAAAGCAGCACTAGTTCTATAGAGGTAGTTTTAAGTATCTGCACCACATTCCTTAGACAGGAATATATACCAATTTTTCCTCTTAATCATCACTGAATATGCTTCAATATTTCAAATCTTTAGAATCAAATTAAAAACTACATGCATACATTTATTTATAAGTCAACTAACAATATTCTTGAGCACTTAACTAAAGTGAAAAACTTAACATAAGTGAAAATGATAGATCAGTAGATTTCTTAAATCTATTCAGGATAGTTTATAAAAGACAAGACTTCTTACAAAAGAAACAGTTTAGATAGGAATGGGTATAGTTAATATGTACTTAGAGATAACAGATTTAAAGATAAAAGACTAGCCTGTTCCCCAGTACAAGACTCCTAAAAAAATGTGCCTGCTTTATAATGTCTCTATACTATTCTTCATACAAATGGTCCAGGACCAGCTACTTTCAAGTTTCTATTTCACCTCAGTGCCCAGAACTCCCTGAAACACAGTTTCCTACCTTCCATCCTCAAAATTACTAAAATAAAAAAAACTTTAAAAAATTAAAGAAATGAGCTTCACAAACAACATGGGATTCACTACTCACAAACTAGAACAACACTGTCAGTAAAACAATCACTTGAGAATTAACATATGCCAATAGATAACAAGTGTAGATCTTCTCTATTTTCCTCAATTTTTGGCATTATCTTTGGATTAAAAAGCTTTATTCTAATTGTTAAAGCATATTGTAATGCTAGAATGTGATAGAAAGTACAGCAATAGTAGTAGGGAGGCACAATCCTAGGCTGCAGTAAATGAGAACAAGCCCAAATGCAGCAACTGTGGAGGAGGGAAAAACAGAAAGGGCAACCAGAAAACTGCTTACCTTCAGAAGACTTCAGGTAAGCAGGGATCTTCAGCAAGATACTTTTAAATCCACTGCCAGCCCTTAAATGAGGTCTGGGAAGGAGTGGATCCTGGCTCCACCCCTTCTGGACACTCGGGTACATTGCACGCAGCTGAGCTCACCTGGGTTGGTCCTGCCTTCACATCAGGTGCTCAATCACTGGGTTGAGCTGTGACTTAGCAATTTTGTTACACATGCATTGCTTGCTTTCGGTAATTTTGTTAACATTGTAGTAAGGAGTGACCTCAGTTAATAAAGAGTTTTTCCAACAATACTATTTCATTATTACTTTGAGATTTAAAAATGTTACACACACACACACACAAAAGTAAAATTAAAAAAAAAAAAAAAAAAGGTTGAATTACAGATAACAATCAGAAGATCATTCTTTATCTGCCTTTTTTTTTTCCTAAGATTGACAAAATGAGGTGTGTTCTGTAAATACAGATTTGAAAAATAAAAAACCCCTCAGATTCACAACTTTTATAGAATCTTCAGGATCAAATGATGATTTCTCTTACAAAAATTGCTGTGTTACACAATATATGACCTCAGCAATTAGCTGAGAGCAAATGTTTGTTCTCATCTTGCCTTAATTTATGGATTCAGCTTTGAATTCAGAAAACAACAAATGCAAACAATACTTTTGTCAGACTTGAAATCATAAGATATATAGTATACTTTTATATATAGATTATAATTGTTTTTCCATTGCAGTCAAAAAATCATGCTGTCAGTCAACTCTTTGCTTTCCAACTGGTGCATTAGTATGTTATTTTACTATTTCTATGATTTTCCTGTGGTATTAGAAGCCCCAGATAAGCTATTTTCATCCAAGATTTCATTTTTTCAACTGAGAATAGCTTCTCTTGGCAAATTATATTACATCTATTACTGATAAATCTCAGAAAATGCTACTTAACTTGCTATTAAAATCAGCCTGTCTATGTGAAAGACAAGGACTAACATTATTGTATACGAGTTCTTTCAGCTTTCTGTTACTTTTGTTCTTGGTGTCATTGAAGAGTTTTTTCAACATTTCTGATCAATTTAAAAAAAAGTTTTTCCTTTTTGTGGTTCATTTCATGTGTTTGCACTCTTCCAATTTGAGCATTAATAATTTACAATCATCATAACTTATAATTATCATTGTAATTTATAACTGTCCCTTTATTATTTCATTAAAAAAAAAAATCCTCTATTTTTTTTTAAAAGCTTGAAATCTGACTTTTGGATAAACATTATGACTGTAGTGAAGGACATTTTTCTCAAGATAATAAAAGTTTGAGTGCATATAGTTGCAATCCTTTGGTTAATCCACATTATTCTAGAAACAATTTTAAAATACATTTTCTTTGTCTTTCACTGGAAAGCAATTTGATGTGGTTTTATTGCATCACTGTAGGGCATGCAAATGGATTTACTTGTTATGCTTTTATCATTTTTAATAATAATGATACTTTCAACCAAATTCAGTGTTGAAAATAAAACATAACCACTAGATATTTGTCTACTCTTCTTCTCTGCAAATGTTTAATGGATTAAGATTTGCATTTTCATAGATGGGTGTAAAAACTGGAAATCTGAGAACATACTGCAAGTAGAAGCAACTACTGTGAAACAAAATACTCCAGTTCGTATGGAATTATAAATAAATTTAACTCTAATTTGGACATTAAAAAGATTCCTGCAATATACTTGAGTATGTGCAATTTACCTTAGGAAAATGATCGTGTGTGTCTAGTGCTTTCACATCTGAATAGCCCTAGGCAGGTCTGAATAGTGTAATTCTACATCTCTCTGTTTGGATCTAATATTATGCATATATCAAAATTTTCCTCTTAATACAATACAATTATACCACTAAATCTGTTTACTTTTTAAAAACTAATATCTCTTTCAAATAATTTCCAGCATAGGAATTCCATAAGTGCATTTTTCTGTGCTTTTGAAGTCAATAATTTCTTTTTAGCATGACTATTGACTAACATCATTAAGCCAAAAAAAATCTTTCCCCCTGGGAACACTGACAATTTACATTTTCTTGAAATAACTCGACTTTTTTCCCAAATGATTTTTTTTTAAATGAGAGATACAACACTCCAAACATTTGCAAATATCAGAGAATCTAAAGCCGTCATAAAAATATGTAATTTGAAATCAAATATAAAATCAAATCAAATAAATATTTTTAATCAAATTGTATTTACAAAAAAAATGTGGTAGGAAATCATGTTTCAACAGTCTTACATTTGACTGAAAGAAAACCTGTATTTTCAAGTGATATTTAAAAAGCTTTGTTTTGACACAACCACATTATTTTAAAAGTAGTAATGTGTTTCATTGTCAGTGTTGTTAGCTTACACATATATAACCCATTTTCAAAATAAATTGTGCTTTGGGATACTTAAAGAAGCATATTGTTCCTTTATTCAGGCAATGATTATATGAGTCCGGTTTTGCTAATTTGCCTGGTTCTTGTAGTAATGGGTGTCACCAGCGACCCTAATTCCACATTCACACATTCTTAACCCTTCAACTGTTACGTACCTGAACATGACTAAATGTAGCTCAAAATACCAATTTCTTTATTTTTCTGGGAACAGATGGTGCTTATTGCTATTGTGAAACAAACTAGTAACATAGAACACCTGCAAAATATAATAAGAATTGCTTATTTTACAACACTACAATGGTAAATTGAATAAATTTATCTATATAGGAAAAGGGATATCCGTTTTCATATTAAAATGTCAGCTGACAAATGCAAAACCACTGTGCTATCTCAAAGAAGTCATACTTCTATTACCCTTTTACAGTGAATTGATAAGACTTCTCCAGACTATTACTCTGCTTGTGAAAGAGTGGAGATTGCTCTACACCAGTAGAACCGTATCTCCACCTGTAGTGGGAAGCCAGAGAGCTCAATCATCAACTCTTTCAGAGTCCTTCCTAGTAAAATCTGTGAAATATTGGTCTTAGAAAACAGTACCTTGTTTTTCTTCAATATTCCCCGCAGTGTATTAGCTCAGGGGTTTGCAAGTACAGCCAGATCCTTTTTGAATAATTCTGTCTCTTGAGGTTTGTTAGGAATCATTTTATCCACTACCTCTAATACAGCAGCATACAAATTTTTTTTCAGGGAAAATGCTCAGACTATCTTCTCTGGAACTTCTCTGAATCCCTGTTTGTAATTCAGATTGACAACAACTTGCTTTTTAAACAAATCCAGGTAGAAACAAGTGGGTCTTTTTAATTAAAAAATAATAATTAAAAAAATCTTGTGTTGTGTCATTATATTGAAAACATAGGGACAACACAGAATGTGTTTATTTCTGCATATATTATAATGAGGATATCAGGGTGTTTTTAATACCAGGGAGTGCATACAAATGCTTACTCATTATTATTATAAAATCTTGTTATATTTTGATGTGTTTTGAGAGGGGACGAGTCAGAGGGAACCCGAAAGCAAACTCCATTGTTCTTAACCTATGGGGGGAAAATAAGGCTTTTATAAAATTTGCTTAATAAAACTTGCTATGTTTTAATGGAATTTGATGGGTTTTTTAAGTAAATGAGATGTACTGTTTGCTTTTTGTGAGATTACATTTGTTTGAATTAAAACTTTAAAACACTTTGTTCTGAATAAAATATCTTTGTATTTCTAAAGATGGGAGGACTTTTTAAAATAATGTTTCCATCTGTTTCTACGTAAATTGAAGCAGTGTCCGCAGTAGACCTAAGGCTTATACCTGCTGTTTTAAAAATGCCATTAAAAGAGGCTGAGCCTACAAGGGCAGAAAAATATAACCTAGAAAACAATTTCCTCTTTATTTAAAATTCTAAAGTAATTTCATTGCTTTTGAGGATTATCTTATAAAAAAAATGAACTTGTGACCACTACAGGACAGAAGCATTTTGGTCAGAATATATTTCATTTTTATATTTATTGTGTGCTACTTAGTGCAACCTGAGTCTTTATGAAATTTGTTGTGTTAAAGCATTGCTTTTAAGGTACGATGTTTTATTTCTTTATACTTCTTCATGTGAATAAATGAAAACTACGATCTTACTCAAAATTAGTAGAATTGAAAATAGCGTGTGTTTTTCAAATGCATAAAATACTTAGAATGTTAAGGACTATTTTAAATTCAGTTCTTTATTAAGTACACAAGGTACACAAAAATCTAGTCTGTCTGAAAAATCCTCACTAGATGCATTCCCTAACCTTGGCATGGTGTTGACTTTGTTGAAGAGAAATTGAATTTGACTGATTGCCACAGACACATAAAGATTTTAATGTCAGAAATCCTTGGTATAATAATGCTAAATCTTAATTACCTTTCAGAAATGGCACTGTAACTAAAGTAAAAACAATTCGGATGTATTTTCTTGGACCTGTCAGTGTGAACTAATGAGTTTCTTGACTTCAATTACTCCATCAGAAAAAAAATCATATAGCCCATAGAAACAAATGGATTGATTCAAAGTTTCAAGAAAAATATGTAATTAATTCCTTCCTCACTAAGGAGTGTCAACAGAATCTTTTGAACAGGAGTCAGTACTGATGCAAATGAGATCTAATTGGCCCAGATAAACCAATTTTGTTGCTTTCTGAACAGGGAATGGCAGCATGAAATTAAGCAGATGGTTAACACATTTAAAACTTCAAAAAAAAAATCATACAGATTTCTAGGAGGATCTGTTACTGAATTTGTCCAATTGCTAGTACCTTCAATACACAGTCAGGAAAGTAAAATGATTATACTAAAAGCACAATATTATTAGTCCCCTCAGGGAGTTAATTAACCTGATTTATCCAAGAAACTGTAATAATCCCCATAACAGATGAGTTGTTGTGTTTAATGTTGCCATGTATGTCCAACAAATGCAAGGAATTACAGTATTTTGAAGAAAACAGTTGTCTTCAATATGAATGAAAAGGGGAGTTTTAGAGAGTGGGGAGCAAAAGAGGGGGAAAAAAAGGATTCTCTCTATTCAAAGAATGAAGCATTAAGGTATCTAATTTCTTTCCCAGATGCTATTAAGAGTTCCACAGGACTTTATTACTTAACTCCAGTGTTTGTCACCTTCATAAATCAGTGATCCAAATTAATGAAAAGATAAATGACTTATCTATGATTTAGAAGCTCTGCAGTGTATCTGAAAAGATAATCATTTCACAACATCAATTCTTTGTTTTTCCTAGAATATTTGTCTTCATTGAGGGCATAACTTATGTAGGAAACAAGGTATAAACAAACATTCTCTGCAAAACTGAACTGTGGCTAATATAGTGTACTGTAATATCAATCTTCTAAAAAAGTAAACTAGAATAAGGTTGTCAATTATTAAAAAAAAATAAAAAATCAGGGTAAGTTTATCAGAAGTTATGATGATAAGTCTGATTAATGCAGTGTGGAAAAGTCCAAACTCGAAACTCTAAACCAGAAGCCATATAGCAATATTAGCATGAAATGTACTTCTGTTAGTACCTGTGGCTTTTTGCCAGGGCTGACATGTGCCCCAGCCTCCTGCACTGCACTAGGTAGATACTATTGCTCTGTGCTCCTCCATGTGATTGGTAGAGATACAAGCAAGAGAAGCACAACTCTGAACAGCAGCACAAATGATAAACGTGATGCAGATCAAAAACAGTAATGAGCCAGAGGACTTTTTTGGCTTGTGGACTAATGGCTTTAAAGGGGAAAATGCATTTCAAGAAGAAAGCAAGATTCACAGACTCAATTGAAAAAATCAAACTTTAGCCAAGAGTTCGTTACAGCCAAGAGTTCTACTGGGAGCTGTCACCACTTTGACAACTGAAGATGTGAGTAGTGTTATTGAGTCAGTTGGCATGCATAAGGCTCCAGAAGCTTTTGCTGGCTTTATTTACATCAGGTTCATGCTACAGGGAGCTCTTAGTTTTTCCTTTACACCAGTTTTATGAAATAATTAATGAAGTCAGTTTCATTCTGATGATTTCCAAGCAGTTTTTGGTGGTCCATTTCTAACAACATATAGAGATGACAAATGGCATAATTTTTCGATGACTGAATTCAAATAGAAGAGAAAGAACTCAGGCTCTTGGCTCAGACTAACACATCTGTTGTAATATTTTCAGGCAATTCATGTTTTCTCATCAAAAAGCTCAATTTTTCTTTGAGATGTACTAATACAGCGTCAGGTGGATATGACTATGCCACTGTGCCAGATGCATGGTCCTTTACCTGACAATCTATAAATACATGTAACCTAAGCAAATTTCTATGTAAAAAATACCATTTTTAGGGTGCTTTTTTTGTTTTTGTTTGTTTGTTTTTTAAGTTTTAACCATGTAGCCCAGGTAAGTTTTTAAACAAATAATTTAAACAAAAACAAAACAAAACAAAACACTCAAACTTCTCCTAACAAGTAAAAAAAATGTACATTGATCTTTAAATTGCATTAAAGTCTTGTTTGAAATAACTGGCCTTTACATCAGGAGTCAGTTCATGTGGATGAAATTCAGACCTCCTTATTTCTTTGTGAAAGTATAATAGGAATGAATTGTTAGCTAATTCACTTTAAATTCATACATGAACAGCCTGAATTAAGAATCTTTATGGCCTTCACTTTACTATGCAAATACACTGTTTTGCCTTTCATAAATTTAAAAAACTAAAACCGCTGAATAACGCTATTTCACAAGCACAATACATTCATAATAGGTTTATCTTCATTGTGATTCACAAAAATTAATTAAAGTTAACTGAAAGTATTATTGTAGAGTATCTGTTAATCTGCATAGTACTTTCCTCTGTAGACATATCTTTCTCATATTTTAAGTGGCTTCATTTGAGATTAACTCATATGAGGAATTTAAAGTGCACTGAGGTCAATTTAATTCTGCCTGAAAGGAGTATTATTCAGATGTTTTGTGGTTTAACAGTCTCCCTTAAAATTTAATTCATGTATATTTGACTGTTTCTTTATCTATCTTTAAATTCTATAATTAAAATAAAAAAATCTAAAATGTGCGTCTCAATAAAATCACTATGCCAATTCAATACTAATATTCTAAGTAATAATATAAGGGCTTCCCAAAGTTTTTGAGGTCTGTTATTCTTAAATGTAAGTGTCTTTGTATACAAGCTTTACCTCTAAAAATATAATATTTAAGATAACATCAAGTTCTCAAATGTCAGATTTTCTCACAAAAAAAAAAAAAAGAAAAATGTCTTCATTATGCCCAAATACTTTAAGAAAATGGCAATTTTTAAGGTAACGTATATATGCAAAACCCAGGGACTTCTATAGATGAGTAAAAGTATTATTTATACTTATTTATTATTTATAAAATTACTTTTGTAGTAATCATAACATTTACATGTTCTTATGTGGTATGTTCATGCATGTTCATGCTTGTTCATTTGTGTTGAGACTTGTATACACATTGCACGATCACATCTGCCATCTTGCTGGACATCTGGCACTTCACACGTTTGTATATTTTTTGCAATCACTCCCTTTCTGGTGCATTTGGAAATACTTCATCCTCAGTAGTATTTTCCGAACTGTAGATATCTGAAAGAAATAATGCATTAAGTTTCATTTCTAGAGTTAGCTTAATGCTGCATCCCCAAAGCTGATTACCAAATTTGTCTGTATTGCTGCAGGTAAATTCTCAAAGAACAGAATCCAACAGTAAGTGGCACAAAAGCAGAAACATACAAAAGCAGAAGCACGCTCAAAACAGTGCTAGAAATAAAAGCTTCATTAGCTGAAACCTTATCGTGCCATCTCCATCAAAGAGTTCATGAAAACAGTAAAGAAAATTCTGTGACCCAGAACTCAACAGCTGTTGGCACTGTGCAGTAGCTTGAGATAGTATTTGCTCAACCACAACCTTTTTCTGCAAAGAAAAATAAGCACAATAACTGTCCTAGCAACTAGAAGAGTGATGACCTATTGAAGTGTAGATTTACTTGTTTTTCATGAAGACAGCAAAAACAGCAACTGGACAGGATTACTTTGTCCTGTTGCAAAAAGTAAAATTTAGTCACATTTAGTCATTTAGTCACAGTGGAGAACTGCAGCATCAATCATAATTCTCAACTGCATAGCATTTCATCCATCTTGCTTTTTAAAATGAGATATTAAACAAGTACACCCGGAAGAAAAATACATGTAAAAATTAAAATATCAAACATTGAGGATAACAATGTTCATGAGAATTACTAAGTTTGAATTCAGTTTCTTTCAATTGCAGTAGAAACAACTGGGCAAATTTGGCTGAACTCAACTTTCACTAATAGGTTTGAAGGTCATACAGAAGAAGGAGCCTCCCACATACTTTCCTTAGCAAATTCTCTGCTTCAGTAACTCATTCACACTGCTTTACATTGACATTTTCATCTTTTACAATTCCCAGCTCTGCTGGGAACCTCTTTAGAATGAGAGTGAGTGGTGATATCCACTTTTCCCTTTGGAATTTCCTTCACATTAAAACTAAGAAAAATCTACTGGCTCTTTGGTCACTTCAATAAAAGGCAGCATTCTATCATTCAGAAGCAGCTCATTCATATCACATCTTCATCTGCCCTCTGACAGTAGTATCTGCACGTTAACATTCAAGACATATGAACTAATAGCACAGGCTTCATGTGTGTCATATCAGAAATTTTTCAGCTGCCAATTTCACTCACATAAGAATGCTTCTCTTGCTTGAAGTTTTGCTCTTGTTTGCAGGGTAGAAAGCTCACTATCAGAGTCTTGGCAGATGTTCTATTGTCTGGAATATACACAAAAAGCAGGAACAGACAAGCAGCCCTTCCTTTCTCTCTCTGGCTTTCCCTGGCTGCTGCTCAATGAGAAGAACAAAAAGGAATGTGATCCAAGCTCATTCTGCATAAACAACAAACAACATCCCCTGTGTACAACACAGCATCTCCAAAAGGAATTCACATCACTCAAAGCTGCGTTACAGGACAATGTCTGAGTTGCAGCAACAGCTGCATAACATAAAGTGTTACAGGTGTTGTTTATGATAAGACTAAATTCACTTCATGCAATTTTGAGTGTAAGTCTGTTGAAGTCAGAAAGGTCTTTCCAAAGATAAATCTAATTAAATGAGATTAATTTCAGTTACTATCCCCAGCAAATATTCAAAACTTTGTAGCAGGTCAGCATGGAGAAGTAGGTAATGCACACATTTTTCTACATTTGTACTTATTGCCGGACATCACTGTAACTTCTTCACAAGCTTTCTATATGAGAAAGTTCATGAACATAAAGAAGATAACATTGATCAAGTGATTCACCTCCATTAAAAATAGCAAATGAATTTTGCCAGAAAAAGAAAAGAAGATACTCCAATAGAACATAATTCTTCAAAGTGACAGAGGTTAAACACTGGAGAGGATGCAAAGAGAGGCTGCAAAATCCTCTAGCCAGGAGAATTTTCAAATATCATTATGCATAACTGATTTAATTTTGGAACTAGCCCTAGTTTGGGCTGGAGGTTAAAAAAAAAAGATTCCATACCTATTCCTGTGATCTCTTTTTCTAGTGAAAAGACTAAACAGATTTCAAAGTATGACACAAACTGAAGAAAAGGTCTGAATGAGGAGAAGATAGTATGTGTACAATACCTGAATTTAATTTATTTATTCCAAAGAAAATAGCATGTTTTAGTAACAAAACAAAAATCCATTAGCAACAGGCATGTGTGGGGTTGTTGTGTCTTTTTTTTTTTTGTCTGTATTTGAATAGAGAAGAGATTAAATCTTTATACACAGAAAAATATTCATATACCTCCATAAAAGTTGAAAAGCTGATCACGAAACAGCATGACTGCACTTCAGAAAAGAATTCAAAAATTCATTTCTATTGAAGTTTCCTGAAATGATTATTGAAAGAAT
This sequence comes from Meleagris gallopavo, assembly GCF_905368555.1. Taxonomy (NCBI): domain Eukaryota; kingdom Metazoa; phylum Chordata; class Aves; order Galliformes; family Phasianidae; genus Meleagris; species Meleagris gallopavo. The sequence continues at coordinate 23,109,221 of NC_139406.1, read as the reverse complement.
ACCATACATGACCAACCATTCTGCTTTTTAAAATGGTGTAACTGCATCAGTAGACAATGGAAAAGTCACTGATGTCATCTATCTGGACTTCAGTAAGGCCTTTGACATGGTCCCTCATAACATCCTTCTCTACAAATTGGAAAGATACGAATTTGATGGGTAGACTGTTTGATAGACAAGGAACTGGTTGCAAGAGAGTGGTGGTCAATGGCTCCACGTCCAGATGGAGATTGGTGATGTGCGGTGTCCCTCAGAGGTCAGCACATGGACTGACACTCTTTAATGTCTTCATCAATGACACTGACAGTGGCATCAAGTGCACTCTCACAGAAATGATCCAAGGGTCTCTTCCAACTCAAACAATTCTGATTCATTATGTCAAACTGTGAGAACTCTGAAATTTAACTAAGATCTGGGTGAAAACTGAATGCCCTGGTTTCAGCTGGGGCAGAGTTGATTTTCTTCATATTCCACACCTTATGATATCACATAAAAAGATTACAAAACAAATGGGAGTTGGTAAGGAGGGTCAGCTGCTGCTCCAAGCCTAGCTGATCATTGGTCACCAAGTGGTGAGCAATTGCTTTGTGTATCACTTGTTTTGTCTATACATAGAATTACTGCTACTTTTGTTTCTCTCTTCCATTTCTTTCTTAGTAAATAGTTTTTATCTCAACCTACAATTTCTACTTTTTTTTTTTCCCCAATTCCCACTTTTATCCCACTAGAAGGGAGGGGAAGGAAGTGAAAGGCCTTGAAGTGTTTAGCTGCTCGGTTATACCACAACATTGAAGAATTTAACACAAAAAAAAAAAAGCTCAATTTCTGATTTCTTAGTTCACAAAAGGCTTCCTGTTCACAAGTCTGCTTTCTGAAGACCATGCATACAGAGATAATATTTAAATACAGAGAAAGAAAGAACAAGTAACAGTAAGATCAAGAACAAATTATAGAAGGTAAATTTTCCTGTTTGTATCAAGGACAATGGGATTTTTTTCTTATCTTGCACCTTCCAGAATTTCCTGTAAAAATCGAAAATCAAAAGAAAAGAAGAAGGGATTGGTAAAAATAGAATGAAGGTAAACTGTTTTTGTTATCTGCTCACTCAACAAGATTTTTAAGATTTCCGTCCTTTGCTGGATTTTCTGTTCTCCAAAAGGCTCAGAGTTTTCACTGAAAGAGGAATACAAAACCCCTCTTCAGTTTGTTCACTATAATTTCTAGCATAAGTTAGTAAATGTAGCAGGACTTGAGATCTTGTTACTCTGAAATTGGACTTGAAGTAGAGCATCATTTCACCAGTTTTGATTTTGGTGGTGCAAGCATTTTCCAATCAAAATAAGATCAACCTGTTTTATACAGCACTCTCAGGGCAATGACTGTGTGTCAGATGTCTGATTAAGCGCATGAACTAATAAATTTTTATTTATGTTGAATCTTGATCTGCTGTTACAACAAAAGTTTATACTCAATGTGAAAGAAATCTTATCAAGTGCATCCACCTCTTAACTGTACACAGCCTTATGAAGGGTTTATTATCAGCTGCAATAGTCTGGCAATAATCTTAAAGATTCACTTGGTGCTCATGATTAAACAGTTTGAACACATCAGCTGATTGCTACCAATTTGCAAGTTTGCAAAGGTTATCATTACAAAATTTTCATCTAAATATTAAACTACTTTATGAGATTTATAGTTAAGGAGGTAAAGTAAACTTACTAACTAAATGGTTTAATATATGTATTTATTTTAATTTGCACCCCAGAAGTAAGGATACCACCATATTCAGAATGAATTAGGTGAAATGTTCTCTTGATTTGCATTATTCTCATCTGCAGTATATAGTGAACCTTACAATGAATAGAAGTAGAGTAGATTCAGTGATATGTAGCTTTCAGTTCCAGCAAAGAAAGAAAGCAAAAGTCTTGCACATTTTGCAGGCTCTCATTATCCTCAAAGTTGATCTAATTTATCCATTGCAGATGAAGCAGAAGCCTGACAGAAAAACACAACATGTAATGGTCTAATTATTATAATCACTTCCTAATAACATGGTTTTACAAATTCAGAGTTTACTTTCATCATCCTTTGTGCAAACAATTTTGATAGATCAAATGCTGACACAAATCCAAACCAATGGTGACCAAACCAAAACCTTTTCAGCAAGTCATGAATTTCCTGCCTGAAATCTAATCTTGGAGAAAAACCTATTTTTTTTAATTTTTTTTAATTTTTTCTGTTTTTCAAGATATTGACCTGGAAGTCAAGTGAAGAAAACATACATAAAATTGTAGTCATCACTTTCAGCTGTCTTTTTTTTTTCCCCCACTTGATTCTCTGTATTTAGTGAGAAACTATGGTATAACTTCTCACAAAATAGAGAAACACCACTAACATTAATTTTAAAGTCTTCAACTGAAGAAGTTGTACTAGAAATGTAGTAGCGTTATATTGCAGTCTTTCTGGAGACATACAGATAATCAGTACAACTAGATATGATGCACTTTGGGTATCTGCTTGCATTCTGAAAGCTAGATACACTGCAGTTTCAACTCTGTCCAGTTTTAACAAAGTAGGGCATTCTGAAATATAAATTCATTTCAATACCTGAAGCAATGAGAAAATGTATTTTGTTATCCACGTAACTATATGGCTGTTCTTGTTCAACATCTCTTCTCCAGAAGTTCCACAGTCTAAATCAAGAAGTAATTACACTACAGCCATAAAAATATAAAGTTCTTGATTCCAAGCACAGAAATAAATTTATTCTATCTACTTTTGCTGCTAGTGATTTGCATACATAAGAGTTATAGGCACATGCCTTATAATTTCATAACATTTGTATAACAAGATTTGTATTTAGTAAATACAACCTCATATCAAGATATTATAGCATGGCCTAAATTACTGTGTAATTAAGGAGTCTAGAGAAAAAGAATCTTTTTTAACCTTCCTATATTGTGCTTCCATCTGTTCTATTGTTACTATATGCTAAGTATTGATAGTATGAAAAATGACAACACTGATTTCTAGGAAAAATAAATAGCAACAACAAAATAACCATCCAGATATACACCTGTTGAGTTTTTCACTACCTAAAACAGAAGAGGAGCACGTTATTCATAACAAGGAGGACAGAACCAGACTAACGGGGAAGAATAATGGTTAAAAAAACCCTAAAAACTATCTTTTAAGCAAAAAGCTGAAGAAATCATAAGATAAAAGGGCAATCAAAGGTGCTGATAAACAACTTACCCTTTTCTTCAAAAAGTTACTCTTGACTTTGACTAGACAAGTTTTAGCAGTCTACGAGGTTGTCTTGCTCAGAAAATGTTTTCAGGGAGACAAGAAAGCAATTACACTGGTTTCCAAGATAAGCAAATAGTTCTGTTATTTATACATCTGACATTTCTGTAAGATGGGTTTCTGTAAGACTGGTGACCAGAAATACCAAAAAAAAAAGAAAAAGAAAAAACAACAACAACAAAAAAAAAAAACAAGCAAGGAACACAACAACCTAGCTCTAAATATTATTTGTTTTGCTTGAATTCTCTAAGTTTATCAACTAAGAAAATGCCAACTTCCATCTTTTCTTGACGAAAGATTAGTTCTCAAATCTTTTCAATTCATAGAATAAGTGGGGACTTAGACTAAGATATTTTCTGTGCAATGCATAATATTTAAAAGAAATAAAGAAAGGAAAAATATATTTACTTTGTGATTTTTCTGATTTACAGAAGTCAGTGAATAAAGAGTGTTGTCTTATGGTTAACATAACACACACAAAGCAGAATTTGAGCTTGCTTCGAAACACCATTCACACAATAGATTTGCTAACCTGCAGTCTGGACATATTTGAAGGAATTGAGTCACAGCACCTTACAGCTCTGCTTCTCAGTTCCAAGATACAACTTCTCAGAAGGGAAAAAAATTGCTTCCAATGTCATAATTTGCAGCTGTTACTGAGTATTGCAGTACTAACCAAAGTAAGTAAACTTCTTTACCCAATCAAAAGGAAATTTCAAACCATAAAATCTATGGTATCCTGTGACTGAATTTAGACAAATTGCACACTCTAGTAAAACTTAATTGATGTAGATCACTTAGCAACAGAAAGTTACAGTGCTTCAATAAAGAAGAGAGAAAGGAAAAGAAAACAAAGGAAAAGAGAACAGGAAGAGAAAAGATTAAGCATCTTCATTCTAAACACAGAAATAGTGCGAAGAAATGATATTTTGGTGTCAGAAGGCACTGAGGTCCCTGATAGTTCAAAAGAATTTTTGCCACCAGATATGCCATTCAGTTCACCTAGATGTTTTCCTTAACATTTTATTAACAGAATGAAAGCACATCACTCCAAGAACAACATCTGCAGCCACAAAGTCTGAATATATAGAAAGTGTCTAGGAGAAGGGAGATTGAGTACTGAACTTGAGCGAGGTGATGATTTATGGCATGAGAAACCAGTAGTAAACACAGAATGAAGAAAGTGCATACCAATGGTCTTACTATGCTTTGGCAATCAGCAATCTCTGTAAACATATCACTAAAAGTATAAGAAAATGTGCTAAATATATGTGTTTTTTTAGAAGGAAAAACATAACAATAAAATTGAGAGGAAATGACACGATCACCAGAAAACCTTTACTCATTAACAGCAAATCTTGAGAATTTCTTGAAAATGAAAATGCATGTGCTTGAAAATGCTAAGGAGGTGAGCAAACATGGGACAGGTGCATCACATATTCAAGTCTATTTTTATTCTCTCTAGTTAGTTGCTACCAGGCAGTAAGGTTTTTTATTTTTTTATGCCTGTAGTTGTGAGGGAGGAAAATTCCAACTCCACCACTACTAATTAGAACTACTAGTTGATTATTATGTACTTGCCTGTTGTATCTGCAGTATTAGTGAGCTTGACTGAGATGAGAAGGCACTTGATGCCTCTCAGAGGTATTACCAGTGATAGTCCATCCACACTGAATTTTGAAAACATTTGTAATTCAGTCTATTTGCCCATGGTTTTTTAAAGTTGTTTCTGGAAGCCAGTAGGGCTTCTTCTCTCCTTCATGTGTACTAAAGACAAGCGGGGAAATTGGCACTGATTGGTCACAGATGGAAACCACATGGAAAAAAAAGGGCTATGATGTATATCTGACAAATTCCTTCACCCAACTAGAGATTTTTCTGGCATACTTGTTTACACTCATTCGAAGTAAAATCAGAAAGGCATTTGTGCAGTTATAGGAATGGTGACATTCTTTAGACATGGGGATACTTGCAGTTCATTTGTAGCCTAAGAATATTCCAGTTTCATGAGTGTGACTAACCCATGTGCAATTTATGAACAGCTGAAGGAGAGCTATTAGCTACTAAACCTGAAATCTCTGCTTCCCACTCTGTCCTCTTGTTTCTTCCTTTTACTTCCCCAACTGAGCCCCTATAATGGAAACAAACGTGTTGATTTGCTATACGGAGCTTCCAATTTTAGTCTCATGCTACTCAGCACAATACTTCAGCCTCAACGTATCAGAAGTGTTTCATTCCCAGTGCATGCAGATAGTAGCAAAACTATCCTGTGATCATCACAACCTCAACCCTTAGGATCCTTCAGCACTCCAAAATGTTACTGTTAGAGGTTATACACTGCCACCTTACACATAAGACAGCATACAGTGTGAACCCAGCCTGAAGCCATATATATCCACCAAAAGCAAAGACAAGTTCTGAACCTAAACAGAGAGTATGAGGAAACATGGAACTCATTTTGTCTGATCGTTTACCAAAGGAGCACTTTCTCTGGGTTTGTCAGTGCTTTATATGAGAGGGTACTCTCCAAATATGCTGCTGGTAAAATGGGCTAATCTGCAGGTGCCTTTAACCTCCTGTGCTCCAGCTGTAATTGTGGTGTTTTATACACCTTATTTTTTAAAAAGACAGTGCTAGCTGTCTCCTGGTTATGCCAGTTTATTCACAATCAACTGCATATTTTGCTATGACTGCATAAAGGGCACAGTCATCAGAATGCATGATTACCTTAATGATTTTATGGAGTGCTGTAGTCCATTAGGATAATTGGAAGCACATCCATATTCGAACATGCTTTCCTTGGATAGACAATTTTCTTCACAGCATTTAAGAAAAAAGAACAGTGCTGTCCCTATCACACACCCTAATTCAGTGACTGGAAGAAGATCAGACAAGACACTATGCACTGACCTCACATATCAGGGGATGGAACAGAGTATTTTTCAGTAAATTTCTCTTGCGAGATGTAAAGCATTGAAGAAAGACTATGGCATAAAACAATCCATTATTACGCAAACTACCTTAATATAATTGTTAATTAGGAAACTTTATGTTAAGACAATGTATGACCAACTGCCAGAACACTGCCAGTGTCACATAGCTCACTAACAATGCTGTAAAGATCACAGAATCACAGCATTGTAAGGATTGTAAGGGACTTCTAGAGATCACTGAGTCCAAATCAAATTTGGTCTGGAGAAATCCAAGGAGCAAGCTACAGAGAAAGATGTTTATCATCAAGGTAGTGCCATTATATCCCATTTATCCCTCTTAATCAAGGATAAATTACTAATGGCAGTATTTTTAATACTCTACTGTTCATTTAAAACGTGTTCTTCACGCTCTTCTTCTTTTATAAACTATTTTTGCCATAGGGAGATAGTGAAGATAAAGCCTTTCTATTACATTGATCTTCCCTCAGAACAACCAGACTACCTGTGGAACAACACCTGCTGCATTGGCTCAGGTTGTGCAGAATGTGTTATCTCCTAACCACTGCAGTGACTATTTCCCTGACAGAAACAAGAAACATGATAGCTTAGCTGGCTTCATATGATAATAAATGTTCCATTTAGTGCTTCAAGATGTTAGGAGGAGGTACTGCTAGCTGTGTTTTCTCAGTTCTCCCTTAGTCCAACACTACTAAGAGTTAACACCTAACATAGAAACTAATAATCTTTACTGCAGTAGAGATCACACCCTAAGGCTCATTCATATCTTGAGACAGCAAGATGACAAAGCACTTGTTTTCAGAACTGAATATTCTTCTTCTGCCATTGGAATCAGTGTTAATGCTGACCCTTGACTAGGGATTCAGTCAAACTAAGAGACTCCTCGAGCAGTAGTTTCCACTGGATTTTATTATCTCAACAACATAAACGGTCCACAGCGATCCAGGCAATCTGTCCATATTCCTTCCAGCTCTATGACTTTTTTTGTACCAGCTGCTTGGGCTGTTATGCTTAAAGATTTTGAAATCATTGGACATACATCCTTAGATTTCTTTCCAACATTCAAATTGGATTTAATGATATTAGTGGCTTCAGATCTGAAATCAACCATCAAGGAGTTAATTTAATACAGTCTTTGAAGTCTGATTAAATACCATATATTTCTGTGTTTTGTTTGGTTTTGGTTTTTAATTTGTGTTGTAGCAGAAAACTCAATGTCACTTAAATTTTACAGTTGCTACCCATGATAATTATAAATAGGATATAAGCAGTCTGTAAATTTATCTGGAATCCAAGGTATCCTACGTACAAAATAAAATAGCCAACAAATAATTTAGTGCAGAGATTTTCATGCAGCTAACCATCATAGCACTCAGTTACTAGAAAAGATGGGATGCAACAGCAGCAAAATAACACGTTGTTTTTAAGAAAATCAGTGAATGTATTCAAAACACAGTAACTACAGAAAAAAAACTGGAGTTAATGGATAGGCCACTCCCTTGAGGACTATGACTGAAATATGAAATGATATTATTCTGAATTTCTGATGATTGTACTGGAAGACTAGTAGTATTAAGAATATATCAGGCAGGGAGGTGGGAGAACTGTCATCTAAACATTTATTCTGAGTGGATAATGCTGACCATTGCCCTATGACGAATATACGTTACTACATTGCTACAGGATTTAAAGAACAACAGCAACTCTAAAAGAATGGAGAACAATGCAATGCATCACTCACCACTGCTCAAGTAGCGTGAGGCTTATGGGAGCAATAGATCGCTGAAAGTTCATTATGTTGTCCGTGGTGAAATGCTAACATCAGACAGCCATATGTTGCAATAAAAAGCCTCAGAGCCAACAAGTGCTGAACAAAACAGTGGAGACACAGAGCTACATCACAGCATGTGTCACCAGATCAAAGATATCTCACACCTGCAATCTTGAAAACCAGTACAGGACAGAATAAGCTACATCATTGGGTAAATTACACTACGCCAGACGGCCATAAAGGAACACTTTCTCCCCTTTCCTAGTCCTCTCCTCCCTTCTGTTCCCTTGGGCAAGTTTAGCATTATTTTTTACATAAAACTCCAACTGTTTTATGTAATATAAAGCAACAAAACAAGTTTCTTCTCTTATTAGAATATATGGGCCTCAGACATTAGAAAAGAATGAAAACTCCATTGTTAACAAAAGTATATGCATTTACTGTGGTAGACTCAGACACAGGACAAAGTTTCTAACCTATCCACAAGAAGAAAGGTGCACTTACAGCAAGCCAGCTGCTCTCTATTAGTTATATTACTCATATATATCCCAAGTTTAATCACAGGGGTTCACAAAGATCCTCTTAAAAAATCATTAACACTTGACACAGAGTAGAAGTTTTATTTTTTTTTGACATATTTCAGATATCAGACAAGGACCCATTCATAATCTTCCTTTCAAATTGCAATGCAATATCAGACCATTCATTAAGAAATTAAACCCAGTATTTACTCAAAGTAAGAGAAAACACAATCTTGCTTCCTTTAGCTTAACTACTTTTGAGACAACTTTCAAGAAAATAAACATGCATTTTATACGCAAATCAAGAAGAAAGGGACAAAAGACTGTGAACTATAGCTTACTTGAAGTTGATATTTGCAAATGGTTTTGCTGTTTTTGGAGTAGCAGTGTCAGAGATAGAAACTGCACTCATAAGCAAGGCAGCAATATATTTACTGATATAATATAGTGATTTAACAAAGCTTAATCATAAATAAGATGGCCACTTAACAGTATTCAAGATGGCAAGATAGATGTGGTTGCTTATTGCATAAAGAATAGAGGTAAACACACGTATCCAGGAAACCCTTCCACTGAGTCACGAGGTCCGGAGTTGGCCCCCTTACTTTCTAACTCCTTGAACCACAGCAGTAAGGAGCCTAGGTGAATCTGAACCCACTTCTATTCCAATACTTGTTCAAGAGTTTATGTCTGAATCGAAGATTGAATCTTAAGGCTTAAAATATTAGTGTATCAGCAAGTCATCTATTGATATCAATGTGTAAGTGATCTCTCCACAGTCATAACTCAAGAATTATTCCTACTCAAGGGGAGATCCTATCATATATCCGACAAACATACAAGAAAACTCTAAAACTCCTGGGCTGCTTGTGGATCACTGAGTAAGATGGCTGACTTACAGTTTTTGGTGAATGTTCAATTGGACCTCAACTGTTGAACCAGATACCTGCTACGAGTTCTTTGAGTTTGAAACACCTTTGTGGTTGTTTTCCATCTTGGGACTTGAGTAATGCCTTGGGCATCTCATTGTCTGCCCAAGCAAGGCCCTGGGCAGAACAGCAAGGCAGAAGAAAGGAGTTGGGTTGGGGGTAGCACTGTCGCAGACACTATTTCTGCTTGGGTAATGTACTGCTTGCTAATAAGTAAATGAAATCTTTGCCAAAACAAGGAAGATAGAATAACTGATGAGATTGCTACATAAAATAAATATCCAACATTTCATGTCAAGTTTTAACAAGTCTTAGTAATTAACTAGTAAAAAAGAGGTGTAGCTACTGAGGTTTTTAAAAGTACTTGTCCTAAGTGAGCATATAAGCCATTGATTTCTGACTTAGGATAAAACCAACACATTTTCACTTAAGTAATTGGCATAGCCTTCAAGGTATAGACAACTGCCTATGAGATTTGACATAATTATATTCTAAGAACCACAACTGGTAACAACAGATCTTTGGGAACATCTAGTCCAATTCCATACTGTAAACACTTAGAAGTGAAAATTATTTTCCATGTATGCTAAGATCTCTATTTAGTCAGAACTTAACAACAGAATAAGAGTTGTACAAATACATGAGACAATCACACTGCTCTAAGATCAGAATAAGTTAAAAAAAAAAAACACATAGATTTATAAAAGGAAATTTGGGACAGCAGCAGACAGAATAATACACTGTGATCTAATGTCAGCAGAATAATGTGTGTGAATTTATGTTTGTACACATGGCAGAAAAGTTCATTACAACCTCTAATCTACTGCATAATGCATTTTCATGTGATCTATTGAAATACTGATTCAAGTTCCATAGCAGATTTCAGAGCAACTATCAGGTAATTTCCTTCTCTATGAAGTTGAATCTGTGATACTTTTCTGGAAATAAATAGGATAAAATGATTTTTTTTCTTAACTTTAAAACTGTAAGTATGATTTATTAGAATTTATAATTTTTATATATTCACTTTTTTTTCTTTCTGAGGTTATTAACCTTATCAGTTTGAATTTCCTATGTTGTAAACTTAGCTTTTACATGAAAAAAATGATGCAGACAAGATGCAGAAACTATACAATGTTTTTCCATTTTCAAAACAGAACTCATGTGATTTTAATTTGACAGGGTAAGAAAATCCATCTTTTAGCTCAAATGAAGTGGAATTGTTACCACTATTATGCTAGTTCTCAGAGTAATCCTCAGGCAATTTAACTTTTAAAATTTCACTGTTTAGGAAAATTCCCCGGGTATCAATACAGAGCACGGCACTGATGATGAACATTAACAACTTTTGAAGACAGCAAATGCAAAACATGAAAATATAAGCATGTAATTTGTGGATTAATCAAAGGTAATTTATGCTGAAAGTCATTCTACACAGTAGCTTTCCAGCTGATAGTGGAACCTGCTGTATACTTAGGAAAATTGTTGACATTTGCCAACAAAAGCCAGGAGAAAGGCTCTGCATTGTTGTTTTATAGTACAGCCAAACCAATCTAGCAGGCAGCTGCCATGTGAAGGGTGCTGCTGCACCTTCACTCTTCCAGGTTCCCACCAGGAACACACACCCCTTTCATCGCACTCACATGAGTACTAAGCTGACTGTCGTGGCAAATTAATCCCAGAAGCTAAACTGTAGAGACCTAACCCTTCAATAGAAATATATATTTTTTCCATTTAGCTCCATGGTACCAGCTCTCCATAGGACTAGATGAGCTTTATTGCTGACGTAAGAGGAAGAACAGAAACACAGTTTGCAAAGACAGAAGGTGGAAGCAGAACTGCTCATGCAAATGAAGGACAGCAAACAAATCACATTACTTACAACATGAGTTACCATCAGAAGAAAATTTTGATGGGCTTCTTATACAATGCTGTAAAAAATCCTACCTGTAGCCACCAAAGCCTGTTATACTGATACACCACTTAATTACCACAAGAAAACATAACCCTCTCCTCTTGAGAAAATTACAGTGGTTGCATTCTGTTAGTGGCCTTTGTAAGTACTGGGAAGATTGTCTAGGTGACAAATCACAGATTTTCAGACTGGTGAAAACTGAAGCTGGCACCTATTGCTCTTCTTTGTACAGAGGTTCAAGATCTAGAGCAAAATACCATTAGTTTATCTACAAAATGAATATTCTTTATGGAATAAACAAACCAATAATAAATATGTTGTTTTCAGGAAAATAACTAATTCAATGTCAGAAACCAAGTTTTATACAGCAAACTGTTTTTATTAGAAAAAGATGGAAGAGCTCACAGGAAGAAAAAAAAAAGTGGAATTACATTGAAGAATACTGTAGCCCTTAACCTTTTCTTGACATTCTGTTTGCTCTTAATCACTCATAAGTTCACTTAATACAAGAACCATGTTTTCTTAAATATCATCGTGTATTATCCTGGGGGTGAAAAAAAAAGCTACCCTCTTAAACAAACTAAAATCGGCACTCTGGCATTTGTACAGAATGTCAGATATTTGGAGAAATCAAACACCACCTTTCATCTCTACCTGCCAGCCTTGTAAGGTACTATTGTCACTGCAAAGATGTTTCTAGGAAGAATACAATTCAAAAAGAAAGAAAGAAATTATCTTGGAATATGAGAAGACCAACTGATAATTAGATATTTTTTAGGCTTAACAGTGTTGCCTCTGACTTCAGCATGGTATGTAAAAGACATAGGGCATGCACAGCTGTCACAGGCACAGCTCTGCTGGTCCAAGGTGTTGGGCAATACAGAAATCAGCCTTTGCTCACACTCATGCATAACAGGTGCCTTATGGCAATTCCTGTTCATCCCCTTGTTTGTTGTTCTTGAGCATTAGTTCAATCATTAAACTGTCTGGATACATTTAAACTGCAGCAGTTGGGGAGGTTTCCATTCATCCACTGAGATAGAATTGTAAATGAGCAAAAGAAGAGAAACAATGTGCTGGCTTGCACCGACTATCGCAGCACAGTTTGCCTGTCAGACACCAGATGATTTGCCTTATTAAGTACTCATTAAATTATGCAGAGGGACCTCATGAAAGGAAACCCAGCTTGACAAAGAATCTGTACACAGTACTTTTAAAAAATGCCACCTAATTCCCACATACAACATTCGCCTCTTCTATGCACTTTCCTGTGTCAGTGATCTCCTTACCAGGCAGACCACAGCCATTTGTGTGTTTACAGAATAAAAGATGATGTGGCAAGTATTCTTGAATACCATAAACAATTGTGTATAATATTAAAGCAATAGAAGATAATGAGGCAATCTAAGGGATAACTATTTTTTTCATTTCCTCTTTAACCATGACATTATGTATACAGGGAATATAACACCTGACAGTTAAATTGCTCTGTATTTAACTAGCTAAAGAGTTGCTTTTATTCTTCCTTCAGTTATCTGAGAGTTTTATACTGAACTTCAAAATAAGGCTGCAAAGGAAAGGTTTTAAAGCCAACTTTTATGCATGCATTAACACAAGTTAGTAGAATTTCTTAACTGCTACTGACACAAATGGCTAAAGGCAAGGAAGCCAACTTCTTACTATTCATCCAATATTGTAATTTGAATATTCAATATTGAACCTTGACTACCTCTTGCAAGGAACAACTGTTTTTCCTTTCAGCCCCCAGTAGCTTTGCCTCAGAGCTCTACCAGACACCCCAGCTCTCACTAACAACTCCATGGGGAATGCTGACTTAATATAGACAAAAAGTTGAAAAGAACACTTGACAAATGTAGCATTTTTTCTCTTGCAGACCCCTACAGCTATTATTATATGGCCACCTGTTGCATTTTGAAATACATTTTCTTTTGCTACAGTCAGAAGTGCATATACTAAAATATGTACTGACAGTGTTCTTAGTTTGTTGCCTAATTTTCATTGAAATTTGCTGTCTAGTTCTGTAAATAGCTACTTTGAGTAGATATTTCATGTATTATATACATTCATGAATAATTAAAAAAAGGAATCTTTAGCTATCTAAATAAAACTAATTGCCTACAAGACTTCAAGTAGTTCCAGAAAGTGATATCATGCTATAAGGATACATAACTGTATCTTCATAACACCTGAAACGCCATATGTCCCATACAGAAGGGGTTTCATTGCAGTTTTCTCTGTTTTTCCCAACCTCTATATTAATGGAATGGAGGAGCAGGAGCTGGAATGGGCTTTTTGATTAATTTTGTAGCAGTATGTCCTAGGGCATCCCCTGATGTACTGAGTTTCTTCCTTTTATTATTTTAGCGTTCCTCTTGCAAATCATTCAGACACTTTCCACCATTAGAAGAGTAACCTTTATCTTTTATAGAGTAATGCTGCACAAAATCAAAGTACAAGCAGCAGTCAAACACTGCATTGACATTTAGGAAGCAAATTATGCCATTGGGGAGCAAAGGGCCTCACAGCAGGAATAATGCTGCTGAACTATTTCTGAGATTTTTTAGTTTTATTTCTAGATTTTATTTTAGCTAAATGGCTAATCCTGTCCCAGGGCACGGTTACCTAAATCGTGGTTAAATAAATCTGAGTTAATTACCACCCTTGATATCACTCAACAACACACTGGTGTTTGATGCACCATCACATCAGATTTACCAGTCACTTGACAGGAGAAGCCGTTTCCTTTTTTTATAATTAGTTCATTTCTCAGAAATAAGATTGAGAACAGACAAAGAGAAAAAAAAAAAAAAAAAGGAAAAAAATATTATTGTCTACAGCATAGTGCAGAAAAATAAAGGAAATTGGAAAGAAAAGAAATGGGGAACATACATTATTTTAACCATTTATATTTATTTTATCTGTCACAGGCAGAATAATTCATATAAGCAAGAAACTAATCATGATTCTCCTCCACTCATGTGTCGTGTCTCCTAAACAATGAATATGATAGCAGTGGTAAATGAAAAGCCACACTTTTAAGATAAATTCCCCTTGAGATACATGTCTCTAACATGTAACTGTTAATACAAGCAGTATAATTCCTACATTCTCAGAGGTTTATAAGTTTATAACAACCAAGACCAAAGGCATTTGCACACGGATGTCTCCTCCTATTGAATAATGAGGAGTCAAAGGATGTGACACGCATGTTCCCACTTCCCATGTAAAAAAAGCAATAAAAAGAGGAAACCTTCTAACTCCACCCCCCATGCAATTTTATTTAATGTCTGTTACATTTCATACAATATATGAGTGCCAATACTTCACCAAATTTTATATTTAGGACAGCCTTCCATCTCAGTCTATGCGGAGAGGCCTCCTTGGGAACTCACAACATGAAGTTCATGTAAAGATTAATTTTTTATCATTTGGTCCTTGGCAATTAAAGAATGCTCATCGAAATCTGTGATCATTCAAAAGCTCAGTAGTCATGAAGCAGTCTTGAAAAATCTATATATTACTTCAAGACGATTAGTCAATTGAAAAAAGTAGTTAAAAGCAGGTCTGGTAGAATGATAAATCATTTACCTGACATTGAATAAAAAGAAAAATTGATAATGAACGTGGATTTTTTAGAAACATATTCCCATTATCTTCAACTTTCTATATATATGGACATGTGAAGCAAACCTAGGGCAATCTGCAACTGTATTTGCAAATCAGTTGTCTAGCCTTTTTTTTTTTAAGAGATTTTGGTGAGAGGTGGCAAAGAAGCAGACTCCAGAAAAAGACTCTTATTTTACAACCAGCAATACGTCTCACTGTTTTATCTCAAAAAGTAAAGAATTTCAGAGAAACCTGTCCCTAGCAAGAGCTTGTTTGACATCAAGTATACCAAATGGAGTCATCTCCAGTTAGCTACATCCAGAGATTTTGAGTTCTACAAAAGACAAGATTTTTCTAACAATCTTGTTAGACAGATCCTATTTTGAGGAAGGGGAAAAGGGGGGGGAGAGGAGGGAGGGGAAGGATTTTTGTCTTGTTTTGGGTTGCTTTTTGATTGTTTGTTTGCTCCATAACTACACAACAAATTTGAGTTTCATCATACTTTTCATTTCTAACACTAAGCCTGGGAGGATACACTGTATTGTGACTTAACCCAGCAGGCTGCTAAGCACCACAGTTCACTCCCTCCTCCCCAGTGAAAAAAGCAAAAAAAAAAAAAAGCTTAAACTCCTTGGTTAAGGACAGTTGAATAGGACAGAAATTGAATGAAAATAATAATAATGATTATAGGATATACAAAACAAGTGATGAAATACACAGTTGCGCACCAACCACCAAGCAATGTCCAGCCAGTTCCTGAGCAGTGCTAGCCCCTCTCAGGCAACTCACTCCAGTTTTATTGTTCAGCATGATGCCATACAGTATGGAATATTCCTTTGCCAGTTTATGTTCTGGTTCTGTCTCCTCCCTCTCCTTGTGCCCCTCCAGCCTCCTCACTGGCAGGGCACTGTGAGAGGATGAAAAGTCCTTCACTTTAAGTACTGCTCATCAACAAATAAAACACTGGTGTGTTATCGGTATTGTTTTCTCCTAACCCAAAACACAACACCATGCCAGCTACTAGAAAGAAAATGGAAATGAATCCCAGCCAAAACCAGGACACTGTGTCATATGGTTACATCGACAAATTATATTTTTCTGATGCACCTATGAAATGCTTGAGAACTGAAAATCTCAAATGGCCATGTTTACTAATTTACTATATTGAGCTGTCATTCCACCCAGTTTTTTCAGGCCTATGTTAGAGCTTTCACTCACAAAAATAACGGGCCCCTCCCTAAACACACAAAAATCACCTCACTAAAAGTCACACACAGGAAGCCACAGACCGCCTCCAACTTCAAAGACAGAAAGACATCTCATATCAAGTAAAAAAGTCACTCCAAATCACATTAGAATATGGCTAGAATGTTCCTGGAAAGGAACATTACTTAAACAAGCACTAGGAATGACAGCAAGCTGAGGTTTTTATTCACTGCTTCCCACAAACACTTCTGCTGTCACCAAAGTTAAAACCATATGCACACATGACCTACAAAGGGCATGATTTCCCAAGGATGATGAGTGCCTAAACCTCTGCATGAAAAATATTCAATATTTTTTTTTCAAGTTCTCCATTTGAAAAAAACATATATCCAAATCTTCTAAGAGGCAAAAGAATGTTACTGCGTAAGATACAACAGATGTGGTTGTGCCTTATGAAATAAGAAAAATGGCATTCAGCCTTCCCCAGCTGCTGGTTTCACATCAAAATTGTTAATTTCCATGACCTTTTTATAAACGTGAAAAAGCCTACATGCATTGCTCTTACAAACATCTGTCAAAACCTAGGTCCTCACTCCATGAAAACTTTTTCAATATGTGATCTCATCAGTAAGGAATAAAGCTCAGGACATTTGCGGCAATCTCAGTAATGAAATGACAGTAACGGCAGAAAGCATACTTGTTTCTATACCTTATTAAAGTCCAAATCTAGAGCTGACATACCACAATAAGCTCTTGACAAGTGGTGAAATTGCAAGGGTGCACTAGCCCAGGAATCATCCATGTTTGCTTCATTATCTCAGGGATGATGGCTGTCATGAGTAGATCGCTTTGTTCTCCCATCAAACTGAGTGGCAGTGGGATGCCTTGCTCCATTTCTGGAAGACCTACAGACTGGGAATACCTGCAAGTTGAGCTGAGAAAATATTATATGTTATAAAGATGGAAAAGACACTTCTATAATTTTTCAAAGAAGGTATTTGTATTTTATCAGAAAATAAGTGTAATGTAATTCTTTGTTCTGAGGAGATTTACTTCAGCAGAACACAAGAAACGGCTATAGCAAATGTATCACCGGGTTGACAGGCTCAGGGTCAGGATGGAGGAGTAAGATGCTTCTTTCACCATTCAGCAAGACCTGCTTATGCTTCACAGAACTGGAACCATCCATTACCCTGCTTCTAAATGCAAGCCCAGAGACAACATATTGTTGAAAGTAACAATAGTATTTAGCCCAGAGTTTATAAAACAACTTCTTCCTTGCAACACTTGCAAGAATTCATAAGTAATTCAAGAAAATGAAGAAAAGGCCTAAAATTAACTTGCCACTTAATGTTAAGCCACTGTGATGGGTAGAGTTCAAAATTGGCTCAGATGATTTGACATGAAATAGTTCTCGCCTTAATCTACCCTTTTAAACACAGGTGTGTCTTCAGGATTAGAATCCTCCTGTTGCCAGCCAATGGAGAAAGGGATATTGATACTGATTCATGCCATTATAAAACAAATGAAATGAAACTCTTTCTGAAGGTGTGTTTCTTTATCAAGTAGCAAATTCTAGATGACTTTCTTACACTAGACAATTAATTTTGCAGAAATAGTTTTGCTTTCTAAACCTAGTCCTAGAAAGATGCATTAGCCATTAGACAGTAGGAAGTTAAGGCAGCTTTCCAATAAACTGAGATGGTACTGAAAAAGGAGAATTTTAAAATACTTTCAAAGTTTTTTCTGTGTAGCTCATTAGGTTGAGAAGCACTGATATTTATATTAACGTGTTTTTTTTTTTGTTGTTTTTCCTGTGGATACCCTAAGGTGTCTGTCTTACAGTTGCACTGCAGTGTTAAATCACCTGATCATCTTGGGTGGTGAAATGAGTGGCTTGGTAGACAAGGAGAGCTTTGGAAATGATCTGCCTTTACTTTGCTAACACCATTTCCATTAGGATTCCCATAGATAAGCTGATAATTATGAACTGAATTTACAGACAGTGAGGTAGATTGAAAACGGTCTGAACAGCACAGTTTAGAGGGTGATGACTGTCAGTGAATGCCATTTTTTCTGCATGGAGGAATTCAGTGACTCACCTTTGCTTCATCTGCATTTCCATGTCAGATGCCATTCTGTCAGATTGCTCCTCTGCTGCCATTTATCACATGGCAACAAAATGTAATGGAATATTCATGGGAAGATTCAAACTATTGCCATACCACCAACATCCACCTCTGGTACCATGGGCCAACATGACAAAATAGGAGGCATTACGAAGTGGCCTTGTATTCAAGCTTCTTAAGGCCAGCTAACAGCTGTTACAGCAGTGAAGTGTGAGTCCTTTCTCAGTTATACATATAGTAAAACATAAAAATTTGCCCAGTGTAGCCTTCTGCAAAGAGCTCCCTATTGAATTTGATAGGAGAACAAAAACTGTGTACACAGATAAAACTCACAGAAGTTTCCAGCAGACCAATTTAAGATAAAGCAGATGATACCATCTGAAGATGGCCAGACCAAGAAGCTAAGTGCATGCTGCTTCCACAAATCCTCTGAGCAGCCATTATAGCTTCCCCAGAAGCATAATTTCAAAGTGCTGTTGCAAAAGGTCATTTTGCACACCACGTTGTTACCGTGAGTGAAAAAGCCTCAAAGGAAGTTCTCACATAGAAATCATTAAAAATCCATGAAAGCTTTAAATATGGAATCAGACTAGCACTAGCTGAATCCAGAGAAGCTTTAATTCAGCTTCACCTATTTCCCTACTTACCATCATATACAGGTTCTTTATACACCTGACATTGCTGAAAGTAATGCCTCCTATTTATTTCTATGGAAACTACAGTATATGTAAAGAGTATAATAACACCTAGTATAAGAGCAAATTCTTAGCTACAAAATGCTATTTTTCAACACAGTCACCACCATGATCTGTGCATTTTTGCCAGCCATGAACAAGAGCCTGCATGGTGCACTAGTTAAAATCTGCATCTGCAGACGTGACCTACTGTCACTACTGCCACTACTGAAACACATCACCCACCACCTTACTGTGTTCACATCCTCTGTTTGGTCTCCATAAGCATTCACCAAGTGTCAGTGAATGTCAATGGTGCCATTTTTTCTGCATGGAGGAATTCAGTGACACACTTCTGCTTCATTTGCACTCCCATATCAGATGTCATTCTGTCAGTCTGCCCCTCTGTTCCTGTCTGTCACACAGCAACAAAATTTGATGGAATACTGATGGGAAGGTTCAGCCTCTACTTTCATACCACAAACATGTGTCTATGATGTTGTGGCCCGATGTAATAAAATAGGCACTTTCAGTGCAGCCCTCATAGGTTTACCTATAGAGAACGTCTTATCCCCTAGCTAAGATTTGACAAATTGTACAACTCAAAACTCAAGGAACTCTGTATGTTCCCCAAGAAAGCTAATATGTTGCTAATGAACATCACATTATAAGATTCTGATCTCAGGTCGAGAGTCACAGAAATAACAATTACATAACCAAATTAATTACCTTCATTTTAACTGCAGTGTCATCACTGCCAATAGTAATACACAATACAGCAGCTGTAAAACAGCTTCCATCTAGTAAGTGCTTTCCTTTTTTGCATTCTTTCTAGTATACCATTTTCTTAATATTGCATTATCTTAGTTGGTACCTAGGTGGTATTTCATATTTGTCAGATATTTAATCTCATTCATTAGAACATACTTCTTACTTGAATTTTATCTAGTAATATTGCCATCTTGTTAAGATTTTTGGATCTGTCATTTATTATTCATCGAGTGTTAATTACTCTCCACAGACGGGAGTCAACAGGAGAAAGTATCCATTGAATATTACATCCTTTAAAAAATTAAAACAAAAACAGAAAAAGAAGAAGAAGAAAAGAAAGCTCACAAAAGTAGACAACACTTTTCATTGCCATTTACCATGAATCTTTTGAATCTAAAATATTACAACAGAAAATATTTGTTTTGTGAGAGGGACTGGGTAGAAGTTAAATACATGCACCAGATGAAAATACTTGCATGCTACTCAGTTGATATTACTTTCTGTGTTTCTGTGATCTGAAGCCTCTGGTATTTCCTCCCAGACTGTAAACTCTAACTTGAAGTTTAAATGTCTCCCTTAGCCTTCTACTTAATGTGAATATAGTCTTTAGGATTTCCAGATTCTATTTGATGAATGTAACTAGGATATTGTCATATGACTGTAAGGCCACCTGACAAAGTGTTGGGAATAAGTAGTCGCATTTTGAAGTGCTAAATGCCTGAGTAGCTGGATTCCACTACGAATTATCTTGCCAGGACACTTTTCCTATGAGGCAGATATGAACAAGCTGGTGAGAAAAGGCAACATTATTCACCTCTGAGTTTATGAGTCTCAGTATATACACTTTTCATGTCATAAAACTCCAGAAGTACTTATACAAACACATACAGTGATATGAAACTCAGCTAATTTCTAGTTTTATAGCGAGACTAAATATAATGGGATGCAAATGACTTACTATATGCAGTGACTGAATCATGAAAACAGCTGCTCAGGACTCTAACTCATTAAAGAGTCATCTCCATGGGAAATTGAGCAGGCTGAAAGTAAGCTGCCAAGATATCAGGAACTAGGTCCCTGAACAGTGAGATTTACAAAGAAACAGAAAGCCTTAGCAGAAGCCTCCTGTCCCTCTGACAGCACCAGGCAGCAGCATGCCATCAAAACTGAGAAGCAAGCAAGTCAGTTTCTCCCAAGAGCAGAGACAGAAATCAGTGTGTTCCCATCAAAACATTTTGTCAGATTCAGAATACATTTTTCTTATGGAATTTTTTCAATGATTCTTCCTAAAGTGTCAGGCTATTAATAAATTTCCCAACTGCACCTTCAGGGTCATCATGATAGCAAAACCCATAAAGTCATTATTGTAGTTATTCCTTTTTCTTCTGTTTTCTTCCTTCCTTCCTGGATTTTGATGTTGAAAGAACACTACTCTATGTAAAATGATTCATTAATATTAATCAGAAGAAATAGATGGTGAAGGAGAACACAGTTAATGATTGCTTAGAGAAGCTTCTATTTCATTGAATTATTTTATTATAAGTTGCTAAAACTATAATTAATTTTCATAAAAACTGTCAAGATGTGTTGACTTTGCAGTTTTTTATTAGAGAACAAGGAACAGAGACCGGGACGACGGTCTATTCAATGTCAAAATGTGGGTTTTTTTTGCTGAGAAACAAAATTTTAATATACACACTCTCATGAAAATACAGTGGTGTCCAAAACTTAGGTCAATCCTGAAAATGTTCTTGACTTTTTACTGATGGAAAAAGGGACATATAGCTAATTACTTGACAAGTAATTTGATCATTTGTTGCACTATAATTAAATAGCTACATCCCTAAGAATACTCTTTGAATTATGGGAGTACTGTGGCTTGGAGCCTAGAGTCCCCTCACAGTCTATTACCATCCTAAAAACATAATATTAATTGCAATAATATTTTACTCTGGAAATAATTAAGACCCTTGAGAGCTTCTTTCATATGTTACATAAGTAAGCTCCAAATACTGATGACTGAGTTGAATAATCAATATGAGTTGATAAATATCTTCCTTTCCCTCCATTTCCAAACATGGGGATAGAGATAAATTAAGACACTGGCCAACAATATCTGCAAACAGTTCAGAGGATGAGACAAAAAAGCTTAATTTGAAGTTATATTTTTTGTACTGACTGCAGGGATCATCATATGGATCCACTGCAAAGACAAGAATTAAATAATGGATTACACATCCTTCTAAAAAGTGAAACAAAAGAAAATTCTCATAATTTCAGAAAAGGCAAAACAGTATCAAAGAGAAACAGAATAACAGCAGAAAATATACAGAGTTGTATTTCCAATTCCCTTATAAGAGTGGTCTTTTGGAAATGTTAAGTAGTAGATGAAAAACTGAACAGCAGGAGACATTTTTTTACCCAGTCTACTACTATTCAAAGTCAAATTATGAGCCATCAAGCCATGCTGCAGGTACAATTAGTGTGCAAATACTCTCCTCATGCAACTTCTATAGCTCTACTAACGGTAAGTCCTTTTTATTACTGCACATGGAAAACAATGTCAACACAATAAACCTGTTCTTACCGAGAAATTAACCTGAATAAAGTACATGCAATGGTGTACAGCTAGAAGGAAAAGACACATCAAATGCCTTATTAGAATGAGGTCCATTTCTAAAGCTCTTCCCAGCAGTGAATAAATTTGGAACAAAAAAAATATCTGGTAATTATTCCTGGACCAGAAAATAGGAAGCATTTCTGGCAGCAATTTCCACCATGATTCATAATTTCATTGTCTGCTGACAGAAAATAATGAAAGAAGAAAGAAGAGTTTACAATTTATGGTATGTTTATAAAGAGTTAAAATTGGCAGAAAGAGGGAAAAAATACAGACGTAAAGAGAAGGAATGAAATGCATGGATGAGTTTAAGGAAAACATAACAAGAAGGACAAATCTCAGTTTGTTATACTACTGTAAAAAGATAACTTTCAGGCATCCATGCTAAAAATACAGTTCCACTGCCACGGAACATGCAAGCTACATTCATATTTTGAAAACTCTTTTTTTTTTTTATTTCACACAACTCATTTTGAAAGCCAAAATATAACAAAATATAATTTCTATGCCATACACAATTTTTGCAGAGCAGTGAGGGAATATTAAGGAAAGAAGGGCTCACACTTGCATGGGTGTTTTATTGTTCATTAGGATTTTTTCCAGTTTAATAACTGCAAATTGTCTTTCAGAAATTTAAGCATTGCAAAGTCACCTTATAAATCTTTCATTATCTATCAGTTGAAATCTTATACTGATTAGACATGTGGTAGAAGCATAAATGGAGTTTATAAATCAGTTTAGCTCAGCTCAAATCAGTAAAATTCAAGTTCACAAGGTCACCTGACCTTATAATAAAATAACAAAAGAGGGATGACCTTAGTATAGGATGATTTTTTATGGCTACTTCCAAGTACAGAAGTAGAATAGAATAGAGCAGTTCAGTTGGAAAGGATCTTCAAAGGTATCTAGCACAACTGCCTGATCTCTTCAGAGTTAACCAGAAGTTAAAACATACTTGTGAGGACATTGTCCTAACACCACTTAAACACTGACAGTCATGGAGCATCAACCACCTCTCCCAAAATCCTGCTACATTATTGGACCACCCTCAAGATTAAAACAAAAAAAAACAAAAAAGAAAACAAAAAAAAAAACCACACATCGCTAATGCCCAGTCTAAACCAGCTGCTCTTTTTCTATTTGGCTCCTAGTCTGTGCCTGTGTCCAGCATTACTCCATCTCAGGTACTGATAGTTGCTATTTGAAAAGATGCCAGATAGGACATATCAACATATCATACTAGGACTGTCTATATTTTGAATGCAGTCCCTTTTACTGCCCTGACAAGAAACTTGGAATCTAGGTTAAGCAGTCAAATCTAGGAATTTTATCTAAATTCAGATTGGCTCCCAAAGCTGTTTGCTCCAGATGTAAATCAAAATCCCTCTGCTCCCTGCATGTGTCAAATCTCCCATTAGTTGTCAAAATGTACTGAGAGAGAAAATACTTTTGCATGAAGTGAGTGATATTTATCCATCGTATTCCCATGGAATATGTTAGGAAACAAGTGCACAATAAACATCATCAATGTCTGATTATAGTCCTAGTTCTGCCACTACATGAGGTACATTAGATACTTCTTATATCATTATGTGAGATCCACGTGATTAATGCAGCAGATAAACAAGTAAATAAAAGCATGGAGAAAAATGCCTTATTGCTTCAGACATTTTTGCATTTTTTGAGCTAACCTAAACAAAGACATTTTTCATTCAGTATTTTGAATGTAAGAACTGGTAATTTCATCTCCTTAGAATTAAAGAATAGGAAAAAAAATATTCTTACAGAAGCATAATTTTATGCAGATCTTTCTTTTCAGGAACTGAATGCAGTATGAAACATTAAAACCATTGAGCTACTTAGACCATATTAATCTGCAAGAATTGAAGGAAACAACTTCTTGGTTCCAAAATCATTCTACCAAGCCTCACCAGAGTTGAATTCTTCATCCAGAAGCTGATCAGCAGAATTCTTAACTAAACCGATTCTATTACATTTATTTATTTACATTTTACCGGAAGCAATGAAACTGGATGAAGGAAAAAACAAAAAACACAACAAAAAAAAAATATCAAACATAACCATTTTTGCTTTTTGAAGCTTTAGAATCAAGTTAACTTAATAACCAGAGTTGAATTTTTCTGTGCAAAAAGAAGCACTTGCGAAAACACATTGCAGAATTTCACAGTTCTGGAGAAGCCATTTATTTTTCCTAAGGCACTACAAGATATTTATAAAACCACTTCAAGCGAGAAAACTCTGTCATTTAGGATTTAGCTTTAGATATACTCTAACCAGTGACAATTTGAAGCTCTATGTACCAACACTCTGAGTTTCAGTAGTACAAAAGCATTATATATTTCAGTGTCTCTGGAGTCTTTTTGCATTCAAATACAGCAACACAAGACTGGAAAGCAAGCAAGTAGAGATAGCTTTTGCTGGCTTATAGTCTTTATTGCCAATCTGACTTCTGCAGAGAAAGATAGGTATGATGATTGACAGTTTTAATGGTACATTAGTATCTCTACCCACATGTCCTGCTCAAGGTGGTCAGAAGCTGACCTACCATTCAATTAAAAGACAAATTTTCTTTCCTATTCTGATGGTAAAAACATTCACAAGGCTGCTCAGTAGCTACACAACAAAGCACAGTGCTGATACTGCAGCTTGTTTCAAATTTTCTGTAAAAATTAAGTTCAACAATATTGTGCATTGTCTTTCTCATGTGCATCTTACCTAGAAATGGTCTTTTCCCTCCTTAGATTTATACTCTGAGGTTCATTAAAAATTTTATTACCCATTACAGTAAGTTCTATTCCTTAACTGAAACAACAAAGTTATGTCAATTCTTAGTAAAATTCTTAGAGAATCATAGAAAAATGCAGTTAAACATATAGTAGAGTATGCATCCAAGTACATTAAAGGCTATGTTACATTTGCAAGCATACTTCTGATTATGTGATTCTCTACTTATCTGCTCTAATAGTGGTAAAATGCATCTCTATATTCAATTCACTTCATCTTGATACAATAACATGATGATTCACACATTCTTCAGGTTTGGGTGATGACCCAGTTCAAGGAGACAGGAAAATATCAGTGATGTTTAATCAGATTTGGGTATATACTTTAAAGAGGTGCTTTTAGACTTAGAAAAGGTTTCAGAATCATGTAACCCAGTAATATGAAGGTGAACTACGTTTGTATGTACAACATACATAGCAGTAATGTAAAGGAAAGCAGGATCAACTTCTGAAAGTAGTTAATATGAATAGATTCAAATAAGCACGTACTTATTTCCATTTTTATAAAACTGATCATTAAACATGCACTGAGTGTGAAGCAAGTGGTGTCTGAATAATATAACATGTAATAAAATGTTTATTACATTTTCTATATTGTTGAATTCAAACCCGCCAATATTTAAATGTGGTGTTAATGCATACCAATAGGAAGGACCAATAACTATTATTCTACAAATGGTTATTATAGTAAAAATTCCAAAAACTGATAAAATATATCCTCTTAAAACTGTTATGAGTAAAGGTTATAACTAAAATGAATGTGTATACAGTTTTCCTTCTGTTGGCTACAAACAAAATGTACAGCCTCAAAACCCAGCTGAGAGAACATTCAGATCACAGGGGAATATCTTATTCCAGAGCAACAACACTCTTTTCAAGTCATTCTGAGCAGAGAGCAATCAGTTGACACTGGGCCAGAGAATAAGGACATAGTCTACAGAGTGATGCTCTCAACAGGAGGTGTGATAGTAGAGGTTCTGCTGAATACTCCTCTGGAGAGTTTCATGCTGTGTATTACATACTGATTTCTGAGAGAAAAACTTGAGTTTTTTAATTTTGCATTTAAAAAAAGCCAGAGGCATCTAATCTAAAATAAATACTAGAATGAACATAGCAACCCCATAGTAATCTTATGGCTAATTTGCATTAAATACATTTGAAACTTGACAACAAGAGACAGAATGTCGAGTAGGTTGAATTTATAACCTTTGCTTATTGCTAAAAAAAATTAAAATCACATTTACACAAAAGGTAAATTATACTTTTCAAGAACGGAGTAACAGTGGTTACCTCATAATAGATTTCGGTCTAAAAACACAATACAGATGGCTTATGTGGACCATCTGATCACCATGGTGAAGCTTTTCATGCTTCTATAATCTGTCAAGATAGATCACTTTTATTTTAGCAACAACTTTTCAAACTTTGGAAAAATAAAATCTCTATTGAAAGACTAGTAGACCACAAATAAATCTGCACCACACTTAATTGTCTTAATGAAATCAAGAGGAACTCAGCATAGGCAAAGAGAAAAACATGCCTCTGGTAACCAGTTAACATAAACATTGCACACATGCAGGGCAGTGTAGGACATTATCATTATTCAAAAGACTGTTGGTTTTTTTTTCATAAGCCAGGTTCCACAGCCAGTTCACGCCTCCAATTGTGCAATATAGGAGGGAGAGAAAATTGCCAAGACGAAGAGATCCAGTTATGACAGCAGGGTGCAGAGGTTTCTCCCAGGACGAAATAAGACATAAGAAGAGATTCCCTTTTTGCAGAAAAAAGTAGAGTGATTTGAGCAACCCTAATAATAAATACCTCATTTTATTTATTGGTTGAGGCAAAAATTAACTGTAAAAATTTGTAAAAAGCATAAAAATGTTAGTTTAACATAAATGACAGTTCTCATAATGATAAAATTTGTGTTAAAATTTCCCAGCTAACTCATCTTATTATTGTGATATTTTATTTGACCTCAGAGTATTATTTGGTGATAGAATTTAGATTGCTTTTAATAAACCATCACATAGGATGACTAATTAGTTGACTGATTATAAACACATAAGACTGCTTTGCCAATTAACAAAAGCCATGGGAAAATTTTGTCTCAGTAGGCTTATTTTAAAAATCTGAAGCCATAAATGGCTTAGTACAATTAATAATAGCTTTCTGCAGCCAGTCTACATAAAAATAATAATAAAATGAATAAATAAATAGAATTAAAAAACATACCACCTCTCAGTACTTCAAAGACACCCAGAGACACTAAAAGATAAGCCAGAAGAAGAGATTCTCTGGTAAGTATGGTATTTTCACTGTTACCTGTAGAGTGAGCAGCATACTGCATATAGATAAGTTGCAAGATCATTTATTGAAAGATGATTTTCTGTAAAGCAGAAGACAGAGTGCTGAGACAAACAGACAGCTGGTCTGTACAGTTCCAGTATGGACAGAAATTGTGTATTTTGACAGGAATTTAGGTACACTTATATGCTGATAAATCTGAGGTGTTGAGAAAGTAAAGTTGTCATTAAACAGTACTCCCAAGAGGCATTTCCCCCTCATTTTTGCAAGCTTTCAAACCTCTGGTCTGTAATGTGAGCTAAATGAGGCAGTCCAACCAAATTGTGGTTGATAACAGAATGGCAAACGTAATACTTCAGATTTAAGAAAGCCAGCCAGACTTCAAGTTTAGGAACACCAAGCTCTATACAGAATAGAACTTGATAAACGTCTCATTATTAGTGTGCTTTATATGTATAAAATAACCGCATCATGACCATTTTGAAAATTATGGGAAAAAGATAACAATAAAACAATGGAAAAAATGTGGTCTGAAAAGACATTACTTTCAACAAAGGACAGTAAATTTGTTCACACGCCATACATTTGATTTTGAGGACTGTAAGAAGACAACACTGAGAAGCTTTGAAGATGAATTTTCAAAAGTGGAAGCATGAGTATAAAATTGGAATTTAGGTTTTTGACTTCAAATAGACCAGAAGTTTAGAGGATTAGTCAAGCTGAAGTTCAGAAACTTAAGCCCTGTACATGGAGATAGAAGCATAGTATACAATTGTAGCATGTGAGAGTGTGGCATAGGCTCAGCTACTCAGGCAAAATACTGGAGTTACTCAGTATCAGCCATTTGGAGCATGAACATTTTCTTTCCCATCATCAGTTTAGATTGTCTCCTCATCAGCATAGGCCACAGGAAACATTTTATAGTTAGAATAACCACCAACTTAATTATATTTCTGTGCTAAAGTCACCTTCCTAGTTCCTTTAAAATATGAGCAAAATCATGCTACAGTTTCATTCACCTGTGCTTGACCTGAACCACACAGTTCTTCACAATATGCACAGGACCAGCCTTATGGCATGGTTGTAAGCTCTACTTATAAACAGCTTCTGCACATTATAGCTGTTCCTCCCAGCTTCTGAGTGAGCCTCTTTTCTTACTCAAATACAAGTCAATCTTCATATAATGTAAATCTCCAAACACATTTAAGCTATCCCTATACAAGGTTCTGCTTAGCTTTCTAAATATTACCTAGTGGGTATCTACTATCTTCCATAATCTCTTTCAGTTTCTTAAATGTTTTAATGAAATTAAAATATTAGTAATATTTGTGTGCATAGTTTTCAAAGGTAACGGTTTTGGGCATGCTTATACTAAACACATCGTTCACACTCTAAGATTTCTATATCAAAGTAATCTTTGATCCGATTCTTTACACGTTCTGGCAGAAATAACACTAAAATTTCAGCTTTACTATGATCTGGCTTTTAATCGCCTAACAAATGTAAGTATGCATTTTGTTATGGCCTGAAATTTAGGAATCTGTTTGTTTGAGTTTTGTAGCCCCCATCATTTTAAAACCACTGATAACCTGTGGAATAAAATTTGGAATATGGCAAGACTATATTAGGAAGGCTACTGTGAAAGTAATGCCTCCTGTATTATTATGTTGGCCCACAAAGTCAAAGCTAGGTGGTGGTGGTACAGCAGTAGATGTTGAATCTTCCCACTGATATTCCATTACATTTTGTTGCTGCGTGATGGATGGCAGCAGATGGATCCAACATTTTGGATTCACTTTACCAATAGTAGAACCAGGATATCATCAGTTATTAGCAATTTCATCTAGTTTGTCACTGACTGATTATAGCTTTTCCTATAGTCTTCCCATTTTATAGCTGAAGAAGTTCAGATTTTTATTTTATATCTATTTACATTTTAAAGAGATGTTTTTAAAAATTATTTATTACACAATTCAAAGAAAAAGCTATCTGGTACCTTTGTCTGCAGATTGGAATTTTCTTGTGTCTGAAATCCAACTTTACCATCCTGAAAGGAAAAACTGGATATCAGTACATTAAAAAAAGCCCTAAATATTGTTCAGAGTAGATGTTCCATAAATACCAATGCTGGCATTTAAAATGCAGTTTCCTGCATACATAGAGAAGTTGAACTGGCTATTTTGAACTATTATTGAGAAAATTTAGCCATAAAGAATAGTTCCTTAGATCCACTGTGTCCACATCAGTAACACATGACTTAACAACAGCCTCCATTCTGCTTTTGTGTCATTGAGTAGTTTGGAAAAAGAAAAATCATTTTCACTCCTGTCACGACTTTTTATTTTGAAATACCCATTTAGAAATTTAGGCCATACTGAAGTGTACTCTAATTGACTTTTAAGTAGAGCTCAGGGAAACAGCCAAAAGGACCAAAACATGTGTATTAAATACTTCATAGGTGTATCTATTTACCTAGTGAAGTAAGTCATATATGTTCTAAAACAAAATGCATGGTCTATTTTCATAAATATTTAAGAAACCAGTGATAAAAGTTAGGAGACAGATATTACTATTTCTCTTTCTCACTCTGTTCCCAAGTGCCAGAACATGAAATTTAGACAGCTTTGGAAAAAAGGCTATGGCAAATATACACAGACTGAGAATGTAGTTTCCCTGGCAACAAAAAGATCCGAGAACAACTCATTCCTTCAGGTTGCAATTCAGTTTATGAGCTTCCACATCTGCTTGCATAGGAATGAGGCACCTGGGATTACATTTCTAGAATGATGAGTGAGAAATTAGAGAACAATAGACATCACAGAGCTAATTTGGTGCTGTAATGGAAATGAGTCCTCTGATGTTTGTTGTCATGGACCACCCAGAACATCTGAGTACACTAGAATTCATGCCCTGATTAAGCATCCAGCCTTTTACGTACTTACCTTGGCAGGAGCCAATAGCTGTGAGAACCAAAGAAGACGCTCTCCTGCTTTGCACTAATAAGAGTTAATAGACTATTTTGTTAAACAAAACATATGCATTCCTTCCTACTAAGAAAGAATACAAACCAGAGGAAGGAGGAAATATAGCAAGTCAGATGGTGATTAGGCACTTCTGTTTGCTATTTCAAAGAACAACAGGTGCAAAAAAGAAAAAACTAATTTGCTAAACAATTTCACTTAACTTTCAAAATGTGTAGAATTACTTCTACTCTGCAGGCTTGGATTGAGGGAATTTACAGTGGTAGGATAATTTTACTTCCTAATGTCTCCTCTGTAAATACCTGGTGTTTGCATTTATTCACTATATGCAAACAATTTGTATGGATACCATCACTCCATATGGCCTATTTTATTCAGCCCATCATCCACAGGAGAACTACAACAGCTAGGCTGCAATTAGTACATCTGAGAAGTAAGTGAGCTTACAAAACTTGTATTCAACACCTTTTA
Organism: Meleagris gallopavo; assembly: GCF_905368555.1. NCBI lineage: Eukaryota > Metazoa > Chordata > Aves > Galliformes > Phasianidae > Meleagris > Meleagris gallopavo. Next base: position 23,078,238 of record NC_139406.1, on the reverse strand, counting down.
CTCAGCAGCCATATGGTACTATACCAGTTCAACTGACTGAAATTGTTTGTAAAGATTATTACATAGGTCACTCTGAAAGTAATGCCTCCTATTCATTTCCATGGAAACTACATCTGATACAAAGAGCACGACAACACTATTTGATAGAGAAAATTCTCAGCTATAAGACATTATCTATCTAGTCATCACCATGTACAAGAGCTTGCGTGTCATACTCATAAAAATCTGCACAGAGGTGAGCCCACTGTCGCTGTCAGTACTGCCCACTGCTACACTGTGCTCACACCCCCTGTTTGGTCTCCATATGTGTTCATCAAGTGTCAAGGAATGTCAGTGGGTGTCATTTTTCCTGCATGTAGGAATTCAGTGACACACTTCATACGTGCTTCCATGTCAGAAGTTAGTTTGTCAGACTACCCTTCTGCTACCATTTGCCATGAAGCAAGAAATGGAATGTAATATTAGTGGGAAGGTTAAACCTTTGCTGCCATACCACCAACGTTCACCTTTGATGTTGCGGACCAGCATCATAAAATAGAAGGCATTTCTTTTGGAGCAGCACTTGTGTTACAGATGAATTTTGTGGATAAAACAATGTCTAAAGTTTTATTCTTTTTTGTTGTTGTTGTTATTGTTGTAATCCTTTTTGTTTTGTTTCTAAGAACTTCTAATATTCTCTCGTGAGTAAAAATGAAAGTATGAGTGAATGCAATATTGCTGCTTCACCCACTAAACTTGTTCCATTCATGTCTAAATATCCCTGTTATAGATTTCTAATGCTCAAAAATGTGCTGTAAGCTATTATACATATAACTGGAATAATCCATAGGATCTGTCTTGTGAAGAAAGTCACCAGTAGTTGCTTGCTATGGCGTGGTTCTTTTCAATCTATAAGATAACATTTTTCTAAGAGTTTTTTAAATGCAAGGCTCAAGTGTATTCAAGAAAGCATAGGAAATATTTATTTACTATCTCCTTTAGAACTATAGTATCTATTTTTCTAACATAGTCATGAAGTCACTCTACCAAACAGGAAAAAAAAGAAAAAAAAAGCATCAGTTTTACAGTCTGATTTAATGTTGTTGTGAAATTAATTCAATAGCATTCCGTCAGTCACAGTTTTTCACCTTTTGTATACTTGGACCTAATGAAAAGTTCAAACTTTTAGAAGAGCATTTAATGCATTCAACATTGAAGTATCAGTAACCAGACAATTTTCAGGTGAAGTCCTTATCTTAAACCTCTCATGTGAGCACTTCATCTGTGACCCCTCTTATCACTCTATATGACTGTACTTGTATGAGCTTGATAGTGTGCTTCTTTTCATGCTTCTTTTCAAGCAAATGCAGGTGGAACATTCTCCACAAAGACCCATAGCATATTCACATGAAGGTGAATATAAAGGGGTCTTTGTTTCCATATTCATTAACACAAGTTAAACTTGTGTAATCAAAAGTGTAGCTTCCTATTGCATAGACTGTGCATCAGATTTAGGAGAACCAAGCAGAGATATTTCATCTAACATATATTTATTTATTTTTAATTATAATTACTTCACACTGTACAGCAAATTTCTCTGTAGCTTTCTGCTTCAACAAAAGCAGAATGTGAAGTGGAAATAAACCCCGCATTTTAGTTTGTTTTTTTTTAAATCTCTCACTTGCCTGTGTTCAACTGTCAGTTTTTCTGGAGGTTTCATCCTCCCAGCAACTTAGGAGCAGATCCTTGTTTCACTGTATCACCACAAACTGTGAGAAAACCTTCCATCAGATATCCTCCATTATCTTCCACACATCCTCACTATAAACTACACTTCTTTCTATTGTGCAAAATAAGTAACTAAATTGTAACCCTCATAATTTCTACAGCAGCAGAACAAAGCTACAAATGTGCAGGCATTCTTGCTAACGTATCTTTCAGTCCAGAAATGACTTTTCCAAATTTGCTCTGTTAGCCCTTTCAAAAAAGCAGACCCCAAAATTCTGCAGTCTCCTACACTGAGCCCTCTTACCCACCTGCCACTTAATTACTATTTTATGCACTATAGTTATGTAAATTTGATCAATAGCAAAATTTAACATCCCTGTTCTTTATTTTTCTTCTTTGTAAATCCCATTTCTGAGGTATGCTTTCCACAAATGCATACTAAATTAAAAGGAGAAAAGAAAGGGATTCTTAATAGGATGCTACTTAAGCCTGATACCTTTTCTTAACATTATGCTGTACAAATGAAGGAATGTGTAAGGCATAAAAGTTCACAATGCTTGAGCTAAGGGTAAGGCTGTACTCAAAAATATATCTAAGCCTGGATGCATGTGTTAAGACACATGGAAAAATAATCTTGTAAGACTAAATGAAAAAAAAAAAAGATGCTACTCAATGCACTGACTTTTCATCAAATCTGAAATAGAAACTGGGAAGCATGGATTGAGAACTTTTCAGTGCTTAATTTGATTATACTGATTAGTCTAGGAGAAAATATTATTGGCACCAGCAGTAAAGAGAATAAATATTAGTAAGAGCACCAATTGTAAGCTTCACAGAACATTAGACATATAGGGACAGAATTGCCTGGGGAACACCAAGGGCTAAATTGAAGGTGAGAAGAGTTACAGGGTATTACAGAATCAACAGCATTAGGATGGCAAGATATTTTCTCTAGATGTTGCTTTGCTAGTAGAGAAAGCATCCCATGCCCCTCAACCTTGGAAGTAAGTCATATATAAGTACAGTTGGAACAAAAATAATTTACAATCCTACTCCAAACTGCATTTATCAAGCACTGGGCTGCTCTGTGGGGACTCCTAAACAACCCTGATCAAAAAGGTTTGCTTAACTTTATTGTGCCTTTCCTCCTGACTCTTCAGTAATTTCCCCCTATTGCCCCATCTCGTTCCAAGTACAGAGCTAACCTCTGTTAAACACTTCCATACTGGCCCCAGATTTTCTGTCATAATCTGCTATTTATTATAAGATTGCCCTATTGCTATTAATTCTGTTAAGCTAGTACCCTACATACACTTTCTTCTGTATGGTATCTTGCTATTTTCATGGCACTACATTGTTAGTAGTGTCTTAAGTTGAGGTGGGCCATCTGCATATGCATCATTCTCCCTTTGAAACATGTAGCAGTCTGAAACTTCTCATGTTATTTTGTTAGTGATGCCACAGGTCAAGGTTTGTCATCTGCATGCAATCCCTAATCATGAATTCATTGAATATCTGAATTTCAAAAGCCAATGAAGGAATGCATTTCAATTTCAAGGCATATCTCTCCGTATGCATCCCTTGAAAATTGGGACTTAAAGATCAACAATGCAGGAGGTGTTTGTGAAAAATATTTACTTATTGATAAGTGGGTGTTTAGAACATTAGTTATAGACTTCTGCAGGTGATGTCGACAGATTTAGCACCTCACTGTTGCTACTCCAGCTATTTTTTATCTTCCAACAGATTGAGCTACTTTCATCTTGTCAAAAAAGGTATTTTCAGTTTCCTTCTTAAATGCAACTTCCTTTAGTTATACCCAGTAAAAAGATTCATCTAATGCAAAAATCCATCCAGGTTATTTTGAATAGGGAATGTATCAATCATCGTTGGTTTGCAACATTTAGATCTAAATGTTGTGGTGGCTGCTAACATTTTGGTACCTATAGCAGGATTTAAGTGTGAGCTAGTTACCTTAAAATTGTCTTCATCTCATTTCATTCAGCTGCAAATAACTTTTTTTTATCACAAACTGAAAATTCAATTCCTATTTAAAGGCACAGTTATCTATGTGCAGGCACCATACCTGCCAAAACCTATGCAAGCTGCCATAACAGCTAGAATTATTGCAGTAAGATTTTACGTTTGAGTAGACAAATTTCTTCTTTCAAAGTATATCTTCTTCAATACTTCAACTTTTTGCTTGAATTTCAAGTTGTGGGATAATATTAGAACCCCTTCTTTGGCAAGTCTATTCAGTCCTTGTTAGTCAGGAATGTTCTGGGTGCAGCAAATGAACTCTATCAAATAAACAGCTATAAAGAACATGAATATTCCAGACTTCTTATCAGTCACAAAGTTCTTGAATGCTCAAATGTGCAGTATCTGACATAAGATCTTATTTTCCAAGAACACCAAATCTAGAACATTTTCATTACTGAATGCAATTTTCCAGAACACATGGAGAGCAAGAAAGGAGTGGGAAATCCTTCACCTCAGAAGACTGCATTTCAGGCTCTTAAGGGACATTTTCTGGTAGTATTTCTTTGTTGGTGGATATAATTTATAAACATTTATTAGATATCTTCCCTCCACTCTCACTTAATCTCCCCACAGATATTTCTTGTACCCTTGCATACCTTATTTTTTTTATTTTCCTAACATGATGAATTACATAACCATTTGCATGTTTATTGTACTGCAATACTGTTTGTCTTCTGTTGTTAAATAAGGTTGTGACTTGGCAGTTGGAAGGAACCTGCATTTTAGCTTTGTAGAACTGCTGGTACACTAGATTGGGTTAAAATCCCTATAAAAGGAGGAGATTAGCTAAGCATAAGTAACCAAAAGTTTGAGAGAATAGACTGAGGAAGCAGGGAGAGAGAAGAAAGGACAGACAGTGTCAGTCCAATCACAGAATCATATCACAGAATGGCTTGGATTGGAAAGGACCTCGAGGAACATCAAGCTCCAACCCTCCTGCCACATGCAGGGCCACCAACCTCCACATTTAATATTGGACCACATTTAATACTGGAAGTAAGTTCATGTAACACTAGCAAAAAAAAAAAAAAAATTTAGAAGCTCATATCAAAGGTGATAAATACCAATTTACAGCCATGAAGACAAACCTGCAACATCACACTAAACATGTGTCTGTAGTGTTGTCTCTTGTGTCTGCCTTTAAAATATTTTGCTTTGAGCTCTACATAGATCAGCTTCCGTAAGTTTTCACTGTGGAAGCTTCCTTGCTGGGAGTGGAGTTTTACTTTACAGATTCATAAAGAACATACTAGTAAATACTGACATTTTTACGCATTTCTAGATCCTTCCAGCTAAAAAGCACTTCTCATGATTCAGTGAGATCAATTACTACTGCAAACATCACTAAGTCAGGAAAACTCACTACATCACACACAGAAAATGAGCCTCTGATATTGCATTCAACTCTAAATACTTTGTCTGAAATCCAAAGAATAAATAATATTATTTTACACTTGCTCTTATGCTGCCATTATAGAGAAAAAGTCATATTTATTTACACACAGTGTTCATCATTTCCCACATCTTATACAATCAAAATAGTTCTGAGTTTTGGGTTATGAATACAGTTAAAAGATTTTTCAACAGAAACTACACACTCCTATACGATAAAGCCCTAAGGAGAACTTTTGAGAACACAGATGGTAAATTTAAAATCTGCTTCATTATTACTAGTTTTAACTATCTGGCCAAATGGTCCCTGTCATGGCTATTAATCAAGGTAGGAACAACTGCACGATATAATTACATAAGGGTTGGTACAGGTGAAATTTTTTCTTTATTATTATTTTTGCTTCAAATTCTGCAAGTGGTAACCACATGTCATGTATCACTGTCTAATTATGTGATTTTAGTGACTTGGGAGCATTCCAGCCTCAGGGAAGGGAATTAGAAGACCACAAGATTTATTTCGTGGTTCATCACTATGCATACTGCTTTCAGTGCATTTTTATGAAAAAAAATGCAAAATCCAACTTTAATAGAAAAGTATACCTAAAATAATTTCTAAAGGGACAAGAATACCACTTAGATCAGCTGAAGAAAAATCTAAAATAAGACCTCAAACCTTAAACTTCACTCAGGTACTGGTTCAAAGCAATCTATTAGTGGCAACCTCTCCAAAAGATGATAACATCATACTAAAAAGCAAAAAATGAAAATATGTAACAGAAATAGTTATATGTAGCTACTTTTACAATAAAAACATTGTCTAAAACATAATGCAGTAGTAAAGAAAAACTAGAAAAATCCATAGAAAGGTACTGATTGAGATTCCTTGAATTAGTCTCTGTTCTCATAATTCTCTGAGATCTCTTTACAAGAAAGTTGCTTGATCTCTTATTGATACTGCCAGTGATCTTTCTTAAACGTAAAAGTTATAGAAATACTTTTACTTCCTTTTTGTGAAACACAAACTATGCCCATTCCTGATCAGAATGCATTTTTATTCCCAAACTCTTCATACAAAATAGTTTAAAAACTGTTTCGGAAACAAAGCATAAACAATATTCCAAATAACCTAGATGATTTATTAGCTTAACTATCCAAAGTTAATCAAATTAGGAAGACAAAACATGGAGGGTTTTTTGCTGAAGACATTAAGGGCTGTATTTTTTTCTTGCGTACATAAATATACTGCCTATTAGAAACCTCTTTCTTACTCAGTTACATTTCAGTCATAACACAGTACAGAAGTTCTTTCCAGGACAGAAATTGCATTTTCACTTTAAGTTCTTATGCATAGGTATATTACACATACACATGGTTATATATATATATATATGTAACATATATATACATACATATATGTGTAATATACATACATATGTAATATGTATGTATATTACATTTATTATTAAATATATATATTACTTAGTATTACATATATAACATACATATATATGTAATATACATATTAGACAGGAATGTAGACTATGACACTTCAACCACTTTACTTCAGGACAAATGATCTAGATTGCTTCTCTTTCACATTAATTTGCTTATATTGCCAGCAACAGAATTTCTAAGAATGTTCACAGAAATTTGAAAATTGACTCTCATTGATATAGCAAGCAAACCTGAAACTTGAATATTAAGTGAAATGAATATTCATGTACTCATTTCTCTACTATTCAGAAAAGCTGTCTTCTTTGTCTTATTCATAGCTTCTCTTCTAGACAATGAACCAAGATTTTTGATACCCCACTTATTGAAAAAGACATTTTACATCTGGATGAATGACACAAACTTGTCATTACATCATTTTTGTAATATTAAGATCAATGTTATATATTTAGCAATATTTTATTTGTTCTACATAAACACTTACTGTTTTCTGATTTCTTGTGCCCCATGTTCCCACAAAGCTTTTATTAGGTACACCGTGGGCACAGGAAAATTCCAGTGCATTTGTTTCATTAGATCAGTAACTAGTTCAGTGGCAGAATTACACTAAATGAGAGAATAGAGTATATCGATGTCAAATCATTAGACAGGAAACAAGCCTGAAGATGCCTAGAGAGAATCTACTGCACAGCATCCAGATAATTGCTCTGTCCAGGAGAGTTATTTGACAATTCTTTATAGAACAGTTCCTGAAAACTACCCAAAGTTATTAAGCAGAGCAAACACCAGCCAGTCTTCCATTGGCTTTTTTGTTTGTTTATTGTTTTTCCTACTCTGCAGACAAGGAAAAAGAAGCTACAGCCTTCCAGGTGGACTGGATGGCAATCAAACAGAAAACATCTACTTAACACAGTGTCCTAGGCACAAGCATGGTTAATTTTACATGTAGTAGGAATCTGTAGGAAAGAAGCAGAAAGGGCTCTTACTTATTAACTCTGGCAAATTTCTTGTTTTATAGAAAGATAAATTTAGATCCACAAAGCATGCAAAACAGAGTTAACGTAATTTTGCTTCATTATTTTAGCAGGGAGGTTTGAGCTGAAGCAAAGATGGAATTCTTTCCTTAGTGATTTTTTTTTTAAAAAAAGCTTCCAACGTTAAAAAAAAAAAAAGAAAGAAAAAGAAAAAAAAAGCAAAGTGACTCACATAGTAGCTTGATAGGAATAGGAACAAAAATATGTATGTGAGATTCAGACTGGTTTTGTCTACTGCCAAAAATTATTAGGATCTTCATTTTCAACCTCTCAGGAAACCTTCTGGCTCATTTATACTGGTAACATTGTTAAATATTGTGTGAGCATCTGATCAGTAAGCATCTGGACCAATCCAAGTCTCCCATGTCCCTATGAAACTAGATCATACTCATTTTTACCATTCAGAAATAAGTATCTTATAAAACGAGGTAAAAATCTAATAGAACAGATTGAAAGAACAGCACTGTACAGTAAAAGCAGCATAGCACAGACAAACAGAAGTATCCTTGGAGTTAGGATATTCTTTTACGATTAGGTACATTGCTGCCTACAGAAAGAGAAATAAATTATATCTCCCATATCCTAGAAGCAATGCTGCAATTTCCTGGAATTAGTGAGAAGTGGCAGTAGGTGCCTAAAGATGTTTTTCCTCATACTCAAAATCATTTGGCAAATTTAATCCTATCTTGCATTTAATTCTAGGATGAAAAAAAAACCTCATGTACTAGGAGCACCACCATTTACCACAGCACAGTTGAACACATTCATTCTAGATCTTGACAAGAATGATGACTGCTGAGATGGGAGTCTTTTGCTTACTCTGCAATGCCAGGTATCTCAGAATCCATCCTAGACATTACAGAGCCAACAAAGGATAAAAAGTTCTCAGAAATCCACTAGCTGACAAAAAGCAATGCAGCATGTGCCTACACAACCCACTACATGCAACAAGTTATCTTTAATCAGACTGAGTTGTGGCAAAAAATGATGGTGGCTCTAGCATCATATTTCCAGTTGTCCAGTCCTCCAAGCTGCCTATTTTCAATGGCACTTGAGAAAACTTGCTTTTTCTTCTTCACGGCATGTAAACTTTCTATATAAAAGTTACAGCTGAAGTCAGTCAGAACATAGGAGCCATAGACCAAATTCTCAAAGTTTCTTTGCAGGTCCCATTTCCTATAGAAGGTGCACACGCAGAAGGAGGCTCATCCCTTCCTTGTTTCAAAGATTTCAACAGATTAAGTCGGTCAGAAGAAAAATAATAATCAAAACAAACCATATTATTCACAAAAGAACTGTTTCTATTCCAAATGAATATTTTTCCATATTTTTGTCATAGTATAATTTAAAGCTGTTTGTAAGGCATCTTTATAAATACTCCCATTGGGCATTGCATAATTGAATGTAATAGCATTAAAAAAAAGAATAATGAAATAGCTAAGCCACACACTCTTCTAGAAAGAAAAATATTTGGATTGCCTCAATTTGGAAGAAATGCATTTTGCTTATACTCTCTTCTCGTCATGCGTGTGTCTAAACAGCAGCATTCAAACATGAGAAGAACCATGAGAATATTATGTTGCTACCAAAATGACTAACTCTAGAGATCCACGTTTAGTGATGACAATGTAATTAGGAGTGGAAATAGTAGTTGCATGTAGATAAAAACTGCATAAGGTTATTAATTCTCTGTCTTGCAACATGTTCATCACCACCCACTTGTAAAAGCATGTTTTACACAACGGATAATGGATGCAAAAATAGAACGCATTAGTTTTGCTGCTATGAATTTTCAAAAATTTGTGTTTAGATCATAGCATGGCAGTACTTTAACACTGTGGTGACTGCACAAAATTTGACACTCAATACTAGTTTTAATTCTGTAGTATCAGATATACTTTTGTATGACTAATTAAAACTTTCTGTCAGTATAACTCATAAAGATAAATCACTTTTATGAGTATAAGATATAAAGACTAAATGAAATAAAATGCTTTCTAATTTTTTTCTTGCCCTGTCTACATGGCATCCATCTTTTTCTGTAGGATAGTTAACCTAAAATTCAAAATAAAAATCCAGACCTAAAATTCAATGTCAAATCTACTACACATTTTTGTGCTCAACAAAATATCAAATTAATTTCAATTTAGAATTCATTTAGAAAACCTCCTATGTTTTAGAAAATTGAAACAACTTTTTATCCTATCAATATTATCATTCCATATTTGCAGTAGGTTCATGAAAAGCTTCAGAAACAATCTAAATCACTTTACAGTTTGCAAAGGATTATTTTTCTATTTGTTAGTCTTTGTCCTCATACAACCCATCTTTTTTAATATGCAGTATTATAAACAGTCAAAGGAAACACCATAGACAAAAAACTGTTCAATGTAAAAAAGAATGTTCTCACTCAATGGGAAATTCCAGCACTTTTTGGAATTAACCGTTGCTTATATATAATATGACATTACATTCAGAAAACTTTAAATTTGTCCACATTTAAGTGATACATTATTAATTATATTTTGAAAATTAAAAATCGCACAACATGCAAGTGAATGTTAAGAACAAGTTGTGAAGACCATCTATGACCCTCCTGTCCAGAATACCAGGAAACATGGAATGCATGATGTACTAATGTTAATGAGGATAAAAGCAGGAGAAATAAAAAGATCATTGACATTAGAGCCATGAATAGCTTTCTCATTGCTACAAAATGGTACCTAGTATGGAAAAAGAACAAGAAAGCCACATTAAGAAAGATTTTTAGACCTTCTAAAAGCATTTTCTATGTTCTGGTTGTAAAGAAGGTGAATATAGTTCAGAAACAGAGTCCAACATCATTCTGAAAACACTTTATAATCTTCATTAAACTGTGACCATTACACTGACTGTCCTCAGTGCATATTAATATTGTACTGATATAAGTCTGAACTGTTTAATGCTGTGGCTCATTCATAGTAGCAAATGTAATGACTGAAACAGTAAAGAACACAGGCTTTCTAATTTGTGATAGGCCACCAATACCACTCAGATGCGCATGTCCTACACTTTACAGTAAGTAGGTGAATGTCAACTACTAATCTTCTAAAAGCTATGGCTGACCAGAAGTAGATTCATTGAAAAAACTGCCGTATCAGGAAAAAAAAATGGTACTGTGCAGCAAAATCTAGCAGCAGTCTTTTTGGACAAGAAGAGGTTCAATTCTGTCTGGCAAAAATGTCTTAAGAAGTTGTTGGACTTCAGCTCTAGTCTTACCTCATTACAATAAATCTTACTGTTACAGACCCAGCCAAAAAGCGTGTTGTATCCTGACCACAGTCAGAAGAACTCAATAGAAGAAATTTCATGTTGGCCTAGGTTGTAACATTTACAATCACATAGTTGTCCTTCATCATTCTCCCTAATATGCTGAAACTTTCTTAAAGTAGTCTTCAGGGCATGTATTTTTCTTTTTGAATTGGCTGTGTGAAGAAAAAAAAAACACCTATATTCATATGGAGTGTGTTAGTATTTTACCTCCATCTTTCATAACTACTTTGCTGCATCAAGTTATCAGTTAAAAACAAACATATAGAATCTTTTAAATCTTTGCTTTTATAATTTTTTAATGACATAATGAGCAACTACTGTGAAAGACCTAACTTTAATAGCTAATTCAGATTTAGTGTGACCTAAAACTGACCAAAGTGGAAAGAAGGAGATCTAGTTGATTTCAGCTGCTGAGCTTTGTTCTATAAATTGACTTTGATATTAACCCAAGTATAGAAAAGTCTTTAAAATTATTGCTAATTAAGAGATCTCAGATCAAAACACTGACCAATATTTCTATTCCTCATCTGTCAACAAGAAATAAATTCTCTCTCATTTAAGAAACAGCACACTAATGAGCAGCAAAAGCCTTGCCTAGCAAAACTGTAGACAAAATTATGTATTCATAATGTTAAAAAAAAAAATCTTTGTCATTCAGTGAATTATTTGTAACGGAAGTAAAATTCACAGAACTAGACAAATGTTGCTTGGCAGGCAATTCGAGAGTCCAGACTCCTAATCAACCTGGATCTATGCCCAAATGAAGTCAGTTGAGGCCTTGAATAGCAGTCTGAAAAGTTCTAAGAACAAGATACCAATATCTGTTCCACTGTAGTACTAGTCCACAAGTGCAAATGTCCTTTCCAAGTGTCCAACTTGAACATTCCAACATGCAACTTGAGGCTATTACTTCTTGGTTACATCTCTCTCTAAAGAGGAGAGTTTGTATTCATCACTTATGCTACATTTTGAAGAAGCTGTGGGGTTTTCTTCTCTAGACTAAACATGCTTATATATCTTTCTCATTGGAATGAGTCTTAGGCTCTAAATGATGGGCCCTTCTCCTCTATGGAAGACGAAGACCAAAAATAGACAATGTAGGCCAGGTGTCTTCACCACTGATGAGTAGAGATGAATAAATCTCTTCAATTCTACTAGTCGTAAGGAAATCCACTGAGTGTTTTTCCCTCTTTCAGATGAGAATGCATTGCTGATTTATATTAGGCTTGTCATTTGCAATTATCTGCAGGTTCTTTTCACCAGGGCTGTCTATCATCCAATGCCTTATACTAATGCATGGGATTGTTCCATCCGAAATACAGACCTTTTCATATCTTCTATGTTTAAATTAACAGTATCTGTAGGCTCAAGACACAAATTTCCCAACATCCCTCTGGACTGAAGTTGTATTCTTTGATGTGCCAGTCATTTCCTCTTATTTGCTGTCCTCCACAGATCTGATATCAGTTCAGTCTGTCTCATGACCCAAGTCAATGATGAAGATACCAAACTACTTTGGTCTCAGTGCTGAACTCTGGAGCACTCTGCTTCTAGCATCCAGATCAATGCTCTCGCATTGATTACTACATTTTAAACAAATATCCTGTCAGCGTTCAGTCCTCTTAATTTCCAGTTCATATTTTCTCAGCTTCCAAGAGAAAATGCTGTGGCAGATGGTCTAACTAAAATTAAGGTATGTCGCACATCCCTCTCTTTCTGCTTCCCCTTCCTCACTTCATTGCAGGAAGCAATTATGTCAAGCATGATTTAGCCTTCATAAATCCATACTGACTACTCTTGACGGTCTGTTTGCTTAACCAGCCAAAATTTAGACAGCTATTAAAAGGATGTGAAACTACATTGTGCAGAAGCTTACTAAAAGCAGGATGAATTTGCCAATCATTGACAAAGTATGGACAATTCAGACAGGTTCTAAACACTAAGGACAGATATCTAAACCGTGAAACCTGTAATGGTATGTGGCTATTAATACAGAATTGTTGAAATGTATATCACCTGAGAGAATACTTTACTACTAATTAAGTTTTATAGCACACCATAATTCTAATGACTCATGGCTCAGTTACAAGGAAGAGCATTTGCTAACACAGGCATTTACTTATGCTAATTCCATTGCTCAGCATAGAATCAGAGATCATTTATCACTACTATTAATTATAAGTTTGATTCTCACTTTCTACCCTAAAACTCTCACTTGAAACACAGATTCATACACATGTTGCTGTAGGAAAGTAATGTTTTTCAGATAAACATCCCTGCTGAAATTCCTAGATAACATCATCTAGTCCGTACAATTGCACACATTCTTCTGCAGCCAAAGCTATTTTGTTTTTAGCTAGAAGATATTCCCAATAAGGCTACTGCTTCTCTTGTAATACTGATGTTAATGAGTAACAATTAGAAAGTAGATATTCAAGTACAACTTTTAGTAAATTTCCTGAATTTACAATCAAAACTTACTAGCTTATGCAACTCCATGGGCCGTTCCAGAGATTTTTGATTGATTTCATAGTGCAAGCCCTCTACCATCTCTACCATTTTTATTTTCTGCTCTGATTGACAGTAGAGACTGACCAGAGTCAGGACTACATCATAAGACAAATCTCTGTGGTAAACTGGGATACCAACTTTTTTGAAAACATCTTAACTATTACCTTGATTATGCTACGTATGTCTCCACAGCACATTGGTATATCTCTCTGGCAGCTGATTAAAGGGGAAAGAAATCACAGAATTAAAGCAACTGCCAACACTAATGGAAAGCTTTACAAAATGGATTCTGGAAGCAGGAAATTATATTCCAGAATCATTTGTACACTTGATTTCTAAAGTGCATCAAAATTGACCATGAAATAATCTTTTCATTTTTTTAATGAAGAAAATTTTCTATCTCTTCTATTTACAAAATCCAGAAATAACATTTTTCTAATCATTTTTAATTACAATTTAAAAACATAGTTTCTCTGAGCAAGACTTTGGCAATCCATTTGCAGTGATGTTAGAACATGCCACTCTGAACAGGATATAAGAAACAAAATTAACATAGGAGAGGAGGGATTAAGAGTAACAAATAAAATCTGAGTAAGAGTTGTAATGAAAAGGATTAAGATAGGAAATCATCCACAGCTGGAAAAGGCATTTCAAATATTTGTGCTCTTTCAAAGACATGCAAATAACTAAAACCTAAGTCAAGGAGCAAAGAGGAAATAGTTTCACTGGTTTTAGGTGAATACAGTCTCTAGCAAAAAGCTTACTCTGAAGAAATTTGCCTGCCAAATGTGCATTCTAACATTTGATCAAAGTATGTGAGTGGAATGCAAAACATTCTGTATCAATTTTTTGTCTGACAATTACTATTTAGACAGCTAGGTTTACATTTCTGTTACCTTTAGCAAAGTCCTAATTACATTGGGAAATCAGAAAAATAATAGAAATTACCATTAAGAATTCAGCTGTGACAATAACACTGTTTAGAAATTTAGACAATAATAATGCAACCATTTGTCTTACTGATGGTAGCACACATCTTTAATATAATTGTTGTCATTTAAATGAGTTATCAACATTAGGTTATTAAATTTTCTATTAAAGCAATAAAAAGGCACTACACAAATAAGTACTTTCATTTCATATTTTCCAATGGAGAAGGACAGGGATAACTACTCTGAATCAGATTCTCACACTGAACACATGCTTTTAGATATTTTTTTCTCATTTTATGGAAGTAACATCCACATCTCAATCCTTCTCTCAGATCTATTACCAAAAAATTTCAAAATCAGATGGAAAACCTAAAGAGAAAAATATATTTCTTCTACACCTTTCAAACAACAGGTATATTCCACTACAAGAAACAGGGCAAAAAGGGTCTTACCTGTATTTCATGGAAGATATAAGAACATTATTTCCTAGTTATCACAGGGCCAATGTCCATTCCTTCCACAGTATTATTCTGCCTTGCTGTCCCACAGTTTACAAGAGACAAGGATATGTAAGAAGGTTTTTGTATCACCTCTCATTCAATTAGATTTGAATATTTTCTTACAGTAATATCGGTCAACTGAAATGGACTAAACTGAATGGAAAAGAATTACTGTCATTCAATAGATATTTCTTTAGAACAACTGCAAGTTGTACCTGCATAGGCCTATGAATATTGTTTCAGAAAAAATGTGTTCTAGTCACACTAATCTTTTTCACACCTCATGACTATACAAAGGACTTGCATATTTATTTGGTAAAAATGGCTTTATAAACTTGCTAGCTGGGATTACTTAAACTTTCAAATTCATTGCAAGTATGACTGACATAAGGACCTGGACTATTTAATCTTCTATTCTGTTATCAGACCATTACAAAAACTGTTCTTCCCCAAGTTAGCAAAATTCATGTATCTAATCTTTTTTAGAGTATAATGGTTAAACGTACCAGGACAAGACGTTCTTACTTCTCACCAAATGTATTTTATAGCACTTCTATCCTGTGAGTCCAGTTAAGCACAAGGAGAGGCTGAAAGAGCTCGGTCTTTTTAGCCTGGAAGAGCAAAGGCTCAGCAAGGACCTTATCAATGCTTATAAATATCTGAAGAGAGGATGTTAGGGAGCTGGAGCCAGTCTGTCCTCATTGGTGTGTTGTGAGAGGACAAAAGACAATGGGCACAAATGGAAATACATGAAATTCCCATCTGAATATACGAAAGCACTTTTTTACTATGAAGGTGTTCAAAATGGAACAGTTATTTATCTGTTCTTCTTTATGGAAAATCTTAGAAAACAGCTGCCCAAACTCTAGCTTACAACTCAAACCACAGCTGGCATTTTGATGTGGAAAAAAGTAATAAGTAAGTGTGATCAAAATCAGTTTTTATTCTATTTTAGAATAAATCATGATCCGTTCTCTCAAAATACACGCTATAGAATCATTTAGTAAGTTTTTGTAATTAGTAGCTTAGCATTTTGAGTCCTTAGTTACTAAGTAATGCATTATATTTCATAAAGGCAGATTAAAATTTGAAGACACTTAGGTTATAAAATAAACTTATTTCTATCCATAAATCCTTGTCAACTTAAGACAAACAGCTTCACAGATACTCCTTAATATATTCCAATTCCAGCATCTAAAGTAAATTCCTGTGCTTCCAATTTCTTCTCTCTTACCTCAGCGGGCAGTACAAATTAAAATTACCTAAAAGATAAAATAAATTTTATCTAGACCCTATAGTATGTTTCACCTAATATATCAAAAATAAATGAGCTTTAAATACGTACGATATTAAGGAAAGCATCTAGGCCTTTACACTTAAGAGGAAAAGCGCCAGCTGTTATTTATCATCTAGTTTTTAATTCAGAATGGAGGTGCAGTTAAATACTTACACATAATTGAAAGGACATTCCTTCAATGCTGTAGTAAAAAGCATCATGTAGGGGAGATGGTATACTTTTTTTAAAGTAGACCCTAAGCAAGCACAAAAAAGCATTTTGAAGTACTGACCTAATACTTGACTGTTTTCATATTTATAAAACATAGTGCAGCAGAAGCTCTTGCATCATCTCTCAAATGGATGCATTCTTATGCGAGGGCATCGTACCTAATTCATTAAAAACAAACGAAAGCTATAACAAAAACTCAAAGCTACTGACTTGGTAGGTGACTAACAAGTGATTTTTAGTATGCTTGCATTTAGGAGCCTTACTTTATAGATCTGACATTTAATTAAGACAGTTTATTATCATTATTTTATGTAAAACAAAATAGCTGTAATATTTACTAACATACAGTTTCCTATGTGCACATGTATTCATACTCAAATTTGCAGTCAGAAAATTAAGTTCAAATGTGCTCAGCAGTTCTAGAAAATGAGCTAGAGGATACCTCAGTCTTTCAGAAAAATGAACGTTTAAGTACCCCCAATGCCACAGTGATGAAGTTCTACATTTTCTCACTCTTAAATAGCTGGTTACTGAAAGAGTATTTTGAAGGCAACTCAAAAAAATCTATCTAGTTGCCTCACTTCAAAATCATAATAAATATCACATTAAAACTCATTGTGAGAAGAAAAAAAAAAAAAGATAAATAAAAGATAAATTAATGTATGTCATTTCCAAAAATGCTGTACAGAATTGAATGAGACTGACACAGGTAAGATCTTCTGTGGCATTTTCTTTTTAGTATGAAAATTTGGGGTTGAAATTAACTGCAATTTCTTGGTACTTAGGTTTCAGCAATTTCTTAATAAAAGAATTTTCCTCTGCCTATTTTATTTAATCAGACCTTTTAAAAGAAAATTTCTATGTATAATTTTTTTCTATTGTCTACATTAAAAAACAAACAAAGCACTTTGCTTCCTGAACTTTATACCACAAAACAAGATTTAAAGCAATCAAATCAAATGAAAAAGGAATTACTTAAAAAACACAAACATAACGTGTGAAATACCACTGGCTGTCATAAAGCTTTATATGTGCACACCTTATTTCTCTTTACCTGTACTTGAAAATAGTTAGGTTTACCATGGTGTACTAACTGCTTAACAGTGACAGAAGATAATTCATTAGTCCAGAAGATCCCATTAAATCAAATTATGGTTATCCTTTATTCCAGAAAATTTTCGAATTTTGCTTATGATTCTTTAAAATGCATCAACTCTATATTTAAAAGAAAATAAAAATACTAGGAACTAAAAATTCATTTTTACTGTCTGGAAAAGGGTGAGGGAAGTCCAGGAAAGCAAACTTAAGAACAAGGTTTCTACAGAGGCATGTAGATAAGGTTGACACACTATATAACATGGTGCCAGAAAGTCTCTTTGGTCTTGTCGATCAATCTAATTAGCACTTTACGCTAATGCACTAACAAATAATGTAGATAGATAAAAATTCCATAACATCTGCTTTACATTTTTGAGCAGAACATTTTGAAAGTAAAGAGAAGAATTTAAATTGCAGGTAAGAATGTACCATGGGCCATAGATTGCTCAGGTGGACAGAAATAATTGAATAAAGTGCAAGAGCACTTTTTCTTCATGTTTAAAATAGAGGCATTACTAAATATTTTAATTTTAATATACACTCTTGTCTTGAATTCGAGTTACTATAGTAGAAAGATCAGCTAAGGACATGAAAGCTTACAAGTTTGGGAGTCTATTTCTGAATTCTGTAGGAAAAGAACAAAAATTTATTCCCAAAATCAAAGTAGAAACTTATTATGTAGTACTAGAATTTAAAAAAATCCTATCCTCATTTGAGCAAAAGTAGAAAAACATCTGGCAGCTGATCATTATACTTTCCTTGAAATTCATAACCCTGCAGTAAAATTCATAATCTCTGCAGTAGAAGTTAAAATCATCACAGCGTATCTGTATTTCCAACATGGAAATATCTAACAGTACAGTACAGTTAAAGTAGCTTTTCTTAACACACCATCAAACACGCTAATCTACGAGGGCTCGTAAGTAATGCCTCGTAATTTATGATGTTGTTTCACAATGACAGAGGGAGACGCTGGTGGTATGGCAGTAGAGGCTGAACCTTCCTGTCAATTTCCTGTTCCATTATGTTGGTATGCATCAGATGGCAGCAGAGGTGCAGTCTGAAAAATGTCATCTGACGTGGAAGAAGCAAAGGTGCGTCACTGAATTCCTCCATGAAGAAAAAACGGCACTCACTAACATTCATCGATGTTTGCTGAATGTTTATGGAGACCAAACAGTGGATGTGAGCACAGTGGTGGGTGGTAAGTTTCAGCAGTGGAAACAGTGTCAGTGGGCCACAACTGCTGGTGCAGATTATTACGCACTCAACAGGGAGGCTCTTGCTCACTGCAGCAAAAATGTGTATCAAATAGTGGTAACACTGTTGAAAAGTAGCGTTTTAAAGCTGAGAATTTGCTCTGTCAAATAGTATTATTGTACTCTGTTATTTGTTGTTATAGTTTCCAAGGAAATAAATAGCAGGCATTACTTTTGGAGTGACTTATGTATATATATATTAATATTCATTGCTGGACCTTCACATATCTCCTCCTGATAAATGTATATAAGCCTTTATAGAGAGAACTATGATCTACAGAATGGAAGTAGAAATATCAAAACGGAGCACAAGCTTGACTTCCTAAAATGACAGTAGTAGCAGCTGATGACAGAAATAAATGTTTTAGTATAACCCTTCTGCAGGAGGTACTGATGTGTTAATCACACTTCCGTAAGACACAGATATGCCCACATTATGAGGATACAGAAACTTACAGGATACCGTTCAAATCACTGATACATGGACAGCTCACAGACAGGTTTGCAAACTAAAATACTAGTGCACAGTAATATTCAGTGGAAAATAGGCAGTTAGTCTTTTTTTTTTTTTTTTTTTTTCTTCCAGTTCAGTGATTCACTTCATAAAAAAAACACAAAATGTGCAGGCCAGATATACCCAAGAACGTTATAGTTGCCGCAAAAATAGTGCACAGGCCTGAAAAACATCTGCATTTAAGTCCTGAAAGAGTTATTAATTTGTGAGCAGGCAGCTTATGTGACAGAGTAAGATATGTCCATGCTGAGTTACAGTTTCTATTTGAATTCTGCTGAACACTAGCCTGACATCGTCTAAAGAATCTACTATACTGCGCTGCAGTCACCCTACCTGGAAATTCACTGAAGGAGTAAAACTAACTTCTGGGACCATCAGCCTCACTACTGGCCCACCTCCAAGAAACAATTTACTCTATCACCTGGACTAGTCAGCAGGCAAAATAAAGAAACCAAAATTAGTGGAGATATTATTTCTCAGGCTCAGCATGCAACACCAAGAAGACATTTGACTCCTATTTTTAAGGTAGAAGGGAAGACCCAGGAAACTAAAGGCACTAAGCCTCATCTCTGTGCCTGGAAAAAATCATTGGAATTAAATGATCTTTCAACCTAAGTCATTCTATTGTCATTCTACGTCATATCTCAAAGCATGACTATTCCGCACCAGGGGCAGACACTAGTACAAGTTAAAAGGATGCAAAAGAAAGAGGAACAAAGGGGGCCAATGTCAAAGCTCAAATTTGGAAAAGCAAGTCACGTGAGAAAGCAGCTTCCTCCATGATTTAAAGTTCAGTTAGTTCAGTTTAAGTTCAGCCAGGCATTTCAATGACTAGGAAACTTCTTTGATAAAATATAATTTTACCAATACTATGACACTTAAAATAGATTGTACTAGAAATTCAGAGTATCAGTCACCCGAGTAGAACTTCTTTAGGCAATGTGAAGACTGAAGAGCTTGCACACCTGTTTCAGGTGAGGTTGGTGTCAGCAGTCCAGATAAAAATATCAACCCAAAAAAGCAAAACATGATAATGTGCTGCAGACTCCCAAATATATCAAAATTGACTGCATTTTTTTTTCTGAAAAAATGAGAAAAGATGACACACCAAACATCCGGAAAAATGAAAGATGGAAAACATGCTTGAAATCAAGTGACAGAAACATCCAAGAATATATTTTCCAATGCATCAAGGAAAGAAAAGGAAACATTATTTTTATAGTGTGACTGACAGACTGAATTTCTAGAACACTGAATTAGATAGAGTAGTAGGACTAGCAGAGGCAGAACCAAACTATGGAGATTTAAATGAGTAGCAGTGGAAATGCAGTCCTGGGAGGCCTTGCCACAGAAAATAAGAAACTTTAGGGCATATGCTTGCATCTATTAACAGTCTGAATTTCATCATTTCTCACAATTTCTGAAATTAAGAAACCTTCTTCGACTCACTTTAATCTCCATGTCTAATTTCAACGAATAGTCTCTTCCATAATTCCCTGACTAATGGACCTTCTAACACTTGATTGCAGGCTCAGTTAAGTCCATAATTCTGCATCTATCTAGCATGCAAGTTTTTAGTAAAACTTATAAGATTTACACAGTTCTCCATCATGACATTGACACTAGAATCATGCAAAATAAGAGTCTGACTTACAGCCCAACCACTTCAACCAGAGAAAAATGTTCATGTACAACAAGGTTTTTGACTAATAGATGAATAATGTTTACCTCTTTCCTCCATACATGACATTATCACAAGCTGCAGTAAAACATAAGAATATCAGTAAGGTTTTATTAGTAAGCATAGCAGAAGGGGGAAAAAATCCCAAAGCTTTAGACAGTAATTTATGGAGGATTGAATGCACAGAGTACATTTCATAAAACATCAAACTAATGGCATAAATAAAGTCTGTACTGCAACAGAGATTCCATGAATAGGGAAAAGCAGTAAATGAAGGCATTCTGTTCTTGTTTCCATGCAATAAAATCTTGTTTTAACAGACTTTCAGCCATTATCAGAAATACAAGGTCTCTTATTCAGAAATAATGTTCAAAGAAAGCACCCATAACCTAAATAAAATAGTCACTTTATTAAATCATAAGACTTTTTCCACCTAACATACAGAAAAGAATAGGGACAAATGAAAATCCCATTAAAATATCTCATTTGCTGATCAAAGAAACTATATCTGACTAATAATAAAAATTTCCTCTACTGCATCAATCTACAGTCTGTTATATTTCACCTATCAAGATTCAGGGCTTGAATATTTCAGCTAAATACATTACACTTATGGACCTCTCTTTTTGTTCTAAAGTACAGTGTACTAATGATGCTTATATTACATGATAGAATAACGCTGTAGATGTCTCTTCCAAAAAAAAAAAAAAAGTAACAGTAGATGTCAATTTAAACATATTCCACTTATTCTGGACATGATTTGCTTCATTCAATGTCTGTTTTTTGAATGCAATCCTACAAGAACTTGTAATAAAATCTAAGCATTTACAAAAATTATTGCCATACCTTCTTGTATTTACAGTGCTTGAAAAGTCAATATAAAGTAGAATCAGTTTTCTTTAAAATAATATTGATTACACAGAAAAATTGCTATAATTTAATCTGAGGGTTAAAGAGATTTTACATTCCACTTGTTACAATTTTGTCAACGTTTTGTCAACAGTTTAAGGGCTAGTTCAGCTGTTAACTCTTTAACTTCCAGTGCACTACATGATGTTATGATGTGGAATACCAATAACCAAAAATCATAAAACCATGACATTTGCACAATTCAAAGCAGAGGTCTGTAGAGATGCTAATCAGAACTTCAAGGACTAATATAGTGCCACTGCTGGCATTCTAATAGATGTCTCCACTTTTTGACATAACAAAATTGTGTTTTCTTATTTCAACAGATGTGTCCACGTAACACGTTAGAGGAAGAACTTGTTAGAAAGAAGAGCTTACATCCTTGTGTTAGTAGTCCTTTTCTTCTTGAGCAGTTAATTCTGAGTCCTTTTCTGGCTTTACTTTCTACACTGGAAGGCATAAATAGCCAATTACGCTATTTTTTTATATCCACAGTTCTCAAGCAATTGCCATGAGAGAGTGTTATTTTAATATTGCACTCCTAATTCTTTGTAACTTGATAATTTGGAGAGCCATATAAGTAGAAATAGGGTTCACTACAGTATCTGCCGTCATTTTGGTTCTCCACCTGTCTTAGAAGTCATATGAGTTGTGAGTAGATAGTATTCTTTTCTCCTTTGTGTTATCGATCAATTCAGACACTAGTACAATCTGTTTAAGCATGTTTTAAATATAATGATTAATTTCATGACTTCTGCAGAAGACAAATCCAAATTCTCTCTCATTTTTCTTTGTGGCCAAGGGACATAAATTCTTCTCATTCTGTTTCACCAATTAAAACCAAAGATCCTGTCAGTATCATTTAAGAACAATCTAATTTATTACTCTTCATATGTTTGTAACCTCACGTATGTCAAACAATTTGATTTCATGTTTTCATGATTTTCTCACGTCATATATCCAAATTTCAGCATAATAATACAAAAAACCCCACCAATTTCAAAAGGAAAGAGTTCTCCCAAGAAATACAAAGAGAAAATAAGAATAAAAGCAGTTCATACTTTTTTTTTCCCAAATATGTCAGCATCTGAAATACTTGCAGTGTTTGATGTTTGCACAGTATCATAGCTGTTTCCATATAGGGCAATGTATAATTTTTCTGGAAGAGGATTGTCAAAGTTGACTGCATAAACCTTGAAGTATCGTTCCTTTAGGTTATAAATTTCTGCAAATCCAAAGCATGAAACTCTTCAGAAGAAAAGGGAAAAAACTCAGAACTGTAAGCTGCATTAGTAGCCAAGGGGATAGCTGTCTGACAGTAGTTCAGTCAGAAATGTAGCCTAGAACTAAACTGTCCATTCAAAACTTGACACTTAAGTACTTCTTACTTTGTATCAATGATCTCCAAGTATTAATATTAATGCCAATTAATACTAGAATCACAGAATCATTAAGGCTGGGAAGGACCTCCAAGATCATCTAGACTAACTGTCCACCTACCAACAATCTGTTGGAAATCAAACCATGGTAAAAATAACAGGTCTCTCCAAAATCAGAAGTCAGAGAGTTGTTTGAAAGTAGATATCTATTTAAAAAGATCTTCGCAATCATCCAAGATATGAGGAAAATGAAGGAAGAACAGCCCTTACATGGTCCAGTTCCAGATTCCCATAGCATCACAGAGAGTACAAAAGCAACCTTGGAAAGTACGACACCTCTGGAGATTTTCTGCTTATTTCAAAGTAGATTTGATTGGTTTCACTTAAGTCACTTAAAGCTGTTAACCCATTTATTAGTAAGTTTGCTGAGTATGCTACAATGGACCTAATCTCTGCAAAACTGCGGTTATAAAGATGCTTTTTTTGGTCTGTTGATTGGGCTGTGTGGATAGGAGGTACTGTGGGCATGGAATACAGTTATCCAGAAGCTTTCTTTCCTAGAGAATAAAGGAAACCTGTCTACTAGGTCAGATACTTCTAGCAAACCTACTTGTCTTGGTTTCAGCTGGTACAGAGTTGATTTTTTTCTCTACGGTGTCTGGTACAGTGCTATGTTCTGGCTTTAGGAGAAAAGCAAAGTTGATAACACACTGATGACTTAGGTGCTGCTCAGCAGTGCTGCACAGAGCCAAGGACATTTCAGTTTTTCAGCCTTTCATACTATCCTGCCATCAAAGGTAGGGATGCAAGGAACTGTGAGGGGACAGAACCAGGACAGCTGACACAGACTTGCCAAAGGGATATTCCATACCATATAACACCAAGTGAAAAAAAACCTTGAAAACTAGTGAGGGAGGCTGTAATTGCTTGGGGACTGGTTGATGGGCTCGGTGGGTCATTAGCAACTGCATATGCATCACTTGTTTTGTGTACACATACACAGGACGCTCTAAAAGTAATGCCTCCTATTTTATGATGTTGCTCCATGACAATAGGGGTAGATGATGGTGATATGGCAGTAGATGCTAAACCTTTCCACCAATATTTTATTCCATCTTGTTGCAGTGTGACAGATGGCAGTAGAGTGGCAGTCTGACAGAATGGTGTCTGACACAAAGGTTAGTCAATGACTTCCTTCACGCAGAAAAAATTGCACCCACTGATGGTCATCAGTACTTGCTGACATTTATGGAGACCAAACAGTGGATGTGAGCACAGTTAGGCAGCAGATGGTGCATTTCAGCAGGAGCACCAGTGGCATGAATGATGAGCCATATTCTGGATTGCCATGCAGGCTTGTGTTCATTGCTGGTGAAATGCATAGTGCATGTTTGTAACTATGCTGAAAAACGGTGTTTAATAGCTGAAAGAATCTTCTATCAAATAGTGTCATTTTGCTCTTTGCATCTGTTATAGGTTCCATGGAAGTAAATTGGAGGTATTACTTTCAGAGTGACTTATATGTGTGAATATATATTATCATTGCCATTGCCATTGTCTTTTTTTTTTTTTCCTTCTCTCTCTCTTCTGTCTTAGCAAATAATTTTTATCAGCTCATGAGTTCTACTTCATTGGGCTTTTTTTTTTTTTTTTTTTTTTTTTTTTTTTTGAAGTTCTGTCTCCTGTTCCACTGGGGCATGAGAGGTGAGCAAATAACTGTGTAGTGCTTAGCTGCCTACCATGTTAAACCATCACTTGTAAACTATTCTTTCTTCATTTATTCCCATTAGACAAGATTATCCTTTTCTACCTTCATTTTTTCTGATCACACGAGCAAAGTATAAATGTTTGCAACCATATATTCACACTCATTTATCCCTTCTTGTCCTCAGATTACTGAAGATTTGCCAATATCTGCATCAGAACATTAGAACTAGCCTCTTTGTGCTCTTTGGGAACTGCATGTGTTTGGTTTTTTTTGTTGTTGAGGATTTTTCATCATTATTCTCCTCTGTGTGCCAATTATTACTGGTAACA
This sequence comes from Meleagris gallopavo, assembly GCF_905368555.1. Lineage (NCBI taxonomy): Eukaryota > Metazoa > Chordata > Aves > Galliformes > Phasianidae > Meleagris > Meleagris gallopavo. Next base: position 23,052,971 of record NC_139406.1, on the reverse strand, counting down.
TCTGTTAACAAAAGTTTTAGGCCATAGCATATTTCTGCATAACAGAATGCCACTTTTAAGCATGTCAGAAGTGAAAGTGGCATTTTAAATGACTAAAGTTAAGTTTTACACATAGAATCATACATCTAAAAATTGATATCTGGTGAGGGACTGTAAGAACAATTGTCCTCAAGAGACAGTTTGTTTTTCTTCAGTCAGCTTCCTATGTGTATTCATTACACCTCAAAAATTGATCAAATTCATTAACAGAAATGGACATAGCTGAGAAAGAACTGAACAACAAGGTAGACAGAGAAGAATCTTGAAAAAAGAACGGAATAGAATAAAGGACAGAAGTGGCAGTGGTCCAAAGGCTAAGAAAAAGATAAAAGATATCCCACTCCCCTCCCCCCCCCCCCACAGAACAGACAAGATACAGATGGAAATAAATAAATTTGAGACCAAGAGGGTATAGTACTGCTTTGGCAAAGAAAATACTCATTTGATTCCATGGACAGATGACCTGTTCCAGAATGAGGATCCAGAATAAAAGCTTCAAGCAAGAAGGCAGTGGAGACCGTGGTTTGACAAGTATCTAACATACTCACTTCCTATTAGAATCCTTTTTCCACAGCTGCAAAGGGACTATGCAGTCATCCTGACAGGACAGAAGATTAAAGAAACCTCTTTCTATAAATAATGCAGTCAGAATTTGGCTATTTCAACTTTTGCCATCAAGACTTTAAACATATTTTCTACAGATGATTGGCAGTGGATCTGAGTGCTTTCTAGTGTGCTCTAGTACACACAAGGGTATCTGATATTATCAGTGTGAACTGTTACAGAACCTGGAATATTCTCTCAGATCAGGTTCTTGACTCTTCAAGCATTCCAATAAATTGTGTGTGTATATATATTATATATATTATATATATATTTTTTTAATTTAGCATATTAGTAAATTGGGACGGGCAAAAATTGAGATGTTAATCCCCTCAGAAAACTATGATCTTTTAAATGAGCATGTTGATAAGTCTGAAATACTGGGTACTACAAGAAAAAGTGCCATAGAAAAGTCTATCAAAAGCCACTCTTTAAAGCAGGATCTACAAATATTGAACTATAAACAAACTTAAAAATGGAACCAACAAAATTTTCTATATAGCTTTCACGATTCACTATAACTGTTCAAAAAGAGGAGGGGGGTGGCTAACAGTAGAGAGTCTTCACAGTTTCTTCAGTGTATTTAGACTTCAAGACTGAAAAACTGAAAGACATTTTTTGCCTCAACCAAACTATGGAATCTTGAAGTTGTTCCAAAGGTACATTCAATTACATCACTCTGTTTAATGCTCTGCAGGAAAAAAAAAAATATATTCTTCTAACTTCATCCCTAGATTCCTTTGAAAAATATATCCTTTCTTATTCTTTTTCCTTTTCTTTATTAGAAGTTTCATTTAACTCCCATTTTCTCTCCCTCAGCAATCACAATTGCACATCAGAAGTACAATTATTTCAAAAGCTCACATGCTGTGGCACTTTAAAAGAACGTAGATGAAATGATTTGCCATTTAAAAGACTGAAACAGCTATCAAATATAAAGGGTAAAATCCAACCGTCATTTCTTTTCCAAGTTGTTATTACACCCAGCACATAAATGTCCAGTAGTTCATAGCTGCAGGACAGCCCATTAAAATCACTCAAAGTGTTTTTCCCACCTGATAATAATCAGTACAACTTCAGTTCTCAGAGGTGACAAGGAGTAAGGCACATCATCCCCAGAGCTCACCTCTGCTGACTTGACATGATCTGATAGCTTCTATTAATTATTGAATGATGCAGTACCTTTTACATATCAGTCAGCCACCCCATTTCTGCTCCCTAGTAAGATTCTGGTCTGCTCAGTAGATTATTTATTAACCTTACTATCCATTGCTACAATTTGGCATGCAACCTTACACTGGTTGTGTCAATGACCAAGAACTAAGCACATCCACTCTAAAACATGACTGCTTTCCCTGATATTTATCTAAACCTAAAAGAAGAAAGCAATTTCTTTACATTTCTCACTTAATAGGAAGACTATCTTCATCATCAACAGCTGATTAAATGGCTTAAAGTTTTGGCAGATGTTGCATACGCATTTGAAATTTATTTAGAGCATTCTCTAACACATCAAATGAAAATGTAATAAGGTATAACAATTAATGTTCTAAATGTAGAACGCTAATCAGGGAGAGATGAGTAACTGGCAATGGAAAAGTAGTGTGAAAGGATGGACCTTATATTAAGCTTTCTCTTTAAAAAGAATTTATCATCTCATGAAAGTGTATCTTAGATGCCACACTTGCAGTTAAAGACTTCAAAGAAATAATTTCTCCCCTAAAAAGTGTCTAAACCATTTAGAAGTTTTTAAAAATGCACCTTCCTGACTTTAACCTGCACACGGTATGCTGAATTTGCGGTCTGAGTTCCCATAACCTATATTGCATGAGAACTCAAACTAAGGGAAAAGAAAGAGACACAAAAACACCCTTAGATTGTTAGGGGGCATCAAATCCCAAAGTTCAGTTAATGCAAGGCTGATCAAGCTAGTGGTGAGACTGGGGTTGCCCCAGACTCTGGCAGTTTCAGCCATAACAAAAAACCTCACCTCAGGGCATGGCCAGTGACTTCTTGTCTTAAACACAAATGAAATCCCTACTGGATTCTAATGAAAATGTTAAATGATTTTTATTTTTTTTTTTTAATTAAAAATAGCCCATTCTGTTGTTAATTTCGACTTTCCTTTTCTAGTTAGAAATTGGCCTGTCATTAATTCTTTGAGATAACATAAGAAAAAAAAAATAAGCAAATTAAAACATCAGGTTATACAAAAATATCATGTTATCCTTCACTGCAACTAGGTAATGCACCTACACATTTTTTCATCAAATACCTAAGAGAAATAGTTGCAGCCAAACATATCTTATATAGAGCAAAGATTATATAATACATATTTCCTGTATTTCCTGTATGTTTGGCATTTATAATTATGGAACAGGTACATTTTTAATCTTCTGGAAATTTATCAGATCAGTAATTTTAAGCCTGCAGAGAAGATTTATTTGGCATATTATAGTACTATGTTATACAGTTATTGAATATTGAAACACTAGTTTTACAAGGTAGCTAGCTATCTAGTATTTTTCCATATTAGGCTGTTCAATAGTAATAGCAATCCAAAGTTGGATCTGTTATTCAGAACAGATTCATTCTATTTTCTAAAGATCATAAAATGCTTATTAAGCATTTATTAAGCATTATCAAGCAAATATGGAGAATCAAAAACCTTTTGCCTCAGGGAGCCTTGTCTTCTTTTTGATCAACAAAATTAGTTTCTTTTTGCTTTTTCTTCTCCTTTAATAAAACTGTGTGGCTATGCTGGTAGTTAAAGAGTTATAAAGAGTTTATATATGTATAGTGCCTGGGTATTTTTCAACTGAGTGCCTAGAAATCGTTCTTCAGTGATGTAAGTGTAAATTAAATTTTTTAAGATCTAAAATCATGTGCAAACATTAATGGATAATAAAGGCTTCCTACGTTCTTTATCTCTCCAGGCCCAGTCAGTAATGACCACTAATAAGTCCCTTTCACTCCAAATACTTGTAAAAAGCTTTCATCATCATTCCCATTTTGCAAAACAGCTACCTATTTTTCCCCATCTAGCTCTAAAAAACCATCACAAGGAATCTGATTCACAAAGTACTTAAAGAATTATCTAAGATCAAATACTGCTAAGAATAAAATCAAAGTAGTAGCTGTTCAGCTTTCTTCCTTGGTTGAGAGAACTTTTTGAATGTCAAAAATGTAAGCTTCTCCTATAGTTTCCCTTACAAAATTGGACTTCATACCAGGGGGAAAAAAAAAAAAATAATATATAAATAAAGGAATGACTTTTTCAATGTATAGTACCAAGAAAACAAACTCCAATAAATAATGATCCTGAAGTTTTACAATTCAACTAGTATCAGCAGGTGCTAAGTCACGTGTTATAAAATGACATTATCTTATTATAAGAGGTGCTCACAAAAGAGTCATAAATAAATGCTTGCAATCATGAGAGAAGTATCAGTGTAAGCAATTGTTAACTATTTCTAATAAATTCTAATTTCAAACAACTGTAATCTATTCCAGAACCATTCACAATGCATATCTTTATATATACTTTTAACTTTTGCTAAAATTCATCACACAAAGTGCATCCTCATTGTAACACTATGTGAAACACAAGTAATTACAGCAACAAGGTAAAAATTTATGAGACGTTAAATTTAGGAAATGGCATTCTAACATAACCTTATAACTAATAGACATACAACAGATAAACAGCCCAGAGAAATGTATATAGGAACATATAAAAACAATTATTCTTTCATTCCTAAGAGACCAACAATTTCAAATTTGATAGAACAATTCATGTAGGTTGCTCTGAAATCTACATGGAAACTACAATGGATACAAAGATGACACTACTTGATAGAACACATTCTCAGTTACAAAGCACTCTTTTTCAACGTGGTCATCACCATGAGCTATGCATTTCACCAGCCATGAACAAGAGTGCACAACGTGCTCGTCAAAATCTCATGGTCATCCAGAATGTGGTTTGTGATTCACATTGCTGTTGCCACTGCTGAAATGCACCACCCATCACCTCACTGTGCTTACATCCACTGGTTGGTCTCCACAAACATTCAGTAAGCATCAATGAATATCAGTGGGTGCCATTTTTTTCTCAAGGAGGAATTCAATGATATGCCTTTGCTTCATCCACACTTTCAAGTCAGACACCATTTTGTCAGACTGCCCCTCTGCTGCTTCTGTCACAAGGCAACAAAATGTAATGGAATATGGATAGGAAGGTTCAACCTCTACTGTCATATCACCAAGGGCCAGCATCATAAAATAAGAGGCATTCGTTTTGGAGCAGCTCTCATAGAAAAAACCTCCACCTCTGATTTACAGCAGCCTGTGCTTAAGAATGAATGCAACTAATACAAAACTAACCAGGAGTTTCTTGCATCATAGACATTACTAGAACAAAATTTCTAACTGAATTAGTAGTTGTGAGCATAGTTTTACAATGTAGTTTTAAGGCTGACATGCTAATAATTCTCAGAAAAGGACAGCTACTTCTCCTCTAATAAGCCCCAGGCTAGTTTGTTCTTAATCTCTCTTCAATTCTTTCAGTGGTAAAACTAAATTTAATGTTAAAAACTAACCATATTTCATTTCTTAAGAATATCTGCAAAATCACAAGAAGGATCAGCATTTGTATTCTCTCTGGCTAAAATTTTGTTTGCAATTATTTTGACAGAGAGAAAAACTGAAAGGTCAAAATGTTTATAAATAAGGAAGCTATTAATTTCAGCTAACTCTTCATAACAGAGTGGGTGAGCTTTCCTTACAAATATAGCGTTAGTCTTATCTCATTGTAGGTCACTGATTTAATAAGTTATAAGCATGCACTTGGTCACTAACATATCATCTGAAGAACAGAAGTACTGCAGATGGTGCAGCAAAGGCCAGTAACAATATCTTACTTCTCTAGTAAAATAGAAATACTCTAACAACAATTACTCTCAGATCTCTCCATTATGTGTCTGCATGCTCATTGTTCCCATCTTCAATGACCAAGACTGATAACATCTATGGAAAATCTCCAGCATCTTTTCCAGAGATCTTGGGGAACTTTTCCAGCATACACAAAACAGAAAGCTCTTTTTATCAAGAGAAATAAAGCCCCTAGGAAAGTCTCTGAGAATAAATGAGGCGCTAGTCAATAATTTTCAGCTATATGATTAACTGGATTTTACACAGACTAAACCTGAAATAGTCTTAACACTTCCAATGTGCACAATCTCCTAATTAATGTTTTGATCAGAATTAGGATATGGTATTATTAAGACTGGCACCAGTCTGCAGTTGCTTGTAGATCTGCCAAACTTGCACACCCTGCTGAAATTTAGAAAACAATCTTTTCCAAAATTTATGTCTAAGGTATATTTTAGCAGGTTATTTGTCCTGCTGAGTGATGCATTGCTGAAACCAAAACAACACAGATGGTGCTTCAAAAAGAAAGTAAGTACTAAACCTCTTCGAAGAGGTTAGCGGAGCTGGCAAGGATGAACACACAAGAGAAATACCAGTGAGTCTAGAGGTGATGGAAAAGAGAGAAAATGTGTTTCACAGTGTGAGTTAAGCCAGGTGTAAATTACAGGGACAAGAAAATAGATGAAAGACAACTTATCTTGTGAAAAAGTAGTGTACGTTTTTGTTGTTTTATGTGTTTTACTCTTCCTTCAGTAATAAATTTTCAAAAGATGCATTGTATCTGTTACTTCTTTCAGCACTTTTTTTTTCCTCAGCACATTTGCCTACCCCTTTCAATAATTTAAGTCTAACTAATTTTTCTCCTGCATTATTTTATTACTCTGAACACTGAGACGCTTCAGTGACACCTCTAACATTATTAGGATGTGCAAGAACTAGCATATAGCTACCAAAGTCATGTTCATGAAAGACAGAAAGCTGAAAATGACTGTATCTTCAGCTTCTGCATCCATCAAAAACAATATCGGATCCAAATTTAATGAATTCCAATATCTGATAGTATGTCAATAATAATTTTCCATTTCACCTGGAACTACCCTTCCTTCTGTAACCTAAGGTCATAATTACATTTTGCAAAGACAGATCACATGGACAATTTAGAATTGATAGGTAATTGAATAAGAGCACACACATTATTACACCTGTAGTTATTTCTAAATTATACACTTAGTGAGCCTAGTAAAATTTTCCTTGACACCACATGAGTGATCCTGGATTTCTACTCAATTCAATCTAATTTCTAGTCACCTGTTCCTTAAAATAATTTAATTAATTCTGTCTAAAATCAGTTATTTTCTTTATACACGAGTTTTCTAACTTTTTAGCAAAAAAGTTTGATTAATCTATTTCTACATATCTTTTGCTCCATAGTATGGTCAACCTGCAGTTCTTAAGAAATTCTGACTGGATATATCTTGGAAGTCTCTTCCAACTTTAATGATTCTATGATTATAAACCACGCTCAAATCTGCCACATGCTGTTTTCAGCAGATACCATGTTTTTACGCTGGCACCAAACAAAATAAGTTACATAATAGTTTTAATTTCATCCAATTTGAACTAATATTTTTTTCAAATGAAATGAGTCATTGAAATTTCACTGATTCAGATCTTCCACATTTTTTTCATCCAGACAATGAGTTATATTTCAGTAAATTACAGATGAGTCTGATATAATTTACAGCTATGTAAAGTCAATGTTTGTTGTTATATATAGTCGTTATATAGTTACTATATTTGTTGTTTTCCATTCATCCATCACCACATGTGACAGAATCTAAATGTAGCTACCACAAGAAATATAATTTCATATGCTTGTAAATAATACTTGTGCTCAAAATATAATTCATTAAGTAATAAAAAAAATTAATGTCTAGCAAGAGCTTTTAAAAGTTATTTGCTGCTGAACACCAGCATTTTTATACTTCAAATTAAAGTCTGGGAATTTTACTAGGAATTAATGAAACGAATTTAAGTTTTCAAGAATTTTGAGAAGGCAGATTATCATCCTGTTTTCCAAATCGATGAAAATAAATTATTCCTTACAAACACTGAACCTTTGTGCATTTAGCATATGCTGAAGACTTACAAAAACTTCATAACACGCACATATTTTACGTCACACATGGGAATAATGAAGAAGCTTTTCATGCTTATCTACCTTATGGATCAAAATCTGTTTATCGCATTTCATGCCAAGTTATATAACCCTCCACATTGTACATAAAAACTAGCAGGAACGAACATTTTGACATCACTGAGCACTGCAAAGAGCCAGAGCACGCAAGTGGGTGACCATTTCTTATTCACAGTCATATCATCTATGAGCTTTTCAGTGCTAATAAGGCCTAAGGCTAAGCACTACTTAAAAGGTCAAAACCACTACTTTGTGTAGCATGTCAGCAAGACAGGCTTAAAAAAAAAGTTAATAATGATGTAGTAGTGTAACTCCAAGCATATGTCTTACACTAGCTTATGTGAGAAAGATCTTCATTTCATTTTAGTTAGCTATTTGCAGCTAAGTCATGGATCAACAATCTAGCTACAAGCAAGATCACAGCAGGTAGCTTAGCCCAGGCTTAATAAACAAAATGTCTGTGGTTTGGGCAAATGAGCTTCTTAGAAGACAGATGTGAGTCTTTCCTTCCTTCCAGAACTTCTGAAAAGTGGAAGCTCTTTATGAAAACTCTGCCAAGACAGTCCAGGCATCAGTACCGCACAAATATTTGGTGTGTTCTATAAATTACATATAAGTAGTTGAGTACATGATTTAAAACATACTCTAGTTAAGACATAGAAACAGAAAAGCTTGAAGGAATGTCAAAATGTTATTGAACTTATAATTTTGACACTCAGTTGCGAAGATCAGTTTGTATCTTCTCTCTTCTCTTCTCCATACTTTAAATGTAAGCCAAAGCTACCAAGCTTCATAACCTTTTTTCTTTTTTTTTTTTTTAACCAAACGGAAATACCTCTCTCTTTCAGCAACTGCGAAAGCTGCATTGAGAATTACATCTCCCAATATACAAAAATTTGAGCTACATGAGTGAGTTTACCTCTTTGACATGCAATAAAAAATTCTTTAGAAGCAGTTCACATAACTCCAGGGCCCACATTTCACAGGTTTTTTGTGCCTTTACTGCAATACCAAGGTCAGCATTGCATTTTTTATTCCATAAATCCCTTTGCCAGTTTGAATGAACACTGAAAGGTTTTATATCCTACAGTATCATCGTGACTTATACACCAGGGACTTCTTTTCTCTCTTAACTAGGCTCAACCTGGCAACATGACTAAGCACCATCTTCATTAATTTGCATAAATACACAAGATTTTCTATGATCAGTTCTGAGTGTCAGTAAAGACTCTGGAACTCTTGATAACCAGCTATGATTCTGATGACTTAGTCAAATTTGGTATAACCATCTAACCATCTCTATCACAGAGAATGATGATGCATGGCAGAACTCCATGTGATACCATCTGCTGCCATTCTGGCTTTTCTGGTCAGTTTGGGATCTGTGCTGCCACACATTTACCATTACATTAGAAATCACTTTAATATGTATACTCTAAACGATGCAGGTTTGTGGAAATTATACCCATCTAAATTATGACTTGACCAAAGGCAAAAGTAAAATTGATTGTGCCCATTTTTCTTATGAGTTCAAAACTTGCAGATCTTGAATTTACCACAAAATGGCTAAGACTAGTTTACTGTAATGAGATTCATTCAGGAAACTTCATCTGTGACTTCTTTTGTGTAATAGCACTAGTACTAATGCTGGACACATACCTTTCATACCCTGAAGAATTTAATCTCCTAGTATAGATTTGTACTTGCCACTCAGCAGCACTGCCTATTTATAACTGAAAATTCATCAGCCTTTTTTTCAATTAAATGAAGGTTCTACATAGCAAGGTAGGAATAGAAGGAGGAGTGAGTGGAAGAAGAAAAATACTAGGATGGAAGGGAGCTACAATAACTACTGTGCATATTTTCCTTTTCTACTTCTTATGGATGCCAGAAAAGACGAAGTTGCAGGAAACTTCATAGTGAGTAGGATAAAGTCCAAGCATCTTTTTATGTATAGTTAGCACATCAATTTATAGTGAGTTTGACATTGCATTGTTTGAATAGACTCTTATGTTACAGATAAATATTCTGTGTTTGTAGTATGAGGCAGCCTATAAAGAGAGATTTATTTTGTCTTTCAGTGAAAAACGTCCAACTGAAGTTCATCATTCACCATTTAAATGGCCACCAGCCACTAACTAAAAACTAGCCCATTTGATCAGAGGGTTGTAGCTTACTGATATGTTGTCATATTTCATAGTGGCTGCAGACTGAAAAATAGGAGGAAAACACAGGGCTCACAAGAGGGCTTTTGACAGTTGCTGGCATGAAATGCTTTCATTTGTCACTGTGACAGTGAACAAGATGACACTGACTGAAAAAGAGGACATGAGAATACAGCTGGCTTCAGCTAACTTCCAGTGAACCCTGATATGCAAGCAAGTGAACGCTGTAGGTTATCTGCATTTTCTTGATTGGTTATCAATACTCATATTGATTATTCATATTTTTAGAGCTATTAATGTATCTAGACGCTGCTGATATGTATAACAGCAATAGATACAGTCCCAGTTTCATTAATATATGTCTACATAAAATTTTTAATCACAACAGTTATTACTTTTGTATTCATTTTTTCCCCAGGTATAACAAAGTCTCTCCCATACTCTTTCCCTGCTTTTCTCTACTATTCCAAGACATCTGAGCTTCCTTTTTAAAAAAAAATAAAAAAATAAAAAATCATACTGCATTTCTAAGAAAAATCTTTCCCATTCTACTTCAATAACATTATATTCCTACTCCTGAAATCATTTCTAATGTAACTTGTTCTTCAGATAATGTTTAAATCAATGAAAGCATTAAATTAAATGAGATACAAGCCTACAATTTAAATGTGAAAAAAAAACCTTATCTGAAATTATTGTTAGCATCATGGTATCTGCAGTACATATACAAGACTTCATTCCATATCACTTTGTGTCAGAAAAAAAAAACATACAGTTATTGTAGCCCTTACATTTTCAGTAATAAATGCTGGTGGAAAATAGGTCAGGATGACAATGCTCAATAGATGTATTTTGAGAACAGTGTGTTTAGTTATTATTCACTATCATATTAATATCACTGATAATTCTATTGAAAGTTAAAAAGGAAAGAACTATGCCAAGCTATATGATTTTCCACATAGATGTGGTGATAGGGAATGATCATCTTACCAGTACCACAATTTATTTCAGGTTTCTTAGTAGGAGTGCAAAATGTTATTTATTAGAGACCCACTGTATTTGAACTCCCTGAGATTATTATGATCCTGAATGAACAAGGAGCTACTTTCTTTATGTACTTCATAGGCTGCAAATCATTTGAAAGCCAGAAATATTGTGGAAATAATAAAATAACATAAATAAAGTGGAGATAGAAAGAAAAGGAAAAAAAATAAATAACAAAAGAATAGTAGAGCAGTACAGCACACTATCAGGTTTAATCTCCACTGGGACTCTGCACATCCTCTACATGAGTAACTCTAACAGACCTTTCCCACCTAGTCATGGCCCTGAACTTCAACTTCAAGCTATATAGCCACAAAATTTCATACTTGGTATACAATTAAGCTTTAGTTTTAATAAATACAATGACAACTGGAAATATCACAGTTCATGTTAATAATACTTCACTGTTTAAAAGCTCTCCTGAACTCCCTCAGATCTCACCCCCTGTGGTTAATCTTCTCAAGAAGTGAAGGAGCCAGAGCCACGTTCTCCCTCCAGGAAACTAATCCATGGAAGGTTAATGTACAAGTGTTTGATGTCACTGGCCTAAACAACTTTTCAAATTATCATCATTATTCCACCAATGTAAAAATGTGACCGTTTTATCTCTTCATACATTTGCACCTCATGTTCCCATTTCCTCAAATGATTCTACTTTTCATCTTCTGTGCCTGTATCTCCCACACATTCATCAGAAACTATTTGCTCTCTACTCTCCATTTTCTTGGGTCATTCACTGTGTTAGAATAGTTTTCTATTCTAAACAGGGAGAAAATGGGGAATAATTTCTCCATTTCAATAAACACTTCAGAGAAAGCCATTTTAGAATATCAAATTGTTCCCAAGAGCACAGACCACTTTTCCCCTCAAATAAAATCTGATTTAGTAAAGGGACTGGAATTATCTTTAATAATTTTATTTAGTAGAAGATATATAGCAAAAGGAAAGAGAAAAAAGCTACATGATCAATTTCTGAACATATCTTGCTTCCATAAAGAAACTGGGCTTGATGGCACTTTACTATGTGAAATGACTTTTCTTCACATTCAGCAAAGCTCTCTCAATACAGAGTCCCAGAAGAATATAATATGAATTCAGCCTTCCTCAGTCATGTTACTCATAACCTGAGGGCATTTTCTTTTAAATAGTGTGAAAATCCAATAACTCTAATAAAAGGTGTAAATTCCCAGTACAAATTAATGTGAAGTTTAAAACTCCCACACACAAAATAGCTAATAATACTTTACTGCAAGTTATGATCCATTACTCAGAGTCTATCATTAGTCAATATCTCAATGTGACTATGGTGCTTTTCTCAGTTACAGTTATATGATGAAAAGCACAGACAATTCTTTGAGATTTTTTATCTTCAAATTTAATGCAGGTAGATCTCAAGAGAGAATTGTGACCTGGCTTATGGAATTATCTTTGCAAATAAAAGGCAAATTCAAAGCAGGTAAAGGGCTTCCTGCTACTAAAGCAATTGAACACAGCCAGTTAACTCCACAGAGCAGTCAATGGCTTAGTTCTGAAGCTGCCTTCCCAGTGAGCTGCTTGAATTGCAGCCCTCGCCTTGATGGTTGAGGACCTGCCTGTACCAGCACAGACTGATTCTATATTTTGCAATGTCAGGGCACCATGAGGGCCATTGGGTCACTGGAGCTAAGAATATGGGCTCTACCCAGGAGGGTCAGGCAGGGCCTGGCAGCCAGGGTCCACCTCAGCGACGAGCAGGGCAACTCCAGCCTGATCACCTCCCCGGGGACAGGCCAAGTGCCTACCGATATGTGGGAGTCTGGGCCCATCAGATCAATAAGCCCATCAGGCACAGGAAGGGCTGTAAAGCAGCTACAAGGAGAAGCGAAAGTTGTGTCCAATAAACAGCACCCTGAGGAAGGAGAGGCAACCCTTGCTGAGGCTTCTTCCAGCTTTCTTCACAGCAGTTCACAGAATCACAGAATTGTAGGGGTTGGAAGGGACCTCTAGAGATCATCGAGACCAACCCCCCTGCCAAAGCAGGTTCCCTACGCCAGGTCGCACAGGTAGGCGTCCAGGCGAGACTTGAATATCTCCAGAGAAGGAGACTCCACAACCTCCCTGGGCAGCCTGTTCCAGTGCTCCGTCACCCTCACCGTGAAGAAGTTCTTACGCACATTCATGCGAAACTTCCTATGCTGCAGCTTATGTCCGTTTCCCCTCGTCCTGTCTCCACGTACCACTGAAAAGAGACTGGCCTCACCACTATGGCCGCCGCACCTCAGATATTTATAAACCTGGATCAGGTCCCCTCTCAGTCTTCTTTTCTCAAGGCTAAACAGACCCAGTTTACTTAGCCTTTCTTCATAGGGGAGATGCTCCAGGCCCTTCACCATCTTTGTGGCCCTCCGCTGGACTCTTTCCAAGAGATCCCTGTCTTTTTTGTACTGGGGAGCCCAGAACTGGACACAGTACTCCAGATGAGGCCTTAGCAGGGCAGAGTAGAGGGGGAGGATCACCTCCCTCGACGCTCTTTTTAATGCACCCCAGAATGCCATTGGCCTTTTTGGCCACAAGGGCACACTGCTGGCTCATGGCCAACCTGTCGTCCACCAGGACGCCCAGGTCCCTCTCTGCAGAGCTCCTCTCCAGCAGCTCATCCCCCAGCCTGTATTGGTGCATGCAATTATTCCTCCCTAGGTGTAAGACCCTACACTTGCTTTTGTTGAACCTCAGTTCTTGCTCAACCCTCTTTGGACACAACAAGGAAAGTCCTAGATGCCATGGCATCCCAGGTTGTAGCATTCTCCTTACTTCTTTGGCAAACACAAGCAACACTACAGTGCAAGAAGTCATATTGCTACTGGCTTCAGAAGAAGGTTATAGTTCCAAGGCCTTGAGCAAATCAGGAATTCTTTTCAGCAATTTCCTCTTACTGCCTCTCCTATGCTTTCTTTGTTGTCAACATTTCCTCTGCACATGAATAAAAAACTAATATAACTCTAAGAAATAGTCCAAAGTACATTGTGTTGCCTTTTAGCTATGGAATAAAAAAAAAGAAAAATTACTGTCCATGATTTATTTTATGTTTATAGAGGTGTTAAAGGAATGTTTAAATGTTGTGTTGAAGGGCATGGTTTAGTGAGAACTATTAGTGATAGGTGGACAGTTGGACTGGATGATCTTGCAGATCTTTTCCAACCTTGGTGATTCTATGATTCTATTAGTGAATTATAACATCTTTATCTTTTTCTTTATATATCTAGCATTAGGTTTCTGCTTTAAAATACATATTCCTCATTTATTCTATTACATGAAAATTGCAAAGTTTCAATACGTCGTTTTTAAAAGATCTAGCTAAATACATACTCTCTTCTTTTAGAGAATGAACAGCTTTTGCTTAAGCCTCACGCAAAGCTATTATTCTGCATTAGTGTGTAACAATGGTACAAGAGGATAATCTCCATCACAGCTGAAAGCATGACACTTACTACTTATTAGTGATCCTCTTTAGCTTCAACAACACAACCAAGAAATTCTTAACTACTGACTCAAAGATACAACATTCAAAGCAGCCAGTCTGGGTGTTCCAAAAGTGAATGTGCACCTGTTTTATGAGCAGAAATGTTTAACTAGGAGCTTAATGCTTATAGAGAGATTTCACTCATTTTGGTTAGTTTGTTGAACTAAACATATATAAACCCTGAGGTTAAATCTTGAAACAAAACTCCACATGATTCGGTAGACAATACTGTACCTGTTAAAACTGCATAAGCAATTTCTTCAGTTTATAACTAGCTTTTCTATGTTAATGTTTTATTAGTACTGAATGAAAGCCAGTAATTCCTTCTCTATTGGTTGCTCATTTCTGTTGCAACAGATTACACATCTATCCATCTGAAATGATGGTGCAGCTGTTAGAGATACAAATCTCCATTTTAACTCTAAATCTGCATAGCTAAAACCATCAGAAATTCAGTCAACCCATATTCTGAGGTAGCAATAGCAGCTACTGGTGGAACTCAGACACACTGTGCCTCATTTAACACTTCCTTAATGCACTAAACCTTTTCATACTCTTGCTTCTTCTCTCCTTTAGAATCTCCACAATTCATTTAAATGTTTTCTAGGAAATAAGAATTTACCAACTAACAAAAGCTACTTTGCAAGTTTTTAATATCAGCACTCAGCCACTCACACATATGGCACCTAACCAACCACAGCTTTTGTCACTCAATCACAGCACTAACCAACAGCTTTTTTAAATCTGTCTCGTTCCTGATTTCATAATTAGTGATGTTCGTGATAGCTTAATGCACATACTGTAAAGAACTGGTAATATAACTATCACAAACCTTCCTTCAATTCTTGTGTCAATTGAGGCTATCATGGCAAATAAATATTCAGTACAAGCATCATTGTTCAGTATCACAAACAGCAAGAGGCACATATCAGCAGCACCTAATTTTCATTATTGCACGCACCATTACTCACTCAGTTTGTTGGAGTTGCACCTAAGCCTTCAAATTTGCAAACTTGTCTTTCCCATCGTACACTTATTGCCATTTGTTATCAGTTCAGCTTTATTTGGCAACCCTCAACACCAGCTAATCACTTACTCTACTCTATCTGTTTCATACAATGAGTTAAACTAAATCAAAACTGCTACCTCTAAATTATTGTACAGCCTTAACACTTAAATATTAGTAATACATTATAGAATAAATTGGAGTTACAACTTACTACTACAGTCTCTGTAAAGTTATGGTTGTTCCATACAAACATAAGGACAGTAAAATAACTGA
Organism: Meleagris gallopavo; assembly: GCF_905368555.1. Classification (NCBI taxonomy): domain Eukaryota; kingdom Metazoa; phylum Chordata; class Aves; order Galliformes; family Phasianidae; genus Meleagris; species Meleagris gallopavo. Next base: position 23,037,210 of record NC_139406.1, on the reverse strand, counting down.
AATAACCAGCCACAGTTAGCCATGAACTATGAAGAGAAATTATTGGCTAAATCAAGTAAAAAACTAAATTCCAGGGACACCAAGACAATTTCAAACAGTGAAGGCCTGGCATCTCCAGAGAGAGAAAGCCTCATTTTTGAGATATAACATACAGCAATGAGCCTGTGTCCTGTTGCTATCAAGCACATCACTGTATTAATGAATTATGGAATTAAAATACATATGAACAAAGAAAACTACAGTAATCCTTCCATGCAATACAATCATTTAATATATCTGATCAGACCTGATTTCTAGAGCAGGGTTCACTTTCTGCATCCACACCAAGGCTACGCAAGCCAAATAATGTTATAAAAAACATTAAATTTATTTTTGAGTTTTGGAGTAAGTCTTCAAAAAAATAAGGTCAAAAGACTAGTCAAGATGGTGAGCACTATAAACAGTTTATATTGCGCATGTGGCTAGTAGTAGGATGGCCTGGAGACAATAACGAGTGCCTGTGTAAGAGAAGTTTTAAATCCAGCCCCATCAGAGCAATAATCCATATCTTCAGTCTACTACTTTTATTCCGCAAGCTTACAGCTGTGAAACCAAGTACCAGCAAAGTTTTGAACTTCCTTTGACCTAGTGAAATAAATCATCCTGCTGTTATGACTCTATGAGGAGCCACTTCTGTTGTACGACATGCAACCAAAACTAAATCCTCACAGCACACTAAGACGAAACAATTTCTAGATACTACCATCCTTGAAGTGCTGATTAAGATCGTGTGCTTTGAAATAAGCCAATAAATAAATAAACAGATCTTTATTCTGTCAGTTTGTAAACCATTAGAAGTCTTCAAGTGGGAAAAATTACTTATTTATAGAAGCACTTGATAATGCACCTGTAGGATCCAAACTTGTTATTATCAATCTGGACAATCTGGACAAAATTGATAAATTAATACAGCAACTTCATGTTTTTCAAGGACAAATAAAAATGAAATAAAAAAATACAATCAGAATTTGTCTGGAATTTATCACTCCAGAGAAGTGTTAGTCAAATTAGTCAAAGTTTTCATATTCATAAAATACTTTAAATCTTTCCTGCCATTGCTGAAATACATCTTTTTCAAATACAATTAGATTTAGCAGTTGTTTGAATAAAGAGGAAAAAAATTCCTTCTTTAAAAAATATTACTACAAATTGATTGATGAAGTTTCCCATCAGCACTTAATAAATAATAGGACTTTTTTTTAATCCTCAGAAGATTAAGCATTTTCTTTCAATACATGAAATCATATCAAGTCTCTAGAACACAAACTTTCCCAGCTTTAGGCTTGACATTCTGTTTTATTGCCACAGAGGATGATGTTCTCTGAATTATTACTTCTTCATCTTCAAATATAATTAAAAAGCAGTCAAAGTTCCTTAAAGTAAAGATGACATTTCCTAAAGGCTTTATTTACTCAGTTTTATTCATCTGCCCTCTCATCAGTCCCTCACTGCAGCTGTACTCATGCAGTCTGTGAAGGATCTTTAGCTTGCATAGCACCCAAACTTGCTTTAATCTTTGCCATCTCTTCCACAAACAGCTATCTTTTCTAATACAAAATACTCGTGATTGGCTATTTAATTAAACAGATATCACTTGGCTGTTATTCACATCCCAATAATTGAAACCTTGTCTTTCCCCACCACTTTCCCCCTTCCAGAGCCTCAAATACATTGATTGTAAACCTGTCAAGCTGCCTTTCATCTTCCCTGCTTACTGTGGGTCTTCGTTGGTTAGCATTTGAATTCAACTTTTTTCCTATCCCAACTTATCTCACAATGTGCAGTGCCGAATGTTCAGTTCTTACACTGAACCTGCATCCTCACTACTTATGGCTGTTATTATTAAAGTGTCAATGAATATTAAATAACAGGGTGCATCTCCTCTACTTTTCATCATATTTCTGATAGAGTTCACACAACAGTGAAAGGTTTGTTTTCTCAGTTACTTAGCTGCACAATAGATCAATTATATGCTCTTTAAATAGCCAAGCTTTATTTAATTCATGCTGCAGTCCATTTCACACCTTGTTGAACTCTTTTCTGCCTATCATTATAATAAAGGAGTTTTCTCATTAATTTGACTCAGACTGTTGAAATATTTTGCTTAACATGTCGTCTAGTATTACTTAGAACAAATTTGTTGTAAAACCTTATGAACAATAATCTGTCAGACATTAAAAGAACAGCAAGATATGTTTCACTTTCAAATAACTATCAGTTCAACTTGATAGGCTTCTGAATTAGTGATCCTGTAGCGAAGTTTAACCACAAGTAACTAACATGCAAATAATGAGTATTTGACCTGTTTCTAATTTCATTTTCCTTCATATGTTCCCAGGAGTTTAAGATTTTGAGACTTCAGGATAGTAAAGGTGGAAGGACAGACAAGTACAGGCATCTTTTTTTGTGTTAGATGCATTAGCAATTATAGATTTTTAAAAATAAGCAGTAGTATAACACTATACTTTGCAAAATTGTAGCCATTAATTTGCTCGAGAGTCTAGATATATTGGACAATAACTCAGAAGATATGGACTCATATCAGCTTAATCATGATTTTACTGCAAAGACAAAGGTAATTTAGCATTCCTCACTGTTTTCCTTGCTGCATTTCTTGCTTATTACTTCATATTAGCTTTGGAAGATAAAGACAATCACCAACAAGAAACTTGTGCTATTGAAAGAAAGAGCTTTTAATACATAACATAGTTTTTACAGACTCTACCAGAGATACAGAGAAGGAATACCTACTTTCTAAACTATTGGTCTTTTGTCCTATTTCTAAACCAAGCATAAACACAGCTATGATTTTAAACTGTATTCATGCTCTTTGGAAACTGAGCATGAAAAACTCAAAGGATAGAAGAGCTGTAATATCTAAGAAGGCTTATTCCAGACTCTTGGCCTCACACATTTGGCTGCAACTTCATTATATTATATTCTTTTGGCACAGGGTATGCCCTTCTGCAGAGGATTAGGATGTGGAAGCCCAAAACACACTAATTGGAAACAGAGCAAAGTACATCCAATTTGAAGCTCACGGGCTGCATGTAGCCCGGCATAGCTCAATGTGGCCCATCCCATCATGGGAACCAGCCTCAGACACATACTCATTGCTCAGCACCAACCAAACATTGATGCTCTATTACCACTGTTTCAGCTGAAATCAAAGCAGGAGGAGGATGCCTTGGAGTCCTGAGTCACGTTATGTCAAATAATTATATGCATTTGGATACACTGGCTAAACACAGTCTTGTGAACAGCGAAAAATATGAAGCTGTGCTGTTTAGATTAAGGAATTTGAGAAATGCTTCAAAATTACTGGAAAAAAAAAAAATCAATTTATATTTGTGACTCCATTTCAGTGGAAATAAATACATTAGCTGCAAATTTCCAAATGGATTGTATGGAGCTGCAATCAGATATTCAACTAAAAATTTGATCATGTCTCTTTACCAGGCTGTTATAAGATCTCTCTTAACAGAGAAAGATACATCTCACTTCACAATTAGCCTTGTTCAAGTCATCACTTTTTGGCAGTACTCACATTTGTGAACAAATATTGTCAAGGATAAAGAAAGTACAGGAAGAGTAAAGTTTTAATCAAAAATCTCTGACAAACATCTTGACAGCTCACTAAGAATGGCAACAACTGAGCTAGCCTGTTGCGTTAGTCTCACAAAAACACAGTCAAGTATCTCACTAGTTTTATGTTTTGTTGCTTTCTTTTTTTATATATATTAATAATAACAGTTAATATAAGTCTTCTTACTTACATATGTTAACTATATTATATATTTTACACGGGCATTACTTTCACCGCAGCCTACATATATGCTGCCTAAAATAATTCCTCTTTATTCACACAGCACACTTCTCCCAGAAAATTCTTTAGACATTGTTTCAACATTATAACATGTGATTATCAACAAAGGAACTTCCTGAGGCAGTACACTGAAACAGGTGTCTTAAAAATCACTTTGTGTTTGGTTTTTCAGTTATTAATCTTTTTTGCACATAATGAACAACTGCAAATAAAGAAGTTGCAGACATTTAAATGTCTACATGAGTACACAGTGATTTGGGAACAGATTTATCATCTTCACTCTAGTCATGAAAGTGCTTACTACTGTAAGTCTAAGCTACAGGTCATAAACAAAGCTTTTTGGACTGATGAAAAACCAGCACACCCCAAATTGATCTGAATTTATGACACCTGTTCACTTTATAGCAATTTTCAATACTACAAGATACCATCACCAGCAGGACTCCTAGAGGAAAAGAAACTTATCAGATAGTGGGACCTTACTTGCACCCCCTTTCCCCTCCATAACAAACAGTTCTGGCTCAGCATCGAGGCAAGTTGGCAGATCACATCAGCCTGGGCAGCACCGTTTTGAGCACTGCACTTCTTCCCTGATTAAGCAATGAACATTCACACAAGCTTCTGCCAGTCTGGCACCTAGAAAGTGAATGCACTCCACATCATACATACATTTATCAGTGTTCTTCCCATTCACCAGCTAACATTAAATGTAATAGTCTGAGAAACATATCAGTCAGTAAGAAGTACTAGATGGACATAATAATAGTCCAACCATTAAGCAACATACTCATACTTCAGGCAGTGATTTCTGTACATAGCACCTACTATATAAATTCCAAATTTTAATTTTTACAGAGCTTCTGTTGTGGGAAATTTAATAGAAAAACTGCAGAAGTTTAGAATAACAGATGTGGTCACTGTAATATTATTACAATTAATTTATACAGATAATTGTCTAATGATGCAAATCTGACGGACACTGATTAACACAAAGACAAAAATGGTACTGATTGTCCTTCAATTGCACTATTTCAGATCAAGCAAACAGACACTACATTAGTCATAAAATAAATAAATTGCTAAGCATATCTTCTAAAACAGTTCAGTGTTAACAGAAATGTAATATTACAGTTCACTATAAAGTAAATCCCAATGCACTGATTTTCTCAGAAAGACCTGGAGTTCAAGCTTACAGTCATAGCTTCTGAATGCATAAAGTAAAGCGTACAGCAAAATATATCTGAAAAACAACAAAAATTTACCTCTGAGATATATGAATTGCTTTGCATGAATGCTCTTGGACATATTCTGTTTTTCTTAGAATCAAGCAAAACAAAATAAAGCCAGGTAGAAAACAATTCTGTAACTCATATTTCAAGGCATTTATGAAAACCCTAATGGACAATACTTAGACTACATTATCCTTAAAAATAAAAATATTAGAAAAGTCTTTTACTTTTAAACTGGTTAGTAAGTTCACATACATTTAAACTCTGCTTCTTCAGTAAAAAGCACTGGTTGTCTTGTTTTTGTTAAATGAAATGTATTCAAGTGGAATAGGAGCTGACCTTGTCTTTCTTCATCTCCTTACTTCATTCTGTATGTTGTCCTTAAAACCTACTTTCACAGTCAGTAGAGGAACATCTGACTAATAAGTCTCTCACCTGACTGGGGAAATAAAAAGCCCTGGAGCAACGTATAGTGTGGTTGTTATGATTGTACCAGAACTAAAGCACAGTTCAGGACAATCCTATAATACTTTCACCTGTTCCTTAAAAAAAAAAAAAAAAAGAAAGGGAAACTAGTTCTTGTTGGTGTTGTTATTACATATCACGACAATGTACTTAGTGTTTCTGTCTACCACTAATGTACTAGAGTAACTAGAGGAAATTCCTTTTTCCTGATGTAAAAACTGAGTAAAGTCCCAAGAAAAATCAACTGTAAAAAAATTCTGGTTCTCCACTGTTGCAAAAGGAAGCTTTCTAATATTTCAGTTTCCACTACCACACTGCAGGACAACGGGGCACCATACAAGAGCAGATCAAACTTGTTACCTGGAGATTTCAAATGGCTCTACAATCACTGGTGAAATAAAATACAAAAAGTCTTACCCTGACTCTTTAAGGAAATACTCTGTGGTAGTATTCTGAAGGCCTCTGGATGGATTATTAATCCTATAAAACTGCAACCCCTCAGGATATCAGTGCAACTATCATGACACAGCTTGACAGCCAAATCATTTTTATCTGTCTTCCAGATGGATAGTGAAGGGAAGCATTGCCAGGAGATAAGATCTCCCTTTAACTGCAAAGCAGTACTATGGGAAGGATAGTTGGGAAACTGATGTTTTTCATTCATATTCTAAGTTGAAATTTTAGAATGTTACCTCTATCTAGTTCTTGTTATACAATACTATATCACATCTTACAGAAAGAAAATGTTAACTGTCCTAAAGAATGCTAAATGTAAAAAAAGCTGTCATAAACTTATATGCATTGTGAGAAAGCATTTATATCTCTTTTCAAAAGGCTTTCTCACAAAACAGTATTTATTCCCCCAAAATAGACATGTCCTGGGAATCACCTGCTGTATTTCTCAAACACTACAAAAGAATTGCAGAGGGTTAGGAGAGAATACCATTAATTAATGGTTTAATTTCATGAAGTGCATAATTGTAACACTCTACCTCAGCATGTAATCTTTTCCCATACATTTAACTTCCTGGTATAAAGGGAGTGAAGCGCGTTGTATTTGCAACATGCTTCTCAAAACTACTAACTGTACTCCTCTTCACAGGGAAACGGTTTAGGGTACATCAGGTGATCAGCATTGTGCTTCTCATTCTTCAGGCACAGATCCCTTCTAATAAGTCTTTAAAATATAAATAAAGGAAAATTTGATGCTTCACAGGCCAAATAATTTTGGTAGCAGATTTACTGTATACATATTGCTTTGCAACATCAAATATTTATTTGCAATATCTGATATTGTAACGATATAAGTTATAATAAAGAAAACATCCATAAAATTACAGAATCACTTGAACAGAAATCCCAATTTTCTGTTTATTTTGTTTCTAGCTGTTAGGAATAAATGCAGCTCAGCTCAAATTAGAGGATGCAGTCTCAAACCTATTCAATAGCTGACTTCATTGTATTACTTCCCATCATGCTGTTACACTTAGTAAAAGCACCTTCGCAGCAGAACTCTTGTCCAAATAAACCTTCACCTTGCCTCAGTTGCTTATGACGTTGCAAAAGAACTGCATAGAATCATTTGAATTGGAAAAGATCTTTAAAAATCATCTAGTCAAACTCCGCTTCAGTGAACAGGGACACCTACAGCTAGATCAAGTTTCCCAGAGTCCCATCCAGCCTGACACTGAGTATCTTCAAGGATGCGGCTTCTACACCTCTCTGGACAACCTGTTCCAGTGCCTCATCACCCTTATTGTAAAAAACTTCTTCCTTATATTCATTGTACAGTCTTTGCTTTCAGCTGTCCTAATATGAGCTCCATAAAAGCCAGGTACTGGGAGCCTCAAGTGATGTTAATTTTGGTAAGCATTTCCTATCAAGCATTGACTATACCATAATTATTTCTTTTCAACTGGAATTCTAAGTAAGTTCTTTAAGTTAAGTTGCATCTTCATATTTTCCAACTTTCTAAGAAATGTCACCTCTTTGTTTACGGGACCTATTTGAACTTACCGAGTGCATAAAGGACCACATTTTTAAACTTGCCTTTGGAAATCCATATTTTTATTTTTTTTTTTTCACATGCACTATGATAACAGACTCACAATTGTTATGATTCCTTCCAAGCTTAGACCTAATTTGAGAAAAACTGTTATAATGTAGAAGTTGTATATCAAATTATACCTCTCAAAAATCTAAAGGTCACACCATATCATTTTAATGAACTTCTAAGCCTAAAGAAAACAGGAAACAATAAACAGTGGATATCAAATATTCACTGTTTAATGACTATTCTCAGATGACCATGGTCTCTTTCCAATGTGATCACTGTACCACCATGAGTTCATTATACATTTGGCACAGGACAGCACACTGGCACAGCTGAAACTGCCTTTGTTTCAATTCCTTTGCTGATACCCTCTTATTTCTAGCTAATTTTACTCTGCCATTTCTATTGTAAAATTTTGAGATTGTGCAAACAGATGAGTCTTTGCCCTGTTGTATAATTAAAATGGTCTGGGCTAAAACACTGTCCTCCCTGACGTGCTTATGCATTCTGACTCCACTTCCTGTTCTAAGATGCTACTCTTATTTTACATCCATCCTCTCTTTATAAACAGAGGTCTCTAGTAATTCAGAGGCAAATCTGTATTTGCAGAAGCCTTAACTAAAATGAATGCTGCAAGTGTGAATCTTTTCTGCTGATAGGAAGTTCTTGGATTCCTTAAACTTTCTGTGGGCTGAATCCATCTCTGCTGAGCCTGTCTCTGTACAGCAGTCAGAACTTGACAGTGCAGATCAGCATCTCTCATCTCCAAGCTGCTTCATCTCTATACCACATTCTGTTTTGGCTCCATCTGGAATTTCTTAAGACACTTTCTCTGTCAGCAAGATATTCAAAGATGACAAAATTCAGTTTTTTTGCTCAAGCATGCTCTGTGCTGCAAAGGCTGTGGGATCTGGCTGACTCAGAAATTCAGCACTCAAAGAGAACTTGTCAGAAAACAAGCAGCACAATATTTCTTTTTTCTCATTTGTAGGTTACGTTAGCTATTTCTCATAATCAAAGACCATTTGATCAAACACCAGTGGTAGAATACAACACAAGAAGTGGAAAAGGATGCAACACGCTAGCATCTACCAGTGATATGTTCTTCATTTCTTTTCATCTCAGTTCTGTGAGAAACAGCTCATTAGCTCTTAAAACTTGCTTGGCTCAAAACATTTCCCAGAAGCTTGCTGTTGGACACCTGCATGTTCTTTAGGTGAAAGCATCCATTTGAGTGCACCTGTGAGAACATAGCCTGATAGAGGTTCTTTTAAGTTTAGTCTAGTCAGCTGTGGCTGACTAACCTGCCTGACTGCATAGTATCGATTAAAATGGTTAAAGGATTACTGCTTCACTGCTCTAGACGTTTTAGATTGACATGCATAAGCTCACACCATGTAGTAGGAAAGTTGAGGACACTAACATTGAATATTGCCCAGATTTACTCCTTTCCCCTGCTTTCTTCCCAGGGCAGCTCATCACAATTGTCTGTACTTTGTTTGGTTAATTACTCATGATTTTGCCTTTGCTAGAAAAATTGAAACATTATAGGGATTTCTCAAACACAGAAAACTGTTTTTATAATACCTCTTCTAATCAAGCAGCAATTATGTTATTCCCTACTACTACTATGAGCACGGTGACCCAGCCAGTCATGTTCTGGCAGAAACAGAGGAAAAAATACATAGCAACACTAACTACGCCATAGAAACAACAGCTGTAAAACAAAAGGAAAATTCACAGAAAGATTTTGAATGCTTATACTTGGCCATTTCACTGCTTTGGCTTCTATCATTTCAGCAAAAAAAGATTCTATGGGGAAAAAAAAGTTTTGACTGAAACAATAAGCACGTTAATTGTATTAAAAGTATTTAAAATGAAAGAAAGAAAGAAAAGGTTAAAATTGTAAAGCCAGATGATAGTCAACTGGGAAACCAGCCAGGAACAGGTTGCCTAAAAGAAACAAAGAGGTGCAGTGCTTATCACTGGTTCTGAATTGAAACTGCAAAATAGCAGTCAACCCTTCAGGGCGGCTAATAAGCCAGAAATGAACTTTAATGATTTTTTTTAATTAATGCCAGTAAATGAGGAAGTACATTTATATACTGTTAAGTCAGATCTCTACTTTTCTGTCAAGTTAATACTAGCACACAAGTCACTGGCACAAAGCCAAGCTTTGCAATAGAACCCTACAGCTGTTGCAAAAGACTCTTCTTGCTTCTAGTCTCCTACGCTGCTTTTGTTTCCTCCGTTCTACATCTGTTTTTGTATGTTTTGTATCTGTTAGATATCTTATTCTCTTTTCCCATATCCTAAACCACTACGTTTCCAATCCCTGTTCTTCTTTCCCTCCTCCCACTTGCCTATAACAGTACCCTGGATCTTCCTAAGGTTGCCCTCTGCCTCCTCCATATGCCAGTAATGGCTTTACTCCTCAGTCCTTTATTTCTTTATTTCTTAATATTCTCAACTGCCCTCCTCTCAGCTGATACCTTTGTCCTCCTGCACATAGCCAAGGTAAACTCTAAGAGTGCAGGTCCCCACATATTATTGTCACCATCTGTCCTGAAGTCTGTTGTCACAGAGGCCTCAAGCAGTGAGAAGAAATCATTGTGGATAAAATGACTTCAGCTGGAAAGAAATGTAGCTAATTACTAAATTGCATTCTCAAGCAAAGCAGCTCAGAGATTTTCTGTGAAGCTTAAGACTGACAGCATATCCAACATTTCAGCAAATACACAATTCCCATTCTGGCATTCCTTCTGTGAAGAACAGCACTCAATATGTGTATTTCCTTATAGTCTGGTGCTTCTTCAGGATTTTCTGTCTTCTTTTAAGAAAATGCCACTTTTCTGATGTTAGTAGTGGGTTTCAGTGCATTGTGCTCAAGAGGCTGTACAGCTTAAACCAGTATCTCTTTACTTCTACTTAGTGTCTATTCCGGATGGAACCACTTGCAGGAGCATTGCAGTAATTTGGGCTTTGCATTTTTTATTGCTGCCTTTAATTTTCATTAGAGATAATGTTACAGCTAGAGAGTTTATCATGGCAAAAATGGGAAAAGAAACAAACAGAAGAAATGCTCACCTGTGCCCAAAGATCTAGATCCACAGGGAAGATTCTACAGAGAAGAGATCTCCAGAAAGAGACCCTTCCCTAATGGCAGTCAGCCCTTAAATGAGGTCTAGGAGAGGTGCAGCCAGGCTCCACCACTTCCGGTCACATAGTTGAATTGCTTTCACCTGTGCTCCCACGGCTGACTCAGTCCTTGCCTCAGGTGATCAATCAGTGGTTCAGGCCTGACTCAACAGTTCCCATACAGATAGTTAAAGAGTAAATTTGTCTTGCAGGATTTCGTATAGTCAGATTGCTCATTCGTTATGCCTCTTCAAAGATAAGCTAAAACTCAGCCATACTATGCTGATCTGAAAATCATATATTTTTTTATTAATCCAAATGGATATCCCTTGGCTGGGTTTCTATTTATATATTCCCAGAAAACACAAGAATGCATGTTTGTGTACAGCCTTACTGTACATATTACCTGTTTTCATACATGTTATGATCAGGAAAATTCCTTTCTAAAAAACACTACCATATGCCTTTTCAAGCACTCATTCAGGAGATGGGTACATCAAGGATTTCACCACCTGTTTTTCTTTCTTAAATAGTAGCATGAGGGCATAAAGTCATTAAGAATCCTCTACCTCTCGTCATTTAAAGTGTTACTTCATTTCCTTTCACACTGCCAAATCATGTCAGTAAAGAAAGCGGAATGGCAGGAATATATAATTCTGACATTTTGCTTTAAGAATGAGATTTCATACTAACCATGCCGTATGGAAAACAACATTACCTAGAGGTTTAGAAGAACAATAATTCAAGGAATCCCCTCAAGCTACTATCTACAAAAACAAAGAGGTTATTTCTGCTTCAATATTTCTCTCCAGAAAGTTTTGTTCTAGTATTTGAAGGAATGCATGATATTTTCAAGTTCTATTTAATTTTGGAGGGTGATGGTTTTATAAAAACTAAGTTAATGAATTCAGTTACACTAAGGATGAAATCCGTGTTATATAACACAGTTCTGCCCTAATTAGTTAGCTTCACAAAAATTTACACATAATTCAAAGAAACAACAACAGAGGCCTGAACCATGTGTTTAACTCACCTCAGCTAGTCCTATGAGTCCTACGAGCAGAGATGCATGTGGGAACACAAACCCCAAGATTTTATTCTTTTTTTTTCTCATTTTTTATTGTTATTGTTCAGCTAAAACAGCAAATTCCAGAAGTCAAAAGGTGTAGCATTATAGACAAATCTTTGTGCAGACAAGTTCTCCTGAACAAATAAATAATGAAAGTTATTAATAGCCAGACAAGATGTTACAGAAGCCATGTCCAGCCTACAGACTGGCCTGGCCCAACCTGTGGCAACACCCTGTGGCCTTTCAGAGGGTTGCTCCAAAAGTAATGCCCCCGTTTTTACAATATTTGTCCACAACATCAGAGCTGGATGTTGGTGGTATGGCAGTAGGGGCTGAACCTTTCCACGAATATTCCATTCCATTTTGTTGCCATGTGCTAGATGACAGCAGAGGAGCAGTCTGATAGAATGGCATCTAATCTGAAAGTGCTCATGAAGCAAAGGTCACTGAATTCTTCCATGATGAAATAATGATACCCACTATATTCATTAATTCATGAACACTTGTTGAATGTTTATAACAACCAACAGTGGAGGTGAGCACAGTGAGGCAGTGGGTGGTGCGTTTCAGCAGTGGCAACAGTGACAGCAAGTCACCTCAGTTGGCACAGATTTTTAAGAGCGCACATGCAAGTTCGTTCATTGCTGGCAAAAACGGACATCTCATGGTGCTGACTATGTTGAAAAATAGTGCTTTGTACCTGAGAATTTGTTCTATCAAATAGTGTTGTTATGCTCTTTGTGTATGTTGTAGTTTCCATGGAAACAAATAGGAGGCATTACATAAAAAGATAGATCTGTGTGCTACATTGCTATACGGAATCACATCCTTAGGAGAACACCTCTAAGTTTATCAAGTCCAACCACTAACCAAGCACTGCCAGGTCTACTATTAAATCATGCCTCGAAGCAACCCACGTGTGTGTCTTTTAAATACCTCCAGGGAGCAGCAGTGTGCACATGGCAGCACCAGCTCCTTTTTGGGTAAGAAGAAGACATTGTCTATGGACCTCCAAGCCTCACAGAGTCACTCAGCATAATGCAGGAACAAGTCAGAGTGAGCCAGGCTCTGTCAGTGACCCAATAAAAGCAGTGAGGGCCATGCAATCACAATCCATCTCCTGGTGATGTCATAGCCTCTTTCTCAATGACATCATTTGGGTTGGTACTAAGGTCATCAAGCCCAATCAAAAGCCTAGAACTGCCAAGTCTACCATTAAATCAGACTTGTCCAACCCATGGCCCTGGACAGCCAGTAATATAGCCCTAAAAGTTTTTAACATTATTATGTAATTTTTTGTGATATTTCTAATGAGTCAGCTGCATGTAGCACAAGCATGGAGTGTGCAGATGACAAAAGAACACTGCAGAGTGGAGGGCAGAGTGCAGTGCTAACCCCAATTCTCACACTGCCACACACATCAGTTGAATCAAAACCCGTGTGTGCCATACATTATATGCCCTTATGCCTCTTGGCAGGTAAAATGCAGTGATTATTGATAATAATATTTCAACACACCGACACATGAGTGTACTTGTGAAGACATGCCTTTTTTCTTATAAAGCAAACATGTACATTTTCTTATATAATTATTGAACTTGGGATTGTGTTATTTTTATGAATAATTTAATAAGTCAACACATTCACTTTGAAATATATATCCAGAATATTTATCCAGTGCTGACAAATTTTGTAACTTTCAACATCTTCAAAGTGAAAATCTACTTATCTGGGCTGTGTTTCAAACCATCACAGCATTCTAAATGAAACTTATGTTAAAGCAAGCTCAAGTTAGGGCAAATAACTGTATGTTTGGCTAAACATAGTCCTGTGAACAACAGATAATATGCAGCCATAATTTCCATTTTGATAAATGAATTGGAAAGTAATTATTAAGATTTCAAAAAAAAAAAAAATCATCACTTTTTTGTATATTTGCAACTCCATTTTCATTCAACATAAATAAATTACCTGTAAATTTTCAAATGGAATATACAGAGCTGCAATCAGACATTGAACTCAAAGAAAAAAAAATCATCATGTCACTTTACCAAATTTTTATAAGACCTCTCTTACCAGAGAAAGATATTTCTCTCTCTTCACAGTCACTCCTTACACATGTCATTGCTTTTGGCACTACATAGATTTGTGAATAACTATTTTCAAGGGTGAAGCACAGGAAGAGTAAAATTTCATCAAACATCTCTGATGAATACCTTGAGAGCTCACTAAGAATTGTAACCACTTCCATCAAACCAGACACTGATGCATTAGTTTCAAAAAACAAGGTCTAATATTCCGCTAGTTTTATGTTTTTGTTGCTCTCTTTTTATGTTTTAATTAAAAAAATATATAAAAAATTAAGTTTTGTTATTTGTATAATATTAACTATATTATATTTTTTAAATGCAGCCCAAGACAATTCCTCTTTACTCAGTGCAACCTAAGCAAGCCAAAATGTTGGACATCCATACCTTACAGCTTAGGATTGCCACCTATTGGTCTGCAAGTGAGATTTTTTTGGTTTTACCCTCTCCCAAAGCCTTCCTTCTATAAAATTACACACCAGAGACCAAACCAGAGTACTCTGACAGCATAAAATCCCTGAGATGATGGAAAGCTGCTCACTTCCAAGAATAAAACACATTTTATACGGAATATCCCTCTTCATCATATTCTTGAAACTAAAGACTGTTTCACAGAATATGCACTGCAACAAACTGAACACTTGAGCCCCTCATTGACTCAGCTCTGAGAAACATCAGCAGCCAGATATGCTTGCTCTAACTGAGAGCTATTCTCTTGCTTGGGTACTCTGATACTTACTCTGTAATTAATGACATTACCTCTGACACCAATGTGTTTATACGCATCAAAAGCTGAAGACATCATGTTGCAATCACACTACGCTTGTCATCTGTTGTTCCTATTTTCCATTTGCCAGCAAAATTGATTTCAGACTTCTACAATAATCCCTTTGATATTTCTTACAATATTGAAAATTGTTGTATGTGGTGTTCCAAACTTTACATTCCAAACTATGGAATGATAAAGCAACTACATTGTCACTGATATTATTCAGGGCACTTTCGTCAATGTTAGATTAAAAAAACATCTCTTTCTGTATTATGAACAAAGGCAATGTGATTTGACATCAGCCTCATGTAACAAAACCCCAACTTGGGCCACAATAAATGGTTTTTTACACAGCATTTGAGAGATACACAAACACAATAGTTAATGATTTTTATCACTAACATAGCTCCCTTAAACTTGGTCGAGATTTACTTGAAGGGATTTGAAAATGGGTGCACATGACTTTTACAGAGTGAAGGAGCCACTCCTCTCAAAGTAATATGCTACACATAACTATTCGATCTTATTTGTTATGTTATAAGCAGAAAGTTCCTATACAGAAACATCAAGCCTGGGAATTAATTTTAATCAAAAGATAACATAAATTGAAATGCGCCTCTTGACATTAAGTTTCTAAAGAAGCAAGCATGCAGTCAGTTGTGGTGGTGTTCTGGGTATTTGAAGTGATTTTTGGAAAATAATAAAGATCTTTCATTTGATTCCTGTATTTCTGTGCATACTTAAAACCACAGTTTTGAGGAATTCTTTCTTGTGAGCTACACTTATCTGCATATTTGGTCACAGTTTGAGACTTACAGGATTCTTCTTTTGTATTATTGACACTGACTCTCACATCACTTCCACATTCTCAAATCTTACATTGCCAGATCTTTAGTACATAGTTGCTTATTTTTAAGCACAGATATTATTTTGTCAAAAATAAATAATATACACCTTTTCTCACATAAAAAAAAAAAAAGTTTAAAATATCATAACCTTATGAACGCAGAAATTCTATGTTTCTTTTCTGAATCACCATCAAAGGAATTATAGCATTGTGGGCTTCCTCAGTCTCCAGAAAAAAATGTTCCAGGCAGGGGAAAAGCAAAAGACAACATTTATCCTCTATTCTGTGTGCAGTAATTCAGTAATAACAACAACACTTACATTACTCGTATCTTTTAAGTAAGGCTGTTCCCTCTAACACAACAGAAGTTAAACACTGCACTAGTCTTGTGAAGCACAGTCTTCAAAGCTGTATCTTCAAAAGTAAATTGAAGCCTTAAATACCAGGTAGCAGTAATTAAACTTGGTGTTTTACTTTTTAGAGAATGCATCCTCACAAATATTTGCAATACACTAACATTAAACAGCAGTTTCACAGACCATATTTAATATTGCATCACCTTAGATTCGGACAATTTTTATTGGGACTCTATCTTAAGCCTCAGAGGTCATTACTTCTTGCCTTATAGCATCACACATCTCTAACTCAACAAATTTCATCAGACACAGAGGATGAACTTTTCAGCCTCCTCAATAAACCAATATATATGTTTTCCTGCTCAGATGGAGGTTGAATCTGTTCCATAAATAAATACAGCAATAAGCTCCACTTTCCACAAACAATTCCCTAAGCTACTCAGCAATCGCTTCTACATGAATACCAAGAGTTCAGTTTAAAAAATAAGAAAAAAAGCCATTTGAGAGGTCATCTACCCAGCATTTCAATCTTTTTAAAACATAAAATTTGTATATATATATTGTGATATTTATGCAGGTGTGCACCCTACACATAGATAGTATCAGTTCCATGTTATTGCGTATCATGAAGCATCTTGTTCTCCTGATGCAAGCTGTTGCTGGTGCTATGGTAATTCCAGGTAAAGCTGATTTTGTAATGAATATAGATAGGCTTTTCTGAACTGTCTGGTTCTACTGAATGGCAAGGCAAGCATTTACAAGCATCCCTAAGCTCAAACCAAAATGTTAAAAAGGTGTTGGGAAAGAAAGGAAAGATTCTGAGGGGGACAGATCTATCAGATGATATTTGTCATGGAATAAAAGAAAAACCAACTGTTGAGCCCAGTGTTAGCTGGAATTAAGAGTACTCATGGAAGATGACATCTGCACGGCTGGCAAGCACAGTTGCCTCAAGCGTAGGGGCAGATGCTATCATCTGTGGCAGAAGCTAGCTGAAAGCCAGAGAAAACAAAAAGCTTTTATCAAATAGTGGAACCCAAATCTCAGAAGTAGAAGAAACAGCAGAACTTGACAGCAGAGAGAAATGGAAGAGAAAGTTATTCAGGATGGACTACAAACCTCTGAACTCAGAAGATAGCATGTTTTAGAAAGTGATCATTTTTCTAAAAGTAGTCTTTCACATTTGCTGCTTTAAATGCAGCACTTTGACACTCTTTCCTATGCACAAATGACAAATACAGAAAGCCGTTTGTCTATGAAATAAAACCAAGTTAATGGCATGGAAAGCACCGTAACACCTGTTTTCTAGGTTAGGTTACTCTGATTTTAACCCAACAACTTAATAGGCTTTAAATTTCCACCTACCTGCATGAAGCTGTAAGTACCACGTCCTTTTTTATTTCTCAGGAAAAAAGGCTTTTTTTCTGCACTGCTTTGCTGACACCTAGTGAGTGAGCCTCTGCTCCAACAGCTCTGGGCACATGGGCCCCCCAAAAAGAGATGGTGACGGAACAGCCATTCTTTGCATTCCCCTTGCAGTGAAATGTATTTAAACGGCCCCAGCTGAGATTTAGCAACGCGCTGAGTCACGCATCAACTCATTGCAGAAGACTGCAATGCTGGTGATGTTGATAAGAGATGAAAATTATGGAAGCGTGTTAAAGAGGAGAAAGAGAAAAGAAGCATGCTGAAAATAAGTAACGGTAAGAGTTTTCTCCTTGCAGCCTAAATGCCTTTTACAAGGATGACTGACTCAAGGAAACCCGCCACTTGTTGGGACTTGGGTCTTCTTCTGCCTCATGTATTTAATTGGGATATTTCACTGCCCATAATTTCTGGTTATTAGCTCCTTCGTTGTATGTTTTTGTGTATGTAAAATATGAACTATAAGCAACTGCTTATTAATGTTTCAAAGTTTATTCCAGTGTAATCCTATCATTATAATAATAAAAGCACGACATTTGATCCTTGGCTTAGCTTGGAAGAAAAGCAACTATGCATGAGATTCTCCGCTTCATTGAAGCTGCTTAATATTGCCTGGGGGATGGCACGAGTTGGATGTCACAGTATTTCCCAGGGCTGAGGAATCCTGCAGCTCACCACAAACACACAAACTAACATTTTTAAATACAGTGCTCCTGTTCTAAGTAGAAATTGATGAACTGAATCAAAGTGCTAGCTATCTGGGATAGCAGTGATGAATAAGAGGGCATTTCATTTTTTAGAAAATGACCCAAGTGAGTGACGACCATATTACAAGATGCACACTTTTCTGGGTGCTTAGAAACACCTGCTCTAAACTTTCAAGGATAACAAGTCAGGGTAATTGAGCCTAAACTCTCAGATAAATAGATAAGTAAAACACATCTCCAAAACAGCATTACATCTTTCACAGTTTCATAAATAGCAAGTATCCTAAGAACTGCATAGGCCAAATATGAGTACAGCACAACAGAGAACACACATGAGAAGGTGCCCATGGAGGGAGTGGATGTACTTCTCAGGCATAGCTGAAGCCACCTACATCAGCACCGAGATGCTCACTGCTGAAGTTCTTCCTCAACAGCCTGGTATTGGCCACAGTGCTTCAGCCAGTCAGAATGGATCCTGCATTTAAATGGGAAGCACAGACTCTTCGCTTCTATCTCCAAGGCACAATGATACATTTCACCTTTATTTGTGATAACGTTCAGGCTCATAATCCACTGCACAACTCAACAAAATCACTATCATCAAAAGCCAATTTAAAAGCACTCAATTTTTACATGGGTATATATTTTTCTTTTAATTAAAAATATTTCTTTATTTAGAAATTTGTTATGGAAAACAAATTTTCCTCTACTTATTTCATATTTAAAATTCAATAAAATATTTTCTACTTGGGGCAGTCACACACGACTTTTTGTAATTAAAGAAACCTGCAGAGAATCTCTTTGGCTGGTTTCTATCATGCATAAGACACAGCTCTGGATAAATTAATTCTCAGTACTTTTCCTGTAGTAATCACACTCTTCTTTAATAGCTTTTTCCTTCCAACAATAAACATGAAAACAGTGCCTGTAGATGATTAAAAAGACAAATAACTTTTAATTGCTATTAGAGGAAACTCATTCAGGTTTGTATGAATATATTGAATGTAATACAAATTTTAAAATGTAAATACCTTAATGCCATCTTATAACCACATAATATTGGTTAATCCTGAGATTGAACACAGACAAGTATCAAATCAGATGAACACCTCCATTTGACAAACTGAATCATATTCAGAATTTCTCTTTCACACATTATTATTTTTCATACGTCACTTTCACAGCCTGAGCCACAAAAGGTTATTGAAAAAAAAAGGACCATTTAATACGTCATTACTGAACTCTCTATTAACAGTAATCAATCCATCCAAAATTATTAGTCACTTCTGCTTGCACCCTTCACCACAATAATTACAGTTTA
This sequence comes from Meleagris gallopavo, assembly GCF_905368555.1. Lineage (NCBI taxonomy): Eukaryota > Metazoa > Chordata > Aves > Galliformes > Phasianidae > Meleagris > Meleagris gallopavo. The sequence goes on along the minus strand of NC_139406.1, from coordinate 23,017,879 downwards.
AATACTATAATCAAGGAAATAAAATATTCCCACTTAAAAAAAAAAAAAAAGAAATAGAAAAAACAGATAAAGCAAGTGAGAAGAGGACAAACAAGATTATTTTATCAGATAAGTTCAGGAATAGGGCTGCTTTTTTTTTTTTTTTTTTTTTTTTTTCTTTTTCCCCAAAAGCTTCCACCTCTGAGCATTAACCTTATTCAGCTGAATGGCAGAAACTTCTGTCTACTCAGTACCTATTATGATTGTCTTGATCCCTCCTCAGTCCCTATCTCCCCTTCACACAAAGAACATTCTCTTCTTGAGAAAAAGTACAGAGATGGTTTTTATTGACTGCCCCAGTGCCACAGCTTGCATTGTAAAACCCACAAGATGTGATAACGTGGACCATATCCCTGAACTAATTATAAAGATATTAGTGCTGTTCCTATGCTTTTCACTGTCAGAGCTTTTGTTAATACCAAAACCAAAAATACATGGAACATATCTGATTTCCATATTCCCAATGGACAGGTGCTAGAAAAAGAAACAAAATCAGTGTGGTTTAGTACAGTGAGAACTGCCTCCAAAATCCAGATGCCCCCACTCTAGGACATACACTGTGGAATCCTGCCACTTTCTGTATAGCCATTGCCACTGTGACTCTACCATCCAATCAAGTCATCAAGACAATTTAGAGTGGTAATAGAGTTCTCAAAGGTTTGGTACAATCACTGGAAACAACGTGTGTCTTAAAGTTTCTGATATATTTTTTTGAGAAAAACAGAAGTACTCTATACATGCCTAATATCCAGATCTGCATACTAGCTATATCCACATCTACCAACCATGGTTAGAATAATAGATCTAGAGAAAATATTCCCTAAAATAAAACTAGTTCAGTAAATAGAATGTACAATGAAATATTGTGGTGATTCTGATCCCTTCTACTTCTTCTCAGACATTTTTTTCCTTCCTCATTACAAGAATTCATTCAGTCCCATGAAAATGTGCTGCCCTGCTCATAAAGTACTATTTTGAGACAGCCTCTGGCTGTACTGGATTGCAAACACCAAACACAAGGGTTGGATGATATTTCCATGGCCTGATTTTCCATCTGGTCATTTGTGTGTTATAGAAAACAGAAACAACTGCATAACCAGAGCAAACAACTAGCTTACGAAGCACTACTTCTTTTTTCTTTTTTTTTTTTTTCTCCCATAAGGATTTCTTTTCTATTGCATTTTGTCATAGACTCTTCTCTTCTAAAATTTCTTCTATTATGCACATATAATGCAATTCTTAACTGGCTTCTAATTTTATTCACGGAATATCTTTATTGGTCTTTTCTAAGTAAGGATTACAACACAGAATTTGGAGACCAAAATAGGAAAAAATACTTTAAGCATGAAATGATTTCTTATTCTTCACAAGAATTGCTTCTTTGTTGGTCACTTTTTTCCAGAATGATAGAATAACTTAAAAATATCTAAAAGTAAAACTCAACATGTTTCTGTCTAGTCTGATACATATTTTTGAGCTTGATTATTGCTCAACAGAGTGTCAAGAAGAAATGTGAACCAACTTATTTTATATGTGAAATGAAGTAAACATTTTTCTTTGAAGTCATTTCAATTTTGACTGCAATAATTTTTTATTGTCTGCACATTTTCTGCAAAACATCTCAATCGAAACAATATTGATTTATGTAAGTTAATACAAAAGAAATTGATTTTTATGTATGATGACTTAGGAAGGGAAGAATTTTTGAACACATTTTATTTCACAAAGCACTTCTTAGACATGCTTTGCACACACTCTTTTCGCAATCTTATACAAGAGCTAACAGGTTTCACCATTTCTCATTATTTACTTTCCTAGTAAATATTGATCAGATTAGCAAGGAAACTGACAGATTTGGTTTGGAAATATTGGTGGTGGGTAGATAGTTGGTCTGGGTGATCTTGGAGATCTTTTTCCAACCTTGGTGATTCTATGATTTCTTACAGCATCTTTCCCAAACCAATCTAATTGATGAGTCTATAATAATAGAGTAGATCTGATGTCATGCCAAAAAGATGGGTTTACAAGGCAGAGTAATCTATTGAAGGCAAACAGTATACGCACAGGTCAGTGATTGCCAAGCAAGCCCATTGTAATGAGGCAGATCCAAGGTCAAGTCAGAAAGCCAAAAGAGTAGGTGAGGGGCAAGGACCACATACATGGGCACAGGCACAGCTGCAGTGTAGCTGCAATTTAGCTGCTTGGTGTGGAGTACACAAACTAAGTCCTTGGTATAGACCAAGGGCAAGAACTTCACTTTAACAGCTTCCAGTATAAGGAAAGGCAGCCTTCGGTGAGACTTCTTACCAGATCTTCAATTGTACCAAATTGTACACAAGCCCAGGTCACAAAGCCCCTCAGAGAGCAGGAGTATGCACTCAGAACCCAGACATGCTCCTGCATTTCAAAAGAGCTTCTCATAAAACCTTCCCATCTTTTGTTTGTTTGTTTGTTTGCAGGCACCTAAAAAGTTGATGCCAAACCTTATAAGAAATGGAGGTAGGAGAATAGAAATAACAGTGACTGCTTCACTGATCTATCAGCCTTCAGGCATAACTAGTATCACCAACACGTATTCATTTGGGGAACTTCCCTATTCCCTATGTAAGCTTCATAGAAAATACCACCAAAAAAAAATGCACGTGAAGTTCATTCACTGACAATTACTTCGTGGTTTGACTTCTTCACACAGTATTTCTTGTCTTCTTTACAGTATTAAATAGTACAAAAAAATCACGATCTGAGAAGTGCCATTTGAAATAGAAATGGCTTGAATATTCTTAATGTAGATGATGATCTTCACAAGAACATTGTGTATCTTTGAAGGAGAGGAAGGTCTCTTGGTGAAAGACATGAGTTTACGGTAAGTTAGAACACTGATGAGCATTTGGAGGATTTCTGGAAACTAAGTAGAGGTAATAACATTTCTCTTTGAAGATAGATTCCTACATGGACCTATCTAGCTGAAAAGCAAAAAGACTGCAGCAGACACATAAAAACTTCTTCCCTTCCCTTCCAGCACATACTTATAAGTCATGAACCAGGTAATAAGGAATTCCAGCAGCTGTCAAATGCTTGTTTTTGTATGTTATATCATGAATTTGTTCTTCAACAGTAGTAGAACAGATGCAACGTTATTCCATTCTTACTTTCCGTATTTAGACAGCAAGCAAACTATAAACAATCAGCCACAAGACAATCATGGAATGTCATGAAGAATATTAACTAATACAAGTGATCAACTCAGCTTAGTTTTCCATAGTGGAATAAACTGACAAATAATGCATTTAGTTGCTTAAAGGTAAGCCTTGATACAACCATAATTAAGCACCAAAAGGTAACTATGTTCAAGTCAATCTTTATTCAAGGTGAAATAAAGCACACAATAGTGAGATATTTATCATTAAAAGACAGATATCAAAGTGGTGCTTGAATCAGTTTAACAAATTATTATTACTCTAAGTATTAGCCTATGTAAGCCTGTTATGCAAGTTCACTGAGAATGATTTACTAAAATTACCATAATGGAGTCTACAACTTAATAATACATTTTAATAAAGTGATCCATCCTATATCTAATTGTTACAAACATTTAAAATCAGAAAAAAATACTCAGAAACCTTTTTTGAACACTATTTGACATCACAGAGAAGTGCTACCCCACGCAGTACCCAGTGCTCTGGAGGCTGAAGGGTCCTAAGATCCACAGCAGCAATGTAATTCACATCTGTACGAATAGCCTTCTTGTAGACTGGACACGAATACAGACGTGGATCTTTTGAAGCTGAGATGACAGAAAAGATGTAGAAGAAAATCAAACTGGGTTATAAAAACAGGATTTTAGTGGACTGGGCACAAGGAAATATAAAACCACCACAGAAAAAATTTTTACTTAATTCTCGCATTGTTCACCACCATGCTATTCCAATGAATGCTACATACTACTTGAAATTCTGGGAGATTTCGGATTTAATGTCAGCCATGAGAAACAGGATATAGCAAGAAATGTAAATGGACACTCTAGCCTCATTAGCACAATTACTAGTTCAACCTGTCCATTGAACATTAGGTACTAATAATATATTATTACTGTGTTAAAAAAAAAAAAAAGGAAAAACAGTGAACAATTTGTTTTGAAATGCATTTAGTATTTCAGAGTATAAATCACTGTCTTCTTCACTTAGGAATCAGAACAATAGTCTAGTCTTGCTTAGTATTTCAGTGTGTATATTGGCTGCTTTCACAGTGATTATATCTCTTATAAAATATTACCTACGCAAAACCCTGGCAAAATATCATGTAAGCAGGTTCTGCTTCTGGAGATGGAACACTTTTCAACAGAAGTTTCTAATTTTACACTGAATATTGGGTATTCCTGTCCTACTGCATGTTTCTCTTCAATGGCCCTTCCTATTTTACACACACATACCTCAAAAGTAAACATTACTCTAAATCATACATATCCACAAAACAATTTTTTTGTTGTTCTTTGGTCTCCTAATTTCCTTTCAGTTCCTACAGCCCTTTTCTGCCTCAAAGGCCAAAATGTGTGATATTCTATCACATCCCTCCACTGCTTCCTTACTTGTCTTAACTCAGCATAGCCCAGTCCAGGAAAAAAAAAAGTGTAATTTTATATATAAACAGTACATATATAACACGTTATCTCTAAATACTTTAAATGCGTGATACACATTATACATACATATATCTATGTTGTGTATACATATATTTATACATATATTCATATATGAAAAACTTGTATATTACATTGGCTTTTAGTGTATGGAAAAGGTTACTTGTGTTGGGGCTATAGAGGTTAAAGAGTTTGTACATATAAATTTTGATTCAAACCTCTCAAGCTAGGAGCTGCATTCTGCAAATATCCAGATTTCTGATCTTTAAGCCATCATATCAAATGTTTACCAGGTACTTCAAAATATCAGTGAGAAAATAGACTAACTCACTTCAGAGCCACACAATACCCAAATACTCTGAGAAAAGTAAGCAACAGTATCTCCAAAGTTGTATATTAATAGCACCACTAGCATGTACATTAATGTTAAAATTATTAATTTCTACTGGAAATTAAGACCTTTAGTCACAATGGAAGACTGAAGGCAAGCATGTTTGTCATGAGGCAAAGAACAGTTCATCTGCAATATGTTTTAGAAGTTCTTAGTACAATTAATCTATCTAAATATTAGTGCAAGAAGTACTCATTATTAATTGTCAAGGAAAGTCAACAGCTTGCTTTTTGTGGAAGACTAAGAAGTCTCCCTTGTTCAAAAAGATTCAAGATGTTTATCTGAATGGGATACAGCCTGATGAAATTCCTAAAGTCCAAGAGTCTTTCATGCCATTGAAATAAAAGGGTGACAATGAAGTCTATCAAATTAATGTCTTCTACAATACAGCTACTTACTGTTATTCTCTGCATATATCCTTATAACTGGCATCATCTCGAAGAGCACTTTGGGCTTAGATTCAGTTAGTCTCATGTTTTTTCTGTCCCAGCTAGCTCCTTCCAAGTACAGCCCATACACGTAGACACCTTCCACAGGAGGGCTTGTGATATCATCCTTCATCCATTTAGTAACCTCATTGCACAGCACTACACTGTCGAGAGCCCATCCTTTGTTAGCCCTTGTTATTTCCTGCCCAAAACAGATAGAACTATGAACTATGCTGATGAACATAGATATTTACTGTTCTCTTTTTAAGCAAAAATTGGCTCAACCGTGCTGAGCAAACAACACAATCAATATATCCACAGAAACACATACATTAATAAATGCTCCAAACTTCATACTTGACAAGTATAAATAAATAAAACTCAGCTACTGAATTGCAGAAGTGTAAAAAAAAAAAAAATAAAAGAGGAAAAGAAGTTCATTAGATATGAGACATTAATTACCCACTCTAACTTAATAATATTGTAAGGCAGTGTCTACACATATAAGGCCAGGATCAAAGTAGAAAAAAATAAATTAACATACAAGCAGTTGATAATGAAAAAGCATGTGTGGCAGAATAACATTCAGAAAGTCTTAAACAGTCAAGCATTTGTATGTCTTCCTGGTTGATAGCATAGAGTCATGTGCATAACTCAGCATTCAACACAACCATATACATAAAAAAAATAAACTGTATATCTAATAACACACAGAGTGAGACTTTAAACACTGTTTACCTGTCTCATTGCAGTTAAAAATCCTTGAGGATTAAAAAACCCTGTTATCCAGAAGCAGTTTGGTCGGCTTTCAAAAACCCAACTGTAAAACTGGTTGTTTCTTTCTAGAAGTTCAGTAAACCAGAAACCAAGTGTACTGGAAGCCCAAGATGCCTAAAAAATAATAAACAACATGTTCATTTTCTAATCTTGTTCAGCAGTTTTAAAACATCATATTCAAGTCAATAGAATGCGACTCTTCACAAGGTAGTAAACAACATGATATTAGTAAAGCATTTAAAGTTCATTTTTCATATATTAACTTTTAGTCTGATAGTTGTCTCATACTGAAACCTGAAGAAAATTCTTGTTCTGTTCAATTTCATGGCTAGTATCCAATTTAGATATGCTTAATGCTCCCAGTGGTAATTGTCTATTTTAAGACATTTTTTCAAAATCAGATAGCTGTGAGAACTAGGAAGAATTATTGTCTATGTGTCTTTCTAAAGTCAGAGTCAATGCATCAAGTTAATAGGATTTCTGCTGAATCTATTTGGTTTTTTTCTGGAAAAAAAAAGGAAAATTGAGCTTATACTATGGAAAGATTTGTGATTATTTCTCTCTTTGAGTAGTCCTATTATACTTGTGCTGTGAAGCATCTGTTATGCTCCGTGTTTTGTACCACGAAAACACTTAGTTAATAAAAACAAAGCAAAACAAACCTCTCTACATTTATTTCCATCAGTTGCTATAAACAGCTCTCGTTCTCCTTGAAAATAATTTATATTTCCGATTTGTAAGTGAGAGAGTGGAATAATCTAATTACATTCTTTAAATCAAAGAGGGCTGTCAGAATTCAACCCATGGATTGAAGACAAATGTAATACAATGAAATCTTTTAAATTAAAAAACTTAATTGCTTTTAAAAAAAATTTAGCTGGATGGCTGGTTAATGTTTTCAAATATAATCAAATATTCACACTAAAATACACAAGTGGAAGAGTTCTTCCATTATTCTAGCAGTTAACTAATTCAAAGGATTCTATCTGAAGTTAGGAGAGCACATGTATGTCCATTAAACAACTCTATTCAGCTGTCCAGTGAGTATGAATTTCTCAATATGTAAAAAAAATTACAATAAGCAGCTTAATAAAACCCAATGCCACTTCTATCCATCAGACACTCTTTCCTCTGAGACAGATAGCATTTTATTTTATTCTGTATCAGTATATAATTATTACAGAATATTTAATTTTACCTTAGTTTCAAAATAGCACCACCAGGACAGCTAGCCTAGCACAACGCTAGAATATGAAAATCAATTTAATTGGTCTTAATTGATGCTGTAGTAAACACCACTTCAATATCAACCATATAAAACCAAGCAAAATGACATGATCAAGACTTTGCAAGTCTTAATAAGGGCCATGACAACGGCTAAGGGACTGGAGTATCTATCATATGAGAAAGGTTGAGAGAGCTGGGACTGAATAACATGCAGAGGAGAAGGCTAAAGGGAGATATTGTCAGTGCTCATGAAGAGAGAATGAAGGTTACAGAGTTCAGACTCTTCACAGCGAGAGGACAATAGGCACAATACAAAACATGAAAAATTTCCTTTTAGATTTAAGAAATTGCTACTTTTTTTCCTCAGTGAGGATGATTGAAACCAGAATACAGAATGGATAGAAAGGCTGTAGACTTCATTCTTGGAGAATCCTATGATATGTTCTCTAGTCCTGCTTGAAGAAGTATGATTGGACCAGACTATCTCCAGAGGTCCCTTCCAACTTCTACTATTCTGTCCTAATCTCAAAGAATAGCAACACTGGACTCCATCAGTGTGGGTGCTATTTTTGTAAATCTATCATGACATTTAATGTTATACTCTTCTCTCTAGCCTTCTAACCACCAACAAGCAATAGTTTGTCAAGATGGGAAATGCCTGTATCTCCCACACTCATTTCTGGTTTTATAAATTAAAGAGGACTTGCTTTGATTATTTTTGCCCAAATTCTACCCCAGAAGTTGCACAATATCCTAGTGAACATGTACACATGTGCTTAAAACAAGTATTTATTGTATGCCTAGAAATTTATAATAATTTCCTCTAACAAAAAAAAAAAAAAAAAAAATGTGCACTTACTTTTTTCCAGCTTGCAGGAATCCTCCCATCATACATGCAGTCTAAAGCATCCCTCAGATTTTCACTCATAACAATTGTCCCATCAATGGCAAGTTTTAGATCAGTTAGAGTGCTTCTTACTAATGAAATAACTCTCTGCATTTGTTCAATCTCCTGTCGCAAAAATATGTTCACAGGCTGAAAAGGTCCCATGTTCTTCAGTTTCTCTTTTACCTGTAAGTAGTAAACCAAAGACCCTTCAACAGAAATAAAAGCCAAGGGTGGATGTATGTCAAGGTCAGGCATCGAAACAATTTTTAAAATATAATACTAAAGAAGTTAAACCGTCAGCTTGGTATATTTCTCAAGTGCTCTGCAAGACAGAAATACAGCATTTGTTCTAAGTAAAATCTATGATGCTGAGACTGGCTGTAGTTTTAGTTTGAATTATGACTCAGTCTCTATATAATTCTATAAGCTAAGGTAATTTAAGCAGCATTTCAGCCATATTTCATTTCAAGAACTTCAACTTTAATGCCAACAGGTAATTTCCATGGTTCACTTTGTACAAACCAATCAAGAGTGATTACCCCAGCCACTCTGCATCAGAATATCAGCACTATTTATCAGCAGTGTCTGGGAACTATCACAATGGTAGGCAATCTTGTATTCTAATAAAAAGTGCTAATATATTTTTATCAAAAGTGAAAATTTAACAATTTAATAACAACTGTATGGAGATAAATGTATATTTTTTAAATTTATATATGGCCTTCTACTCTGCACTTGCGAGGTTCCATTTGGAGTTCAGGCCTGGAGCCCCCAAGACAAGAAAGACACAGAGCTGTTGGAATGGGCCCATGGAATGGGCATTCAAAACCAGATTGGAGAGGGCCCTGAGTTGCCTGATATAGCTGGTGGCAACAATGAGCATGCAAGAGGTTGGAACTAAATCATCTTTTAAGTCTCTTTGAACTACAGCTATTCTTTGACTATATGATTCTATTTGTGAGATAAGTAAAAAAAATTACATACCAGTTTATTCCGATTTTGAGACACATTTATTCCAAAACAACAAAAAAAGGAATTTATATAGTTATCAACAAATGAAATATTTTTGTATTTCACATTCACTTTTATTACTACAAATTACATTTGAATTTGTCATTTTAACCCTAATTTAAGACAGAATCAGGATCAGAGTTGATCCTCCCCAAAAGATTTTTCTAAGGCTAAATTGGCTTATGCAATGACAACGAATAAAGTACGCCTTTATTAACTGACATATCTGGCAATGCTAAAAAAAAACTGAAGAGAGATGGGCTAGCAGCGACCAGGAAATTTAGCCCATCATTATAGCAATACAATTCTGAGAAGTTTATAATCTTCTGCAGATCTCAGACTTCTGGTTCAGTAACTACGGCCTTTTGGAAAGTCACAAAATTCAGACTTCTAGGAAGACTATAGTTCAGAAACTTCAGCAAGTACAAACCTTTGGGAGACTGATAGTTATTCAAAATTCAGATAAATCATCTGCCCAGACAAAGTATACACTAACATAATTATATCATTCGAGTGAAGGGAGATTATGTAACTAATAATGGGTTACAGAAAACATATAGCAGCGTGGGTACCTAAAGAGAGTATTTGAAATGTTATTACTATGAAAAAAAAGGAAGAAAGCTGTCAGATTGTACAGGTCTCTTTGCTCCTTCTCATACATCTGCATCTTGGCAATTTAGGGGTTTATAAGCTACCAAGCCTTATATTGAGTCTTCACGCTAACATCCATTAAAGATTAAGTCGAATACAAAAATATAACAAATCAGAAATTTCATCACCCCCAAGGAAGAGATGGAGAGCAAATTATCTAATTAGTAAAACATCTTACTGCCTAAATGAGCAGATGAATTCAGCAATCTTTTAAAGTTCACTCCTGCACAAAACACAGGTGTGAGAGGTTTTTTTCTGATGATACGTGGTGGTGCCTTACATCCATTTCATAACAAAAATGTAAATGCTTTTTCTGGTGTCAAAACCAAAACTTCTTGCTTTCATGCTTTTGAAAATAAATTGAAATACAAAAGTTCAGTATCCTCTGATACTGGAAATACAGGAACCTTAACTATTTTACAAGCATTTTTGTCTCATTTATTTGATGTTCACAACCAACTTCATCTGGTAAGAAATTTAATGTCAATATCCTAAAATTCCGGGGTTCTAAAGTACAACTTAGATCAACTAAAGACCCAGAAGCAATACAAATTATTCAAACACTAAACTGTAGTTTTGAGGATGGGGACAGAGTATAACTTATTTGTGTCTGTGTATTTTGTTATCAGTAAAAATTTTCTACCTTAGGAAATCTCTCACTTCCAGAGATATCACATTTTCCACATAAATAGAGGTAAAGTTACTATTTCAGAAATAAAATTTCTGTGAAGGATCAAGTGGCCATTATAAATATCATTACATGAGCTATTACATGTAAATATGAGTCCTGAGATACTAACGTTAGGCTTCAGACAATGAAAGCTATCACTTCTTAAACTTTTTGGCAAAAAAAAAAAAAAAAAAAAAAAAGATCAAATCCTTCTGCTGAAAAGGAAACAACCTACCTACATGTTGTAAGAGGAATGCCAGAGTAATACATATATTAATGTCGTAATACTTCTAGAAGCGTAAGTACACTTGTAAAATACCACCTACTACAATGTCAACAGCCTTAACTGAAACATTAATGACTCATTCTGCCCTCCCTAGTGCAAATGACAACTTGAGCATTAAGTGGTTTAATATTTTTGAAGAGCTCTTTAAAAAAGTCTTCAGTCCATACTTAGTGACTTCATTATAGACGTTAAGTATCTGGTTAGACCACTATGAAATACGTTTTTAAAGTATAGTCTGGATGAATAAGTATAAATGCATTTTTAGAACAACCAATATAATTTTTTTTTTAAATTCATACAAAGTAAGATATAGCAAATGTCTTTGACAGAATTTCAATAACTCACTTCAAATGGTACATAATCAGCAGGAAGCTTTTCCAGCATATCATCAGCTAGTCTGGCTACAACTGCCTCTCGGGTTTCACCTCCTCCACCAGAGCTGTCCTTTGGCTGAATACTGAGGATGATGTCCAATATATCTTTGGAAAGTTTACTTTCATAAGTGATATCAGCATTGGGGTGCAAACCAAATACCTCTGGTGTGTCATAAACAGGAAGACTCTATAAAGTGAAAAATAAAAAGAGCACAACTAGAGATAGATTTATATACTAACTATATTCTAAAGAAGAAACAAAAATAAGGTTAATTAAGAGAACGGATTTCTTCAAACAGACTTACTACAAATATCTTGCTTTGAGCTATTTGTTATGTCACAGTTCAAGTCACACTAAAGTTAACAATAAATTCAGTTTTTACCTCCATACACTATTTTAATAGTCACCTTGTTCTGCCATATCAAAGCATTGTTTCTGTGAGGATGTACTCAATGTCTGGACTCCATTCTATACTCTCTTTAATAACTGTATCCTTTCCAGTACATCCCTCCAGCAAATCACAGAAAAGAGTATTGATGCAATAATAGCAATAACTCACACCAACAAATAAGCAAACAGTTAGAAGGCAATAAAGAGTCTGTGGAGACAGAATACATAAACTCAGAAGACAAAATTCCAGAACTAGGGAACTTCTGAGAAACTTAAGGGAAACTTTTTCTTCCTGTTAAGCAGCTTTCATTTACCAACCTGTATGTATTGAAGGTACTGATCCACCACAGTACATTTGGGTATGCCATATCCTTTGTAGAAGGAGAATTCTTGACTGAACATTTTTTCATTGAACCAGACCTTAACAAAGGTGTTCATCAGCCTTTTGTCATAGTCATCTGTCACACGGCCACCATACTGGATCTCACCTATCATGTAACAAACAGTACTCCAGGAAATCCCCTACAACCAGACAGAAAGAATTGACTTCAGCTAATCCTCTTCTCTCTTATTTATATCTCCCTTAGCATGATCATCTGATACACTAAATCTTGCATTTCTGTCCCTTTTGGAAGATAATTATTTTCTTACTACTCTTGTGTTACTATAATACTGTGTCTGCAGAACACCCTCAAGGATTTCATAGAATCATAGAATCATAGAATGGCTTGGGTTGGAAGGGACCTCAAGGATCATGAAGCTCCAACCTCTCTGGCACAGACTGAGCCACCAATCTCCATATCTAATACTAGATACTAGACCAGATTTCTCAAAATAGAATACCTTGACAACTAATTCAAAATGCTGTTGTGGCACCTGAGCAAGAGGGATACAACTACACTTCCATCAGTTTCTTTTGAAAGGTTAATTGCAAAGTGATCTGCCATATATCTCTTCAATACAAATGACCATATGAAAGTGAGGAAAGTAAGAAGTTTTATGCTGTCAGTAAAGGCAACAGTCTGCTTCATTATGCTGCCAAGATAGCTTGGAGAAGTCGAGTCAGTGTTTTTACTCAAAACTGATTCAGACAAAAAAGTATAAAAAGTGGTTTGTTTTAACTATCTGATATAGTTAGCACTGAAAAGGAGATCTATATTTCTATTTCTATATTACGCTTGTGAAGTTTTGGAAGGAGAAGGCTTGGGGCGTTGTTTTTCATTTCTGTTTTGTTTAAATATACAATATTGGGAATTTTACATGCACGGATTTAAAAGTCTAATTTAAATATCCTGTGCTGCAAGCATGTATATTTGAAACACCGAATGTTTGTGGAAGTTAAATAATAATTTAAAATTGTGTTTGAGTTTCAGTTATTGGAAACTATGTAATACATTCTGCTATTGAAAATATTCATGGCATTAATCTACCTTCCCCAGAAATGTTAATTACCTTCTTGGAATCTGTGCCATCCAAGTGGTTTTGAATGAACTGTACAGTGGCATTGAAATCAGCTTGGTTAAACTCATAGGGTATACTCCAACCCAGAGATCCAAATTTGCGTCTTTCTTGAATCGCGGAGTGTAGAAAAGCTACAGCATACAGCATCGCTTTCCACTGTACCATGTCACTGACATCTAGCAAATCCTGGCTGACACCTATTGGTTATAAATGAGTTTTATAAGAAGGAATAGTATTTTCAAAAGTACTTCAAATCAGTACTAAAACATCATTCCTAGGGATATTTAGTTGGCTATCTGCCTCCCCAGGAGAAAATTACTATCCTACATATTGTTCTATGCTGGAGATTTTTAATTCCAATAGCACAAATCAAAACAGTACTATAAATTAGTCCAGACAAAAAGAGTAATCTTCAGAAAACATACAATTTACTAATAGTTGAGATTCATGTTAAGTTGCTTTCTACAAAGACTCTTTAAATACAGACCTTTATTGAATGCAGTAAAGAGCACTTAATTGCCAGCAAAGAAAACGTGTTGCTTTTCTGCCAAAACACACAAGGAGATTAACAATTTAAACATTCAGAAATGTGTAGCAGCCAATATTTGAGAACAGAAAAAGTATTTCCATGCTTTGCTATCTATATAGTTCTGGTATCAAAACTTCAGCAGATTCTCTATTCCTTCTAATTTTCACAATTTCTAGCTCAAAGAATCATGATATGTCCTGACATTGTTGTGATCAGTTCCTCATAGTTGTTTCCAGGCACTAGCAGTGGCTATTAAGTGACCACATACTAACTGCAAAGAGTCCAAAAATAACCAAAGTTTAATTTTGAATCACTCCAGCACTCACCACTGTATGTTCTCTTTAGTCCAGCTCTCAGCCCTTGTGGTGGTTCATTGGTAAACTTAATACACATTTGGAGCAGGCTGATGGGGAACTGTTTGTGGATTTCAGTTGTCATCCATAGTCGAAAGCCTTCATGAACAGTCTCTGCCTCTATTATAGTGTCCATCAACTCATCCAAAAAGTCAAGTCCAAGGTGGCAGTTCTGCAAAAGTGCCCAACCTCCCTAGTTTAAAATAGCAGAATCAATATGATATCAACAGTGTTTGCACACTAAAAGCACTGAAATCAATCTTTGTTTATGATGTAGGTTAAGGACAATGTATCTTAATCAAATCAGAACAGAGTATAAGCACTCTACGTGTTTATGAAAGATATTAAAGGAAGAAATTCTCCGCAGCCAGTTTTGCCCAATGACGAACATTTAAAATTCATGCATTTTAAATAATTGATCAATTCAAATATGCTCATCAGCCAAGAACCGACAGCAAAAATTCCATTTTGTGTGAAATAATCATGTCTGCACAAAAAATCAAGAAGTTTATTATGTTCGATTAAATGAATGTGAAAAGAAAGTTCAATTACTTAGGACATGTATTTATGCAAATAAATATAGGTTCTTAAAACAGCATTAACTGTACAACAAAAATCTTTGTTTTATGGCAAGAGTTTCCGTTGATAAGTTTCAAAGAAAACATTCACATATTTGTTATATTTGTCTCTTACATGAGCCATTGTCTGCTGCAGAAGTTTACGAGCATGGATTTCTTGCCCCTGGCCCATGGAAACATAACGTGTCTCTGTCTTCAGCTTTTTTCCCAAAGCAATGATGGAGTCTGTTGGATCAGAGCCCATGGAAAGGAAGCATATGAGTGGAACACGTGGATCTGACTCTTCCCATGTCTTCTCCAAGTCCAAGATGACTCCTTCTGCATATTTCTCCCCCATAGTGTCAACAACATATTTTCTTGCCTATATTAAAGAGGGTAAATTTACCATACTACATAATCACTTAATATCCTTTTCTTCCCAGTGTAAATACAACTGCTATATGTGATGAAAAACAAATGATGTAAGATTTATATAGGCCTTACTATACATAAAAAGTATAAAATATAGAATGCTATACTGTATACATTTTAATAGCAGAAATAAAAACATGCAACTAATCTGCTTTATTTGTTAACATTTCACATTGTCTTCGAAAGTTCTCACAGCTTTATAAAACCACTTAAAACTTAGTAAATAAATATTCTATTGCATATAGCTCCATGCATTGTTATATATATATTATGTTACATATATATATTATTACGTATAATATATATATACACACACACATATATATACATATATTACAGACTAATTAAAAAAAATAACCTTGCCAAATAGAAAGGTTTTAAATATTTGAAGATCCTATTTTAGGAAAAAGATGAAAAACATATACAAGATAAGCCTCAATGTCATTAGGTCTTTCCCACCTTTATGCTTAAACAAATTATAAATAAATGGTAATAATGATGAAAAAATCCAGAGGAAGTAAGTAAAGATCACCTCTCTTATACCCTATTTATTTACTGCAAAAAACACATTATTCTTCCTTTACAAAATGTAAAAGGCTCTTTTTCAAACAGCTTCAGATAATCTTTCTTGTATGCTTTCCCAATACATTGATTGTCTCTTAGAGTAATCCCCCAGTTAATACGTAGAATCATAGAATGGTTTGGGTTGGAAGGGACCTTTAAGATCATGTAGTTCCAGCCCTCTGCTATAGCCAGGAACACCACCCACTAGACCAGGTTGCTCAAAGCAAGCCCCATACAGCCTGGCCTTGAATACTTCCAGGGAAGGGGCACTCACAACACACAACCTTATTGTTCAACCTGTTCCAGTGTCTCACCACCCTTACAGTAAAGAAGTCTTCTTGATATCTACTCTAATGTAAGACTTCTCTGTTACTTCTCAGAAAAACATATTTAGCATTTGATAATTTGTTTTCGTAAAACAATCATAAGATGAAAGGCTATCTTGCCCCCGTTAACAGAACTGAGGAAAAACTAATTTTGCTTGACTAGTTTCAGATACATTGCATGCATCTAAGACATTCATTACACAGCATCGCTTAGCCTTTCATTGACTATGCCAATAAATGATGAGACTTTCTTTGAATTCAGTTGCAATGTCTAAAGGCTTGCATCCATAAAATGAATACCACATTATTAGTGATGTATTCTGACTTCAGTAAATTACCAGTCATAACTCTGAAATTATCAGCAGTTGCATAATTTGTATTCTTCTGCACTGGAGCAACACAAAGACTCCTAGAATAGGCTCCTAAATAGGTTTTATTATTTTTTTAAGATTTAATTTTACATTTATCTCTTTTCTAAATAGATTATTTGAAATTAAAAATTTTGAACAGACACTAATATGGATTTTTCTAAGGTTGGTCTTACAATTGTTCCATGCAATAACTGTTTTTTTATTTTATTTTATTTTATTTTATTTTATTTTATTTCAGCCTAACAAGAGGACACTTCTACAATACCAGTGAGTAATATTAGCAAGAACAGTTAAGAATACAGTCTGAATTGATAAGGGATAAACACATCAGCTTCCAGATGAAATCCCATATCCATACTAAAATATCAGAATCATTTTGAGAACTTGTAAAAAATCCATACGCTATCTGTCTGAGAAGAATTTCAGAAAATTCAGTGCAAAGGTCCATTAGAAAAATTCCTTTTAAGTATTAAATAAAAAGGTACTGAATTGGAATTCTTTAACTATTCTCTAATAACACCTGGATAGACTATGCTGGCCATATAAATGTACCTGAGCAATGGTCCTGTCAGGGCATAAAGATCTGATAAGAAGAAGATGTCTGAAGCAATCCAGGGATTGACCATAGCCACAAGGAACTGGTTCTTCTTCAGGATTCTCTTTATCAAACCAGATTTTCCACTCTCTCTCTGCTCTAGAAATCTGAGGTTATACCAACAAAGGAGTAAATGTCATTAAACACAAGTCATATAACAAACATTGCAAGTTCGCAAGCTTTTAATGAGGGTCAAAGATGCTTAATCCACACACAAGTATTTCTCAGTGTTACTCACAGATTTAGTATGGCTATTAAAAGAGAGGACAAGCTTTCAGCTTTTTAGTACAAAACAAAAAGATACGCAACAATATCTTTCTAAGCATTCATATTTCGAAAAGAAGGGCTACTGCTAAGTACTTTCCTCTAATGAAATAACTACATAGCAAGATCAGAAAGCAGATAGCTTGACTTCTAGCTTTGAGAACACTATGTACATATCTACTCCCCCAGTACAGTAGGTATTATTCACATAGTAAAGTGGAGTAAGTAAATTGCAAGTATTATATGTGAATAATACTACAGTACTACAACAATAGTACTTTACTACTACACTTAGTATCATCAAGGCACTTCAAGGTACATATAATCAGTAAAATATTGGAACAAACGTAAAACATAGTTTAAGAAAGCAAGACAGGGATGCAAGAAATTCTAATAATCTTGAGGAAGAAGAATCAAATTCAAATGTGAATTGCATAATATCAAGTTGTAAAGATGTATAACTATAGTGTGTGAAAGTTTCTATTTTTTTTTTTTTTTCAATTTTCCTGTGTTGGTTTTGTTTTGGAATTGTTTTTTGCCTATTGTTGCTTTGGGGGGAGGGGATTGTTCAGTGGTGGCTTTTTTTTTTTTTATGCTACTTTTCATTTTCTTATTTTTACGTCTTTTTATACTGTTTGCTTAGCAGTCAGGGCCAAAACTAATTACATTGAAGCCATCATTTTCATTCTGTTTACAAAATAAACCAGTTTCTCTCTCCATGTCTTGATCATTATCAAATAATCATCCCCAAACAACAGATTATTTTAAAAAGCTTTTGCTTACTTGGTCAAGAATATCTGAAAATTGGCTAAGTTTACTAAGCTCCACCAAATTCAGCCAAGTCATATCCAGGATCCATTTAGCTGGTTTGGGAGGACAAGCTTTAAGGTCCAGGGAAGCACCACCTGAAAGAAAAAAAAAAGGAGAGGAAAATTTGGACAACATAAGCTAGATACCACAAGACAATTTCACATGACTTCCTGTCTTCCCTGTCTGAAGATATACTTTATAACATAGGATAGTCATCAATAAATTTCTGAGTAAGCTTGAGTTTACAGAGGAAAAAAGTTAAGCTTTTTTTCTAATACTTTTCTTCAAACATTTGTTGCTGTAGAAAATGTGATGATTTATTCAGTATGTGTATTTGCGTTCCTTGGAATTCCAGTCAGATTAAAAGAAAGTAACACAAATAAAAATGAGGTTACAGGGATTAACCAAGTCAAGCCAACTTTGGTGAAATACAATCTGCAATATGGTTAACTTACATAAGTTCGGGTTTTTTTGTTTCTTTCATTAAGATTTACTTAGACATGTCCTTGTACAATGTACCTGAAAATAAACGTTATTTGAGAAATATATATTTGAGAAATTAAGATTTTCTGAAGATTAAGAGTTTCTGAAAATTAACAGTTATAATCCATAAATAAGTGCTGCCTAGAAAATTAGGAGCATACTGGAAAACCATGGAGCAAAAGTATGAAGCCACTCCACGATTTTCACTGCAGTTACCCTGTTTGCATACCATGAAGACTAATGACATGAATGTGTCATGTTCAGCTCAGTCAGATATTCTTTTAAACTGTAAGTTTTGCTTTTGTTTCTTTTTTGCTTGCTTGTCAGCCCACAGTTACCAAATAAAGTAAAAACTTAATATAAGTATTTTTCAAAGTAAAACCACATACATGGTGGTATTTGAACAGCAGACATACATATCAGCTGAAATTATAGTTATCAATTTTCCTTTTAAATTTCCATGATTCTCATAGCTAAACTTATCAAAATTTTATGTGTCCCTATAAACCATATGAAACTGTCTGCCACCAGTGCAGAATGATAAACACATATTCCTTTGCTTGACTGACTTCTCACATTCAAAAAGGAAATACTAGGCTAGGAGACACAAATACAGCTCATAAATTTTCTGCAATAATATATACACTCTACTTAAAACTGTTCTGTAGTTTCAACCTTTAATAAGCGTCAGAAATTCTTCATGCTTCACTCTGTTTCTTTGTATATCAATCTTCAAAGTAAGTAATAATGTGAAAAGAAATTTGTGCTCCTCATAGAGTCCTCGGGCTGCATATTTGAACACTTCATATGTCATATGTTCGATAATATTAGTAATCCTCTTGCTAGTTATAGGGCTTTTGGTAGACCTGTTGGAAAAAAGATCTGTGGTTGAATGTCGATTTGGATATACCTTACTAAAGAGAATGCTATGTGGAGGAGAAAAAAGCATAGCTCAAAATTCTGAAATATCAGACAACAAATTAGCAACAACTTCCCAGCTGAAAGAGCAACAAAAAAAATATATCAGTTCCTTTGAAGTCACTCTATGTAACTGAAAATCAATACAGTATGTTTCTTAATAATTTAATAGCTGATCTACTACAGTCACCTCCATGAATGGGTAAGTATGAATAATACTTGTTAGCAAAATTACCTGGCTAGGGAGCTGTCAAAAAGCCCCAAAAACTGTCGAAGTGAAGTCTGATACATCACATTGACCATGCTCATCTCAGTAATTAGAAAGTATAAGATGCTACCTCGAGTTGCAACTGAAGAATAGAAAACAAGCATGTTTTCAAAACAGAAAACTTTAAACCCTACAACAAAAACACTGAATTTAAGAATACATGTAATCTGAAGGTCTTTGAGTTGCTTCGTTCTTTACTGACCAGAAAAACATTATATTAAGTTAATCTTCATTTATGCATGCACAAAAGAAAATCTTTACTGTAATTAATGCACACTATATAAAGCTCAGTTTACAATTATGAGCATATTTAGAGAAAAACTAGTTGGTGGGATATTCCATTAAACGTTAGAGTATAAAAAATATGATAGTTTCAAGAACTGCTTGAGCATCCAAACCAGTTTCTCTTACAGAATTTTATAAGAGCCATAAAAAAGCCAAATGGATTAAATTGATTTAACTTACCCAGCACTGATTTAAATTACTTTCAGAAACCATTTGGTTTTCAATACAAAGATTTTATAAAAACCACAATGATTTCTGCTACATTAACTGTACTATTTTACACATTTCCTAAAATGCAAGTATAACATTCCAGAGAGCACCTTGCTTCATGCTTTCACCTCCCAGTTAAAAGACAAAAGATGATGAAATGTGTTGACTATAATTTCTCAAGGGTCTAAGAAAAGATATCAACAAAACAGACACAACGCATTTACCTTTATACTGCTCCCTAAAACAGTGCTGTTTTGAACTCAACTGTACAGTTACTCAAATACCCTAAAGACTACTCTCACTGACAGTCCATAAAAAGTGTCAGCATTTTCACAGTTGAGAGAGAACAATCAAGCCATCCAGGCTTCTTCTGCAGTAGATTAGAAAGATAGGTACCTTCCTATAAGGAGCAGCAGGAAGTTCGGGGAGAGAATAGATTCAAATTTATAAAAATTTGACATGAATATTATTTTGTCCACCATAACTCAATACACCATTTTCTAGATAGATTTTGCTTCAAGTGCTTCCCGTCCATTATGGTCATCCTGATTTCACCCTGTCATTTCTCTTACTCTAGGTATTGTTCTTTTAATCATATGCTCCAGCCATTTCCCTTCTATCAATAACTACACAGAATCACAGAATCATAGAATAGCCTGGGTTGAAAAGAATGCCAAAGATCATCTAGTTTCAAGCCTCCTGCCATGGGCAGGCTTGCCAACCACTAAACCAGCTGCCTAGAGCCACAATCCAGCCTGGTCTTGAATGCATGCTGGGATCCTTGGATTCCTTGTGGAATGCATCCACAACCTCCTTGGGCAATTTGTTCCAGTGCATCACCACACTCTGTGTGAGGAAATTCCTCCTAATATCTAACCTAAACCTCCCCTGTCTGAGGTTAAAACCATTCCCCCTTGTCTTATCACTATCCAACCCTCATTAACAGCCGTTCCCCCTCCTGTTTATATGCTCTCTTCAAGTACTGAAAGGCCACAATAGGTCTCCCCAGAGCCTTCTCTTCTCCAAGCTAAAGAAGCCCAGTTCCCTCAACTTTTCCTCAGAGGAGAGGTGCTCCAGCCCTCTGATCATCTTAGTGGCCCTCCTCTGGACCCACTCCAAAAGATCCACATCCCTCTTGTGCTTGGGATCCCAGGCCTGGATGCAGTACTCCAGTTAAGGCTTCACAGGAGCTGAGTAAAGGAGGACAATCACCCCCCTTTCCCTGCTGGTCATCTCTTGTTTTAATGCAGCCCAGGATATAGTTGGCAACTTTGCACTCACCAGGTCTGTATTCTTCACGAGCTGAATTTATCTGTACCTCTGTTTCAGCAGAATTTTGCAGTTTCTGTATTACCTCCTCAGCTGTCTTTTTAGTATTATTCAGTACAATTATTAAACTATCATCATCTGCCAGAGAACCCTTAGTGCTTGTAAGTTGGAACAGAAGGTTATCTTCTAGCTCTTTCATCCTCCTTCTGTTTAAAGTCACGTCTTCCATAAGATCTGTTCTTTCTTTCTCTAATTCCTATTGAAATACATGGTAATAATTGGAAAACAGAAAAGAAATCAAAAGCAAAATATGACAAGGTACTTAGTTCTAAAAGTGCTATTCCTACTGAAATAGTGGATGTCTAGAATAACTACACTAACATGCAAAAAGAATTCCAGTGGTATTTCTGACAGTAGGTCTATTGCCAGCTTTCTAAACTTGCTATGTAGATATGCATTAACAGATCATTCCAACAAGTAGGATGGGGAATGCTGATGTCCTAACAGATCTGTAAGTCCAAAAAATTAATTGCTTTTCTTCTTCTATTTCTAATGAAGACAGGTGCAAACATCTTTCAAAAACCATCCTTTGAATTTACTCAATCTAATGCTGTCTTCATTTATGCCCTGCTTTTCAATTACCATATTGTAAATATAGTCTGTTCAACAAGGATCTTTCTTATCAACTAGTCAAGTATTAAAACTTTCAAGCACAACTAAAATACTTCTCCATCAGACATGAATAACATCAGTCTCTCAATAAAATGCTTCACTATTTAAGAAAAGAAAGAATATAGAGCTCAAATTGAATTTTTTGCTACATTTATTTAGCTTGTTACTTTTAGTAATACAAGTAAAGTCACGTGTATGCTTTGTTTTCCAGTAGTCATTTTTAAAAGTTAAATATATGTTGATTAACAGCTTTACATAAAGGCAAAAAGAAAAGCTGCTTAAAACATTCAGAAAAAATGTTCAGAGATGCAGTGTCTTTTAGATTATTCTTCTGTCTCTCTTAAAATAAAATTAAAAAAAAAAAAAACCCTTGTTAAATATAAATTCCTCAGAAAGAAAAATACTCCACTGAAAAAATATATATGTTTCAATACAATGAGGTAAGAAGGATGAAAAAAGTGAAAGGAAGGGTAAGAGCCTTTCAGAAATAAATATGAATCTGCCCAGTTATCAATAATTACTGAGACAGATGATAGAGATATTAGCTATGTCTACAGAAAAAGTCTCCTGTACTGTTTACAAAGGTCTGGTGGAGTTGGAGAGCGTTTTCACTCCACCTTTGCGAAGTCCATCCAAGCACTGCATTTAGGCTGCTTCTACTTCCAAGTAGGTATAAAACCAGGATATGACACGCTATCTTATAAAGTACCAGAGGCATCATGAACCTGAGACCTTAGCAAGGCTTACAAACAATTTTTTACCATTCCAATAACCTTCATTTAAACACAACTGCTACATACTTTTTTCTGCTTCCTAAACTTACAGTCTTCTCACTTCTACATTCTGCTTAACATTCCTAAATATTTGAAGGGTTTTGTTCTTTGAAAGAAAATTCTTAATCTTAAAAAGGAAATTAAAAAATATATATATTCTAAAAATATATATATTCATCTCATTATCATATTTAGTTCTTTTTCTTGTCACTGTGCAAATGGTCTGATGAAACATATCACCACCAGGTAGAAAAGATTTATTGAGATTGTTGTCACAGAGCAATGTATAGGTCAAACTGTGTAGCAGACGTAGAAATAAATTCAACGATTCTGACAAGAACAGATGAAATAAAAGGCAAAAAAACCTGCTATTAAATCAGTTTCAATCATTTGAAGTCTAATGGAACTGAAGAAAAAAAAGCAGGTAGCAATTACAAGCAAGAGAAGAATTATTTAGGCTTCATGAAGCAGAAACAATTTTTTAAAGTATAGCATTAAAAGAATGTTAGCATTCAATTAAATAATTATGTTGAAAAACCAGACAAATTAAATTTCATGTTGCACCAAGTGCAACTGAAAAGGTTAAATATATTTTAGAGTGCAACATATTTAAACAAAAGAAAGCTGTTTTCCTTGCAAGAAGAGCCTAAGAAAAATGTTTGAAACAAAATGATCAAAATAAAGCAAGTGAAGGAATACTAGATTTTGAAGTGAAAAATCCATTTATTAAGCTTTTAAAATACTTTGTGCAGATCAGAAAGAGTACACATGAGAAAGTTTTCTGCATATCTTCAAATATTTCTAGTTGTAGTATCTGGAATGCAAAAAGCAAGCCACATTGCTAAACAGAAGGAACTTGCACCAAAGAAGTTATTTCAAATCTAGTGTTGTTTAAGTGATTTCAGTTGTTGATGTCACTTCACAATCTTCATCAAGGAATGCTAGTTCTTAAAATTATGTAACAAAAGCTGCTAAATAGCTTCATGGCTGTCACAAAATTATTCACAAGTGCAAAAATTTTCATCAACTGTGTGCCTTTCCCCACCACAAAACTAGAAATATCAATGTAAAAATTTACAAGGCTTCAAATATTTTTTGAATACTATAGCTCTACTACTAATCTGTCATAACTATTTCTAATATGCTAAATAAGAAATTTCTTTTGCAAGTTACATAGCAACCAACGTTGCAAAGAAAACAGTCATATAATTAAAACAGTGTAAGTTATATACGATTCAGACATATCAAGTCTCTCAAAGCCAAATGCTCTAGGAAATGAAGATTAACTAAAGTTAACTTAAGTAACCTCACAGAAATACCAGCTACCCATTGACAAGCTTAGCTCTCATCCCACAGGTTGGTTTAACGTTCTGAAGGAACAGAAGAAATCAGTATCAGTATTCTTCCTGGTAATCAATATTCTTTTAAATGTATGACACACAGATTCTACCAATGGGCATGCCAAACAGCAAACAAATTGAATATTACATCTGCCTTTCTGCTTGATGTCCCTCACATGCTTAGAAGAAGCTTCTAGGGGGGTTTGTTCCATAACTTTCTCAGGTACTGAAGTGAGGCTGATCAGCATGTGGTTATTAGGATATTCCTTGTTTTTCTTGCAGACAGGCTGGAGTCACTAAGAATTGTTCCTGATGTTGCAGCCTTTCAAAGATGATAGAGACCAGAATCCAATGGCATTAGCCAGATCTTATAGCACCCTAAGTAACAGCTCATCTGATCCCACAGACTTGTGTTTGTCTAATGAGCTTAAGAGATCCTTAAAGCTATCTTCTACAGTGAATACTGCTCGATTCCTACAGACTGCTAATAGATTTGGGAACCCAAGAGGCCTGCTGGCAAATCTTACCTATGGAAACTGAGGCAAAAAAGACACTGAGTTCCTCAGCTTTCCATACAGCCCCTGCCACTGGGTTCCCTGCCCCATGGAGGAATAGCACTAAATTTTTAAGTCTGTTCTGCTGCCGATGTACTTACAGAGACTTTTCTTCACCTCACTCATTAGCTTAAGATCCTACTGAATTTTGGCTTTCCTAACTCCATTCCTACACGTACAGGTAATGCCCCTGATTTCACCTTCACAGTACTTCTTTTTTATGTCTGAGCTCAGTCAAGAGTTCTTATGTTCAGCTGCGCTGGCCTTCTGCTATGCTCGCTTTAATGTGTTGGAGAAGAACAAGTAGAGTATATAATGGAATTATTCAGCATTCAGGCTGTGAAATTAAACACGATGAAAATACTGTGGGGAAAACAAAATGCCAACAACTCAACAACAATTCTGACAGTACAGGCAGTGACTCTTAACCACTCTATAAAAACAAAGATATTTTCATTTCAGAGATCTCAGCCTGTAGAACTGACCACTAGAATGGGCTCACTGATCCATTTTCAGTGATTATTTTTATTGGCAGAAAAAGATGAAAAAACATATGGCTTCTGATGTGCATTTGCCTGAGTGATCAAAAAGAAACTGTGATAACTGAAGGAATCTGCTAATAAAACAACTGCCATTCTGAGGAGTATGTTGTGTTGCAGGACTCAGAAGTAAAGTTTGGCCATAAGTATTTGTGTACATACACATCATGGGATGTTTCAGACAGTGATAATGCCATTACATAGTGAGTTGACAATCTGTTGCTGGTTGAAGTGAATCTAATAGAGCAATGAAGCTGTCTGACAAAATGCTAGTTTTCACAGAATAAATATTGTTTTTCTTATGAATTCTATGGACTGATCAGGGAGGAAATGTAACTACTTCACATTAACAAGGAAACTCATGCCATTACGTAGGAAAGTCTTCTATCAAATAAAAAAATAAAATAAACAACCATAAGACCTCAATAGCTTCCAAAGTACAGGAATGCATTCCTCTCCAGAGAAAGTAAACTGGAACCACTGCCAAAATTTTTAGTAAATATAGTCATAGATTCATAGTGTTATAGATGCATAATATCTCTTTTGATCTAACACCAGTTGACTTTCTATAGTCTGAGAGATTAAGTGTCCAGTAATTTTAAAGACACCAACCAGCATTCAGAGCCACTGGTGGTATGCTTATTGGTATTGCCATTCTGAACTTGGAATTGTTTGACTATGATAGCTGCATTTTCAAATAAACTAGTGAGCTCATTTCTTCTCAAAGTAAGGAAGTAAACTATGTCCTTAGCAACAGTTTATGTTGTCATGAGCTCCACAGTGTTTAGATGGAAGGATATGAGTTGCTGTTCCGGATCATTTTCCTTTTCACAGATCATGCTCATCATGTTATATGTCAGCGAGGCAGGAAAAATAAAGTGAATAAGGTACCATTGCAACAACAACAACAACAAAAAATAGAAACTTATGTCATTTTTTTCCAAGCCAACTTTTAAACCATTCTAAATAGGCTATGTTAACATCACAACAGAGAGAGATAGAATGTTACTCTCTAAACTGGGAAGAGGAACAAATTAAAATGAAAGTGAATCCTTCCACAGGTAAACACATAAAGTAAGGAGAAAGTAATGTAATTATTTCTTTTACCTGTTTCTCGATCAGAATGACTCTACCCAAGAGTTGATTTTCAAGACCTTTCATGGTTACAGTAAAGTCAATGATGGAAGTTCGAGCACTAATTTCAGGAGAGTAACCTGGATTTGGCAGTTTTGTAGTAATGTAAAGTCTGAAGCCATTCATCACATCTACTTCTTTATCACCAACTTTCACCTTAAGAAAAGTACGAAAAAGAAGTCTTGAGACATCAAGGGCCAGTGCACGTTCTTTCAGGCACCAAATGTAGAAACAAATGTATTTTTCTGTTCAAAAGCACAAACATAGAGCTTAAAATTACAGTTCTGATGTAATGAATTTGTTGAAAATATCCATGAAGTACTTTAACTGATAAGTTAACACATTCTGTCAATTCTGGTTAAGACAGCCCAAATTAAGACCACAAAAGCAAGCAAATGGGAACGTTCGTACTTTCTTCACTTAAAAGTTACCATAAACAAAGAGATAAGAAACAGTATAGGTTAAATGTCTTAATTATATATTAACTTAAACTCTACTTTCCATCACTGTTAATCTAGTGTAAATTACTTTTAACATTTTAGAGGCATATCTTTAACAGCTGTTATTTTGTGGAGGACAGAGAGGACACTGCTTCCAGTTGTTTGATCATTTGGTTTGTTTTTACCTTATTGATGGAACCGGATTTAATGAAATTTCTTTCCAAAATATTATCTAATGCTGGGTCAAGCTCTTCACCAACATCTTCTATCAAAAGAGGTCTTCCAAGAGAAAGGCTGTCTTCTAAGTGATTTCTAAAATACTTGTGATTCAAAGAAGTGATCTAAAAATACAATTGTGGAGCTATATGGAAAGTTTTGTCCAGAAACCAAACATTTAGCCTGCTTTACATTTAAAGATTATTTCATTTTATTCAGATAAATTACTGACAATAACAGTCCTATAGCTTAATCAAGGCAAAGACTGTGACTCCAAGAGAACATAAGTTTCAATGTATTATGTCATTGAATGCAAACTGCTAATTTTCAACGCTCAGTACATAAAGTTTTGATATCCTATGAGTGCAATGAGACCAGAAATTCACAGAATCACCTATTAGCCACAGCCTTAGTTGGTTGTCAACTATATCCTGGGCTGCATTAAAAAAGGGATGGCCAGCAGGGAGAGGGATGTGATTGTCCTCCTCTACTCAGCTCTTGTGAGTCCCCATCTGCAGTACTGCATCCAGGCTTTGGGCCCCCAGCACAAGAGGGACATGGAGCTCTTGGAGCAGGTCCAGAGGAGGGTCACTAAGGTAATCAGAGGGCTGGAGCATGTCTCCTATGAGGAAAAGTTGAGGGAGCATATACACAGGAGGGGAAACAGCTGTTAACGAGGGTGGATAGCAATAGGACAAGGGGGAATGGTTTTAATCTCAGACAGGGGAGGTTTAGGTTAAGTATTAAGAGGAAGTTCCTCACACAGAGGGTGGTGATGCATTGCAACAGGTTGCCCAAGGAGACTGTGGATGCCCCATCCCTGGAGGCATTCAAGGCCAGGCTGGATGTGGCACTGAGCAGCCTAGTCTGGTGGTTGGCGACCGTGCACATAGCAGGGGGTTGAAACTAGATGATCATTGTCCTTTAAAACCCAGGCCATTCTGTGATTCTATGATATATCCTTTCTCACATAAGATGTCCTTTCTCACATAAAAACTGCTTTTTAATTATTATTTGAATCACAGATTTGCCACATTTTGTCAGCTGAGAGTTTCTAGAGGCTATGAAATCACAAGCATTCCTATTACCTGAAGTTCATTTTTGCCTTCCTTGTTCTTAAGCCAAATTTTACCCTGTGTCTGTGGATCAATTAATAAAGGATAACGAGATGCTTTAGTGACAATGATTCCGTTCTGTATGGATAAGTCATCATTTGGTAATCCTTGCAGGTTCCATTCACTAATAGTTGGAGCATCAGTCAACATTTCTATGAGGTTCAGGTTGTTACCAAAGGGAATTTTCCGGGCTTTCATTTCCTTTTGCCAGTCATTTAATAGCAGATTGCGGAACTCTTCATTAAAAGGACCAGAGTAGGATAGAAATGCTGTAGCTAACAGAACATCACCTGAAAAAAGAAAAGGAAGTGAAACAAAAAGGAAAAAAAAAAGGAAATAAATAAAGAAGAAATAAATATAAATTTTCAAATTCTATTCTTGATGGAGACTCTTCCTTCTCAAGTTTTTAATGTTTTTGATAGTAAGTGGAAGAATGTACTTCGGCCCATGCAGATGACACGTGAGCTTCTTTCCCCAGGATCATTATATAATAAAGTAATGATACATTCCACTAGATAACATATTTACATTATCTTTTCAGTGCAACTCTAGGAATCAAGAGAAGAATATGTTAATACAACATATTATATTGGTTTTATGTGGCAAGGTTTTGATAGCAGGGAATTGCAGGGACAGCCACATACCAGAAACAGACAGTTAAATTGGCTCCAAAAGCTCCACTGCCACAGTATTTCCAAATGTTTGTTTATAAAATTAAAAATTACTTCCACGAAATAAAAGTTTCATTAACATTAATAACTACATTTAAAATTACTGACTTCTATAGTTAGAAGTCAGTATGATTTAATATTAATGTTCATTTCCTCCACGTATATCCTCTTATACAAATTTTCCTGGTGCTTCCTAACACATCACTCTATGGACTACTGACTATGAACATCAGTCAAGTTAAAATATCAGTGTCACAAGTATGTACTGCATCTTATGCAAGTAACATCTTCTGCACAGCATAGAGTATCGTATTGCAGGATTTAAACAAACTTCAGCCTGATTGCAGACTTCTCCTAGCTGTGTTTAAACAGGAAAATTAATAACAATTGCCTCAAGTTTTGCAACGAGAAACTTGAACTACAAAGGAAACATTTCAAATTCCAAATGTTTTTAGTTTTACTACACATTACAAGTAAATCAACTAATTTACTTCCAAGATCAAGGACATGAACAAATGCTTACCCACTAGCCTCTTGGTTTGCAAGGCAAATTCTTTACTTTGTTTCGTCCATCTATCTTTTTCACCTGCTAGACCACTTATTAGACTTGAAGCTGTTTGCATTTTATGCCGGCAACGATCTGCATCTTCAAGCAAAGCCTATAAAAAAACATAAACCAAGAAATACGGTCTACAGCTATATATCTGATAGGCCAGAAAAAATCTCTAAATCTAATGAAACCAGTATAACAACAGTGCAAAAATTTATTTTTAATTACATATCATATCACTTTATAGATTTGGAGGGAAAGTGACAGGGAAAAAGGACCTACTAGAAATACCTGCGATAAATATGGTTCAACCTTTTAGTATATCTCCTCATAACTTTCATGTTGGCACATATAATAAAGCATGGGTAATCAAGCCTGTTACCTATTAGTTATGGGAAAATCTGCCCAGTATTTCAAATACATTATACGTTGATATCATATATTAATAAAACTTGATATTACAGTACTGGACACTAAAATAGCACAAATAAAATATTTTTTGAAGGGATGGGAGAGAGGAAGAGGAGGAGGAGGGGAGAGAGGGATCCAGAGAGGAAGTATCCAACCACTTTTTTCCACTGTCTATCAATGCTTTTTCCAAGGAATAATGAAGAGTTATGAGGGAATACATTATGTTTTGCTCAAAGCAAGGGTGGCAACCATCTGTAACAGTCTCTTTTCTGCAAGGATACTTTCACCTGTTTTTCTCTCATGGCTTTTTCATACTCTGCCTGTACAATATCTAATTCTTCTTGCTTTGCACTCAGTTCTTCTTGAGCATTCTGCAGATCCAACATAGCTGTGGTTAGGCGGTTCTCCTGGATTGCTAAATTAGCCTGCGAAGCAAATAAATAAAATAAGTACATTCCCATATACAACATCTCAAAGCATTGGCCAAAAAGAGTTTCACTGCACTGTATTTCAAAAATCAATAGAGATTTCATGATTCATTAAAATCTTTTATTTCATTTCTATAATAAACTAACTCCTTGCAGGGAGCTGCAGTTAATTGCTCTAATGTAAATTAGAAAAACAAATAAAAAAATTTCAGGTCAAACCAGCCCTTTCCCAACAAAGGCTGGTCTGAACTGGCCTTTAGAAAGACCAGTGTCACCAAAAACTTATGCTTAGTCTAATGAAAGATACTACCGCTAACAACAATTCTTCCTTCACTCTAGGTCACCCTCATTACACTCCCATTTTGACATACTGTCAAAATCATGCCTGACCATGTTCTTCCTGACTTTCATTCTTACCTTCCAATGACTATTTAGGCCAGTTTTTCCCTAAATAACACTGATGTGTAAAGTCTCTGTACAGTCTCTTTATGAATTGAAATGCTGAACATTAAAAGAACTAGATCCTGAGTTTTTTCTTACTTAAGATAAAGCAATTGCAACTGTGAATTAAACTAGATGGCTACTTCAGACCTTCAATTCAGAAGGAGCCCAGAGGCATAAAACTGCATAATCTATTTAATGATCTTTACAGCCTATAAAAAGTAGTACATTTGATGCAAATTTCACTGTAGAGTTACTATTTTCAACATAATAAATTCCTATAGAGGCATGCACCAATTGGAATAAGACAACTGATGTTTCCAGCAGATGAAATCCTCAGTTGCACTCGGGTAGGGAGGAGAAGGAGCAAAAGTGTGTATGCTGCTTATTACCTTTAAGGGTAATACTTCTTTGTTGATGGAAAAAAATACAGCCATAGCTTTGGTCCACGAGCAAAGCCCAGCAACATTTCCACATACTCTCTTCGCTGTCTCAATGTTGTAGTCCACCATTTCAAAATAAGGGCTCAGAAGCTCTACCACTTCTTCATTAATGGTGTCCTTTGGAAATTGCTAAAAAATATACAAGTAATACAAGCAAACTACGCAAATATGTATTTTAGCACAAATAAAACACTACCAGAATCAAAAATGTTAATTAAAAACAGCTAATATGAAGTTGTCTATCTTGTGCATATCTGGGAGATTTCCAAAGACATTTTACTCCATTCTATTTTCTTATAAAATTGAAAGAGCTCACTTTCATTTCTGATCGTCTTTATCTCATCTGTTAATGTTATACAAACTAGCAGTCAAGTATGAAATATCACTGAGATTCTCTTTGATATTCCATTTCCCTTAATACTGAATAAATAAAAATCTTCTAAAAGAGAGGATTAACAGGCAAACATTCTATGAGATAGTCCTTTCAAAGAGTAGCCAGCTTCCCTTTAAATTACCTTATCTCATTAGTACAATGTGCTTCAATTTTAATTGTTTTGACAGTTTTTTTTTTAAGCAATGCCTTTTCTATGTTCATCCCCATAGCTTCCAACTTTATACTAGAAATTTTGACCAACAGATATTCTATTCAATTATCTATCTTCAAAGATTTATTTACAAAGTATAATAAAAGTATATCCTTGAAACTGAAAAATAGCTGTTCCCTGTGCATAAACAATAAAACCTTGAAGAATTTCAGTAAACAAAAATCCTCACATGAATAGATGCAACATGAACATCATATAAATAGCATCCATGGTACTATGAACCAAACAAGTTTGTATGGTCAGGCCATTCATCTGCGATTTCCCACTGGACCAGAAACAGTGTGATTATAAATGTAGAAATGCACTACTATTTTATAGGGATGTTTTAACCAAAATATACACTTCAAGATGAGAACATCATTTCACCAAATGCAGAAATCAGGTTATTATGTTCAGTGGTACAGTACAACATAAGGAATTCTCAGAGTAGATTAATACAAATATTAATAGTTTAAAATATGGACTAGTGTAGATTTATACACCAAATACTCACTCCATTTCTACAGACATGATACAAAGTGAAAATCTCAAATTTCAAAAAATTCTGATTTTATTTATCCTAATAATCACTGATTTTGTGTATGCCACTAAACATGTTACAATGCTCAACAGGTAGGAAAAAAAAAAATTCTGATTAGCTCTAAGCAAACAGGCAAGTAATTTCATTTCCTTACTTAGGAGAAGCTATAACTGACTTATGACCTGACTTTCCCACATGGATTTGAGTTTTATTTAATTATATCATACATTCAAGCCCTTGACATTTCAGATTTCTTGCATGCCTGATTTCTCTTGCACATTTGTTCTCTTAGGAACACCAAAGAAAATATTTTCCCTATTGTCTTAGGTTAAAATGACACTAAACAGAAGGTTACACAAATACCTGTAGGTTCTGTAAAAAGTTCCCTGCTGTCATCAGTTTCAAAGATTCTTGCCATGATGGGGTGGTACAGCTCTTCTCCTGATCAATTTTTACATTGTTCAATTTTCGTTGGAAAAGCAGTAACACACAGTCCATGATACGCATAATAAGGTGAGGAGGCCGACCAAGTGTTCGGACCGTGGCAATATCTGCAGGCTTTATTGTCTACAAAATTAAAACAAAAGACAAGGCAAATACTGTTATTATTTATTAAATAAGGAAAAAGGTCACCAATAGCATTAACCCACTTCAGAAGAAGAAACTTATTTCTCTTGATTTAAAATAATCTTATCTCTCAGAAGCATGAAGCTGTGCAGACCCTTCAGCTATAATTTTACTACTACCTCATAGCAACTGCTAGGAAACAGCAGCTCAGCCACCTTACAGCAGCACCTAAATTCTTAAAATGACTCCAACCTAGGAAGACAGAAATATTCTGAAATTTTATCTTCTTTTTCTATTTTAATGTAAACCTATTCACACAAGAAACTCAGTCTAGAAAGGAAAGTGCATTCAGTTGATAATTGGTAGGTGCATCTCTGCATCTTCTACTTTATTGTTCTGAACAAGTTTCTGATGTGGAAGTAAGCTTTTGAGAAAATTAAATAAATCATAATAATGTATGAAACCTGTACCTTAATAAAATATGTCAAAATCAGTCAAGAGTGCAAATGCAAATCTAACACCATAACTTGTACACTTGATTACTGGCACATTATCAACCAACACAACACAGCAAAAAATACATCAACCAGAGTTTCAATTGAAAATTAAAATTGCCCACTTACTGAACAACCGATTGCCCATTTTGGATTTGGCGTTTGGGTGGAAAAAGACAAAGAAAACTAAACCTAAACAACCTCAAGATAGATCTATTTGTATACATCTTCTGCCAATCATGGAGTTACACAGGACATCTGAAACCTTACATGTTTTCAAAGGACAACATTTTATTAGGTGGAAAAAATGTTATACTCAGTGCAAGGTTTTAGTACCAACCTGTAAGGCTGCTTCTGCCTCTTCCAAAGCAGGCTTAGCAGCTTCTAACTTTTCTTCAGCAATAGCTTTGTCAACTGAGATGCTGTCCACAATAGCTTGGGCTTTGTCTTTCACTTTCTGAACTTCAGCCTTCACCTTCTCAGCAGCCTGTGCTTTTACAGTAACTTCCTTCAATACCTAAAGAGAACATTCACAAACAACGTATAAGGAAAATACCTCACTGAAAGAATCTATATTTTCATTGTAACATTTGATCTGTTGAATTAACCAGAATGTTTAAAAAAAAAAAAGATGGGTTTTCCTGTCACCTTTTTAAGCTTCTATTATTGCTTCTTTTCCCACAACTTAACTTCCTTTTACACACATACACAAAAAAAATTAAGTGCAATATGCTTTAATGTCTGTACATACCATGTCAGCTTTTTCATTAGCAATCTGAAGTTCTTTTTCTTTTATCTCCAGCTCTTTGCTTAGAGCAGCCACTGACTCAGAGGCCTCTTTCAACTTTTCCAGCCCAGTATTAACTCTGGAGTTAAAAAGAAAAAATAAAAATAGAAAGTACACAATTCCTTTTATAATTTACATTTTCCATTCCAAAACATTTCATTGGTAGAATGAATCAGATGGATTTAATACCAAAATCTGTCTTATACAAAAAAATAAAATTTCTTCAGAAACTTTCACATACACTTCTGTTGTTTTCAGAATCAAGAAAGTAAACAATAAACAATTCTTTCAAAAAAACATATGACGTGAAATGTTCCACACTTCTAACTCAAATTGAATGACTTCATTATCACATTAAAATCCTAAATGTTGGCTCCATTTATGTCAATGGTCCTGCTGAGCTCCAACCTGATACTCTCATAGGACTGACTCACAACAGAAAGCATTTTGTGATCACTAGAATCCTGAGAATTTTTGAGAAATCCTGAGATTTCTCAAATCACTATTTCTATTTGAGGATATTCAAAAGGTTAATAAAATCAAAACATCAAAATCAAGACCAAACAGGAAAGATTAACAGGAAAATAGCAACAAGTTGACACTTCTCTCATTAAAATGCCTTCAAAAATGTTGTTTTTGTTTTTTTTTTCCAAAATCAAAGTACTCATATACAGGCTCTTCAAGCAAGTTTATCTGTAATCTAGAAAAACAGACATTTGGAACTGCAGAGTCAGAAAGAATTACAAATGTAGCAACTTCAAAGTCTAAGCAGGACAGGAACAGGTTAACAATATGTAACAGATAAAGAATAATATATGCTAAAGCCCTTCAGTCTATGCAATTAAGGTGAAGTGAAACAAATTTATGAGTATGGAATAATCTGGTGCATTTTAACTTCAGAATGTGTAAGGCTGGGTTAGAATCTCCCATTTTATAACTCTTCACTGATACCATGAAGATTATTAACTCAATTTGACTTCGAAGACAAAGAGTGTTTCAAAGTGAAATAAATTAGTCTGAGTATTTCTTAAAGGCTTTTAGAATTTTGTGCTAGTCGTTCACAATCAAGAAGATAGGTTTTCTTAAGGGTGATGCCAACTGATACATTTACAATTTCACATTCTATTTGAGTATTTCTCACATAACATTAAATCTGCAAACAGATCGTAGTTTAATAAAGTGTTTGAACGCATAATTAATATATCAAAAACACTTAAAAATCCATAAGCAAAGGTTCAATAATCTAAGTTACACTTAGTGATGACAAAACCAAAAATGCCAGGATTCTTTTTTACCCATTCATATCAGAAGAATACAACTGTTCAGCAGGAAAACAAAAATTGTTCTTAGGTAAACTGAATTTTATTGTGAATTTGTTATCAGATAACATGTAAATATCTTGCTTTACTCATAAAAATACATATTAATAGTTTATATTCATATCTTTCTACCACCATGTTCTTCAGTGCATCACTACCCTTGATTCTTCAAGCTACGCATCAAGAGCATCTCTAATATTTTTTCAAGTAACACCTTTATACTATTTTAGGAAACTTCGAAGAAAACTTTTGTTATGCAACGAGACCAGGCAGGCATTGAAATAAGTACATCAGAATATCTGAGAATAATCTGAGGGAGAAAACAACAAAAAGACAGCAGTAAACTGAGCAGTATACCTGTTTGCAAATATCTGTAGTTCTGCACGTTTTTCTTCGTATGTAGTTTTATAACCCTGAATAAAAGACAAATAGGATTTGGGAGTCACATGTGTAGAACGTCTATATCTTTGAAAGTAATCAGAACACTTCTCTGCTACTCCATCCTGGAATGAGCCCATACACTGTACAATTTCTCTCTTTGTCTCAGCGGTGCAGTCCATATCATATGAGGACAGGAAATGTTCAGATACTTAGAAAAAGAAGAAAAGCATAAATGTAAGTAAATCTTCAAGAAGTACTTTTAGTTTATAAACAAAGCAATCAATATACACACTACATATCATGACAAGCAGAACTGTTTCACCTAATTTAAATCTTCATTTGCTATAAGTAATTGATCTGCCCATCACTTAGGTATATTTAGCCCAATATGTGTCTAAACTTTAAACAGCATTACACTTTTAACACTTCCCCATCCAATATTTTGTCATTTAAATGATAGTATTGATTACACCAGGTAATAGCTCCATAGAAGAGAATACCTTTGGAAGAAAAGTCTTCATACTGAAATTATTGGCAATATGAGATTCATCATTGTCTTCTATAAATTTAATTTTGAACATAAAGAAGAATTACCAGTCAATTTATTGACAGCTGTGACATGGGAAATGCTTTTATATTGCTTCAGTAGGTACAATGCCAAGCTCACATAGCTTCTCTAGCTTTCCTCAATTTGCATGAGCAGATTCTTAAATTATTCCATACATCTCTGTAAAAAATGTATAGCCAAGGATCTGGTATCCTTTAATTTCCAAAACGTGCATCTACTTCTCTGTGAAACTGTCCAACTGCTAGCTACCATGAATTGATTAACCACAGCATCTCTCTGGCTCTCATCACAGGCATAGTCACCAAGTATCTTTGGTGGTATTTTGCTTTCTTTAATAATGCTTTAAGTCATTTTTAAGGAGAATTTTTCTTCTTCATATCCTTTCTTCTGTCAAAAGCATTTCAGCAGTTTAATACAGCAAAAAGAAAACATTCATATCCAAATTTTGAACTAAATAAATTTATTCTGCCAGTGTGCTGACAAAACAAGCTTTGTTTGCTTTCAAAGCATTTAAAAGAACTTAATAACCACGAATCTCAGAATTAAATAACTGCAAAGAAAAAACCTACACCTACCAGCCACTAGAGCATCCTTAGGCCACTGGCTGAACCAATCTATTGTGCATCCAGAAATGAGGGCAGGGAATTTTAAGGCCCTGTTTCGGAACTTTTCACCTATTGGTGAAAAGCAAAGAACCACATGAAGGTTCTGACGGACTCGAGTCATGAAGTAGTCATACAGAATCTCACTGGTTGGAGGCCTACGTGGATGTTCCTTCTTGAAGGTTGTTATGAGGTCACTCAGGATTTCATCTGTTTCATCACGAGCAAATAAGTTTGACACCTTTGAGAAAAGAGAAGGTTTTTTTCATGTTGTAGAAGATGATCCAAAGGAAAATATATAAATATATGATTGATTTAATATATAGCCTTCCAGAAAGGAACACTCACTTCAGACACAGAAGTTCTTAGGACTCAACCCACTTTTTTTACACAAGAACTCTTTTCTGAACTGACTCTGTTAAAAACACTGAAATCTAACTTGCTGTAAAAGTAAAATCTGTTCTTCCACATGAAAAATAAAGCAAAAATAAAAATAAAATAAAATGCGAACAAAAAAAGCCATCCTACCCATCCTGAGCACAAATTTTCCATATAAAAAATAACTGCAAATTAATGAGATTTTTAATCTCATATAATTTTGATAAGCAACAGTGATGTTCCCTAAGTTGCAATTTTTTTTTTTTTTTTTTTTTAGTTGTTATCATGTTCTGGACAGTTTATCAACACTTAGGAGGGTCTGACTAGACAATTTCTTTGTACGGTATGATGATGAGCATTCATTAAAATACATTCTGTTATTTTGCTTCAGAATTATAAAATTAAAAAAGCAATGAAAAAGATCATAAGAATGTATCCTACCTCTCCTGATGATAGAACATTATTCAAGTATTCCAAGAAAGACTCATCTTTGACCTCATTGTCTGTAAAGAGAAAACATATGCCTTTCCCGTCCAATCCTGAAGTTCTGTACAGAATTTTCAGATCTTCCATCAAGTTTGAAGTGTTGTACGAACTACAGAAGAAGAGTCATATTAAGGTTCACTCCCTTTAAAAAAGGTTTCTGGGTAAAACAAAAATAACTAGAAAACTTAAATAAGAAATAATTTCTTGGAACACAAGGAAGGCACAGTGCACTGCTGATAAATAATATGGCACTGGAAGGAAATTGAGTCAGTTTTCAAAGACTACAATTTTAAAAGACATTATATGAGAAATATGCCACCAAATCCGATGCATATCAAGGAATGGTTCATAAAGGCAAAATAGCAGAGCTGATAAAAGTGTGTCATCTCAACAAAATATTTCATAGAAAGTTAAAACTCAAAAGGACTGTTATAAAAGCTAGTTACATAATAGCAAATCTGATTGCAAAAAAAAATCAAAACTGTTTCCTGATGGTGAGTTTGTTAAGCAATATGGCTCAACTTGACATTTTTATTAGAGGCACTGATAACAAATATGACACTGTAGAAATGGCTTCTTTGGCACCAGTAAAAGACATAACTAAATCTCCTGATTTGTAGGAAGCAGTAAAAAAAATAACTTAAAGCAATTTTCTTTAACCTTTGCCATCATATCTGGTATAGCTACCGACGGTGCCCCAGTGATGGTTGACAAATGACGACACAATTACTCTCCAGTGCCTCGCCTTTCATGAAATATCACTGCATCAAACATCAAGAAAATCTATATGCAAAAACTTTAAAAATTGATAATGTCATGTCAATCATCACCAAAGCTGTGAATTATGTAAAGTCCAAGGCGTGAATCATCAACAGTTCTAGGAGCTCCTTAGGAGTATGGATTCTGATTATGAGGAACATCATTTATTCTTCCAAAGCAAGGTGGCTAAGTAAAGGTAAAATGCTAAAAATTCTTTGTGATTTACAAAGTGCAATTAAGCCATTTATGGAATCAAAAGGAAAATTTGTGCCAGTACGTGAAGATTAAAAATGCCTCCCGGATTTAGCATTTTTGGTGGATATGATCACTCATTAAAATGAGTTAAATGTGTTTTCAAGGTGAAAATCACCTTATCTGTGCTTATATGTTTCAGACTACAAGAGCGTTTGAAATTCAACTATTTATGGCAAGTTCAAGTTACTGCAAAAAATTTCATGCTTTCTGATATTTTGGCTATGCTTAGTCCTATGAACAATGAAAAACATGCAGGTGTACTTTGATACAGGAATTTAAGAGTAGGTTTCAAGATTTACAAAATATTGTCTTTTTTTTTTTAATATTTGTGACTGCATTGTCAGTCAAAATATATACATAACTTGCAAATTTTCACATGGAATATATAGAGTTGCAAACAGACATCCAGCTGAAAGAAAAAATTCAGTCATGTCTCTTTACCAGGCTTTCATAAGCCCTATCTTACCAGAGAAAAATATTCCTCACTTCATATTCATGACTTACTTGCGTCATTACTTTTTGGCAGTACTCACATTTGTGAACAACTATTGTCAAGATGAAGCAAACAAAGAGTAATATTTCATTAAAAATCTCTGAAAAACACCTTGAGATCTAACTAAAAATGGCAATCGCTACCATCAAACCAGCCCAATGCATTAGTCTTACAAAAACAAGGTCAAACATCAAACAAGCATAGTTTTATGCTTTTTGTTGCTGGGTTGTTTTTTTTTTTTACATTCTAATAAAAAATACATTAAAAAATAAACTCTGTTACTTCTATACATTAAATCTATTGTATATTTTACATGTGGCCCAAGGCAGTTCCTGTTTGCTCAGTGTAGCCCAGAAAAGCCAAAACATTGGACAATCATGCTCTAAGCAATAGCACTCGCCCCTCACCCTATGTTGTGCTTATTCTTTTTCCCACTGCAGAGACTGGGAGCATTTATAGAAGAATTTCAATGTGTAAGTACTTAGTTGCTTAAATTTTAGTTTACACTTACCGAGTTAACATGATCTGGAATGTATCGTAGCCAGCTATGAACGATGCTAGTCTTGTCAAGCTTTGCTTTCCAGAGCCACCAACTCCAACTAAAAGAGCATTTCCACGAGGAGTACGAATCACTCGAGAAATCTGTATAAGATTACAGTCATTTATTGCTGAAATGTGTAACAGTTACACACCCAAAAATCCAGTGCTACTGCAATAATAAAATTATATTAGAAATGCAGAACAAACCAAAATTTTAAGTTTGCATTCAAGGATGCTATACTACTATTAATATACCTATGAGCATTTTCACTTTGAAATATTTTCTGTAAACCTTGCAATAGCAACCACTTTATTCCATCACTGCAAACTTTCAGTTATCAACTACCAAAAAGCACAAAAAAACCTCAGCAGTGATGGGCTACACCCATCACACCAATAAGCAATTTGAAATACCTACTTGCATTTCCTGTAACTCACTTTTTCTCACATAAACTTCCCGCAGTTTTCAATCATATATGTCATTTATTTAGCACAACATACTTACTTTTTTCATAGGTTAATGTTTACAAGAAAAGATAAAATCAAATACAAAGGTTTCTTTTAAGCATAGATAGAATTTAATTCAAGAAAGAAAAATAGATTTGAATACAACCCTTGTACTACTTCAATTATGTCTTCTAATTCTTTTCCTGGCAGAGGCACACAAACAGTAAATTCAGAAACTTTGTTCTCTGGTAATGATATTATTCAACCTTAACTCATTTAAGTGATGCCACATCAGCTCAAATTAGGCACTACATAGTAAGGTAATCCATCTTTCTCTTAGAGGCTGTCTCAACTCTTGCTAAGGCGTAGAGCTCAGAGCTGAAGAGCTGTAAATGCTGCTTTCAAGAATATGGGATCAGAAAAGCACTATCTAATATTTTGTCCAAGAGAACAGTAAGATAATATTGCCAGTAGTTATCATCGAGCTAAGCAGAGAAGACATTCTTTAAGACAGAAAAGACAGGTTAAAAACAACAACAAAAAAAAAGATAGGAATAAAGCAGAAACTTAATACTAAGTGTGATGATAGTTTAACAATCTACCTAAAGAATTTGTGAGCAGAAAATCATCTACTTTGCAGGCAAGATCTTAAAACAAAGAGTCCAATCTTACAAACTGACAAGAATCCAAAATAATATTCAGTTCTTAAATTTTTATAAGAAATACCGAAAAACTCACTGTGACACTGAGAAATAGTAGTTTTTCTCAGTTAGAAAAAGAGAAAGGGAAAAAGGAAAAAGGGAAAGGAAAAGGAAAAAGGAAAAAGGAAAAAGGAAAAAGGAAAAAGGAAAAAGGAAAAAGGAAAAAGGAAAAAGGAAAAAGGAAAAAGGAAAAAAGGAAAAAGGAAAAAGGAAAAAGGAAAAAGGAAAAAGGAAAAAAGGAAAAAGGAAAAAGGAAAAAGGAAAAAGGAAAAAGGAAAAAGGAAAAAGGAAAAAGGAAAAAGGAAAAAGGAAAAAAGGAAAAAGGAAAAAGGAAAAAGGAAAAAGGAAAAAGGAAAAAGGAAAAAGGAAAAGAAAACAACCTGCTTCCCTTTTGTAAGAAGCTTATTCAAAGGAAGTTTGGAATACATTTATTCCTAACTCTGATGTGCATACTCCTTCATCAGCAGCCAATTATGTCCTAATTTGATTTTTATTTCACTCATTCCAAAGAGAGGAAATGCTCTCAGAAGAATTAATAAGAAGAAACATTGAAAAATAGTTAGAATACTTCGGAACATGACCTCACTAGACATAAAAGACAGAATTGTTCCATCCGAGGATGAGCTGAGTTTTTAATACTTAGTCAGAAGGTGAAAGACAAAATAGCAAAAAATGACCTGCTTCAATAATAGAAGTAATTTACCTTGATTTGTGAATACCTTCATTCATTTTGAAACACAATTGTCCTCAGCACATATGAATTCAAGTGAAAAAGAGCAACTGCAATAATAAATTGCAAAGCAAGATTGTACCTTTACTAGGTGAACCATAGCATCCTCAAAGAAAACCATGTCCATTCCAGTGCCACGGACATTCTCATTGTATGTTTGTAAAAACATATTTAAACGATTCCGTAGCTGACGAAAGCAGTAAACTGGCTCATAAATTTTGGGAATCCTTAAATCAACTTCTGATTTTTCTCCTAGAACAAAAAGCATGTAATGAAACCTCAGCAGTTCAAATGACTGAGGGAGTTACAATGTAGGTAAAATCAGTAAGGGAAGTTAGCTGAAAGACTCTGAGCATTCAAAACTAGTTTTATTATACATAATATTTCATATTAGATATACATATAACAGTGCTGCCTATACTTTCCTATACAGAACAACAGTCCTTCTTTCTCTGACTCCGAAACCTGAATAGTGAAAATCTGAAAACAACATCGATGCTAGAAGCAAGAGTAGCAATGGAGAATAAAGGAAAATAAATGTTGTAGTTAAAAATTGCAATTTTTTTTTTTTTTTTTTTGTAATGGAAATATATTATAAGCCCTTAAATTCATTTCAGTGGTTAAAAAAATTTACTAATAAAATGAATCATTTAAGCATGCAAAGA
The DNA here is from genome assembly GCF_905368555.1 of Meleagris gallopavo. Classification (NCBI taxonomy): domain Eukaryota; kingdom Metazoa; phylum Chordata; class Aves; order Galliformes; family Phasianidae; genus Meleagris; species Meleagris gallopavo. The sequence goes on along the minus strand of NC_139406.1, from coordinate 22,975,390 downwards.
AATGTATATTCACTGTGAAAAGGCATACGCTTGCTTCAGCAAGGGATCTGAAAACCACATAGTGCTTTCGACACTTCCCAGTCCAGAGAAAAGGAGGAAATTGCGTTATCTCACATTTCCATTCATAAGCATCAATCATGCCTATAGGAGACCAGCCTTTCACTAGTCAAAATTGTTACAGCAAACAGGATCACAGAATGGCTGAGATTGGAAGTGACTTCTGAGGCCATCTGGTGAAATAACTAGCTCAGTTAGGGCCACTTCAAACACAGGAGCATGTCTAGACAGTTTTTCAGCATCTGAATATTTGAATAATCCAGATGTAAATAAGTTTCTTAAAAGTTGAATGAGACATTTAAAAAACTTACTCAGATATTGATAAGGAACTAATAGGGAATACAGCAAGGAGTTAAACAGTAGTGATGTTTTTACATTTTTGAACCATTTAAGAGAATGATGCCAGTTTAATCGTGTTCCTGCAGTTTTATTATTAATGACAAAAGACAGCATGATCAAGTACCAGACCTAAAAAAGGGCAGACATTTAAATTATTTACAGAGGCAGCAATGGAAATATATTGTTTTAAACTCTTCTCTAGCTCCAAGATTCAGAATTCTAACTACTAAATTGCAAAATCAAAGCTTATTGATAAAAAACACATTTGAACAGCTTGAGGATTGGTAGAACTCTAGCATCTCTAACGACTTTTGTGAAGCTAAGATCTGAAGGTTGATGTTTGAATTACTTCATCTCAGATCTCTCAGGGATGAATATGTTGCAGCAGTACAAACCAAATAAATACGGGGCATGTATGTCAACTTATCTCCAGTCTGAGCACATTATTCAAAGTTGATGTTAGATGAATATTCTATGCATTTAAGAGCTCAGAAACCCAGTTCTTGCTGTTATATTTCACAATAATGAGCAATACTAAATTCCATTACAGGGACAATTAAAACAAAATAACCGTTTTTATGCTTATCTCGTAGAGTCAAAACAGGAAGAGGTTCTCAAGACTGCCAAACGTACTGAAGACAAAACACACCCTTTCCAAACAGAGGCCTTCTACTTTGTATTTTCATGAAATTTCATTCCAGATGAAGTATTACTGGGGCAAATGTAGTTAAATAGTAACAAACGCTAGTCTGAGAAATACGTGCTTCTTTTCACATTCATTTTTCAAATTAATGTAATACTTCCTAGTTTAAATTTCCACATTAAAAGTCACTCTTCAGTCACTCAGTATGTATTCTGACTTACATTTCAGTCTTCTCTCTCTATCCTTTACTCTCTTTTTGTCACTCCTTTCAACTTCAATTATCCAAGAAGAGATTTAAGTGTCATTTAACCAGTTATGCCAACCTTTTGCTGCTTCCACTATCCATCAATACAATGACATGAACAGACAATTGAATCATCCAACAGTTTAATAATGATTTTCACCAAATCCTCCCAAAATTTGTTTTCTGTTCTTTTTTTTAATCTACTGAGAAGTATTCCTGGGTTATTTAGCTAGCTGGGTCTGCTGCAAAAGTTTTATTTAAAATAAACAAGAACATTGTTATAAGCCACACGCATAAACCAAGAGCTTTTACTAGTATTCCAGAGATTTTGAAATAATACTAATTCATTACAAAATAATATATTGCGTATTTTTAAAAAAGTACTGGGTAAGCTCAGTGCTACTATTCATACACCAGATCTCTGTGTTGGCTACAGTGCTATGTTTTATCTAGTATTGCAACTCAACTCAAATCATGCAACACTTCTTTCACCATTTTAGAATAAACAATTCATATTTGTTATTTGCCAGTTTTACTCACCTTGATGGAAATGGAAACAAGACCCTTCTATGCAGATTATCTGAATATAAATATGGACTTAAAACCCATAAGCATTTTCCAACAAATGGTAATATCCAGTAATAAATGTAATATCTATCTTCAAAGTCACTGGACAAGACAGCCACACTCACAGTATAACCTTACTTATCCATTTTTAAATCCTATCCTTTTCCCCACTCCTGCTACCACAATGACTATCAGAGACCACCTTACCAGTTCTTTGAGGTACATCCCTTAGGAAGTCAACAAAGAACGCATCAATTTCAGGATTCAGCAAAGTTGTCTTTCCTTGAAATTCCTCCTCAATGAGTTTTGCCACAGCTGCGTCAAACCACTTTACATCTTCCAAGGTTGTGAAACGATCAGCAATAACACTCTTACATTCATGCTTCCACAATTTTATCAGTACCTTTTTAGAAAGCAAACAAACAAAAAAATCTCCATGATTTCAATCAGGTGAGGCTTGCCAATAAAACTATGTCGATGAAAAAATGTGCTTTTTAAATATTTTTAAATCATAATAAAATAGGAAAAGAAATAGTGGTACGTTTGGTTTTAATCAGCAGAGAGATCTTAGACATCTCCATCAACCCAATAACATTTTAATTTTATAGTCAGTTAACTGTACAAAAAGCCTTTATCTAATATTCCAAACCAGAGCATATATAACTATATAAGATTTTATTTCCATAGCCCTAAGACATGCTCTACACATGGGAACAAGGGTTTATACATCAATAAACCATTTCTGTAATAACTGATTACTGTCTAAGTGGAAGTTGCTTGAAAATAATAGCATCATAGCATGAAGACGTTCACGCCAAACTCAGAAACACAGATGTCACTCCCAGTAACAAATCCAAACCAGAGGAAATTGTGTAGGTTATGTTATTATTTCACCAAATTCACTATACTTTTCAAATCCTTCTATTTGGCCAGAGGATGGAGAAGAAAACCTAACAGGTTATTAATTCTAGCAGCACTGGTTTTAATCCTACACAACGACTACGCAGTAGTAGAAAAGACTCCAAGTACTTCTTGAAAAACTCATTTGAGCCTACAGTGCTTTGTATACCTGATGCATACTATGCCAAGTCACAGAACTGATACGTAAATTCATATAATCAGATTTTGAACAATATTTACATGTAAAATCACCTTAGGGCTGTTTATTTTTGATTTTGGAAATTAAAATCAATTCTAACAATCAAATTGTAGATACAGTAGGAGGCAGGAGCTTGCTTATTCAACAACTAGGAAATTACACTAAATATTAATTGACAGTATAGCCCAGATATAAAACATTTTTTCTGTGATTACCATAACCATTGCTTTTCCAGAATTTTATGTTTCACTCCTCAAAAATCTAAATTTCTTTTCCTTAAAATACTTGAAGGAGAAATGATACATAAAGTATTTAATTTTTCTGAAGGAAAAGTGAGCTATGGAAAAAAAAGAAGAATCACTATGACTTGTTATTTCCTCTTGTTTTTAAGTTGAAAGCCAGCAGTTAGTTGTTTCACAAGTATTAGGCAGTGATTGCCAGCCTTAGGATACTAGTGGGGGAGAGGAGAAACGCTTATTTTTTTAATGAAGATATATGACTTTTCAATGAATTAAAATAAAAGTGAGTTTGCCATAATTTTCTTTGTTCTCTGCTTTTAAATAAGCATTAGCCATTTTAAATAAGCATTAGTCAGCAACAATACAAGCAGACGAAAGCTAAGCCTCTTCTGTCAAAAAAATTTAATTTATGGTCAGGAAATGAAGTTCTCATTTCAGGTGGCACTGTAAAAGCTGGACAAAAATATTCCCTCCAAAAAGATGAAAAATGTTTTCCAACCAAAAATGATTTTTTCTAATGTAATTTTAATGCCATCTAATTATACACTACCTAATTATGCACTAACTATGGCAAAACTACTGATGTGCTTTACTTACCTTTGGTTCATTGATCACTTCTGATGTAGTGTTCAGCATTCCCTGCCAAATTCTTGAGAGGTCTCGAAGGTTGAAGACATAATGGAACTTGGCGGGTGTGGGCAGCATTTTCAGCTTGGTAACCTGCCACAGCCTGCGGGTCAGCGGCACTAGCTTGGATAATATTTCTTTTACATCTTCTGAAAATCCTCTCTCACTACAATAGTGCCCTTCTCCAATTACACCTTTGGAAAAGAAAATTGCCAAATGACAGGTTTTCTAAAATTCACTACCACAACATCAAGGGCTATGATCTTTTCAAGTGTACCTGTTCCTTTTTTCTTCCTTTTTTTTTTTTTTTTTAACCCCTCAGAGCTATTTTAACTTGTTGATTAGGCTTTCAGTTTTCCTTTCTCTAATCTTGATTCACTTGGTGTTACAGCATCTTGTGCCACAAACACGCCAGACATTTAGCTCTTACAAATCGTTTGTATAGTGAATCACTTCACTGAGACCACTGTGATCCTGTCTTTTTGTGAAAGCCTGGTCATTAGCACCTTGCTCTTAGCACCAATAGCACCTTTGCAATTCTCCATCACTGTCACCAAAACAACGAGCAGCCTTCATGCCATTTCTTCTTAACTCTGGCATACAGATAGATTCGGAGGTCTAACAATTTAGGGATAATGAAGGTGCAGGTGCAGAGAGATTACTGAAGGAAAAATGCGCTGGTAAGAGGGATTAAGCTTTAGTGTTAATAATAATGTTTATACATAGAGGAATAAAGAAAAAAACAACTAATATTTTCAAAAATGGATACAAAGCTGATTTTTCTTTACCAAAAATTTTGTCAATAGAAGAATTAGAAGGCAGAGTACAGTTGAACACAGAAAACTGTCTCTTGAGTCTCTGTGGAATGTCATTGCGACCTCCCCCAGGATGGATCATGGCAGCCAAAAACTGAATGTCCACAATGTTGGTAAATTCTCCAGGCTTTTCCAGATTATACAGTCCATTCTGTTCCATGAGCTGCCTAACTATCTCATTAGTGACCTGTAAAATAAGCAGGTAGTATGTAACAGAACAGAAGAAAATGGAATAGAAAACATACTTTTGTGCTTGAATGTCCCAATATAGAATATAAACATTATTTTCTCACTAAATCTCCCACTTCTGTGTTTGTTTGTTTCTGTAGAAAATGCACTGCTATGAATAAGCATATTTAGACTGTACTTTTCACTGATAACATCTATGAAGAATAAGCTTGGTGGAAGAAAAGAATTCCTGACTTAAAATTAATCCTTCTTATCTCAGTTCAGTCTCACTGGAATACTGCATGATTTCCAACACAACAGTAGTGGAAGCAGTTCCAATACTTCTCCCTTTTAACATAAAATTTCCAGTTTTCACAAGCTCAACCTCATGTATCTTTATATGTTGCATCTGATACCAAGTATTTTGATGAAACTTCCATGTGCAACAACAGCAAATACAGTTTTTCAAGCTGCAAACGTTAGATTACTTCCATAAAAAGCAATGCAAGATTCCTTTCTTCGGACATAGATGAGGCCCCCTGCTTCATCCTATAGAGAGTTTACTACGGGAATATGTTTCTCTAGAAATTCCAACATTTAGTTTCCAATGCAGTATATTTCAGAAGTACCTTATCAATGCAGATGATTACTTCAGTTTTTTTCAAAAGCAGACAGTTCTTATCTGTCACAATATTTTAATTATCACTTACACAGTCATGGTTTGTATGCCAAGAGGTTTTTTTGTCTAACTGAAGATTTTCAATTTTGTGAGCAATAAATGAATACCATTAAAAACAGTTTTAAAATTATACAGCCATGTTTCAAGAAGTACCCGACTGTCTAATTGAGCTTCCCCAGGGCTCAGTTCTAGGGCCAGTTTTTATCAGTGACCTGGATGAAGAATTGGAGTGCATCCTCAACAAATTTGCTGATGATATTAAACTGGGAGGTGCTGTTAATTCCCCGGAGTAACCAGAGGCCTTGCAGAGGGACCTAGACAGGTTGGAACACTGGGTGATTAGTAACAGCATGAACTACAATAATGGAAAATGACAAGTTTTACACTTGGGACAGAGTAATGCCAGATTCAGTCACAGATGGGAGATGAGTGGCTGGAAAGCAGCTCAGCAGGAAGAGATCAGGAGGTGCTGGTGACAGCAGCTCAGCATTAGGCAGTAGTGTGCCCTGGCCCCTGGCAGGGGCAAGCTGCATTCCAGTGTGCATTAACCACAGCAAAACCAGCCTGCCAGAAGAGATGATTCTCCCTGTATTTAGTGTTGGTGTGGCCTTGACAAGGCTATTGAATATCGTGTGTAGTTGTGGCCACCACAATATAAACAGGATGTTAAGATCCTTTCAAGTTCCCATAGGAGGACACCAGAGCTGGTAATGAGGCTGAAGGCATCATCTGTGAGGAGACACTGAGGACATTACGCTATCCAGTCTGGAGGAGAGGAGGCTCAGAGGTGACCTCACTGCTCCCTACAGCTCCCTGAGGAGGGGAAGCAGAGGGAGATACCAGGCTCTGCTCCTGGTCAATGATGGCAGAAAGGGAAGGGCACAGGACTGCTAGAGAAGTCCAGACTGTGCACTAGAAACATTTTTTTTAATCAAGAGGGTGGTCAAATGCTGAAACAGGCTTCCTAGAGAGGTGTCTGTCAGTGCTCAAGAGGTATTTGGATAATGCTCTCAGTAATATGCTTTAACTTTCAGTGAGCCATGATGATATCAAGCAGTTGGTCTAAGTGATCTTTGAAGGTCCCTTCCAACTGAACTGTTCCATTCTATTTTAACTGCTTATTTAATCAGTATATTTATTCTAATTTAGTTTATGAAAACATAGAGCTGCAAGTGTTCTTTAAAAATACCCTTTAAAAATCAAGTGTACGTACCTAGTTTACTTCCCATTGGCTGATTGAAAAGGCATTTTACAGTGAAACAAAGAAAGGAAGAAAATAGCCTTTCGCATCATCTTCTTTTCTCTTTTACAAAACTAACCTGATCTCCCCATTCATTTATTACGGGCATATTCACATCATCAATGAAGACTGTCATCTTTTTGCCTGCAGGCGGACCATATGTTGTGCCCATGCGCTTGTCCACATAACTTTCTATTGTGCGCTGTTAAAAAACAATTATCAGAAAAATTACAAAGAGCACACTTTTTCGTATGAGTCACTCATTTAACCACATTACAGGTAATTATATGGTAAGTTTTTTGTTACACAGAGTTTTACAAAGGAAAATTTAGACAACACTAAGTGCTATTGGTAATAGCAGTAATCCAACTGGAACATCTGAAATGTCATGCTATACCATTAGGTTGGTATAAAATATTCCAAATATTAAGTTTAGACAACCATGCCTCAATTTCATAATTTTGAAGCCATCTCAAATTATTTTCCAGTTTCAAACTTGTCAGTTTGCTGAGCCTCTCGGTTTTAGAATGGTATTTTAACACAGTCTCAAACAAGCATGTTAATTATAACGCAAAGAAATGAGAATTCATGAGGCTTAATTTTGTATATACAAACAGTGAAATGCACTGAGAAATGGTTCAATTTCAGTGATGCCAATGAGAATCATAAAGTGTATGCAATATCTTCATCTACATTTGTATTCTACTGAACTATTTTATAGTCCATGTAGTTGAGGAGGACCTTAAATAATCATTGCATCCACTTGAGGTTTAAGAGAGGAGTACTCATCTTGAGATGGAGGGGAAAGCAAAGGAGGAGAAGTGGAGAGGAAAAGCGTAGAAGATGGGCAGTGATGCTCATCTGTTTGAAATGTCATGCCAAAGCTTCCAATTCTGAAATTCTGTTTTGTTAATACTAATTGGGCAGTATGAGCTCCACCAAAGCTTTTAGCACTACTTTTTGACTTATTTGACTGAATAATGCAAAATATAAAACTTCTAATGAATTTTAAGAATCGTTTATTGTGATACATATTCATTTTATCTATCCTCTGTCAGTTCAACCACTTGCTAGCTAGCATCTGTAATACTGAGTATAACAAATTAAATATCTGTTAATATTGCAAGATTAAACTAATAATCTGTCAGATCTGACAGGAGCGATTCATGATGATCTTTCCAGTAGACATCAATATACTACATAAAATCATAAGGTGATAATTATATTCATACACGTAAACTGAATAGACTTAATGAAATAATTTTATTTTTTTTTAGAAGCATGCTTGCCACCACTATTTTTTTCAGCTTCTCACCATGAAGCCAGCTTACAGATGACACCTCAGGCTCAGGGACAGCACTTCTGCTTACAGCACAGACAATGCTTAGGCTAGGCAGACAGAACCATAACATTCATTATATATATGCGGATAGTAGGTTAAGGAATCTTGAAATAAATCTAAGTAGCTCAGCAGAAATTTGGACAGGCAGTACAATTCAGGATTTAAGTATTCAAGGTTCTGTTTAGAGCAGCTGTGCTGCATGTGTTACTTTTTAATGAGTAACGTAATTTACTTCAAATTGCAGACAGCACAGACTTTCTGACAGATTGTTGCGGGTAGCACTTACTTCGCACATGGATTTTAGTGAAATCTAAGAAAAGTCGCTGACAGCTCTACCCAATTAGTGAGAACCAATACATCTGACGTAAAATCATTAAGTATGGTGAAGCAAATAATATGCATGTAATAGTCTAAGAATAGCTAAATAACTTGTGAGACATGGTTTACAGAAGTCTTTCAAATCAAGTGCCTTGTCCATTTAAGTAGGTAATTTTTTGTTTCTGTGCTCTTTTGCAGCTAAATAGATCACTTTCAGAAGTATCTTGCCAACAAATTCTCAATACATCTATTCATCTTTGAATCCAGTAACGTATTACTGGAAAATGAATGACTACTATACCTGGAAAATTAACGGGGTAGTTGCAGAAGAAAAATTCAAACTCTTCACCATGTGGCTTTCAGGGTTATATTTCGACATAAAACATTTGATGATAACAGTCTTTGCAGTTCCTTGCTCACCAATTAGTAGAACAGCCTAGACGAAGACAAGACAGAAGTAAGATAACACACAAGAGCGGTGTATTTTGGCAAAACCTCACTAATTCCACATATCTTCTCAACAAAGAACATGTAGAAGCAAAATAGTTAACATTTCATAGGCCATTACAGGTCTCACTTGTTAAACTTTTGCAGCAAATGGTCTTGTCACTCAATACAATTTAAAGAACAAAGGAGGAGATTAAAAAAAAAAATGATGTACTGTCTAGAGTCTCATTATTTGAAACACTTCAATCACTGGTTTTATTTACTATATCCTCCTTATTTGACACTGTTTTAGTAATGAAGGAGTTTTATTCTTTAAAAAAATGTCTATGAATTCTGTCATTGACCCATCTGGACAGAGTTCCTACCAATAGAGCCTGGTGCTATGCTATACTGTGTTCTCTCCTGAACCACTTCTGCTCCACCATGGCTACACTGCCATGTAATAATTCTCATTATTTCTGGAATACAAGGGAAGGTGGGAGGTGGGAGGGACAGGTAGTGAGAAGCTACAAAAGGCAGAGAGCAGTGAGAATAATAGAATTCAAGTATATTCACATGAATACAGCTCCAGAATCACTACTATGGTTTTTTATCACGAAAATGATGTTTTTCCCTTTCAGTAATTTCCTATTTCACTCCTGATTCAAAAACTCCATCATGCATACTATTAGCAGTACTTAGATGTGAAATGCAGATGATGTACCTTGCCCTGTTTAGCAATGGTTTCAATAAGGAAATCCATTCTCACGTTGTCAACATTTGGCACAAGAATGGAGTTATACTCTGGCGTGCTGCTACTAGGATATACATACTCTTCAACACGTGTATTCCAGTGCATCCAATTACCTAATAGCAAAGAAATAAAGTTAATGTTCATAAAAACTAGACATTTTCACTTATTTTCTATCAATTTGACTCTCTGTCAGTTCCTCTTAAGTAGAATATTCTCACTCCATAAATACAGACAAATTATCTGTCTCACTACTCTCAGACCCCTGAGAGAAGCAACGAGATCCACTGTTCCAGTTGTTTCCTAAAATTATGACAAGAACACGATTTTCCAGCTTGTCTATTTATTCATTTGATAATTCATTCACGCAGTCCATGTAGCTTTCTGTAGCAATGTTTCCACATTATGATTTCTCAAAGGGAACAGAAAAAAGCTTTATACAGTATCACTAACATAAAGTGCAACTGTAAAACAAAAAACAAGAGAAGGTAACCTACAAAAAATATATCTAAATTAATAATTGAAAAACAAAATTTAAAAAAGAAATTCTAAGTTCTACCCCAAAGTACTCAAGTGGGTAACTAACCATCAGATGCCACATAATAATCAAACATGGTATCTTCACTGCCTTCTGGAATGTAGGGAAGATCAAGCTTTATTGTTGCACAGTTTCGAAGCCAGTGCTCCATTTTGCATCTGTCTTCCAGTTCTAGTAATGCTCCTATGCTCCACATAAGAGAGAAGATATACAGCCTTTCCAAGTATTTTGCAGTCAGTTCCGCACCTTGCTCCTGAAGGATTAAGTTAATTTTTTATTTTCAATAGCCTGAAAATTCTGCTTGATAATCACTAGAAATAGCAGGTTAGAAGCCTTCGGTCATGTTTAAATTTAATGATGTCTTCATCAACAAATAGACTGAATAATTATCTAGTGGACTACAAAATAGAGAAAACGATCCAGCAAATATCCCTTTTAATGACCCATTACACTGTTTGATCTGTTTAAATTCTAGTTTATAATCCGCTAACATTTCTTCAGAAAATAAAAAAACACCCCAAAGGAAAGCTGCTGATGCATGCTTTGTGTGAAAACCAAATCCAAATGTGAAAAGCAGGCACAGCCTTACTATTGCTTTAAAATGAAAGAGAAAATATTCCTAGCAACCTGAACCTTCATTAATACTCCAAGATGCCAAAAAAATCTCCTTTTTATATAACTCCATGACTTAAAATTTTCTCCATTAGATTAAGAAAACATAAAAAATCTGCACTACTTTACCTTAGGTGGGATAAGGCCCTGCATCATATTAATGCTCTGCATAATCACAAAGGCTTCCAGCATCTCAGTCTTGCTTTGCAGAGACTGAATGCTAAAGCGATATAAGTCTGGGAATGATGAAGAGTACAGCCCACGTAGAATTTCAGCTTCTTGGAAAGAACGCCTTTTCAAAAACCCCTGTATGCATAGCAAGAAAATAAATTTTATTTCAAATGCAAGAGAATAAAGTCATCTCTACTAATTCAAAAAGTCCTACAAACATGGGAAATTGATATCTCTTGGGGAAAGTTGATTTCTCTTGTTGGAGGGCTCAGATTCCCTGCCTTTCAGGCAGAGTTTGGCAAGCAGAAGGTGGACATGGAAATAAATAATTCCTGCTGGATGTGGATACAGAAGCATAAAAAGCAGTTTTAAGCAGCAAAAAAAATAATTCTTTCAAATATTTATTTTTTAAAATCACAGCAGCTGTGATTAAACTCTGCAAAGAAAGAATATGCATTTAACAGAAGTTTTTTCTGCACAATGTTAGCTTTTAGCTGTGATAGAGAGTGCCTCAGAAACATCTGGAAGTTGCAGAGAAACAGGATTTTTCAGGGAGGATGTCTGCTGAGTGTCCATAAACTTATGCTGTGTGCTTGACTATTAGTAGTATTTTTATTGTGCATCCCTATATATGTTAAAGTGGGTAAACAAAATATAATTAAAACTGCTTTATAAGGTCACAGAATGGTATCTGTGCTTTAATGCCTTTAGCTTAAAGTTACAACCTGCTTCTTAGAGTTACTCCGAAGTCTTTTCTCTGGGTGGTAGAATTCTTTTTTATTTCCCATGAATTTATTTCCTGTATAAAATACATTCATTTTTAAAAACTTGCAGGTGCTTCTCCAAAATTCATACTAAATTTTGGAACAAATTGAAATACAGTAAATACTATTTCAACATAGCTTTTTTGGTGCACTTATGGTGTTACACTGGAACAGACTTCTAAGGGCACTTCTGGAGTCTCAGTGTATTGAGATTCTCAAAACTCAGCTGGATATCCTTTGCAACCCACTTCAGCTGACCTTTTTTGAAGTAGGCTCAACTACATAGTCTCCAGTGACCCTTTCCAACCTCAACTATTATGCACTTTTGTGATTCTCTTCCACACGTCTATTTTCATTAACTTCTGAAACTCGATTTTTCACGCCCAAAGTAAATAACTTATTACAAAGAGGCAGATGCATGAAAAAGCTTTCTGGAAACAGGTACGTGGAAAATAAAGAGCTGAAGATTAAATAGCAGCACTTTTTAAAACAGGTAACTGGAACTTGACCAGTTGTTCAGAAGATATTAAGACACAAAAGCTGATAAAATATTGTTTTTTGAAGAGGTTGATGACTTTAATCAATTTGTAAAATCTGCTTTAAAGTATATTAGACAAGAGTGCCAATGTAAAATGTTTTAGATCTCTTTCAGCAGTTGCTTACATATTTATATTTAGGTATTCATAAATTTTGACAGAAAATCTGAATATATACAGTGCTTTCTTGAGCTACCCTTATTTTTTTAAATTAATTTTCAAAGTTCTTCTGTTCTTCAACCAATACTGTGTTTTCCTTCTGCATCTGAAAAATAGGAACTAAAGAAAGAAAATTCCACTTAATTCTGTTGGAAAAATCAGTAAATCCTTTAGAAGAAAGAAAGAAAAGAAAGAAAAGAAAGGAAAGAAAGGAAAGAAAGGAAAGAAAGGAAAGAAAGGAAAGAAAGGAAAGAAAGGAAAGAAAGGAAAGAAAGGAAAGAAAGGAAAGAAAGGAAAGAAAGGAAAGAAACAGCTTTGTGTTTCCTGTTGTTTGTTGCTGCCATTGAAATAAAACATCGAATTAGTGAAACTTCCTTTGTCCAACACTTACTTCAACACAATTTCATTTAGTTTCTGTACCACTCTGAAATGATGAGGTAAAACAGGTCTGATAAAGCAGAATATAATGCCAATTTTCTTTTTTTTTTGCTGTATTTTCTGATGAATCTACAGCTCAATTTAATCCGAAATGTTCTATGAGTGTTGTGTGCAAATAAACAGGGAGAGAATACCAATGTAAGGAGGCAGAGCTGTGAAATCATAACATCAATAGGCCTTAGGCAGTGTTGTAAGTACAGAAACTGGAATCTCACGGGAACCACTGTCCTAGATGCATAATTTTCACTTACACTTTTCCAAATATCCATATTAATTTAAAAAAATAAAACAATTAAAAAGCACAGTGTTGCAGTAATATACATAAGGCACTTGTGTTCACTGCATTTGTTTGCCTTGGTAAAAATTCAGGAACAGTTAAATTATTAGAAAACTTACCAAAAACTATTTTTTTTTTTTCCAATAACAATGCAAACATTCTGGTCTTGGTAAAAAATTATATATATTAAATAAATTATCGATGATTCTCAAGTGTTGCAACAACTTAACAGCCAGATTCATATGACTTCATAAGAAGAGAAAGGAGAACAGCTCCTAGACACTACCAGAGAGAATGGTGGAGATCATAAACAGGCTGGAAAGCAGAAAAAATGAATATTTCCTGTTGTTCCCAATCTTTGAGCATTGTAAAGCAAATATATTTCTGAAATCATGGTGAAAATTTTGTAGAAATCTGCTCTTGCCTTAGTTTTACTAGCAAAAGAACAGTTTCTTCCGTCTTTTTTTTGTTGTTGTTGCAATAAAAAAAATGAATACCCCAAAATTTTAGGTCAGATAGCTAGAGGTATTTTACTCAGGTAGAAAAAAATAAGATATTAAAATAACTAGGAAAAAATATTTGATTGCATCACTAATCTGAGAAGGGAAAAAAAAAAATCAAGAAAAAGATACAGAGATTCTTTCTTCTGCTTCTGGTTGAATTTCACAAGGTGAAATGGATTGTAATTGTCTAGCTATAATATCCATTTGCAGTTTTTAGCTAGAGTTTGTGTTACAGTTTGGTATGGACCTTAATGAATTATCAAGTCTTCTCTACTCTTCCCAAAACTTCTTCATCAGTCTCATGCTCAGGACACACCTTCCCCAGGGGCTTCACTATCTCCTGCTCCCTGAAGTCAGGACTTGAACAGACAGATACTCCCTCTCTCAGTTTCTGTCTGCACTGAAACCTTCTATATGTTAAGAACAGCTGATCCAGGCAGTACCAGAGACCATATCCTGGGGCACATCAACTTTTCCTTGATTACCAGACAAATCAGGAAGTTATAAGCAAGGAACCTGTCAAAGAAAGCTAGTAATACTTACGTGCATAAGAAGTTTTATGGGTTTAAAAGATGAGAAATCTGAGAATGTAAAGTAGGACCTCTAAAACTTGAAACGTCTGAAAATTAATACAAAAGCCAACTGTATTTGTTTCTGACTAGTTAAGTAACATTGCCTCGATGAGCCTTAAAATTTTCCACAGGTATTCTATACTTGAATTGGAAAATAAAAGAGGGAACAAGACTGTGAAACTCATTTTAAAAGTGATAAACAACTTCTTAAAAATGAGAACAGCAAAATTCAGTCCCTGAACTCTCAGTTTGTTGTTTTGAATCTGCAAACAGGGAGTAAATTATGTCCTATTTTTTTAAATAGGAAGACTACATTATTTCTACCTTAAAATTAAAGTTGAAAGACCAGGATGAAGAAATGTTAATTTAGGATTATACAGAAGAGAAGTACTTGGTTTTCAAAAGAAGCTAATTAAGTAACTCTCTTTATGAGAACAGGAATTTGTCTTAGAAAAAAGAAAGAAAGTTTCAATTTCTGATATTCATGAAACATTTCATGTTTTATCAAAGCACAATAATGTCAACAAAATATCATCAATAAGACTGCCTAAACATGACAAAAAGTAAAGAAAAGATAAATATATATTTATTTTAATTTAATTAAAGAAATAAAAAGGGTTAATCCTGAGAAGCCTAGTTTATGGGTAAATTTCTAAGACAATAAAGGCTTTATAATAAAAATAAAAGTAACCTGCAAACTTTTTTTTCTTTACTGCTATTGTTTCCACCATTTCAGAAAATTGGAGTTTAATGTTGAAAGTTCTGTTGAGGGATATTACTGGGCAACATTATGTTGACTCTTGTCAACTCTTGTATTTCATCTTAACCAAGACATTTATGCTCAAGTCTCTAAACATGTCTTTCACTATATTGATGTCATTACTAGTGGTCAGTCAAGATGAGGATTTATTTTTTTTTTTATGAGCTTTGGCCATGTGGAAGACAACATCTACAAGAAAAAAACCTTTATAAATCAGATTGAAATTTGAATATTTTATATACTGTTCTTCCCTCTAAAACACATCTATAACGTGTTCTGTTTTCCTAACAGTACCATTGCACACAAAACTGCAGAAACTGCATAACCACTGCTTGCTTTTTTTTTTTTTTTTTTTAACAATTTTGCTTCTAGGAATGTTAAATTGACAATTTATCAGGTAAGAATACACATTTAAAAATCAATCAAAATTTGTAAATCCTGCACTGACTTTGTTTATGGTTCTAAATGCCAACTGCAGTCAAGTTTATGAAATATCAAGAGAACCCCTATTTTCTTCAGGACTGGTAGATTCCTGAACTAGCCTATTGACTATTTTTCCTTGCTCTGAAATTATAGCAGGAGCTGCTACAAAGTTGGTATTTTGACACTGGAGTTGCTCTTCAACTGCATAAAATACCTTGAATTACAAATTTGTTGAGATGTGAAACATCCAAGTTTTTAAAAGTGTAGTATGTTGACTATGTTCTGAAAAAAAATCCATCTTTAATACAAACAACCATAAACTTTGCTATTTTAAATTCTCAGATATAAATTTATACAGGATAAAAGCTGTTTCATGTCTAAGCACAAAATTAAGTCCTAAAGTAACAACAGTGAACTGCTGAATGTTAGAAATAAAACTTTCCATACATAAGCAAATATAATTCTTTGCTACTGTACCTCAAGGATAGGGCTCCAGTTGAGAACTGATGAGCTCATAAACACCATCCCATTCCTGGAGACTGTTGCTGGAGAAGCATTATCAATATTGTGAGGTTCAAAGACTATTTTACAATTTGGTGCCATAGGTATGCGATCTCCATTTGCAAGTGTTAGAGTCCTGTTGTCATCCAGGACAGAATTAAGGTTCTCAATCCAAATAGCATCAACTGGACCATCAAGAACTATCCAGATGTGGTCACCTGCAGTCCAAAATGATTGACAAAAATGCCTATGAAAGAAGTTTCAGTTTCTTTCAAGGATCAGTTTCTTCTGTCTTTAAATATATTTTGCACTAATTCTGAACTCATGAACACAGCTACAATCTCATCTTTAAATACAATTTCCATTCCCATTACTCACTTTCAATTAAGTGCTTCATTTTTGTCACCTTACCATAATAGTTATCCTTTGCTCAGTATATAAAGTGTCATAAGCATAATTCATCACTCTGTAATAGCCTGAAACAGTTTTATGGATTCATTCTTCAGTTTAATAATAAATCGGATTTATTTCAACTCACAGAAAGCAACATAAAGATAGAAACAACAGACCTATTTTAAACCAACATTCATCTGTTTCCAACATGCTATTGAGATTAAATGAAAGAAACACTTGAAAAGTCACTCTCTTAAGTAGCACGCTTACTTTCATATCTAATGGAGGTCAATCAAGATTCTTTTTTTTTTATACCTGTGCTTATAAACATGACCCTGTTCCCTTTGAAGTTCCTCAAACTCTTTCCATTTAGTATTGGAAATGTATCTCAGCACCTGCATGTGTTTCCTAGGAGGGTCTAGGTCCTGCTTGCATGACTTAAATACTGGGCAACACTCTTGCCCTGGCAACTCTGTTGGATTCCAGCTCCCCACCTCTTAGGTTTCCAGCCCTGCTGGGCATTTCCAGATGGCTCTGTAGTCAGAGATCATCCCAATCTCATCTGCCTTCAGAGTCCTTATTTCCTATGCCTAGGTGCTGAATTGCTAGGCACAAACCAAGATGGTTCAGGCTAAGTAACCTCCTCACCTCTAAGCCAAATACCATTGCATTTATAGGTTTTTCATAACTACAGTGCAGGTTTCTCAAGCATGAGATGTTTTGGAGTTCACTTCATAAAGATGCGTTACAAGAGTATTGCAAATAGTGAATCTTATTGAGAAAGTCACAAGAGTATGCTAACTTAATATTTCATGCTGAGGGAAAAAATCGAATCAACAGTTAATGCTATGCTGCATTCTCAAGGGCATTACATTTCCAAATTTGAAACAAAACTATTAAAATTAAATCCAATTTTTTTCCTACTGTAAGGAATCTGTGTACTCAAAGAATACGAATTTTGTTGGAAAAATGAATAAACAATGTTAAATTTTCTTTATTCCTTTTCATTTCCAACTTTAGTCATATAGGCCTAATGATAACATCACATACTAATATTCAGACATAAGAAAGAAGAACCTGTATAGCAACAAGTTATCAAGGTCTTTTCTTTGATTAAAATAACAGGCTAAGAATATGACAAGATTATTTTATATATGCTAGGCAGAAACTGATTGCCTAAAAGGGCTACCAGATATGACACTACCAAAGGAGATTCACACCCTTCTGTTATGGCAGTTTGAGACCAAGTGAAAATGCTGACAGCATCAAAATTTTGTCACATTTCATTGCTGGGAGAGAAGATTTTGATCTTTCACCTATCATTTCAAAGAAAAGGATCAGCAAATTCTGCGAAACAGTATTTGCTCTCCACAGCTTGAACATAAAGCATTTAGAATGGAGAATTTTTAAGTACAATTACACTTTTTTGTCATACCTTTCTTGGCTCTTAATGTTTTTCTCCAGAGAGAGGAAAATATTCCATCTGTCCAATCATTTGTTGCTACATCAAGACGACCAAACATCTGCGGTGCCGTTATAGCTTTAGGATTCATTCTCATTTCACGATGAGGCTGTCCACAATCTAGGCAAGCACATCACTAGTTAGTTTTGGTAGTTATATTCAGTAGGCAGAGAACTTTTAAAAATTCAAAAGCTTTTCATAGCTTAATAAGTATTTGGCATTATAAGAAACTGTGTACTTATTTGCTAAAGTTTGTAGCTGGAAAAAACTGATAGAAGTAGCAGTTATTTTATACTGCAGATGAAGACACTGTCTTGTTAATTATGTTCAAAAAGGAAAAGGGCTAAGTACTTATGATGATGAGAAGCTTTCACCATTACCTCAGCTGAATCTGTGAGACACTTCAGCCACTTGTTCCAGCTGCCTACCCAGACAGCACTGCTCTCAGTGTCACTAGAATAAAAACTTCTGATATATGCAAAACTGGATCTTTGAATGTCAGTGAAGTGTTTTTAAAAGATACCACCACAATACTATTTAGTATTAATTTTTCCATTAATTTATCCTCACAGTGATATAATTGAGGCTTTCTATAAAGAAACAAAGCAAAATTATAACATTTTACAGTAAAAATGCTCACATACCTGTCATGGCTTTCATCAAAGTGTGGATACAAGCAGTTTTTCCTGAACCGCTAGGCCCTAAAGTCATCAATCCATGTCTTACTCTCTGAGTTTCAAAAAGTTGGATAACTTTCAGTTTCCAAGGAGGATGACAAACAAGTCCAGCATCCTCCACCTGTAGATAGTGTCAGAAATACAAAACATCATTATTTTAGTCCACAGGATATCTTGATATTTTATAAATATTTCATCAAAGAAGATTCTGTAAAGTGTTTGCATATATAACAGCTACTTGGAAAAAGAAGTTATTTGGTGTTCAAATTTGTACTCAGTACAGTAAGCTCTGATAAAGTATTTTCTTTTTCTAGCTCTATAAGAGTTACTCTATCATTTTAAGAAAAGACAGGAAATTTATAGAGACACTCTTAGTAGCAATGTCTTTCATAGCTACGAAGCGTCATTCACTTACCTCTCGGAAAGGTTTTTTTTTAATTATTGTTGACATTTCTAATTATAAAGTTACTTAAGTGTCTACAACACCCAAAAATTCTTCTACAAAAAAATTTGTTTGATATTTATCAGTGTACAGAGAGACCTTTGAGAATCATCTTCGCATGATTCTTCTGAGAACAGATGTGATGTTTTCCCATTTTCTACTAGTTACAAGCTTAAATAAGTTATCTCCCTATAAAGACATTAGTATAACTTGTGAAAGTGACTTAGCTGGAAATGAGTAAGAGAAAAATTGGAACAATTTCTAAAGGATTCAGACCACTGTATATGTCTTTGACCAAGTCAAAAAAATTCTTAAAACTCACGATCATATTATACAATTGAAATTCCCAAAATAACAATTATAATTTATTTTAAAAATAATTTCTGTGTTTAAAATATGTTCCAAATACGTTCCAATTTCAGAAAATATTATCAGTAAAAAAAGCAGTAACCTTTTATTAAGAGTTGGGTTGGGTTTGTTTTGTTTTGATTTTTTTTGAGTTTTTTAATTTCTCTGCTTTACTGTTACATGATTATCTGAGGAATTCTTCAAATTCTGGAGGAATGTTTAATAAAGCTGATCGTGTAAGTGTTCATACTTCATTAACCTTCTCTATCCCACTGATGTTCTTACGCTAATCCTATTAGTGTTTCAAAAGATCTAGTGAAAACCAAAATAGAAGAAATGCCATTTTCCTTAAGCTCATGTTCTCTGTTTAACTTCATACAACTATTAAATTCAGATTCACATAAGGCAAATATACACAGACATGTTTTCCAAACTGATCACCACAAATGATTCACACAGAAAACACAATCTGTCACAATCACAATTCAGTGACATCTGTTAGAATAAGACTAATAATTACATGCCAAGAAATATTTACTAGAAGTGACTTATTGAAATGTCCACCTCTTGAGTGAGAGAAGACAAACACCCCTGGTGGAACACACTGGGAAATCCATTCCATGATAGTCCCCTAAGTGGCGTGACCTGTGACCTTAGCTGTTAGCAAATACCAGGAGAGCCTGGTATGCCAACTCTAAGGAAAACATGGAGTGTGAAGCAGAGTGGAGGTCCCGCAGCCAAATGTGATCATCCTGCAAGGATGGGGACTTGATGATATTGATGGAACTGATCAATTATCTTATTTCTCTCAGCCAGCCCCAAGCTAGCAGTTTTCCACCCTTTGGTCAAAAACAGGTTCTCTGAGTGAATTTTGCAAAACAAGTATGCTTGACTAGAGTCACTCAAGATCCACCTCAAAGTAAGAAAATAGTATAAAAATAGCTTAAGATAGAAGGATTTCGGGGGAAGATACCATCACTGATAAGTCAGCAGACCGCAGTTGATTTTTGGGACCAGCTGACAGGCTGGGCCTCTCTCTTCCCCCTGATAGGGATTTCTACTGGATGAGATCTGCACACTCAGCTACATGTGCTTCTGTGGGAAACTTAGAGGTCTCTATAGAGTTATTCAATAATTTAGCACAATTGCAGTCAGCTGTATTATTCGTGATCTCGGTTAATCTCACATGTTTTGCAGGCAGTGTATTTGTCATTGCCAATCCAAAAGAATCTATAATCCAGTGATTTAACAAACTGGACTAATCACTAATCTAGCCAGGAGAGTTCTCATTCAGTGTGGCTAAATACCTTAAGAGCGGTTGTGAGAGCACATTTAGAATAATTGGCACTGCATTATTTGTGAATCCTTAACAGCAATAGCTCATATATTGAATGAGATCAGATTTATAGCACTGAATTGGACACTGCTCAGAATCTAAGCTACGCTGCCCCTCTGATATCTGAGGATGAGCTGGAAAGCAAGGGGGTTTATTTTCTGCCAAACTTCTTTGCCTTTTCACACAACACATGCCAATGGTAAAGATTTACAGAAAAGCTTCCTATTACTAGCTGGATAGATTCAAAACCAGTAATGTTCTTAGACAAGTCATCATGCTAGTAACACCACAGAAGTATAAATCGACAGAAATATTACCTGTTTGTCAATGGCAGCTTCCAGTTCAGGATAGCTTTCTTTATCAAGGTGGATATCAGGAAATAGATCTTCAATTAAACTCAGGAATAAGGGTTCATCTTCATCAATCTAGTAAAAGTCAAAAGAAAAAAAAAAAAATTAAAACCTATTTTCCAAGCATCTTGGAAGACAATCCTTAACCCTTGTTGGCTGAAGAAATATTTCAAAATGTAAGGAACTGCCTATGTTAACCCTCCAAGTGGTAGACATACTAGCAGAACACAATAGAATGAGATCATGATGCTTCCAATAATCAGTAGTTATTGAAAAGAGATTTCATTAACAATTTAAATCAGATGAAACGGCACTCATTAGTACAAATAACATTATTTTAAAATAATGATTAAATAGAAGAAGCAGAAAACATTAGGCCAAAACCTCCATAGAGGCTCTTATATACTCCTATTTGGCAATCTACTTCTGTAGGTAGCAGTGGAAATATGTTTATTACAAAAAATCTGAACAGGCCAAGTCATACAGGGAATGCAACATTTCCAAGATAGGATCAGAGTAAAAGGCCATAGGCAATATTCCTGTGAACACCTGAACAGATTTAAACTGTGTTTCCCAAAAATAAGTGGCTCCAAAGTACAGGCTGCTTAATTTACCAGGTTCTCAGAGCTTACCAGTTTAGACAGGTTCATGTCTCTCAGCACACGCATAACTATGGTAGACTCAGTATCTGTAGGATTTGCTCTTTTTGCTGCTCCTAATGTGCGTAGCACTGACAATATATTCCGCAAGCCAAAATCATAATGCACCTAGAAGATACACAAAGTTTGGGAAAAATTTCTCCTAGTTTATGGGGATGAAACAATTCTTTTTTTATCATTTAAGGTATAAGAAGTGATACATGCAGCACAAATGCCTCCTAACACCTGCTGTGGGTTACTCACAACAGATTCTGAGCACCACACAGTCATTCCTTTAGGGGGATGTCAAAAAGAACTGGAATGCTAGAAGTGAGAAAATTTTCGGGTTGAGATAAAGACATATTAATAGGTAAATACATAAATTAATACTAATAACTTGCGTCACTATTTATAATTTTTCCTAAAGATAATTCTTTTCTCAAATGAAAATCACCTGCTTTGATAGCTGTTCTTCACAGAGCTTGTACAATGTAAAGAATTTCCTTGCCAATATAACATTAGCAATAAAACCACAACTAGCCAACTTGACACGAATTATAATTTGACGATCAGGAACCATCATGGCCACTGAACGGAAGTTGATCTTCAAGTTTTCAGGAAGTTCTTGCCGTCCAGCATATCCTGGATTCTACAGAAAATAACAATTTTTGAAGTTAACTGCACCTTGCACATGTTGAAGAAACAATAAAGGAACATATTATCTGATTAGACAATGGGTGTCCAACATTTTGGCTTACCTGGGCCGCATTGACAGAAGAATAATTGTCCTGGTCCGCATATAAAATATATAAAAGTTAACGTATATAAGTAATGAAACAATTTTCATTTTTTATATTTTTACAAAAACATTTTATTTTAAAAGAAGGAAAAAAATATATAAAACTAGTGGAATACTTGACCTTGTTTTTGCAAAACTAATGCATCAGTGTCTGGTTTGATGGAAGTGGTTGCAATTATCAGTAAGTTCTCAGGGTTCTCATCAGAGATTTTAGATCTAATGTTTATCTTTGTAATTCATCTTTGAAAACAATTGTTCATAAATGGATGTGCTGCCAAAAAGCGATGACATGAATAAGATATGATTGAAGTGAGGAGTATTTTTCTCTGGTAAGAGAGGTCTTATAAAAGTCTTGTAAAGAGACATGATCAAGGTTTTCTTTGAGTTGAATATCTGATTGCAACTTCATACATCTCATTTGAAAATTTGAAGGTAATGTATTTATGTTAACTGAAACTGGAGTTGCAAATATACCAAAAAATTGTTTGTTTTTTTTTTTTTTTTTTTTTTTTTCAGTCTCCAAACTTACCTCAGATTTGTTTACCAAAACAGAAAGCACAGCTGCATATTTTCTGCTGTACACAGGACAGTTTTTTATTTTCATGTTCTGGAATAAATTTTCCTTTTGATTCCATAAGGAACTTGATTTCATTCTGCAAATCACAAAACTTTTCTTTTCTTTTCTTTTCTTTTCTTTTCTTTTCTTTTCTTTTCTTTTCTTTTCTTTTCTTTTCTTTTCTTTTACTTAGCCACCTTACTTCAGAAAAGTAAAGGATGTTCCCGTGATCAGCTTCCAAACTTTTAAGGATCTCCTCAAATAGGCAATGATTCAACCCCTTGGACTTCATGAAATTCACAGATTTGATGACAATTTGCAGAAACATTAATCCAGTACACATTGCAAAAATATTTAAAAACATATTGCAAATTATTTTATACTTCCTTTGAGCTTTTTAAGATGTAAGAGTACTCCAGATGTTTCTTCCACAGTGAATGCGTTAACTTATTAAATTATATTAAGAAATGACAGAAGCCCAAGTTTAATAATTAAATAAGAAAACTTACACGTCTGCTTAACAACAAAGTCAAATGTCAAAGGGCACCAAGTACATTTAACACACAGTATGTGCGCATTTTAGTTTGACTGAGTTTGTGTGGCAGATGTGATAGGTGGATTCAGCACTGCACTGTAAACTCCCCTCCACAGCATTTGTTCTTGCTTACACAGCTCATACTTCAGCTATGCGCAATCAAGTAATGAAAAATATCACAAAAGAATCGCATAATAAAGTCAAAAGTTTACAACCTTGTGTGGTCACATTACTGGTTGTCCAGGGCTGCATGCAGCCAGCGGGCTATGGGTTGGACACACTGGGATTAAACAAAAGTAACTTTTAAGCTTTAAATTACATGTAAAAAGTGAGTTGTCAGGCAGATTGACCATCATATCCCTACAGCATTTTAGTCACTTTACATCCACAAGGTATGAAAGATGTTATTCTCAAACACTCCAAATCTAGATTTTACATGTCTTATAAGTCCTGTTTTGACTGGTTATTTCCAACTAAATCTCTATGGTCATTTTTCTACACTTCTAATAAAATGCATATTTTGGGAACACAAATGTAGCATTCAGAAATTATGGGACACATAGATAACTTGCCTTTATAAGAATGGCTACTGTAGCAAATCAGTTTATTTCTTAACTGCAGATGTTTGATGTCAGCGAGAAAAGACTGAGTAAACCATCTTTGTTGTAATACTTACTCCTCAAACTGTCATTGAGTACAAAGAGCTGACTGACAGAGTTAGCAAGTGCAGGTAACATACCAGGTTAGAAACAATCATACAATTATCACTGGTATATTACAAACCTACTGAATACGTACCATAGTAAGAAAGATGCCAAATTCAGGGTTCATTTCCACACTATCTCCATCAGTAAAAACAAAGCTTTTCTTATGTTCCTTCTTGCATGTCAACACAATTGCAATTTGCTGTGCAGCTACTGATAGTACTGGTAAATCAATACGATTGAATTCGTCAAAGCAACCCCAGGAGCCAGACTGAGCAAGACCTTCAAAGAAAAGCGCAACTAAGTATT
Organism: Meleagris gallopavo; assembly: GCF_905368555.1. NCBI lineage: Eukaryota > Metazoa > Chordata > Aves > Galliformes > Phasianidae > Meleagris > Meleagris gallopavo. The sequence goes on along the minus strand of NC_139406.1, from coordinate 22,951,033 downwards.
TGTCCAGAATATTGGTAATTCTCTTTTTGACATTTGTAAGGAGAAAAAAATTGAAATCAGAAACCAACACATCCTACTAGTACACAGCTTTTTCTTTTCGTAGGCAGTCCTCCTTGAATATTTTATAGATATTTATATATCCTTTCATAAACTGTCTAATCTTTTCAGACTTTTCTATTTCTTGGAGTGTTGCAATGGTATTTTACATTAAGAAGGCATTCATTACTTGCAGTTATTGAAAGGCAGAGAATCAACTGCTGATAACATGTTGATCTTGATTTATAAAGCTATTCTCTGAGCATTTGTAACTCATATAGTCCATATCTTACCTTTGAAGATCCTCCCAAGTCCTCGGAAATCCATCTGATCTGAACAGTTGAAGACAACTACATATTTACCAAGGCACCGTCCCATATCTTTGATGGTTTCGGTTTTTCCAGTTCCTGCAGGCCCCACAGGTGCTCCACCCATATTCATACCTAAAGCTTGAGCCAGAGTGATGTAACATCTAAAAGGCAACAATCAATTATTACCTGAAGGACTGAAACATATGGTTTTCTGTGCAGTGCCGGAGACTCTTACTCAAGTGTGTCATATGAGGAAGGCTTTGTTGATGGAGATGAGGAAGTGTGGAAATGCATGTGAATGTGATTTAAATCAATCAGAAGAAAAACCATGATGTGAGCGGTTAGTCTCCTCAAATGTAAAATGGAATACGAAGAATGAAAGAAAAAAATACAGAGAATCTCCATAATCCAATTGGATAGCTTAGTTCCTAGGTTACTCAAGCTGAAGCAGCTCTTAACTATGTTATACTGTGGAGTACAATAATGAAAGAGAGCTATTTTTGCTTTGCTATCCATCTTTAAAATTTGATCATACAATGCATCCCATTTTCACAAACAAAACATATGTGATGTAGTAAAACATGTTCTATCAATTATATATAAATAGAAGCTCTAGAATTTGCTATGTTGTTTAAAAAAATATTTTCTTCAATCTCTTATTTTGTTACTGTTTATTTATAAATCACTTTGCGTTATTAGTTAGATGAGTGGATCCTTTCCTTTAATAGTCCTGCAATTACTGCCACATCCTTCTTGATCAAGAACCTGCAATCTATTGCAGCTGAATAAAAAATTGATTTCCCTGTTTATTCTTCCTTAGCTATTACCAATAGCTTGCTTGTAAACACACATCTTTGTCCTCCATCTGCATATTGTATCTGTTGGATGTACCTGACCCTCAGGTTTATTAGTATCATACACATGAGGATCATAGTCTTATGCATCATATGCATGGGAAACATAAGCTTGTGGCAGAAATAAACCTGTTAGTTATTCCATACTATATGACACAGAAACAAAAATATTAATGTAAATTTATTGGCTTCAGTAAGACTGTGATGGATAAACTCTGCAGAGATTTATTTTGCATCCAGAAAGTAAGACTGAGTCACTCCTGTAAAAGCCCAGATTTGGAGTCAAAGAAAAAAGGAATAAAATCAGTCTTTGTCACCTGTCTGTAAGAGGTGTGATGACAAGCCTGTCAGTACAACCCAAGAATTCATTCTGGTATGTGAAACCCACATCAGTGATATTAACCATCATTTTATCATTGTCTTCATTAAAATAAAATCTACACTGTTTCAGCCACTCGAAGTCTGTAGGACTCTTAATATGCATGCAAACCTTAAAAAAAGAGGAAAAAGACAAGACCGGTGTAACATTTACTTTTGCATTTGTATTATCTAAGTAGTACTGTCAAGGTAGCACTACAAGCACAATGGAAGGCAAAGTATATGCTAGTTACGCAAGAATTGTGGAGACCTTACTTTGATTTTTACCACAAAAATTCTTGAAGTGTTACTGCTGCCTCTAAAACTACGCTAAAGCAAAGGAAATACCCAGTACAAATGTACAGTTCATAGCCTCACACAAAAGCCATTAAGTTGAATTAATGCATTCCTATGCATTCCTATTTCTATCATTTAACTATTCAACTCTATCATTTTATTTTTACATCTGAGGAAAAATAATATGACATGCTGCTTTATGTAAAAACACAAAAGTCATAAGAATTTCTGTATGCAAAATGGAAGAAAATGGTATTTCAAGACAATGTGATGCTGTGAAGATATTCATCAAGAACTTCAACAGAGCTGGGAGGTGTTCAAAGTTGACCAACTGTAAAGTAACTAAAAATGATACTTTTCATAAGATTGCTAGTAAGATGATTTAAAGTCAAAACAACTGGACCTATTCCGGAACCTACCTATCAGCAGTGGGTAAAAAAATTAGTAATCCCTTCCTCAGACAACATAATTTCAGTCAAGTCCAGAGCTTCCTATAGAGAAAAGGCATGCCAGCCTAGATTTTGAATGTTTAAGGAGTAAACGCCTTCATTTTCCTAATTTTAGTATCCTGTGGCAGCATGAGAAGGTGTGAAGTGAATAAATAAATCCCTAAGTAATTAGATATTCTATTGAAACTAGAACAGAGATGACAGCAGCTTCAACCAAAGTCAAGCTTTCTTCTGTTATTATAACACTACTAATTCTTTTTATTCCTTCAGAATCACAATGTAGCCCACATAAAGGATGATTGCTTTCAACACAGTTCATGAGAAAAAGAATTTTTTGTGACCACACAACAGCAGCATCTAACTTAGATTGGCCAACACAGGACATCATAAAATTCTTCTATTGTTGGGCAGACCACAACACCAAATTTCCTATAGAGAAGCTATGACATGGATTGAATAAATATTTCTCTAAGTCTCCAAGTCACAACATCATTACAGTTATTACAGAAATTGTTTGGCTTAACAGGCAGGCATTCATATATCACAGCTGTGTTGTCTACTTGACATTTCACACTGTTTTACATGGCTACCACCTCATAACCCAGTACATTTTTCAATACTTACCAGACCATCAAAGATGTCCCTCTGATGCACGTGAATAGTGATTAATGTCTCATATTTAATTCGTTCAACTGGGTTAAGGTCCTTTGTTGTCATATCTATCAATGTGTTTAGAAGATCCAGGAAAAACTGGTTTGTCTTTCGCATAATCTTTTTATCATACCTGGCGTTAGTCAAAGCTTCTTCTGAGTCTCTTGTCCAAATCATTTGGATCCCCAACAACCCAACCTTAGGAAATATAAAATGGTATGCTTCATCTTTTCACTTTCTTCTTAAATGTGCATTCACAGACAGAGATAATCTAAAGAAATTGTTCTATTTCTATAAAATTATTTTTCTATGCTTCCTTATAGAAGTCACAGAATCCACACATTTAAGTGTCCCAACTCCATTTATAAACATCTATACAAGCCCACAGTTCAGTCTCAGAGAAACAGCCTATCAAACAATGGTAATGCAACTGTTCAATATAATTTACATCATAATATATAATAGCCAATAGGTTATCAGAATAATTAATGTTTCAATTTAAAATATTTCTTTAGTAATTCATTAACTTTTAGTTCCTTCTCTAATCACATTTCTGATCACAAGTGACGAAGTTTTTCCTAAATATATAAACAAACCTTACCACTTTTCCCTTAGTAGTCAGGTATTAAGTGTGAAAAGAAGTAACATTAGCTCTATTGCCTCTATTGCATTAATTTACTGTACTCAGCTTTTTTTGTTTTTTTATTAAGAGTTTCAGAATAAGTTTTAATCTTTTATTTTCAGATATCTAAATTGGTATTCAAAAGATTGCACTGATTAAGATTAATTTAAATGTCAGTTTTGCATCCAGCTGCAATCTTAATTTCAAAGAGAAGAAAATCTCACTAATGTGCAAATTGATATATGAGCAATTTTTCATTGATTTAACAGTGATTTTACCTGAGCTGGGTAGGTAGAAAGAAATTCAATCAGTTGGAAACTAGTTTCCTGGATATGCATAGCTGCCTGGCGAATAACATGGTGCAGTGACAGCTGGGACTCCTTCAACAGAGAATTGAGCCAAACTTCCACATTACCTTCAGCCATTACAGGTCTTCTCAGTTCAATAGTCTCACCCTCTCGCGAACTAATTGACAATATACGATCATATATCTAATACAAGCAAGAAAAGAACAATTTGTGATTAATAGGTTGATTATTACTTCTATTACAACTGGTTTTCATGCTAGCATTTCATTAAATTTATTTAGATACGTACAAAATTATATCAATCTATTAAGCAAAATGTGAGCACAATAAAACCGTTGCTTTAAGTATGAATAAAGGCTTTAAACAAAACATTGCCATCTGAAGGAGACAGATGTACAATACACGCTAACACTCAAATTTCACTTCAGTTTCAATGAAGGCATTCATTTTCCAGGAACAAGAAAAGGAAACCTTTCCCCATTAGTAATGCATATCCTAACAAAAGTTGCAGACTTAAAACAAAAAATAATGGAAACATGGAAGTTAAGGAACATGGACAACCAAAAGAATTTCATGCATGGGGAGGTAGCAAATGTCTAAGGAAATACATACATACACAGGTAAAAGAGAACCTGTGTTGCAATCTATTCTTTTCATAAACAGTGTAAGAAAATTGTTCTTCAAACAACATTTTTCCAGGCAATCTACGCATACAAATATGCTCATAAAACATCCTTTCTGGTGAGCTTCTGATTCTAGCCTATATTAAGCCACAGAATACAATTCAGCTTGCTATTTAACAGATACCATGCATTGTTTAACAATCTGAAAGAATGAAACTTCAAGGTTTGGGGAGTACATACCCTTTCATGGAACTTGACAGTTTTAATGTTGTCAAAGACATTCAGCAGATGTGCTTGTATAGTGTGAGAATCTGATGCCTGGCCAAGAATTTCTAATAGGGCAGGATCTGATACAAAGAAGAATCGTGGAAATAGGAGGCGCTTCTTCTCCAGGTACCTGCATTTAAAAATATTTGTTAGGAGGAGAAGGAGTAGACAGAAAATGAATTAGGTTACTTTATACATCCTTTCCTTTTTAAATGTGGTATTTCTCACTATGCATTATTGCTTTTTTTAATTATTATCCGTGGTAGCAATAACAATTCTTATCCATCATACCTTCATTTTAAGCACCTGCTTTAAGACTACTCTTTTAGTACCAGAAATAATTTCATTGAAACCTTAGCTGTTTTTTATAATGTAAACACTACTAAAATGAAAAGAAATTATTATGAAGCTAGTGTTTTTAATTTAGGTCAGTTACTTGCTGCCTAGTTGTCTTATTCTGAATTTCTTCCAGACCTGTGAAGGATCTGGAAGGATATACAAACCTAGACTGCCTGCTGGATTGAAATCAGACACAAACACCTTTGATGTCATCAGAGAAGGACAGTGACAGCTTAGTCACTAATCAAATACTTAGCAGTAAGGTACTGGCAGTATCTTTGGAAGACTTGTATCAGCCTGCTACCTTGTTTACTCAGTTCAACTGAATTCATAGTGAAATAAAAACAGGATCTTTATGAAGTCCATGGGACAGTACTTGATCTTTTGCTAGTTACACAATTTACAACCATTTTCTTGAGACTGGTATTGTAATAATCTTACCCTGTGAGTGATTTTTGACAGATTTCAAGCTGTTCTAGTAAATGTGGTAGTAACTGTCCCATGATTTCATCTCCAATGCAGCACTGAACAACATTAGATGTTTCATGAGCTCGAGTCATGATCCTTACCCAGGATTTATCAATGTTAGAGAAACGCTTTGCTTCCTGTTTAAATATAGAGAGGTGAAGCAATGGAAGAAGGAAAAAAAAAAAAAAAAAAAAGAAAAGGAAAAATGAATCTTCTGGAAGAATTGGCACCAGTAATCCTCTCACAAGTAATCACCAGAGTCCAGTCCCAAAGACTTTTCAGCTTAGAAAAACAAATCTCTTGGATAATAGAACTTATTTTATACTTCATTGACAAACCTGATATCCACTTTCAAACATTCTTAGAGAAAAACACAGAAAATGTCTTATTCTTGAGAATGCATGCTCCAAATTTGAAGACTTTTTCTAAAAATTACATTAATTTTAATTCAAAAAGCAATGTAGAAATTTTAAGATTCCTAGCAAAACTGCAAGTAATACTGGGCTAGTGACAAATATTACTAGATTAACCTAAGAATACTAATACTAGGCACACTTACACAAGTACTGGTTAATAATTTAACAGTCTAAAAATAAAGAGATCAACCTGAGGAGTTTTTTATTATTCTTTCTAATACAATATTGTGGTAGAAATTGGTTATCTAATGTCTTACTAATTTTGCTAACCATTACGACAATGAAGCATAAGTTACTGCATCCATTATGACATCATAGTTACGTTTTATTCTTAAGATATAGAAAAACTGAAAACCTTTGGAAGCTGTTTTGCTATGTCACCACCAACAAAAACAGCTTCTAAATAAATCCACAAGTTCTGCACAGTTATCCAGTTCTCAATGATATCTGTCGTGTTGGAAAGATAGTGCACCCATTTTTGAATCTGCGTCTTGAAGGGCGTGTTGTATCTAAAATAAATAAAACCAACTTTTTTTAATTTAAGAAGGAAACAAGTCGCTTGAAAGCCAGAACAGTCCTCAAACATGAGAAGGAGGAATATTCTTGCCATTTTTATTTTTGTAAGGAAATGTCTTCCTTGTTTTATCAAGGAGCTTTGACATTCCGCATGAGATAATTTGTACCTCATTTTAATAGGGATTTTCAGTACCTTCAGAAAAAATCTTTGTAAAAGAGGTGGTGGCGTACCACTGGGACAAAATAGCAATGCCTGTAATCCCAGCAGGACCCCTGCCACAACAGGGCAGTGCTCCCTTTTATGTCTGTCACCACTCTTGCATCCATGGAATCTGTACAACTAATTAGTCAGGAAATCTGAACATATCATTTCAAAATATTTTAATACAGAAATATTGACAATGAGAAGTAGCCCATGAACAGCTCAAGGACAAGAAAGCTTTTAGTTTTATCTAGATGTTTACTTTCATTCCCCTTTGTGAAATAAAGCCTCTTGCTTGTATTAATAACACATACAAATAGACTCTGCTTTTCTTGTTACCTGTTACTCATGAGAGAGCCAAGAATCATCAAGCTGTCCTCCATGGTTGCAATTGTTTCTGATATGCTGTCTCCTCTTAAAAGAAGTTCTCCACGGGTTTTAAAGTTTGCAAAGACAAATGTTTTGTTGTCCCATTCAGCTATCACTTGTTTTAACTTCTGTTCAATGTCTCTTTCCTTCACAGCACTTATGCAGATATCCTTTTAAATAAACAGAATGTCAAAACAAGTTATAAACCATTCAGGTCTTTGGTATCCAAATCTAACTGTTATTTCCTTTAACCCTAGTTTGGCTGAAGAGCAACTATTTATTAAGCGGAGATCCCTTCCAACCCAAGCCATTCTATGATTCTAAGTGGAAAGATCTAAAGACATGACAACACCATAGCTAATAATCCATGTATCAATTCACAATGTGGTAAAGTTAGTGTGGCTACTAGAATGATACAGTGATTATTTTTCATACCTTTAGTATCGTAAAACACCCTCATAAATGAATTGTGAGCCACATTACATGTTTTATACAGGGTTTACACTACAATACGTGTCATTATTTCACATAGAAAACTTCACTGATAGCCTATTTCTATGCTTTTTCTTTGCAGTGTTTTCCCTCTTAATACTGCTACTCAGATAACTATTTGAGCACATTGTTTAGTTTCATGCACCCATTTCTCTTCCTTCTAAATACCTCTATTTCCTCCTTATATCTGAGTAAGGGAGCCTCCATAATATTCTTCAGTCTCAGTGTTTCACCTTCTACAACAAAGTTGTGTTCAGTGAGTTCTGTTATCTGCTTCCAGTGCCGAGGCATCATTGCCTTACTTGACATACATTCCAGCAACGGGCAACATTCACAGAAGTCTTCAATAGTCTTCTTCAGGTCAAAAAAGGCCGGCCACTCCTTTACACCACGAGGAAGCTTGCGGCATCTACATAAAAATAATCCAAGCTTTTTCACATATAGTCAGATATCCCACTTCCCACTTAACCATCTTATATGGTTTTAACAGTAGATGATATATTCTCCAAATGCAGGTTCCCTGTATTTTGAGGATTTTGTACGTGACTAAATCTGTTACCAAACTATTTCACTGACCAATAACTGAATACTTACAGGCTCAATCTAAGGAGTGTATCTGCATAATTCTACTGAAGGTCCAAGTGACCATCAAATACAATTGAATCACTTTATATCTTGATTTCATCTTTTGGTGAGGTTCATGATAAGGACTGCTCTATTCTCTTGCAAAAACTCTGTTCCTCTAGTTTTGTAGCAAAAATATTCTATCTACTTTAGGCATCTCAGGTAAATCTCTATCTCTCATGATTAATAATGTTAAAAGAAACAAGGTAAATTTCCTTTATGAATAAAATAAACTGCATAAACTTCAATGTATGTTCAAAGGAAGAGAAGAAAAAATATATATCCAAAGTTCTCTAAGGAGCAATAATCAAATAATCCTCAATATTTACAGCATATTCTAGCTCCCTTAACTTAGGAAACTAGTAATGAATATATTTTTTCAATTAAAATTAATAGTGCTAACTATTACATTTAAGAAGTAAAAAAAAAAATTTAGCCATCTTTTCACAGAACCAGTTTCTCACCTGTTTTGAAATTCCACAAGTTCACTGCTAATTTTTCCAACATCCAATTCTGACCAAAGAATATCATAGTACCCACTGACTGTGTCAAGGACGCTATTATATAGATTGTAGAGTTTCTGTAACAGATTCAGTTGCTTCTTTATTTCAAGTAGCTGAGGATACTGTGTAACGGGCAAGCCAAAAAGATCTTCTCCATCAGTGTAAGTAATGTATTTCCGAAAGAGATTATCAAATCGATTCTAAAGAGAGAGAGAGATAAATGAAATGTGTTTAAGTAACTAAATATTCAAGATCTGGCATTATGCTTAGAAGTGCATTGTGGAAAAAGGAGAACAACTACAAGTCATCATTACAGGAACATAAATTAGCCACAGTATAAATAAATATTTGAACAGGAGAACCAGACAGTATTTTGTTTTAAGGGAAGAAGAACAAATAGAAATGGGCAAAAATGTAGATGTGAAAAAGACACAATAATAAACACAAGAACAGCTTATAACGAAATAATACACTAAATTTGAGAATAGGCTCAGCTCCAGACATCTCAACATAGTTATTATTACTCAGGTCCTAAAAACATAGTTTTAATCAGCATTCCTTGAAAATGCAGGAAAAAATGTTACCTTAGCTTTCATCACATTAAAACAGTTTTGACCAATCAGTAACCCTATGTACCAATGAAAATTAGTTCAACTATCCCGATTCATTCTCAGAGCCTTCAGTTGTTAGTTTATTTGCATTAAGCAATAACAAAAATCTTAGAATTTATAGTACCTGGAACATGGTAAGCCTGTCACTGGCTTCCTGAGGTTCTAAACCAACCACCAGCGGCCCACTCTGAAAAGAATGGATATACATGAAATTAGAGCGAGTTTAGAGGAAGGGAAGGGGGAAGGACATCAAATTAAACAACAATGCTGATTTGAAATGCAAACATTTTTGGTGTTGCAAGACCTCATGCTTACATCAGGTAACAACTGATCTGACAGATTACAAAATTACTAAAACAACCATTTTATTTTCATTAAATAAAAGCAATTTGCTTTCTTTTAATATAGAAGTTTTGTTAATACTTGAAAATGTAGGTAGTACTAGAAAAGATAGGCAGTAGTAGCTCCTTTTTCAAGAATAAATAAGTATTAGTTAAAAGACTGGTTTGGCTTGACACATACTCTGCTGAGAAGGAACATAAGAGTTGAAGTCCTTTGTATTAACATTCAGTGCCAGAAATCTCTACTTACATTCTAATTTAATTTCTCTTAAATCCCAACCTTTATATTTGCACATGGTAACAAGCTATGTATTAGGAACTTTATGTGTCTCCAATCTTTTAGAGCTGACTACCAGCATAAATTTCAGTCACACACAAAAAATAGCATAATCTTGTCCTGCTTTGAAACTCAGCTACCACATCAACAAGAATAAGCACAGTTTTCAGATAGTAGAGGAACATTGTGCTATTTAGTCAACTCTACAATCTTTCCATGCTTCCACTGCTCTTCAAAAGCTCCTCTATCCCAATATCGCAAACTCTTACCTGTTCATAATCTGAATAGAACTGTGCACAGTCTTCAGTAAAAGTCTTCAGAGAGCTAATAAGCTCTCCTCTGAACTTCGGCTGCAAAGCAATGAGCTCATTCTGCACTTCATTTGCTCAGAGCAGCAGCTTTTCCCAAGTGTAGTGCAAAGTATCCACCTTCTCTGACTCTTCCTTGGTCACAAGTAGATCATACTTGTTTAATATAGCATAGGATTCCTGTCAGAAGGTTGGATCAAGATAAACAAAACAGTTGCAGATGTAATTTTACATATATAAGTGCTAACATTTTAAATACTTAAGTACAGAAAAATATTTGCTAGAAAGAAAATTTGTTCTTTTTATTACAGCATTGGCACAATCCGGCAAGCCAATACCAAACTCAAAGAAATATAAAAAGGAAAAAAAATACCTACCTCTCCTTCACTTCTAACCTTCCCATAGCATCTGTGAAGGTTGGCTTCTTCTCCCATGTAACTAGCAATAGGACAAGAGGGAATAGCCTCAAGTTGCATCAGGGGAGGTTCAGGATGGATATTAGGAGAAATTTCTTCTCCAAAAGAGTAGTAAGGCATAGGAACAGGCTGCCCAGAGTGGTGGTGGAGTCACTGTGCCTGGTATTTAGGAAATGTGTGGATGTGGTTCTTAGGAACACAATTTAGAGGATAATATCGGTGGTAGGTGGACAGTTGACTAGATGATCTTAGAGGTCTTTTCCAACCTTAATGATTTTGTGATTCTATGATTTTGCTTTTTTATCTTTTGCTCCTGTGTCATACATCTCCCCCAAAACAATTTCCAGTTAAAGTACCTCTCAAGTTTACATGTTTT